>NC_136069.1:790461133-792861133 GCF_964261635.1 Lissotriton helveticus
GATCGAACCGTGGTCCCCAGATTCCAGCGTCAGTCGCCCTGGCCGCGGCGCCACACCTCTCCCCTTGGACACCTCGTCAGGGGTAGTAAGCGCTATATAAATGCAATTACAACAGAATACAATACAATTTAAGTGGGTGGCACAATCAGTGCTGTAGGCCCACTAGTAGCATTTCATTTTCTGGCCCTGTGAACTTAAATATGTCAATTTGGGTATAAGCCAATTCTACCATGTTTTAAGGAAAGAGCACAAGTTAGCAGTGGTAAAGTACAGGGAGTCCTAATAGAAAAAACACTAGTTTTGCCAGACACTACTTTTGCTCACAGTTGTCTATAAAAATGTACAATGTGCATCAACAGTTTATAGTGAATGAGGTCACTGATGGGTCTGCAAATCAATAATTTATAAGTTGGGCCGTTCTAACACTCTGTCAAAAGGGTAACATATTTTGGACCCTAAGGATTCAAGTAAGTGCATACTGGGAATAACTTGCAAAAATTAAACTAACCCACCCAAAATAATACTCTATATAAAAAACATACACAACTGTAAAAATGTAGTCCTGACAACATGGAACACTTTTAAAATCCTAATTGTCCATTACACCAGGCCACTTTGTAAAACTGCTCCCAGGGTGCAGCCCAGCCTTTGTTACATGGGCAATCAGTTTCCCTCAACAGTATGCTGATTAGAATCATCACCAGTGAACCTATGTAAAAAAATATTGTAATGCTATGGATACAATTGCATATGTTTAAATAGGCAACCATGCTGGGACTTGACTGTAAGGTAGTTGACAGCTAATTTATCTTGGCCATTTTTTTCCAAGAATCCTCGGATCAGATGACCAATTAGGAGAGGAGCCATTTTAAATATACTATCTTGATTTTGGAAGAGCAGAATAAGGACAGGTATGGCGAGTAATCATAAATTGGGTTAAACATGTTGAGATGTAGACCAGGGTTTCAGAGTGGCGTCAGATTAGGGTACATTTTTCATTAATGCGGCTTGGTCATAGTTCTGTACCATAATACTGGGGACATTAATTCAGGTTCCTAACTGTCTCTGGACATTGACAGATACCAAAAACAATTCTCCTAGGTTAGGTGTCAGCTTGGCTTGTGTCTAGCTTTTTTAGTTTGATCTAAAGGTCCATCTACTATGGCACTCATTTAATACTTCTAAGCTTTGCCTCATTTTTAGCCCCATAGATACTTCCCTTTTTTACCCTTATATTTACTGAGTAACATCTCTTCATCCAAGCAGTTCAAAGGAACGGATTCACTGGTAGGACCTGCAGGAGTCGCTGTCCGAGGGCACACGGAACGGCGTTGACGTGATTGATAATGGTTGGAGTAGGATGTACACCTTAGGCAATTTGCCAAGAACAGATGAGTCATTTCACCTGACTTTTGCAGGTCCTACCGGTGAATCCGTTCATTTGAACTGCTTGGATCACTGGTTTAGTATTTATATTCAACACGCCTATGCATTGTTGCTTTTCTTGTTTATTATTCACTTTACACAGCAGTAGCTAACATAGGGATACTGATGAAGGCCACAACACTGACTAGGTCATAGGATGAAACATGTAGATCACTATTTAATATGACTAAATCTAATGTTTGCACTTGTATTTTTCATTTTCTGTTTTTAACCCTAGCACAAGGTAGCAAGAATAAAGGTCAGCAGGCTAACCTTGTCGTTAGTTTTATTCACTCATGTACTTGCATTTCACCTCTCCCATCACCCCATTTGCTCACATTTGATTCTAGTAATAACAACGCTAATCTAAAAAACACACTGAGCTCCTCCCTCTCAGCCAGGGTGTTGTAGCCTGCATCATGACTAGGCTTCATGGTGCGAGGAGGATTCCCCATGTTGAAGCATGACACCAACAGTATGTGAGGGAAACTGTCCTTAAAAGAGAACCCCCCTTTAGTCAGCCTTCATTTTTGATCGTTCCATTGTTACATCAGACCCAAGGGCTCTGTGTGTATTGAGCTTTTAAACTGGGGAGTTTGCTGTCGCTGGTCTTTCAAATCTCCTCATAAAAGTGTGCAATTGCCCAGACTATCCCACCTTCCAAGGGGGCCTCAGATAAAGTGAGTGGGACAGTAGGAAGACTCAATTCACTCTTTCACCTTCTCTATCCCCACCAGTCTTCCTCTCTCTGTCTACCTCTGCCTCAGATCTTCACTCTTTATCTATCCCTACCTCACCACTGTACTTTTCTATCTAGTATTTCTCTAGGTCATCTCTCTCTTTTACTACCATGAAAACTCCTCTTTACCTATTTTTCTATTTCTACATCCCTCTGATTTATTCTTTCCTCCCTCTGTCTATTTGGCATCTCTTTCTATCTTTCCTGGCTTAAACCAGAGGCTGATCCATCCTTTTTGCATTGTGTCACTTCAAGGAGACCAGGCCTCCCCGATGGGGACTGCCACCTCAGTGAGGATTAACCTTTGCATTCAATAAACTTCTATTTGGTGGTAGGTGATACAGAGAGGGATATGCAGGGGACAGTGAGTAATATATACAGAATGGTTATTTTCCATCGGCTGGTCAGCTTCCCTAAACCAGATGATTGGACAGTAAATCTAAGTAACTGCCCCTGTGATAGCAAGATGCCTCAGAGCACCATGCATGTCGTACTCTTGTGCAAATTCTATAATTCCTGGAGAAAACAGTATATTCTACTGTTTCTCAGGCCTTTACAGTTTACACTATGTCGGCCTGCATATCTCTTCCTGCAATCACTGCCTACTGTTGAGCTCTGTTGTGGAGTCTCAAGTTTTTTGTGGGCTGTCCTTTATGCCAGAAAGAACATTACATAGATAATATGATTACCTTCGTTGAAGAATTATAAATGATCAATTATTAAGATGTTTTACTAATATGGATTTACAATAGTTGCTTAGAAACATATCATAAATCACAGATTTTAGCAAATATTAAAATTATTATCACGAAATAAAACAGAGGACTACCTGAAAAAGTTTTATAAATATGGTCTTACAATTATTGTTTAGAACTATATTATAAACTAGGGATTTTAGTCAATTTTAAAAGTTGCTATTATGAAACAGAACAGAGGATTACTTGAAAAAAGTTAGGCAGTAATGCATAGCGGGCCCTTATCTGAGGTTTTTGCATTTATTTCCTCTTACTTTTCCTCTGTGTTAAAGGAACTAAGCTAAAACAATGTATGGATGTTATAATTGTACAATATCAGGGTTTAATGATTATATATATGAAACAATTTAAAATGTATTACTTAATCATGTGTGATTTAAATTGTATTTCTATGTATCTTTTATTAAACTTTAATGGTCTAATTGATGTAGATCGAATACATTTAATGCTGACTGACTGACTGACTGAGAAATATACACTGTGGTTAAGGGTGTTGCCAGTAAGTAGTACTTTGAAAGATGTGTGCTTTCGGGAAAATGTAAAATGAACAAATGCTATAGCACTTTTATCTACTCTGTACCTCAGTTTCTGGAAGGTTAAGGTACACATCAATATTGTTCGTGCTTCTGTCACTCTTCTACTTGCTTTATTGTTTTGCAATGTCTTCCTCCTCTACCAATTAACCCCAGTACCACGAATCTGTCTGTTTAGGCATTGTTTTCATATCTTTCTACACAGCAAAACAAAAAACGTTGACATGTTCTGCTTCCCATGCATGTCCCTTATTGTAATTTGGAGATTAAAAGATGCAGACTTTTCTCATCCATCAATATAATCCTTTTCTGAAAGAGCCCCCTCCAATTATAAGGTACCCTATCTTATTCCACAGACCTTCACTGCCTTCGCCAAATATTCAACCCTCCAAGACTATCTCCCTACCTAACAAATCCATTGACTGGACTCTATGTAAACCTCCTTCAAGTCCTTGTTCTCCATATCCCTGTCCTACCTACCGCCCAATTCTGTCAAGTTGCCATTCAGCCTCTGTGACTAAATCTGCCATATCAACCTGAGAAACCACAGGCCAAGAGGAGGGACTCACAGGTAGACACCCAAATATCACCTCACTACCCAAAGAAAATCTTAACAAGCTTTCTCCATCTCTGCTGCCTGTGCAACAAAAGAGACTGCAGTTCTTTCACCCTCTGTGGCCATAATGACCAGAGCACTTGCAGTGCAACTATCAGACCATACATATTTGCATTTTCCATGTTCTCCTACTCCATTTTAGACCTCATGTGCCAGAGCTAACACCGGAGAAACTTCTGGAGCAATCAACAACGTTGCTCTGCATATGCCATCTTCTGTCATACAAGGTAGAGCATCAGACAATACAATTGCCAGAGGATGTGGCTGTTCCCTGGCAATGTGAGATTTCTGTACACAAAATCAAAGCACTCCATTTTCTTTCAGCCTTGCTTAGTACAGAAATCTCTGAAACCACCTGATCTATCTGAGAATGCATGAACGTCTGGTCTCTCCCCATGGACATCTTAAGGATTTTGGGGCCCTGGGCCAAACAAATATTGGGGGGGGGCCTGTTGGGAACACCTTTGAACTTATGATCCAATTTCAGGTCTTTCATGCCCGCTTTGGCCAGGTCACTGACAGTGCACATCTAATATTCAGGGCTAGCGAGGTGTGTTTTCAACATTTTAACACAGCAGCAGCTCACTAATATGGCTGCAAATAATCTCTGTGACACCCTCCAATTTCTCATACTTGAGGTCCCCTTTTGATCTAAAAGAAAAAAATTGTGGATAATGCCTTAAAGCATAAAAACAACATTTCTTGGCAAAATGTCTGTAAAAGAATATCACACATTACCCGCATTAAAAATAAATGAAAAAATACAGGGGCATATTAGCAAGAACCTCATTAAAATTATCGCTGTTTTAGCGACAGGAAACTGCCGCTGAAACGGCGATAATGGGCTTGCTAATATGCGTTATAGAATTCCAGTAGAAGCCCAGGTTAGATGTTCTGCACATCTAACCTGGGCTTCTATTGAAATTCTATAACGCATATTAGCAAGCCCATTATTGCTGTTTTAGCTGCAGTTTCCTGCCGCTAAAACGACAATAATTTTAATTAGGTTCTTGCAAATATGCCCCACAGTATTTTAAACAATGTGTAATTATTCTAAGTCACCAAGGCAAGACTCTCTGCAGAAGAGCTCTGACTCTATCAGGGGGCCCTCTGAAAGGCTGGTGCCTTGGGCCAGAGCACAGTTTGCCCATGCCTTAAAACATCTCTGTCACTCTCTGAGCTTCCTTTGCTGACTCCTGACCAACATTATAACCTTATGGAAGAAATTAATCCACATATATGTCCAATTATTTGACTCCAAATTACTCTTCCTCTTCATAACAAAAACTTTTATAGAGATTATGTCTTTCCCATTCTTTGTGATATAATTCCTAAAAGGTACCACAAGGAAAATCGTGGAGGTCTATAAAAATGACGCCAACCATCAACATCATGGACCACACAACATTTGAGCCCATGTCTTTGCTGGTATGTTTCTCACATAACCCTACTTTCTCTGACTCACCTACTGGCCACCAACTAATAACAATCCTTTCCTGAATTCTACTTCAGGCATCATTATTGACTACCCAGTTCTCTGCATTTTGGGGATCTCAACACCTGATTCAACAAGCCTGAACTGCTCCACACATAATGGATCTTCCCTAAACTTTGGACCCTTCAGCACCACCAACTACTTACTGAAATGATTCATTTTGCTAGCCATGCAACATAGCTCTAAATGGACTGCTCTCTTGACAGGAAAAAACCTGCTACCCTGAGTGATCATCGCTTGATAAATTTCGAAATCACCATCTCCTCCAGCCTCATATATGGAATATTTTCCAGACCATTGAAAATCTGACCTCCTTTTGAGTAGAGCTGTATTCCAAATGGCTGTTGGACCCTAAGATGATCCTCAATCATCTCCATCCAATGGCTTATGAAGATTGCTGACTGAGGCCCTCATTGTAAGTTTATCAGAATAGAGTGAGATATTCAACATATGTGGTAAATGCAATTACCCCAGTGTGAAGTATTTACCACCCACGGTAAATACCAGGCTTGGACAGTAAACTCTGCTCCATGAGCGGTTTTCACAGAGTTTTGCCACTCGGAGCTCCGCTTGGAGCATGGAATTTGGCAAAAGCTCCACCAACCGCTGGCAGAGCAGAGTTTACCAGCACGGTCACTCTTAACCATAGCCGCACCTAGTAGATAACGTGGTTTGACTTTAAAGAACGCATACAACAAACACACAATCAACCACAGCCATGCACTGGTGCACAGTACACACTCCCATACACGCAACCTCACAGATTCAGAATTGAAATCCCCAATACAAAAGCAGATTTCAAATGCACACATACTCTTTGCATTCCCTTTTTCCTTATCCTAAGAAGAAGCTGCTCACAGGTCTGGTCGAGGTGAGAGGGGCGCTACAGTGCAACAAGTGACTGTGAAAGAGGGGATGAGGGTCAGGCACACTTTGTCGCTAACCCCCTTACTGCACGTTGGTTGATGCTCAGTGCTGGTGATGGAATAGAGAGGTGGAGCTCCTGCCAGATGTCACAGCCAATAGCTATAAAAATGGCCTTTCAAAAGCGACGGTCAACGTTTTGTATGTGACAACTTTGTAAAAAAAGAATCACTGTCAAAAATTAAGTTTGAAAGGTGGGATTTTTGGTAGAAGTTTATACAGGGAGAAAGATTCCCAGTAGCTTTAAACTTTCCATGAACAAAGGCATCTCAGAAGCCGGGGACCTGCCCAGTGGTTCTGAGCATCTATCTTCTCTTGCAAGCACACCAACCACCCCGACTTGAGCACAGGAGACAGAGTACAGAGCTTGGCACCGCCATGCACGCCAAACGCAGGGCACGGTCACAGTAATTCACCCTCAACAAGATTGCTGTACCAATCAGGTCAGGCCTTGGGATAGGGTGAGGTTTGTGTGGTATACCAGGTGGGATTCCCAATTGACCAGTAACAGATGGTGTGTTTTTTATTGAAGTGTAGTATAGGCACCTTACACAATTGCAGTGAAGGAAAACGAAATCAGGAACACTGTACAGAGTAGATAAAGGTGGTGATACTCGGAGGATAGAGAGTAGATAGTGGCTGCTTGCACATATCAATGCGGTACGACAAGAGGACACTCTTTAGAAATTGCACATGCACATTTTTTTTGCTGTTCTACCAATAAGAATGTGTTTTGTTTATTTCATCTGCAAAGAGAGCGCAACACTTTGATTGGTAAAAGAGAGACCATGTCCGATAGAATAGCCTGAAATCGGTCTACTGTGCTTTACCCGATCAGTGAATGTGCAGTGTGGGTGGGGTGTGTACAAACAGAGAGCAGGGTGCAGTAGTTTGTTTCTTCACAGGAGTGTTGAGACAAGAAGTAGCGTGCCCCGATCAGAGGTGGCAGTGATATAGGTTGAAGATGAGTGTGCTGTGAAGGGAGATTCACCTTTAGTACCGAGAGCCGAGTGGCATTACATATTGTTATTGAGCCCAGGAACCGATGTGCATGCAACAAATGGTTGCTAATTAATTTTCTGCGCATGCACAGTTAAAGCAGTCGTTTGACAAGGTAAACAGCAGATAGAAGTAAAGTGACAAAAGGAAAATGAGATAAAACAGCCGATCAGAGGTCGTAACAAAAAAAAGGAGTGTTTGCTTGGGGTGGCCATGGCCAAGCAATACTCCGCTCGCTCTCAGAACTGTACGGAATTTGGGAAAATTAGTTTTTCGGCAACTCTGTGGATTTCTTCCACCCAGGCCTAGTAAATACCGCGTTATCTGAGCTTTTAAAAGGAAAACGGTGCAAAACATGCAGAACTACTTTTTAGCACATCAAATTCCACATGGTTAGACTTTTTCCTGACATTTTAACACAATACTTTTCAGAAGATTTGACATATCACAATTTATCATGAGAAAGCTGAGAATGTGTGATATTTAGCACACAACTCGTAAATCCAATCCATGTGCAATAATGTTTGCACCCTGTTAGAAGTTACTGCGGGACTGGGGTGTGAGCCCGGTTCAAGCAGCAACCACAATCCTAGTCAGGTTAAGGTACAGGCAAACGCTAAATTAAACTGGTAGTTTGACACACAGCAGTCAGGTTTAAAACTTAGAGGCCATGTGTAAATTATTTGTGCAACACTTCAAACAGTAAAACAGTCAAAACACCACAGAAAAAGCATCCCACAACAGGTTACAAAAATAGAACTTAGTTTAATAAATAAAACAAGACCAACACAACAAACATTCCATTAGTAGAACTGAAGTTATTGAATTTTAAAATTTATAGTGAGAAATAGTGCCAAAAAGTACAAAGCACTATTGTGAATATCTGGTCGCTACTTTCTGTTCCATTTCTAAAATTGACTTAAAAGCGAAATTATTATCTAATCGGCAGATAAGAAGGGAGACAAAAAATATTATTTTGTCGACAGTTAAAATACATCTGGCTTCCCCTAGTATAAGTCAAATGGATTCAAACACAACATATTGATCTTTCGTCACTAATCAGCAACACAGGTATATCCTGGTGAGGTTTTGTTTAAATGATACTCCTCTTAAGTGAGCTCCCCCTGTAATACTTATGTTGTTTCTGACCTTCCATTCTGTACCTGTGATGCTCGATCTGTAAATGAGAATATACATTTTTTGTCCTTTTGGAAATTTTATTGCGATGAGAGAAAACGATTTATAACCCCTATTGTGCATAAAAGGAACTTCAAAAAGTGTTGTGTAGCCCTCTATTATCTGCAGTTACTATCTGACCATTTTATCTGCTTCTCTCTAGCATCCTTTTTATCTGCACTAAAAAAGAGACGTACAATCTGCTAAAACAATATCCCCAAAAATGAAATGAATTAACTGTATTGTGTAAATAACTATGAACTTGTATTTTTAATGTAATAGTTTTTAACATTTCTTATATTTTAACTTTGCTGTAATGCTGTGAAATGTTTCTTTTTAAATGTAGTATACTCTTTATGCCTACATTTTGTTGGCGAAATAAAGTTATTTTGACTGACTGACTGAATGAACCCTATCTCTATTGCCAGATCATATACTAACCTTTAGCCCAAAATGAATTAAAAAAAATTCCCCAAGCATCACTTTTTGCATAGGGTCCAGTGGAATCAATACGTTATCCCTTTCAACTGGAGTATTCCACATCACAAATGAGGACAAGTCAAACTCCTCACATAAACTTTCAAGGCACATCATAACACCGGCCTACCATACCTCAACAATCACATTTCTTTCACAAACCTTCCAGAAACCTCCGCTAGTATGGACTACTGCTCGTACACATCCCTCGCATTCAGAAAACTAGATCTGGCAGTCTAGCCTTCTCATACATTGCTCCTAAATGTGGAACAACCTGCCACTACACATAGGACGCGACTAGTACCCGGTGGCAGAGGGTGGTTGCTAGCTGTGGGTGTGGTGTGATAACGCTCCCTGTGACTACGCTACCATTTTAAAATTGTACTTTTATTTCTTGTGCTTCCATACCTAGCTTGTTCACCCCTAGCCCCGGTCCGACACGGCTGTGTGCCGATTGTTCGGAGGGCTTCCGGGGTTGCCTCCATCATCTTGGCAAAACATCGCAGGTCAGCCCTCTAGCTTCCACGTTCAGACCTACTTAACTCGGGGCCCATGCGCACGTGCAGCGGACGTGACTAGTACCAGGTGGCACAGGGTGGTTGCTAGCTGTGCGTGTGGTGTGATAACGCTCCCTGTGACTACGCTACCATTTTAAAATTGCACTTTTATTTATTGTGCTTCCATACCTAGCTTGTTCACTCCTAGCCCCGGTCCGACACGGCTGTGTGCCGATTGTTCGGAGGGCTTCCGGGGTTGCCTCCATCATCTTGACAAAACATTGCAGGTCAGCGCTCTAGCTTCCGCGCTCAGACCTACTTAACTCGGGGCCCAAGCGCACGCGCAGCGGACGCGACTAGTACCCGGTGGCAGAGGGTGGTTGCTAGCTGTGCGTGTGTTGTGATAACACTCCCTGTGACTATGCTACAATTTTAAAATAGTACTTTTATTTCTTGTTCTTCCATACCTAGCTTGTTCACCCCTAGCCCCGGTCCGACACGGCTGTGTGCCGATTGTTCGGAGGGCTTCCGGGGTTGCCTCCATCATCTTGGCAAAACATCGCAGGTCAGTGCTCTAGCTTCTGCGCTCAGACCTACTTAACTCGGGGCCAATGCGCACGTGCAGCGGACGCGACTAGTACCCGGTGGCAGAGGGTGGTTGCTAGCTGTGCGTGTGGTGTGATAACGCTCCCTGTGACTACGCTTCACCCCTAGCCCCGGTCCGACACGGCTGTGTGCCGATTGTTCAGAGGACTTCCGGGGTTGCCTCCATCATCTTGGCAAAACATCGCAGATCAGCGCTCTAGCTTTCGCGCTCAGACCTACTGAACTCGGGGCCCATGCGCACGCGCAGCAGACGCGACTAGTACCCGGTGGCAGAGGGTGGTTGCTAGCTGTGCGTGTGGTGTGATAACGCTCCCTGTGAAACCTGACATCTTGTTCCTTACCGAAACCTGGTTTTCATCTGACTCTTTGCCAGATGTTTTAGTGGCTCTCCCTAACTCATACTACGTTCTGCGCGTCGACCGCCCCGAGGGGAAGGTCGGAGGCGGAGTGGCTCTGATTGTTCGCTCTAATTTTCAGTTTCAGCTTCTGTCATTCCCTTCTATTGCCGCTGTCGATTTTTTGGTTGTTTGATCTGTTTCTTTTACGGTCCCCCTCACTTGTGCACTTTTCCACCGACCACCGCAGCCTATGCCCCACTTCATCCCCGCATTGCAGGAACTGTTGGCCACTTTGGTGGTCAACAACTCCTCTGTTTTGGTATTAGGCGATTTTAATTTTTGGCCCACCGACCCCCATGAAGACCATATGTCCAAAGATTTCACAGAGCTGCTCTGCAACCTGAACTTCACCTCACATTCTCACCTCCCAACGCATACTCATGGCCATATCTTGGATCAGGTATGGTCAGCTAATATATCAATCTCCTCTCCTTTGGTTACTCCCTGCCCTTGGTCTGATCATTCCTTTATTTTTTTTCTCCTTTGATCCAGGACTCGCCAAGAAGTCCCCACTCCCTAGTAACACTTGGGCACGTAATTGGAACCATGTGGACCTAGCCACATTTTGTTCCTCCCTTTCAGCCTCACCCCCCAATCTAGCTGACTCTTCTCCTCATTCTCAGGCTGCTGCTATCAATAGCTGGCTCTCTGCAGCCTGCGACCAAGTGGCCCCTCTTAAACGTGTCAGAACTCGACGCCTCGACGAGGACAACTGATCGAGCTTAAAAACAAAAAACTTGCACTTAGGCAGGCTGAGCGTCTTTGGAGGCGTGGATATTGTCCTGTATTAAAACTACAGTACACTACTCTACTCCAGGACTATAAAAGAGCCATCCTACATGCAAAATCGGAACATTTTTCCTCCAAGATTCTTCTCGCTGAAAACAAACCCAAGGAAATATTTACTATTGTTCACGAGTTAGCTACCTCTGATAGAGCTACTCTCAAGCCGGTCCCCACACAACTTCTTTGCGACTCCCTCAATGATTATTTTATCAAGTCCAATATTTCCCCGCCTTTCCCCACTTTCTTATGTACCCAGCCCACGCTCAACCCTTTTTTCTAGATCAATTTTCCTCGATCTCCAAGGAAGTTTTCTCTACTCTGCTAACGAAGGTTAAATCAGGGTCTCCTTCTGACAGCTGTCCCGCCCACATACTGAGAGAGATCTTTTCTGCTTGTCCCGAGCCCCCATTAATTCTCCTTAATAACTCCCTCACGCAGGGAATTGTCCCTGATCTGTATAAATCAGCCAAAATAATCCCCATCCTAAAAAAGCTAGGCGCTGATCCTACCTCTCTCTCTAATTTCCGTCCTATTTCTCTGCTTCCGTTCCTGGGAAAGATTCTGGAGTGCCATGTTACCACCTGCCTCAGTGCCTTTATTGAGGAAAGTCACTTTCTAGCTCCCCATCAGGCAGGCTTTCGTCCATCACATTCTACAGAATCTGTTGTTCTTTCTGTTCTGGACGAGCTTAGAGGGAGTGCTGACATCGACTCTCCTCAGGCATTGGTTCTCCTCGACTTGTCCGCCGCCTTTGACACGGTCGATCATTCCATTCTTCTCGACCGTGTCAGAGGCGCCGGCTTTCGGGGACCCACCGTGGCCTGGCTCACCTCTTTTCCAGGGAACCGCACACAGGCTGTTCAGGTAGCAGGCTTCTCTGCTCCCACACGTTCTGTTCCCTGCGGGGTTCCCCAGGGCTCCTCTCTTTCTCCCCTCCTTTTTAACCTTTACATTCTCCCTCTTATATCTGCTCTGCAAAAAATGGATGTCACGGTATTCAATTATGCCGACAACCTCCTGTTGATTTTCAATCTCTCTTCTCTCCCAGCCTCTACTCTTAATTTCCAAACCATTATGACCTTCATCAGCGACTGGATGAATGGCAACCATCTGAAGCTAAATCCCGAGTTGGTACCTAAAACGGAGAACATGGCGGCTAGCAGACGTGGCTAGTCGGGAGGCTCCGGGAGGCTAAGGTGTCCGGACGGTTCAGTCCAAGTTCAGCGCTACAAATTAGCTATGTGAATGTTTAAAGAACATGTAGGCTCTTTGAAGGACAGCATTTGCTTAACACTTACTGCTTTGGGAGGATTTAATAGATTTTATCTCGCTCGGTTGCGACAAGCAGGAAACGCGGCTGGGTCCACGGCAGCAAACGCGAGTTGAAGGCGGGGCTGGGGCTGGTTTGACAGCACCTGGCGGTGAGAGCAGCCGGCAGTGGAGGGGAGACGGTTACGCCGATCGGATTTCTAGCGTATATTGACCTACAGTGCTGCCGGTCAGTCCAGTCAGTTGTGTTTGTGAGAGGATTTATTCTGCCGCGAAGGGTTTGCAGTTCATTCAGCCTGGATAAAGCACAAAGCCCCGACGCGGCAGAAGCCGCCATTATTTCCACGAAACAGCTCCAAGGCACTGATTTAAAGGTGAGAGGACACAAGTCTGCCTCTGAAGTTAGGAGAGGAGGAAGAGCTGCATTTAGGATCTCCTATTGTAGAAGAGATTTTGGAATTACGCAGCAAAAACTACAAAACCCACAATGCACTGGGCTCCAAAACAGCTTGAATAGCAATTCGAATAATCTGAATAATATTGGCTATACTGCTAATAGAAAAAACCTCTCTGTAGAAGCCCTATCGCGTATGTCAGGCAGCGAGTTGTAAGGAAGCCAGGCTTCTGGCTATACACTTAGAAGTAAAGGTGGGAAGCTAGGTGCTGCAAACATATGGACAGATATTCCGCCATCAGCTGTGGCTAAATCTAAGGCAAAAACTTCCAAGAAGTCACAAAAAACCACTTCCAAAGCACAGAAGCCCGTTACTAAGGTCAAACCACCACCTTCATTGAAGGCCTATTTTAAATCTGTCCCTACTGTATTGGAACTTAAACTTCCTGACGGGTGATCGACAATTGAGTCTTCAAAGGGTTTCCAGACACTTAATAGATACCATCTCCTGGGGCACTTAGAACAGGATCAAGGCCCTGAGCAAGTAGAGGCTCTAGGGGTCGCTAGGATGCAGAGCTCTGAAATGGCTGATAATGTGCCTAAGGGGCTGGTTAGTACTTTAATAAATAGCAGCATGGATAATTCAACATCTACTCACAATCCCTCAGATATACTGACTACGGATACTTCTGATCAGTCTGTTATGTTAATGTTACAGACTTTAAGTCATGAGGTTAAAAATGGGTTTCTAGCTTCACAGAGAAATCAGCAAGAAATAAAACTCTATTGTGAGAAGTTGGAAGAAAAGTTTGACGCATTAGCAGCTAGAACCACTGAACTAGAGTCCACTGTTTCTAACCTCAAAGTACTCGCAGTCCAACATACTAGAAAAATTGAAGATCTCCGACAGCGAGAGCAGGGCTACCAAGAGAAAATGGAGTCGCTAAAAAATGCGCAAAGGAGGAATAATTTGCGGTTTCTGAAAGTCCCGGAAGGGGCAGAAGGGGGCAACATTAAAGAGTTTGTGGTCAAACCTATAAAACAAGTGACTGAAGTTGAACTTTCAGAACAAGAGCTGATGTGAGACATTCAACGAGTGCATAGGGATCCGTTTAGACAAAATCCTAATAAAACGAGACCTAGAAAGATATTAGTCCACTTTTTGACTTATACTTTAAAGGATGAGATACTCAATAGGGCGTTAAAAAGCACCTCTTTGTCAGCTGAAGGGATTACTTTTCAGATCAGATCGGATGTATCTTCGATTACAGCATCCAGGCCGTGGGAACTTGGTAAATTACTAGACCCTTTCAAGCAACTCGGTGCCACTGCCCAATTGAAGTTTCCTGCATCCCTAAAAATAATGTACAAAAATAAAATCAGAGTCTTTAAAAGGGTTGAAGAGGCAGAAGAGTATCTCCAATTAGTCACACTTGACAGCAAAAGTGATCAGGGGGAGTAAGAATAGGTGACTTAAGATTCAAATAGTAGCCGTAATAACTAATGTCCTCCCAAGCCTGACTTTTGTAAATAGTTTACCCTCTGTTCTTTTTGTTTTTTGTTTCTTTTTCTAAAATAGCTATATCAAACATATACACCATCCGGACATCTGAGGATGGAGCCTCAATGGCCTGAGGTAGGCCAAGAGAAAGGAGGGGGGTTCTCCAGGGGAGCACGGGAGGGTTTAGGCTTGTACAGGGGGGGCGTAGGAAGGGCACCGGGTGGGGAGCATGTGGGAAAAAAACAAAAAAATGTGTCCAAATCGCCAAATAGGATACTTAATCGTTTACACCGAGCAAAGATAATATGTTACAGGATAGGGTAGCCCCGCCGGTATATATAAAAGTCCTGTCATGGAATTTAAATGGTTTATGGGTTAAATATAGAAGAGAGAGATATTCCAATACTTAAAGGATGCGCCTGAGCATGTATTCATCTTACAAGAGACGCATTCTATGGAGCAAGAGTTAACAGACATCTGTAGTAAAAAAAAATGGATTCAGCATCTAATAACTACATCGCAGCAAAGTACAAATAAAGGAGTTGCTATAATGATTAAATCTAATCCTGAGATTACGATACTTGAATCAAGAGCTGATAAAAAAGGGAGATGGGCTATAGCAAAGATAAAATATTATTCTTATAAGTTCACAGTCGCAGGATATTATGGTCCGAATGTAGACGACACACTCCCTCTCAGAGAACATTTGGTTGAACTTCTCGATTTTGATGACCCCATAATTCTTGCAGGCGATTTTAACTTAGTTCTTGATTCACAAATCGATAAATCATATAAACTTAAGACTTCTCATAATCCCAAAACAAGATCACTATTACTGAATTCAATCAGCCAGTTTGGCTGGAAGGATATATGGAGGAAGAAATCGGGCACAAAAAGAGAATTTACCTTTCATAACAGGAAGTTGCATCATAAATCTAGATTAGATTTTTTTCTAATTGCAGAACAGCTTTGCGAACTCGTAGAGGAGGTCAAACATCTGAGAGCTCACATCTCCGACCATTCGGCAGTTTCTTTAGTCCTGAAACTATCGGGCCCACAGAGTATTAAAAGATGGACCATGGATAGGAGTATTCTCTTGGACGATGAGATATTAGAGAACTTGCTTTCTGAGTCAAAAGAGTTTTTTAAAATCAATTTAGGAACAGCTACACTTCCTGTTGTTTGGGATTCATATAAAGCCTTCTTGAGAGGGTTACTTCTGGCCATTCAATCTTCTAAACACAAAATATATAGGGCAAAGATCTCGGAGGTTGAGTTAAAAGTTATGACTCTAGAACGTGCCCTATTGGATTCAACGCTAGCATCAGGAGCAAATATTCGGGAAGATCTGATAGCCTGCAAATTACAACTTGAGGAGATTCTAGATGATAGACTCAGAAAGAGATGGCAGGCCAGCTCTCTCGCCCACTTTGAATATGGTGAAGCTAGTGGTAAGCTATTAGCTTGGAAGGCAAGAAAAGAGCAGAAGAGAAACGTTATCAAAGGAGTCCAGTTGGGTAATATGGGTGTGATTTCAGAGAATAGTGCTGATATTGAACAGGCTTTCTGTAATCACTTTGATCAAGTATACAAGGAGGATTTAGTCCCACAGGAAGATTTAACTCAGACATGGCTTGCCCAGTATGCTGTCCGGCAAATAGATGATCAGACATCTGAGAATTTAAATAGAGAAATAAGCTTGAATGAAATACTCATGGCAATAGACTCTGCTAAAAGAAGTAAGGCTCCAGGCCCGGATGGGCTGCCTGCCGAGCTTTATAAAGCTCTGGCTCCAGTAATAGCTCCCATTCTTCAGATGCTCTTTATATCCATTTTCGAGGAAGGAGGCAAAATTCCCTCTTCCTGGAATGAGGCAATAGTTGTCCTTGTTCTTAAACCATTGAAATCCCCATCCCAGAGCAATTCATTTAGACCCATCTCTCTGCTTAATTTGGATTATACATTTCTGGCCAAAATATTAGCAGAGAGATTAAATGGGGTAGCTGGTAGACTACTACATTTAGACCAAAAGGGATTTGTCAGAGGGCGCTCTATACAAGATTTGACGCAAGCATTAGTAGGTGCAATTGATCTTGCTTCCCTTCATAAAATTCCGTTGGCGATCATAACATTAGATGCCACTAAGGCATTTGATCGTGTAAATTGGGCATACCTGGCTAAAGTCTTAGAAAGGTGCAATTTGGGAAGAAATTTTTGTAGATCTATATCCACATTCTACCATGCTCCAATAGCAAGAGTATTGATAAATGGAAGTCTTTCACCACCCATAAAAATGAATAGAGGTACAAGACAGGGATGTCCTCTTTCACCCTTGCCTTATGATCTATATATTGAATCATTGGCCGAAAAAATTAGACAAGATCAGTGTATTTTACCATTTAAATATATCAACTGGGAGAAAAAAGTTTCTCTATATGCTGATGATATGATGCTTTACACGTCAGACCCAATCAATGCAATTCCCCTTATTTATAGTGCGGCTGAGCAGTTCGGGCAAATCTCCTGATACCAGATCAATCAGTCTAAATCAGAATGCATGATATGGAATATAACTACTTCAATATCAATCTCATTCCTAAAACACGAAATAAGATATCTGGGGGTACAAATTATGCAGGACATAGACCAATTGGCTGACAAAAATCTGGTGAAAATTGAGAGAGAGAGTGCGGAATCTCTGAAAGCTTGGTCACTTCTTCCTTTGACTTTAATTGGAAGAGTCAAGCGGCTGAAAAAACGAAGTGAAGCGTTGTCTTCCCAGCGGCAGTTAAACAGATCAACTCTGTTTTCGAGTAAATGGTGAGGAGTATGGGGGAGGATTGTCATTTTGATAAAAAAATCGGGAGGATTTGAAAAGAAAAGAGAAGGGAAAAGACTTGTGCACAAGCGCGATTTGACGTTGGGAGCACGCGCAACACTGCGTGTCAGTGACGTATTGTATTTTCATCTTGGCGTGTCAGTGATGAAACGCGCATTGTGATGTTTCCTCTTCTTTCTGCCCCAGTTTTTATCTTTTCACGGCGCTTCAGGAGGAAAGAGCTTGCGTTTCAGTGACCCTGCTGTCATTGTGACGAAGGCTCGCATGTGAAGAGCAACGTTATATGAAAGCTCTTAAGGATCATCTTCAAGTGAAGGCACATCAGCTTCGATCTATTTGCAGCACACTTTAACTATAATTTAATCTCTTTTGAAGATGTCAAAGAGAAAAGTTTATTAGTTATATTTTTTTATATATAAAAAAAAGAAGCATAACTGTGAGATTATCTTAATTTCATGATAAAAATAAAATAAACGATAATTTATTCTGGAACAGCTCATTAAAAATTTAAAGAACAAGTATTTGCTATAAAAAAAAGGAGGAATTCTGAATTTGGAAAATAATTTTATAAGTTTAAAAAAAAAGGCAAAATGTTACACAACCAGCTTTTTTCTTGACTAGTATGGGAGAACCCAATGTTAAATGGAAAAAATTGAAAAAAAATTGCAAATTATGCAAGAGTTTGTGGCACAAACTTAAGTGCAGAGCGTAAACATTCTCTGCTTTTACACTGTTTGGGTGGAGAAGGTCAAGAAGTTTTAGAACACTTACCGGAACTTTCTGCAGCTGAACAAAGAAATTTGAACGAATATGAAATTGCCATTGTTCAACTTGATCGGCACTATTTACCAAGACTGAGAACTATTATGGAAAGGTATCATTTTGGTTTGAGAGAACAGAAGGATGAAACCGTCGAGGAGTATGTATCAGTCTTAAGGAAGTTAGCATCTTCGTGCAATTTTGGTCAAACTTTGGATGAGAGAATTAGAGACCAATTTGTTTTGAGATGGGCGCGCATGACAATATAAGAAAGGAATTGTGGTTAAAAGATGAACCACCTCTTGATGAAGGTCTTGTAATTGCAAAGCAAGTGGAACATATGACTAAATGTGTAGAAATATTGAAAGAAGAAAAAGAGAAAACATCTACTGTGGAAACGAAAACTGAATCTAAAGTGGAAGAAGTAGTTTGTCAAGTAAATAATAAAACTAATGTTAATATGGAGAAGCAAACTTCAATGCCATTTGTCTCCAATACAAATTCAGGAAATAGATTTTCTCGTTTCAGGTGTGGGAAATTTAGTCATTTAGCTAATTCTTCTAGTTGCCCTGCGCTAAAAACTTTGTGCAACACTTGTGGTAAAAGAGGACATTTTGCAAAATTCTGTAGGTCTAAAATGTTTAGTGGTGAGAGTTCAACTAAGAGATGGTCCAAACCACAAGTAAAAACAGTGACTTTTCAAGTCAATAGTGAGAAAATAGATCATCCCTCTCATTTAGTTTATGTTGAGAATGTGATGATAAATCTAAAATTTGATTCTTGTTCACATATTACAATGATTGATGAACATCTGTTTATAAAGTATTTTAAGAGTAAAGTTAAACTATTAAGATGTGATATTTCTCCTTTGGGTTACGGGGATAAACCCATCAAAATGTTAGGCTACTTCATAGCTAAGCTTGAATTGGGTAGTCGTATGACAGTTGGGAAGATATATGTGACAAAGAAAGGTGATGCTTTGTTAAGTTGGTTACATCAGCGTGATCTTGGTGTTCAACTCAATCCCAATGCATCTCCTCAAGTTATAGTTCAAGAGATATGTGACATGTCTGCTATGTTTTCAGAGAAATTTCCTGATGTTTTTAAAGAAAATTTAGGATGTTTGAAGGGGTACAAACATCATATTAGGTTAAAGGAGCATGCTGTTCCTGTTGTAGCAAAAGTAAGAAGAATTCCTTTATCTCAACAAGCTAGTGTACAGAAAGAAATTGAAATACTTGTTAAGAATGAAATTATTGTGTCAGGTGAGGCCACAGAATGGTTAGCACCAGTGGTTATCGCTCAAAAACCGAATAATGAGATTCGTTTATGTATTGATTTACGTGCTTTAAATAAGTAGGTAGTTGTAGATCGTTTTCCTCTTCCTAACATCGATGAGATGGTTGGTACACTAGAGGGTGCAAAATACTTTACCACATTAGACCTGGCCTCCGCCTATCACCAGGTGGAGTTAGATGAAGACTCTCAGGATTTGACTGCTTTTATTACACCCATGGGTACGTTCAAATTCAGAAGAATGTCTTTTGGCCTTGTATCGGCGGCCTCTGTATTTCAACGTATAATGTCTAGGATTCTTAAAGGTATTAAGGGAGTGAAATGCTATCAGGATGATCTTTTGATCTATGGCAAGAACATTCAGGAGCATAATTCGCGTGTGTGTGCTGTTTTAGAACGTTTGAATGGTGCTGGCATGTCTTTAAAAAAGGAAAAATGTAAATTTGGATTAGAAGAAGTAAATTATGTTGGTCATCGCATTACATGCAAAGGTGTGTTTCCAAAGAAAGAATTAGTTGACTCCATTGACAAAGTTAAAGAGCCAGTTAACAAAGATGAATTGCTTTCATTTCTGGGTATGGTAGAATTCTATGGAAAGTTCATAACGAACTTTGCAGAAAAGTCATTTAATCTAAGGAAGTTGACAGCAAAAAATGTCACGTAAGAGTGGTTATCTGACTGCAAAAATGAGTTTGAGTGTATAAAGAATGAGTTAAAAAAATCTCCTTCTCTTCATGCTTTTGTTCCTGGTCTTCCTACTTATATGTTTACTGATGCGAGTGAAAAGGGTCTTGGTTCTGTTCTTCTTCAAAGAAAGGAGGGAAAGGAGGTGTTGATTTGTTGTTCTTCCAGGTGTTTAAGAGGGTCTGAATTAAATTATTCTGTAATTGAAAGAGAGTCATTGGCGATTTATTGGGCATTAAGAAAGTTCAAAAATTTGATTTGGGGTACTAAGGTTGTGGTAATTTCTGATCATAAGCCTTTGAAAGAAGTGTTCTTAAAAAAGGTTTGGATTCTATTTCTTCAAGGATTAGAAGATGGATTATTTCCTCTCAAGAATTTGATTTTGAGGTACAATATGTACCAGGAGTAGCTAACAAATCTGCGCATTGCTTATCAAGATTAGTTGACAGTGAGAGTTGTGAGGCGGAAGCTGTATGTGATACGGAGGGGCTTATTATTGTATGTGAAGTCACTGAGGGAGCTGTGGAAGAATGCGAATGGAAAAGTGAATTGGAGAAAGATGATGCGATGATTTCTGTTATGAAATCCTTGAAGGGAAATGTACGTTTGGACAAACCCTGGTCTCTTGTGGCTGGTGAGCTCTCTGTTACAGATGGTATGCTGACTCGTAGTACTAAGTTAGTTCCTCCTGTTGGTATTCGTAAAAAACTGTTGTCACATGTTCATAATGGTCATTTGGGTATTGTAAAAACGAAGGAAATGATGCGTTTGCAGTTTTGGTGGCCTAATATGGATTTAGAAGTAGAGACATTAGTCAGAGATTGTGTTGAATGTTGTGCGAGTGATAAGATTCTAAGAACTAGACAGATGCCTATGGTGTGTAGACAGTTGCCTAGTCATCCTTGGGATGAGGTTGCCATTGACATTTTAAGCCCACTTAGTGGTGTATCAGACACCCCGTACTTGATTGTTCTTATTGACTTGTATTCCAGATGGATTGAAGTGACTGCAGTTAGAGATATTACCTCAACCTCTGTCATTAAGTTTTTGGAAGATGTTTTTAAAAGGGAGAGTTTTCCAAATAGTTTATTGTCTGATAATGGTCCTCAATTTTGTTCTAGTTTGTTTTCTGATTTTTTTTTTAAATGTGGAATTGTTCATAAGAGATGTTCTTTATATCATCCTGAGTCCAATGGAGCTGTTGAAAGGGTTAACAAAACACTTAAGGAGTCTATACAATTGGCTAGGTCAAATGGTTTGAATTGGATTGTGGCTCTTCAAGATAGGATTAATGTTTATCGTTGTTCTCCTCATTCCTCTACTGGGAGGTCTCCTTTCGAATTGTTCAAAGGTAGAATTCCCAATACCTTGTGGTGTCCTGGTTGGATGAAATTGAATAAAGGTTTGGTTGATAACGGCATAGGTGAATGGAGAGTAAGGGAGTTGAGTAAACAGATGTTGAGAAAGTCTTATTTTTACAAGAAGAAGTGTGTACGATTTCAAGAGATCAAAGTTGGTGATCTTGTTAAAATAAAAACACCTGTCGGTTGTAAATCCTGGTCTAAGTATACAAATGTCAGACCAGTTATAAAGGTTTTCAAGAATGCCATAAAAACTCAGGATGGGAGAATATGGAATAAGAGTTGTGTTGTGCTTGTTAGATCTAATGTTTTAGTTTCTGATTTGCCTAATGAAAATGATTCATTTAATGTTATCAATTTCTCTGCAGCTGTTCCTTCTACATCTTGTAATGCCCGTAAGAGGAGCATGAGGTTACGTAGTGCACCAATGTACATGAAGGATTATGATTAATTCATTCTTTATTTTCTTTTTCTTTCTTTTGTTGCTAAGGAAGATGTGTGATGTTGTGTTCACTTATTATTTCCTCTCTGTTTCTTTAATTCATCCTTCTCTTATGTCATTTAATTCCATGCTGGAATTCTGTATTTGAGAATGTTGACTGTGTTTTGAGTCAGTTGACTCTGAGCGTTTGTGGCTGACGTTTAATAAAACCTACGCTGAAGTTATCCTGCTTCCAGTCTATTTATTATTACTTCGGAAGACACCACACTTACCTAAACTAATTTTCATATTCCAGAATATTCCGCTAGCCTTTAAGGAAGCTCGGCTAAGCAAAATCCAAGCTCAATGGAATTAATTCGTCTGGGACTCAAAGGTCATAAGGATCGCATGGAAGAAGCTGCGCAGGAAAAAAAGCAAAGGAGGGCTCTTTGCTCCAGATTTGAAACTCTATGCCTGGACTTTATTAATCAAGGCGGGTATAATGCTATTTGATACTCCACTGAGGACAGAAACAGGTCTTATGTTTCAGACTATGCTATCTGGGCTCCAGGGAGGCACTCAGGGATTTTTGTACAAGTTTGGGGATCCGCGCTTTTTCAAGAAGGTTCGCTTAAAGGTTCTGAGAGATATGGCTTGTGTGTGGGCCAGAGTAAGAAGATCGTTGAATATGCCATATTATTCTGCCATGGCTCCAATATGGGGTTCACCAGGTTCTCCAGAGTGGACTAAAGATTCATTGATTACCCCTCTTCGGGAGGCTAATGTAAAGCTTTGGGGCCAGCTAATGCCGGAAGGGGTCTTTTTGAGCTGGGAGGAGATCTCCACTCTTACGGATAATAACTTATCTAAGTTCAAATATCTACAAATTAAGAGCTGGGCTCAGGCTACTGTAGCGGAAATTGGCGTTTAATCAGTCCTGGAGGAACTTTTACTGAAGAAGGCAAGGAGGATAAAAACATCAATCCTGTATTGGACAATCTTGGAAGCAAAAGATGGGGGATCTCTGTCTGCCGGCACAACTCTGTGGGGACCAAGCTCCGGATGTCGACTTGCAGAATTTATGGCAAGTATCTTTTGAACTACTCCATATTACAGTCTCTCCCGCCAATTTAAAGTGCAACCATCTTTTTTCTCTCCATAGAGTCTATTGGTCTCCGGCCAGGCTGGCCAAATTTTCTAAGGGTCCTATCCCCTGTTGCCCAAAGTGTAAGCAGGAAAAGGCAGATGACCTGCACATGTTTTTAACTTGTCCTGCTCTAAGGAAATTTTGGTCCGAGGTAGAAGAAGGTATGAAAACGCTCTTCAATTTTGATATACAGGTTAGTATATCACTTGTTTTTTTGGGAATTTTTGCTAATTATGAAGAACTTCCTCAATATACTAATAAATTATCTTTATATTTAATTATTTTGGCTCCTAGAGAGATCTGTAAACTTTGGGTTAATGACACTGCACCTTCATACCTAGATTGGATCAGGGCAATCAAGCATACACTTAAATTGGATAAGGTGGCCTGGAAGAGAAGGAATCATTTCTGGATTCCCTGTATTAACTGACTGAATAGGATGTGAACGATTTTGTCCAATGATTATGCCTTTTTGCAGTTTGGCTTACCCTAAGATCAGTTCAAGGGCCTGGAAAAGATGAAAGAACTGAATTGAATTTATTCTTTTTAGTACCGTGTGGTATTTATTGGGTATATGCAGAAAGAGCAGCCATTAAGATCTTCAGAGTTTAAGGAGGGGTCTCTCTGCTGTGCAGGGGGTGGCACGAATCGGTTACTCTGAGAATATCTTTTTTGGCGTATGAGGACAAAAAAAAAAGACCGAGTTGGTACTTACGGGCGGCACCCCCAGTCCCTGGACCTCTACTTTCTGGCCCCTTTCCCTTGGTTCCCCCCCTTTACCCTCTTCTTCTGTAAAAACCCTGGGGATCAAAGTCAGCAATGACCTCACAATGCGTTCTCAGATCAGCACTGTGGTATCATCATGTTTCCTGATACTCCGTACTATACGCAAGATCTCCCATTTCTTTTCTTTTGCAGCTCTCAAACTCATTCTCCTTGCTATGATCATGTCACGCCTTGATTATGGCAATATTCTGTATACAGGTGTTCCTGCATACGAACTTCGGCGCTTACAGCTGATTCAAAATCAGGCAGCTCGACTGATCCACAAACTTCCTAAATTCCACCATGTCACCCCGCTGTTAAAAACCTTGCACTGGCTGCCCATCCTTGAGCGTTCCTTATTCAAGGTGGGTTACACGATCTTTCAAGCCCTGGCAGGCACTGCACTAGCTTTTATTAATTCTAACATCAAAGCCTATGTCCCTAATAGAGATCTGTGCTCCTCTTCCCAGCTCCTCCTATGTGTCCCCCGCTTCAGGAGGAAAAAGTTTGGAGGCATGAGGTTCTCCACCTTGGCCCCACCCTTCTGGAACGCCCTCCCATTCTCTATCAGGTCCATTCCAATCTATCTTGACTTTCGTAAAGCCCTTAAGACTTTCTTCTTTTCTCGTGCCTTTTCGCCCTAGGCGGTCCTCTCTGCTCCTATGTGTCCCCCGCTTCAGGAGGAAAAAGTTTGGAGGCATGAGGTTCTCCACCTTGGCCCCACCCTTCTGGAACGCCCTCCCATTCTCTATCAGGTCCATTCCAATCTATCTTGACTTTCGTAAAGCCCTTAAGACTTTCCTCTTTTCTCGTGCCTTTTCGCCCTAGGCGGTCCTCTCTGCTTCATCTGGGCCTATCCGTCCTTAGCGCCAAGAAACCGCACGGTGATCGAGCGCTTTACAAAACTCTTAACTTCAACTTCAACTTCAGCCTATTTCTTGCATCTTGAATTCTATAAGAAGCTAAAGACCTGACTTTTTGAGTAGTCCCACTAGACTCCAGGTGTGGCTAGACTCCCACCTGCTCAGCACCAGGATTCCCCCCCGGGTGATAGTGCGCTCTACATATCTGCATAACATAATAACATAACAGCAAATAACATAACTCTCACAAAACTAAGACATGTTTTTCATAGCAAACTCTGTAAACAACACTCTTGTGATCATACCTAATAAACAGAGTAGATACTAGCTTTTCATGGCAGAAAACTCTTTAGGATGTGCAATGGGTAGGGAGGCACTATATAAATGCAGGTACAGTACAGTAAAATAGGGCTAGTAAGAACACAACTTAGCATAGTGTAACATTTTTGCTAAAATAACATTGTTAAAAAGCTCACAACGTCAACATCATTCCAAAAGAGGTTGCCAGTGTAATAGCTGTATACAATATAGGGACACTGTTTTCTGCATGACACCCATATTAGGAGAAATTGAGACCTTTTTGCACATTGCAAATGTAGAACTCCAATAATTCAATTTGTACAGAGATAAAGCCTAGAAGGGTACTTCCCTATCCAGTTTCTTTTTTAAGACCAGAAAACGTATGGACATATATAACAGCATTTCCTCTACTATGCCACACACAGGGGTCTCGCTTCCGCCCACCTCAAAGATGGTTTTAGTTTATAGTTTCCAGTGCAGAACTTTGTCCCTAGTTGGCTATTTGAGAGTTCTCAGCAGCAAATGCCACATATCTGAGGGATATCAATTACAGCAGCTTGAAAGTATCCTTTTCTATTTCCTTTTTTGTTTTGAGTTTACCATCCCCTGTTTTTAAATATCTCCATTTTATAAAGAAGGGGTATGTCAAAGTCCAATTTATAAGGTCAGGCACTCCATCAATGGAACAAAATCTTGCTACAGGGCTTATAAAACAAGATCATTGGATGCTTGTGCATGTATTGCTGGGAGAATATAAAGATTATTTAGGGACCGCAGTGAGTTTCCAGTGTTAGGTGTTTGCGGAAAAAAACATTAAAGTTTTGGTAGCCAAGAGGGCCCGTTGCTTCATCCCCTATAGGTGAATGTATTGCCTAGTTCCATAGATTATTCTATACACTACCTATGTACATTCTGTAATCCGGGTTATGATCCCTGAAGTTGGCTTTATATCTCAATGCTCCATTAAACTTCCACCGCACTCAGAAATAGATCAAGATGAGTGGCCACTAGGACCCCAATTCCGAAATTGGTGCTAAATTGCAATCTGTGTCTAAACCCTGTTACACGGGGAACAGAATTCCGACACTTGTGCAGTTTTTCTTTTGGGGTAATTGAGATAAGGCATCGAACTCTTGTATTTTCCCTAGTCATTTTTGGCAAGTAAACCCTGACAAAATTTACGAGAGGGAAAAAGACAGTTATTACAGAGGCATGCAGAATTCAGTTCACTGAGTATCAAATCCTGGATTTTTTTTACCATTTCTGAATTAAATAACAGGGTAGGTGGTGTTTATGGATGTATGACGTTACAACGCAGGCTATTACAACGCCTGCCTTTACAACGCGGTTTTTACATCGCATACCATTACAACGCATAGCGCTTTTGGGTGTTGGATAGTAAATAGTTTAATTTACTATTCCAACTCCAGTCCCCGTGGACACTAGGGAAGGTTATTGGATAGTAAATTAACCTATTCCCTATCCTAGAGCGCCCCCCAGCGCAATGCGTTGCAATAGTTTGCGTTGTAATGACCGCGTTGTAATGGTAGTGCGTTGTAAAAGTTTCGTTGTAAGTGATGTTTACCGGTGTTTATTGGTCTCAGTCCATACCTCACACCTCATTCTCAGTAATTTTCAGGTCGGGTAATTACTTCTCCCCCTCCAGGCTATTGAGAATCGGGGTTTAAAAAGCTCATTGTGGGTGGCAAAACTGATATCTGACTATCAAATATTGATTAACTGAACTAACCAGGACCATCAATACTCGCACAGACCAAGAGGTATTTTGTGCTTTGCTGTAACGCACCCATCATTCTTTTAACATACGAGTTTTCACAGCACACAGACATGGATCACTTTTCATAAACATAAACGCAATACTAAGAATCCAGCTCTGCAGCTGTGGGATGTGTGTTCCCTAATTGGTCTTGGAATCCATCCACTGTCATTGGCAAGAACTGGTTTTGTTTTCCTTGATTGCCTTGGCTGCCCTGTATTGTTTTTCTCATAGATTCACGGTGATTAAAATCATGCCCTCTTCCTGCTGGCGCCTGCAAAACCTGGGCTTCAGCATGGCTGTCTCGATTTAATTTATGTTTCTATTTTAACCTGCATCTACGACTCATGTTCCTGGTCTGGCAACGCAAATCCTTATCGCCACTGCAAGCTGCAGGAAACTATTCTAGCATTTTACCGAAGATTAGAGTTTTGAAAGCCACTCACTTTCACCAAAGCTTCCTTTTTAATTCTCACCGTGCTTCTTACCCTTTGAGAAGCTACTTATATTAAATGATTCTTTATTCCAAAGCTTTAGTTTCGCTTTTCCCGATTGAGATATTTAAGGCCGCCCTACAATTATCTGTTAGAGCCTCCACTCTTATGTCACTTCGTACACGTCACGATGCTTGCCCTTCCATACTTTGTGCCAGATTACACAAAGGGTTTAAGTAAGTAAAAATTGTGGGGCATATTACCAACAACTAGCGATAATTATCGCTATGTTGGCTTAGCGGCAATAATTTTATCGCCGTGTTGCGGCGATTTTTATCGCTTAGGAGCCTTGCTATTATCAAGGTTTATCTCCTAAGCGATAAAAATTGTCTGAAATGCATGAATATCGCTGTAAAGTCAGAGATATTCATGCATTACCGAGCTAATGCTCTTAGCCATGTTATCCACTTCCCATTGGACTTGGGGGCATATTACCAACCAATAGAGATAATTTTTGTCTCTAACTTGTTTAGAGACAAAAATTATCGCCGCAAATCGGCGATTTTTATCGCAGATAAACCTTGCTATTAGCAAGGTTTATCGCAAATGCGATAAAAAACGGCCGCAATGCATGAATATCGCTGAAAAGTCAGCGATATTCATGCATTATCGAGCAAATGCTCTTAGCCATGTTATCCACCTCCCATTGGATAACATGGCTAAGAACTGCTCCTGGGCAGGTGTTAGCTTTTGGAGATATTCGCGCTTAGCGCGAATATCTCCAAAAGTTGGTAATAGGAGATAGCGATGTTAGCGACTGTTTCCAGTCGCTAACATCTTGGCACGCCCACTTTGCATGTCATTAGTGATAAATATCACTGACATGCAAAGCGGGGCCCAAGATGGTCACTATCTCCTATTAGCTGTCGCTAACTGGTGTTAGCGACAGCTTGGTAATAGGGAGATAATTTTATCTCCGCTTTCTTGGCTTTTAAAGCCAAAAAAGCGGTGATAAAGCCCTTGATAATATGCCCCAACATGACTAAGAACTGCTCAGGGCAGGTGTTAGCTTTTGGAGATATTCGCGCTTAGCGCGAATATCTCCAAAAGTTGGTAATAGGAGATAGCGATGTTAGCAACTGTTTCCAGTCGCTAACATCTTGGCACGCCCACTTTGCATGTCATTAGTGATAAATATCTCTGACATGCAAAGCGGGGCCTAAGATGGTCGCTATCTCCTACTAGCTGTCGCTAACTGGTGTTAGCAACAGCTAGGTAATAGGGAGATAATTTAATCTCCGCTTTCTTGGCTTTTAAAGCCAAAAAAGCGGAGATAAATCCCTTGATAATATGTCCCTGTATTTGATGTTTCTCTAAAATCACAAAAGTATACACATAAAATACATAGGGTCATATTATCAAGAACGGCGATAGCATTATCGCCTATTTAGTGGCAGGAAACTGCAGATAAAGCTACAATAAGGGGGTTGATAATATGCCCTTGATAATTCCAATAGATGCCCAGGCTCTGGTGTGAAGGACATCAACCCTGGGCTTCTATTGGAATTCTCAAGGGCATTTAATCAAGCCCCTTATCGCCGCTTTAGCTGCAGTTTCCTGCCGCTAAATCAGCGATAATGTTATCGCCGTTCTTGATAATATGCCCCATAGTTTAGGCAATCATTAGCATGATTCCGCTACATTTTATAAATAAATTGATAAAAAAGGGAACTATGGGGCATTTTATCCAGAGAAGTATCACCACTTTATCGGCACATATCGCCTAAAAATCGGCGATATTTCTATCGCACTATTAACAAGGACTTGCTAACAAGCATTAGCGTTTGTTACCTTGAGTTAGCAGGTGTTGTTTGCCACTTTGCATGTTAGCGATATTTATTGCTAATGACATGCAAAGTGGGTGTTCCTTCACACAAATCCATGACAAACACTAGCTAAGACAGCTTCAGGGTATTAACAAGGCTGCACCGGACCCGCGATGCAAGAATGAAAGCCGCGCTAAGCCCCTTTTATCGCAGGTTTTTAACTCCTGCTAAAAATAGGTCTTAGCCATCTTTTATGAGGGAGGTGGATTGCAAGGCTAAGTCCAAACCTGCCTATTAGCAAGGTTTTCAATATCGCAGGAAAATTATCGCTTGTTATCTCATGATAAAGCGTGTTCTCATGGCTATGACTGGATTTCATATTGCCTTGGAGCAAAGAGTTGGTAATATGTGCTAGCACGGCAATGAAATCCAGCGATAGCCGGCCATAATAAAAAACGCGCTGAGTGCACTTTACGATAATTATCGCTATCTGTTTATAATATGCCCCAGTGTTTCTATGACAAACTAATGAAATCACACACACATATATATATATATATATATATATATATATATACATATATATATATATATATATATATATATATATATATATATATATATATATATATATATATATATATATATATATATATATATATATATATCTCACACCGGTTTTTGACCAGACGCTGTCCTCCTGCCTCGCGCTGCAGGTGCCTGCCGTGGCGGTCAACCACAAATACGCGAACAATCCTTTTTCCATAGAAAAAGAGGCGGCACACCAGGAGCTGCAACCAAGGGGGTTTATTGTGTGAACAACGCGTTTCAGCCTGTCGGCTTTCGTCAGGTTGCAGCTCCTGGTGTGCCGCCTCTTTTTCTATCGAAGAAGGATTGTTCGCATATATATATATATTTTGAAATACTCCTCTGCCAGCCGGCCTTTGTAATCACACAAATAGGAGCACAGACCACCTTCAAGTGCACAGAATCTCCTTTATTCGGGTTGTGTTCTGTTGGCCATCACGCGTTTCAGCACCTTAGTGCCTTCATCACATGACACGTGAGTCAGTCACCTGACTTCTTTTATACCCAAACTTTTTTCTTTTCTGTTTTTCTCTTTTTACAACATTTTGTGAATTGTTTACATCATTTAAAGTGACAGTGCATAATAAGTTTAACGTGAAATTGCATGAACATTACATTGAAAGTTATTTGTAATAGTTGCTGCTTTTGGGCACATACATTTTTTTGAACATCATGGTATAAATACCCAACCAAACATTGTTTGTCATGTTTCTATTGCACGTGCTTGTGCAAAATTCTGCATTGTTTTACAAAGTGCTAAGTGCAACATGGTATAACCCCTACACATATAAATATATAAATACTGATTTGCAATAGATATATCAATAAATACATATTTTAATACATTAATACAACAATAGAGGGATAAATAGTTTAATTTTTTTTTTAGATTTTCTAAAATATATCTATTTACACAATTCCTCTCTGCTCAAACCTTGGGTATATTGGGAGCTGTACAATTATCCCAATTGTTCATTTTTAAACCCCATTATCATCCTATTGGTTTGATTTCACCATGTGGTGTCATTTTCTACATATTAATGTGTATTGGGTATAGTTGTTATTCGTCCCTGTTTTGGGTATTGTATTTAATCAATATTCCTGGCCCATTGTTCATTCATCAAAACATTTTTTTGTTTAATTTCCTGAGGGACAAAACCCTGTGTCCTCAGTAAAGTGCAAAATGTAAAACAATAAATAATTTCAATGTGTAAAATAGTCCCATAAAACATCTTATACAGACAACACACGATAACCCGCCTATATTGTCCAATTGGTTACTTAAGATCTTAACCCATTCACTGGATAGTTTCTAGTTTTTTCATCCAGTTTGATATTTTCTATGTATATTTTTTATATATATTTTGTATTTTAATCTCCTAATCATCCATTAGCATATCTTAGATAGCGCTTCCTAAACTGTAAATCATTATTTCGTTACGCAAAGCTTACTGTTTTCTTAATATGAAATTCTTTGGCACCCAATTTCTACTTGTTGAAATTCCATTATTGTTTACAAACAAGTATACAAATCCTCCGTAATATTGAGGCCATTTGGATGTTTCGAATCAAGTTCTATAATATATCTAGTTTCCAGATTACTTAGAATACCCTCTCTGTTTCCACCTCTCTTATTAAAGGGTACACTGTCAATGATGTAATATTTTAAGAACTTAGGATCTGATTGGTGGGTTTCATTGATATGACGTGCAACAGGGTATGATTTTTGATTGCTCTAATATGTTGTAAAATCCTCTTGTGCCCCTGCAGCTTGGTACTTCCCACATACCTAAGGCCACAGGGGCACTCGAGGACATAGACAACATATTCCGATTTGCAAAACAGATATATGTTAAAAAAAGGAGAACAAATACTGGCATTCACCGCCCATCGATAACCCGGGAAAAAAAAAAGTGAAATAAAAACAGATAGATAGGTGGTACTAATATCCACTGGGGTGCAATTTGTCACCTTATGTAAGGCTCCCCGTTTTCTGTTTATGCCGATTCGATTTTGAAGCTAAATTACTGCCCTGAAAATCATCTATTTCCCACTCTGTATTTATTTTTAAATATCGAAAATGTTAGTGCTTTCAGGTGCATATTAACAAGGAGCTATTGCCGAATTACCAGCACATTATCGCAGCCAAAGTCGTGATAAATTTACCCCGCCATTCACAAGCAGGTACTAACAGCCCACAGCACCACTTTTCCCCCAATGCACCCGCAAAAAACATCGCCAAAAAGGATCCCCGCCACTATCGCTAGTGAGATGCAGAGTAGGTGTTCCAGGGACAAAACCCGCGACAATACCACACCTCAACATTCACAACTACCAGCCAGATCGGCGATAAGAACAAAAATCACACGATAAGGCGCATTAGCAGCAGGAATTTTACACCTGCTCTGACCTGGTGCACAGTCGGACCATAGTCTGCACTACAAAAGAGAGCACAGCCCACAGCCACACCTGAAGACAAACAGATGCCATGGAGCAACTGAACATGCAGGACGGACACCCAAGAGGGTCACAACACCCACCAACACCAAACCCAGGCCCGCAATATCCCCCTCCGCGCCCACCCTTAAACCCAGACCAAGAAACTACACACCAACACCACGAGTCACAAAACAAATATTTTGCCCCAGGTCACCCAAGCAGGAAAATCAACATACATGTGTGGCCAGAAAAGGGAGACCCAGTCATACAGCAATGCAAGAACCAACACAAAACATCATACAAACAAAACATCAACCTACAATTCACACTGGACAATCTGTAGGATATAGCCTGGGAGAAAAAATACAACAGAAGAAGGTGTGCCCTGCGCCCAACAATGGAAAGAGAGGGAGAGAGTGAGCGAGCGAGAGAGACGGAGTGAGACTTCACAAGCGGTGCAAGGCCTTGCAGGGCACCTGGCACCACATGCCAATGTGTGTGTGTGTATGCCCATCCGAACACCATGAGCCCAAGGCCGTGTCCCAATCCCAGCCACAAAGCCACATCACATCCCGAGACTGCAAGTAGTAGTCAGAAAAACCTCCGGGATGAAAGCTCCAATGTCCCAATGCAGAAGGCAGGAGGACACATGCACCTCTGACCTTGGTCCAGAACGTGCCTGGAACACCCTGAGAGAGAGACGCCATGGCAGATGCGGATGACTCCCACACCACGCATTGTGCAAAAGAAATATCTGACTTATCCACACCCCACACAACAAAGCCCCTGCCTGAGGTACACCCGAATGGGATGGCCTTGACTCACCTGGAAACAGCAACCCATGCAGCCCAACATTGCACACACAATCGAAACATTGCTCAGAGCCGTGGCATATCCTCCACACAACTGCCGCAGCATAAAAGAGTGTGGGTTCCACAAGACGCACCAAGGCAATGGCAGGCCATACCAGGTATATGCATAGCCCCCATCACGTGGAACACTATCCTGCACGCATGCTGCATTTACTGGGCGCAGTGCTGCAGATCAGTTACCGGTTCAGCTTCCACATTGCCTACATCACTTGTGTCCAGCCCTGGTTCCACTGCTGAACATGCACATAAGAGTGTCCCATGGAAGTCTGCCTATCCAACACAACCGTAGATTAATTGGACTATGACTTGAGTGTGCACCCCCTGTTGGAACACGAACAGGAGTGTAACCAAAACAGCCGAGCATGGGATGCCTTGACATCCTGCGTATGTATTGGCAGTTGTGCATGGGAGATTGCACAATTCCTTATGTGCAGTGCCCACATAGAGGCGCTACCCTATTGGGCTGTACTGCGGATTGGTGAAACAGCGTGGGTTCAGCACACCTGCCTGGATCAGTTCATGAAGTGGCTCACCCTGATGTTCCTTGAACACAACAATGACATACTTTTGGAACACATTGCATATGAAGCTGCGCGGGCATTCATGGACGAGTAACTACCTCCCTGCAGCCACATCCAACTGTTACCCACAAGACAGGTCCCAACCACATGTTGCCACGTTGGGATTGCTCACATTTCCCACCACAACAGAGGACTCGTCTGCTATCGTGCGATCCCTGGATGCATGTGCCTGTAACAACGTGTGTATACACACACCTGTGCAAGGTGAGGTAGGTCCATGGTCGTATCAACACAGCTGCATTTGGCAACGTTGCCAATTTGGACACACTCCTGGGGGCAGCACACATACAGCACTGTGGGACGATGTGAATAATTCGAATCCTTTCACCTGAGCACTGTCAGCAGAGCATAAAAATGTGCACCCTGGTGGCTGAGCACCATGCAGATCCCATTGGCAGTGAGTCGTGCCCCTCACACGGGGCAATGGGCAGACGCCAAACAACACATGACTCATCCAGCATGGCAAGGTGGGCTGGGAGCATTGCCATCCGTGATGATCTTCGTCCATTTATGATACAACAGTGTCTGAACCTTGACATGTACCCATGCTGCATGCAAGCGTCTAAAGCATGTCTCTTCCTGTTGTGGTTGTTGCCTCTTCCATACTGGCACGCACATCCCAATAAAGTCCATGTCACCACATTGGTGTCTAACTGTGGTGTGTTGATTTGATCGCCCACTCGTGTGCCACAATGAGCATCGTCCCTACACAGGGAGGAACTGACTGATGCATGTGCAATGGTGGTGTGTCCATTTGCAAGTTCAACCTCTGTGAGACAAACATTGTCATGGGATAGGTGTTGTCTGACATGTGCACTTACGTGACTACAAAAATGTGAGTATGTGTGCAACCTTTGACCATGTGGAGCACTCTCATACATCATAACGAAATGTGGCCACACAGATGTGTGTAAGTGGGTTTGCGACATTCAGTCCTGTTGTCACATGTGATGTAGGGCAGCACCCCTCGCCTGCCACAGATTTGGTCACTCCTACCCACAGCCCTATTCAACACATGGACGTGGGGCTATGGTGCGGGCGGTTGTGAGATTATTGTCGAAGTGCAATGGGGACACAGCTAGTACTCACCTTCAAACTCATCCAATTTGCCATGTGTTTCAGAGATACACATGCACAGAGACGTAAGTTACCATGGTGCACCTTCATTTGCAATCATTGTCCCCACATCCAGCCATACTTCCATACGTGACAGAACATAGTAATGACAAAAAGGAAATTAGGTGGGTGCACAGCCTCGTTTAGGTCTCTATTAGTGTAGAGTACTTGACTTTAACGTAATGTTTAGTACATGTCGGGTGCTCCTTCAGGTGACGTGTCCATCCGAGTCCACGTCTATATAATTATACTGAAAATGTGCTACCAAAAATTTGGATGCATCCCTGGACAGGGCACACCTTAGGTTCTTTAAATAAGCAGACTCCTCTATAAGTTTGTGTTCAAACCATTAATTCAAAATGTATTGCATATTTTTCTTCAATTTCAAGATTTTGTTCTGGAATTCTTGTTCATTCCATTATCATTTATTTTCCGAACAGATCACATATATATCATTATGCTCCGATGCATTTCGGGCATATGTGCCCTTCTTCCGGGAGCTCTACAAAAAAGGATATAGCATCGACATTTTAAAACAAATAAGTGTACCATGTACTCAATCAATGTTCTCACATATGTTACACACAACATGCAGTGAATTTGTGCAAGTTCCCGTGTGGTCAGTGGTGCATTAAAAAAAACAGCGAGTAAGTAGAACTGAAAAGCAAGTTTTAGTGCTTAAAAACTCGTAGACTCACATGTCTTAAAGCGTATCGTCGGATCTGAGATCTAGCTGAAAACAAAAGTACAGCGTATGGGTTAGGTATACAATGCTGTGAAACCCTTCACATGGGTTGTGATAGGATCGTGGCATTTGCTGACCTACTTATACTGCTGTGTGCGGTCCTGCTACGGTGATCGGTTCATTCGCTATTGTATCTGGGATGCAGACCCTCAGGGTAACGTCTCACTTGTAAGCGGTCAGCGTGTCAATAAAGTACACGCGTCGTAAGGATAGAAAACGGACTGTTGCGAGTGCAGTGCTCGCGTAGAAATAAAAAACGGACTGAAGCCGACACAAAAATATGGGCGGCTATAATGAACAAGCATTTGCAATGCAATAGGTCTCGCATTTGCAAGAGCTAAAGCTATTGTGGAGAAGCGTGGCTCAGTGGTTAGAGGCGGCAGACCCGGAAGCTGAGATCGACTATGGACCAGGGTTCGATTCCCCGCCTCGGCGGGTCTCGGGCTCAAAATTCCACGGACTCGACAATTCTCGCTCTGGTGCCTACTCAACTCACGGGGTCACACTCTGCGACTCTGGGCAATAGCTTGCTTAATCTCCACGACAGCCCCTCGCGGCGGGATGCCTGGCTTTCACCTTGTGGACACCCTGCCGGGGTTTCTCACAGGGGAATACCAGGACGGGTTCCCTAAGCAAGCGCCGGGACGCTTACGGGCAGCTGTGCGCTTTACAAGTCCAGCACATTTACATTTACATTGGCATTGTAAATGACAATGCCTTTCATTTATGTTTTAATAAGCAACACATAAATAAAAGGCATTGCCATTTACAAAGCCAATAGCTCAAACTCTCACAACTGCGAGACCTATTGCATTGCAAATGCTTTTTTTCTGTGTCTGTTGGAGTCCCAGCAAGGGCGGTGGTGCTTAAAAGCAGCCAAATACATGAGAAGTCACATTTTGATTGTGGAGAGCTGTTGCTGTTCCATAATTTCAGAGTCAAACTCCCATTTCCGAGGTAGCGCGAGAGCTGATAACACCTGTGTTGATTTGCAGCCTCAAGGCCACTGCTCGGTGAGGAGGTTATATGGTGTACAGTCATAATATCGATTGATATTTCGACTGGACAGAATATCGAGTAAAAAATATAGAATGGACATAATATCGACTAGACATAATATAGACAACAAAAATATCGACTAGAGAAAATTAATATCGAATAGAATGGAGATAATATCGAATCAAAAATATAGAATGGACATAATATCGACTAGACATAATATAGACAACAAAAATATCGAATTTAAGGTAAGTTAATAATAATTTTTATTTTTTGTGTAATATAAGTCTGTAGCGGGTTGTGGGTTTATAGGGGAATAGGGTGGGAAGTAATTTAATTCTAATTAATTAAATATGTTAATTTATTTATTGATATATATTTAGAATTAATTGTTAAATAATTATTAATTGGTAATTAATTAAAATATAATTGGTAATTAATTATAATTGATTAATTGATAAATATTTTAATTTTAGTAATTTATTTTCTGTAGCGGGTTGTGGGTTTATAGGGGAATAGGGTGGGAAGTAATTTAATTATAATTAATTAAATATGTTAATTTATTTATTGATATTTATTTAGAATTAATTGTTAATTAATTATTAATTGGTAATTAATTAAAATATAATTGGTAATTAATTAAAATTGATTAATTGATAAATATTTTAATTTTAGTAATTTATTTTCTGTAGCGGGTTGTGGGTTTATAGGGGAATAGGGTGGGAAGTAATTTAATTATAATTAATTAAATATGTTAATTTATTTATTGATATTTATTTAGAATTAATTGTTAATTAATTATTAATTGGTAATTAATTAAAATATAATTGGTAATTAATTATAATTGATTAATTGATAAATATTTTAATTTTAGTAATTTATTTTCTGTAGTGGGTTGTGGGTTTATAGGGGAATAGGGTGGGAAGTAATTTAATTATAATTTATTAAATATGTTAATTTATTTATTGATATTTATTTAGAATTAATTGTTAATTAATTATTAATTGGTAATTAATTAAAATATAATTGGTAATTGAAATTAATTTATTAATTTTTAAATTGTAAATTAATTTATTGTTAATAGGTAATTAATTAGTATGAGTAGGCAATTTTTATAATTAAATAATTTTATTTTGTATTTATAAATAAATATTTAATATTTTTATACACTTTTTTAATATTTTAATTATTTGTAATTGGTATTACTATTTATGTTATTTATATCTATTTGTGAAGTATTTACTTTCCCTACTATTGCACTCTCTGAAGTTGGAATAGTAATTTTAACCCCTACGCTATCCAACACTTTCCCTACTGTTGCACCCACTGGAGTGGGTATGCAACGTTTACAACGCTACTTTTACTATGCACTACCATTACAACAAAACTTTTAAATTGCAAAAACTTTTACAACGCATACATTTACAAAGTATGTTTTTAAAACGCAGATACCGGTACAACGCATATTATTACAATGTAAGTATTAGTAAGTATATAATTCTTTTTAAAAGGTTATATGTTTGGGATTTTGGGTAAAGGGGTATTTTTAGGGTTCAGGGTCAGTTTTCAGTTTTTGGGTAAAGGGGTATTTTTAGGGTTCAGGGTCAGTTTTCAGTTTTTGGGTAAAGGGGTATTTTTAGGGTTCAGGGTCAGTTTTCAGTTTTTGGGGTAAAGGGGTATTTTTAGGGATCAGGGTCAGTTTTCAGTTTTTATGTAAAGGGGTATTTTTAGGGTTCAGGGTCAGTTTTCGGGTAAAGGGGTATTTTTAGGGTTCAGGGTCAGTTTTCAGTTTTTGGGTAAAGGGGTATTTTTAGGGTTCAGGGTCAGTTTTCAGTTTTTGGGTAAAGGGGTATTTTTAGGGTTCAGGGTCAGTTTTCAGTTTTTGGGGTAAAGGGGTATTTTTAGGGTTCAGGGTCAGTTTTCAGTTTTTGGGTAAAGGGGTATTTTTAGGGTTCAGGGTCAGTTTTCAGTTTTTGGGGTAAAGGGGTATTTTTAGGGTTCAGGGTCAGTTTTCAGTTTTTGGGGTAAAGGGGTATTTTTAGGGTTCAGGGTCAGTTTTCAGTTTTTGGGGTAAAGGGGTATTTTTAGGGTTCAGGGTCAGTTTTCAGTTTTTGGGTAAAGGGGTATTTTTAGGGTTCAGGGTCAGTTTTCAGTTTTTGGGGTAAAGGGGTATTTTTAGGGTTCAGGGTCAGTTTTCGGGTAAAGGGGTATTTTTAGGGTTCAGGGTCAGTTTTCAGTTTTTGGGTAAAGGGGTATTTTTAGGGTTCAGGGTCAGTTTTGGGTTTTTGGGGTACAGGGGTACTTTGTAAAAATAAAGTAAAATTACATTTAAATTAAATTTATTTAATAAAATTAAATTATATTAAATTATATTATAATATTTTTTATTAATTTATATTCAAAAAATTATTATATACTTACCAATACTTACGTTGTAATGGTATGCGTTGTAAAGGTATATGCGTTGTAAAATCTTGCGTTGTAAATGTATGCGTTGTAAAAGTTTTTGCGTTGTAAAAGTTTTGTTGTAATGGTAGGCGTTGTAAAAGTATGCGTTGTAACGTCATACATCCCTGGAGTGGGAATAGTAATTTTAACCTCTACGCTATCCAGCGCTTTCCCTACTGTTGCACCCACTGGAGTGGGAGTAGTAAATTTTACCTCTACGCTATCCAACACTTTTGCTAATGTTGAACTCACTATAGTTGTAACAATAAATTTTAAACATTTTCTAAAATGTTATATATGTTTATTTAATAATATGTTTATATATATATATATATATATATATATGTGTGTAATTTTTGGTGATATAATTTTTTTAATTATATAAATTATTTATTAAAATTACATTTTTTTATTAATTATTTCTAAGTTTATATTAAATATATTTATTACTATAATAGTTTTAACTTAATTTTAAGACATTTAAAAAAATCGATATTTTGACAGTCTATATTTTTGTAAGTCGATATTTTGGAGTCGATATTTTGGTACTTACCTGTTTGAAGATAGGGAGTCGATATTTTGTCAATCGATATTTTTGACTCGATATTTGTGTATCTCGATATTTGTGTCGTCGATATTATGTCAGTGATCCGGTTATATACATAAGCCCTTTGCCTGCTTTAACAATCAGCCCACAAAGGTGTCTGGTAGCAGATTTATGAGCCATGCAAAAAGAACACATGACATAAGTTCTTGCCGAACACTGTATGCCGTGTTTGCATAACAGTTATTTGGCCCGCTAACCTTAACGACTCAAGATCTAGTCCGAAGATAAGGCCTGCCACCCATTGAATTACAGCGATGTCCGACATCTGATTGGATCAGTAACACCCAATGATGTCAGCAGATAATCAGGCTAAATTCTACTTTGATTAACGTGTTGTTCCTGAAAACAGTTGTTTCTTTGCACTGCAGCGTTAGGCAATCAAAACAGTTATGGCTATCTTAGATTGCGTTGGTCGTTTATCAAAACCAGCCCCGGGACTCCATGCCAGCTGAGAACCCTGGGAATACACTTATAGCAGGGAATTACTTGCTTACCTTGGAATCTGACCGGAAGTACAAATCCCAGCATCAGCCACTCACCAACAGTGTGGTTCTGGGCAAATGACTTCATTTCCATGTTTTTTTTTTTTTTTACAGAGTTTTATATAGCGCGAATTTGACCTGAATCGGGTATCAGAGCGTTTTACATGAGCACCAGTTGCGTTACAAGAGGACACATGTTGGCGCTGGTACCTCCATAGGGCGAGGGTGTCACCACTAAATGGAAAGAAAGGACACAGACTTTGGATGAGTGAACAGGGAGTGCTAAAGGAGCAAAATGATATTTTGCCTGAAGCAACAAACCATTTTCTTTAGCCAATCCTGAATATTTCACATTCACCAACAAAAGGTATTGCTGAATGTTGGTTTGTTGATGGTGTGTGCCTGCGTTTCCGGTCATAATGTGCTCTAAAACACCTTTAAATTGTACCTATATGTAATGACAATACATGTTTTAGTAGTGTTGCTGTGTTCTGCTACATGTAACCACGGCCACTGGAATTGTTGAGTAGGGGCGACCAAATTATGCGACAGATTTGAATAAATTATGTTACAGCAAAGGGCAAACTGTGTGGTTAAATCCAGCACATTTAGTCACACTGTTACTTCATTGTGTTGTCATTTTACACATAATAACACAATCCGGACAAAGTGATGAACTGCTGAAGGATTGGGAGACCAACCTAGAGGGTGCATCATGTGTAATGATGCAGATACTGATAAAACATGCAGAAGAGAAGGGGGCGAAACTAATGGCAGAGATAGAAAGTTTAGAGAAGGAGATTGAGGCCTGTGGGGACACTGAACTAACTGAAAAGAACTATGAGATCCTGAAAAAAATAATTGATGGTCATCAATGCTATTTGAAGGACAAAAAACTGAGGAAGATCAAGCGGGACGACAAAGATTATCGTGATGGTCGTATCTATACATTCGCGAAAAAATTTGATAATATAACACTAGATGAATCCAATAAGAAAAGAATGAGAGAGGAGAGTGAGGAATCAAAATCAGCAAGTAGCACCTCACTTTCTTCAGTTGAAAGCATGTCCTCCATAACAACCTCAGGTGGGCTCCCTTTAGTTGCAGGCCCCTCTACCTTTCAGAAAGAAATGGCGAAACTAAGAATAAGTGGAGATCAAGCCAGAAAGGTACAACATCAAAAAAGACAAGGAGAGGGGGTAGGAGGCATCAAAGGGGCAACAGGGAATCAGGGCGAAGAACAGCCGAGGAGGTCAGAGAGAGCGAAGACCAAACCCAAGGAACAACTGAAACAATAGAACAGAATGGAGAGATTACAAATGGAAAAGGAGGGAGTAACACAGAACTGAGGGTGATTAACCTTTCAGACAGGAATTTGGATACAGATGAAAATTCACTGTTATGTAAAGGTTTGGGGTTTTGTCCTACACAGGATGGTGACTTTTCTGACTTACATGTGGATCTATTTAGATTTACAAGGCAGCTAAAATTAAAAGATTTTTTCAGCAACAAATCAACTTGTAATCCTATTTTTGGGGATCCAGGGGAACCTGTGACTATGTCTATTGCTGAAATTAAAAATTTACATTGTTTGACTGCTCTCAGTGAGGAAATGGAGGTCGATTTAGACCTCATACGATCTGAATACAATATCTCTGAGAATATGTCAGAGGATAGTGGGCTACACCTCAACTCTAAGTTCCTCCCAAGTACATATCACCACAATATTGACATCTTCAACGAACGTGTTAGTATCAGTCTACACAAACTAGAAAGGGAGAGTAGGGACCGACGAGATAAGAAATCCAATCTCACAAAGGGGGAAAGAGCTGCCCTCAAACGATTAAAAGATGACCCCAATATAGTGATCAAAGAGGCGGATAAGGGGGGAAACATCGTTATTATGAATACCAAAGATTACAAAGGTGAGATTGAGAGACAGCTTGGCGATAAGGAATGCTACGAACAGATATCATATAATCCAATGGGAGCCCTGATAGTTGAAATCAACTCCAAACTACTTGATTGGAAGGAGATGGGACTACTTAGTGAACAAGAATATCGATATTTGCTAACATCCAATCCTAAGTCCCCATGTATTTATATTCTTCCTAAAGTACATAAGGGGGGGCCTTTTCCACCTGGTCGCCCCATTATCTCAGGAATAGAGTCAGCGACTGAGAAACTATCAGAGTACATTGACCTCAAACTGAGCAAACATGTACAAAATCTTCCTTCCTTTATCCAGGATAGTAAGGATATCCTGAACAAGTTACAGGACTTTGAGTGGTCTAGTGATCTATGGTTTGTTACCCTGGACGTCACTAGTCTCTATACCTGCATACGACATGATATTGGGCTAAAGGCTAGTGAATTCTATCTGGACAGGGAAGGTGCAGACTTGCTTAATAAGAACCGGATGGTTCTTGAGATGATGGAACTGGTGTTGACAAGAAACTATTTCCTTTTCAATGATGTCTGGTACCATCAAAAGAGGGGTACCGCGATGGGAACAAAATTTGCACCGTCGTATGCCTGTCTCTTTATGGGGCAATTTGAGAGAGGACATGCATGGAATCAAAGTGCCTCCCCCTGGACTAATAACATCGTGTTCTGGGGGAGGTACATTGATGACATCATCTGTCTCTGGTCAGGGACAGAAAGTGATCTTCTGGAATATTTTGAATATCTGAACAAAAACTGTATGAACGTAAAACTCACAGTTGAGTACAGCAGGGAAAGCATTAATTTTCTTGACCTGAAGTTCTATGTGAAAAATAACAAGATCCAAAGTACCCTATTTCGTAAGGATACTGCATGTAATGCTGTTTTACATGCAAGTAGTGCACATGCTAGCTCTACAATCAACAACATACCTTTTGGCGAGATGGTACGCCTTAAACGAAACTGCAGTGAAGAGGAGATGTTTGATGCTAACCTACAGGAACTCAAAAACAGATTTGAGACTAGAGGGTACAACAGGGACATCATTTGTAAGGCTGAGAATAGGACACGCAAACTCTGTAGGGACATGACGCTTGTGACAAAATCACGTAGAGAAAAGAGACCAAGGAATACAAACGTGAGATTCATAACGAAGTACACCAGATACAACAGTGATATTTTTAAAATCTTGAAAAATAACTGGCATCTCCTGAAGGAGGTTCCAGGATTACAACCCCACCTAATGGCCAATCCGTCTGTGACGTATCGGAGAGGTAGGACCTTGCGCAATGATTTATGCCCCAGCTACCTCAAAACCGAAAAAGAAAAAGACAGTAGTTTGAATTGGTTGCCACCAAAACCAAAGGGCTTTTTTGTATGTAGGGACTGCAACGTTTGTGAATATGGCAGGGACAAAATCAAGAAATTTGCATATAATGGCTCGCAGGATTATGATATTCTATCCTTCATAAATTGTGCAACTACCTATGTGGTATACATATTGGGCTGCACCTGTGGACTAATATATGTGGGCAGCTCAAAACGTAACCTAAGGGTAAGAATTCAGGAACACAGGAGAGCTATCCTGAACAGAGATTTAAAATATGCTCATAGCAAACATTTCTTGGAAAAACATGGTGGGAAGCCAGAATTCTGGTTCCATGCTTTGGAACAAATACAGCAGCCCGTTAGAGGGGGGGATCGTGAACTCTTGTTGAGACAGCGGGAGGCAAAATGGATTTGTAAATTACAGTGCATCAAGTACGGAATGAATGTGGATGATGAGATGCATCACTTCCTGACATAAATTGAAGAGCATATGAAGCACTAGAGTAAGAAGATTCATGATGTGAGGGATACTATATTTCTTACTCAAAGGGTGTTCAGCAAGTGAATCCCATGTACAATGTTCAAACTGGGTGGGAAAGAAATGTGACATTCAAAAAAGATGTGGGAGTTATAACCTAAGTTTGATATTGTGGTGGCACATGAGGTCCACAACCTGCTGTCTCGATTTCTCCTTTCCTTTTTTCAGATACTTCTTCTTTTTTCAGATACTTTTTCTATTCTTTTATCTGTTAACTGAGGCCTGGCAATCTGGTTGGCCATACTAGAATACTTGTAATGCCAACTTAAGATAGATAACCTGATAGCAGCTTTCCGCCACAGCCTTTTCTATTCTTTTATGGCTAACTTACGCATCCTTTTACTTACAACCGAGGAGTAGTATATTGACATGACCAACTGTTCCGTAAATAAATCCGAAATAAGGACTAGGATGAACTGGCCTAATCAGATGTATGTGGTACATGGCACACATCCTCACGGCTAACATAGGGGTATGTGGCTATACTGGCATCATTTCTCGACCCGTTTTTGGAGCCTAGCCATTGATCTTTAACTATAAAATAAGATCTCGACTGAACCACTTCATCAAACGAACCGCTATGATAGGGGTAGGGTGCGATATCGGCACAAACATAATACACTTATAATGTATTTATACAAAACTAATTGACACCGCGAATTGAGTTATCTTTAGGACCAATGTCAAATATAACACAGTCACCTGGATATGGTGCTCAAATAGGGACTGTACTGTCGGTTCTAGACAAGGCACATGATGAATGAATAATACTTGCTAATAAAACCAACAAAACAAATAGACAGTGAGATCTCAAAGGAATAATTAAGTTCTATACTGCTTTTGTTACATATCGATATGATTTAAGCAGGACGCCCCTTATTGAACACCACGTATTCAGGGAATTCGCACAAATATAACTATTCAAATATGGCGCATTTTTTGGGGACCCACTTGATGGTCTCTTACATATATATAACTTCTTCTCTGCTAAGGAACCAAACCGAACAGTTCAGGACAAACCCAACGATAAGATAATTGTTTTGCAAAGGTATCACAACCAACCCATAACCGGCGGACCAGTTATGGTATGTTTTAAATTCCGTTTACGGGGCACTTAGTCCATTCAAACATGGCGTCTATGTTAGAACGCCCCCTGTCCGTAACAGGCTTCGTACGCATAGGGGGTTGGGCCGGTCCCAATTGATGCTTGATGCGTGTGGATATGAGGGGCAAACAGACATGGCGGTCCTAATCAGGAACCATCCATGCCGTTGCGGTGAGACGACCGAAGATACTACTACAGGTGAGGATCTGGGTTGGGTCTGTATTTTGGGGCTAAATACGGTATCCCTTATTTTGAGGATTCAAGTCAGTGCGTATTGGGTGGGAATCCTGTGAAGCTTTTGTACTTGGCTTTCTGCTTCTGTTATCTCCCGGACACGCTAAACAGTACACATGTATCAGTGTGAGAAATTCGGGGTGAGGGTGGAGTGCTTTATGTGGCGCGCTCACACGAACAGCCCGCTATGTAAGAATAGGGTAATGCTGATTTGTGGTCGATGGCGAAATGCTCTAATTGGTGCTCAACCGGTTATTACCAACTCTGGGAGCAACGTGATACCATTATATGAATGTCGCCTACAACTTAAAATATGGTAGAGAGCTTGTAATACTTTTTGGATTGGATTGAATCATGTGACAATTGCACTTGAACACCAGTCGCTAAGAATACTGGGAGTTGGAGTCTGAAAATATGTATGACATTTAAATTGTCAAATGATCGTTTTTCTCTATATGTCTCCTGTACAAGGAGGCTCATTGATACCATACACTCTTAGCAATTTTTATTAATAATGCTTATGTACATTTTATCCAGTAACAAAGTTTGGGACCTTCTACTCAGTTAGTCTGTTTCTCCAAACTAGGTTCGCTACAGTGGAACCTACAAATTTCTGTGGGAGGAGGAAGTGATCAGGCTTCCCTTGCCGTTATTCTCTATACCGGAACGTGAAACGTCAACAACAGGGGTTAATATATTTGTCCCCGCCATCAGGTATGCATGAGGCTACTTCTTTTTACTTCTGGGAAGTATGTGTAACTCTGAGGGTTATGACAACTTCTTCCCCTCCTATCCACATATAGGTCATTCCAGGACCTTTAGAAATCTAAATAGAATACGTTCGAATACACCTACAATCAATTACAAGGATAAGGAGGTTAGTATAACAGGCGTTAGGCGAACATTTGAATCATGTACACTGTGAAACCTTATCAACGTTTAGACGATAACTTATGTCTCTGGAAACCCCCCTTTTTCAAGCTGTCCAATAGTTTAAGACCATATAGATAGAATAGGTATTGTCTGTTACTTTAAACCACTAAAGACTTGCAGATTTACTGACGGACATGGCATGATTTCTTCATTATCTTTAGATAATCCAACGATCAGGAACAAGAAATACTAACGGGATCTATATATCTGAAGGGTCAATACCTACGTTTCCGGTGAAAACTTTAAGTGGTAAGCTTAGTCACATACAAGGTATCATTTTCAGATGAATGATAAGGTCTGGATTGGGTAGACATTTCTGTTAAGTATCACTATAACTAGGGACGGTCTAGTTTGAACAAATACTGTTTCCACTCGTGCTTGAGGCATTATTATTTGCTTTTCTCCTACCCACCCCTTTTCAACTTATTTCTCTGCTGCACTTACCTTAAATCCGTATTTCCTTATTGCAATGTTTGTGTTATTGGTGCTTGTTGGTTTTTATCATTGCCTGTGACCTTTGCAATCAGTGACGCAATCACTAGATGTTTAACTGAGCCAACCTCAGAAATAACAAATTGTCTCGGAATATATTAGACTGTAAAGGTGTATAAGTATCTTTTTCTGTAAGATGTAACAAATATCTGTTCATCCCCTTGTTCTTTTCTGTGTTGCTGTGTATCCTGCTCTCTTTCCCCCTTCCAGGGCCACACAGTTTAGAATAGGGTCCTACCCAGGGGTTTTTGGCATGTTTTACAATGATCATATGTACAGGATCTTTGATTACTTGTGCGATAGAAGACTCCGTCAAAAATGTTTTGGAAAATATATGATCAGGAAATGAGAAGGTACTATGCAAGAATAAGTTGTAACTCTAACATTGGGATTATGTTACACTGTACCGTGTCTTTAGTTGTCTTTCTCATATTGGGTACTATGTTCTCCTTTGTGGTGAGAGTTATTATCTGTAACATGTTTTTTAACGTAAAGTGAATACTAAATGTATATGATGAACTGTGTTTAGGTATAGGATTTATGAAATACAAAACTCATGAAAGTTTGTTTTTTTATTTTGATTTTCAGCCCTGAAGAAACTCCCTGGTAGGGAGTGAAACGCGTTGGCTGACTTGTTTGTAAAGTGTTTGATTGTTTTTAAAAGGATGGACAAAAATAAATAAAGAACTTTTCTACCTACACAAGTGACTACATTTCTGGACTTCCTTCTTGGTGCGCCCCCATAGAAAATCAAACAAAGTACAATCCGGACAAAGGTTAACCTCCCGAGTACCAGCTTAACACCTAAAACACCTCGATATTGGAATTTATGGATCCAGTTTTAACGTTTCAAACACCGGGCCCCTCGCAGTGAGGACATTCGTGATTTAAATAGCAGAGGTTTCTATTTTCCAGTATTATGAGCCTCAATTTACAGGATCTTGGGTGAAAAAAAGTTGAGTTGGCATTTTTGAGGTGCAAAATCACAAGTTAAGCTCACTGAAGATGTCAGCATCGAGAGTTTAACTCGCGTTGCCCTCTTGCAGACTGAAAGCACCGCTGTGGAGCTTGGCAAGGCCCGCCCAGCCCTATTTCAGGGCCGTGGCGTCCTGCAAGGAGAGAGTCGACGAGGGACCCTCTGACGCCTGGCATGCCAGCCCTTTCCCAGGCAGGAGCCTGTCCGCGCCCCGGCTTGGGCTCTCTATATTGTGCTCTGAAGGGGCGGAGGGAGGGATACTAGAAGACCAAAAGTAATACATGTTTTTTCAAATTACATATAACGCCAAAGGACACAGGTCGATTTTAACATAGCGCTGCGAAACGCATGTAGTGATATGTGCAGCTATACAATCACGCCAATAGAACACAACGCGCCTGTTCATTTGGAAACAGCAGTGTGACGTGATAGCTCATAGATGGAAGCTCGTAAATTATATTTCTGAGAGTCTGCACCTGAGCAATCGCAACTTTCATTTAGTAAATACAGAACGCTCCAAGAATGACGCGGAGGCTGTGAAAAGAGACAACCATTTGAAATTTCTGATTTGGGTAAATTCAAATAAAACAGTTTTTTACAGTCGGTCTGATCTAAGAGAAAATTAATACACATTTAATGTAAGAAAAGCCTGAAAGTGTCCATCTGTGCTGTCCCTGGTAAGTGACAGGCGCCGCCGCAGACCTCTCACTCCGCCCCATAATTAACATATTCCGAGGCCTGTTTTTCTTGTGAATTAAAGTCATAAATAAAAAAAAAACGGAAGTCAGGCACTTTTGCCTGAGACGGGGGCGGGGCCTGTAATCCGGCAGGAAGTCCCGCCCGCCGCCGCTGCCGAGGAAGAAGTGGAGCCGGCCGACTGATGGCCTCTCCGCAGCCCGGGGCTCCCAGGTGCTGGAGGGAGCCCCGGAAGTGAAGTCCTGCCCCCTGGTACCAGCGCTGCCGTAGATGAGACACTGAACACGCCGAAAGAGCCCGGTAAGTGGTGGGTGTGGGGGTGGGGGTGGAAGGGTGGGGGGGTGGTGGACGCGCGTGTGTCTGTTCGAATGTGTCTGTGCGTGCCTGTGTCTGTGTGTGTGCGCGTGGGTTTGCGTGTGTGTATGCAGTGTGTGTATGCAGTGTGTGTGTGCCTGTGTATGGCTGTGTATGTGCGCATGCGTGAGTGTAGAGTGTTTGCGCAAGGGAATGAGGCAGGAGAGGGGCACGGCGCCGTGCGCGCTCACGAGGTCAAAACTGAGCAGATCTGCGCTCGTGCACCCTCTCCTGTCCACATTCCCAAAAACGGGTAGCAATAGTTGTCGAAGCAGACTGCAATCAATGCTTACGCATTGAATGCAGGTTGTGCTTCGACCTAAAAAGGAGTTGTCAATTCGGAGTTTGATGTTGAAAGTGGAAATAAAGTGTGAGAACAGGTGTACAACAATTGGTAATGCTATTGTGGTGAGCAACATGACGTGTACTAAGGACAGTACGGTACATAATACGGGGGAAACAGCACACAAGGGGACTGGCATCAAGGAAAACCTATACAGGCATTATACAATTGATAAGTAACATGAAAATTCCAGGCAGTCATTAAACCCAAAAGGCTTCATAGAGTTCAGCCTGTAAATCCAGGCGTTTTCTCTCTGCAGGAGATATTTGTTATTGTCTGGAGAACCGTAGCCTTACGGCCCGGTGGCGCAGGGTACGCCTGAAATCCCCGGGATTCACCTGCTTTGTCAAATACTGAGACACGGACTCTTCGTCTGGCGTAGAAGATGGTATTTATTAGCTGCAGCTAGTACAGTGGTCTTAGAAGTTGTCAGTATAACAAGGTTCAAAAGAGACTGCCACTTAACTCCGTGGCGCACAGGTTTATATACGGTACAATACAATGCAAAATACAATTACACAAGAGCATGCGACATAGGCAAACGTTTATAGACAATAATTTAAGTCTAAAAGCAACTCAAGTTTCCCAGTATGTTTGTTATTCGACCCCTTGTGTAAATTACGAGTGAATCCACACAATTCGATTTAAATGTAGAGAAAACACAGCTGCATGTTGTAGAAGGACAATCGTGAAACAGGAGAATACATGAGACATATAGCGAAGGACAGCAGGTAAGATAACCTGGAGGAAAGAATGGTGTTAGCCAACAAATAGTCTGGACAGGGATTAATCAGCTCAGACAGGAATCAGTGTACTCGGCCAGGCCCTGACACTCGTTAGTAAACATAAGCAAAGAAGCCACCTGACACGTGAATGCAGAAACGACAAAAACATCTCGCTCGCCGCGCTGCCTGAGTGAGGGCAACACAAAATGGCGGCGACGTACAAAATGGAGGCTGAGCACAAACAAATTCGTAATTTACAGAACCTCAGACCCTCCTTTTGCCATCACTCAGGCAAAGACAAACCAACTCATGCTAATCTGAGTCGGACTCAGCATCGATGTTCATAAAGTCCTCGAGCTGCTGCTGCACCATCATCCTAATATTCTCTGTCCACGGATTTTCAGAACGTGGAACGCATAAAGTAGCCAACAGGCCACACACTGCGGGACCACATTGAACGCACAAACAACAATATGATGGCCAAAATTGCTCCTAGGAACGTTAGGATCTTCCATCCCCAGGTTGACAATATTCTCCAAAACCATCCCATAGAAGACCAATCCCCTTCGTCCTGATGGATCGACTCGGAGATGGTATGCAATTTGGAAATGGCTTGATATACTGCTGGAGCATCGTCTGGAATATAAATGCAACAGCTAGATCTGATCAATCTACAGACACCTCCTCGGTCTGCTAAAATCACATCTAACGCAATTCGATTTTGCAACATCATAAGACGATCAGCCTGTAGCTCGGCTGTAATGTTACCTATCGCACCTGCAGTAACATTAATAGTGGTCTAAACCACACAAACCAATTGTCTGATATTTCTGCTGTTGGCCATCGGGCCCCAAAAGGGATCCTTTAAGGAAATCTCCTCCCTCTTGTTCTGCCGTGTCCTTGGCATCGAATATACCTCGCCTATATCTAGTTCTGTAGTGGTCTGACGGAGCCGAATATGTAGGGGGAAGAAGGAAAGCTATATAACAGGTTCCAGAAAAGTTGGAAGGGAGCAAGGTGTAAGCTCTATCTTTACAAGCAAAATAAGTTCCCTGTGACGGAACCAATGGGGGGAAATCAGGGGACAAGAAAATGTAGGTGTGTAAACAACCTTGTTTATTGTCAGTTTTCTTACTGTTGACTTGGAGACAAAAATTACCTTGATGGGGTACAGTCCATACTGGAGAAGACTCACCCCTTTTAATTTTGTCACCAAGACTAGAAACATAGTGGGTAACATTCCATCCTTCATAAGCTTTCTTCTCTTCCAATGGAATTTTTCCCCTTTCTACAATCTTTGCCATCACTACTATACCTTTGATCAAAGAGCTGTGACTGAAATCCAATCCAGTCCCAGAAGTCTTTACAGGATTTCTAAGTCTGTTGTGGTATGCGGCCGAAAACATAGTCAAGTAGGCCCAAGCTGAACCTTCATATGAAAAAGGGAGAACCAGATACGGCATCCCCTTTTGTGTATTGGGTGGCATAAGACCGCCCACCCAACAGTCAGTCATATTAATGGCCAACTGGTGTTGGTGCAATAACTGGATAAACGTATTATTCATATATTCAGCTCTCCTTATCTGTTCATGAGGGGGTAGAGTATGCATTTTATGCGAAAAGACAGAAAGACGAGAGGGCAAAAAAGTTGTGGAATTAGCAACACTTCTCGGATGTAGAACATGGACAATCCAACCAATGCAAGCTAATAAAATACACAAAAACATGAAAATACACAAAGTCACGCCAAATCGACTACGCAATAATTTACAATATTTCAATCTCATTTCTTGCTTCCTACTATCCCTACCTACATTTATTGTACCATCCATCTTTATCTAAAAAAAATGTCGCTCACTGCAATCTTCTTTGATCACTCAGCTATATACTTCTGTATATCCTGAGGCGCTAGCCGCTTACTAAAAGAACAGAAAATCAGGTTACAGTCTGAGCCTCCTACCGTGACCCTGCGACGGAGACGGATGGCACTTCTAATACTAATACCTCACAAAAACAAAAGGACAACAAAAGGACAAAGCAACCAAAAAGTGTCTTTAAATGGTATAAGTAAGAAGGAAAAAAAATGTGTTCAATTCTTCTGGTCAACTCTCGACCTCAAATTATAGCGTGTTTTGCTCGGCAAGGTCTGGTCTTGAAATAGAGCTTTTGGATTTGTAGTGTCTATTCGAAGATGCGCAGGCACAGCAGCTTGAAGAATGTCGTCATCTGCTTTCTCAGACTGAGTTCCATAAATTTGGGCATCACTGAAGGGCACAAAACAAGGAACCGCTGCAGTATCCGATTCTTTTACACCACTGCGAATCCACTGGTCAAAGGGTAATGGCAATGGCACTTTTTTGCAGTGCAAGCCATGCACCCAGTTTCGTTTGCCAACCACTTTTACAGCCGTGCGGGTGACGAGCAAAACTTGCGTAGGCTTAGACCAACGAGGCTCCAGATTCTTTGTCCGTTGAAAATTTTTGATGCAGACCCAGTCACCGGGCAAAATGGTGTGACCTGGGTCCGTGGAGGCCTCTGGCAAAGCACTTTGTACCTGTTGACGAATAACACTTAATTTAGTAGTCAAATCACGCAACTAACAAAGGATATGGTATATTGGAATATCTCTTGGGGCGAGGGACACCCCAAACATTAGCTGGGCGTCCAAATACCACTTCATATGGGCTAAGTCCCATACGAGAGTGTACAGTAGTTCTGGTTGACAAAAGAGCTAGGGGCAAGGCATCTGGCCAGGCAAGAGCTGTACTAGCTTGAATCTTAGCTAGTTTAAGTTTGAGCGTACCATTATAAGACTCACCCAAACCTGCTGATTGTGGATGGTTTGCCGCATGGAATTTTTGTCTGATCCCAAGACCAGAACCTACTTTCTGCATAATTTGACCCACGAATTCACTCCCATTGTCACTCCAGACAATTCGCCGCAAACCAAATCTGGGGAAGAACTCTTTAAGTAACACTTTAGCAGTTGACAAAGCAGTGTTATCTTTCAAGGGGTAGGCCTCTATCCAACGAGAAAAGGCACATACCACCACCGGAACATACTTAAGGTTGTTGCATCGATCCATATGAATGTAATCGATCTGCAGCACTTCAAAAGGATATGACGGGGGAGAACAATGACCTGCCGGAGTTGGGGTACCTTTTCCTGGGTTATGCATTAGACAAACAATACAATGCTTAACTATGTTCTCTGCACATTTCGTAATTCCTTCATTCTGCCATACAGGAGCCAAGAGCTTACAAATGCCTTTTGCACTAATGTGGGCTGGACCATGAGCCATAGTTACAACCGGCAATACATAAGCGTCCGGTAATAACCATCGCTGATGTTCCGATAATTCCGTCCAACAACCTGTTGAGTCTAACATTCCCGTACTTTCTTTCCACGTTCTTAATTCCTTCTCAGTCGCTTCTCCCTGAATCGTTTTCACACTCTCAATCGTGTCTTCACACATTCCAATTTCCCTAACCCAATTTGCAGGACCTGCCACGTACATTTGACTAGCTGTATTTCTAGCTGTAGTTTTTGCTACTTCGTCTGCAAACGCATTTCCACGACCCACATCATCTGTGATTTTCTTATGTGCGCTGCACTTTATGATTGCTATCTGTGCAGGTAAGGTAAGTGACTCGAGAAGATCAGTCACTAACTGACATGCTGGATCTTTGTCCCGTGAGAGGTAAAGAATCCTCTCTCCCTCCATAACCTACCAAAACTATGTGCAACGGCAAAAGCATACTGGCTGTCGGTGTACACATTCACTCTCTTTCCTTTTGACAACACACACGCTCTAGTCAAGGCTATTAACTCAGCTGCTTGGGCTGAATTATGTCCAATACGTGCCGCCTCGACAATTGTACATAAGGTGGTAACAGCATAGGCAGAAGTTGTCTCCCCATTTGGAAGCTTGAAACAGGAACCGTCTACCCATGGGATCCCATCCGGGTCCTTGAGTGGAGTGTCCTTCAAATCAATTCTACCCTTCGGTTCTTCTTCCGTTCGAAGAAAACAATCATGTTTCTCTGCACATGTTTCTCATCTGGTAATGGCAACAGTGTAGCTGGATTTAACGTGTTACATCTTTTGATATGCACATGGCTCGCCAAAAGTGGCAGCTCGTATCCAGACAAACGAGCACTCGTAAGATGCTGTGTTCTGGTTCTATTAAAAAAAAAGAATCCACTGCATGCGGAACCATAACAATGAGTGTGTTATCCAATACTAATCCAGCCGATTGTCCGATAGAAAATGCTGTAGCTGCTGTGGCTCTAAGACAACTGGGCAAAGCTTTAGCTACTGGGTCTAATGTAGCGGAGAAATAGGCACATGGCCTCTGCTTATCTCCAAATTTCTGCATCAAAACTGACAATGTGCAACCCTCTCTCTCGTGAACGTACAGTGTAAAAGGCTTACTGTAATCTGGGGTATCCAACACCGGAGCAGAACACAGAGCAGCACGTAGGTCAACAAAGCTTTTCTGACATTCATCCGTCCAAGGGAGCGGATATGGCGTATCTTTCAACGTTAGGTCCAACAGTGGTCTAGCCAAAAGTGAAAAATTGGGAATCCATTGTCTACAGTAGGAAGTGATACCCAAAAAGGCACGCACTTCTCTCTGTGTGGTAGGTACAGACATCTGTGAAATAGCGTGAATACGTTCTGGGGTCAATCACCTTCCCTCCTTCGACAAGAGATGACCTAGATAGGTAACCTCTTGGTGGGCATATTGCAACTTAGAGGGAGACACCTTATGTTGTTGTGCAGACAACTGATGCAATAACGCAACAGTCACTTCCTTACACACATCTTCCGTATCAGCAGCCACCAACAAATCATCCACATACTGAATAAGTGTAGCGCCAAGAGGCAAAGGAAGAGCATCAAGTTGTGACTTAAGAGCCTTGCTATAGAGGGACTTTCGCAATAGCCTTGAGGAGCTCTCTTAAATCTAAAACTTCGGCCACCGAGAGAGAAACCAAAGATATCCCTACTTTCTTCAGCAATAGGAATACTAAAGAAAGCATTCTTGAGGTCTATAACTGAAAAACAGGCTGCTGAAGCAGGAATCATTGTCAACAAAGCAGTAATATCCGGAACAACAGGAAACTGCGGCACCACCATTTTATTGACCTCTCTAAGGTCAATAACAAATCTGTAAACAGGAGGTTGTGAAGGATCAGTTCTCTTAAGAATCGGAAGAACAGGACTGTTACAAACATTACCTCTTGTTTCCTCAACTACGCCTTTCTGTATAAAATCATCGGCAATAGCCAAAAGTGCTCTCTCTCCATCACTAGAGATACGATACTGGGGAATGCGTGGCATGTTCACATTCTCCTTAACTGTGACAACATATGGTGGAATTGCAAGACAACCCATGTCATTTGGGCCCGTAGCCCAAAGACTTTCAGGAAGAGAAAGCAACTCAGGTGGAAACTTGTCCCGCGACAGATACACGGAAGATGTCATTTTCTTCCCCAACGTAAGATGCACACCCGAAGGGGAACAATACAATGTTGCATGTAATCTTTTCAACAAATCCAGACCCAGCAAGTTCTCGCCGCAACCAGTTATCAGAATAAGTGGAGCTTTTAGGTCATAAGGACCAATCGAAACAGGCAAGGAACAAGAAACCGGATTACGAACTGGGGCGCCAGAAAATCCTACAGAAGTATTTATTAAGCCAGACAAAGGTGCCCCAGGGAGTTTAGCATGCATAATAGAACTTCTCATCGCTCCAGTATCCAACAGAAACGGTTCTGAAACACCCATAGTATTGATTGTGACATATGGCCCATTTTGATCTACTGGAATCGACACAACTCCCTCACCTCGTCTATGGCAGTCCTTTTCGATCTGAAAATCGTCAGCCCTTTCTTCACAATAATCATCATTATAATACTGTGTGGACTGGACTCTCTGCTGATCAAAATAGTTCGTAGTAGATGGAGGAATAGAACGCTGCTCCTGAGAGGACACACCTCGTCCTCTACCTCTAGATCCTGACTGGGAATTACCACAACCTCGTGGAGCAGACATCCCATTATTACGCTGTAATAGGACCGGACAACTATTCTTAAAATGTCCCTCTTCTCTCTAATACGCACATTGATTAGGACCCAATGGAAGACGTGGTGCGAAATACTCAGGTTTCTGAAACACTTTCTGAAACTGTGGGGGTTGAGAAAACTGAGGCTGCGCAGACCGCGGAGGATAAGCTTGCTGTAAAAGCACCTTCGTTTTCAAATCTTTATTTTTCTTCTCTTGTTTCTCTTTCTCCTCCTTATCTCTATTCTCATAATACTGCGCAGTAGCCAGTATTTTATCAGGGGAAGAAACAGCCCATGCACTTTCAGAACTTAGTTTATTCGATAATTCAGGAAGCAAGTTGTATACAAACTTATCCACAAACAACCGTTGTCCACCCTCTACACTCAAATCCTGACCACTGTGATCAATAAGAATCTATGACATATTATCAAAAGACACAATATCGTAGTACAAAATTATCGACACAAATAAATCGACATCAAAAATATCGACATCCTATACTTATTTAATCACATACACAAATATCGAAAATTAAATATCGCAATACATAAACATCGATATCAATTATATCGACCACATATATATCGCAATATTTAAATATCGATAATTAAAATTTATAAACAGTACGTTAAAAATATCGAGAGTAAAAATATCGACTACAATAATATCGTTATTTAAGCAATATCGAACAATTTTATTATTATTCTATAACACTTTTAAACTATAAAAAATTACCATTAGCACTACAAAAAATAACATTTTACAACTATTTATAAATAAAAATATTTTCACATTAAAAAAAAATGATTTACACATTTATAAATTATTTCTTTAACATATTATATAAAGGTATGTATGCTCAACATTAATTAGCGTTTACCATATATGGTAATTAATTACACCAACAGTTTTTCGAAAATACAAACCAACGAATCAAAACAGTACAAACATAAACTCACCAATAGCTAACTAATTAGTAACTCCAAAACACTATATAAACAATTAAATCCAACAAACAAATTACCTGAGAAAAGTAGAAGACAGGAAAGAATACTGTGGATACATTTGACGACGCCTACAAGAAAACTAAGATTCAACCTACCATTAAGAGGATTGAAAGTAAGTAACTAAATGTAACTTAATTAAAGGAACTGCTAAAATTACACAGTTAGTAAAAAGGACAAATTACTCATACATATGTATTGTATATTATCTCCTACCAGTACAGAAAACTTCACTACTAAAGAACAGAAAAACCTAAGAAGAAAACGACGAAACTACTAACAAATTAATCATTTTCTATTTTTTCTCGAACAACATTAATTAATTGAAGCTTTAACATTAAAACAGCAAACAGACCTGCTACCAAAAATATGTTTCTAAATATGGATTGTAATGAATAATATTTTTTTTACAGATAAAGACATCAAAGAAAATACAGGCCACAACAGAAAATTGAACAGATTGCCTTACACCTACAACAGCATTAAAACTCTGCATAACAAGCAACTAATACAAAGTAAGTCAATTAAATGATGTGACAAACAGTAACTCCTAAAGAATTAAAAATTGCTAACATATTGTAAAAATGTATGCATATATCCTTCTTTTTTTCTAGCACCACTACAACATCCACTAACAACAAATATCAAAGAACAGAATTCAACAAACAAAGATACAACTACCAAAGTAAGTATATCCAAACACTTTTCCAAAAGATAAAATAAGTAAAAGCTTTAACTTATAGGAAAACATGTAAAAGCTACCCAACAAAATATAAGTAAACAATTAACACAAATAAATGTTTTTTTTCAAGCAAAGAAACACCAGAAAAGACAGACCACAAGGAAAAGAGTAAAGAACATCAAAATCACAGACTAAACTTCAACCAAAGGTAAGCATGCACAATATAAATATTTATAATTCCCACTTAAAATACATATAACTATAACTATAATAACTATACCATATATTTCTTATAGATTTAAAAAGGAGAAAATGACAGAAGGAGCTGAATTTGTTACCAGTCAAAAAGGGAAACTATTACTCTGCTACATGGGTTATACTTATACCCAAGAGAAACAATTTGGAATGAAAGTAAATTGGAAATGTTGCAAATATTACTCTAACAAATGTTATGGAAGAGCAACAACTAGAGAAGCAACTGTCCTTTACACCAGGGAACACAACCACCCTCCAAATGTTACAGAAATAGAAGTCAGAACAGCATTAGAAAACATTAAAGAAGCTAGTACAGGTTCCCAAAAACCTACAAGCCTAATTTTAAAAGAACAAATTCCACAAATCCCCAAAACAGCCACTACCCAAATGCCTAATATAATTTCTCTCAAAAGAACAATATCACGTACCAAAAAAGCAACTACTACTACCACTCCACCACCTAAAACATATAGTGATATAAATTTAACTCATAACCAAACTATAACTTTAAACAAAATACCTTTTATAATTTACGACAATAAAAACAATGAGAAAAGAATAATAATCTTTGGTACTGCTATAAATTTAATAAAACTCCAACAATGCCAAATTTGGATGATGGACGGTACTTTTAACATCTGTCCCAGACCTTTCTACCAACTTTACACAATACATGGCTTATATCAAAACTGTAACATACCTCTACTATATGCACTGCTTCCAAATAAAACTAATTCAACATATATGGATTTATTAAACATTATCAAACAAAAAACAAATGACTATTCCCCAGAAAAAATTATACTGGATTTTGAACAAGCAAATCTCTCAGCTATTTTAAAAATACACCCCCATACTTGTATCCAAGGATGCTATTATCATTTTAATCAGTGTCTTTGGAGGCATTTACAAAAAACTACTCTAAGCATAGAATATGCTACAAGCTCATCTTTTGCATATCAAATAAAAAAACTGATAGCACTAGCTTACGTCCCTGAAACAGATGTGGCCGAACACTACAACCTTTTAATAGACAGCCAATTTTACAAACAAAATGAAGCAAAGTTAAGTCCTCTCTTAGACTACTTTGAGGACACTTGGATAGGTAGACTCCATAGATCTGGCCACAGGAGAAATCCTAAAATCCTAATACCCTGGTGGAATGTTTACAGAAGCACCTTAAATGGAGAATCTAAAACAAACAACGCAGTTGAAGGTTGGCACAATGCCTTCCTCCAATCAACAGGCCGAACTAAACCAACATTAGAAAAATTCATTACATGCCTCCAAAAAGAGCAAAGTTATCAGGAATTAAGAATGGAGCAATCCATTACACAACTAACTCCAAAAACATCCAAACAAACAAAACAAATGCACAAATACCTAGAGCAACAAGTAAAGCTGTACCCTAGCACAACAGGCATGGAATACCTCAATATAATAGCCAAAAAACTACTGTAAACTACTGTAAGCCACAAACAATCTCAATAGAAAAATGTTGTAATACAATAATATTACATTCATATAATTTATTTCGAAAATAATTAATGTATGGAATATATATTATATAATTAAATATATATACACACATTAATTATGTTTGAAATAAATAAAACTAAACAATAAACATTAAAACATTACCCACCCACAATTATAAAAATTTAAAATAACTTACCAAAGATATTCCAAATGATATAGAATCCATTTCCACCAAAATAATCCAGTTTCGAATTCCAGTTACCCAAAAAAAAATGAAAAAATACAAGTGTCCCAAAATAGATAAATCCATTCCACGAAGCTCTTTCGAAATACCATAAAAAACCCGAAAAATGTAAAAATTTAGAAAAAAGGCTCCAGGAAAACCGAAAAAATTGAAGAAGTGTCTACAAACTATTAGTTAATAAAACTAACGAACACTTCTCCCCAAAAAAAAAACGCTTCCTTCGGACATCAGGAACTCCTGCAAGTGAAAGACATAAAAGAAATATTCCCACCCACATAAAATAACACATACAGTCCTACTAAAAGTAATAGCAACATAATATTTCGAATAATAAACTTAAACATCGAAACACTAACTCTACACACAAGCCAATACAACACTAAAAAGTACGTTAAATGTACATCCGCAAACACAACATATCATAATCTCCAATACAACACATTTACTTCTAACAACACTAAATACGACCAAACTACTCTCAAAATTAATTTAAAACACAGTTAAAACATATTAAATAAACCTTACCTTCAGAGACGTGAAGTGTTTCCCAACCGCTAGCTGAACTTCCTCAAAATGACACAAAACGACCTAAAGCGGTTACAAAATAAAGGACCCAAAACTAAAGAAAAAGTTAGAAATTACACACTTATTATTTAATGCAAGCAAAGTATTTGTGAATTTAATAAACCAAGGAATACTATGAAAAAATAGTAATTTATAATTTGTATTAAATTACTTAGAAAAAAGTACACAATTTGTAAAATTATAAAAATAAATATTATAAAATACATAATATGTATTATTATAATAGTAAAAATGTTGAAATGGTGTTAAAAAATGTAACAAAATGTTTAACAAAATGTATATAAATAAATGTAATCTACAATATTTTCTTCAATTAAAATTTTTGTTACAAAATGTAATATTAATATATTAATATTAATATAAATACTAAACTATTGTTTATTAACAACATGTATTTGAATATATACATTGTATATGTATTTTTCAAACAGTATATTTTATTTGGATGTATGACGTTACAACTCATACTTTTACAACGCATACCATTACAACGATAATTTTACAACGCAAAAACTATAACAATGCATGTATTTAAAACGCATGTTTTTACAACGCAGGTACCTTTACAACGCATACCATTACAACGTAAGTATTGGTAAGTATATAATAATTTTTTTAATTTAAATTAATAGAAAATAATATAATTTAATTTAATTTAATGTAATTTAATTTCATTTAATTAAATTAATTTAAATTTTATTTTATTTTAACCCTGTACCCCTGTACCCCAAAAAGCCAAAACTGACCCTAAACCCTAAAAATACCCTTTTACCCAAAAACCCAAAACCCAAAACTGACCCAGAACCCTAAAAATACCCCTTTACCCAAAAACCCAAAACTGACCCTGAACCCTAAAAATACCCCTTTACCCAAAAACCCAAAACTGACCCTGAACCCTAAAAATACCCCTTTACCCAAAAACTGAAAACTGACCCTGAACCCTCAAAATACCCCTTTACCCAAAAACTAAAAACTGACCCTGAACCCTAAAAATACCCCTTTACCCAAAAACTGAAAACTGACCCTGAACCCTAAAAATACCCCTTTACCCAAAAACCCAAAACTGACCCTGAACCCTAAAAATACCCCTTTACCCAAAAACCCAAAACTGACCCTGAACCCAAAAAATTCCCCTTTACCCAAAAACCCAAAACTGACCCTGAACCCAAAAAATACCCCTTAACCCAAAAACAGAAAACTGACCCTGAACCCAAAAAATACCCCTTTACCCAAAAACTGAAAACTGACCCTGAACCCTCAAAATACCCCTTTACCCAAAAACTGAAAACTGACCCTGAACCCAAAAAATACCCCTTTACCCAAAAACTGAAAACTGACCCTGAACCCAAAAAATACCCCTTTACCCAAAAACTGAAAACTGACCCTGAACCCAAAAAATACCCCTTTACCCAAAAACTGAAAACTGACCCTGAACCCTAAAAATACCCCTTTACCCAAAAACTGAAAACTGACCCTGAACCCTAAAAATACCCCTTTACCCAAAAACCCAAAACTGACCCTGAACCCTAAAAATACCCCTTTACCCAAAAACCCAAAACTGACCCTGAACCCAAAAAATACCCCTTTACCCAAAAACCCAAAACTGACCCTGAACCCAAAAAATACCCCTTAACCCAAAAACAGAAAACTGACCCTGAACCCAAAAAATACCCCTTTACCCAAAAACTGAAAACTGACCCTGAACCCTCAAAATACCCCTTTACCCAAAAACTGAAAACTGACCCTGAACCCAAAAAATACCCCTTTACCCAAAAACTGAAAACTGACCCTGAACCCAAAAAATACCCCTTTACCCAAAAACTGAAAACTGACCCTGAACCCAAAAAATACCCCTTTACCCAAAAACTGAAAACTGACCCTGAACCCTAAAAATACCCCTTTACCCAAAAACCCAAAACTGAGCCAGAACCCTAAAAATACCCCTTTACCCAAAAACCAAAAACTGACCCTGAACCCTCAAAATACCCCTTTACCCAAAAACTGACCCTGAACCCTAAATATACCCCTTTACCCAAAAACCTAAACTGACACAGAACCCTAAAAATACCCCTTTACCCAAAAACTGAAAACTGACCCAGAACCCTACAAATACCCCTTTACCCCAAAACTGAAAACTGACCCTGGACCCTTAAAAATATCCCTTAAAAAAAACCAAACATATAAAATGTAATTTTTAATTATATACTTACCAATACTTACGTTGTAATGGTATGCGTTGTAAAAGTACCTGCGTTGGTAAAAAATGCGTTGTATTTACATGCGTTGTAATAGTTTTACCGTTGTAAAAATTTCATTGTAATGGTAGTGCGTTGTAAAAGTTGCATTGTAATGGTTGTTTCCCATTTTATTTACTTCTAACAATACTTATGTTTATTAAATATGTATTCTTTGAATTAAGTTATATTACCAATATTGTTTGAAATGTTTAATAAAATTTACACAAATTACACAAATATATGAATAAATATAAATGTAAAAAATATATGTTATTGTAATGTTTATTGTTGTTCTTTCTCATGTGAATAAAAAAATTCATTTGTTCAAAAAAACACTACAGTATTTAATATTTTACTTCACTACAAGATTTATTTAATGACATTTCAATCTACATAACTTTACTATTACCACTCCAGTCTACATTAAATTGGTGTAGGTGCTGGACACTAATTAAATATAATTTACTATTCCCACTCCAGTCACCATTAAATTTGGGTAGGTGGTGGACACTAATTATTTATAATTTAATATTCCCACTCCAATCTACATTAATTTGGGGTAGGTGCTGGACACTAATTAAATAGATATTACTATTCCCACTCCAGTCTACATTAATTTGGGATAGGTGCTGGACACAAATTAAATATAATTTAATATTCTCACTCCAGTCTACATTAATTAGAGATAGATGGTGGACACTAATTATATATAATTTACTATTCCTACTCCATTCTACATTAATTAGGAATACTTTAGTACACTATTTACATATACATTTAAATTCCCACTCCAAGGTACATAAAATGCATGTATATATATGTTTAGTTAAATAAAAATAGATACCTTAAACACTATATACAATAATAATGTATAAAAATAAAATCTTTTCTAATTAATAATGTTTTTTTTCACTATTCAAATGTAGTATAATATAGAAAACTGTACAGCAATATAGATTGTAAACAATTTTACTCACTCCATACACTCAACAAACAAATATACTTAAACCAAATGTTTAAATATGAATTAAATGTTAAAAAGTATTCCAAATATTTATATCAAATAAATAGTTAAACATATTTGAAAGTAGAACAATATTGTAAATTTTTATAGAAAAAATTTCGCAATTTATTTCAAAAAATGTTCGAAATTCGAAATTTTAAATTTGTATTTAATGTACATATTGGTTTAATAAATGTTTTGACATATTTTAAAAAAAAAATTAAAAATATATATTTAAAATAAAAAATATTTTGATTTATTTATTACATTTTTTCCAAATAAATTGAACATTTAAAACACTTTTTTTAATGCATAATTATTTAACCATTTTAATATTTTTCTCCAATTTAAATATATTTATTTATAAACATTTTTTATATAATATTAATTTAACAAAATTAATATAAAATACCATCTATTTCAAATATCATTTTTTTTTTAATTTAATGTGAAAACATAATTTTAAAATATTTTGTAATTTTTTAAATTATAAATTTTTAAGTTTTAAATGTTTTTTTAATTTTATTATATTTTTTAAATTAAAAAAAAAAATGTAAACACTCCCCACCCTTATCCCCTATAAACCCAACATCCTGCTCCTAAATTTATATATAAATTAATTAATTTTTATATAAAATTTATTTTTTATATTTTATTTTTTAAAATTTCAAAATAAAATAAAAAATCTACAATTTTATATTTATAATATATACATTTTTAATACACTCCCCACCCTTATCCCCTATAAACCCAACATCCCGCTCCTAAATTTATATATCAATTAATTAATTTTTATATAAAAAAAATTTCAATATATTTTTTTGTAATATTTTCTAATTAAAATAAAAATTTTGGAATTTTATATTTATAATATATAGATTTTTAATACACTCCCCACCCTTATCCCCTATTAACCCAACATCCCGCTCCTAAATTTATATGTTTTTTTATTTTTTTATTATATTTTATAGGTACACATTACTATTAATACATTCTAATTATTATTAATTATTACACAACAATAACACATATTACTACATAATTATTACAATATATTTTATTTCGATATTTTTACTATTTATCGATATTTCTTTACAACGATATTTTTACTTAGATATTTTTGTTATCGATATTTCAGCACACATACTTATTACGATATTTTTGTAATCGATATTGGTGATTCCGATATTTTTCATCATCGATATTTAAACTTCGATATTATGTCACTTCGATATTAAAAGTTCGATATTATGTCTGCGTACCGATCAATAAACGTCTCTTCAAAACGGGTGAAGAAATCCGAAACACTTTCGTCTTTCTTTTGCTTGCATGCGGCCAGCTTATCCCAATTAACTCGCACCGCGGGCATCATAGTTTTCATTAATTCTATTATTCTGCCTCGTAGGGCCGTAATCAGATCATCGGGTTTTGCACCACCCACTTGACCTGCATCAGCGGCTCTAATAGCAGCCCAATCACCACCTAATTCAGCATTATGATTTTCCCTACGAATCCGTGCCCACAAGGCTTGTGGAACAACATTCCCAAACAACATATCTAAAACGGCCAAATTCATAATACAAGCGTCAACTGTTTGAGATAATTCCTTATAATATTCAGCCGGATTTTTACGAGGGTCCGGAAGAGTTTGCTTAAGCGCCAACACTTCAGACCTTTTCCAGGGTTCGTGGACCCATATACGCTGGAAATGAGCAGGAACAGCAGGTGGACCAACTATCGCGTCCCTCCATACGGGAGGAACTTCACGCATCGGATAATTCTTAATGCCTGTGTTTTTGGCTGGATCAGTCTCGGAAAGGGATAAAGACAAGAACATTGTTCGAAACGCAATAAGTTTAGTGACTGCGTCTTCAACTCGTGGCCCTACAATAAAACCTTTATCGAAATCGGCTTGCAATTTCAATAGCTCTGAGGGAACTGTATCCAACCCCATATCTTCCCAACCTTTAATGAGGGTCTGACACATGACATTAAAACATATCTCTGTGTGGGCTCTACCCATTGGTGAAAAGAACTCATAATATCTTCTGTACTATAATCTAGTCCTCTCTCGATCCATTTACGAGTGAGGGAACCCAAAACTACCATCTCGTCTGTAAGAGGAAGCTGACAATGGGATTGTCGTCTAGAGAAAGCTGGAGACAGATTTAAGGACCCAAGAAGAGGAGAAAAGTAATGCGAGACAGCCTCAGCCAGTCTCCTGTGTGATGCAGGGGAATCTCTCGAGAGAATGGGAGGCAATACATATGCAGAAGGTAACGGAGACTGAAATGTAGCTGGCTGGGGAACAAGAGTGGGAATTGGTAGAGGTGGGGGCTGAATTGCAGGCTGTAAAGACGGAGCAGAAACAGGCAGGGAAACATTAATGGGCTGAGCCGGCTGCTGAATAATCGGCAATTGAGCAACCAGTGGTTGAGCGATAGGAGGAGGTAACGGAGGTGCGTTAGCATTTTGGGCATAGGGCGGAGGTGAATTCAATAAACAAGATATTAGGGAATCTTCTTCTAATTCCTTATTTTTATCTGAAGAGGAAGTAGGCAACACCGGATAGCATCTATCTATAGCCATGCGATGTTGTCTTTCTAATATCTCATTTGCACCATCTGCTTCATTATTTTTAAACTGTTGAGCAGCCTCTATAATTGACATATTTTGTGCTTTCTTATCCTTTTTTGCTTGCTTAATTTCTTTCTGTTTGGCTTCCTTACGCCAAAGGCGAAAAGAGTCAAACATTGCCGGCCAGGCTTTTCTTTTAAAGAGAATCATTTCCAAATTATCTAGTATGGCGGAATCAAAACTACCATTTTGCGGCCAACTCAAAACTCCACTAATTTTCGTGTATCGGGCCCATGTCTCGTTAAAGGTAATGGGACCAATACCATGCTTGGAATAGAGCTCATAAGTGAGAGTTCCAACTGGAGGAATCGGACATGAATCTTCCAACTGGGAAACCCTTGTACAACCCAAACAACAAATTCTTTTGAATTTACTCAGTCCAGGCATCGTTACTTCTCTAGACTGTTTACAAACAACAAGGGGTATAAATCACTGAAACAGTACAAACATACTTACCCCTTGGCTTCGGGTATTGCAATACCTGAATAAAACCCAAAAACAAAAACGAAACAAAGGATCGTGGGAGCGACCCACCAAATACTTAACTAAGGATCGTCCTACACCAGCGAAGGTCCGTCTATCGTCTTGCTTTACCAAACATCATCAGAAGGGTCCAAGGCAGGGCGACAGTCAGGGCAGCAGTCTTCAGTAGCCGTCGGAAAGGAGTAGCCGCGCTGTCAAAGACCTTCGGTCCACTTCGACATACAGGGGCCGATCACGTGGTGCGCGTCCTCCAGAATTTTCTTGCGGGGCTCCTCACGACCCTCGGGCTTAACCGCTACCTCTGAAGTCGCCCCACGTTGGGCGCCACTTGGAGAACCGTAGCCTTAAGGCCCGGTGGCGCAGGGTACACCTGAAATCCCCGGGATTCACCTGCCTTGTCAAATACAGAGACACGGACTCTTCGTCTGGCGTAGAAGATGGTATTTATTAGCTGCAGCTAGTACAGTGGTCTTAGAAGTCGTCAGTATAACGAGGTTCAAAAGAGACTGCCACTTAACTCCGTGGCGCACAGGTTTATATACGGTACAATACAATGCAAAATACAATTACACAAGTGCATGCGACATAGGCAAACGTTTATAGACAATACTTTAAGTCTAATAGCAACTCAAGTTTCCCGGTATGTTTGTTATTCGACCCCTTGAGTAAATTACGAGTGAATCCACACAATTCGATTTACAAGTAGAGAAAACACAGCTGCATGTTGTAGAAGGACAATCGTAAAACAGGAGAATACATGAGACATATAGCGAAGGACAGCAGATAAGATAACCTGGAGGAAAGAATGGTGTGAGCCAACAAATAGTCCGGACAGGGATTAATCAGCTCAGACAGGAATTAGTGTACTCGGCCAGGCCCTGACACTCATTAGTAAACATAAGCAAAGAAGCCACCTGACACGTGAATGCAGAAACGACAAAAACATTGCGCTCGCCGCGCTGCCTGAGTGAGGGCAACACAAAATGGCGGCGATGTACAAAATGGAGGCTGAGCACGAACAAATTCGTAATTTACAGAACCTCATGTCTCTGCCCTCCCCAGGGATGCATCCAAATTTTTGGTAGCACATTTTCAGTAGAACATAGTAATGACACAATCTCTGGGATTCTGAATGTTTTATTCACATTCAGGTGATTGACGGAGCTGGTGCTGTACATGGCCATTCCAGCCCACATCACATGGAAGCCCAGTGGTGGGCCAAACACAATCCTTTGGGGATTGAGCAGTGATTAGGAAGTCAAAGAGTGCATTCCACAGCAGGATTGCTGTGAAATTGGCAAGCAGTGAGGAAATGTGAGTCCATGTCGGGGTCCAGGTGAATGTTGCTGAGCATTCTGGGGGTCAGTAGCAGGTGTTTCCCAGGACATGCTGCATAGGTCACCACCAGGCAGGGGACAGGGCACATGGAGATGATGGATGCTACTGCCACCTCCTCACACAGTTATTCCCCTCCCCTTCTTACTCCCCTCAAACTGGTTCTGTGTCCACTGTGTCCGGTGTGTATGGCAGGGTGATGGCTGCATCACTGTGTGCCACTGACACAACAGACTGCGAAGGTGATGGGGCAGCATCACTGTGTGCCAATGACACATCAAGGCTCAGAGCTGTGTGTGTTGAAGTTCCTGCTGCAGTTATCTGGGAATGGCTCGGTGGCAGCAATTGCAATATGAAGTACTGCATGGCATTGAGGTTCCCAGTTACTACTCGCTGGTGTACAGCTGTGGCAGAAAGACTTCCAGCCTGCATCTGCTCCATGGTCTCCATTGTCCTCTGCATCTGTGCCAACTCTGTACTCTGATCGCTGGTACCTGTCTGACCACACAGCTCTTGAATTATGTTCATTGTCCCAGCAAGGTCAGCCAAGGTCTGTGGTGGAGCATGGTGCATACAGAGGGTGTCCGATAGGGACTGTACATGGTCCCTGATGGGACTCAGACTCCCGCGTATGGCATTGAGTTTGGCTGCCACGATCTCGAAGCCCACCCGCAGCTCCACCTGGCAACACCACATATGTTGTTGGAACTCTATGAATTGGTTGCGGGTGCTGGGAGACAGCCGTGGTGGTGTGTGTTACCTGCAGTGTGGTCTGTGAAGGTGGTGGACTCACCTCAGGGCAGCTGGCCTGCCCTGCTTCGGGGAATGGGTGCAGAGGCTATCTACGATCCGTTCGAGAGTGTTGGTGCAGATGACCTGGGGGTCCTCTTCATTGTCACTGAAGATATGTCTGGTCTGCTCAGCTGGAGGTGTTGTTTCTCCCTCTTCAATATGAAAGGGGAGATGCAGGGTTACAGCATGTATGTTGGAGATTTGCTGATTTATACGTTCTGACTGCATGCCAATGTACATTGTGGCTGTTTTGAAGTAGCTGGCTATTTGATGGCAGTCAGTGGCTTGTACATTTTCCGCCAGGGCTACTTTAGGTTCCTGGTCTGGCCCGTTCATTAAGGTCCTTCACATAGCAAAGACATTCTCTCAAATGTCCAGACAAAGATTTTCCCTGAGTAGTGGCACATTCTTCCCCTGGTTATCACTAGATGTATATTTGATGTGCATTCAAATGGTTTCTGATCAATTTACAGGTCAAAGCCAAAGAAGTCCAACTTTAACAGACAGCCCCTTGTTCCACCAGGTCAATGGAGTAAATTATTCCATTGTGCTGGTGAAGGTACCGCCCACCAGATTTATAAATGACTGCCAAGCTGGTGGTCATTTATTAAGCATTTCCAGGAACCGCTGTGATAATACATTTTGCTGTTTGTGCAGGGCTCAGTCAACATGAGGGATCCCTGCACCAAAGAGTTTACTTTTTTTTTTTAAGAAAATCCCAAAAATAAAAAAAAGATAATGCTTTCCTCGCCATGGAAGACCTCTTCCATGGTGAGGGGAGCACTTAGCAGTTTTCACCTCCCCTTACTGCAAGGGTTTTTCTAGTTGTAATGGGCAGAATTACAGGCCTGCCTCCGATGGAGTTTATTCCGCCGGCCGCCGGAGGGGTTTAATCACAGTAGAGATGGAGTAGTCTCTGCTAAGATAAAACCTATGGTCCGCCTGTATTTAAATTTAGCGGGCAGTTCATTATCTTGGTGGTATAGATACTCTGTCACCATTGCGATGGAGTACCTATAGTGGCAAAGTATAAATCGGCCCTAAGTTTGGTCTTTTATTTTTTTATTTGACTACCAAGTACACACAATATGCACATTTGGCACTGGAGTTCTTGTTCCATAGTTTGTGAGCAGATGAACAAGTCCATGACTTGTTGAGCACCAGGGCTATTTCAAGGCATCTTTCAGATGGGGCTTAGTTGGGATAATTTATCTTCCATAAAGATTTATGCTGTATTGGTTAGAGTTATAAACCTGTTTATTTCTCAGCACAATCCACTCCTCCTGTGACATGGTGCAGTTAAGTTCTGCCTAGCATCGGTACTGAATATGGTTCCATTTAGAAAAATGGATTGCTGAAAAATATTTCGCAAAAACTTCAATGCTAAAATACAGGCTAGCAAATTGTCAACCTTGCATAATAACACTGTACCAACATTTCGATCTATATTTAATTGCTCAACCTAGTTAATCTCATTTTCCGTTTATATTTGAACTTGTTTTATTTACTTTTCTAACTCCAGCACTAACAAATTCAGGATTATGAGGTAGAAACAGGTTATAGCTGAAGCTCGAACTGTTTACACAGAGATATTTTGGGGCATATTCAAAAGGAGCTATTGCCGAATTAACAGCACTTTATCGCAGCCAAAGTCGTGATAAATTTAGCACACCATTCACAAGCTGGTGCTAACAACCCACAGCACCAGTTTTCCCACAATAGCAGCCGCAAAACACATCACCAGAGAGGACCCCCGCAACTATAGCTAATGAGATGCAGACTAGGTGTACCCGTGCCAAACTCCGCAACATCACCACACCTCAACATTCACAACGACCAGCCAGATCGGCGATAAGAACACAAAACACACAATAAGGTGCGTTAGCAGCAGGAAATTTACACCTTCTCTGACCTGGTGTAAAGTCGGACAGCAGCCTGCACCACAATAGGGAGCCCAGCCCAGAGCCAGGCCTGAAGACAAACAGAATCCATGGAGCTACTGATCATGCAGCTTGGACACCCAAGAGGGCCACAACACCCACCTGGCACCCCCCGGACCACCACAGAGGCGCGCAGACAAAGACAGCGGCCCCCCAGGAAATGCACCTGCCTCCCAGGCACAACTTCTAACAATGTCACTGTCCACTACAGGCTGAAAGGAACAACCATCCTACGCATCCTTGCCGTCATCGCCCAACAGGCCAACTGCACCAACACAGCAAACAACCAACATCCCACTTCACACCAAATTGCTGGCAGTGCTGCACCTGTTGGCCCCTGGCACACCCCAACCAACACCCGCCAGAGTCGGCGGAGTCTCACAGACAGCCACATCCAAATCCCTCACACCTGTCATGGACATCACCATCACCCTGGCACCCCAGGCCCCGTACAGCCAATACAATGCGCATGAACCGCTGGAGACCAAGCAAGGACCATACGCCATAGACGGATGCACGCACGTGTTGGGGGCAATCCACTGCACACATGTCCGAACTGTGCCCCCTGGTGCACACAGCGCAACAGGAAGCACACCTCACACATCTATGTGCAGGCAACATCAGAACACTGGGGGATCTACACCAATGTCGCATCCAAGTACACAGCCAGTGTGCATGATCCCTTCACCCTCTGACATTCTATCAGCAACCAGCCTTCCCAGGATGGCACCCAGGGAAATGCACAGCTCCTTGGCAAGTTCCCAGTTAACATCCCACTCACCTCAACTCCACAACCATGCGATCCACAAATCTGGCAATGCACACGTCACAAGTTCACAAGCAACATGCACAACAACATGCCCACCCACCAGACACGATTGAACAACTTACACTGGTAACCTGGGCAAGCCGTTAACATGACTAATCAACATCATGGCACCTCAGCAACACAATAGACGAATGTTGGGAGAGGAGGCAAGCAGGCATGTGTGAAGGATGCAGTAGAACCATGATTGGGAAAGTACACAATGCCAAGAGTGGCGGCGAAGTGCTGGACAGACCGCAGTATGCAGAACACACCCATATCCATGGTGACATACACCTCTGGTGTATGGAGTGTAGTGGACAGTGGACGCAATCATGTCACCCCAGCCAATGGGAGTCCTTGCGGGAATGTTGCCTGGTACGCCCCCATAAGCGTGAGCAGAGTGGTATGGGCCGGCGTACACCAGGCCAGAGTAGGGTTGTGAATAAAAAGCACGTAGCTCTGGGCGTGGTCCTCTGCCAGAAAGCAAAACATCTCTGCCAGGGCCGTGCCTTCCACCCCGCCGCAAGGTCAATGCCATCCTCGTTAGTGGATTTGCCTGAGATCCTGTGCGCCTGCCGTACTCCGGCCCCCTGGAGCATGAACCTTTCAGTGCCGACCTTGCGCAGCCAGGCCACACTGATCTGTATCCGACAAGAGCGTATGTCATGGAGGGCCCACCATGTTCTTGTGCAAGCTCCAAGCCCGAGGCCCGAGACCCTGCTAGCCTTTCGGATCACCAATGTCCCCCCCGACGCTGGCCCACATTACTCCTTCCTCGTTGACATACCCTACCGGCATCCTCTGCGGCCCGGTGGGTCCGATATGTGATACTGTGTCCTGGCCCCTGAATGGCAGTGACCCCAAATCCGGGACAGCGGCCACAGCACCAGGCTCCTTTTGATCCGTGAAGCAAGGGTCCATACTCACGTCTTGCACCACTTGCTGCCACAAACTCTGTTCAACGCCATCCGGCGACACATGCTGCCACAAGCCCTGTTTAATGCCATCCGGCGACACTTGCTGCCACAAACCCTGTTCAACGACATGTGGTGACACGTGCTGCCACAAATACTGTTCAACGCCATCTTTTGCCCCTTTTGGTGGCACTCACCTGTTCAACGCCAACCGGCGACATGTGTTGCCACAAACCCTGTTCAACGCCATCTGGCGACACATGAATGAGGGATCAGGACTACTCTGCGGACCAGTAGGACTCATATCCAGCACCTAGTTGCGATTCACAAATGGCAGAGTCCACACCAGTGGTCGCACGGAGAGGTGTAAGAGGAGAAGAGTCCAGATGAAAGCCGGGTCACAGTCACGGAGGTGACCGAATACGTGGTGCCACTGAACCTGAACTTCGCAGGCTGGTGGGGCCACCAACCTATGCCGGCGACACTCGGTGAATGGCCCGTGTTGAACGCTGCCTCCGGCCTACACTGTGGTCCAATAAGTCACAGAGTCATAATTCAGCAATGGAGGAGTTCATATCAGTGTAATGGCATCATCACAGACTGCATCCCCACTCAGCCCTGGTGCCACTAAGTCTGTTCCCTGACATTCATGGACACTCTCTGATCAAACTTTGGTGCTGGTCAAGTGTGGGACCCCTTCTCCGGAGACATTGGATGGCCCTGAAGCATAGGCCTTGGGGTCAACAACACCATTTATCTGTGGCCTTGTGCTGTATGCAGAGTACAGGCCAGAATGTGTCGCACCAGGGCTCACACACCAAAGCGAGTCCAGACCGGCCTGCATGACGCATCACCGCAGGACAAGGGGAACAAAACAAGGGAACCCTACTCACTGAGGAACCATGGTGCGTACTTTATATAGGAAACAATGGTTCCAGTGGAGCAATGTGTGTACGGTCATTAGTCAGTACAAAGCATAATATCAATAACAGTTTGAGGGTTCAAGGCGGAGGTTGGAGAGAGAGTAGGAATATTCATTTGAATTGTTCTGTAGGAGGAACTTTCAAGGAATACAGTCATACAGTTGTGTAACTTAAATTCCATTTTCTGAAACAATTGCCCGAGGATTTTACAAGTGGCAAAACAAAGTTCCTGCTTTATTGGACTTATAAATTACAGTTTCAAGAATTAGAAGACTAAATAACAAAACTGACTATAAGTGTTGTGTTTAACTTAAGAGTCATACTAGACTGAGGTGTTTGTGCTAAGAAACATCCTGTAGCCCGCAGGCATAACCACGACATGCCTTTCCTCTGCAGTCACTACCCCGAGTGCGATGTTACCATACATTTCTTTACCACGCAAGTCTTTACAACGACTTGCTTTAGGGGGCATGTGTATTTGACTGGTGTTGGATTTTAAATCGAACACCTTCCTTACTGATACACTAACTGGAGTTGGAATAGTAATTTATGCCATATTAAAGTCCATTGCCTCCCCCAACATAAGACGTAACGACTTGCGTGGTAAAGGAACGTGTGTTAACATTGCAGTCAGGGTAGTGACTGCGGAGTAAAGGCATGCATGGGAAAAGCATGTGGGGATCTGTCATACATCTGTTTGTGCTTTTATATGGAACTTGATTGGGGGTGTTCTCTTCAGTAGAAAATTGCATTTTTTTAAACTGTTTAACCTTTAGTTATTAATTGTTTTGTATTTCATTTTTATATGCATTATCAACTCAGTATGGCAGATATATAAAAAAATATTATTAGTCTTATAATGCCTACTTATTTTTTCAAATTTGTTCAGGATTTTTGCATACTTTCAAAGCACTGACCCTTTTCTACCTATGTGATACTATTTCCCACATTGGAGACAGTTCACTCGCTGTTTCTTTAAACCAGGAAACAGTCTTCTTGAAAACATGCATGCTTTGCGCCGATTTACAGTAACCCTGGCTGTTATCACCTAGAGCATAAACAAAGCACTATACTACTACTAGATTTTCCAGACCATGCTTTCTACACTTCGACTATATCACAATGCACAGTGACGCTGTCTAGTGGGTCACAATTTAGTATTCATAGAAATGGGGAATCTTAGCATAACTGCAATGGCATTGACACATGGGTGCAACTGCCATTTGCCCCACATTACACACTGACATAATTCTGTGCTCAGTCAATCATAAAATACAGTAAGGATGAATTTCCCACAAACTTCACCTCTTTGGTGTTCCTGCCAGGATGTCGCACTTCACGGATATTATGAACTCTTTCATTCCTCTCCTTTCAGTTATGTCCTTACTACCATGATACAGAAATCTTACCTGTTTCAGTTTTCTAAATATTAAGAGACAAGCAAACATGATGTTTCTAATCTTTTATTTTATACATAAGACGAGTCTTTTCATACCGCATTATCATTTTTGGGGAAATCTCTTTACAAGCCTAATGTGGAACAGTGGAAGGCATGTGAGTCTACATATAATCAGTATTGATGTAACCTTTGCTTGTAACATGCAGTTGTCGAAATGTGTGTTTACTCAATGGCATTAGATGTGTTCTTTTTTGTCAAATATGTGAAGGGTAGGTGCAACCTGACATGCTTTGAGAAAACAACAAAAAGATGCTGTGAAAACTAACCCAGTCTTAGAACATGTTTTAGAAACAAATGTATGAAATACAATAGATATAAATGAAATGTTCAATAAAACCATAATTTGGTAGTGAGAGCAACTACTTCACTTATGGGCACAGTAAGCTGTACATACATGTAACACGATAAGAAAATTCACACTGTAGGTATTGCAGTATTTACAAACATCAACAAATATAAAAAAGGATAATTCTTTCCGTACAATTCATTGGGTATGCTTTACTATTTTTGCATGTTATCTCACATGGACTAAAGGGTCTGCTTCTTTATGTTTAGAAACTGGCAACAATAACTTACATTCTGTCTGTCCATCTATTAAATGTAATTGTTGCAAACTTTTCCTTGTTGTCACCTCTTTCTAAGAAGTTGTAGCTTTGTATATAAGGTAATCACAGTTTGCTTGGTGTATAAAGCTCGGTGCTAGAAAAAACGTATTTTGACTATTTTGCCTTGTCTATTTGGTGTACACTTCATACTAATGGTGCGTATTACTATGTCGGTCGGAGTTGACTCTGACCGAGAATGCCTCGGACTCGGCCCCGACTGACCTCCAGTCAGCGAGTCCGACTGCCTTATTACAATGCAACGGAACACTGTTCAGTTGCATACCCACTTTTCTCTACTGGAGCTTGTGTCACGGCCTCAAACAGTTTGTAATGCAGGCTCCCATAGAGAAATCGGGCTGCGTGTAATTCCCTGCACCCTGTGCAGGCGCCCCATAGTGCCTGCCACACAGTGCAGGGTTTTACAGGGGGGTACCTTAGGTACACCCACGACTGACAACCGTTGACTGCAGAGGCAAGGGGGCCCGGCTAGGGGCCCCCAAAGTCACTTTCCGATTGCCTTCCATGTCGGAAAGTCCAGCACAGAAAGGCTGTGGAAAACCAACATTGTAATCCCGACGGCGGAAACACCGTCCATAGGGGATTATGGTGCAGATCCGACTGGTTGGAAGACTACGAGAGCCGGTCAAAACTGAGTCGGAATGACCAACCTGTTTACTTTCTGACTGCTGACATTGTAATCGGGCAGTCGGATTGCAAACCGACAATGTTGGTCAGAAAGCCTCCGAACACGGTCCGAAAACTTCCAACTAGCAGTCAGAGGCTTCCTGACCGAGATCATATTCAGCCCCTAAGTACAGCTTAGCACACTACAATCAAACATCTGTGCATCCAAGCAATCAATAAAAGTTGCATGAATTGCTGTAGTAAGTGTAATGCTATTCTGAAGAGGTCTTAACCTCTCTCCAACCAAATTTGTGTCATTATGACATCTTTAAAGTGGTGTCTACCTATGTTTCCATTTAAGGAACCAAATATACAAAAAGGATGAACAAAAAGAAGTACAATGAGTGTGGCTATTGATAGCCATGTAACATAAAGTTCCATACAATGCATCTAATTGTAAATAATTTACATGGTTTGTTCTCAGAAGACAGTTTGATAGTATCCATATTACATACATTAACTCTCAAGGAATGTGAATGGAAATCAGTCAATTCAATCAAAATATGCTGATTTCGGTTCTTACAAGAGCCATAAAAACAAAGGTAGAATATGACAATAAATATAAAAACAATTATTTTTGCTATGCAAAGCATTTACAGACAGCACAAACAAAGCGGTACAACACCATAAACTCTAGAATATCCATTCATGACCAAGCTAAAAGCCATTAGTCAGCTTCTGGTACAATAGCGCAAAGATGATTTGTTAGGCAATTTTCTTAAATTAAATTCCACCATTAAGAACCTGCCTACAGCATGATTAACCATAGGAGGGCATAGTGAAAGAAGATAAGTAGATACAAAAGGCTAAGGTATTTCTGACTTAGCATGGGAACAATGCACCTACTCTCAATAGCTAGATAAAATCTACCCAAAAATTGTATGGTAGTTTGCAAGCAGGAATTATTAAATTGGCAAAAGTCCGGATTTGGGTCCCAAAGTCAAGCCTAAATGTAGTAAGTGTGACACTTTCACAAGTGCTGTTAACCCACAAAAAATATTGTTCAGTGGCATTCACATTTTTCAGGAAATATTAGCACTTACTGAGGTTTTCATTAACTGCTCTCAAGCTTCTCTGAATGTCTCCTGTCAAAAAACATCAAACATCCATATTTTGCCAGAGCAAGTTATACAGTTAGGAATACAAAAGAGATTGCTGTTCTATGTTTTAGCAACGATTTCTTATAGATATAATCCAGAAATATATATGTCCACTGTAAAAATGCGGGTTATTGAGGTGCCTGGAAGCACCACTCAAGCAACTTCCACAATCCTTGTCAGGGTTAATCCTAAAAAGTCACTGAATAAACCTGTGCTTAACCCTCTGGCAGCTTGGCACAAACCCAGTCAGGTTTAACTTAGAGGCACTGTGTAAAGTATTTATACTGCACGTAAACAGTAATAAAGTGAAAGCACAACACAAGAAGAATTCCCAATCAATTTAGAGAAATAAAGTACATTTTAATTAATAAAATGAGACCAAAATCAGAGATATGAAATTGTAAAGATCTATGTAGGTGTGCACCTTAAAGCACAAAGTGCTACTCACAGTCATCTAGTTAAGCTAGACCGGGGAAGAGTCACAAGGTCAGGCTGATCAAGATGGAGTGTGGGACCGGATACTGGGGCCAGGTTAGTCCCACTGAAAAAGTTACCTTCTTAAAGTCCGTCATGAAGAATCCAGTACTTCAGGATTTCTCCTTTTCTTGTAGATGATCTCTGATACCAGCCAAGGTTCCAGGGCCAGGTGTGGCACCTCTTGGGGATCAGGGACTCACTCTAGCAGAGGCCATTGGTGCTCAGACAGATCCAGTTGCAGGTCCAGTTGCAGCACATCAGTTGGGCAGTTGCAGGGAGGCTTCTAGAGCTTGCTGTGTCCTGGTAGCGCAGAACAGGTTAACAAACTGAACCTTGTAGCCACTCAGGTTGTCTGGGATGAAGGATGATGGCCAGTCTTCCTTTAAAAGAGCACAGTAGTCCTCAAGATGCAGGGCAGTCCTCTTGGGAACAAAGCAGGCCTCAAGCACCAGGGCGGTCCTCTGCGGAACTAGGCAAGCCTCAAACAGTAGGGGAGTTCTCTAGTAGCAGCAGGGCAGTCCTCTGAGGAATAAGGCAGGCCTCAATCAGCTTGGCAGTCTTCTGGGGAAATAGGCAGGCTAAAGCAGCAGAGCAGGCTTCTGTGGAACAGGACAGTCCTTCTATAATGTTCACAGGTACACTAGTGTACTGACGAGGGGCTCATAGGACCAATATTTATACCTGGTGCCATCCTTTGATCTCTACACTACCCCTACATCTGGTTCTGGAAAGTTCTCTCCATCCTCTGCCAAGGATCAAAGAAGTGTAGGGTAACAAAAGATTAGAGTTAGAATTTTGTTGTGTGTGCTTGAGGGCAGACCTTTGTAATGTAAATGAGGCTGGGAACACCTCTGCCCCAACCATCCTGGCAGGATGGCCCAGTCTGTGCATGCTTAGTCCCCTATTGTTCACTGTCTGGACCCAATATGCATTCTTAGCAGAGAGCCATTAACTAGCCCAAGCAGCCGGAAACTCCTAAAAGCACTTAGAAGCGTTTGGGTAGAAAAATTCAAACTTTCTAAGAGCGGCATTTTCAAAACTGGAATCTTTTAATATCTGACTTTACCATTAAAGAGGATTGTAAATTACAGTTAATTTGAGCCTAAACATAATATTTCCAACCACTCCCAATCAAAACGTAGCACTTATTTAATGTAGTAATATAACTCAATGTTATCCAATTGGAGAGATAGGCCTTGCGGTTGTGAAAAATGAATTTAGGAGTTTTTCACTACCAGGGTGTGTAAAATTTTAAAAAGTTCGACTTTATAAATACAATGCACCCAGCCCTATGGGCTGTTTAGTGCCCACCTAAGTGGTTACATATGTATTAACAAGCATTTACAATGCAACAGTCTTGCCTTTGCCAAAGTTAGAGCTATTGCAAAACACACAAGATGAACGGTGATGGATTTAACCCAGATCAGTTGACTGGGGGTGAGTGTTTGTATTGTCAACGCTCCGTCCATCATCCCCTTTGGTTTTTCTTTGTTCGCCCTAAGTTGGCAGGGTATGCTCAGACGTGAGTCCCTTGCTCACCTTGCCACTGGATTCAAGCAAGCCCGGCTGAAGACGGCAGTAACGCCAGAAACCGGTCCTGGGAAGCTTGATTCCGGTCCAGGGAAGACATGGCTTGGCAGTTCGGGCTGGACTGTTCCAATGAGGCACAGGGTCAGACTGATTTGCATATGGCCATGTCTGAACTGGGGTGGCGGAGTGAGCTAAAGAACGCTGATGGATTTAACCCAGATCAGTTGACTGGGGGTGAGTGTTTGTATTGTCAATGCTCCGTCCATCATCCCCTTTGGTTTTTCTTTGTTCGCCCTAAGTTGGCAGGGTATGCTCAGACGTGAGTCCCTTGCTCACTTTGCCACTGGATTCAAGCAAGCCCGGCTGAAGACGGCTGTAATGCCAGAAACCAGTCCTAGGAAGATTGATTCCGGTCCAGGGAAGACATGGCTTGGCAGTTCGGGCTGGACTGTTCCCATGAGGCACAGGGTCAGACTGATTTGCATATGGCCATGTCTGAACTGGGGTGACTGAGTGAGCTAAAGAACGGTGATGGATTTAACCCAGATCAGTTGACTGGGGGTGAGTGTTTGTATTGTCAACGCTCCGTCCATCATCCCCTTTGGTTTTTCAAAGTTAGAGCTATTGGCATTGTAAATGACAACATTTTTATTTATGTGTTGGTTTTAAAAACAGATAAATAAATGGCATTGTCATTTACAATGCCAATAGCTGAATCTCTCGCAAATGCGAGACCTATTGCATTTGCAGTGCAATAGGTCGCGTATTTACGCAAGTTTGATCTATTGACATTGCAAATAACAACACGTTCTATTTATGTTTCAAAAAACACACACACACAGCCACACACACACAGCCACACACACCCAAATGAGTGACAATAAGTTCAACCACTGGTAGGCAATGCGCGACCTCTGAGCCCACTTTAAGTTCCCAGTAGGCCTTTCAGAACCAGGCATCTTACGCTGATGAGCAAGCCCTAAAAAACACCAGCATCTGAAACCTCATACTTTCATTATAGGCAATACGACTTATAAGTGAGATTTATTTCCAGAGCTGTGCGAGTACCTTTTCTCCCAAAGAGAAGGGGCGCTGCTAATGAATAACTGGTTGCTTTGGCAGCTATGTGCTGTGGTTGCACAACTGGAGGGGCAGTGGGTTCAGTGTGCCCTGGGAGTGGGCCTTGGGTGGAGCAGATCTGAACCGAGGTGCTTTGACATTGAGAGCTGCTTGTACCTCGCAGCACTGTAGAACTAGAGGGCCTGGATGCAGAAGCGCACGAGGCCTGTCGGCCCTGCATCTGTTGTGATCTCTGACACAGAGCCTGCCTGTCCCCTTTCGCTGGCATTGTGTTTCTGTTATCGGATATGCGCTGTTTGTTTGCCTGTGTTTTGCTGAATGAGCACCCCCGCCCTTAGTCACTGAATGTAACAGTGCATGTGTCTTTTTTTCCAGGACGCCGTGTCACAATGACCCCTCGTGCCCGCTGTATGCTGCCGGTGATAAGTTTGTTTGTGGCTTCTTGGCACGTGGCCCGGTTTGAGGAAGACCTGACAAGGCCCCCCTTGGGCGGCAACACGGCCGCCACCTTCCTGCAGGACCTCCTGCACTGCTATGGAGAGAACGACACGCTGTCCCTGCAGCAGCTCAAGGCCCTGCTTAACCGCCTGGATGTGGGCGTGGGCCGCGAGAACCTGTCCCGCTCGGAGCCGCAGCGGATGAACTTGACCAGGGTAAGGGGTCTTTATCGTTTGAGCCGACTCTGGGGAAAAGTTGGGACCTTTTTAACTTTGTGCTGTGTAATGACGTTCAAAGCCCACCTGACACACCCTTGTTATCATTTCATTTCTCATTTAATCATAAACAGCCCTTTCCTCAGAGTGCAACACCCATGGGATAAAAGGGCTCCCCCCACACTCCCCAGTCGTGTGTTGCAGCCTGAGATGCTGCCTGCAGATTCCAAGACACACACAGTTCTTTAGTTTGTGTGCTGGATTGCACTGATGAGCAAACCCTAAAAAACACCAGCATCTGAAACCTCATACTTTCATTATAGACAATACGACTTATAAGTGAGATGTATTTACAGAGCTGTGCGAGTACCTTTTCTCCCGAAGAGAAGGGGCGCTGCTAATGAATAATTGGTTACTTTGGCAGATTAAACTCAGAGTGACCTAATTGCACAGCCGCCAAACGCCCTTGAAGCGCGGGTGCCATGATTATATTAAAATGAAAGAAATAGAAAAAAATCTATTTCTTTCATTTTGGTATAATCACGGCACCCGCCCATTACTTTTAAGATGTTATTAAGTAAAGCGTGGGTGCCGCGATTATACTAAAATGAAAGAAATAGATGTTTTTTTCTATTGCTTTCATTTTGGTATAATCGCGGCACCCGCACTTTACTTGTAACATGAAGCGCGGGTGCCGCGATTATACTTTAACTAAAGAAATTTCTCTTTTAGCACCGTCCCTTTCAGACTGGGTGCCCCGACTTCCTGCGGTGGTAAAAGGTTCCTTATCTTCTTTCCGGGGCCATCTGGACCCATAAAGAAGATAAGAAACCTTTTACGCCAGTAGTAAGTCAAGTAAGCCAGTCTGAAAAGGACCAGGCTAAAAGAGAAAGAAGAACGTCACTGGGACCTCTTCTCCAATGGCTGGCCACTGTTTAGCATGAACGGTGATGCCAGCCAATGGAAAAGAGGGGCGGGCTTAACCTCGCTAGTGAAAGTTACTCTATGTCATTAAATCTCGCCAGCTCGACTGCGCATGTCTGCGCAGCCATCGCAGGCCGAGACCAAAAAAGGAAGGTTTAGGCCTGGCAAAAAGTTTATTTAATAAGATTGAATTGGCAGTTTTAAACTGCACTTCAGGCTGCAGCCCCAAGCCTTAGACATGTTTAAAAATGCTACTTTAGTGAGTGGCACAATGAGTGCTGCAGGCCCACTAGTATAATTTAATTTACAGGCCCTGGGTACATGTAGTACCATTTACTAAGGACTTACAAGTAAATTAAAAATAACATTTCGGTCTAGTCCAATTTTACCATGTTTTAGGGAGAGATCACTTTACCTCTGCTTAGCAAGCACATAGAGCCAATGCCAACAAAAAGGGGTTCAGTATCAGAATGCCAAAAATCTGTGCATGACCCTATACAAAGGGTCACGTCCAATATTCAATATCTGAGCAGCAGGCAGTCCAACGTTTTTTACCTACTCATAGACTTGGAGGAATTACTTACTCCAAAAATGCCCAGAAAAGCAGCTGTGTTTGTTTAATACAGTCCTCTATAGATTTCAGGCACAGCTCCTCTTGCATAGAAATACAAAGGAGCTAAATATGGCAAACACACAAAGTGTCTCATAATTTTTTTCCCTGCATCTGGACATAATCAGTATTATCGTAGCCCCTGATCCTTGTGCCATAATTCCCTGAAGGTAGACATTTGACATAATAAACCTTTAGAAAAGAAGTTAAGACTTCATGACCAAGATAATGAAAGCCTATTCACAAGACTGTTGTCACACCAATATAACATGTCAGAAATTAAATGCACTCATTAAAGGAAAAGGTAGCCTTAGTTTGATGAGCATTAACATATTTACCATTGAAAATCACTTTTAGGATCGCTGTAAGCCACCAAACTCTCCAAAGCTTGATGGAGCAAGGTTATAATAATTAAGCCACTAACAAGTACCACCCTTATTCCATTATTCCAAACCCCCAAAAACATAGTTAAGCACATAAGTAAAGGTAAATTGGCAGCCTACTTACAACTGCTTGTTTCTCACTAAATCCATAGAAATTGTATTAGTACAGTCCCTCCAAAAAGTACACAAATAAATCATATTTGTACACACACAATCAGATTTGAGATCGGTAAAGATATAGGTATTTTCAACATACTGGATGGTTTTTTTAGTATTCAGAGATAAATGTGACCATGCTATCCTGCTGCTTTTTCAATCTCATAAACATTGAAAACAGTAGATTAGAACTGTCAGCCCTAAGGTGATCTCCCCCCCTAGGTTCGAAATAAGGAGAGGCACCCGACAGGGGTGCCCCATTTCACCCTTATTATTTAACATATACATAGAGCCATTGGCGCAAATGCTCAGGTTAGATCCCCAAATAACACCTTTTCGGATTCAAGACCTAAATATCAAATTCGCTCTTTACGCAGACGATCTGCTAGTCTATACTAGTAACCCTATCGAGGTCTTCCCAAAGGTCAAGCACTCTTTAAGCGAGTTCGGAAGATTTTCTGGCTACTCAGTGAACACTCTTAAGACCGAGATAATGTGCTGGGGAGTTGAAGGCTGGGAAAGTCAAGGGAGACCTGGATTTAAATACTTGGGAATTAGTATAGAGCAAGAATTGTTGAACATCCCCTTGACTAACTAAAATAGAGTAATAAAGGAAATTGACCATCTTTTCCTTAGATGGAGAAACATCCAACTTACAATATATGGCCGAATAAATATAGTTAAGATGGTAATCTTACCCAAGCTAACATACCTTTTTAGTGCCATTCCCCTTGAATTTTCCTCTAAGCTTATTGGGAAAATTCAGAGTAAGATAGGTAGTTTTATATGGGCCAATAAGAACTCCAGATTATCCTGGAAGAAGCTGAAGAGGAGACTACTCAAGGGGGGGCTAGCACTACCTGGCATCTTCTGTTATTGTCTTTCTTTTCAGTTCAAAAACATTCGCAGTCTTTTGTCCCGCCCTAGCGATAATAATTGGGGGAGGATCTTGAAGGTAATGGCAACACATGAGGGGGGCGGTGATGGTTTCCTGTACAAATTTGGAGCTATAAGGTTCTTTAAGAAAGTCCGCCTAAAGGTAATTCGGGCGGCACTTAATTCATGGCAGAATCTGAAAACCAGGTGGGGTATAAAATATTATTCGGATTTTGCCCCAATCTGGGGCTCTCCGGGGCTTCCTGACTGCCTGAAGGATAGCTTGGCAGTGCCAATTGAACTCGCAGGTATAAGTACATGGTCCGAATTAATCTCAGTAGATGGGGTTTTACCTTGGGAGGTCTTGAAATTAAGGATTGGAGACTCTTTTTCACGATTTAAATTTTTACAACTACGCTCGTGGTACATTGCAGAAAAGAACAACATTGGTGGAAATTGGGAAATAGAGTTTAAGCTCCAAAACCCCATCCCCCTTAAAAAGGAAGTCGGGATATGGTACAGGAGCCTGCTAGATAGAGAAGATATTGAGCTCCCCCCTCCCCATCTGGTTTGGAGAACATCAATTTTAGAAAATAGAGCCGCAGAGTTTTATCTTCCATCTATCTCTAACCTTTATAAGTTCGTAAATTCAGCTTCTTTGAAGAAATTTTTTTTTTTACTATCAATAGGATTTATTATACCCCTTATAAAGTAGCTAAGTTTGTCAGTGATCTAACCCCTAGGTGCCCTAAATGCGGCATGCTCAAGGCAGACGATCTGCATATGTTTTATGATTGTTCCCAATTAAAAGGGTATTGGCAGAATGTAGAGATGGCACTAACGGGTATAGTAGGCTACAAAGTTAAGTTAGACCCTGCATTGGTCATTTTTGGTTTTAATTCTTCACTGGAAAATTGCATATCTAAAGCACAGACTGGCCTCTTTTTAAATTTGATCCTATTGGCCTGTAGGGAATTATGTATATTATGGAAAGATCCAGCTGCTCCTCTTTATGAGAAGTGGCTTTGGGCCGCTTTTGCAATGGTACGGCTTGACCATACAGAAGGCAACGTTTGGGCGCCCTTAGTGTGCTGGGGGAAGGCACTAAGGTTGGTTTAAGATTGTCCAAGGATTACACCAAGCCTCGTACAAAGAAGCAGGCCTGGCGGCCCGTAGCGTATGCAGGAACATGGACCCAGGACGCCCCGGATAAACGGGGTCTAATGTCACGATGGCAGTCGCTTACGGTGGTATGAGGACAATCTAAAGAAAAAAAAAAGGTGATCTTCCCCCAAACCTTTTGCCTACTCACCTCTTATTTTTGCTGGATGTTTGCATTTGTTGCCCCTGGGACTCTGTGCACTTTACCACTGCTAACAAGTGCTAAAGTGTTTATGCTCACTCCCATAAACATGGTTGTATTAGCATGTACTTAATTGGCATATTTAGTTTACTTATAAGTCCATTGTAGATTGGTATACAGTATACCCAGCACCTGTATATTACATGCTATCAGTGGGCCTGCAGCACATATTGTGCCACCCATTTAATTAGAACTCTCTGAAACATGCCCCAGGCCTGACATTGCAACCTGAATGAAGTGTTCCACTGCCATGTTGACTTGCTATTTGAACCCCCTTGCCAAACCTTAAACTCCCCTTTTATTACATATACATTACCCCTAAGTTAGCCCATAGAGCAGGATGATGTGTAATTAAAATGTTGAACATATACTGTCAAGTTTTACATGTCCTGGTAGTGAAACACTCTGAATTTCTTTTTTCAATACTGTGAGGCCCACTTTTCTCATAAGAAAATATTGGGGATTCTTTCTTACATTTAATATGCTGTTCAGAGCTGAACTGTGAGGACACTGTCCATCTAACATTTTATCTTTTACAGAGAATACTTTTAGTAGGCAGCTTTTGGGTCTCCCAAAAAGCGCTCCTTTAATTCCACTTAGGATGGATCTGGGTTTTGGCCCCATTGCTGATCTAATTGCCTCTCGCCCCCTTTTATTTTGGCCACGCCTTTGGAGCATAACTGAGCTAGCTATTTTTAGGGAGGAAATGAGGGAAGCTATGTCCATATTGTGAGCCGGAAATCTACTGTGGTTGTCATACATTAGACGCACATGTTATTCATTAGGGAGGGAAAACATGTGGTTAACGCCAGAAGAGACCTGCCCCTCTATCCCCAAAAGTCCCTATCACTAGCTTTTAAAGAACACAAACTCGCTCTATTGTCCCGGAGTATTAATTCATGTAGCCTGACATCCAGGTTTCTGGATGCCAAGCAACATTACAAATTGGAATTGGCCCTGGACAGTATTCAACCATTCATGGCAAAGAAGCTGTTTTTACAATTTAGACACGGGACGCTGCCTTGACAAATAAATGGAAGGGAGCAACTTCCTTAGATTGTCCTGGGTGCTCTTCTTCTGAAGAAACAGAACTCCATGTCATGTTATTCTGTCCAGCTATAAAGGGTCTAGATCCAAGTGGATCCTCCAACTGTGTAGAAATCTGGGCCTCAGGAACTTTAGCGAGGTTTTCAGGCTACTAAAATACGAGACTAGTCTACTATTTGTAGTCGCTACCTCGAAATTCTTATTTGCGATGTGGTGTGCCCGCAGAGGTATTTTAAAGGACAAAGAGATTGGCAGAAACCTGATTGTGTTTTCCAATTAGAAACCTCCTGGTATTATATCTGAACTTATCTACATCTAGAGAATTGCCTTGAAACTTTTTTCTGGTTGTCTAAATTTTAATGTCTCATCTTTAAAAAAAAAAAAAATTTAATATATCTATATTGTTCAAATGTATTTTTTAATTGTACAATTGCGGGTATTTTTTTATTCTTGTGGTTCCTAGTTTTAGGGGGTCAGGTTATGGGGTGAAAGCTTGTGACATTAACACTTATTGTCCTTTTGTACAATTACATTTTGTACTCCCTTGCTGTTCCAAGAATTAATTGTATTTATGCTATGATGTATTTAAACTGTGCTTTTATGGCTGTATAGCCGAAATAAAGTTCTTTTGATTGACTGACTGACTAATTGAGAAGTGGTAGATATATCAAATTTGGTACCTATGAAATTGTAATGATAAAGAACAAGTTGCTTTCCTTCAGTAATGCTTTTTTTCTGGTGGATCCAGAATCTGCCTGTGGATTCGTCACCAAGGCTGCGTAATTCAAAAGGTGAGGATACCATAGGCATATATATCCATCAGAACCCTCTTATATGGATCCTGCCCTTAGCCCTTTGTGACTGCAGCCTGTCCTGGGTCACATGACTGGGTATAGTTGACAGACTTTTTGAATTCCTCCCATTCAGCCACACAATAGAGGGAATAGGTGTGCTTTAATGGGCCATCTGCTGGCAGGATGGGGAGATGGAGTTGAGCAAAGCCCCACTTATACCTTAATAGCCTGTGCGCTGCCTTCACACAAAAGGCCTAACAACCCTGAATTATCACTGCAGCCAGCTTCGAGCCAGGGCAGAGGAGGGAGAAAGCCCATGCCCTTCAAAGACCTTTCCAGAAGCTTCTCCCACCTTCCAGAAGAAGGGCACCACAGTATAAAAATATGACCTTCAGACCTACTCTTCAGTTTGCTACTGGACCTGTGGAAGGACTCTAAGAAGACTGCCTGCTGCATTGACCTGCTGTGCACTCTACCAGACTGCTGCTGTACCTGGAAGAACTGCTTGCAACTGTCTTTAACACTCAGAGTCCAGCCCTGCATGTACACCTGCACCCAGGGCTACAAGAAGGGTCTCCAAGGGCTAGTTTTCTGGCCTCCTGTTCAAAGCCACAGGGACATAACAGGCTCCCACCATCTTGAACCCACACCTGGACCAGAATGAATGAGGCCTGGACTCCCACAAGGTGTCTCACCAGTCCTGGAACATTGGTTGTGGTGCTAAAGGTGTTCAGATGGTAATTTTCCAAAACTGAGGACTTAGAAAAATTCTGAAGATAAAACTCATCATTGCTGCTTTGACCCAAGGCCAGTTGATGAAGAGGAAATGGTATTAACCACACAGACAGAACCACGCATGACGTAAAAACGCAAGCATTACCGTGCTTGCCTTTACCACACATATGCCTTTACCACGCATATTCCTTTACCATGCATGCCTTTACAATGATTTCATTGTAAAGGCAGTAAAGGTATACATGTGGTAAAGGTAGTCTGTGCTCTAGACTCAGAACAATGGGTGGGGGTAGGAGGTATTGGAGAGGGACTTCCTGTCTGAACAAATTGGGATGAACGGGAAGGATCGGTACATGAGCAATGTAATCACATGTGTAGTTCTCATACAAACCTGACAAAGACTGAACTTTACCTTCTCATGCATTGTTCTGCAGAATTTTGTTTTATTTTTAAGTCCAAAGGTGTAACCGAGAAGGGAGACTCTGGGATTTATACAGGCCCAGCATACTTGCCCAAATGTAATCAAACAGAATAGGTATGTTGTTCCCAACAGGCAAAAGGGAAACTTTGGTTAAGTATGAGACAGTACTCACTTAGTGGCGGGAGGAAAAGGAGAATTCCGCTGTTTGAAACTAGGGTCCTCACACACCCAGCCAGCTAGGTGTCATGCTTCATGATAGGGCTTGCTCCTCGTCAGGTCGGCGCTGCAATACCTGACGGGCTCTTGGCCCGTCAGGTATTGCAGACTATGAAGGGCTCTTTGGCAGAGATCTTTTATTCCATGCCGTTTGGTACAGTTGGTGTAAGGGACCTAAAGGTGTAGATATGTGGAATATGGGTCACTACACCATGCAAGGATTAAAACAGGAAGTAGAAGTCCAATCAAGACAATTTTAATGAAAATGGCTTCTAACTATCAGGAACGAATCTGTGAACATGAACGTTGGAATGCGTTCTTCTCTCTGCTGGACACGCAGAGGCAGCTGGACCCCAACAATCCCCAGAAATCTTCCGACGAACACTGAACCAGAGTCACCAGTGCTCATCCTATAACCTCAAGGGAAGGGGGTTTAGGAACAAACAATAAACTAAAAGAAATAGTTAAAAGAAAAAGCTAAAATTAAGAAAGAAACAACTGGTGCACGTTTGTGCTGGTGGAGAAGCAAACTATGGGTCACAGAACAATCTGGGACATCTGTCCTAAAGCTAGGAATGAGTATGGAGACCAGTCCCTGCAGCAGTAATAAAAGACATCAACAAGAAAACAAATAATCAATGACATATATCATACATAAACTTATATATCTTGATAAAAGAGGTATTTTAGAATGATTAGAATAAATCAGAACTGTACTCACACAATGTGGCGGCAAAGATAAATGCACACTCACACAATATTGCGCAAAAGATAAAAACACACTCACACAATATTGTGCCAACGAAGATTACACATAAGCACACCATACATGCTTATTTCAATGAGATCATACATACGCTGTATCCTTCAGCTGAAGTATGTCCAAGGCTTGAGAGCATTACCAAGATCTTCTTTCAGCGAGAAAAAACAGAGACGTAACAGGATAACAATAAACACTGCAATAATAATATACACTTCTATCAGCAAGTACTATGCACAAATTACATAAATGATATGAGGAGGAAATTGCCAAAATCCAGGCAAGTAGCTTAAAGTGAGCTGAGTGGGAACAAGAGAGAACTGTGATATAGGAAACAAAGTCAGGAAGTCTCTAACTGTGAAGAGATTTGTGCGCAGTAACCCAAGATCTCGCCGATAACCAGAAATGAGCCGGCAGTCAAAACAATGGAATTCCACTGAGCACAAGAGTTAAATGTAGCCCAAAAAGGATTTAGACTTATCTGCAAGTAGCAGCAGCAAGGATTCGTCCGACCAGCACCTGCAGAGAACAGCCATCATGCCGTAGGATCTTCAACAGGAAACTCAATGCGAAGCACTGAAGATGAGCCTGGGTGAGAGTTAAAATACCTTTTGCCAGGCTGATGAGATATGGAGGTTGCTGAATCATGGAGGCTTGTTGAGTCATGGAGGTTGCTGAGTCATGGAGGTTGCTGATTCAAGCTCTGACGAGGCCTGAAAACAAAGATAAGGAAAACACCACCACATATCGGAGCAGAGAATTAAAGAAATTTGTCAGCTTTTCTTCCTCAGGGAACACAGGGAGTAAAAGAGGGGCCAAGCAGAGGGCGAGAGGCATGTGTTGAGAACCTGCAAGGAGCCCCAGCCGACAGGCAGTCTTCGTAGGTAAGATGTAAGTGAGTCAAATGCTCCTAGCGTCCTTGGGTTCACCCATATTAGTTCCCCCACTACTGCTGGAGTGGGGAAGGTGGTGGGCAGTCCGATGGATCCTGACACAAACCTGATTAAAAATTGGATATGGTGCACTCCTGTTATAATGCTACAAGACACTAGGCTCTATAAAATGGTCAACATGTTTCTTGCCTTAGTGAAAATTTGATGTCAATTGTTCAGGACCTAGGACCTAAACACAATCTATCTACACTAGTTGTGATTGTTTACTTAGGTAACAGTGATAGACCACAAACAGCACCCTAAAAGTGGTATCTATAAATATGGCAAGCCAACCTAATAAAACAAAACACAATGATTAGATAAAAGGACGCTGTTCAATTCATTGTATGCATCCCCTGCAAGGTTTTGCCGTACAACAATAGTGAAACATTCATGGTGTTAAAGAACATGCTTCACGCCGTCATGACATGCTCGTGGGTGAGGTGGAAAACAGAAATAATGAGTTAACCCCTTCCACGCTCATGACGAGCTGGGCTCGTCATGAGGTAGCCTCCTCGCACGCTCATGACGAGCCCAGCTCGTCATGTAACATGCGCTTTACAAATTCTCAGCGTGCGAGCGGAATTCCGCCCGCACGCATGCGGTTAAAAACAACGCGTGTTAAGGCCCGTACTATTGTGGCAGTTGAAAAATAGAGGACTCACCCTAGTTGGGTTGGTGTCTCATACCATCGACTCACAGCAGGTAAAGACACCTTATAATACAGTGTTCTACGGAAAGTAGCACTCAATAAGGTTTACATGTTACACAGGGGAGTGGATTGCACCTGGTAGTGTGGTGCAAGCACCTACAATAGTTATGGAAGATTCACAACATACTCATCTCAAGGAAGTAGTCTCAATGAGTCAAAAGTGGGGGACATGATGGAACCCCATAGGTATGCCATAAGTGTGACATACACCCCATAGGATACAGTGCGGCCCCCTTTCCCCCAGCGTCACAAAGTACCGTGCTTAAATAAAAGTACCCGGTATCTGTGCATAGTAGGGTCAAGGCAGTCGTGTCATCCAAATTCCTATGCCACAACAGTGTCAATCCCATCATAGTAGTTCCAGGTGTGTCCATTGCATCGTGATTCTATTCTTAGGTGAAAGTAAGGGAATCCAAAATGTACACTGAGCATCTAGCCACAAATTAACCCATTTTGTTCAACCATGTCAACTTTCCAATTGCAGCCATCATGCTGTTGTCTAACTGTTCTCACTATTGTGGTATCAGATCCCCGGGCGATCACACATTCTAAGATGGCTGCCGGACTTGCCTACAACCCGCCTACCTCCTACTAGGGGCGTCCTGGTATCCCATGGCTTCACTCGGTATCCAAATACTCTTCTTCATGGGAGTGACGTACATTCATGTGACTCTGCCCGCCTCCTTTGGTCATAAGTCACTTCGTGATGAGGGTTGGTGCTCCAGTAACCTGTGCCGCTCTGTCACCCCGCCCTCCCACTGCTGGCAGCCAGGGACATAACTGAGCCACTAGGAAGATGGCCAGTACCTCCCGGTCCCGGCAGCGTTTGGGTAGGTCCACTGACGATCTTGCGATGAGAGCACATAAGTACTGACTCCTTTCGGAGTACATGCATTTTAGATTCCCTTACTTTCACTGTCAATCCCATCATGGTAGTTCCAGGCGTGCCTGTTAAATCACGAGGCAACGGACACACCTGAAACTACCATGATGGGATTGACAATGTAGTGGCATAGTAATTTGGATGACACGTCTGCCCCACTATGCACAGATACCGGGTGCTTTTATTTAGGCAGAGTGCTTTGCGACGCTGTGGGAAAGGGGGCCACACTGTATCCAATGGGATGTATGTCACACTTATGGCGTACCAATGGGGTTCCATGGTGTCCCCCCAATTTTGACTCGTTGTTTAGCTAGACTACCACCTTGAGAATCCTGCATAACTATTCTAGGTGCTTGCACCACACTACCAGGTGCAATCCCTGTGTAACATGTGCACCCCATTGACCTCTACTTTTCTTAGGACACTGCATTATAAGGTGTCTTTACCTGCTGGGAGTCGATGGTATGAGTCAACAACCCAACAAGGGGGAGTCCTCTATTTTTCAGCTGCCATATTAGTCCAGGCCTTAACACCAGTTGTTTTTAACTCATTATTTCTGTTCGCCACTTCACGCACGAGCATGTCACGACTGCGTGACGCATGTTCTTTGACACCATCAATGTTTCACTATTGTGGTATCATGTGTACAGTGTACATCGCAACCTTGCAGGGGACGCATACTATGAATTGAGCAATGTCCTTTTATCTAATCGTTGTGTTTTGCTTTATTAGGTTGCCTCCCCATATTTACAGGTACCATATTTAGGGTTCTGTTTTTGGTCTATCACTGTTACCTAACTAGAGAACCACAACTAGTGTACATACGCTGTTTTTAGGTTCTGAAGAATTGCCGTCAAATTGACATATGGCGAGAAACATGTCAACCACTTTATAGAGCACGGTATCCTGTAGCAGTATAACAGGAGTGAGCCATATCCAATTTTTTATCAGGTTAGAAGCTATTGTCATTTATATTGTCTTGATTGGACTTCTACTTCCTGTTTTAATCCTTGCATGGTCTCGTGACCCACATTCCACACATCTACACCTTTAGGTTCCTTACACCCAATGCACCAAATGGTATGGAATAGAAGTTCTCTTCCAAAGAGCCCCTCATAGGGTAGCTGTCAAGTATTGCAGCACCAACCTGACGAGGAGCAAGCCCTATGATGATGCATGACTCCTAGCTGGCTGGGTGTGTGAGGGCCGTAATTCTAAAAAGAGGAATTCCACTCTTCCTCCCGCCACTAAGTGAGTACTGTCTCACACTTAACCAACCTTTCCCTCTTGCCTGTCAGGAACAGCATACCTATTCTTTTTAAGTCCAAAGGTAATCACTGCCCAATCCACATTTAGTATCCAAACCGTGCTCGATCGTGCTCGGTCTTAACTTTCAATTTTGTCCTGGTCTCAAACCACTAGATGTCGGCGGTTTATGCTGTGATCTTTTAGCTGGTATTTGTAACCTTAAAATCATTGAATTCATAACTCCAGTTCTAATGATTGTCATTTTAGTGCCAAGTAATGTATTAAAATGTAAATTGATTTAGGATTTTTCTTGTGTTTCTAGTTTATTACTGTGTGTGTGCTGCATAAATCCTTTACATATTGCCTCTAAGTTAAGCCTGATTGCTTTTCGTGCCAAGCTAACCAGGGGTGGGTACACCTGCCAGTGCCACACACTCTGCACGTGTGGCATTTTTGGTTTTGGTGTCCCCATGCATAGTCCAGTTCAAACCAGTCCTGCGAGCAGTTGGCTCCCGCTCTGGTACAAAACTGGAAAAAGGACATGGGAGTAACCTCCCCTCTGTCCAGACCCTCCCTTGGGAGGGTGCCCTGAATCATACTAGCCCTTTCCCTAGGGTACTTAAGGGGTCACCTGGGTGTAGGTTCCTATATTCATCCTGGGATAAGATTCAGATCAGACACTACTTCTACTTCTGCCGTCTGGGCACTCTGGACTTCGCTGGACTTCAGTTGGGCTCAACTTCACTTCCCTTCCAGTCTGCTGCATTTTCTGTGCTGTGCACCATACACAAACCTTCCAGGTCCTGTGTGCATCAAAGACATCTGAAGGAATCTCTCTTGGAGTGAAGGAGTCACTCCCCTGCATTCATTCATTGCAACTAAGTCAACAGGTCTGCTGATCCTGAGCTCCGCTTGACTCCGAACAACTTTGCAACACAGGTGGTGATTTTCCTCAACTTCATAGTCTGCCCTGCCCTCTCACTAAGTTTGAGGACAGTATACCTCGTGGGGGATGCTATAATTGGACCCCTGTGTATTGCATCAACTTCAGTTGCAAAGGCTTGTTGACTTCTCTCCAAGAAGATCTTCAGGCTCCGAGTAGCCCCAACCTTGAGCATCTCCTGTGACCAGAATCTTCAGCCACACCACATTGTGTGCATTGTGGCCTGCATCTTTTGGTGAGATGCTTGAGGTCTTCTCTCGACTCCAGTGCCTTCAGCCTTTGGGTTCGTTTGAGCGTCACCTTTGTTTCTCTTGGGCTCCCCTGATTGCTCAGGACCAGCCCTGACTCCCCTGCTTTTGCTGAGTGCCTTGGACCTTGCTGGTCCTGATGTTGCTCCTTCTTCAGCACCTGCGTTGGTTGCATTTGCCAAGGCTTGTTTGGGCTCCCACCGGACACGACCCCTCAGCACTCGACTTCCTTCATGTGACAGCTTGTGCATGGCTCCTGGTCCTCCTCAGTGTCACCTGGTCCTCACCGCTGCAGAGTCAAGGTCCTCGTCAACTCTTCTGCAACACCCGACATTGGAGGGCACTCGTCCTCCAAGTCTCCTAGTCACTTCTGAGTGACATAGACTCTGTCCCCTCTGCTTGCAAGTACTTCTCATCTAGAATACACCTTCGGATTCCACCGGATACTTTCTCCTCTTCCAGCAGCAGCACTTTCCTGAAGTCCTCTATTGGAAACAGCGGTGGTTTCCGACATCACTTCACAGGTATGCAACTGGCTTCCCTGGTGTAGGTAACATGGGTACTAGGGTATCCACGGTGGGGTGGCTCTCCAACCTTTAGTCTTCCATGGGGTTTCTTCAGGGTCCCCTAGGACGGGTCCTTAATCTTTAAAAATCCAACCGCTACATACACGTAGACTTATAAGGAGCAAACAGGTGTGTACTCACACTGCACACTCTCTCCGTGGGGCTACTACTTACTCACCTTGGGTGGTTCCTTGGTCCCCAGTACTTCTACGTCCTTTTGACATTGTCTTGACTCCAGTCATGGTTCTTATAACACTTTCTTTAGTATATGGTTTGGTACCCCCCTGGGGCTCATTGTGTATTTCGTGCTATTTACTGTGATTACTTGCAAAGTATTATGTGCATAAATACACATTTTTATAAATACCTTGTGTGGTTATTTTTCACTTAATCTATACTATAAGATTGCATTCTGATTCCTTTATCTGATCTTTAAGGGATATCAGCATGCACAAGTGTGACAGGGAGTGAAGAGAAACAGAGCAGATGTGGAGTCAGCAGAAGGTCAGAGCGGATATTATGATATGATGCATCTAGAGAGTCTAGAAGAAGTTGCTCAAGACCACTATGTTTTTATTGTATAGTCTAACAATTATCTAATTGTGATCTGTGATGGCTTGATCACCATCAGAGGGAGTATTTGAGTAGCATAATTTTGGCTACATCGTTTTAAGTTTGGCTGGGCCACATATATAATTACATTTTGCCATATGTACTTGTGCGACACAATAATACTATATAGAAATGCATCTTTTGTGTATTTTGACATATATGTGTGTGTGAATATTAATGTTGTTCCTTTTCAGAAACATCTGGATCACAGATATTAATCTTTTTATAGGTTTAGATTGTAAAGTGTTGCACTCAAATGCATCTAATGCAGTGCATTCGCCAGGGATTTGTGAGAATTAATCATATGTGTGCTTAACGCTTTCTTTAAAAATTGTGATTAGTTGGTTTTTTGCTTAAAATTACACGTATTAATTACTGTGCCACATATAAGTATACAGCACGATATAGCTTGAGTCATTATTAAAGTTTTCATTTATTTATGTTATATATATGTTGTAGAACTAATATGTTTTAAAAAGAAATGTTAAGTTAGTGTGATTGTGGGCCTTAAGCTTATAGTTGAGACATTTAATACTAAAGTGAAAGTTGTTTTTCTGCATATTTTTCTCCTCTGCAGGCGCAGTCCAAAGGCATTTTTTAGTTAGTAAAAAGCACATTGTATTTCAGAGACAATGTGGAGAGGAACAACTGGCAATGTCAAATGATTTTAAAGAAGAACAAAGGGAGTGTTACCAATTGATACTATCAGACAAAGGGAGGAGTCCAAGGATGCATTGGAAGAAGAGACTGGAAAATGGGATTAGTGTTCAAAGCCCCAAGTTCTTTTCTGGGAACTAGAAAATATATTATGATGTGTATGAAGTCATGTTTTCGCAAATATGCTTTGTGCATTTTAATTAGTGAACCCCTCCTTGGGTTTAGTCAGATATCCTTTACATTTGGAGAGGTACAAACCTCTCTGACATCTCTGATAGTCTGGCTTTATGCTACACATGGGGCCAGATGTAGGAGCCATTTACCGACCGGTAACGGCCGATTTCGGCCGTTACCGACCGGTAAATGGGTTTTCGGTATGTAGGGGCACTATTTAACAGAATCTGTAAATTTACCGATTCGGTAAATTTACCGATTCTGTAAAATACCGAATCGGTATTTTTACCGATTCGGTAAATCCCAGATGTAGGTGGGACTCTTCAGAGTCCCAAAGGCCCTACAAATTCTGTATTTTACCACCCAATCCAATTGGGTGTTAAAATACCGAATTCAGGTGTGCATGCACATGTGTGCATGCACACCTATGCCATGTGACAGACAGACATGCCCTTAGGGCATGTCTGTGTGCCACATGGCGCACATGTCAATTTTTGGGGTGCCAGAGGGTGTCAAAGTGACACCCCCTGCACCCTTGCTAAAATCGGTATTTACCGATTCTGTAATTACAGAATCGGTATTTCCCATTGATTCCTATGGGCTTCACAGCCCATAGGAATCAATAGGAAATACCGATTCGGTATTTACCGAATCGGTAAATACCGAATATTACCGATTCGGTAATTCCACATCTGGAATTACCTACATCTCCCCCCCTCTATTTTACCACTTCTTAAATACCGAATCGGTAAAATTCGGTATTTAAGAAGTGGTAAAATAGATTTACCTACATCTAGCCCATGATTCTTTATGTATAGAACTTCTACAGAGGTTCTGATGCTGACACCTTTCTTGCTACCTAGAGTCAATAAGGTTTCCCTATCCTTAGGTTAGTGTGTGGTTTAGTAGATGCAGCAAAGCTTTTCCATGTATGGGGAGATGGATCGAAATCATTTGACAAGTCATCAAATCCTTTTCCTTTTTTTTTTCTATCGCCGCTACTGAGATCTTCATATGTTCTTTGCTGCTGAAGACAAATATTGTAAGGCGCCTTGGTCTCTCTTTGGTTATTTTATACTTTAATGCTATGTTTTTGAGATTGATTTAAATTAGTTTGGCTTTGAGTTTTAACAACAAGTTACTGACTAAGACTTTAAATGTGTGGTCCTAAGGATCACACTGTACTTTGAGATATAAATAGTTGTTAACCCCTCTTCCTTTACGGCTACTACAAAGGTACATTTACCAGAGCTGAATTGGAAGAAAAGGCCCAGTGCGCTCTCACCTCTTGTTGGTCAACGTCTCAAGGGTCATCCAAATAGAGGATAAAACAGGGATGTGGAGGCTGGCTGAGCTCAACTTGCATCAGGCATATAGACAAGTCAAATACCCACCCAGAGCCCAGGAAAAGCTTTCACTTTTGGCAGTGCCTGCCTGCCCTCATTGCAGCCTGTGAAATGCGCAAATGACATGCAAGACTGATGCAAAAATAACAATTGATGGACAGAATGCAGAACAATGTCATACATTCACTCCAGTACGGAGATCTGGGCCTAAATCCATTGTTTTCTTGCTCCCCATGCCCTTCCAGTTCGAACCCAGCCATATGCAAACAGCCTTGACCCTGTGCCCAATGGGAACAGTCCAGCCTGAACTGACTGAGTCAAAACTGAAATGTGTCACTCTTGTTTGCCCAGCATATATTTGTTGACAATTTTGATTCTGTCCTAATTGGCATGACAGTGAGAGGGCAGCCAATAGTATGTTGTTCTCCTTCTCCTCTCTCCAGCACGACTCTTGACGCACCTCTACAAACTTCCTTGTGGGCTAGCTGACACGTATGAACAGGACAAGATGCTCTTTCAAGAGAATAAATTAGTACATATAGCTGTTTTTCTGCCTTACTCCTCACAGCAAAATGCTACCCTTCTGAAATTATCATTGGCTATGCTTGTTAGCAACAATCACATCCTAGTTTTTAATTTTATTCCATATTAACAGTTCTAGTGTGAATGTTGTTTGCACACCATGGTGTTTCACTTCTACTCATACAGCTGTTTCAAACAATGATTTTTAAAAGTCTCTCCGGTCCCAATGTGTCCCAGTTAATATTTGTGTTGCAGTTGGGGGCATTTGTTGTAGCTCTCCTGGCTGATCTTTAAACTACTTCTGTGCTTTTGTTAATGTATTTACAGTCTAAAGACACTCCCCTCAGCTTTCTCTTCTAAAGTATACCCTACACCTTACTCCATTATTTTGCCTCTACCAAAACCAGTCACCCCCACACACAGCAAGATATTACATGCTGTTGTTTACTCTTTGTTATAAGAAATCTTTCAAATATCAAAACATGATTATATAATGTGGAGTGCGTGGGCTTTGTTTCAACCACAGCACACACATTAACAAAGGCGAAGATGCTTATGTAAAAACAAATTATTCCATACAACTGCAAAGGTTTCATAATGAAAGGCGTCAGACGACCCAGACAAAGGCATTTAGTTCTAGTCAATAGCTTCAATTTGCACAGGTGCGCTGCCTCTTATCTAGTCTTTGGAAGGTTTTAGATAATTTGATAAGCATCTTTATGACTTTTGTAGGTGATTTAAAATGAGAGGTTGATAAATTGATTTCTTATGTATGTACTATTTTGAATTAAAGTTAAGTAAAGGATACCAATGAGCATAACAAATGTATGCTTGCTTATAAAAAGCGAAGGAATTCCTTCGAAAAGTACAATTGAAGTGAGGTTAATTTTGCAATGCAAAGCCTAAAAAAAACATAACTTGTACTCCACCCATTGCCACTCTATAAGCTATCTATAATCTCACACATAAGCCCACTAAGGACATCTCAAATCACGCCCTTAGTAGCATCTCTGATGAGATCACATATTGAGCCACAAGCAACGTAATCAATAACACAAGTGTTTCAACAGGGTTCATATATTTGAAGAAATGGATGCAAGCGAAGAAAATAAACTTTGTGGAACTTCTTATAACATTTCTGAGGTTCAGTCCTCACCTCTCCTATCTTTTAGGTGTATAGATACTTTACCCTGACTGCAGAGATCTCCGAATATGTAAGTGTATGTCGTAGTAGGAGATGTGAGAGAGTTAGAGTGGAGGGACTGAAAAATGGGGAATATTTACAACTAAAAAGGAGGGATTAAGGAAGGAGTAAGGGTGTGTTTATGAAGGGCTTGGGAGGTGTTTAGATTGGTTTATGCACCCACCTACAAAGAATTACGCCCATTGCTATTCACAAACTGCACTTCTGTAGTTTCTACAGCCCAAAAATATCCCAAAAAGTTGTAAATGTAATCCAGTTCAAAACTGGAGTAACGCCCAGCACCATAAATGAACAAACACAAGTATTGCAACACCCTCCCATAGAAATTAACAGAGGTAGAACTTAAATTAAAACCCCTTAGGAGATAATGTTAAAGGTAATTACATTATTTCAACTATGTAAACATATAAATACATTTAGATTAATTCAAAAGAAAGGTATTGAAACATATTTCTTATTCATTTTTAAATATGTTGGTAAAGTTTTGAATTTGAAAAATAAATGCAATATTGTAATTAATTATATTTGTCATTTTCAATAACTTTTAAAACATAATAAACAAATTGATCTTACTTTAGGTTGGATTTTTTTCACCTAATTTTTTCTTCAATAAAATTATTTTAGTTTAACCTAATATATTCTAAATATTTGAATGTTTAGTTTAAAATTAAGTTTTTAATGTGTAACATGTTTTACATTGTTCTACATTAAAATGTTTAAATGAACACTAATATTTAAAAATAGTTTTTCTTTTATTTAAAAAGTTTAATATATTCTATACTTCTGCATAGGAAATCTCTGCCTTAATTGTAGAGTCTCCGCCAAGTTTGCTGTACATTGAATACAGTTGCAAAGTAACATAAAGTAATACCTTTATGGTTGTATACAATGTTTTAGGGAATTCACCCCCTATTTCAGGGACTGTGGACAGGTAAATCTACACTCTTGAGTAACTTTACACTGGTAAATGGGAAATAGCCAATAGTAGCAAAAAAACTCAAAAGTGTTAGAGTAAACTTACTTGTGAATCTACACTTGTAGATTTACTTTTGCGTATATACCCTGTAGTTTCCCTGTAACTAGACACAGAATTGAAGCTGGGCAGATGGAGTGGGGTCAAAGAGTGTGTTTGAAAGATATTCTACATGCATATCATTCACAAGGCAATTTGATTAAGGTGTGCTTGAAATTGGCATTGCCTAAGTGAATAGGCCCTTCCAGGGGGCACTAGGTTGAAATGCAGTGTACAGTATATTTCCAGAATGCTAGTCCTTGTATGTTTCACCCATTAGGTGTTTGTTTATTTAGTGATAAGTAGGAGCACGATATGTATTGTAAGCTCCGTGAGAGATTTTTTACAGTTTAACGGGTTGTGCCTAAGTTCATGCCTCGTGCCATGGTCAACGACAGAGAAAAAGCATACGATTTACATTATGACACACTGTGTGTACTATTCAATTCATTATTCTGTTTATTTGGGGATAAAACACACCTTAAAAAATTGACATAATTAATACAAACTTCTATACAAGAGAGTGTTAAAGTGTAAAAACAAGGAACACATATAGAATAAAATCACCTGAAAATGCTAAAAATAAGTAAACCTAAAAATCCAGGCTTACACTTTTCCTCTTAACCCACACACAGTATAAAAATGTAATCAGTCAGCACAATATTAAGAGCGAAGTGTCAGTGAGTAATATACTTAAAATCAGCATGAAGTTTCTAAAGCCCAAGGAGCAACATAGCGTGAGTATCGATCTCTATCGGGAAGGGTGATAAGCAGAACAGAAGAATAGTGCCTGAGTAATGGTTTCTATGGCCCCCCTGTGACTCATTACACAAGCTTTACTGGGTGAGGATGACATATCCCATTTGCATGTAAAACTCTTAAGGATTCTTTACGAGTTTGGTGGTCCATCAGACTGCTGAACCCGTGGTGGTGGCCCCTGGACTGCCAGATTGACGGTCCACCTGCTGTATTACAATTACAGCAGTTGGATTAGAACAGGCCTGCCACAACCACCTGGGATCATGTATACTGCGGTGACGGCATGGCAGTGAGAGGCACTAATATCCTGCCGATGCCGCTTTAGCACAGCTGAGCATATTCAGAGTTTCCTCACTACCCCAGTTTTCATTGCGATGAGCCTGCCATGAAAACTGTGGCGGTGAGGAAACAAAGGAGGCTCTACAGGTCCCCTGTTTCCTCAGAGACATGGGGTGCCTGCAGGGGGGTACATGTTGTGCCCCTCTGTGTGCTTTCAGTCCCTTTCTTGCACGGCATGGACTGCAGAGTCCAGGCCGTGTAGGAACAGCCTTTCGCAATCCAATTGCAATGCTTTTTTAATGAACACCACTGTGGGACCACCAAAGCAAAGTTCACCAGGCACGAGGAAACTCATAATCTGGCGGGTGGTTTCAGTACTGTGTTGGTGATGTGGGAGGAGAGCTGGCATGGCAGTCAACTCCCCCACTGCCAAAGTCGTAATTCGGCCCTTAGTTCCTAAAATACCAAACCGTAACATGATAAAAAGGTTTTTAGCATGGAAAATAACCATCTCGTCTAAATATAACTCATATGCTGGTAATGATTTTGCTTTAAGGAATTGTGCCAATAGACTACCCTTGCAGCCATTCCGTTGACTAAGAGCCACAATAAAACTCCAGAATTGCTTTTTAGGGTTAATTTCACAGGCCACAGTTAGAAAAGGTTGGAAATTAACTACATGGATTCAAAGTCAAGGTTTGTAAACCAAACCTTCATGCGGTGTAACGAGGGTAAGGTGAGTGTTCTATTCACGGGCACCCTTGTAAAGGTTATACTTTCTATGACTAATGGGTAGTACAATGAGGAAAAAGTGCAAACTCTATCCTTATGTCTATGCCTGCTTGGTGCTCAGTGACTGAGAATCATGTGATTTTTTTGTGATATTGATTGTTATAGTTTTATTTACAATTTAAAGGATAGGATAATTCATGTATAAGATAATACACAATAATTATTTTATGTATAAGATTTGAATCACCTGTACAATCACTTTGTATAATCTATTCTCTTTATATATAATGCAATTGTGATGCGTACTCATTGTTTTAGTGCAACAATAAATTTTAACTATTGCTAAAAAATTAAATATTATATATAATTCACAAACGTAATTGCTTTGCTGTGATTAATGGCTTTTCAGTGTTATTATTGAGAAAGATTTTAAATCTATTTTTCACTTTGTTTATTGTTTTTATCATAACAGAAAGAATTGGTCTTATATTTTTAAGGGACCTATATATCAGGGGTCCCAACAAAATAGGTTGGTCCTGTTTACTGCCGTTTTGTATAAATATCTTTCAATATTAGTTAATACTTTGGGTGAAAATGGAATCTGTTATTGTTGTTTGAGAATCAACCCAACTCCCTTGACTCCCAAACCAGCTATGCACATCCTCTGCCCATGCACAGCTGATTTTGGAAGGTAAACATTCTGAGGCAGCTACACTCAGCTTTCAACTGGGTGCCATCATATTGTTACTAACTCCCCCAAATGGGAATTTACTGAACCCACTTTGCATGCCTGCAGCCAGACCCTGTACCCAACTTCCTCAAAGCCCTAGCCCAGAGATTGTAGTCTTTGGCCATGCAATGGGGAGATAGTCTGTAGTGCCTGGGCAGTGGCCAATCTTCCATGTGCCAAATCCCGCTACACACAGCCTTTATATATGAGCGGCGAAGATGGCTTCAGGGTGCATGTACACTCGCCCAGATACTCAGGGGCATATTATCAAGGACAGGCGACACATTATCGCCGCTTTTATCGGCAGGAAACTGCCGATAAAGCGGCGATAATGGCCTTGATAATATGCTCTATGAATTCCAATCGAAGCCCATGTTAGATGTGTTCCCATCTAACATGGGCTTCGATTGGAATTCATAGAGCATATTATCAAGGCCATTATCGCCGCTTTATCGGAAGTTTCCTGCCGATAAAAGTGGCGATAATGTATCGCCTGTCCTTGATAATATGCCCCATAATTCCCAATGCACTGCATAACAGATGTACATGCTATCAGCCAGTCGTGGCAGGCTATGGGTACACTTCCTCTACCAGTCTCTCTTCCCACTGAACGTGTTTCTCAACACACAACTCCAAACCCACTGAACAGAATTTCAACAAATTTTAATGGCACAATACAATTGCTTGTCATTTGGGGCTTTTTCTTTTTTGGGTGAAATATCTTTCAGGTGTTTTGGAGGACAATCCATCATTAAGATGAATATCTAAAACAGAGAAAGTCAGCCTGACAAAAACAGGCTAATGAAACTTCACTTTAAAGAAAAGTTAAAATAGCAAGACAGCTTTTCCACAAAAATATAATGTTTCTATGGAAAAAGTAAATGTTTTGTTTAAAGGACAGCATGATAAAGAGATAAGAAGTGAAAGGGGGTGGCTAGGCAGCTTGGGGGAGGCATGCCAGGGGAAGAGGAAACTGTTAGGGGTTTGTCAAAAAAATGAAGTAAAGTGAAAAAGGGATTAAAGGGTTTGAAAAGGGAGTAAAGCTGAAGGGAGAGCAATGGTTTAGAAAGAAAAATGGGAGTAAAGTGTGAAGGGAAATAGGGGATTTGCAAAAATGGGAATAAAGCAAAAGGGAGAGTCAAGTTTAATACACAGGGTATTAAACTCAGTAGTCACACAACATTAACTATAACTCACGCCTTCCCTGTGCACTGAATTATAGCATTTACAATAACACTGAAGACCTTGTAAATTGGATCATTGGTGAGAACACAGTGCATGGTAGAGTGGTGAGTTAAAACTGGTTATATTACTCTAAGGTCACACTGCTTGCATTATGCCTTGAAGGTGACTACAAACCCTTGACTGATGTTTTAGAATCTAAACAACCTACCTGTTCGTCTTGTGAGTTTAGGTGTAAATATCCCTGAACAATGGCCCTTCCCAGACACCATGTAAGGATAAGAGTTATGGCTCCGTCCATCATCCCTTTTGGTATCGCTTTGTTCGCCCTAAGTTGGCAGGGTATGCCCAGACGTGGGTCTCTTGCTCACTTTGCCACTAGATTCAAGATAGCCTAGCTGATGAGGGTTATGAACCCAAAACCGGTCCCAGGATGATTGTTTCCGGTCCAGGAAGACATGGTTTGGCAGTTCGGGCTGGACTTTACCCATGAGGCACAGGGTTCGACTGATTTGCATATGGCCATGTCTAAACTGGGGTGGTGAAGTGAGCTAAAGAATGATGATGGATTAAACCGGGATCAGTTGACTGGGGGTGAGTGTTTGATTTGCTCAAATGCTCTGCCTATCATCCCTTTTGGTAGCCCTTACATAAACTTATGCATGAATTCAGAGAGTTCATGAACAACCAACTCCCAGATGCCATTTTGCTAATGGAAACTTGGCTCTGGGAACACTCTGCCCCGGACATAGCTGAAGCTGTCCAGACTAGCTTCTCTATCCTTCATGTAAATTGAGAAGGAAAGATGGATGGTGGCTTACCTATCATCTTATGACTTCTCTAAGGAGGAAGTATTAGTCTTCTCATTGCAACAAACTTCTAATTATACCTTCTCTTGACCCATTAGTCCACTAAGCCACCAAACCTGGCTACAAATGAACACATGAAATGCATTTTAGAGAGGTACTGTGAAGAGCTGAGTGGCAGTATTAGGGGGTGGTAGTAAGGGAATCCATTGAGAAGGAGGACATTGGGAGGCGCCAAAAAAGATTGCAGCACAGGGTGACATCCAGCACTAAAGACGGCCCTCCATAAAACTAGATGCACAGCTTTGCTCTGATCCAAGGTGCTTATTTGTGAAATAGCCCTTTAGTTTTCTTAATGTACACCTGTGAGCAAACAATGCCGGGTACAGTTTTCATATGGGCAAAACGCAAAAAAGCAGGGCTGTAGCTGGTGGTGGGCATTTGAGAGCCTTTCCAGCCGAAAACATTGTTTGGCCCCCTAAAATGACCTAAGCAGCTGGCACGGTATAGAGGTGCAGGAGTTCAGAAAGTGAATGAACAAAAAATACCTTTATATTTTGTTGTTTTTATCTTGTTACATTTGCTGCATGTTCCAAGTTAGGTTGAATGTCAGGCTATTCTTTTACCATTAAGATTTTTACTTTTTTTTTACCGCATAGTGAGAGGATTTTATAAAGTGATCTATGTGACAATCTCTCTGGGGTACTGGCAGGGCTACTGGAATTATGCAGCAGGGGAGGCCAAAATTATGTAGCAATGTTCACTAAATTATGTGTCTAGAAAACACAAATCATTAGGCTTAATGTGGCACTTTTTGTGATAGTATCAGTTCATTATTTTGTGATTTTTACACGTTAGCACTGTCTGGGAAGATGTTTCACTTCATTAGTAACAGTTCCACATACACATACAGATGTAAGTAGCTGAAAGGTAACTATTTAACCTTTGCAAAGAACCTTTCACTGCATAGCAGCAAAGGTTGCAGCATTTTTAGTAATGTTTGATCTGTGTGAGCTGGAAATAAATTAAATTTTTTTGTTTAAATCTGCAGATTATGCAGCAGATCATGGATTATGTGGCAGATTCATAATTATGTGGAAAGCATCATTGCCACAGAATTGCATCATTTTAGTAGCCTTACGTACAAGAAGTGTGAAAAGAAAGACTTTAGGATTTCAATTTGTTTTTAATTCACCAAAACACACCTGCACAAATTTCAACATACCCCAACAGCTATGAAAGCACAAATAAATCACATTTCTTTTATAATTCCCAATTGTGATGAGAACACATATTATAATAGGATCAAAACAAATGTTGGTGATACATGAGTGATAAATACTTTATTGCATTATATGGCACCCTTGTATATGCTTACTGCGCTATGAGTGGCACAAAAGCACTTACCTACATGGGCGGCGTGAGACTTGGCATCTTTTGGCGTGTTTCCCCTGACTTTTTGCTTTCTGACCTCCCGGTTTTGACTCTGTTTCTGCTGGTGTTATGATTCTGCGCACTTTCCTCACTACGGTCCCGTGGTAAAGTGCAAGTGCTCCTGTAAAAAATGTGTTATGGATTGGTGTTTCCATGATTGGGATATCTGATTTATGTGTCAGTCCCCAGTAAAGTGCACTGCGTGTTCCGGGGCCTATAAATCGAATGCTGTTAGTGGGCTGCAGCACTGGATTGTGCCACCCACGTAAACAGTCCTTAAAGTATAGCTCTGGCCTGCCATCGCAGAGCCTCTGCGCAGCCTAGGGCTGCCGTTCCGACTTGGCGAATGCACACACTCGCAAGTCGCTAAACCTTCCCTTTGCTACATGTGAGTCGCTCAAGTTACCCCCATTAGCAGGGTGCATTGTATGTAAAAGGTAGTACATGCCCTGGTGTGTGTGGCATGTCCTGATAGTGAATCACAGCCTACTTAGTTTTTCACTATTGCAAGGCTACCTGTTCTCCATAGGCCCGAATGGGCAGTTCGGTCATTACATCCTATGATCATAACTGACTCAGAGAACATGGTAGAAATTCGAGTTTAGTATGCCTGAACTCAGAATGATAAAATGCATCTTTTAGTGTAGTTAGTTTTAACATTCTCTGTTTGAAAATACCACTTTTAGAAAGTAGGTATTTTCTGACCTAACCATCTAGCCTGCCTCTGCTAGCGTGTGTATTGTCTGTCTGGTTTGTGAGTGACAGGAGCTGGGGGGAGACAGGGTGATTCAGCCGGGCTGAATATGCACATCTACACCTAGATGGGTGGGAGGAGTAGCCCCTAGGTCTGAATAGGGCTGAGCTCACCTTCCAGAATGCTGGCTCCACCTCCTGTGGTACGTCTGAGGACACTGGCCCACACTGACAAAGGAAGAAGGTGCATCCTGGCAGAATGCACCCCAAACTGGTTTGAACTAGGTCCAGGCCCCTCTGCCTTCAGAGGACAAAGTATTTGCTGGTATACATATTGGGGCCGAGACCCCAAGACTTCAGATTACTTCAGATTACTTCAGATTATTTCTGACTCAAGGAACCTGCTGAGAAGAAGAGCTGGAAGAACTGCCAGGAGGAGTACTGCCCCTGTGCTGAGTTGTTGCTTTGTTGGGTTGGCCTGCAGTTGCTGCTTCTACCTTGGGCAGTGAAAGGACTAGACTGAACTTTCTCTACTTGTGTTGAGTATCTCCAAGGGCTTGAGGTAGAGCTTGCCCCCTGTTCACGAAGTCTCATTAACATCAAAGACTTCAAGCCCGACGCCGTCTACCACGCTGCTGCTGACACCGTGTCCTAAAGGCACTGCAGAGAGCACCGCCGCATTGCCGCAACGCGACCCTGATCTCACCGAGGACGGCTGCTGATGCTGCCACCAAGCTGCTGCTCGCACCTCGACCTGTGGGCACCACACTCCGCACCACCTTGCTTTATGACTATGCCTTGGTATCCCCGACGACGCCACTCAATGCCGGAATCGACACCGCTGCTTGCACCGTGGTTCGGGGGCACCGCTCGTAACACTATACGACACACCACCCTCATTCTGCACCACAGCCTTGGCCTACCGACGCCGGTATCATCGACTCCAGTTGTCAGCCAATGACAGCGCTTCAGTGACAGCGACGCCGCTGCTGCACCGTGACCTGCCAGCACCGTGACGAGCACCACCTTCATCTCACACCACAACCGTGTCTCACTGGCGACGCAATCTGACTCCGCTGCTCGCACCGCGACCTGAAGGCACCACACGCCGCACTGCTGCACTTTGCACCGCAACACCCGATGCCTGCCAATGCCAGCGCTCCTGATTCCATCAGAGATGAGCTCGACCTCCAACATGCATGACAACGAAAGCACATTGATGATCTGCATCTCTGAAAAGTACTGTTGGCGGGTCTTCCCGGCACCACAGTTGACCCGGGACGCCACGGCCAGCCAGAACTGTTTGGACTTGCTTGTTCACGACACCGTGATAGCCCGGACAGATCTATCGTCATCAAAAAACTGTGTTTTCAAGACATCTTGCAACGCAACTATTTTTGAAAAGTACTGTAGTGTGGATTCTTATCGTAATTGGTCTTGTTTGAGTATATAAAAATATTGGACATTTTTCTAAACTCAAGTGGTGTCCGTTTGTAGTGCTTACACTGTTTTACTGTTGGTTATGTGCAAATACTTTACACACTGCCTCTAAGATAAGCCTGACTGCTCGTGCCAAGCTGCCAAGGGGGTGAGCTGGGGTTATTTTAGGAGTGCAACTCCCTTATCCTGACTAGAGTTGTGGTTCCGGCCTGACTTCGGTGCAAACCTTAGCCAACCCGAAGTCTCATTTCTAACAGGCAGCAAGCTAGGCCATATAGGGTGGCTTGTTTGGAAGGGTGTCTTTTTTGTTTTGTGATCCTATGTGAGAAGTATTTCCATGTTGTGCATGATGACCTCTGCAGTGAGGTTATCATGTTATGCAATGCAGCCCATTTTAGCTAGGTGGAGAATAAGGTGAGGGAGACACGGATGCACACTTCATATTTTCTCAGTATGCTGGCAGCATTGAACAGCTCTGCAGGTCCCTTTATGGTATTTCTTATTATTATAAAGTGATTGGATTGGTGCTGCACTGGGTTGTCCAATCACAAATTTTAGGGCAGATTTACTTACATTTCTTTAAACGGAATTAGGCAAAGCAAGTTACTGTGCTGTGTTGAGTGAAAGACAGACAGCAGAAATGCATCACATCACTGAAAAGATGGCAGATATCTGCTGTTTCCTAGCACTGATGCACTCTGTGCAGCCTAGCGCCAATGCAAGCACCCTTGCTCCATGGTACAAAAGAGCCTGTGTTCAGGGCATGATTGTTCTTGTGCAGGAAGGACACCCTCCTATATAAAAAAAAATCCTTTGAGGCATATTCCTCTTTCTATGTATGCTGCAGAATGCAGCACACGTAGAATGAGGAATTAACAAGGAGGAATACAAAAATGGTTCTCGTTGCATCTCACTGGTGAAGGTGTAGCATGTTGACACATTCTGAAGTTTACTATCTTTTGTAAATCTGTGAATGTGCCACAATCGTTGGGTGGATGCATGGGAACCCCATGCTTCAACCATGGAATGCCTTCTCAATTGCAAGGTCTTGCATTACTTTGTATTTACTAAAATATGCAAAGTCACACAAAGGGGCTTTGCATGGCTTAGTAAATACCAAAAATGATTGCACTGGGGCTACGCCATGAAAGTGATGCAACACTGATGCAAAACCTTAATCAATGTGTTCCCTAGTATTCAGTCCTAAGCCATAGCTGCCATTGTTGAGGGGGAGAGAGGTGGAGAGATCTGCTGGAATGTGCATTGTTACTATCATCTCATCTGAGAGCAATTGTGAGATTTAAAGAAGTGGCCATAGTGTATAGATATTTTGGACCTGCAGTCATTGACTAGATTAAAATCCTCTGATTAACCCGCAGTGTGTGACAGATCTCTTCAGTTAATTCATGCCAGTTCATTTAGTGATTCCCAGTTTATTGGCTGCACAGTACTGGTGATGGGCAATCATTGTAGCATTTATGCCTTAATTGAATGTAACATGTGTAAGTTACAGTTGGCTGCCAACCAATGATTGTTATGGTATTAGTTTTAGTGTGGGCCAGAAAAGTAATATATAATCTTACATAACTATGTTATACTCCAGTGAAGCATAGGTCAGCTCTCTTTAACTTACCTGCTTATCAAAAGTAGTTTGCTGGTTGGGTTCTTTCCAATCTGTGGATGGTAACCTAAAGATTGAGCTTGAGGATGCGACTGTCTTTTCAGTACTGTTTCTGGGATTTTTGTTGGTGTAGGTGTAGTTGTTTTGGAAATAGCCATGTTTTCAACTGCTTTCCGAAGTGTATATGCTCCAGAATGCTCTGAATGCTGGCTGGTTGTGTGTTTCAGAGCTTGTCAGTTGTACTAAGAAAGTAGTGCGTGTACAGATTTTTAATGGTAAGGCGGTATGATGATAAGTGGTGCAAGCCTGGAGCACATTGTCCTGATTTGTTTCTATTGCTTGAATTAAGCTTGTGCGTATAGTGGTGTTTTTCCATTGAGGCTCTGTGAGCAATGCCAAGTGCTTTAAACATTACCCTTCTTGCTATAGGTATCCAGTGGAGTGAATGCAAGACTGTGGTGATGTGTTTTCTTGGGTGAAGGCAGAGAATTCTTGCAGCAGCATTTTGGATGAGTTGTATTTTGCCTTTGATAAATGTGGGTATGCCAAAGTTTAGACTGTTTGCAAAGTCAAACCTGGAGATTACGATTGTGAGGATGGCTTGCAATTTCTGTTGGTATTCAAGGTTGAGGAAGATGCAATATAGAGTTTTCATTGTGATAAAGAGAATCTTTTTGATTTGTTAACAGGTGGCATGAAATATAGGTCTGAATCCACGGTTAGCCCTAGATTTCTGACTTCTCTTGATATTATTTGAGGGGCCTCATGTTCCTTAGGCTGTATGGTGGTGGGCTAAAATGTTTTCATTGTCAGCAGGTCATAAGCTCTGTCTTTGCGGTATTTGACTTTAGATGGTAATTTATCATCCATGTTTTTATGGCCCGAAGGCAGTCAACAAGTTTTAAATTCTAAAAATCCTCTAGAAGTTCCATTTAAAAAAATGATTTTGGTGTCATCTAAATAGTTATAATGTGTGAGGTTGAATGATTTAATCCAGTTTGTGAAGGGGGTTAGGTAGATGTTCAATAATAGAGGGGATATGATGGACCCCTGTGGGATACCACAGTGCTGTGTGTGAGTAGCTGGTATCAAATATGGTACCAACACTAGTTCACTGTCACATGTGAGAGGCCACAAGATGTCAAACAAGAATTTGCTGTGTGAAGAGATTGCACAACTGTACAGGACATTGAGTCATGCTGTTCTTAAGCCAACAACTTTTATGACCTTTCCCATTCCTGATATATAAGTGGTTTTCACTACCTAAACCTATCATCCATTCAGATGCACTGTCCAATCAGAAAACTCCAGATTCCAATGTGGCATGGAGCTTTGATTAGACAGTTATGCTGTCATCACAAGTCAAGTACGACTTACATTTGACTGATATTGCTCTAGCTTACACTGGAATGTTGTAAAATATAGCCTGGTGTGATAATGTATCTGCTCAAAAGATTGATATGTTGTGTGCAGGTGTCATATGGTTTGTTAGGTTTATATGCCTGCGGCAGAGGGATGCGAATACCTTAAATACTAGTTGTGTGTATATGAAATGAACCAATATAGCCTGCCATGTAACAAAGGCTTCTATAATAGACTACCTTTCAAAAATGTTTTAATAACTAGATAGCCCTGCTGCCAGGGTCCACAAAAAATAAGGATCCATCTCCTTAAGCCAAATATTGTGGAAACCATAATCAGGGCATGTGAGGCTGAATGAATATCTATTATAATTGCCCTGTCTAGATACAACATCAACTAATATTTTATGATTTGTGTTTATTGTAATTTAAGATCTGTGTAGTATGAATGTGCATTTTGAAGTGTATTAAGTCCTTTGAAATTCTGCTGTATCTAATGTATGGTCATAGCAAATAAAGTGTTGTAAGACCGTAAGTAATTATTGTACTAAATGCATAATATTTGGTAAAACTTTGGGGTACCATTTTTAGTGGGAGAAGTCTGGAAACCCTGGGTGGTAAGAATTGTATGAATTCTAACAGATTCTGAATGTTTCCTTTACAGAAATATGAGGAACATTTGTGTAGGCTTTTGACACGGGGTAACAGGAAAGAGCACAGTGGTTAAAGAAAGTGGCAGGTGCTGCAAATGGCTAAGCACGGCCAAGAGAAAGATTTAGTTGTCATACATGGTCTATGGAGAAGAGGGCTAGAAATAAAAGAAAACAATATTTAAAAGTAAGAAAAAGTTAGCGAGAAGAGGTTCTAGAAAAGGAGAGAAGAGTGAGAGAAAGGAGAGTAAATAAATGCAAAAGAGAGAGAGCAGGCGAGACAGGAAATGTAAGATAGATACAGCAGTAAACTGAAAAGAATAGTGGGGAAAAGGTTGAGAGGCCGTGAGGACAGCACTTGGGAGAGAATAGAGAAAGTAAAAGACCCTAAAGGAGCAGAATGAGAGCTAAGTATATGTAGAGAAATGGTCACTGGAGATTCTAGGTGGAATTTATAGCGTATCATATTGTGGCCAATACACCTGGCCCAATGTGATTTCAATGCACAACGTTGCACTTTATTTTCTAAAAGGGATTTTAGTGTAAGATCCAAAAATCACCTTACATAGTGGTATTTAAAATTATAATAAACTCTAACTATTGTTACTTGAGCCACATTGCTTTTTGCAAATTGCTTAACAAAGGCATTGTCTTATTATTTGTTACTAAATGCGCTTAGTGTGAAGTGCTGATGCTTTTTCTTTGAATGCATATCAGCCATGTTTATTTTTGCTGGTATAGTCACTGGAAAGTACAACGTACTTGCTGAAAAGTTCAAGTTCTATTAAGAAGCTAATTTGGCTTTCTAAAGTACATTTAAATATGGCAGTCTTTTAACTGTTTCATACTGTGAAGTTTGACTTTTATCTGCACCTACAGAATGCTAAACAATCCCTCTACGAAAAAATATTTTCCATTTCTATTACACTATGTAGGTTTCTATGTTTTCTACATTCACCACTCAGAAAGTTGAATGCTTGTCCAGCAATGTTAGCCACATTGAGTGTGCCACCCTGAGGATTCTATGCAAGGAGTCTACTACATGTGAAAGAGTAGCAAATGTCCATCATTCTGGAAGTTGAGGACTCTCTAGCAACCACATGGGAGGTACCATACAAGCAGCATCAAAGAGAGATCTTATCACAGAGCAGGAACGCAGATACAAACTGTGAAAATACCACTCAGAGCTTTAGAGACAGTGTTGCTGCCTATCTATGGCTCCTCTGACTGGAGATAGAACTAGTGTCCTCACCCAGGCCTCAAAAGGACCCATCCAGGCTCACACAATCCCCTATTCTTTACCATGCCTAGCTGTCTTGCTGGTCGAAGTCTTAAGCATGTATTTTTTGCACCACACCTTTAGCACAACCTGCCTGTCACTACGAGGGTTGCATGGCAAAGTCAGAGGCGGCTTCAAGTCCTTGCAGTTTTGACTGGTTCTTTTGAAGAAAAGTAATTGAACAATCCATCTTTTGTGACAATCTTAAAGGGAAATTAAATGTGGGACCTTCCCAAATACCCCTGTAAAATGGTGTTTAACTTCTATTTAGCTTTTAATATTGCTGCAGCCCTAACATGTTTAAAGCACATTGATTGCCTCTAATTTCCCTAAATGTTCTTTATAGATATTCTCCAAGCTGAATGTAAAGTTATTTTAAATTAGTAGCAAGTTAAATTAAAACTTCACTTACAAAGGTAGTCGGAATAAGGAAACTCAACATTTTATGAAGCAGAAGTTTCCTAAATGTATTTTAGGTAAGGTTCTTCTTTAAAAAGAACTTGAAAAGCTTTACATTGCACAAAGCTTGAACAGTTTATAAATTCACAACATTGCGAGTCAGCCTACTTTACATCTTTACACCCTTCTCCTTTAAGTCCCATTTAATCGATAGGATTTAAAGTTGGATTGTGGAAAGTCGATAGAGTTTGCTTTGATATGTCTCTTAAAAAAATCCAATTATATTCCATCACACAGAATCACATGGTGTGCACCTGAATATCAACACCAGAATATTGATGGCACAGAATATTAAGGACAGAATATCGAATGCAAAATATCAATAGCTAAATAAATGTATAGTTTTTCCATATCTTACTCCACATACATGTACCTACGCAATATATATACCTTCAAGGTATGTAGGTTTGGATTTAGAAACAACAAATCTATACCTTCCCATAAGCACTTACCTTTCAATATTCTGTCCTTGATATTCTGGTACCACATTATTCTGTGGGTTGGTATTTAGTAGCACAGCCAGTATTTGGGAAAGATGCACCTATAGAGCACCGCTGAATTGTTTGGTGACAGCTGAGGGCCATGCCCCCTAAAAATAAACTTCGGGCTACAGGCCTGGCAAAAAGTATACGTGCAATTAGCAGCGGAGGCAAAAAAAATGCATGCCTTGGAATCTTCCTTCCTTCGCAAATTGGAGTCTGCATCCAAAGCAAAATTTGCTTCTTAGTCGTAACCAGGGCCTCCGTGTCAGTATTAAGGACTCTGTGTTAAAGCCAGCAAATAGCCTGCGATTAACAATAAAGTTCGCCGGGGTGATGTACAAGATATATAGGGGCAGATTTTTCAACTTCTGGCGCATCTCAGCAAATCAGCAGGGATGCGCCAGAACAGATGCCTCACGCAATCACCCCCTTGCGCCACCACGAATGCGTCGCATTTACAATGCGGCGTAGCATGGTGCAACGAGGGGCAGATGCGTGGCGGATCATGTGACATATGGGTGGCGCATTGCTGGAGTCGCGTGGCAAGCGCGACGCAACTCCTGCAATGCACAGGGGCCACCCATACTTAACGTGGTGCCTCACTCCTTACGCCTGCTTCAAGCAGGCGTAAGGATTTGACGCAGCAGCGTTGTGAAACTGACTCAGTGAAATCTTGTGGATTTCCCTGCGTCAGTTTTTACAGGGCTTGCCTGCGAGGAAATGCCCAACCTGCAACACAACGCCGACATGAAACCTGATGCAGGTTTCATGTGGCCAGGTCTTTACAACGTGACGCATCTGCCAAGATGCGTCACATTGTAAATAAGTCGCAACGTGGCGCATGGTTTACGCCGTTGCTGCGTCACAAAAGTAACGCAATGGCGGTGTAAAAGTGTCACAAGGGCCTTGTAAATCTGCCCCGTAATGTTTAGGAGAAGAGATGTGAATATTTTTGCATGTATGGAAAGTGCCACTTAAATGTATTACTCTGGTGAATAATAAGCATCACAGAGGCTGAGTTTCTAAAGCTGGTGCATCCATGCCTGTTTTAGATTATGAAAATTCGAGGTCAAAGACTGGACAACCACGCTCCTTCGAAGAAGTATTTTTATAGTTTCATGTTTAAAGTGATGGGGATGAAAACAGCTGAGGTCCCTGGTAATAGGATTTTACCGAAACATGTGACTGACCCTTCTCTGCTCTTCTTCAAGTATTTTGTTACATTCCAGACTAATGAAATATATACACAAGAATGCGACTGCTTGATTGGTTACATAATTATCTTCCAACTGCTAGGCCAAAAAGAATATTGCACAAAGTACCATTACCATGGAAACCCCTGTGCTCTAATTTAGCTATTTTTTCTAATAGTTAATGGTAATGATGACATCCAGTTGAGCAGTTCGTTTTTATCAAATAGGTGGCTGGGCTTTGTCATCTCTTCTTTTTTATTTACCCCCTCCTGTTCCTGTCAGTTCCAACACATAGGCTGTTGTTATGGGTGGCCTGTAAAATCCCTGTTATCTTCCTGCCCAGGAATAAGCATCAACCCACTTGTAATGAGGCCACTTGTGTTTGTATTTACTCGTGTTGATTGAAAGCTCAAATAGCCTTTCACTCAAAAGTGCTGCACATAGTCATACTGATATTATATAGGAAATAGTTTCAGGTTGGGTAGGTAACCTAAAGATGGGGCAGTGGGCCGAGTTAGGGTGGATGGCACTGCAACAAATACATAGCATGGCAAGAATTAGATAGTGATATACGTGTATTTAAACGTATGGGCATGTTTGCAGAGTGTAGAAGGCATGAGCTGGCTATTTGGGATTCTCCATTGGGATTCAAGAGCCAGGAGATTGGCTTTGATTTCTCTTTTAAACTCAAAAATGAGTAGAAGGAGGCTCTGAACTGGAGTGGAAAGGCGTAACAAAGAAGAGAAACAAGGTATTCGAAAGATATGAGCTACGAGAAGATGCAGTGGTGTTTATATACAAAAAATAGGGCTGAGACTGGCAGGGAGCAAGCAACGTGATGGGTTATTTTTTTATAATGGCAAAATTATGGGCAATGGCTACTGAGGTGTAGAATTAGACAGTATAATGTTTCAGACTTGTTCGAGTAGTCACTTTATGAAAGGGGTAATTTTTTAATCTTTCTTGAAGTTCTGGCCCCGAAGACCTAATAAAGCAAAATTGAAAGTGATAGCCACGTTTTGAAAGTGTAATTAAATGTTTTTTCAAGTGTTAGATGTCTTCCAAAGTTTATGATTTCTATTGAAAGTGTGATTCTAATGAACGACTTGTATGTGTTTTCATATATTGAGACGTTTGCTATTGAGAGTTATTGCGGTTGGCCTTGTGGATTAGGCAGGCTGCCTTGAAGAATGATTTACTTTATTGGAGTCAATAGAGAATTAGGGAGCAGTGAGTGAAATTGATATAATAGACTGCATACCTACCAGGGCTACTTGTCCTATTGCGGAGGTGCCCCTCAGGGAAAGGCATAGTGTTGTATCCTAGAAACTATCATTGACTGTGCCACTCTGCAGGGAAAACTCATGGGAATTATTTTTTAAATTTTTTAGACAACGTGCATTTGTAGTAGAGCTCCTCTGACTATTTTGAATGTGGTGGTCTAGGTTAGGTTTTGTCTTTTTGGCTACTTTTGAGTTGATCCCTTTCAGAAATGTTATGGCAAAGTAGCATAAGTAAGTTCTGAAATAAAGGTTTTGGCATAGAATAAGATGGAGCCTACATTGAGAAGGAGAACATCGATCTTACTTGGATCCACCAACTCTTTGAAGGATTGGACAGTGACACAGCAGTGGATCCATTTCGGAAAGAGGTTTGATAAAACTGGGCAGATTTGGAAGGTTCTCCGTTGACAGCAAATGCATTCAAATGAAGCATTATAGGATTATAGAGGAAGCAATTCAAACTTACCATAAACTCAAATATTGGGGCAATAAAAAAATAAAAAACTGCAGGGGGACTGCAATGTTGACCTTAAGCACCCAGTAGATTATTTCACATTGGTCCATGTTCCACAGACAATTGCCTATGATTACAGTTATCACTAACCATTAGACTGATTTACTAAATGAATGCAGAAAATACAAATTTAACTACATCACGAACTATGATGATAATATTTGATCATATGGGTAAAGAAACACAATACCATAAAACGGAAAGCGAGAGGAGCAGCCGCAGCCCGTGTTGGTAAGAGCGGTGAGGCCGGGTTGGGGGGGATTCGACAAACGACAATGAGGGAAAATTAAAGAAATAATGACATTTTCCCTCGTGGTCGTTTGTCGGAATCCTCCCCACCCGGCCCAACTGCCCTACTGCTCTTACATGCATGGACCACGGCTGGAGATGAGTTTACAGTAGAAGTGACACACCCTCCCTACCATTGTGTATTTACATAGGTAAAGAGTTAATGCCTCTGAATTGTGCCATGTAGAGAGCTCTCTGGTATCCTTTCTATAGTATTTAGTACAAATATATGGACATATGTTGTGAAAGGCATCCTTGTAAATTGATGTCCAACCCTTACACACTAGTCAATGGTATGCTTCATCATTTGGCTTGATACTGAGTAGGAAACTAGTATCCACTTGAGTCACCGGGGAACGCCACTTAACAATAAGATATATTTGAATCTAGGATTAGCCATGAATGTCTAAGAGGCCTTCGACTTTGACTAACTGATTATTTAATAATTGTCAGCTTGTATCCTAGTATGAGCAGCACGAATTCAAGGCAACTTTAATTAACCAACACACTCTTTCTGGTTCTTTATTACAAACATTTTCTTTGCATTTTAAAACAAGTGTCAAGAGGTATTTGTAGTGTTGGAGGTTCACTCATTGGAAGTTCATTTTTAAGTAGATAAAAGACCTAAAGGATCTAATTGATTAAGCAGTGTCAGAAGACAATTAAATAACTTCAAAACGCTAATCACTGCATAATCACATATCAGCTCCAGGCATTTACAGTAATTGAGCAGGGTAAACCCAGGGCTTTCAATTTTTTTTATATTTTAAAACATCATAGCAAACAAAATATTACAAATTATACAATACCAAAAAATAATAATTTTGTACATTTATCCCCCCACCCACCCCCCACTCCGGAGGATCCTAACAAAGCATAACAATACAGAAAGAGAAAAGGAAAAAAGGGTTATTTGCAAAAAAAAGACTACATACAAGTAGCCCCGATTTACGCTACCATACTGCAAGGTTAGGTGTCTGTTAATCCTCATCGTTATTTAACCATCTAATTAAGGGTTCCCAAATCTTTAACCCCCTTGCCCTAGCCCTGATTCCCCTTGCTCTAGATACCGAGATCTACCATTTATAAATAGAAAGTAGTTTGCCACACCAAACATGGATAGAAGGAGGATTCTGATCAAGCCAGACACTGGCAAGACATAGCCAAAATACTGCCATTGATATGTAAACCAATTTCTGTTCGGATTCCTCCATTTCCTGATTGCTAAACCCTAATAATATAACCTGGGGGGTGAGTTTGACAGAGTATCCCAGTAAGGAATCAAGGCATTGATCAATTTTAATCAGCAGTTGGAAAATGCTTGTGCAGGTGGCAAACATATATATACTATCCGCAGCCAATAACCCACACCGAGAGCAGTGTACCCCAGAGTTCCCATCCCATCTAAAAATTCGAGCCGAAGTGATATAGAGATTGCACCATGTTTTGAAACACTGTACTTGCAGACTTGCTGATATACATGCTGTCTGACTAAACAGAAGGGAATCTTCACCCTCTCCCTGCCCTGCTTGTAACTTCACTTACCACCTGTCGAAGTGTTTAGGCAAACCATCCCCCATCCATTTAATAATGAGTTTATGTAGCATGAACAATGTTGATTGGCCCCCCAAAATCAGATCTAGTAAAGGAATTCTGTTACGAGAAGTTAACTTTTTGGTTCAGAAATCCCTTATTTGCAGGTATGTAAAAAAATATTTGTTCCTGATCCCAAACATTTCCTTTATTAAATCAAAAGTGAGAATTTCGGTGTCAGAAATTAGATCTCCTATAAACAAAACTCCCTTCCTATTCCAAGTTTTAAAATATAAATCCTGAACAATTTCGGGAAGAAGCTTATTTTTGTCAAGAGGGGAGTATATGTGTATCCGCCCAATAACAAACTTTTTCAGGGCGACAGTCCAAACTCTAAACGCACCAAGCAAAACCTTAAATTTTACCCTCTTAAAATAAGCATAATCTGTTTGGCTTCTACCCCACAGATTAAACGATAAATAGATATTTCCCCAAATCCCTGATTTTCCCCCTTCAACAGCTCGACCATTTGTTTCAGAGCTGATGCCCAACAATAGATTTGAAAATTTGGTACAAACCCCCCCCTCATCTCTAGTTAGGGTCATAATCCGCATACTTCGCATACTCCGGGCCGGCGGAAGCCACCGCCTGCCCGGAGGATGCGGATTATCCGCTGCGGACTGGAAAAAGACCCCCCGCCAGATTAGGATGGCTGGGGGATATTTTTTCCGTCTGCAGCTTTTCCACCGCGGTCGCCTTCCGACCGCGGCGGAAAAGCTCTAACATGGCTGGCGGTGTCTATCAGACACCGCCAGGCATATTAGGATGTCGGCGGTCCTATGCCTTTCCACGGCGGCCATTCTGCTGTGGAAAGGCATACGGTCTTTTCTTTGGGGGCCTGTTGCGGGCACCCTGGGGAGAAGGGAGGGTGGGGGGTGCACATGGCGGGTACCTATGGTACCCCCCTGCCTTTGCGTGCACGAAGCAGCAGGCACCGTGCGGTGCTTGTCGCTTTGGGCATGCAAATGCACTGCTTTCATTTTTAACATTGCGGCGGGTGCTGCTTCAAGCAGCACCCGCCGCAATGTTAAACATACAAGATGTGACCGCCAGGGTGGGGGTCACATCCTAATTTGCACAGAGGGACCGCCTCTGCCCCTGCGGACGGTCCCTCCACCTCTGGGGTGGCGGACAGACGCAGGTCCGTCCGCCATCCTAATAGGGCCCTTATTTTGGTCTTGAGGAGTAAGCTTTCTTAGTTTAATCTCTGTAAGGTATCTCCCAATATCTTCTTGGATCCCACGGTTATCTTCAATATTTCCGTATATAGTTTTTGAAAACATTTTTGAAGTGCCGAAAGTATTGCTTCTGAGTCACTAACAAAGCCTATATCAGGATACAAGATTTCAGTAATTCGTGTTTGTACCTCCTTTTCTCTAGCATAAACTGCCAACATATGGCCCACCCTTTGGTTACTCTCATAAAGTTTTGACCGCCAGGCTAAATATCTACCTGCTGATTTAGTAAGTGAGATTTCAGTTATGGCGGATTTGACAATTGTGATCCTTGTTTGTGCGGTATCTGCTTCCTCCTGCTCAGATAAAACCTTAGCCAGATTAGGTTCGGCCTTCCCCAATGTGTCATATAATATAATAATTTTGTTCTTCTCTTCTTTTTGGGTCTCCCAGCCATATTTAACCGTTTTGCCCCTGATCCCAGCTTTCAGAGTGTCCCAGACATTTTGGATGCTTGTACTTCCCAGGTTTTCCTTTATGAACCTAGGGATCCATCTCTCCATGTGCTGAATATAAGAGCTATCATTTAACAGAGCCCTATTAAAAGTCCAGCATGTTGCTTGGATTTTACGTTTGATGTTAACTTCCAGTACCAGGGGGTTGTGGTTGGACATTACTCTCGGAAATTTAGTGATTTTACTGCCCTGAGCCATACACTGGGAGGTAAAGAAATCATCCAGTCTTGCCTGGGTTCTGTGTGGGGCGTAGAAATACGTAAACCCTGGGTTGTTTCCTTCTAGTTGTGCCCCTACGTCTGTTAAATCATGAAACTCCTTTAATTGGGATGGAGATTTAAAAACTTTGGGTTTCCGCCCCTGATACACTATCTCAGGACGGTTAGATTAAAATCCCTAAATAGAATTCTTGGGAGTGGCCAGCCCACCAGTTCTAAATTCAACCAATTAAACATCTCTGGGTCATCTAATACCGGTCCGTAAACTGAACATATTGTGAAAGAGCTATTGCCGATTGAACATTGTAGAATTACCCATCTACTAAATTTATCGTGAAAAATTAGCAAGACGACGCCAAGCAAGTATTGCAACACAAGTGACAGAACCCCGGCACTCTAAATATTTTGTGTGCAAAATCTCAGACTGTTGACAATCCTTTGTGAGAACTTATAACGGACAGACTAAAGAAGCTTAATCCTAATGCTTCAGATCCTCTCTTGTCTTGTTCTGTACTGGGCACTGAGGATTGAAGTTGCAATTTGTCAATAGTCTGAGATTTCTGAAGCCTAAATAAGAGAAATTTTGCAGACTCCTATGACATACATTACAAGCCTTGAGGAAGTCACGTGGTAACGAAACGCGCTTTGGCTATTTCCGTGGTACAAATACAAGAAACTGGAATTTTATTTACATCACAGAATCTGTCCTTTGTAAATGTCAGGAAAAAATAATGTATGTGTTTCTGAGGAAATAAATCACTGTTTAATTATCCAACCCTCTTTTGTATACATAATTCCTGTGTCAGAACGTTTCTCTCATTATCCTTTGGTGCTTTCATTGCTGTAACAATTTATCTGCAAACTGCACACGAAATATTTAGAGTGCCGGGGTTCTGTCTCTTGTGTATTTTAAACAAGTCGCTCTGTGCCTTGTTCCAACTGATACTCTGGGTAGTGAGGTATCTTACCCTGAGTGGCACCTATCGGAAATGTTGAAATATGAAGTAAAATTACTTAGCTCGTACCCGTATCTGATAACATCTTCTTTGAAGTGCGACACTATATCCACCACTACCTTGTGTGATTTCAAGTATTGCAACACCTCTGGTTCTGACATCTTGGTGGTCCATGAGATCAATTCGTACCCATCAAAATTCATGACTTTGCTTCTCCCTGCTTCAATGTGGGTCTCTTGAAGGCAGAAAAGTCTGATTTATCCTACTCCTTTTGGCAGGGTCATTTAATCTGAAAATGTTAATAGAAGCAATTCTAAGTTTCCCCATCAGAGATAAAGAACAGGTCCAGATACATTAAAGTCATCAATAGCACATCTAAAAAATCCAAAGACAACACCGTGCAAAATTCCCCTTATCAAAGTTTGGATCCACCCCCTCCTTCCCACCCCCCTCTCTCCCCCCCACCCCTCTCTAAGGCAAAAAAGGTCCTCAGACCCTTGTGATGCCTCTTGCATTTCACTGTGCTCCCAGATCACTCAGTAACCTAAGAGAAAAAAGAATACTAGAACCCTATAAGCAGTATACAAGCAGCCTTTGATAACGTTTGCAACCTTTTTGCAGCCACCAGTTAGTTCCTGCAGATAATTCTGCGCCTCCCTAACGCCAGGGGTGGCGTTAGGGAGGCACAACGATCAGAAATATCTATATTTCTCCAGTTTTTTTCTCTTTCTATGTGTGCTACCTCTTGTGATTGTTTTTCAGCACTAAAACAGTCACCCCTACAATGCAGACACCATTGAGCCATGGCATAAGGGTGCCTCCGATGGCTGCTTATGACAGCCCATTGTGCACCAGCGCAGGGAAAAAGGACAGGAATTTGCTGTATCTCATAGATATGGTGCATTCTGCCCTTTTCTTTTGACATAGGTCAGGGCAGCGAGCTGTCTGTGAGTCGTGTCCCTGACAAGGGGCAATAAGCATACGCCAAACATCACATGACTCGTCCAGCAAGGCAAGGTGGGCTGAGACCATTGCCATTAGTAATGATTGGTGTTCATTTTTGCTTCCCCATTTCTTGCACCTCGACATGTTCCCATGCTGCCTGTAAGAGTCTTAAGCATTGGTCTGCGTGTTGTAGCCCTTGCCTTGCCCGTACTTACACGCACATGCTAATAAAGTCTACGCAACTTCACTAGTGTTCAACTGTGATGAGTGTTCATTAGAATGACAAATCATGTGCCTCAATGAGCATTGTCTGTACAAAGGGAGGGACTGACTGACGCATTTCCATTGGGTTTGAGACCGTATTGACAGCTCCACCTCTGTGAGCCAGACATTGTTGTTGGGATAGTTGCTGGAAGACCTGTGCTCTTACGTGTATTCAGCAATGTGAGTATGGTGTATAACTTCTTGTCATGTGGATCAATTTGATCCATCAAAACAGGCTGTGTCCACACAGATGTGTGTGAGTAGGTATGCAAAGAGAGGTTCTGTTGTCACATGTGATGGGGGACATTACTACCGAATTTGACATTTCTACACACAGCCCTATTTAATACATGGACATGGGGCTACGTTGGGGGGTTGCAAGATTGTTGTTCATGTGCAATGAGGCCACAGCTAGTTCACACCTTCACAGTCATATAATTGGCCATGTGGCTCAGGGTCAAACATGTGCATTGATGTCATTTACCAGGGTGCAATCAATGTCCTTACATTCATCCATAATTTTATTCTTGAGTGAACATAGACATGACACATCTGTGTGATTTTGGAATGTTTTATTCACATTGTGTGGAATGTCGGATGAAATTTGTTTTATTTATTAAATTGTTTACTTACCTTCAATTATCTATACTCAGGTTTTTAGCACCCCCCACCCCACCTCTCTGCCCCACCGATACTCCCTCCGCTGACCGCGGCTGAGCTGGATCAGTACATGGCCAAGCCAAGCCCACATTACATGGTTGCCCAGTGAAGGGCCAACCGGAGTCCATGGGGGAATTAAAAGTTAAACGGAAGAGGAAGAGTTCAGTCCATAGCATGATTTCTGTGTCATTGATAACCAGAGCAGATAAGGCAGTCCATGCTGGGGTCCAGGTGAATGTAGCAGAGTGTTTCGGGGGACAGTGGGAGCTGTTGTTCCAGGGCATGATGCATAGGGCTGAACCAGACAGTGACATTTCATCTGGCGGGGATGGATGCTACTACCTCCTTCCTCACACAGTCATTACCATCCACATCCTACTCCTCTGATATGTCTTCTTTGTCTGGTGTGTCAGGTGTGTGTGGTGGTGTTATGGCTGCATCGCTGTGTGCCACTGACACATCAGGGGACGAAGGTGGTAGGGCTGCATCTCTGTGTGCCAATGACACATCAGGGGGCGGAGATGTGTGTATCGAAGTTCCAGCAGCAGTCATCTGGGACAGGCACTGTTGCAGCAATGGCAAGATGAGGATCTGCAGGGCATGTAAGATCTCAGCTACATCTCCCTGGTGTTCAGCCGTGGCAGCCATACTTCCACCCTGCATCGGCTCCATGGTCTCCATTGTCCTACGCATCTGTGCCAACTCTGTGCTGTCATCGCTGGAGCCACCCTGACGAGACAGTTCTTGTATCCGAGTAATGGCCCCAGCAATATCAGCTAAGGATTGTTTAAGAGCATGGAGCGGACTGACAGTGGGTGTCTGTCGGGGACTGTAAGTGGTCCCTGATGGGACTTAGATAACCACGCATGGCATCTGGTTTGGCTACCAAGAGGTTGAACCCCACCCACAGCTGATCAGCCATCTTCTCCTGGCACCCTAACACATGGCATTGGAATGCCATTTGTTGGTCGTTGGGGTCCTGTGAGCCAGCCGTGGTGGTGTGTGCTTCCTGCTGTGTGGTCTGTGCAGGGGGAGGGGTCACCGCGATGCAGCTCGGCTGACCTGCACCAGGAGGTGGGGTGCGGAGGCTGTCTACGAGCCGTTGGAGGATGTTGGAACAGATGGCCAGGGGGTCTTCTTCATCATCACTGAAGAGATGTCTGGTCTGCTCTGCAGGAGGTGTTGATTGTCCCTCTGTAATGTAAAGAGGAGATGCAGGTTAACAGCGTCTTCCATGTATGTTGACGCATTGTACATGTTTCCAGACAGACAGCATGACAATGTACATTGTGACTGTTTTGGAGAAGCTGGCTATTTGATGGAAGACAGTGGACATTTCAACTACATGATGGATATGAGGTTGGACTCGTACATTATCTTCTCACAGTTTCATACAATGACAGATGTGATTGGCCTGTTTGTACGCACAAGCGGCACCAGTTGTGTCCTCTCTCCTGTGGTGTAAGTGTTGCACTTTGTACCACATTGTCGTCAATGTTGATGTGCTGTGATTGCTATGTGTGTGAGCTGCATTGTGGGAGAGTCACCCCTGCAACTCAGATTTAGCGGCCCCTTATCCCTTTGAGGTGGTGTGCCTTTGACTTGTGTGCTTTTCGGGTGCTGAGATGTTGGCAACTTGGGTCATTTGTGCTCTTGGACGTTTTTTGTACTCATGTACTTTGTTTGTCTGCAGATGTGTTTTTGGCATCAGGGGTTGTGTGTGCACATGGATGTGTCAGAGTGTGACCTGCTACTTTGAGGATGTGACCCACACTGGGCCACCTCAGTGTCATGTCATACACCATGTCATGTATTTTGGCTACAGCCATGTTATCAGTCAAGCAGTGTCACTTGCATTGTCAGTGTGGCCCACAGAGCTGCTGCTTTACTAGGTGTTTTATGTGTGCTGCAGTGTGCCAAGCGTATCAGGGAAATGTTCGACAACCAAATGTGCGTGTGCAGTGTGCTACACATGATTGTGCATGTGTGCCATTGTACCCATCTCCCTCCGTCCCCCCAGTCACTGGTCGTTACTCACCATGTTGCTTTGGGTCAGGTCGTGTCGAGCTGTGTCTGAGGCTCCCAATGCCTTACACCGTCTCCACACTGATGACTGTGGCCACCATTTCTTCCAGCTCATCCAGCTCTTCCTGTGGCACAGGACTCCCACCTCCAGTAACCTTTGCTGCCTTCCTGTTGGCAGCGAGTTTTTGTTTGGTTTGGCTTTACACATCATGCCAGTGCCTCTTGACCTCCTCCATTGACCTCCTCCACACTGCATTCACATTGTTCACAATGGACTGCCATATTGCTGTTTGTGTTGCCAATGACGCAGTGGAGGTGACGAACAGTTGTTGGTAGTGTTCTATCATCTCCGTGACGATGATCCGGTCTTCCTGCTAACTGAGCCCCATCTTCCTCTTCCTCTTCCTCTTCTCCTTGCCCTTCCCCGAACACAGGGTTCCTGGCTGGTCCTTCGTGGGGCTTGTGGGGTTCGGGTTGTCCTCTGCACTTGGACCGGGAGCATCCATGGTGCTGCGCAGTTTGATTTGGTTTTGGTGTGGTTTTATTTTGCTTTTATAGTGCATTTTCCCGCATGACGCGTGGGAATTGCAGGCCTGTCGCAGATTTTTGTATCACGATTTGAGGCATCGCAACTTTTTTCACGTTTGTGTTTCGCATTTTTTCAGCCTGGCGTTGATTTTTACGCGGTTAGTTGGCGTGTTATCCTGCTACTATCACATGGTGCCTCCGGGTTGGGAATACAACGTTAACACTGTGTTATTTTGTCACAATCGACTGCGATGTGCAAAGTTGCGTTAGGCTAATTTTGCGATGATTATCACATGTTCTTGAGAATATCCCTTCATGAGTATAGTCAGGGCAGCTGAAATTGTGCTGCAGGGTAGTCAAATAATGTGGCAGGTTTTAGAAAATTATGCGGCGTGCAAAGGCACATTATGCAGCATAAATGTCACATTTTGTGATATTATAATGTCATTATTTTGTCCTTTTTGCATTTGTTAACATTGTTTGAGCATCAGTTGCACCTCATTTGTTCCAGTTTCACACTCAAATACAGCAATAAGCAACAGAAAGGTACCCACATTTTGCGAAGGGCCTTTAACTGCACAGCACATAGGTTTGCGAAAAATACAGCAGCGACAAAATCTCATAATTCGAGTGGCTTGTACATAGTGCATGGAGGAAATATGACTTCATGCCTGTGCATAAATGTGCTTCCTTTCCACACACCACTATGTTTTGCCTGTCAGGGTATGTCTTTTAAGGACATATACCATAGTCCTGTGACTATGATGCAAAAGGGGACCCACATTGTTGTTATTAGTGCTGGCGTCATGTTATGGTTTGCACTTCGATACTTGTGTTTGACACTACATTAGTCATACTTTCCTGAGGCATGAACATTTCTATCACTCCAATGTTACATTCAAGGGGTTGGGAAAATACCTGTCAATGTGGCTTCCAGAGTAGATTTCTCAATATTGCTAACACCTGCAACTAACTCTAGTATGAATGTGATCTCATTGAAGTTCGCTGTGGAGATGCTGCTATTTTGGTACATTAATCAGCATCTGGCAACCCTCCCTTTGGTTTGAGAATGCAGGTTGCACCACCTCTTGTATGATTGGTCCACAATTTTATTATTTACATCTACAGCGCTGATTTTCAATTACATACATACCAAAATGTGTTTATTAGCTTCTGGCGCTATTAGGGACGCTTGCCCAAACAACCTGCCTTTCTCCCTAGGCCAAAGGCGAAATTTCAATTATGTAAGAAGTATCCCGCATAATATCTGTGATTTGGCATTATGCTTGCTAAGCAATATTCTAAAATTATGCTATTACACCATATTGTGTAATTATTCATTATCATGCCCCATCCACGGAAAAAAGAAGGGTCTCATTTATGAAAGGCTAGTGGCACCAGAGCATCACTATTTCTGATGCTCTTGCGGCACAAACATCTCAACCATATCTATGAGGCCACACAAAGCCACTTTGCATGACTTTGCATTTTTTCATATATATGGAGTGAGAAAAAGCAGCACGAGTTTCTGCATTGCCTTACTCTGCGGCAGGGAGGCGTTCCATGGGCATTGCGGTGGGTTTGGCATGCAAAACCAATATATATTTTGATGCTACCCTTGAATTACTTAGTCACATAACCCTGGGGCAGTGCCAAAACCATATGCCTACCTAAAGAAGACATAACATGGAGAAATATTTGTATTTCTCCTTGTTTTTCCCTTTCTGCAGCATTCTGCAGTGCACCTAGAAAGAGCAAAATGCCTCTTGGGATTGTTTTTGTGCAGGAAGGTGACCCTGCATATTTGCTAGGCATCAAATTGAGCACCAGCGCAGGGGGGAGGAAAGGAATGCACCATATTTCATAAATATGGTGCATTCCTGCTCTTTCACTTTGGCATAGGGCAGCGCAGCAAGAAGACTTGCGGCAACAAATCAAATGTCCGGAATGAGGCACATGTGCTTTTGTGCCTCTTTTTTAGCACAAAATGCAAGTTTTACATTGTGCATACTTATGCATATTTTCTCATGACTTAACTGAAATTTCACTGAATTATGTGAATGAAAATTACTGAAATTTTGCACATGCCTACTAATTCTCCTCTTCACATTCCTGAATATGCATTTCAGGGTCATTGCTTGTGGACAGCTTTTTTCCCCTGATAGAAACATTCACTTCTCTACCACCTAAGTACTGCTCTACAACCTTTTCTTTTCTCTAGTGCTCTCCTGCTCGACATATTTCCACTCCTGGTGCACTTCCTGAATGTATGATGTCAGCAGTGACTACTGACGGGGCGGTCCAAATTGCGACATTAAGGAAATTGCAATTTGAAATTTCTTAATTTTACATAATGAGTCTTTTCGAATGTGAATATTAGTAAAGCTCCTCCACTCACATAGTTTAGTGAGCCACAATTTGCTAGTTTCTATAATAAGAAACCACTAAGGGTCTGATTATGAGTTTGGCTTTGTGGAAGGGGGTGGCATGCAACAACCCTGCTCCCACACTGCAAAACTCAACCACCGCCCACCGCCAGATTACAAGTTGTAATCCGGGCAGGTGGTCCTGCGGTGGCTGGCCCAAGGTGCTGCCTTTCAAAGGCTCATAGGAGAGTCTTAGAAAGGCCGCGGCATGGGACTTAAACAGGCGTTCCAGCACGGCAATGACTGTAAAGTCCATGCCATGCTGGAACAGGGGATGAATGCACACAGGGGTGTACATCATGTGCCCCCTTACAGGCACCCCATGGCCCTTAGGCAACAGGGGGCCTTTTGGGGCCCCCATTGTTTCCTAACTGCCACAGTTTTCATGGCAGCCTCACCGGCCGCTCGCTTCGCTCCTCCTCTCTTTGCCTACTGGCCATTCCTCGGTTTCATCGCTCTAGGATGGGCAGTCAGTCGTGGTCAGTAAAAGTGGCCACTCTACGGAACAGCCTTCCCGGCCGTTTGCGACACACTCAGGACCTCCGCATCTTCAAGAAACTCCTTAAAACTTTTCTTTTCAATCCCTCCATCTAATTTATTTATTTATTCCGCGCCAGGATACTCTTGAGTAATTGTGCGCGCTACAAATCATACATAACATAACTGCCATGAACACTGTGGCAGTGAGGAAACCCCAAATATGCTTGCCAGTACTGCAGCGTTCACACCACTCCAACGGGAGTATGGCTGCCCTGTGGACCTCCGTACTCCCAATTAGGCCCTAAATGTTGTGTAGATACATAGGCGATGTCCCTTCTAAAATGTGTGATGCATTTGAAAATTAGCCTAGCCCTGTATCAAAGCGGCTTTACAGGTTTGTGTAACCTCTATTGCAATCAGAAATATCCTAATTCAGCATACCCTGCTTCTTTCCATTCAATCAACTTTCAGGCTTGAGGCAGAGCTACCATGCTCAATCACCATAAAAGGCACCTACTGCTTTTATTTTAGACTAGCCTTCAAACAATTGTGTTTGATTTTATTCACTGACTTGTTCTACTGTACTATGCATTTTCATAAATCGAAACGTTTAAGAAGGGATGAGAAAATAATGTTAGACTCTAAATAATGACTTGGAAAGATAATGGGCAAAATTCAAAATCCTTGAAATCACTGGTTGTGCACAGTGTGAATAAGTAGTTTTGTAAATCAGAATATACGTCCCACCTACGAGGATGCTTTATTGCACAGTCTTATAAAGACAAAATTCATTCCAGGTGAGTATTTCTTTCTGCATTAGATGGATCGGAGCTATTATTTTATTGCCTAACGGATACTCAATCAGGAACAAAGGACAGCCACAGAACACATTTCTACTTTGACAGTTAAAAGAGACTGTGTGTTTCTGTTGGTATACAACCTTTACAACGCAACTTTTACCACGACCTACCATTACCACGCATTTTTTACAACGCAGGATCCATGACAACGCATACCATTACCACGCATGTATTTACAGCGCAGGTACTTTTACAACGCATACCATTACAACGTAAGTATTGGTAAGTATATTATTTTATTAAAAATATTATTTTGGTTTTTTTTGTAAAGGGGTATTTTTTGGGTTCAGGGTCAGTTTTGGGTTTTTGGGTAAAGGGGTATTTTTAGGGTTCAGGGTCAGTTTTCAGTTTTTGGGTAAAGGGGTATTTTTAGGGTTTAGGGTCAGTTTTCAGTTTTTGGGTAAAGGGGTATTTTTAGGGTTTAGGGTCAGTTTTCAGTTTTTGGGTAAAGGGGTATTTTTAGGGTTTAGGGTCAGTTTTCAGTTTTTGGGTAAAGGGGTATTTTTAGGGTTCAGGGTCAGTTTTCAGTTTTTGGGTAAAGGGGTATTTTTAGGGTTCAGGGTCAGTTTTCAGTTTTTGGGTAAAGGGGTATTTTTAGGGTTCAGGGTCAGTTTTCAGTTTTTGGGTAAAGGGGTATTTTTAGGGTTTAGGGTCAGTTTTCAGTTTTTGGGTAAAGGGGTATTTTTAGGGTTCAGGGTCAGTTTTCAGTTTTTGGGTAAAGGGGTATTTTTAGGGTTCAGGGTCAGTTTTCAGTTTTTGGGTAAAGGGTTATTTTTAGGGTTCAGGGTCAGTTTTTAGTTTTTGGGTAAAGGGGTATTTTTAGGGTTCAGGGTCAGTTTTGGGTTTTTGGGTAAATGGTATTTTTAGGGTTCAGGGTCAGTTTGGGTTTTTGGGTAAAGGGGTATTTTTAGGGTTCAGGGTCAGTTTTGGGTTTTTGGGTAAAAGGGTATTTTTAGGGTTCAGGGTCAGTTTGGGGTTTTTGGGTAAAGGGGTATTTTTAGGGTTCAGGGTCAGTTTTGAGTTTTTGGGTAAAAGGGGTATTTTTTGGGTTCAAGGTCAGTTTTGGGTTTAAATTTAAATTACATTAAATTAAATTGATTAAATTAAATTAAATTAATTAAATTAAATTACATTCAATTAAATTAAATTAAATTAATTAAATTAAATTAATTAAATTAAATTAAATTACATTATATTAATTTTAATTAAATTAAATATTAAAAAATATTATATACTTACCAATACTTACGTTGTAATTGTATGCGTTGTAAAGGTATATGCGTTGTAAATACATGCGTGGTAATGGTATGCGTTGTCATGGATCCTGCGTTGTAAAAAATGCGTGGTAATGGTAGGCGTGGTAAAAGTATGCGTTGTAACGTCATACATCCGTTTCTGTTCATAAGTATATTCAGTGAAGAAGCGTTTTGATTAAAGGATGTTGTTGTTCTTTATTAAGCTCAAACGCTAACCCACATTTTGCTATGCCCTTCATGCAGAGCGTATGCCAACGGGCATAAACCATGCCGGACCCGAAAGGCACTATGCCTAGTGTATTGCCGGTGCCCAAGCTAATGCCAAACTCATGTAAAGATGCCTGCAATACCCACAGGGCATGTTGGAAGCGAATGGTTTTTATTTTATTTTTGCTTTGTATTAGAACACAACTTAATCAAAAGGGTATCCGTGCAATGTACAAATCAGAACCAGAGAGCTGGAGGGACACTTTTGCAGGAAAAAGCTCAAATGTTTGGTTATTTGGACTCAGACTTAAAAAAAAAAATCAGCAGTGACATGCAGACAAGAGAGTACATTAAGTAAATATCAGTAGAATTAGTAATGGAAAAAGGTGGCTATAAATGTGAAAAGTAGCTGAAAGCAGTAGAAGAACGAAATAAAGTAAGAATGTAGTACAAAAAATCAGGGGCTCAAGAGAGGGGACGGGGAAAATAAAAGTACAGGAGGAAAAAATTGGGGAAAAGGCTATGCATAGAGAAAAAGAGATAGGCGGTGATAGAACAGAGGTGGGAATCAGCAAATAGAATGTTCTATCAGGATGCTGGGATGGATGATCTTCTGGGTGGCTATGGAGTACATGATTGCCTGCCCTATGTTGAACTCCTGGGGCCTCATTTATGAGGCAGTGTGTCACTTTTACGCCGCCGATACGTCACTTTTTGTGACGCTACGGCGGCGGGAAACATGCCTCCTGTTGCGCACTATTGACAAAGTGACGCATCTAAACAGATGCGTCACTTTGTAAACCCATGCGCTGCATTATACCTGCGTCAGGTATAATGTATGCAGGGGGGCGTTTCCCCGCATAAAGCTTCGTAGAAGTGACGCAGTGAAATCTATGAGATTTCACTGCGTCACTTCTAGGACACCGTTGCGTCAGAATCTTGCACCTTCCTCACAGCAGGCGCAAGACTGACGCAAGCCCTTTCACATGGGGCTTGCCCCATATGAAAGGAAGCATTGCTGGAGTTGCGTCACTTTTGTGACACACTCCAGCAATGAGTCACTTTTGCGCTTACAGATACATCAGAAATACTGACGTATCTGTAACTCCTTGCGACATGATGCGTCATACAATAAATATGACGCATCAGGTATGTCGCAAGGAATGCGCACTGAGAAGTGACGCAACGCTGCTTTCACACAGCGATGCGTCATTTCTCATAAATGAGGCCCCTAGTAAGTTACTGGAAAGGTATTGTCGTTTTTAGATGCCTACCTCAGTGAAGATGGCAATCATGCTTGTGACAATGGTAAGATCTTACGTGAAAATAACTAGCTTAACCCACTGCTTGTGATTTGTCAGGAAGGATGAGAATCAGCACAGTACCTTGCCTATTATGCTCACTCAAAACTACAGAAGCTCATGTAACCTATGATGCTCTGCCATATTGAAAGCCGCTGATGAGATGAAAAGGCTGAGGAGACAGGATGTGCCATTGCCAACATGTAGTCAGTGGCCTGCTGGTACTGGGTACAGATCCACAGAATCAGCTGTGAACTGTGCCAAGCACCCATGATCAGAGAACAGATAAGACGTAGCCTGCAGCCACAATCTGTGTGTACATCACAAAAGGCCTACCATTCAGACATGCCCTACGCCAAGTATTCCAGCTTACAGTAGACATAGAGCATGATGTCAACTCTACCCTGTGCCCAGTCCCCATACCCACATTAGACACCCTCTGAGTATACCCTTGAGGCACTGGGAAAATTAGCACTGGGGAAATGGAAATTTCTTTAGCCATCTGCTGTAAGGTGCCAGTTCCCACAACGTGTGCATTGTCCCTGTAGACATGTGGTGTGGAAATGCGACACTGGTGATGGTCTTCCACAATGCCCTCTGCCTAGTGACCAATCATCCTACATTTAAAAATAATCAGTGAGAGATCTCACTCTCAAAATGGTTTGCAGAAATCTATGTAATTTTCAGGCACCTAAGATATAATGAGGTGTACCTATTTTTTGTTCAATGATGAGGGTTTTGAATGGTAGAGCAAGGGTGTTTGGACCTGACTGGCAGTCAGTTTCCCAGTTCTGATTCAAATTGCGATCCACATATTCAAATGCCATATATATATGAATTGTCACCTTTTTATGCTATATTTTTCAATAGAGGAGGTTAAACCAAGCAATAACATTAATGTGAACTATAATACTGATTAGCTTGAGGTCATATTTCGTATTGTTTCGTCCGGTGTTTCTCAATTTTTTTACAAGGCTTCCTTACATGATTATAATAGAAAAATATAATGGAACCATAACTACAGAGGTGCTATATGTGAGCAGTTTGTCAATATGGCACCAGCAAGAGCCATTTACGTTCCATATCATTATTTGAACATATTAGATCTGTTATCACTGTGCTTGCTTTGCTAAGCACATGCTGGCAAAAACGCATGCATTACTCAGGCTAAGACCAGGTTCAGGTGACAAGTGACGTTAGATTACAGGAAGTGAAGCTAAAGACCACAGACTACTATAAAGGTCTGAGAATCCTGCTATCTGTGAAAAAAGATTATTTAAGCCTGATGCTCAAGGGGATTCTTAGGTGTCAATTGCTGTAAAGTACATTTTACAGGAGTCAGTCTAACTGTTTGCTTCTGCCAGATATCAGGAAAAAGGCATCATCTTATTCTGCAAGAAAGTGAGTATGTAATTGTCCTTGGCGAAATATACAGAGGAAAAAATCGAAAATGTGATCCAGTTGAGTGCTCTCTAGAAGCTGCCATGGTAAGCACTTTCTCAAAGAAGAGGTATAGATGGTTAAAGGCATATTCCTTGGCATGGTGAATCTAATAGACACCCATGAAAGAGGATCCACAGATCTTGAAAATATCATTGGGGACTTTCTAATGAATTTCCCACTCTCAGGGAGTGTGGGTTTGCCTTTTGAGACCGTCTGCTGGGAATCTCATGGATGTGGCATAATGGTAAAAGCTGACCTACTTCTGCAGTGTTTTCTATCAGACTGATTAAAATGAGCGCATTTGTCTAGTTATGTGGATGATATCTCTAGTGTTATGTTTCAGTGGCATTATCCCTCTGCACTTGATCATTGTAAGGTTTGCCTTTAATCCGGGAATTTCAATTTTTTGTCCCAGCATGCCTGTGAACAATAAAGCATAAAAAGAGAGTTTCACTCCACAGACACTCTCCAATTCTCTGAATAAGTCATGACTAATATCTGTTGTTGTATTACTCATAGGGAATACCTCAACTGAATGCAGTGCAGTCAGGCATGCCATCTCAAAGCTTTCGGAAGAGAGGTGAACAGGGACAGACTTGAGGTTTTGCATGAAGGGTTGCCCCAATGCATTACTTATGCAACCTCTGAAGCTTCTGGAACTGCCAAGCTGTCATGGTAGAAGGGTAGAATCATGATTTCATGGTATTTTGGGTGGTTGGGATATTCATTCCAGTAGGCAAGGCCGTCAAGAGATTGAAATAAAAAAGACCCTCCTACTTCCAATGGGTCTGGATTGTAGTAAGATGATGGAAAAACAGAGAATGAAGAGAGTCCTGTAGAACGAGGCACCAGGTCACTAGCTCACTTAATTAAACCCTCACTGGGCAATCATACAGGCAGGGGTAAGAGTGGACTTTCTGCAACTTCAGAGAAGCAGTCACTACAGCCAAGATATTTGTGACAATTTGTGCATATAGAAGCATGTCGACCTAACAGCAGCATCTGGTAGAGGTAGTTTGGTTCCCGAATGTGAGAAGTGTATAAAAGTAGGCTACCTGAAGCCTCAAAACACACAAACACTCTGTCATCTAGTAGGATTAATAGGTCCGTTGTACTTATTCATTTCATAAGGAGCCATCCCTTAAGATTATGAACTCTGTCACACTTGTTTATCCCACAATGAGGTTCTGTATGGTTACAAACAAATCAATTAGTGAAGTGGAATTGTGTTGGCATGCACCATGAAACACCCTTATCTTTACTCATTGTTCTTGCATGAAGTGCCTCTCCCAAGCTCCTGAAAGTGCATGTCTTCAGGAGCAGAAGACGGCATAGAGTGTGGGCGCTGCCTGGACAGTTTTTATGTCTCAGAAGGGTGCACACTGTGAAACATCTGGATGAAGACAAGAATGGCTACATGGGCCTATAGGACTCTTATAAAGTTTGCCATTGGGGCAACAGCCATCTTGAATAACTATTGAATACGTTTCTTGTGGCCGATAGCATCCTTGCTAGAAAAATGTTATACATAGTTGTTTCAGCCAGAATCATTGACATCTGTTCTTCAATGATCCGTCCAATGACATCTGAAACTAAAAGAAATATCTTTCATCATATTCACACTGATGCATGAATTAGCTTTCATAAAGGAGATATAGTTAAGGATTGTGCTCTTAATACCATCCTTTTGTTTTCACATGGATTCGATCATCACGATTGCAAGCTTTATTGCAAATATTTGTTTTTAAAAGGAGTCGTCCATTAGGATTACAAACTCTGATGCAATTCTTAATTTTGTAAGGAGTCATCAAATAGGAATATGAACCTTCATTATGATTACAAACTCTATCACATTTGATTATTTCACAAGGAGTTCTATGAGATTCTGAAATAATATTTGTTGTAGAACCATGTTAGCACAGTACTAGTTTTGTATGATATGCTGCAATCAGTAGCAGCAAATATATGATTAACAATTGGATAACTGGGATATGCAATACTATTGAATGCATGCCAAATTAAAGTTCTCAACTTCTTATACTACATGTAAGGAAAATCTCAGGAAGCTATTTCCTAATAATAAATGCAGCTCTCTTTAACATACATGTTATAATCCGGAGTGAATTTTGCAAATAATATATCAATATTAATTACATTTCGGAAAAGAAGAATTTTCGGGCCCGATTCACTAAGGTAAACTGATATGAAATTCTAACTTTACGACTTTTGGTATTCACAAAGGACCTTTACGAGTAGTAAAGTTATACTTTTGTCTCAGTTTTGGTCTCAGTGAAACTTAAGACCAAAACGTATGTTTAACTGAGACAAAAGTCTAACTTTACTACTCGTAAATGCCCTTTTTGAATACCGAAAGTCGTAACATTAGACTTTCTTCTCAGTCTATTCACGGAAACATAATGAAATATTGTCACCGAGAATTGGGGTGTGGAATGAGAAATCCTGGCATTAAAAGAAATTAAATCTTGCTGTCCTTTTTCTGGGATCAGTAACAAAGTAGAATGACAAGGAATGACATATCACATATATTAGTAGACTTTAAGAAGCAGATGATGTGAACATTCTAAAGATAGCCAAGATTTACATATATATCATGACAAAGAGGCACACTGACGAGTTAAAACTTTGAGTATAACGTTGATAAGTACATTAAATAGCAGCTTAGAGGAAAGGAAAACATTGAATATAAGTCAAGAGGATGAACCGTCCAATTTGAAAAGCAATGCTGTTAAAAATTTGATCTCCATCTGTTTGAATTTATCCCAGGAAGCTGCTGCTGTGCAAAAGGAATGGATACCCGAGAGACTACTTTAGTCTTCATAGTTTTTTGTATAGGTGAGTCTTGTAATAAAATTGTTAGATAAAATACGCTTAGTGAGCTGCAAATAACATTAAATAGTTTTTGATACCGTCAAAAGGAGTCTGCTGTAAATTAAATAATAAATGGTAAACGGATACTTGTGAAGTTCTTTTCTGAATAAATAAGAGGAGAAATAAGATAATGAGTTTAAATAGTTGAAAAATAAAATGACAAGATGTAATCATTGAAAAATAACAAGAGTAGAGATATTGATATGCTATATAACTACATGATCAGTGAGGGCCTGGTGGATCAGCAACTTCTTCGAGACTACCTCCTTGTCCAAGGCATGCATGGACATTCATACTTTCTGGGCATAGTCAAGAAACAAGAATGCATAGCAATAAAAATCTCTTGCCCAGATTTAGTGCGTAGTTTGTACTGATGATACTAGTTTTTGTTTGCCTCCGCAATATATCTCTGGGACGGTGGTCTGAGGATCACTGACATAATATCAATTTACATACAATATTTAAATACAAACTATCGGGAAATAAATATTGTTAGCAAAAACATTGCCTTACTATTCTAATAAAACCAAAAAATATTGAGAACTCAAATATCGTTGTTAAAAATATTTACTTTTACTGATATCAAAAACATAAATATCGGAAACGAAAATATCATCACCTTTAAATAAACATATCGCATGTTACAAATATTGATTCACACAATATTGACTAGAATAATAGCAGCAAAATAAATACATTACCCATAAGAAATATATTAAAAAACAAGTAGTACGTAAAACAAATATTTAAAGTAAACATAAAACATTTCATACATGTATTTAAAGGAAAACTAAATATCTTATATCACAATATTATTTACAATTCACCCCAATAAAACATATAACTGAATTCATACCAATATAAACAAAACAAAATTACCATAACCACAAAACATTTATACAAGACAAGGAAATTCTGTTGGATTCTATGATGACATTCTTAAAGAATAATTGTATTCATCTCAACAAGTACCTAACTAAGAGTAAGAGTAAGAGTAACTTTTTTGTTTGATTAATAAAAATCATTACAATAATGGACATACAACGATAAAACATATATAAAAAATGAAATACAGCCCTTAGTCCTTTTATGGCATCACGTTTAAATAGCAAGTAATAAAGGGTTATGGTATTTAGCAATAAAAATTGTTTGAGACCTAATCAGTAACTGTTAAAGATTTTATAATCTCTCTTAGTTCATGCTACTTGAGTTTGGACTGCATTTGGGCAAAGCCCATTTTATTTAATCATAGTTAAAAAAACATTAATAATTCATTTAATTTTAATGTCTCGCTAAAAAGAAGAGGTAAAACACTGATGATAACTGGAAACCTACTAACAGTTCCACTAACGGTGCATTTCTGTGTAAATGTCTGAATCCCAATAAAAAATGATAAAAAAGACTCTAAAATCGCACTGGGCACAGAGCCATAAAAATCCAGTGTGTTGCAATGCCAGGCTCGGCCGCTATTGGAGCGTGTGGTAAAATTAGCAAATTAATGTCTTAATCGGATTAGAACAGCCCTGTACAGTTATACTGTTACTAACTCACTTGTTCTCACAGAGAGTCAGCCTTTTTGTCCCTCTTAAAACAAACTTGGTGAACCGGACATTAAGCATTGAGTTGTCCGGGTTCATGGATGTAAGGATTGCTTGTCGATAGGAGCAGACACCAAGTTTGTTCCATTCCCCCTATAGCAGTGTTTCAGTCATTAAGAAATGCAGGGCAGACACATATCACAAGCTCTATTCATTCCTTACTTATCCCGCAATCGCTGCACATATGTTGTCATTTGTGCGGCTCCAGCCTGGTCGATGGAGCAGAAAAGGCCATTCTCCCATTCTGAGGACCAGAAATATTTTTTCCCAAAACACTTCATAAGTGCATGACAGGTGTAGAGCTGCGGTCCCTGGCTTAAACCCTGATATAACTGTCCAAGTGTGCTTGCATTGTGCCAATTGTGCTCTGTCCGAGTGGAAGGAATAGGAACGGACATTCCATTTGATATACGTTTTGAGGGTCTGCTGGGGTGGATTGGAGCTCCAGATTTCTTCCGCTTCCAGGAGTTGTATGTAGTGTTGGTGTTATTATCCCAGCTGACTGGTTGATATTTCCTGCCATAAAATAGCCTCCAAGCTTGCTTCTCTAGACATGCGTAGCTTATTGCACAACTTGACAAATGCTCCCGCCCCAACCGCTCTGTGATCTGCGAGACCAAGCTCAAGTTGCATCTGGGCAGGGATGAGGTTTTTGGTAGGTTCAGCACTTGCTTAAAAATTCTTGCTGTTATTTTATTCACCAAGCTGTTATCTTTCCCCAGCATTATCTCCTGACCATAGGAATGATAGTTAGAGCTTTTTGCCTTCATAACAGTTATTAAAGGAATCCGACTTGGGCTGGACAGCTGCTGTCCGAGTTTCAGAAATGCTACCTGAATGGTCAGAGCTTTGGCTTCAACCTCAATCCTGTGTTTTGTAAATGTGCCCTTCTGTCAATGTAGACCCATAAGTATTTATATGAGTCAGTCCTTTCAATACCTTTGCCGTTATAATGCCAACAGCCGCCTTGATATTTCCTTGACCCAAAGGTGATAACCCTTGTCTTTAATAGATTTAAATCCAACTCATTTTTAGTGCTATAGAACGACAACTGGTCAAGTAGCCTCTGTAAACCTACCCTAGTAAGGCTGAGCAGAACAAGGTCATCTGCATACAATAAGTTGCTGACCTTGGTTGCACTGAGTTTAGGAGGATGGGAGGTGACATCTTCAAGTAGCTGCAATAGATCTGAGATAAAAAGGTTAAAAAGGAGGGGCGCCAGCACACATCTTTGTTTTACTCAGCTTGCTGTTTGTATTTTTCTAGAGATGTGAGATCCAACTCCCAGATTTATGCGGATCCATGTGTGTGTGTGTAACTGAATTATAGCTTTTAGCAGCGCAGATGGAATCCCCCATTTCTGCAGTTTGGACCATAATTGTCCCCTGGGCACACAGTCGAAAGCAGCCTTAAAGTCAAAAAGCAGCAGGGGGTTATCATTCCTGAGGCTTCCGCTTTGTCCAGCAAAACCGATATTGCAAACAGGTTTATTATGAATCCTGATTTTGCCACAAATCCTGTCTGATTAAAATGTATAAGATGCTTTTTATGGCCCACGATGACAGGTCTTTAAGCAGCAAGCTGGGGCAATATTTGGATTCAACATCCAGGAAGGCAATCATCCTATTGTTTTTAGGGTCTGATCTCTTGCCACCTTTGTAAATTAGATGTACTATTGCCCCACACCAGGATTCAGGTATGAGCTGGTTGGTCCCGCCGTAGCTGGATAAGGGTGCCAAATGTTTGGCCCAGTGATCGGTATCCTGTTTGTACAGGGCCTGGGGAAGACTATTTAGCCAGGGGCCCCATCTGAACAGCCTTTGGTCATAATTCATGCAGTTCGAGTCGTCAGTGCTTCTAGTGTTTTTGATACCTGTTGAGGAGTCACATCTTGCTCAAGCGGCAATATGGTATCAGTTGCTGGTGACAACATGATTGCCAGATCTTCAAATTGCTCAGGTATCACGGCTTAAATAGTACCGAGGAGGAACTGCAGTTGACTTGCATTAATCTGTGTGACCGGTGTTGAAAATGGGTCCGATGAACCTTCTTCCGTATCTGATGTCTTGAAATGAGCAGTTAAGAAAGATACCCATTCGTCTTCACAGATATTTGCACTACTTTGTCATCTTTGGTTATATGTTCTCCCATTCACGAGGGACCAAAATGTCTTTGAGTTATGAATTTTGCTTGCACAGACTAATTTTGTCCAGAACTGGTCGGAGCTTTTTTTTTTCTCTAGAAATATTGCTTGCCTAAGTACTTTTTGGGCTTGCTTGTAGATGTTTAGTAGCAAATCATACGTTGGGCACCTCCGTACTTGTCTAAATGCTGAGATACCTAGGGTTTTTAATTTCTTGATTTCCACAGTTGTGATTACTTGGTTACCTTTTTTGGTTGTTCGTAGAATATATGAAAACATTTTAAGCAGTTGACTAGAAAAATCTCCCATGCTATGGTAGGCGGAGGTTCATCGAGGCTCATTGTGTCTAGCTGCACTCTACATTTTGACATTATTTTCGATATCGTAGAGTCTGACCAATTTAGCCTTTTAAGGTTCTCTGTATGGATTCCTCTTGTTGTCCGGCTTGTCACAGCATGCTGTGCTACAAGGAAGGTCAACGGTGATTACTTCAGGTCGGTGGTCACTATCTCCTCGTTCAGCAATGTTGTAGTTTTCAATCAAGGGAAACATTTCTTTGTTACATATGGTGTAATGTAGAAAGGAGTGGGTGTGGTCATTTGTTCTTGTCCAGTTTGTAGGGTTGTCCATGGGAAAACATCCATTCATTATTGTGTAGCCCAGAATGTAAACTTGCATTTTAACCAAAACTTACTTGTAATGAAACTTAAAAAAGAAATAGCAAATAATCAACAAACTTACTCCAACTTTTCTATCTTTACATGTACTTCCTAAAAGAAAACATTCTGACCTCAAAAAGTGGTAAGCTACAAGAAAAAAATCTATCACAAACCAGCAAAACGATATAACAAATTAAGCATACATAAATTATTACAAAATATAAAGCTAACTCCAATAGTGAGTAAAAATAAACTTCACAACATCAGCCTCTATAAACAAAAAACACATATACATTTGAATTTAAACTGACACTTTTTTTTCTTCCAACAGAAAAGAAATTCCCTGCTCCATATTAAAACACCCCCAACGTTAAAGCTGCAAAACAGTTTGAAACATCTAAAAAGTATAAAAAATACAACTCTCTCTTGGTTAGGTTCAATTTAGGAGTCTTGCCCATATACACTCAGTCCCACCTCTTTAACAACTATAAAAAATACAACTTCCTCTGGGTTACGTTCAATTCAGCTCTCTCACACATGTACACTCAGTCTCAGCCAAATGTGATATGTTAACCAAAAACCCCAGTTACACATATAATACCACAACACAATGTATTATATTAAAATCAGCTTTAATATAGAAATAAGTATGGCTAAAACTATACTATTACATTAAAATTCCATTTGTTTAAAAACAAATTTGGGGCTGTGACTGATTGTTGATGCACATGTGTATAATATCACTCTAAAAGTATCGAATGTACACATATGCATGACACATGTGATAAAATACCTACAACCCATTGTTCGAGTCTGGACCATATGTGCTCAGTCTAGTCAATGGGTATATGCTACAAAACAGACTTACATGCATTTCAGCGCCAAAAAGGTCATTTTCTTTGGGGTCAAGATGCCACTATGAAGGTGACACCAGGAGGAAGGGCTCCACTTCAGAGACTGAAGGGACAAAAAGGAAATGGGTGAGTATGCACACAAATCCTTCGTTTCGAATTACTCAAAGCAGGTGGTCCCACCGCCTTACTCGGCTTGTCGAAAAGTCAACTCATAATTCGGATTGTGGAGAAACTTTACTGTACTGCCCTATGGCAGCTGATTTCCCCCAATCAATGCAGCAGCGGTCAGCAAACGGCTGGTGGTGGTGGCGGTGCTCCGGCGGTCTTTCATTGTAAACCGGGCAATATTGTAATAAGGTGGAAGACAGCTTAATCAACAGCAGTGAATCTGTAGCTGATGTGACCGTGGCAGTGGGACCGCCAAACTCATAATCAGGTCCTAAATCACATGGGCTACACCTGCAACCAAGAAAGTGCATTGACGGAAAATGTAAATAGGAACCATACCAAATATTATTCTAAAAAATGCTATGAGATGGCCACTACAAATGGTGATGTTGTAATTAATGTAAGAGAACACAGCCAACTCCCAAATGTGACAGGAATGGAAGTAGGGGAGACATTGCAGGATGGAATAGAGACAAGCACTAGTACCCAGGCACCCACAACCAAAAGCCTAAAAGATATACAGCCAGATTCATGAAGCAAAAATCGGCTCGCAAAGGGCCAGATTCTGCGAATCTGGCCCTTTGCGAGCGCTTTTTTTGCATTTGGGGTTCATCATCCCAAATGCAAAAATCGCCAATTTTGAAATCGCTAAATTGCGAAGAATTGCATTTAAGGAATCTCTATTTGAGATTCCTTAAATGCAATTCATGAACCATTTTAGAATTGCGAATTCGCAATTTTGGGCCGCTATTTACTGCGAAGTCAGACTTCGTGGTAAATAGCGAAAACGTAGAAAAATGCACTTTAGTGCATTTTTCTAAGTTGGATGTTACACCCACACATGTCCTTTGGACATGTGTGTTCGCAACACCAGTGTAAATCACCATTTCAGGGGTGCTACAGGGTGTCCTTTGGACACCCTGGCACCCTTGAAATCGCTTCCTTATTTGCGATTCACTAATTGCTAATTGCAAATAAGGAATGACTCCCCATTCATTCCTATGGGCGTTTGGCCCATAAGAATGAATGGGGAGTCATTCCTTAGTTGCGATTAGCAATTAGCGAATCGCAAATAAGGAAGCAGTAGAAATCGCTATAAATATTCCGATTTCTACATGCATCCCGTTTTGCGAGTCTTTAACTGCGATTCCTTAATAATCGCTATTAAGGACTCTCAAAAGAGGAGCATGATGAATCTGGGGGATACTGCCTAACAGCCCCCAAACAAATCACAGGCCAACTACCACTTATACCCACTTTAAAATGTTTTATTGCCTAAACTAAAAAATGAACCAGAGATACTTCTCCTGCCCCTAGAAGATACCAAGACATAGAAATTCCTGAACATTTAACAATGACCTATAACAAGGAACATTTCCTTTTACATGACAGCATAAACCATGATAAATAAATCCCAATAGTCTCTACAGCATATAACGTACTAAAACTAATGGATGATGGATGAGACCTTCAATATGTGTCCCAAACCATTCACCCAGATATACACAATACATGCTGAAGATCAAAATACAAATATGCCTTTTGCATAAGTCCTACAACCAAATAAACAAAGCAGGACTTACTATGGCTTCATAAACCACAGTAAACATAAAACAAATAACTACTACCCTAAAAAAAGAACCACTGACTTTTAAAAAGACATGATTGAAAAAAAACGTTTTAATTACCCTCACACAGTCACACAAGTCTGTTGCTGTAAATTCAATTAAAGTATATGGAGAAACCTCAAATAGTATGCACTGAGGGCATCATTTTGATGACGTATGTTCGCACCGCTGACCGCTATTATCTCAGTCAGGAGACTGCCCGAGAAGCAGCTAGTGGTCCGACCACTGCATTTAAATGTGACCACCAGACTGAAAGTGCTCATATACACGGCAGCTTGTGCAGTAGCTCAGGAAAATGGCCACAGCACAAGCCACAGTCTAAAGGAGCACTTTGAGCACATCCGAGTACTGCGTGTCATTCATCATGTGGTGCATGGCCTACAGTTCCTGAGGTACATGGGGACATTGCATGTGTCTCCAGGGCCTCTTTACAGTGGCCTACAAGGTACGTGGCTCTGTTTGGGGTCCACAAAGTCGATTTTCAAAAGTCTTTACATGGCAGTCTTCCCACGATGAAAAGACATCATAATCCAGAAGCCGTTCCTGCCTCTCCACTGCCTCCATTCGGGATTGCGATTCTAACGGCAACCCGTGTTGGAATAAGATGATCTATAATATAGATCTTTAATATTATCAGGGTGCAAAGGTATAGATAAAATAAAATTATGCTTTATTGGACATAACTCTCTCAGGAGTTAATGCATGTTTAGAAAAATCAACAAAAACTTTTATTAAATCTAAGTCTATATGAAACATATTTCCATATTTATCAAGAATGGAGGTTATATAGGATTTTTATTTTTTATTTTTAAATAGTTGGCTAACTTGTTGGCTAATTAACTCTGTCCTCCATATCAGTTTGCATTAAATTTCAGTAAATTGCCAAAAGCAGTTTCAAATGATTTTTTATTAAATTCCATTTTTGCTTTTGTGAGATGAATTGGTGAATGTTTGTCTATAAAAGGGTAGTAACTATGTTCCGACATTTTCCTTTGTTTTAGAAACTTAGTAGACTCCTTGACAGCTTTCTTTTAATAATCGTAGTGTAATTAATAATAAAACATTTGACAGCTGTTTTAAATTAATTCCAATTTTTATTGATAAATGAATCTTGGACAGCATTAATATGGTAATATTAAAAACCCAACAACAAGTTTTACACAGTCATCTGTATAAGTTTTGTCATATAGCTGAGGATTGTTTTAATCATCATCTGTCTTGAATTTGTTTTTGAAAGATCTAGATCTAAAATAACCAGAGCAAAGTCAGAAATCACAGTAGGGACAATCTTGAGTAAGATATTAATTTCTCAGACATAAAGTCCCTAAAAGAAACATCAACCCAGAATGAGCCATACAAATTTAAAAAAGACACATATTGGAGTCATGTTAATCTTAATATATTCATAAGCAAACATCTGTAAGTTTTATCATATTCTTGAGAAATAACGTCTAAGTTAAGAGCTTGGAAAAACAAAATAATAACCCAATTGCTGTTGTTTTTTGTATAGTAACAGTAAATATGACCAACCCAGCGTTTCTTTAAAGAACAAACCATTTTTTTGTGATAAATGAGTCTCTTCTAAAACTGAAAACTGGCAATTCAATTTAGATAAGTGATAACAAAAACTTTTGACTTTTAATAGGGGTTTTTTAGTTCCTTAAACTTCCATGTAACACCTCAAAGAAAATGTTCCACGTTCAGATGCACAGTAGATAGCAATAGCGATTAGCATAAGGAGTTGAAGCAAAATAATAATTTGTAGAAAAGGCATTGTAACTTCAAAAGCAGAAACATGAAATGGGAAACAACATTGTATAAAGACACTAGATAGGAAAAAAAAAGAAAGGTTTTTGTTATAAAACCCAGTGACATAAAAAAGCGATATTGAAAGAGAAGAAAATGTCCTCAAACAAAGGGCCAGATTACGACTTTGGTGGTCCAGTGGTCCGCCAAACCCGTGGTGGCCGTCTGACTGCTGTCACACGGTAAACAACCGTTACAACGCAACTATTACAACGGACTACTTTTACAACGCAACTTTTACAACGCAGGATCCATTACAACGAACTACCATTACAACGCATTTTTTTACATCGCAGATGCCTTTACAACGCATGCCATTACAACGTAAGTATTGGTAAGTATATCATTATATTAAAAATGTTATAGGTTTGGGTTTTTGGGTACAGGGGTATTTTTAGGGTTCAGGGCTAGGTTTGGGTTTTTGGGTACAGAGGTATTTTTAGGGTTCAGGGCTAGGTTTGGGTTTTTGGGTAAAGGGGTATTTTTAGGGTTCAGGGCTAGGTTTGGGTTTTTGGGTAAAGGGGTATTTTTAGGGTTCAGGGCTAGGTTTGGGTTTTTGGGTAAAGGGGTATTTTTAGGGTTCAGGGCTAGGTTTGGGTTTTTGGGTAAAGGGGTATTTTTAGGGTTCAGGGCTAGGTTTGGGTTTTTGGGTACAGGGGTATTTTTAGGGTTCAGGGCCAGGTTTGGGTTTTTGGGTACATGGGTATTTTTAGGGTTCAGGGCTAGGTTTGGGTTTTGGGGTACAGGGGTATTTTTAGGGTACAAGGCTAGGTTTGGGTTTTAAATAAAATTAAATTAAAATTAAATTAATTTAAATAATATTAATTTTAATTACTTACATTTAAAAAAATATTATATACTTACCAATACTTACGTTGTAATGGTATGCGTTGTAAAGGCATCTGTGATGTAAAAAAATGCGTTGTAATGGTAGTTCGTTGTAATGGATCCTGCGTTGTAAAAATTGCGTTGTAATGGTATGCGTGCTAAAAGTATGCGCTGTAACGTCATACATCCCTGCCACACTTCAGGCCCCCGCAGTATTCCGAGTGTGGCAGTTGGAACGCTACAGGACCACTGTGACCCACCAGGATCCAGGACCCTGCAGTAGTCTTGCAGCAGTAAATGTTGGCGGTGCCACAGTGGCACCTCCAAGCATACTACAGGTTGCATCAATGCCACCCTTTTCGTGGCTATGAGACCGCCATGACAAGGATGGTAGTGAGGCAACAAAGGAGGCTCTAACAGGGCTCCCTTGTGCCTCTGAGACTAGGAGTGCATGCCGCGGGGCATATATTGTGCTCCCCTGTGAATATGCACTCCCAGTTTCTGCAGAGTGAGGCATGTATGCCACACTGTACAGGAAGGTACAGGGGGTACTATGAGAGCAACAGTCTGGGGTAGTGACCAAGCCTGCCAAGATGGCGGATGTGCTTGCCTGAAGCTCAGTGTGCTGGCCTGACTATATTCCACCATCTGCACTAGTGAGGCCAACTAATACCCCCATTGTAACATAGAACATTGGTAGAACTGCAATCCGTCTGCGCCGAGTTCTGGGGAGAATGCTATTGTGAGCCACAAGACATTTCCATTGGTCGGCCCCAACCATCCTGGCGGTGCCCAATAGCAGGTGAGATAACCATGAAAGAGCAGGTGGCAGATGACACCCCGGCCTGCTGCCCTGTGCACGTTGTGCCACAATGAATAGCCACTGGCAGCAGAGAAAGAGATTCGAGCCAACACTACGGGCCCAATTTCCGTGGTGAGACTGACATGCAAAAGCAAGCTGCCACAGCCCATCCCATGCCACCCAACTGAAGGAAGGAACTGCAATGTAGCCAAAAGATAAGACAGCAGTGCTCTAGCTCTCCAGAATGCCCAGAGCTGAACAAGGTGGTAGGCGACACCACAGTGAGTGAAGGAACACCGGATCAAGAGAGGCCGGCCCAGACTGCACAAAGCTGATCTGGGGTCAAGAAATCCCAACACCAGGTGAGGCACCCAGTGACTGGGATCGACTCAGCAGACGAGGGCGAAGTCTCAGCTGGTGCGACAAGACCCAGGGGGAGCACCTCACAGGCAAGCCTACCACTCTGCACCATAATCGTGGTGCGGCATGAAAAGCTGAACTCCACGGGGCAGCAACAAGGGGATAAAAACCTGGTGTCCAAGGGGCCCAGAGTCAAAGACCCCCAACATCAGTGCTGTCACCTGGCAGTGAGGTACATGAGTACGCTCCCCCTCAAACACTAAAAAGGCACCACATACGATGAGCGGGGTAAGACTAAACACTACCCATATCATGGACCTATACACTAATGAAAATGCAGACAACATCAACTGTGGGTGCCCTTACTACCACACATGGAAAGCAAAGTCCAGCAATACCCACTTTGTGATACACTGGGAGGAAACCATACACCAGGGTGGACACCAGCTAGTAGACCTAACCAAATCAGAGACCAGTGAAAAGTGAACAAGCTACTACTCTCCAGAAATCGGGCTCCAACGTGTCAGCACAGCATAACACAGCAAGGTGTCCGTTTGCTCCCAGTGAAGCATGGGGTGGCTCTGCTCAAATATTGGACCGCAAGGGTCGACCCCAATACACAGCCACCCTCTAGTCACCAAAAACCAGCAAGGAGAAGCAGAAGCACCACCCACCCTCTCCATGTCCCAAAAATTGGACTAGGTGCTAGCCGCCATCAAACATTCCAGGGCCACCATGAAGGACAGATTTGGGGCTCTGACCACAGACATCAACCTCTTATGAATGATAACCGCAAAGTGACTGATAAAATCACTGATGGTGAGAAAACTCCCTCCGTTTCACAGCACCTGGCAAAGTCGCAGCAAGAAACACTAAGTTAACTACAAAGTTGAGTTATATTGCTGGAGGAATAAACAGATGATCTTGAAGGATGCTCATGGAGGAGTAATATTTGAGTCCCAGGCCTACCTGAGGGAGTCGAAGGATCAGACCCTATCAGTTACCGGAGACATGGCTTAGATCTTTCACACCTGACTAAAAACGAACTGCCTTCTTCTCAGTGGAACAAGTGCACCGAGTACCAGCATGCCACCTGCCTCCGGGGACCCCTCCTCATCCACGTCTAGTGAAGCTCCTTCACTTCTGCGACAGAGACACAGCACTGCAGTCACCCAGGAAAAATATGTTCATAAAAGTAGAAGACAAACATATTATGCTTTTTCCTGACAGTTCCCACGTGGTGCAAAGCCAATGATCTTTCACGTAAGTCAAGCACTGGCTCTGTCAAGGAGGAATACAATACTCACCACTATTACCAGCAGGCCTCAATATAGTATCATACAGAACCACCACCTTCTTTACAGATCCCCCTGAGGCGTTCAACTGGATAGAGCAGCATCCCCAGGAACTCCTGCACCAGGATCCAGGACGAATTGAATAAACACAAGAACCTAGGAACTGACACCATTGTGGAAAAAAAGTCAAGCCACGTTCCAGGGCCCTGCCGCAATGCCCTGTAACAGGATCCCCTAACCTAGAACAGATCATCACAGAATATAGAAAGGCGCTGCAGGTGGCAGCAGACTAAGGCCCAATTCATATGGCAACAAACGATGAGAGGGGCCATAACTTTTCACATCGGAAGAAGACATCAGTGACACCAACATCTCTCGAGCAGAATCAGTGGCTCCACCTTTGGTGACCTCTCAAACTGCAGACATACTCATTCGAAATGTCGACCTTAATAGCTATCACCCCTATCAACTATCCTACCTTAGATGTGTCAATATCAAGATAAACGTGCGCCACCAGTATTATAGTTTAGCCCAGCTCTTGGCCCCACCAACAACTCAGATTCCTCATAGACGAGAAACATTGCCATCTAGGATGCAAGAACTGTCTGCCCACACACTACACTAGTGTGCTAGCATGATGCTCAGTTTGGATGTACTGCTGTTGCGGTAGGTCCCCAATATTGAGAACAATTGCCTGCACAGTTTACACCCTATTACTTGGCTTCCGCCCCACACACTGATCCCAACCACAATGGCAGGCAGGCAGGCGCCATAGCCTTCAGAAATCCACAACCTTAGGGAATCATGTGAGGCTTGTTAAGCATCCCCCATGCCTCCCCCCTGCCTCACCCTTCACCCTAGCAACCCCCCACCATGAAGCCCATAACTGATACCAGTTTCCTCACTCTCAATGTATGTGGCATGTACACAGCACACAACTGCTCCGCTGTTTACTCATACATTAAAAGGCAACAAGCGCAGATAGCCATATTCCAGGAAACACACTAAATAGCTGGGGAACTAGAAAAACTGCGTAAGAGATGGCAAGGAACCTTCTGCGCAACTTCATATTCAGCATCTGCATGTGGGGCACTAATATAGCTCTGGTTGGGGTTCCATTCCAGGAAACATGTAGGGTCATTGATACAGAAGGACGGTTTGCTCTCCTGGAGGGGCTCCTGGTGTAGTGTAGTTCCTATCTTCTCAATAGGCTCTGCGCATTGGAATAATACCTACAGCAGTAAAGGCCTAGGCCAGACGTTAACTAGGTCTACTACTGTCGATACTAGACTTAAGTTTTGGGTTTGCCAGCGTAGCTCAGAGTTCGCTAGAAACTTTCTCGAATGTTCAGGAAAGAATTAACTCCCCTGATTAGACAAGAAGGGATTTAGTTTCTGACAACCATAGAACATGACAACTTTGCTCTCCCCTAATCAAGAGTGTATCTCCAGAGTCGTGTGAGCACAAGGCAATTATTTTACTCAGTCAGTACGTGCATTCTTAGTCTCATCAGATTGTAGAGAAAAGGAAGAGACGGGCGTGTTCAATAAAAAGGTGTTATTTATTGATCAGTCTCTTTTCTCGTACAAGAGAAATGGATCGATATTATTGCAATACTTATAGTTAAGTAAAGTGCATACATTAAAAGCAATAGTATAAAATAATACTGTAAAAACATTGATATGGTTTCTGAGCCATATGATGTTTAAAATGATTAAAATATATTACATACACATATACATTTGACTAAACGTACTCAACTGGTGTTTCTAAATACGCCTACCCCGTGTACCTGACCTAAGTCTAATGCGTGGGCGGGAATAGAAAGTTACAGTTTAAGTTAAGTTTGTTTTTGCCAAGTGAATAACTAAAGAATTCCCTGTGAGGGGTTATTCAGTTCTGTACCTGGAAGTTAGGATGAAATGAGGAATGGTATCTCTTTCTCTGCTCTCGATATTCCAGGCCGCCTGCGAGGGCTGCCCGAAAGCGCCGGTGCTGGGTCTCTCGGCAGGAGATAGCAGCGCGTCTCTCAGCGCGTCAGGAAGGCGGGGCTGCTGCCAGCGGGGTCTGCTCTGCTCTTGGCTTCGGCAAGTATGGCTGCTCCGTCTCGTCACCACGCGTGTGTTTGCATAGGGCAAGATCGGCAATATTTATACCTTAAAGGTGCCGAGATTGACGTAAGGATGGACATAGATACGTCAATAAAGATGTCATACGACTTGCTCGTTAGCACATTCTTTTACTGAAGTTCTCTGTGAAATCAAAACAATGGCCGCACGGATTTTCCAGGTTGTCATAGGTTTGATTTGTTATGAGAACGTCGTATGCCTTATCAGGGGCTGGAGGAATGTCGCTTGTCTAATTAGATCTCAAGCGTTATGACCTAATCAGATAACACGTTCCTGTGCCGTAGTGTGACTGCGTCAGATAACGGTATCTGCATCATGGGGGCTTTTCTTGCCTCATGGGCTGACTGTTAGTTAACTTGATAGTTAGTTTAACCAGAATAGGGTCAGGAATAGGGGGATCGATTCAGAACCTATAGGAATACATGACACTGGATGGCCACTTGATACTCATAGGTAGTGTCTACGCACCAAATTCTGAACAGGGAAAAGTCTGGGACTCTCTCTATGGAGTTTTCGCTCAGTTCACCACAACACCATGGGTATTGGGGGGGGGACTACAACTGTGTGCTGGATCTCTGCATGGATAGATCCCTTCTCTCCCATCCAAACACTTTAGCCAATACGCAAACAGAATGATACAGTATCTGGGTGCACCGCTGGTCACTGCTGGACTCTTGGTGAAGCAAATACCGCACAGTCAAACTATACTCATTCCATTCCATCCTCCACAATTGCCGGCTGCGACTATATTGTATCCCCATGATTCAGCGTGCCGATTATTTGGGGCGGATCCTCTCTGACCATGAGACACACCTGATCACCATTAAACAGCAACTCCCCCTGCTCCCGGTCCCCACTTGGTGACTGCCAGGCAATTGCCTGGTAGACCAAGTATTCTGTCATGAGCAAGACAAAAAAATTTGGAGCTACTTTATCGAAAACGCCAATAAGGCAATCATAAGGATGCTAAAATGGAACACCTTTAATTTCGTCATAAGTGGGACATGTAATCGGCAGATATCATGGATCTGCACTACACTAACGAGATGAATATTAGAGGCGGAACTCAAATTGGCAACACTGACTCAGGCAGCAGATGCCGATGGCATATCACTCACCAAGATAGCCGAAGCCAAAAGTGCATGTGTAAAATCATTAGCTGACCAGAGACAATATAACTTTAGGGCTCATGCCGCCAGGGTGCATCGGGAGTGAGATAGAGCGGGAACACTGTTGGCCTGGCTCATTCGGCAAGACAGAAACTCATGCCCCATAACTGAAAAATTCATCCCCAATGGGGCGACAGTCACCTCCCAAGCAGGCACCAACCAGGCCTTTTTTACTTTGAAATGTACAGGGCTCTGGGACAGGCCAGCCCAATAATAGCAGACCAGTTCCTTGCCACCCTCCCTCTGCCCATATTCCCCCACTCATCAGGACCTCCCTTGACGCAGTGATCACATCCACAGATGTGACACAGGTGATCCAGGGTGTGGCCAAGTCTGGATGGCCTTCCACTAGAATACTATTGCACCTTTTTTTTAACAGAGTTTTATATAGCGCAAATTTGACCCGATATTGGGTATCAGAGCGCTTTAAATAGCACCGGTTGCTTTACATGAGGACATATTCATCATTTTTGTTAGGCACAGGGAGATTAAGTGATTATGATGTTCAGCGTCATTGGCGAGACTTGAACCCGGTTCCCCAAAATCGAGGTCGCCTGCCCTAGACATTAGGCCAACTCCTCTCCTCAATCTCCTAGCACCTCAGCTAGCGGACGTGTAGAGGACGGGTCTAGAAGGTGTTGAACTTCTGGGATCACTTTGCAAATCACTGAGAGTTTCCATTTTAAAACTGGATTTTGATCTGAAACAGCCTACATCTTACAAACCGATTGCACTGCTATCGGTGAACTATAAGTTTTCAGCAAAATAATGGCAGACCGCTATGCCTATGTCCTCCCAACACTGATGCATCAGGAGCAATGGGGGTTTGTCCTGGGCAGGTGTACTACCCTGAACATCCGTTGATTATTACATGTCCAGGATAGGGTACAGGACCGCTTTGCTCAGGCCATTCACCTGAACTTGGACCTGCAAAAGACCTTTACACCCTGTTCTGGCCATATCGTTTTGCAGTACTCCAATACATGGAGGTGGGCCCCACACTCCGAGCCTACACAAGACTACTATACACAAATCCCATGAAAGAGAGTTTGACTGGGCCGCCACATCCCACCCCTCCTTCTGGTGTCTAGGAGTACATGTCAGGACTGTCCCCCTTGCTCTTCGCCCTGGTGATGGAGCCCTTGGCGGTTCATCTTTAAGAGAAGGGTAGGGAATGGGCTATCCCAATAGTGGATGACACACACAGTGTATCACTGTACGCGGATGACCTACTACTCTATGTGCGCAATATCACAATGAATCTCAAACACATCTTGACCACAGTAGCAGACTTTGCTACGGTGGCCGGCCTGAGAGTCAACTGGACAAACTCCTCTATATATACACTTAGCCCCAACCTCCCACCACGAGCAGTACGCATTGGGCACGTCAGTCTCCCTGGAATGCTCAGGTCCCCCGCTACCCAGGTGTACAACTTTATCACACCACACAAGATCTGTACGACGGCAATCCCGATATGGTGCTGGCTGGCATCCGAGTCTCAGTTAGCTTCTGGTGACTCTCCCATTTGCCCCCCATAGGAAAATTGCCCTAGCAAAGATGGTCCTGGTCCCATGCCTTCTTTATCATTTTGCAAATCTTCCCGTTAATCCCCCCCCATTCTTTCAGGAACTGGATTGTGGTGGTGGGCGTACCGCAGGCTGGAAAAGCAGGCAAGGTGGCCGGATGTAGTGGGCTATGCCAGTGTTTATTAGAGACAAGGCAAGTAAACAAGAAGGGGGAACGGAAGAACAAAGTCTTTGCAAGAGGGTCCGGGGTCTTCGTCGGGCTTGGGTCCAGTTCCTTTCTTCAGGGTCTTCCGGCGGGTCCGACGTCGGGGAGGAACCTCGGAGGGCAAGTAAGAGAAAGAAGAGACCTGTTAGTCCCGCCGGTGTTCCCGGGAGAATACCACCACCGTCACCCGGGACGTGAGGGAGCGAAAGGAATGAACGTGAGGAGGGGAGGTATCGAGAGGGAGAGAGAGAGCGAGAGAGTGTCAGGTACGGTCGTGAGGGGGGGTATATCTACACAGTGAGGGTGCTTTACAATTATTCTACAGTGGGCCTAAGACTACGTTCGTGCCTAAAAGGGAGATATTTACACAGGATCTATCACGAGCACTTAGCGAGCTCTGAGAGGGATTACGGGTACTCACACGGTCCGCCGTGACTCTCCGATGAGTCACGGCCGCTCTTCAGCCACCTCCTCGGGTCTCCACCAATCCTCTGTCCACACGTCTTCGTCGGTCACCTCTTCTCCCTCCACGGCTCCAGTTCGAGTGTCCTGCCACGATACTCCAACGGCGTTCTGGTCCCAGGTCTCGGCTTTTCCCTGTTCCGACGCTGCCACGGGGGTGGGACTTCCGGGGTTAGAGGGTTGTCCTTCCTCCGGTCGCAGGTCTCTGATTGGCTCCTGCAAGAGAGAGGAGGGCGGGATTCCGTTGGTCACGGTGGTGACGCCTTCTCCAGTTGCTGACATGGGGACGTGTCCGCGGGGATGCAGTCCCGGCGGAAAGGAAGGTGATACAGGTGGGTGAGGGCGTTCTCTGGGCAGGGGGGTCCGGGTCGCCGCCTCACATGGATATATTGCTTTGCACCCTCATTTGGGGTAGTGATCGCCGACGGGTTGCCCTGACTAAATTACGATTACCAATAGACCAGGGCCAACTGGGAACTCCATTATTAAAAGCATATTTTCTAGCTGCTCTGCTCTAGTGACTATCATGCTGGATGGCAGGGCGCTATCTGGGAGATACCATAACAGACCCTTACCAAAAATATCAGCGATCCAACGTCTGCTCCTACTGGGAACTTGACCCATCTTGACCCACCCAATACAGGTGAGGGTGACACAGTTTTGTATGACACGAATCCACTGCCTATCTAGAGAAACCCATTTATACACCCCTGCTGCCACTGGCGGGCCTACCATGGGGGATCAAGTATTACAACGCATGGGCCCTACAGACCTGGACAGAACACTTGATCCTCAAAGTAGAGTCCCTCTTCACAGATAGTGTAGTGGAGGAGAGCGGACTCCCCCGGGGAAAGTTCCTTCTCCACTGGCAACTAGTTTCGCCCTGCGGCCGAATATAGAACATGTCCGAGATAGAACCAGCGAAGCACCCAGTTCTCCACACTATAATACACATGGGTCCCTGGCGGCACTTAATCACATGGATATACAAAGCCAGATGGGAATTAACAGCCTTATCACTCACTCAACTGCACCACAAGTAGGAGGAAGAGTTTGAGAAGCCACTGTACAACAAGGAATGGGATCATGCCCTAGATTTCCCAAAGGAAGTGTCCCGAAATTCCTGGTTTAAAGACATACAATTCTTCCTCTTCAACTTTGTGTACTTAACACCAGAGCATCTTCAGTGCCACTACCCAGAATCACAATTCTCCTGCCCCCACTGCCAAGCACTTACCGTTACCACATCATTCCTACAAATGTTCTGGAACTGCCCCGCGTTGCGGCTCTACTGGAACGCAATTCGCAATGCAGTGCAGGAGGTTACGGAGCTCACCGATATTACAACATGGGAGTCCTGCACACTTGAGGTATTCCGACATTGAAAACAATGCAAAGTCCAGACACGATTCACAACCTTGACCCTCCTGTTGGCAAAATACGGATTTGCCATTCATTGGCAAGTGCCAGCAGTGCCCCCTCTGGTGGCCTAGACAGGAGCAGTCAATAAGTCGGGAGTGGCTGAGGAGGATGCGCTCAGACATGAAGAGATACGAGGAATGCACAAACAATGCATCTCCACTGAATGGGCCGCTCTCCTCCAGAGCTTCCAGCACACAACCGAAAACACCTAATCCCCCCTTCTCTACCACGATTGTCAGTGACACCATATTGCACACCGCCCCTAATGGTTGCAGGGAGAACCCCCCCATTAGAACCAACTACACTGCATACACGAACGGTCACCACACCCAGCCCACCCTGGGACTTATCAAGGCCAAGCCTCACCTATGCCCACCCATGAACAAAAACACATATGAAATGTAACCAACCTCATACCCACACTACCTTTACCTTTCAACCCTCCTCAGTGTGTTCCCAATTTGATACTTGACCAGTTTCTCCCAACTATAGTTATCCCTCCCTAACAATCCTCCTCCGTTATATGCTCCTTTTGAGAATACAGACTCACACAAACGGCAACACCATCCTCTATGTAGCAAAGCTCAATGCCAGTATGTTAACCCACAAAATATCTCTCTTTGTAACCGTAACACAGCATATGTGCTTCTATCCCCAAATCTTTGAATATGTAGTCATATCCAATGACAAACTTTATCACTCTTGAAATGCTTAAAACTCTATAAAAAAGTTTTTTTTTTTTTTTTAAATGAGAGCGACAGTCTGCCTGTTAGGCTCTCTTATGAGCTTGACAGACCGCCGCTCTCAGGCTGCCGCAGGACCGCCCGTCAGACGAAGAAAAACCTCCTGATCTGGCAGGCAGTGACACCACTGTTTTGGCAGTCCCACAGTGGACGGTGCGTTGCCTTTTCCGTTATGAGACTGCTAAACTCGTAATCAGGCCCAAAGTGTTCTATTCAAGAAAAAAGGACAATCAGAGTGAAGACTGGTCGAATGTCAAAGGTAAGAGTTGTTTTTAAGGATGACACTACTAGGTAATTATGAAGAGATGTTATAAAAGGGAGAAAGGGTAGACAAACAATAGAAGAACAGCATGACAACAAAACATTAGGGCGAAGACACAGCAGAATGACTATTTCTAGACATATTAAAGCTTACCCATTTAGTGAAGAACAGAAGGTAGGCAATAGTTCATAGAACAGAGGACAAATCAAGACCCAAATAAATAGTAGATGGTACAAGTGCATGGGTCATCTTGGTTATCACATGGAAACAGACGTTGTAAAAGGATAAAGAAGGAGGGAAAATTAAAAGAGAAATATCATAACAGATCAACAAAAAAAGCTCAAAAATGAACACAAACCGCAACAACAGCAAGGTGATTGATTGAATGCTTAAAACTATGTCAGTCACACGCACTTTCTCAAGCCACATCCTAGTCCATTGTTTTTCACGCATCAGGCTGCATAATTGTTGGCTCTTCTCCAATAGGATTAGTTCAGCCTGAATTGCCAGGCCAGGTCCTCCTTGAACTACAACACAAGCAACCCATGATGGGTTCCCCCTGATCAGGAATCATCAATTGTGTATAGCTTTGCTGCAGTGGCACAATGAGCATGGATCCATGTCTGGCCATACCAGTTGAACTGAGGATGTCAACTGCAACAACAGCAAGGTGACAAATAGAGTGCATGAACTAATCTCAGCTACTAGCATTCACTTGTGTCGCAATCCATTTCATTGTTTTTGTTCATCTCTATTTGGACCCAGACATATGCAAATTAATCTTGGCTCTGCTCCGTTAGGAACAGTCCAGCCCAAATTGCTAGGCTAAATCCTCTCTGAACCAGAACACAAGCAATTCAAGACAAGTTTTGCCGGTATTCATAGCTCTTAAAACAGGGCACATGTCCAAAAAAGCTCTACATTTATTTGGCATAGCATAAGATGCATCCTGAGAAGGACAAAATATTTTTCCCAAACTATAACATCTTTTTTGTCTGTTTTGCAGTTTGAAGGACTGTCATTAGGGCCATAAATTGTAGAACAAGAGTAATACATGCCTGAGGAAGGCACCCTTCGCCCTATTCTGTGGATTCTTTTAAGATGCTACGGTTAGACAGACCAACAATTTTAGGTCGTTTTTAAGTGGTAATAATGTCAGTACATTCAGCTCACCCTCGCACACCATAATTTCATAAATAGTTTGTCCGATTCCCACCTTCCTATTCTTTAGTCTGTTTCTTTAGGGCGTCAATCTCTTTGGCCATTTTATCTATTGTTTTACTGCATGTTGAGTGTCACTAACCTTCGCTGTATCTCAGAAATTCTTGATTGGAAATTTGGCCATCTATCCTCTATCCTTTGTAGTGTTGATTGCAAATATTTTCAATGTTTTCCTTCATTAATGACTCACGTGTTAATAAAAGTGGATATTTTGTAGGTGAGATAGAGCCTTTTTGGGTCTTTTATTAGAACCAGTTGTGCTACTGGATTCTGTTCTTGTTAGCATAGTAGAAACAGCAGTGGAAAAAAGCTTAGAATAACAGAAAACAAAGCATCAGCTTTGGACAGTTGGTTCATCCATTTCTTTACTCTCATTTCCCCTAAGAAATATGGCATCTGAACAAGAAGCATTTTTCTTTCTAAACTTTAAATATTTAGCTCTGCCCATGTACTAAAATGGATGTGCAGATAAATAAGAATATGATTAGCAGTATACAACAGTGGTACCATAAGGTCAAGGTAAAATAACTAATCATTATGACATTTTAAAGAAAATAATTGACTATATTCCACCATAAATTAAATGAGGGTGAAAGTCAAGCATTTCAGCATTAAAAGAGAGTAATTAAAATTGTTATATGTAAGTATTGAGTTTGTTGAGAAGACTTGAAAAAGAGGTTTTGAAGTCTTGCTCCTATAACATCCATTGGTATTGAAAATGGGTTTTAGTCTTGATAACCTTCATTTATGTTGAATGTGGCAGCAAAATGCTTTGTGTACTCATAGAACCTCTGACTAAAAAAAAGATGCATGCCTCCAGAAGATGTCTGGAGTGACATATTGGGCTAAAGAGCAGTAATATGTTAAAAGCAGAACTCAAACAAAATGATTCATGGAAGGTTGAGTGACTAATCGATACACTCCCCTATCTCTCCCCCACGAAAGAACATCAAAATGAAGGATCAAAATGAAGGAGAGTTGCTCATTTCATCTGTCAAAGGACTCCTCAGCAAGCATTTATGCGGCCCTCTTGCGGGCATCCAAACCACACCCGATTTATGAGTATGTAGAGTCATTATAAAATAGGCCCTGGAATATCTTTACATCTATAGCAGTGAAACATCTCTTCAATTTTAGTCCTAGCTGTCAAATAGACTTATTGCTAACAATATCTTCAGAGTGGGCTTTCAGTCGACCTCCATCATCCATTGGCTTTCTTCAACAAGCCTTTTTCAGCCATTGGCTTGAACTTTTGTCAATCACATCTTGGTTCAGCCCAGTAGAGTACTCATCTCCCACCTAATTATACTAGTCAATTCAGAGTATCCTCTGTCGTCACTCAAGTACCTGCACTGAAATGCATTAGGGACCAATTTAAAGTTAAGCCCTCTCTGTCTACTCCTGTTAGCTCCTCAGTGTGAGTCTTTCTGTAATGTGCTAAATGCTGCATGTATTAGCATATCATACCCATACCTATTGGCTTTGCAAGTGTTTGTTAACATAAAGTTTGGAAGGTTGGAATTTGTTGAATTGTGTTTACATTTGGGCACACTATGAATAAAGTTTGTCAACTGATGAGCTGACATACCATCCTAATTTGCATAATGGTTTATAGATAAGACTCTTAGTTGAACCTCACTAAGCATAGGGCTGAGCTTAGGGTAGGCATTTTTAGAGTAAGGTGGGCAAAATACCATGCATCATTTTCAACGCAGGGACAAAGTTAGGAGACAGTTTGGGGCAAAGATAAGCATACAAGCAGGTCCCTAAATTGTGTTAAATACTTCCTCCTGCTTTGTTTTGGTTTTAGACCAATGTCTGAAGTCTGGAAATATGAACATGTGTAAACGCTATCCTTTTGATGGTCCCATGAGTTGTTTTCCAGATTTAGATATAATTTGTTATGTCATTTTTGATCATCTCTACATATCCTCATTTCTCAATATATTTAAAAGTAGTAGCATTCCACTATACATGGTCTAATGTACCCTAATACTACATGATAACTATAGAGGAGATGGGGTAAATGGGGTAAATGGAACGATACACATTATATCACCTCCTGCAAATGCCATTTTGTTTGCTATGAATCGGTGAGAAATAATCTTGCACAGTCAATTTGACCTCTAACTCCAAAAAGTATTGTGGATATGGATAAGAACATGTACCATTACCACCATCAATCATTCAGTACTTGTATAGCGCAACTTATAACACCAGAGAGTATCCAGGCACTATCCTTCTTGCCCCAGTCTTGAGCTCCTTCCTGAAGCAGATCAGGGAGGAGGTGGTGTAGCGGTGGAGGGCTTCCAGGCTGTGGTGGCGAGGTGAGAGAAGGAGCGTCATCCTGTGTGGCTGTGGTGGATGCGTGAGGTCAGTGCCAGTAAGAGGTGTGTGGAACGGAGAATTTTGGTTGGTTGGGACAAGGTCAGGAGGTGTTTAAGGTACTATGGTCCATGGTTGTGGAACGCTTTGTATGCATGGGTCAGGAGTTTGAACTGACATCTCCCCTCTTGGCGGGGAGTCAGTGGAAATTTTTCAGGTGTTGGGTGATTTGTATCCTGATGGGAAGGTTGAAGATTAGCCGGGCTGCTGCATTCTGGATTGTCTGGAGTCTCTGCAAACATTCAGAGATAATGCCAGCTTAGAAGAGTGCATTCTCGTACTTGATTCACAGGTGATGAGGGCCTGTGTCACTTTTTTCTCAGTGCTGATGGGGAGCCACCTGAAAATCTTTTGCAGAATGCGGATGCTGTGAAAATATGCTAAGGCAACAGTGTTTACCTGGCGTTTCATGGAGAGTTTACTATGCCGAGGTTGTGGATGTGGACTTTTGGAATGGGGGTGGGACCAAGCTCCATGGGGCGCCAGGAGTCATTCCAAAGGGCAGTGTTTCTGCTGAAGATCAGGACATTGGTCTTGTCAAGTTGGAAGCACCTGTCTCTCATCAATGTTGTGATGTTCTTCATGCAGTGATACTAAAACAGAACCGGACTGGGGGTCCAAAGGCAGTTGCATCCCTCCTATTCCACCCCCTGATGGACAATAGCATTGTGAGTTTTTAAAAACTCATAACACAACTCAATTAAAAAAACTATCTCAGATATAAAGGCAGAATAGAGTGGTGATTCAGAAAATGAATTTTGGAGGGTCTGAAGGCAGGTAGGCACACATTGGTATATTTTTTTGCCCATAGTCAACAAGTTTCAGGGAATAATTGTACTATGAAGCAAACACCAACTTAGACAACAACTTCCAGAATGACAGATTCTACTTTCTGTTTAGTACTCTGCAGACTGATGAACTAAATATAAAGACGCCTTCAGAGGATACTGATTGTGGGAGCCAGTAAATGTATCACACTTCCTCAGAAATCAGAAGAAGCCACACTTGAGCCATATGAAAATGGAAGGTAAGCAGACTCCTGGACATGGAGCAACTTAAACATAACATCTGATTAAAATCACATTGCTTAAAGAAAGATAGATTATATTTGACAATTGACACCCCAAACAGGTGTTGGCTGAAAACTTATGGGAATGTTTCTCACTGACTCGATCTAGCCATTTATCACCACAGATGGGTACCCATCTAGCAAGCAACTTAAAATTCCTAGAGCGGCTTCCCAACCCTAACATGAACTCAAGCAACTATGCAGCTTGTCATAAATTGAGATATTCACTGCTCCTTTCACTTACCTTAAACCTCACAATGTACCTTTTCAGACGAACTACATCCCTTGCTTTCCTTTTCCCTCCCCTACAATTTGATTATGTCTCCAGATTTACTTGAGACCCCTCAATTATTGTTAACGTCATTATCTGTTCTCTTCCCCTAGCATAGGAGTGCCAGGTAAGTGCACACTATATAATATGATAAAAAGAGGATGACTTAATCGGAAGTGTTTGAAACTCAACCCTGTGTCACAAAGAGCGCTTACACACAGTGGGTATTATGAGCTTCTTTGGAAACATACTTTTCTGAAGTTACCTTCTGACAGGAAAAAAATCTATAGAGCAGTCTCTTGTAGGGTTTATACTCACGGATCAACATTTCTCAAACATTATGTATTACGCATTTGTGTAAGTGCTCAGCAAAGTTCTTGATTAAAAAAGATATTAAAAGGTAAAAATGCTGAATGAATATTGCCACGCTAAATGTGTGCATTATGATGGCATAAAGCAACTGCCAGCTAGCATTTTGAAAGAAAACATGCTGGGTTATTTTTTAAATGTACAGTGAGCAGGAAATATTCAACTGATATCAGTGATATTGTCTTGCATCAGAGAGCGGTGGTCGAAGCGGTCAGGGACTGCTAGGAACACCATTCACAAGCTATATTTTAATTTGAAAAACCTACTCCTATGTTTAAAATTAAATCCCAAATTGTAATGCTATGTAAGGCATGATAGAAGCTGAGGAGGAAGAAGGTGCATCCTACTATGGTATTAGCAGAGAGGCATGGCAGATAGTTAAAGAACTAATAAGGGCTCATGTTCCATGGAATGTCTGCCTTCTGACAGAAATGCAAACATGTTAAATAGAGCAAGACATACAACCGCAGGCTACTTTTGGGCAACTTTGTTCTAGAAGTTAATTGCAACTGCACCTCTCACTCCTGTGTCAGCACTGCCAACAATGCGTTATCACTTTATGTTATGTTATGTAAAATTTCTTATTAAGTGCCCATACACCGATTCGTTTCTTGGAGCTGACTTAAGGTATTGCTGGAGCCCCATGTATTTAGTTGTCTGCAGAATCTAGCTATAAGCTTGGGTGAATAGCCAAGTCTTAAGAAGCCTTCAGAATCTAGAGACTTCAGTGCAGGTTCTGATGTCCAAAGGAAGAGTGTTCCAGAAGCTGGATGCCCTTACTGCAAACCTGCAGCCACTTATTTGTTTCGGTTTACAGGAAGGAATGGTTAGGAGGTTCTTGTGTGCAGAGGGTAAGTTCCGTGCAGGTAAATATTTCTGGACGAGTCTGGATAAGAATTTTGTGCTAGCACAATGCAAGGTCTTGAAAATAAGGCAACCAACTTTAAATGCACATCTTTGTGGGATAGGAAGCCAGTGTAGCTCTTTCATAGTGGGAGAGATATGTCCCCACCTGGGTTTCTGGGACATCAACCTGGCTGCCAGGTTCTGAACCATCTGTAGTCTTTTAGTGAGATAGAGTGGGATGCCAAAGTATAGAGAATTGGCATAATCCAGGTGTGATATCACCCTGGCTAGGACCACCTGCATTAAAACGTCCTGGGTAAGTAATCTCCTAATCTTCCTTATCTTCCTCAGCTGAAAGAAACAGGTAGAGGTTAATGCTCCTATCTGAGATTTCATAGTGAGATCACTATTGATGATCACTCCAAGACTTTTGGCTGAGGAAGAAGCATTAGGAGGGGAGCCTAGTTCACTGAGCCAAAACTGTGCGTTTCAAGGGTTCAGTGGACCACCTATAAGAATCACCTCAGTTTTATCTGGGTTTAATTTTAACTGGTTGTTATTTATCCAGTCACGGATGTGTAGCATCAATGCCTGGAATTCAGATATCGAGTCAGGTGAATTATCGATGGAGAACACCAGTTACAGATCATCTGCATAATTATACGTGCACACCTTCCTATTTTTCAGGGAGCTAAGTAAGGGAAGAAAGTAAAGATTAAATAGGTGAGGGGACAACGAGGAGCCCTGAGGTACTCCACATGTCGTTGCCATTTTAGGTGCAGAAAACTGGGAGGAACGCATACTCACAGAAACTTTGGGTACGAATCGAAAACTGTTCTTGAAATCTACCAACCAAGCTCACCTCCATTTATTTTTAACATGTAGTCAATGCAAATCATTTATAAGCTCAATTATCTATGTATATGAGGAAAATATATATTACTCCCACAAGGTAAATAGGTAATATCTAGTTTATTTTTTATTTTTACAGCATGAGTGAATGCTTTAAGGCTAAAAAAAACTGATAATGACAAACCTCTGCAATGTCTGAGTGTAAAATGTACTCATTTTATAAGGCACACTTTATTTAAGCTAAGTTGATGTGATATCTCATCACCATTATGAACTTGATGAGTTTCAAATATGAAGAGTGATAGAATAAAAGTACAAACTTCTGAAAGCAAACTACATGCCTTATATTTCATTTCAGTGTAAGGCTGGTATAATTGAATGTGTATAAAAGGCATGGATCATTTTTTAAATTTTGGTTTCTGTTTTCCAGTGGCAGATAAATCAATAGATATAAATATTTGGTTTATATATGAACATGTATATTATTGGATAGTTATCCTATAAATATATGTGAGATACACATATCCGTGTGCTTCCATGCTCTTAATCCACAACAAATACAGGACGAGAGATTGTGCCTACTCTCGTCTCCCAATAAATTCTACAACTCACACTACAAGAAGAACATGTAGTCAGGGATAATGAATTAAAGATTATATTACCCACTAGGAAGTAGGCCAAACGGTCCCACGCTGGTTAAAAAGCAACAGGAAAGAGGAAAGCATAAGCGATCACCAAACCCTTAGAAGAAGGCAAGCAATTTCGGACCAATCAATTTTTTCAAACTCAGATGTGAACTAGCCGGGTTCTTTAGAAAAATCAGGCTTAGTGTTTTCCTTGCTAATGACTCATGAGAAAACAGGACATTAGAGGGAGATACAGGACTCCACCGTAGAGCCACCTTTGTACCTACAGTCTCCCAGGTTCACCCAGAAATTGTGGTATTTGAACAGACAGTGATACATGAGATTGAGAATTCTACTGAAATAAACAGAAAAAAGTATACAGTAATATAATCAAACTTGAACAAAAGGCTTTGATTGAACTGAAAGAAGACAGATGCACTATAGTGAAACCAGCAGACAAGGTATGGGCCATTGTAATTCAAACCTCAGAGGCATACAACCTAGAATGCCTCCATCTGGTATGTGACTGGACAAACTATAAAATCTTAGGTAGAGATCCCACAGATCAATTACAGAAAGAAAGCAACATAATCTTGGAGGAGGCACTTACTAATGGATGTATTAGCCTTTTTACTAAAAGAAAATCATAAAACACCATATTTTTACACTCTCCCCAAAGTACACAAGGCCACCAGACCGCCCCCACTAAGACCAATGATCTCTGGGATAGATTCTATCTTGGAATCATTATCACATTTTGCGATTTTTACTTCAGACCATTAGTTCAGGGAATGCCAGATTATTTAAAAGACACTAGGAACGCGCGCCAAACTGTGGTTCTCCGCCCCTTTTGTCCGGGGGCGTGACGCTGAGTTATGGCGCTAACTCGTGACCCCCTCTGGGTGTAGCCTCTGCGATAACCCCCGCACTCTGCCCCACTCCCATAGGTATGCCAGATCATATCTACCTTCCCAGTACTCCCTCTCCCGCCAAGAAAGCCAACTTACACATTTTGTCTTGTTGTGGTCATTTGTTGGCCGCAGTTTATTAGGAATACAAGGAAATATGTATATACTTTGCGCTTTGCATGTTATGTCATAATACACTTCCTTGGTATTGTCTCTTGGCCCTTCTGGGCCATTTCTTTTGTAGGTTGGATTTTTTGCATCCATTTTGCACGTAACTTCTGTCCCGGACTTAGGCCCCCTCGCTACCTTGTCTGACTTTGTTGTGCCCTGCCATCCGGCGGGGTCTGGGCTGCGAGCGTCGTCTCCGTTTGCTTCCCCCTCCTTAGGTAGGGCAAGCTACCCTGCCATGAGGCATCTCATAGTCGCTGTCCTTAGGCCAACTCACCCAGCTGTGAGGCATCTGAAGGTGAGTGGACCTATTCTGCCACACCGCCCTCTGGTGTGCCTCCATACCAACCGATATCAGCGTAGTTCTTCGCCACGCCGTCGGGGAGGCTGCAGTCTCCCTGCGGGTCCCCCCAACAATGTTCTGAACTTTTTATTGGCAACCAGCCAATACCATCGCGCCCACAGGTTGCTCCAGAACATTCCCATGCCTTCTTCCGAGAGGTGCATCCCATCGCTGGCAGAATATTCCAGACGGCCCGTGTGGATGAGCTTGTGCCTGATTGTTCCCAGGCCATTTGCCCTGCAGAACTTGTTCACCGTGAGGTTTAACTTTTTCAGCGAGTTCTCAAAGCCTTTGTGAGATTCCACCCGGCGCCATTTCCTTCAACTGATTAACTCGGACCAAATAATTGCACCTCCGTGAGGTCTTTCTATATTCCGTGGAGGAGTGCTCTCCGCCCGAGGCTGGCCAAATCGTTCCCCCCAAGGTCAATGATCAGCACATCCGGGTCCCACCCTGAGTCCAACGGTAGGTCCTCGAGGGTAGCTTGCAGCCGGTCCCATCTCATGCCTGATTGGCCGAAACATCGGATGCAGGTGCCTGCTGGCCGTTGTTTGAGCGTGCGGTCCCTGTGTTTCCACCAGGCATCCATCCGCCTGATAAATGAGTGCCCCACCACCCACACCAGGCGCGGTGTTCTCTCTGTCAAAGTAATGGAAAACCACCAGTCACTTACTTGTTTGCCCCCGGAAGGGGGGTGGCATCCTACTTCCCTGCCGTGCCTCTCTGGTCATATCAGTGGTGGCATCATGTATGTTCTGTACGCCTGTGACCGCCATCTCCCCACTGCCGGTATTCCTACCTCGCTCATCCCGTGCTGTGCCGCAGTTGTGGCCGCACCTATCCGGAATGAATGGGACCGGAAACCTCTTGGTGGCAGACCGGCCCTGCTGAGCGTGAGGTGCATGACTGCAGTGAATTGAAACTTGCTCAGTTGGGTTCCGTCTCTGTGTTTGAAGAGGGGGCCCCCGCCGGCTGGACGCATGGCCATGAAGGCGAGCAGACAACATACCGCGCAGCACCTCTGGTCGTGGATGCATTGTAGCCTCACTACAGTCCCTTTGCCAGCTTGGTCTGTTTTTGACCGTTTTAACACAATCTCCACTCCTCTCGCCCTGGGTGTTATGTTGCTTGCCTGCAAGCAGTGTTCTGCCTGGCCCTACTAAATCGCTGAGGCAGAATGCCCCGAAGAAGGCAGTGGTGAATGCCGCCTTAAATAGTAAGAGCTCAAAGTCGTCTGTTGTTATGCCCTCCAAAACCCCTAGCAGTGCCCCCAGCCTCTGGTGTCGACCTTCTTGCCCTCCTTCCATCTCCACCCTGTCATTACTGCTCTGATGTAGTGGGATGCAATTGGGTTTTGTCCTGTTTCTAACTTTGCGTGGTGTGCCACGGCGGCCAGGTGGGCCTGTGCCCATGACCTGGACTTCTTCCCTTCATATGCCCAACCAGTGAACAGTTCCGCTGCCCTGCGCGTGTTTCCCTCGCTGTTTAGTGATTGGATGCCCCCCACCATCATCACAGTTGCTACGTATTTTTCATATCTCCTTGCTGCTGCCGGGGCGAGTACGTGGAGAACCAGCTCCGATAGGTCTACCCTGCCAGGTCTCACAGCTGTTTTGGTTAGGGGGTCTTGCTAAGCTCTGCCCCGGGCGTCAGTTCCCTGAACTTGTTCATCTTGGCCCTGGATAGGGCACCTGCTATTTCGTTCTCCACCCCTGGGACGTGCCTTGCTTGTAGGCCTTTGTTGCCCTCCAGCTGCAATGTAACCAGACGACGCATTAGTCATAGTGTGTCTGGGCACCGGGTCGACGCCTTGTTAATGGCATGCACTACGCCTTTGTTATCTGACCATAGCGTCAATTTCATGTTTTGCATTTCCTTCTTCCAGATTGTCAATGCCACTATGATCAGGAGAAACTCCAAATAGGTAATGTTGCCCGTTATGTCTTGCCTACGGTAAATAGTCATAATATCGATTCCAAAATATAGAATGGACATAATATCGAAGTAAAAATATAGAATGGACAAAATATCGAATGGACACAATATAGTGGTTAAAAATATCGAATTTAAGGTAAGTAATATCGATTTTCAAAAATATAGAAGGCAAAATATCGAAGTATACAATATAGGCATTAAATATATCGATTTTTTAATAATATCAATTTTTTTTAAAGTGTATTGTATGTTAGTATATGTGTGAAAAGTGTATATTAATTTTTGTAATGTATGTTTAATGTATTTTAAGTAATGAATGTTATGTTATTTAATTGTTGCGTAATTTAATTCTGTAGTGGGTTGTGGGTTTATAGGGGAATAGGGTGGGAAGTAATTTAATTATATTAAATTAAATATTAATTTTTTGCAATTATTATTAATTTTTAATTAAATTTTGCTTTCTAGTTCTGTAGCGGGTTGTGGGTTTATAGGGGAATAGGGTGGGAAGTAATTTAATTGTAATTAATTAAAAAAATTTATTTATTTATTGGTATTCATTTTGAATTTATTGTTATTTTTTAATTGGTAATTCATTTTTATTAATTGGCAATTAATTGTTATTAATTCGTAATTATTTTGTATTAATTAAATAATTGATAATTTTGATAATTGTATTAATGTATTTTCTGTAGTGGGATGTGGGTTCATAGGGGAATAGGGTGGGAAGTAATGTAATTGTAATTAATTACATATTAAAAATACTTTTTGTGTATTGATAATTAATTAACTGTTAATTTTTAATTGGTATTAATTTTTATTATTAATTAGTTTTTGTTATTGAAAATTAATTAGTTGTTAAATAATTATGAATAGGTTATTAATTTTTAATAACTAATATGTAGTTGTATTTCTAATTAATTATTACATAATATTGAATTGGTTATTAATTTCAATTAATGTTTTATTGGTATTGATATTTAATTTATTTTTAATAATATATTAAATCATTACTTTCCCTACTGTTAAACTCACTGGAGTGGGAATAGTAATTTTCACCCTCCCGCTATCCAATGCTTTCCCTACTGTTGCACTCTCTGGAGTGGGAATAGTATTTTTTACCCCTACGCTATCCAACGCTTTCCCTACTGTTGCACTCTCTGGAGTGGGAATAGTAATTTTTGCCCCTAGCCTATCCAAAGCTTTTCCTACTGTTGCACTATCTGGAGTGGGAATAGTAATTTTCAAACTCCCGCTATCCAACGCTTTCCCTACTGTTGCTCTCTCTGGAGTGGAAATAGTATTTTTTACGGCTACGCTATCCAACGCTTTCCCTACTGTTGCACTCTCTGGAGTGGGAATAGTAATTTTTACCCCTACGCTATCCAATGCTTTCCCTACTGTTGCACTCTCTGGAGTGGGAATAGTAATTTTTACCCTTATGCTATCCAACGCTTTCCCTACTGTTGCACTCACTTGAGTGGGAATAGTATTTTTATCCCTACGCTATCCAACACTTTCCCTACTGTTGCACTCTCTGGTGTGGGAATAGTAATTTTTACCCCTACGCTATCCAACGATTTCCCTACTGTTGCACTCTCTGGAGTGGAAATAGTATTTTTTACCCCTACGCTATCCAACGCTTACCCTACTGTTGCACTCACTGGAGTGGGAATAGTATTTTTTACCCTCCCGCTATCCAACGCTTTCCCTACTGTTGCACTCTCTGGAGTGGGAATAGTAATTTTTACCCTTACGCTATCCAACGCTTTCCCTACTGTTGCACTCACTGGAGTGGGAATAGTATTTTTTACCCCTACGCTATCCAACGCTTTCCCTACTGTTGCACTCTCTGGAGTGGGAATAGTAATTTTTACCCCTACGCTATCCAAAGCTTTCCCTACTGTTGCACTCTCCGGAGTGGGAATAGTATGTTTTACCCCTACGATATCCAACGCTTTCCCTACTGTTGCACTCACTGGAGTGGGAATAGTAATTTTTACCCTTATGCTAGCCAACGCTTTCCCTACTGTTGCACTAACTGGAGTGGGAATAGTATTTTTTACCCCTACGCTATCCAACACTTTCCCTACTGTTGCACTCTCTGGAGTGGAATAGTAATTTTTACCCCTACGCTATCCAACGCGTTCCCTACTGTTGCACTCTCTGGAGTGGGAATAGTATTTTTACCCCTACGCTATCCAACGCTTACCCTACTGTTGCACTCACTGGAGTGGGAATAGTATTTTTTACCCTCCCGCTTTCCAACGCTTTCCCTACTGTTGCACTCTCTGGAGTGGGAATAGTAATTTTTACCCTTACACTATCCAACGCTTTCCCTACTGTTGCACTCACTGGAGTGGGAATAGTATTTTTTACCCCTACGCTATCCAACGCTTTCCCTACTGTTGTACTCTCTGGAGTGGGAATAGTAATTTTCACCCCTACGCTATCCAAAGCTTTCCCTACTGTTGCACTCTCTGGAGTGGGAATAGTATTTTTTACCCCTACGCTATCCAACGCTTTCCCTACTGTTGCACTCACTGGAGTGGGAATAGTATTTTTTACCCCTACGCTATCCAACGCTTTCCCTACTGTTGCACTCACTGGAGTGGTAATATTAAATGTTACCCTCCTGCTATCCTACGGTAAAATATTGTAAATTTTTTATTATTAACTTAAATTAATTATATCTTAATTTTAAGGTTATTTGAGTATTTTTAAGTATGTTTTAGTTAATTATATTTATTATTTCATTCATTTTAAATTACTTTTAAGACATTTAAAAAAATTCGATATGTTGACTGACTATATTTTTTACAGACTATATTTTGGATTCGATATTTTTGTACTTACCTGTTTGTACATAGGAATTCGATATTTTGGCATTCTATATTTTGGTGACTATATTTTGGTAAGTCTATATTTTGTCATTCTATATTATGTCAGTGATCCCTTGCCTACGCCAACTGCTAGGCCACTGACCTGCGCACCACTTGCCCTTCAAGATCGCACCGAATCCCGTGCTCCCTGATGCGTCAGTGTATAGCTCGATTTGTTTGCGAGTCACCCAACCTTCCCTCCAGATCAGCAAACCGTTAAAGTCTGTCAGGAAAGTGTCCTACATTAACAGGTCCCTTTTCACCTCAGCCCCGAGTCTGACGTGGTGGTGCTTCTGGGTGAGGCCGCGTGTCAGTTGTGTCAATCGTCTGGCGAAAACCTTGCCTGCTGGGATGACCCTGGTTGCAAAGTTTAACTTCCCTATGAGCTGCTGGGAGTCCCTCAGTGTAGCTTTCTCGTACCCGAAGAGGCTCCTGATGTCTTGCCTGAAATCCTCCACCTTCTCAGGGGGTAGCCTGGAGTCTAGCTCGAACCCTAGGAACGTGATTTTTGTTGTTGGCCCCTCTGTCTTTTCTTTTGACAGGGGGATCCCCAGCTCACCCACAAGGCCTACAAATGCCCTCAAGGTATCCCTGCACTCTGGGGACCCTGCTGGGCCAGTGAACAGGAAATCGTCTAGATAATGGAGTTTCCCACCCGCCGGGTGCCTGTCGTGCAGTGCCCATTCAATGAAAGTGCTGAATATCTCAAAGTATGCGCATGATACTGAACATCCCATTGGCATTGCTTTATCATAATAATACATCCCTTCCCATTGGAAGCCTAGTAGGTGAAAGCTATTGGGGTGTACAGGGAGTAAGCGGAACGCCGACTCGATATCTGCCTTTGCCATGAGGGTCCCTCGGCCAGTCGCCCTCACCAAGTCAATTGCATCGTCAATTGTGGAGTAGCTCACTGAGCAAACCTCTGAATTAATTCCATAATTTACTGACATGCCGTCTGGGAATGATAAGTGGTGGATCAACCGGAGTTGGCCCTGGTCCTTTTTTGGGACTACCCCCAATGGTGAGATAACCAAATCCCTGCTCTGGTGGTGGGGAGGGGGCCTTCAATCCTGTTTATCTGCTTCTCTTTCACAATCTTTTTTTGTCACCAGCCCTGGGTGCTGCGTTGCTGATTTTAGGTTTCTCCCGCAGCCGGTAATGGGGGGGGGGGGGAGGGGGCCTGTGAATGGGATGGGAAAACCTTTTTTGAAGCCATGGACCAGTATCTCTGCGTCTGTCTTATTGTGGTACCCGTTGGCTAGCATGCATAATGTTTCCATGTCAATGGGGTACCATGCTAGCGTGACACCTCCCTGTCCTGCTGTCCCCTCACTGTCTCATATGCTTGGTTCACTGCTTCTTTTTCTCCCTTTTCTCCCATTTTGGGTCATCTTTGTGCCTGCATCCTGCAGCTGGGTGTGTGTCCCACATGTTGAACGTATGTGCTGGAACTTACATGCTGTCCCATATGTGCATTTTTTGGCCTCGAATTTCATATTGCTGGTGGCCCGCTGGAATGTGCCCCCTTCCCTGCGCTGAATTGTTTAGGTCTTTGAAAAGGCCTCCCTTTCCCTCTTAGAAAGGACCCTCGAGAGGAATGCTCGCTCTTCCTCCCCCATGTCCTGACCTCCCTGACATCCTCTTCGTTCCACTCCATTTCTGGGTGCGTCTGTATTTTTAGCCTTAACCTCTTATCGTACTCAAACCATGCGTCGCCTTGGAGCTGCCTCTGTGTGCTGTGTATGTTTGCCTCATAGAGCCATAGATCGGCTGCGCTGCGCGGGAACTTTTCTACTAATATGCACGCCATGATCCGGAATGCATCCAACCAATTATCAAAGGTCCTTGCCTTGCACTCCCTCCTCCTTTCCCTCCTATCCTCTTCTGTTTTGTTACAAGCTGTCAGGTCCAGCCCTTCTAGCTGTATCTCTAGTAAGGAAAAGATGTCTATGCTGAAGCCTTTCTGATCTCTGGTTCTTGTCCTGGAGTCTGCAGTCTGCGCTGGGACACCCCGTCGCTGGGGCAGCTATGCGCATTATAAATCCGATAAATAAATAAAATAAATATGAATTCCTTCCGACAGATTCTCTCTTTGACCGCTAAGGGTACGAGGCTTGCTAAACCTGTGGCCCTGGTGGTCAGGGACGCCGGGCCTGGCGCGGGCCATGTGTATGCCTTGGGTACTTCTATCACCAGGGGGGTATACTAGCTGGGCGGGGGTTCCCCCAAGCCACCGTGGGTGACCCTACCTCCCTCCCTGCGCACGCTGCGGTCTACTACCCTACTACACGCCAGACCGTGATCAAGCAGGTGCCTCAGCAACCCTGAGGTTTCACCTTCCCCCTGGGCGCTTGTGGCTTACTCCCTCTGTAAGGACCCCTGCCAGCTACTCGCCTGTGCCCTTGGTGGCCCTGCACCCTACATGCCCAACCCTTTCAGCAAAAGAGGTGCCATAGTCCTGCAGCATTCCCGAATGATCGCACTACTATGCTCACTCCGAGAGGATAACTAAATGATGCTATCCAGAGGAACCACCTGGATGAGATGGGTGGAAGAGTAATGAAATTACGAATCTTTCAGCCCATCAGAGGAAATGAATGATACAAAAGGAAGAGGAACGAGCCTTAAAAGTAGAACAGAAAAAAGGTGATAGTTCACACTACACATCAGAAAACTGCGGGGCATATTAGCAGAACCTCGTTAAAATTTTCGCCGTTTTAGCGGCAGGAAACTGCTGCTAAAACGGCGATAATGGGCTTGCTAATATGCGCTATAGAATTCCAACAGAAGCCCAGGTTAGATGTCTTGCACATCTAACCTGGGCTTCTATTCGAATTCTATAACGCATATTAGCAAGCCCATTATCGCTGTTTTTAAAATAAAATGTCTGATTTGACAAAATCAATAGCAGTGGGCAGTATGGAACGGTAGCGAGGCAGCTGGAGCGAGTTGGGGGAAGTGAAACACCTGGATAGGTAGAAAAAGCTGGGTGGAGTGGGAAAGCTGAGGGTAGAGTCAGGTCGTTGACAGAAGGCAGAGATAGAATGGGAGATCGCAATACCGAGTTGCTGCAGTGCTCAGTGTCAGAAACTTAGAGACAGTAGCCCACTCTTTGTGTAGAGACAGTGACATAAAACAGTAGGAAACAGGACATGCACAGGCATGAATCGCTAAATGTGAAATTAATGTAAAAAGACATATACAAATAGTTTCCTGATGTTATGGTGCAAATATGCAACTCATCTAATTAAATGTGACAGAAAAGAAAAAAAAGCTCCATCGATAGGGCAAAAACAGATAAAGAGGAAAACAATCCAATCACGAGCAACAAATGGATAGAGAAAAGAAAGCCATCCATCCAATCATGAGCAAGAAGCTGACCCAAAGCGTACTCTATGTTGGATTGTCTGCAAAGCTCTTTGGTAGACTCAGGTGGTCTGTGAAATGGGTGATTCACAAACATGCACATGTGGACACATACACGTGAACTAGTGAATGGAACCTAAAATATTTGGCCTCACAGATGATAAATATTAATTTTATTTGGTGTTCTACTTAAAAATAACCAGTGCAGGCGCCCATAGTACATCCGTCTGTTATTGTAAATTTCTGTATTTTAGTGCCAATTCTTGTTTGAATTGCGTGAAACTTTTCTCCAGGCTAGTCGTCATGTGTCTATTGTTATATTTTTACTATGGGACATTTATAAGTTGTTTTGACATGTACAAAATGTACTTCTAGATACCTCCCGAGTTGGCCTGCCTGTCCTTAACCTCTCTATAGTTCAACCCTTATTTGCGCCTGGTGGAAAACGCGAACAATAGCTAAGCTGGGTTTACAAATATCTGCTTTTCACAGAAACAGGCATTGTATAATTATGCTTCTCTTCCCAGTATGTCCAGAGTAACAGTCTATTTGACAGGCAGTAATGCATTCATTGTTGTTCTCGTTTTGTTTTTGCTCCATTCTTTCTCATGATTTACATGCCAAGGACAATAACAAAGAGACACCTTCGAAACAGTGTTCCTTCATTAATTGGCTCTGTTTTAAGAAAAAAACTGCATAGGCTTTTTTATGAGCACTGTTTATCTGAAAATACACTTGATACAGTGTGTCTTTCTGTTGCATGTTCTGCTTTTTAGTTCCTTTACATCCAGATGTCCCTGTGTGCTGTATGTATTCAATCATGCTCGTGGCCTAATTTGAGAAAGCATTCTCACTATAAATGTGTGATGTCTCTCACTCAGCAACTCCTAGATTGTCTCTGGCAAGTACACACCGAATACAAGGGTGTTTAGTTCATGCTATGATGTGATTCACACCAGAGGCGATGGTGGTCTTTAAATGCAGGGTAACATAAAAATACTTTCCTCGAAGCACAAAGAGCTAAAGCGAGCAAGCACGACTTCCTTCAGGGCAACATTTTACAGCACAAGTTTCAAAGAAATGTGATAAAAGTAGTGAGTTGGGGTACTCAAGAAATATTCTAATACTCTCATAACATACCTAGCAATCTTTTTCCTCCCAGGAGTGTTGGGTTTTCACCTACTGCAAGAACATTTTGAGGAGATGCTAACAAAATTGTGCTTTTCAGCACAATTTGTCTATGACATGTCTAAAATGTCTGTCGTTTCCAAGGAGATTCTCGGTAATATATATTGTGACTGACAATCGTCTTGGAGGGGATAAGATGCAAACATAAAAAATACACAGATATTGGATTCTCTAACTGAAAACAACAGGGATAGAAATATTTTACAGGCTTGTACGCAAATGCTATTGCTCACATTATTGTGATACTACTGGTCTGGACAGTAGAAACATCACCGTCTTACAGGCTATGGTCCCAAATGCCAGTAGTGATTATCATTTACGTGCCAGCTATAAATAGGTATTTGAAATATAATAATTTTGTTCTGCATTATATAAACATTTTTCAAATGGAAGCTTTACATTTTTGAAAAAATATACTTTAAGCAAAAAGCTTAAAATGCCAGCTTTTCAGTTTTTAAAAAATACGTGAATGTCCAGAGAGCAGTTTGTAATTTCTATCAAGTACTCACACACACTGCTACCTCACATGAACAGATTCAGCCATGCAAGCCATGTTTCATGATTTCATGGCATGGACATCAAACTTTTACCAATAATTACCATTGTTACGCAAGTCCAGAATAATACCAGGTGCAGGGATCATCAGCTCATGAATCCCCACATTATGCCAAGAACTACCACCGTTAGTCCAGGGAAAGCCTTAGAAGAGGATCAAACACCATTTCCTGTATTCTAACAATATGGGAAAATTACCATCATTATCCTGGGTCAGCTTTAAATCAGCAGTTGCAATCATTTTATCATGCGGAAGCCCACAATATGCTACCAATTACCAGCATTTTGTCACGGCAAGCATTGTATCTGGAATGGGCCGACTATATCGTGGATGCCAACTATATGCCCCGATTTACCACAATATGGCGATACCTGCATATGTCTCAGCCTCATCACCTCGCCCACTGAGTCATTTGCAAGCCACATCTCTTTGCATCTGAAGCTGTTCCCTCTTACCACCTACACCCACTGCCTAAGATATATATTGCTGCCCTATAAGCCTCAGTCTAACTCCTGTCAAGACCCAGCCATCTTCTGCAATCTTCTCGAGTCCAGCTTCCACACTTGATTTGAAATCACATCTCAACTGGCTTCTCAGAAGAACCAACACTCCTCCACCAACTCTTTACACTGTACAGTCCTAAATAATGCACCTGAGCTCTCGCCTGGTATTAACTGAGCTCTAAACATACATAGAGTCAAGCTCTCATGTCACCAGGAGAAGACCGTCTTACCTCTGTTCACAGGTCTACCACCACAGTCATACTCGTAAGACATACTGGAGATGAACATGATATGTATTTTTTTTATTTTTTTTGTAGGTACAATTATATAGCAAGACTATCACCCTAAGGGTATCCTGGCGCTTAGATTACAGAACAGCGGGAGCAACAGAATCTCCACCAAGTTCAACTTCCTTCCTAAGAAAAGGAGATCATTATCTACTGACCTGATGTGCATAAACACTGATGTAACCTCTCTGGAAAACAGACTGAATGTCCTCCCCATTTTCAACAGTAAAGACATTTCCACCAAACCTATGATGGAATCTAGTTTCCTCAGTACCAAAGTGCAGCCACCAAGAAAAACTCAGTTGTCCAAACAGGGCATTAAGAATCTGGTTGAAGAATATAACTCACATGCAGAAAAACAGTCCATAAGAAGTCATCACCATCCCCATACTTGAGGGAGGAAATAGAGAAAAGAGCAACCCCATAAAATTGAAAGGTATGATCTTAGACAACATTGTGAAGGTAATGATTGAAGGAATCTTCTCAGCCAGCACAGCACTTGTTTATCACTCAGGACCACAATCTTTTCTACCTTGATAAAATAGAAACTAAGAGAAAAAGGGCAGCCGTAATTTATAAAAAAAAAAATATTTTATAAAGTTTTATATAGCGCAAACTTGACCCAAGAGGGTATCAGAGCGCTTTACATTTAGGATTGTTATGTTAAAAGTTACATCAGTTACAAGAGCATAGAAAGGCACAGTACACAAAAATAATGTTTCAAGAATTTGTAGGAGGGAGGGAAGGAAGGAATCAGTAGCAGGCAGACGAGGAGGAACTGTGCCCAATGTCCGGCTGGGTAGGTGACGGTCAGGGGGAAACCAGGACCCATCTCCTCAATAGCTGTCTAGCAGTTCCACCGGATATCAGCCATGTTGCTCAGGTCTCAGCGAACAGGGGAACCAGTTTTGAGTTTATTTGATTTGATAAGTTTATATAGCGCTGGCTAGACCCAGAGGTATCAAAGCGCTTTACCAGAGGAACCAAATAAAAAAATAGAAGAGTCTTATAAAAAATAATCAATTCTATCCCTTTCAATGTCTTTCGATTGAAATAATGGTTATCGCATCGTCCAAGATATAAATCCCATTATTTCAATTGGGATTTATTTTTCGGCAAATAGGAAATCTGTCATCATTGTGAAGGATTAACCCATCCACCAAGATCTAAACCAGAACCTGAGTTCTTCATCAGCAGGAGTAATAACATTTGTATTGGTGTTTCCTAGGTGTGAGCTGCAATATAACACCTACCACTCTAACACAGTTCTTGTGCATGAGCCTGAGAAGAAATACAAAGAATAATGGGTAAAAAACATGAACCTCGGTGGGGCCATTCACTGCTTTCTGGGAAGTCAGTTTAGTGATTCTTAATACGTTTTCTAGATTTGAGTCATGTGCCTTCAACTGATGGGATGGATTCATGTTATATCAATACAGAATGACGATACATCTCTCTCATCAGGTTTGGTGATAGTTCAAGATGATGTCTTAAAAAAAAAACTAAGAATGCATTTCTGCTTATGAAGAATACATTTGTGAATCTTGTGAGCTACTAGCAAATTGCTTTGATATGGAGTCCAGCAGTACTGCCTGTTAATGGTGAGCTCCAGTAGTGGATTTTCTGGCCAAATTGTCACAGACCTGTCAGCCAACATTAATTGTCCCTGATGGCTTTCTTGTGTTCATCCTCCTCGGTCTCTAGGTTACATTCCCCCTTCCAAAGAGAGATCAAATGGTTTGACACTGTGGGAAAATTATTGAAGAATAGTCAAGGAAGTACTATGCAGAACTTCTTATCATCCCTGACCTTTATGTGAACCGACCACTGCTTGACCAATTTAGCACTGGGTAGCAAAAAAATACAATATGCAGATGGATTGTGATACATGATAACAAACAATATGGAGGAAAAGACTGAAACATATGGATTACATATGGGTTGGACTGCACAAGGGTTGAAGGTACATTCACCAGCTGTGTCTGAAGCCCTCTTGTTCACATGTTAGTATCTACAATCAATGATTACCAACAATTATCAGTACAGTTGGACACCTTTAATTCTAGAATTATGACCTTGTATAAGGGGGTGCCGCAAGGATCATCTTTGAGCCCTACCCTTTTTAATAAATGTGTTGCCCCTCTAGACAAAGTAATATGATTCTGTGGATTTGAGGTCATCTCATATGCAGAAGACACCCAAGCAGTCATAACTATGGGATCTAGCCCAGAATCTATGAAATGCATGTTCAGGGATTGTATGACCATAGTTGCCTCTTGGATGTTAGCTAATGTTCTTCAGTTGAACTCCAGTAAAACAGAACTTCTGCTCTTTGGAAAAATGCAGGGCATATGGTCCAGCGACTGGTGGCATATGGAACTGGGAAGTACTCCCACTGCAAAAGGAGTTGCTAAAAATCTTGACGTCCTAATTGATGAAAACCCCTCCATGAAAAAACATGCAACCTCGATCTTAGGTGCATGTCTTGGTCTGATGTGCATGCTTAGAAAAGCTTTCCAATGGCTACCTCTACAGAGTAGGATGTTACTCACCCAGGCACTTATCGTTAGTAGCCTGGACTACGGAGATGCTCTGATGGTTGCAATGAATGAATAAGCATGCTCTCTTTAAGCTTCTATGTCTGGTCTACAAATCCTTATCCGGTAGTACTCCAGAATATTAGCAAATTAAGTTGCTGTCATACATACCAAGCCGTAACCTCAGATCCAGGGAGCAACTCCTTCTATGCCCTAGGCGCATCCGTTCAACCAGACATAGAGGCCACTCTTTCTCTTTTCTGGACCCCAAATATTGGAATCAGCTACCTTTGCAGCTACGCTCATGTCTGAATTGTGTTTTATTAAAAAATCTCTAAAAACCTTGCTTATTTTATTCTAACCTGTGAAGCTGCTCGATAGCCGTGAGACCCCTTCGGGGGTGATTAGTGAGCATAACAAAAAAAATTAACATAACAATATAAAAGACACCCAGAACACTAGGTTGTTTTCCAGCACTTCCCTTCAGAGTCCAGTTTAAAGTGGCTGAAACATCCTGCATGAGTTCATGCGGATGACTGGTTTTCTGAGGAGTCTGACTACAGAGGGCAGCATTGATCCTTCTTATGCTTGGCTTTAATCTGGTGGATGCCATCTTGGAGTACAGCCCATTTTACAGCAACGGATTTCCATATGCTGTTAAGGTCAGTGCTTCGAGGTCACCACTTAGACAAAAACTCTTTAAAGAAACATAATAATAACACAACAGTTACTGTGGCTGTAGCTGTTGCTCTAGTATCCTTGATTGTAATCCTATATATTTACTTCAAACATATCTAAATAGGAAAATATTGATTTTAATATAACTGTTGCAAACAAATCGTCACTAAATAATATAGGAGGTAAAAAATGTCTACCACAAACACTTTGAAAGTAATTGAACGACTAATACACATTTATTTAGTAGAAGTTAAAATCATTAAAAGGTTAATTATTGCAAAATTATTTGTAAAATACCTTTCTTAACAAACATAGACAAATTACCTCTATTTGTATTGTTTTTAAAAACAATTATTTTTAAAACATGTTTCATATATTCATTTACAAAATACAACTAATACTTTTTATGAAGTCAGTTTATATTTTATACAACTTACTCTGACCATACTATATACTTAATACATAAATACATAAATACTTCTGAAAATATTGTACATACCAAACATTTTATATAAATACATAATGAAAATAAATTATTTTAAACACAAACATAGAAATATTCAATAGTTAATAAATATAGTTTTAAACACATATGTCACAAAACTCATACTCTTAATTCCTTGTGAACATTGTAAATATAAAAAATATAAATAAAGATAAATACTTTCATAATTTTTTTAATAAATATTTAAAAATCTACATAATATAAACATCAATGATCAAAAAAAACAAAAAAGGTGGGCTACCCTACAGGGTTGATAGATGGTCATGCCTGGGGGTAACTGTAAATCTCTTTTATATGCCCGGAAGCCGCAGGCAACGTGGCCTGAACACACTAGGGTGGTGCTGCAGTGCTGGAGAGAGGCCAACAAACTCTTAGGATGGGCGGGGGTGATAACTGGGAGATCGCCATTGTGGCTAGGTGAGCACCTGCAGGAAGTAACCACTTTGGCATGCTTCAAGGGGTGGAGGCTGATTGGTATTGAGTACTTAGGGGAAGTCTGGAAAGGGGACTACCCCCGCTCCTTTGAATACCTCCAAAAGGAATACGATTTACACCATTCACAAAGATACCAATATCTGCAACTCGTACATGCCTTATGATCCCATATACAAAATGGCACCACTGTTCAGGAATACTCCCCACTGGAGGATAGGTTGCTGCTCGATCCTATAGCGGAAAAGCCCACGTCTACAATCTACAGTAAATTAATAAACAACGTGCCTGACCTCTTGATCACTCTCAGGGCAACTTGATCCAAGGATTTGGGAAGCCTAAACGATGCAGATTGGCAGGAAGCACTGCAGAGTCCTAGAGAGATTGCAATCCGCTCTCAGTTCAGACTGGTGCAGTTAAAATTTTTCCATTGCACCTACTACCCCCGCACGCATCTTTATGCATGGGGTTGGAGTCAATCGGCGCTCTGTGTTAGGGGTTGTGGGCAAGAGGGGAGCTTCTTTCATATCCTATGGGAGTGCCTGGAGATCACCACATATTGGTCGCGAGTCACTGACACCATGTCAAGGGTGGTAGGTGAGATGGTTCCGATGGAGCCAAAGTGGCTATTGCTGATGATCAAGGGGGACAATGACTGGTCCAGATACGTAGAGCTCTGGTTGGCCCTTGCAGCGAGGGTGGTAAAACAGAATATTGCTTGATTGGTGCCACAGGGCTGAGGAAACAGCATACAGAAGTAGGGGGAGCACGAAAAGGTGGAAGAAAGAATGGGCACCCGGGCGCAGGTACATAGAGACTGGAGTATTCATGGATGGGTAGGAAAGTGGGTGACGGCTTATTGTCATTGTTGTTCCCTATTGAAGATTACAATGTTAATTTCTGCAAATGTGCCCGACGTACAATACTGTAATTGTGTGATGTGATGCTGTATGGTCTCATGAGCATTGGTAATAAAAAAAGAATATTTTTTTTTTTTCAAAATATACTTATTTAATTACTGCCCTACAAAAGTATACCACATGTATAATTTACTGTACATATGTGCTGTTTTTTATCCAGTCATAAATGGCAATAGGGAAAGGGCAAATGGTTTGGGGGGTCAGATTTACTGTTTCAACTTCAGTCCAAAAACATTACGGAAAGGGCATATATCTTGAGACGGTCGGGTGATTATTCAAGCCTCCGTCCTACAAACAGTGTGGATACTCCATACAACTGATCAAGGTCAGATTTAGTCTTCTAACTCCAGTCCCAAAAACACTTGGGGTTGTTCACATAGTTGGAGTAGGTCATATTTACTATTCTACCTATAATCCCATTAACACTAGGAAATTGCATTCCCTGCACTATTGGGGAAAGTACATATTCTTAAAGGGGGCAGATTTACTATTCTAACTCCAGTGCTTCAAACACTGAGTAAAGTGCATAGTGTGATTAATATTCTTAATTCAGCCCTAAAACATTGAGCAAAGTGCAGAATTGTTTTGGAGCGGAGGGAGTAAAAGTACTATTCTAAATCTAGTACATCTAAAAATTAGGAAAGTGCTTATATTTGTCAGGCTTAGATTTACTATTGTTATGTGTCTTAGTTAGGCTCAGAGAGAAACGGTGCCATTTTACCATGTACATGTTTTCTAAGTTGCCTTTTCTTTTACACAATGACTTTTGACACATATGTGTGTGCGTGACAATGCAGGATTAGTTTCTCTGAAACCACATTACTTACAAATTCCCCTTAGTAAGAACATTATCACAACACCTTGACCATCATGTACAAGGCCTTGGCACACATTGTACCAATGTCATTATTTGTTTTTCTCCATAATGCGACGCAGCTATCAATAGATCAAAACAATGTCATCCCTACTAAGACCTCTGAACAAGGATGCTTTTTGTTATAAATAAACAAGCATTTCCAGGTTTAGGCAGATGACGACTGGCTATCATTGCAAGGTCACTACACACTGAAACCTCTGCTTATCTGCCTGCTTATCCCTCTGCAAGGATGGATGTCCAAACTGTAACAAAGATGGGTACCTATATTCTTTTCCTTCAGCTAACAGGGTTGGATCATCCAATATGGGGTTCTTGGCACAACACAAACCTACAACCTAGGCATCTAGGTTAGGGAACACATAGTAGAAGTATACTATACATATTTACATATATATTGTTTTGATATGCCTGCATATATACATTGTTTTAGCAAGATGGTGGAAATGTTCATTCAGTTCATCGTCCTTATATTGCTATACTCTTTCATCTGCTTCTGTCTATGGATCATTGCATCACATATATTCTATACAAGAATCACAATGGTTCAATAAATATTGGAAAATGCCCCTTTGAGTATTCCCTGTATATTCCCAGTTGCAAATAGCACCACATGGTTATTTCACTCTTACAAACAGGATGAAAAAACAGAAATATAAACACCATACAAAGAAATATTAAAAAAAAAAGTTTAATGGTGCCCTACCTCACACAACAGCAAGAACTAGACTGGGTCTCCTTTGCAATTAGGGGGCGACATGGCCGGTCTTAACCTGCTACACAATGCCTCCTAATGTTGATAATTTATCAGCAGCACAGGTGTAGACATTATACAAAGATTTAGTAACAATGTACAGATGCTTAACTCAGTTAATTATGCGAAAATTAACACTTAACCCTGTGGGGAATGCTCAAGCTGCACCACCTCAATTGCCAATACCATGCATCAGTCCACAAATGCTAAATGCATTAATGGGAAAGTTCTCTTCAGATGGGAGAAGATTCCATCCCTAAATGCACAAAAACCAAGTCAGCTTAAGGTGGTGTTTCCCCAACACGGGCCTGCAGGAAAAATAAAAAATTCTATCAATTTACTTGTCAATGAGGATGGCTCCCCCTGTGGAAGACTGCATAACTTGGGGTACAGCCTTTGCTGCAGTCTATACCAGAAAACATGGTACCCCTTCACTGGCTGTTTTACCTGAAGTGCTGAAACATGTCCTGAATGAGTATGTAGCAGCACCTGCCCTGGACTTGGGGATGAAACTGATGGGCAATTTTACAGAGGTATTCACCATTATGCTGAGTAACAAAAAGTGGGAAGCAGCAGCTTTAGCTATACACCAATGCCTAATGGACTTGGCCCCAGTACAACAGGAGCACAAATTACCTAAAACTATTGAAAAAATCTATGCTAAGGATTGACATAAAAGATAACTTGGGAGCCAAACGTGATAAATCACAACTAAAGAGTAACTGTGAAAAGGATAACCCTAAGCAAGCTCCCGAATCTTCTACAAAGAAGAAGTGGGAAACTAAGAAAAACAAAGACAAAATAAAATCACGAGGTGTGTTTCTTACACAGGAAGCCACTCAAATGCACTATAATCTATGGAACCATGACAACCCTAGAGTGCCTAACAGGTAACAGGATATTGATACATGTTTATCCCATTCCTTTGAGGAATTATCTAATAAGCGTTCAGAGAGAGGTGGATGGTGAAAGCGCAGATCGGAGGAGCACATTAAACTGTAGAAGGACTCACAGTGCTCATCTGACTACATCATTAAATAGAAAGTTAAACCAAAGCCTTCCAAGTCTCAATTAAAAAAGAAGAAGGAAGCCAGACTTAAAGTCAGGCATGCCCCGGATATTGAGGGTACTGCTTTTAAGCTGGGAATGGGCAGTGATCATGCTGGACAGCATAGACGAAGTCATGATAGTGACAACAGTTCACCAGAACCCGATGAATTGTCTGATGGGAGTGGTGCTGAGTGAGTACATCATGGTGGAAACACCGGATACTAGGGTAAGTGTCCCACATCAATTATACGAAATAGAACTCCAATTGGAGGGGGACATACCCAGAAACATTAATGTTCTATTTTTAAAGGACTCAACAACATGATATGGCTGAAAAAGATTGGCCACCTGATTTCGTAATGGAGTGCCCAAATGGAGACACAGTCATTTTACCTGCCTTTTCCGACATTATTCTAGAATCAGTTAAACAGTCATATGCCATGGAATGGGTGCTAGTGCTAGCTCCTGCGTTATACAGCAACCATGTGCGGTGGGATGGCAGTTCCCCTTATCATCAAATACCACTGATAACAACTCCACAACCTCAAAGACAATATCCCATTAGCATGAAGCTAAAAAACTAGTTAGGGAAATTCTTCAACAACTTGAATATCAAGGTGTAATAGAAGGTTACACCTCATCAATGAATAACCCTTTGTTCCCTGTCATGAAATGCAATCATCCATATCGTCTAGTATTAGACCACAGACACTTAAACACAGCTACTCGTATGTTTGCACTACAAAATGCGCAAAGTGCCGCACTAATGAACAAAATAGAGCAGAAGAAATTAAAAACCATGCTTGATTTCTGGAACAGATTTTTATTACAGAATATAGCACATGGAAGCAGATATTTGACCTTCTTTGAAGCACTAGGCTCTCAGAGGCAATTCTGTTGATTGTCCCGGGACTGTAAGAATAGCCCCAGACTGTTTTCAGCCACAGTAACAGAGCTACTACAATCTTTTGATTACTAAGCATTGTCCTATGTCGATGACATCTACTTGACAGATGATGACCTCATGGAATATTTGATAAGAGTAGAATGTATAATTCTGGGGCTTGCTCAAATGGGCAGCAAATTAAATTGAAAAGAATCAAAAATTGCCCGACTCAATACCTTGTTTCTGGGATATGAGTTATCTTTTTTTTTATTTTTTTATTCATTATTGACAAGCAGGTCAAGGTGATCCACAAATAAATTTTTAACAAAACATATAATATAAAATAACGGTACAGATCAAAATACAAATAAAGTAACGCCAGACTCTTTGCATTACACATCCTTCAAATGTAGCCATAGGACAGAACAAAAAGCAAATGGAAAATGATGTATAGTCCTGTATCAACAATGACAAAATGGAAAAACACAGATATATTCCCTGAGGCCTACTACTATTAGTGTCTTCTGTAGTCATGTACTATTCTAAAAAGGTGCCCCAAATTTTAACAAGGGATATGAGTTGTCAAGTGAAGGAAAAAACCTTGCAACACATTTCTTAGAGAAGTGTGAGCTACTTCAACATTCAACTACAATGAAAATACTGCAATCCCTATTGGAATTCCTAAAGTTTGGCAGAGCATACATTTCAGATTACGCAGAACGGGTTAAACCATTCTACGACTTAATACGTCTGGACTCTTGCAGAACATATTAGACACAAGAACACACAAATATCTTATGCTCCGTATAAGCTGACATAATAGCTTCAAAACACTTACACACAATGAACATTGTTTCCGTGTCATTGCAGCGACATCCGGGTACACCTATGTTGCATTCAATGATGGTAAACCAGTACTATTTGCATATGAATAACTTTTATATACAAATGCTGAAATTAGTTTTGCACCTACAGAAAAAATACTGACAGCAGTACAAACTACTAAGGTGAGAGAGCGAGCACTGCCTTAGGGAAAACGCACCAATGTTGTTACCTCATTGCCGGCCCTAAAGGCATCACCAGAGCAAATGGCCCCACTGCTAAAGCATCACATCCACAATGGATATAATGGTCTAACTCGCTTACTGCAACAGATGCAGACTACAAGTTGACTCTACACTACAACCACCAGCCTTTTTGCAGTACGAACTAGAATAGCCTTTGCCTAATGAAATAATCCCTCTAGAAAGCTTCGATCACATCATTTATACTGATAGTTCTGACCAGTCAGCCGTAGGGAGAAAGCACCAATACTCAGCGGCATGCTCAATTGGAAAAGGGCGTATGCACGATGGAGAATTCCATCCTGAGAAACTCTACACACAGTCACTTGGTGGTTGCACAGCACAGCTGGCAGAACTGAAGGCTCTAATTCTGGCACTGGAAATAACAGATCCAGGATTCCCTACACTTACTGAGTGTGATTTGTATTAGCAAGTCCAGTCTTATAATGAATACCTACATTATTGGAGCCAGAATTGATTCAGAGACTTGAAGGCTTGTACAATCAAGCACAAGATGCTTTGGGAACAGGTGACAAAGCTGAAAGATTGCTTGCCGTGGACTCATGTAATATACACATTGAGTCATCAACATGCTGGCGTACATGTTGCAGGAAATTCCATGACTGACAAATCCTCAAACATTTGCACTGCTGCAGTTGCTGCAATCACTCGCTCAAGTGAGTGAATATACAGAGACATCATGTTGGCTGTCAATGCTGCTTGCATCAAAGCTCATTTGCTAAAAGGCTTTCCACTCAAGTACTCCTACAAGTTAGATGCACAGAACAACCCATTTGCTCACATTCCTAGAGTGGGGGATAGAGTAATACCTAACACCGATAGCAGGATGAGTTTAAAAATAGCTTCACAGGAGGGTCTGGCATATGTACATGTAGGGGCAGCAGCTACAATTTAATTATTGCAGCACCAGTACTAGTAGCTGGGTCTTTACAAACAGGCCAAGGACTTTGTCCTTTAATGCGACATCTGTCAGTAGATGAAGGGTTCCACCTCAGCGCATCCACCACAGACACCTCTACTGATTTCAAACAAGCCTCTGGCTTGTGTTTACCTGTGACACTGTGCTATTTGTCATCAGATGAGGCATAAAAGTACAACATTATAGCGGTGGATTTATGCTCTCAATTCATATGGGAATGGCCACAGCGATCGACTGATGCCCAAACTGTTATAAAGGATATGCAAGTCTTCATTGGGACATATGCAGTAGGCCTTTTAAATTTCGACCAGGGTCCCGGGTTTAGCTCTAGGTCTTACAAAGAGGCCATGGGAAGTTTGGGTGTGACCCTGCATTGCTTCTCTCCATACCACCCTGAGGGAAATAGGTTGGGGAGAGGAAAAACCTTGACTTAAAGCAGTCTTTAATTAGAGTATGAGGCTCAGGTTGCAGTTTGGTACATCTCTTATATGGGGTTCAGCTGGCATTCAACAAACTAGAAAATCCCTGGGTGGCGGGACTCTCTATGAAATGCTGTTTAGGGTAAAGATGTGGATCCCTGACAATCCCAGCTCAGTGGTAGTGGAAACACAGTTTGACAGTTTGACATCACTGAACGTCTGGCTATTTTACAGGAACTGAATGACTTCCGGGATGAACAATGCAACATCCAGTTAAAACTCACCACTACTGGGGAAGTGAAGGAAGTACTGACAAGGCCTAACTGGGCCCCAAAGGTTGGGGATCTGGCCAGGGAGAATATAGTGGACAAGAAAGAATACAGGCCATCGTACAGAGCACCTGTACCTGTCCTGACTATTCGAAGGCACTGGAACTGTACTTTTTTCCTTCCTGCAGTTCAAAAAGACCAAAGATTTTTCTCTATTGATCTGATCAAACCACACTATGTCGACAATTCTAAACAGTAAACCACATGGGCTCCTGGGTAGCTGCATGCCTCCTCTCTCTACCATATAGGAAGTTCATATGGAAGCATTCTCTCTCCACCAAGAGACAATAATCAAAAACAACAAAGTTTGCCTTCTGCCTGTTGCTACAACTATAACAACAACATTACAGTCAACCAGTACAGAAACACAGATTTCAATTTGGAATCCTGACAACAAAACTGTCTACGTCAACGTACCACAGATCGAGTCATCTCCTAGTTCTGCAACACCTGCTGAGCTACCAAAAATTAACCTACCAGTCTCATTACCGAGGCCTGGCTGAAACATGTTGACCACACAGGATGTGGGAGATCATAGATAACTCGACAACACATCCATTGCCTTGTTTTTAACACTGCCAAGGTCCCGCTAATAAAATACCTAGTATAGGAATTGGGACCCGAGAACAGTTTTTCTAAATTGGTCCTGTCAATTTCAAACAGCCTTTCAGCAGCCTCAATGACATATGGAAAGTTTTCCAGCAAGAAGCTGCTGAAAGGCTGTGTGAAATTGACAGGACCAATTTAGAAAAAGATCTGGCAGTGGGTGACAACAGTATGACAGCCTTGTCCACTAGAATATACGTTTGGGAAACAGAGTGTCATCAGCAATAGACATTATACAACAGGATATGTCAGCATTACAACATGGGCAGTCACAGCTTAGGTCTATTCTACTGTAGAGCTGGACACTTCAAATACAATGTTCTAGTTGCATGCTGTGGTGACTTATTAATGCCACAAGCCTGTTTCACCTTACCACCTGCAAAACAGCAAATACTCATTGCATGAAAGATGCAAGGGACACTATGTTACACACAGGAAAAACTAGAGAAGTTACATTTCACTGTTGCAGAAACACCATCTGTGGTTTGGATAATCCATGGATACATCACCCTGCGGATTTCAACATTTCATTTTCAGAACTGTCTGCAATACCACAAAGTGAGCAGATATGAAGCATTTGGGAAAGGGTTTGTACACAAGTATTGGGAACTTCCTTTTGAATTTCAGTGTCAAAATAGGGAGACTGAGGGTTTTCTCAGCAGTTCAGACCGTAGGAATATTTTAAGTGAATCCTTAGTGTGCAAAGACGTTTTGCTTCATGGGGCCGGTAATGCTTTCTGGCAAACGTACCTTGATACTTGAAAGATTTTCCTGCAGCTGTGATACATCTGGCTTTCAGATTGCTCTCCAAAGGGAGTTACCTGATGCTGAACAGTCAAGGTTGCTGTGGAATGAAACCAGTGGTTGCTTATCTGGTGAAAGTTTCTTCCATAGTCACTGCTGGTACACAAGAACTATTTCTACCTGCCGGTACAGATAGGGAGGCACCGCGTTGACCTTCAATAAATTGTACCATTGATGCCCTGAGCAAACTGAAAACATCATTGTTTCAAAAAAATGTGGCCTTAACATCTGCATAGGAGACGTTTGATCTTCAGGTTGCAAGTTCCGCTTCAGAGATACAGGAACTACTCCTCACTAACCTCTCATGACATTTTGGAGAGCTGGTGGACCACATTTTTAACATGTCTAGTCCTGCTCCTGATTGTCAGACCTGTGATTGAATCTTTCTGCTCTGCAATGGATGTCCCATTTCACAAAAAAATGAAGTTAGCAATGTCACATGTGCTGCTGTACCGTGAATGCATGGTACATTGCTTTGATGCACCTCTGCTTCAGGATCTTAATGAGTATTGTTTTCTATCATTTCTGCCTCTGTGGCTACAGTGCTTGCAGCCCGCATTCTGCTGTCTACTGTGGACTTTCGAGTGTGCCTTAGACTTGTGCCTAAGTCCTGGGATGCTTCTGCTCCTTGTGAATTGGATCTTGTCTCTGGTTTTGTGGATCTTCCACTGACGGCAGTCACTCCCTCGGTGGGTGCTACAGGAGCTCTATAAACATGCTCCGAGGTGTACCTCAGGGATCATCGGTTGTCGGGAACAGAAATGATTCATTCACCTCTCAAAACACATCAACAATTGACTGTTTCATTTGGTGGGAAATTTTAAATTGACCTGTTTTTAACAGCTCAAATTGTTAATACATTTTGTTTTTAGTGTCTTTGTATATTTTTTTTTACATTTTCAATAATGGCATTATGTGTGTTTTGGTTCTCAACCTGTATGATTGCCTTTTTAAATATATTTTTAGATTGATGTAAAATCACTTTAATATGCATATACTGTGACACTCGTCCATAGCTTTCTTATGATTATATAGCTTTTTAGTCTACTTATATCTGAGGAGTGAGTGCCAGGTGTCTTAGTCAGGCAGGTGGAAAAACACTGCCATTTCATCATGTACAGTTTTCTTTCTATTTACCACAATGACTTTTGGCACACATTTGTGTGTGTGGCAATGCAGGATTAGTTAGTAAGAAGATCATCACAACACCTTTAACATCAGGTACAAGGCCTCAACAGACATTGTACAAATGTTGTTATGTATTTTCATTCATAAGGTGATACAGCTATAAATAGATAGATCATTACAATGTTGGCCCGACTAAAGCCTGGGCTAAAGTGCAAGGCTGCTTCTTGTTATAAATCAACAAACATTTCCAGGCTTAGACATAGGAGCATTTGCTGTCATTGCAAGGTCACTAGATGCTGAAACCTCACCCCAGTTGATTGTTGATCTCTCTACAAGAAGGGATGTCCAACCTGTGACAAAGATGGGGACCTTTATCCTTTCCCTTCAGGTAAAGGGTTAGGATCATCCAATAGCAGATTCTTAGGAGAACACACACATACACCCTAGGCATCTAAGTTAGGGAGAGCATAGTGGGAGTACACTATCTATACATATATATATTCACTGAAAAAACCATAGGTTTCACACCAGTTATAGTTAGGAATTAGCATTTAAAAAACCTATTAAATTCACTGAAAAAACCATAGGTTTCACACTAGTTATAGTTAGCTGGAAATTTTACTCGCATAAAACATTGAAATTCCCTCGTTATAGTTAGTTGGACTCACTATAACTTGCGCGTGCAATGCACTGCTGATGACGTCACATATTACATCACTCATGACATGGTCAGTGACATCACTCATGACATCACTGATGACACCATCCAGTGAATGTGTGTCTTTCTGAAAAATAAATATGTGTTATATATGTATATGTAAAAGTTGATGGAAGAATAAATGTTTAAATAAGTGTTTACATGGATTTAAAAAAAAATTGATTGGTTAACTGGCTTATTAAGTGTATCTTAGTGAATACATATATTAGTGAGTAATGTTTTAGTGTTTCACTTTGTGTATAAGTGGCAGCATGGGTTGGTGAGTAGCGACATGTGTATGTATATGGGTTATTAGATGTTTTTCTTAGTATCATTATGAGTGTTTGTATGGTTTGGTGGGGGTATTACTTAGCACATAGATGCATGAATGACTGACTCTCTCTTTGTATGTGTTTTGAAGACAGCATATGTGCAGGACTGTATGGGTGGATGAGTGTGTATATGTGTGTGTTAGTGAGTGAATGACTGTCTCACTAGTGTCTTTATCAGTAACTACATATGTTTTAAACTAGTATATGTGAATATTGATGTATATAAGTGAGTATATGTGAGAGTAAGAGATTGTAAGAGTTCCTGTTTAAATAAGTATGTGTTTCTATAAGTGATTGTTTAAGAGAGTAAGTATGTGTAAGTTTCATTAGAAGTAAGGTGGTAGTGTGTGTATAGCTGTATATGCATATAAATGGATGCTCAATAGTTTACTTGCCTGTGTGAGTATGTATGAGAGTAACTTTTGGATGACTGTCGGTGTGTAACAGGATGTATAGGTGTATCACTACATATGATGAGTGAGTATATGTATGAGTGACTATATAGAACTGTTGGTGAATGAGTGCATGTGTATATAAATGGTGGAATTATTGAATTGGTTGTTGTAACTGGTATGGGTATCTCCATTTTTTTGAAAATTTTAGTTTCTATTTTTGAATATGTGTTTCAAGGGTTACATTACAGTGAAAGGAGGTCTGTCACTCTGTCACAAGGATGGTGTCATCAGTGATGTCATGAGTGATGTCACTGACCATGTCATGAGTGATGTAATATGTGACGTCATCAGCAGTGCATTGCACGCGCAAGTTATAGTGAGTCCAACTAACTATAACGTGGGAATTTCAATGGTTTTATGCGAGTAAAATTTCCAGCTAACTATAACTGGTGTGAAACCTATGGTTTTTTCAGTGAATTTGATAGGTTTTTTAAATGCTAATTCCATATTATAACTGGTGTGAAACCTATGGTTTTTTCAGTGAATTTCATAGGTTTTTAAATGCTAATTCCTAACTATAACTGGTGTGAAACCTATGGTTTTTTCAGTGAATTTCATAGGTTTTGTAAATGCTAATTCCTAACTATATATAGGGCCTCTAACCTATGTTTTTTTCAGTGAATTTCAAAAGTTTTTTAATAGCAAATCTCTGTAGGTATGAAATATAATATTTTTTATAATGAATTTTATATTGTATATTTATGTAATACTATTTTTTTATGTATATTTTTCCCTTTTTTTTTTTGCCTTGGTGCGCTCCCGGTGCGCGTACCGGTGCGCGCACCGGTAAGCGCTGTGCACGTACCGGTGAGCGTCCCGTTAGCGCTATTGCTGCGAATGAAAACATCATCGTGACGTATCGCGTAGTCGCGTGATGCGTCTTATGACGCACGGCGTAAGCGCACCCGGAAGCGCTCGAGCGCATACGATCGCGCTAAGTGAGCGCCTCCCGGGTGCGCCCCGGGGCGTGTAGCATAAGCGCATCGAGTCATGTGACCTGAAAATAACACTTTTCATTGGTTCAGAACAGTTTTGTTTTCCAAATGATGAAAGCCCCCACCTTTTTTCCTCATTCTCACTTTGTTCTTTGAGTGAGGAAGACCTGTTTTCATTCATTGAAAAATGGCTACAGTAGCAGCAGCAGCTGGAGCATATGCACCACCACCACCACCACCACCACCAGAAGGACCACCACAACACCACACTGGTGGTGAAGAAGAAGAGGAGGAGGAGGAGGAGGAGGAGGAGGAGAGGAGGTTCCTGCCTGAAGACAATCCCCCTTATAAACCGGAGAGCACATTGTGTGGGAGTTTTTTAATTTCCCAAGAGGCCAGAAGAAAGTCAATGCGGCAAAGGTGACTTGTCTGATCTGTGGCTCTCAACTTTCCAGGGGGAACCCTACAAAAAAGTATTCTTTTGGTAATTATACCATGATTCGCCACATGCAACGCAGGCATCCCAACAACTATTCTGCGGCAGAGGTGAGAGAACTGTCCCGAAACCTTCCCCAATCTTCTTCCAGATCCTCAACAAGCAAACAACCTACTCCATCGGGTCCTGAGGCAAGGGAGATGGTCCCAAACATACAAACACAGTTTGGTGATTTTAAAATTGTTTGTATTTATTGCGGGACTACAATTTCGTATGGCGAGAAATGTATAAACCTAATCAACCATGCAGGAGAGAACCACATCTGCCGAAAGAAGCCTTCATTTTTTCCTGATTTTTTTGCTCCAGTTGAGCCGTTTACAATTCCCTGTTTTTTGTTTGGCCCCATAAAAAAAACAAAAAAAAATATAAAATTGTTCATAAAAGCCAAAAAAAGTAAAAAATGTTCAAAAAAACTATAAAAAAATATAAAACAACATAAAGAATAAAAAAACCAGTTCTTTTTAGAACTACCTCCAATTTATAAAAAAATGCTACATTTTTATAAAACTCTGTCATTCTTTTTTTTCCAGGGTACGCTCCCCGGTACACTCCCCGGTGCGCGTACCGGGCGCACCCCCCGCGAATATCGAAAAAAGATTTATTTTTTTTTGCCCCGCGGGCTCTTTTATGGCCCCCACATCAAAACTAGGGGGTCAAGGGGGGGTCTACCCTGCCCCCTTTTGGTCATTTCCCCTTTGTTTTTGCCACCTCTTGTGTCTCGATCCTACCGAGACACAAGATGGCGGCCGCTCCGGACTGTTTGGAATGTTGACAGACACCCGAGAGCCAATCAGCTTTCCGCTCGCGAACTCGCTTAGTGCGCACCACGCGCCCCGGGGCGCGTACCGGGGCGCGCTTATAGATATATATATTTTTTTAACCTAAATTACTCAAAATCCACTGGAGCACATATCTTAAGACATAGCAAAGGCACATCGGGCTAACAGTCCCTACAATTTTGCCAAGTTTGGTGGAAATCCATTCAGCCGTTCGGGCTAAAAGTGAGTCCAACCGCCCTATGGACATTAACATGGGGAAAACACGTTTTGGGACCCCCCTTTTATCTCGGCCCCCGCTTGACGAATCCCCCCCAAACTTTCAGGGAAGGAGCAGAGCAGAGCGGGCCATCTTCTTTGAGAAATTCACGAAGATTCGTCCACCGGCGCCAAAGTTATTCCCAATAGAATGTTGTGGATTTTCTATGGAAACTAGGTCCTAACTATAACTACCTACTGGCGACCGCCAGTAGGTAATATATATATATATATACATATATATATATATTTTTTTTTTTTTGGGCTGACACTGACGAAGCCTAACGGGTGAAACGCATATGTCAAAGGGGGCAGGGGGGTCTGCCAAATAAATAATTTTTGATTAATATACTGACTTGGTGTGCCGTCTATCCTTTACACCCGATGAATCTGGAGTGAGTGGCGACATATGTATATATATATATGCAAAATCAGCTCCACACAACTTGGCACAGCCCAGCGCGGCGTGACGCCAATGGAAGGAGATGGACCAGCCAGGTACAGCAGAGATATTGACTTTATTTCACGAAAAACAGCAACGCGTTTCGGGCTTACTCGCCCTTTGTCAAGCTGGAGATTTTATGACAACTGCTGCTTTTATACATATGCTTTTTAAAGTGAAACACCCTAAGTGGTGATATAGGCGATCACATGTTCATAGAGATAGAAAAGATATTCAGGTATATCAAAATGTCGTCTATTTAGCTCATAATTTTAAATAAAATTAGATATAAGCATGACATTAGATAATTCAAAATAGTGGAATAAATTCCAATGTTCTGTTAGCATTTAAGCTGAGATTACACGTAAAATGCAAAGAAAGGGGGCGTGGCCAAGATGGCGGAGTGAGCGGACGGTTCTCCCCGGAGCTCCTCCGATCTGACTGTACCCAAGCCTGCATAATAGCGTTCTCCCGCCCGCCACAATACCGTGGGAAAGGCGGAGGCGAGCGCAACGAACCGAGACTGCCCCATCACCCATCGGGGCCCGGTACACCTGCGGCAGGGAGAGACAGCAAAAGATGCAGCGGCCCGCCGCGGAAGCCGGAGCCGGGGGCAGCGAACGGTGCATCCTCCCGAAGAAGAGGCGGTCGGGTATCATCGGAACCCGCGCCTTGTATCCGGCGGGCGGCTGCAGAGCGGCGCCCGGCCCTGCGGCGCCAAGCATCCCAGTGGTTTGATCGGGCGGAAGTCGGGGCCCGGCGGCAGCAGGGACGGCCGCCCGGACTACTAATCGAGGCCGCTGCTTCGGCCTGTGCGAGTGAGGCCCTTGACGGCGGATGCCGGGGTGCCCTGTGGAGCCCGCCCGGTCCCCCCCCTTCGTCACTTCACCCGCCTGCATTTGCCGACACTCCGGGTCCCGCACGGAGGCAGTGACAACGAGGGGCCCGGCCTGCCTGGAGCGGCCCGGTGAGGCGGCCGGAGCCGAGGCCCGGAGCCGCCATTTTGTGTGGGCGAGCCCGGGACTGAGGACCTCGGCGCGCTGCGACCAGACCTGGACAGGCTGCTACTTCCCACGGCCTTGAGGCCGCAACGCAGGACCCACCCTTGGACCCGGGGGGGGCAGCTCTACGCCACGCACCTACGGACGCCCACCAGCCCAGATCTGGACCGCTGGAGGTGGGCCTTGCTGGCGGGCCGGGCTGAATCGAGGAGAGGCCTTGGCGAAGGTGCCTTAAAGGTGAGGAGACTTGCTTCTTTGCCGAGGGATAAGTGGGGCGCAGGCAGATGCACCCCAGCGCGCCCAGAGCACACTGAATTGGCGGCTACGGACCGGCCTCCCTACCCTTGCGCCCACGCTCGCGGCCCACTGCCCGCCACCTCCGCCGCTGCTGCCGCAGACGGCACACCAACCACACGGCCACTGTTGGGTCCTCGCTGCCTATCCGCGCCGACCAGATTGGGGACCGAGCTGAGAGTTGAGGATCGGAGGCCTACGCAGCCTAGTCACGAGGTCCCGCGGCCGCCGCACGCACCTGGAATGGGAGCACCGCGGCGTCGGTCAACCCCGCGTAGCTGGAGCTTCCCTCGGAATGGCCGGCCAGAGAGGGGGGAAGAAGGGCGAGCGGACCCTGCCGGAGATGTTAAACAGAACCCAGCAAAAGCGGACAAGGGACATCCATCGCCGAGCCAGTCGATGGCCCAACAAGACGCCGGCATAGGTGAAATACCCATAACCCGCTCCTTTCTGGAATCCCTTTTCAACTCCCTTCGGGAAGATTTCCAGACCCTAAAACAGGAGGTGGCGGGCGAGGTTAGAGAAGTGCAGAGAGAGGTGGACAGCCTCGGAGAGAGAGTGGCCGCCATGGAGGGAGCAGACACCGCCAGAGATGATGAGATAGTGCAGCTGCAACAGGAGGTGATACGCCTGAAAGACCAGCAGCTGGATCTCCAAGCCCACGCCGAGGACCTTGAACACAGGTCCCGCCGGAACAACATTCGGGTCCGAGGCGTTCCATCCAAAGAAGAGGGCACCGACGTGGAGGGCTACCTGCAGGACTTGTTCCGCGACATCCTGGGCGAACCCGCTGACTTCCAAATTCAGATCGACAGGGCTCATCGGGTGGGACTTGCGAGATGGGCCTCAGCTCCACCGCCGGACATTCTAGCCTTTCTTCCAGATTACCCGCTCAAGGAACGTATCCTCAGTGAGGCCAGGAAGAAGCAGCCCTTACAATTCCGAGGACACCCAGTGGCCCTCTATCAGGACCAGTCCGCCATAACGCTCCCAAAACGTAAGTCCTTCAAAATTGTTACGGATTTCCTGAGGGACCATGATACACTGTATGCCTGGGGCCACCCCTTCCATATCATCTTCAGGTGGAACGGGACCTTGCATCAGCTCCGCTCCCTCCAGGACACCTACGGGGGTTTGGGGATCACGGCCACAGAGGAAGACACATCCACTCCGCGGCGGCGGCGACCCACCAGAGATGGCTGGCAACAGGTCTCACGACGTCGGGACCCAGTGCGCGGCCAGACGCACAAACCATCAGAGCAGACATGGTCAGCGCAGTGCAGGAGGTAACCCGGGACACTGCACCGACAGCCTGAGACATTCTCAGGGGGAGAACACTTCAGCATCCTTCATTTAGCAGGTACTGGACTCTGGGGGGGGGCGAAGGGGAGAGGCCTGGTGGCTGGACGTCCACTCAGGTAACCTTCCATTGACTTGTTCCTTTGTGGGACTGGACTTGGACAATCACATGCTTGGGGGTGGGAACTGGAATGCTTCTTCAAGGTTCCTTGTTAGGGTTAGGGGGGATCTGGGTGGGACTGGGGGAGGTGTTGGGGGAGTTGGGGGGGAGAGGGGGGAGGAGGGGGAGGGTGGAGAGGGCGGGTGGGGGGGTCCTCTTTGTCCACAAGTACTGAGCGGGGTTATTCTACCTTTCTCGCCTACAAGACACGAGTGCACTACGCAGGCGCTTCACCTGAAGACTTAACATGGCATGCCCACTGACCATTCTATCTCTCAACGTGAGAGGACTGAATAACCCGGGCAAACGCAAAGCGATCCTCTCTCCCCCTGAGCACTCGGGGGCGGACATCTGCCTCTTACAGGAAACACACCTACTTCCCAAAGACCACCATAGACTTAAATCCCGTTCCTTCCCATGGCAATTCTCCTCCTCTGCACACAAGAAAGTGGCTGGGGTGGCGATCCTGGTGGCCAAATCCTTTGGGGGCCAGGTCCTACAAAAGGAAGCAGAGATCAAAGGCAGGCTACTGGCGCACCGTTTCCTCGTTGCAGGGCAGTACCTCCTGATAGGATCCATATACGCACCTAACGATGGACAAGAGGCATTCTTCCACAGGGCCCTGGAGACGGTCACGGCCAACACACATCCACACTTATTACTGGGAGGTGACCGTAACCTAGTATTTCACAATACAGGCGAGCAATCGGGCCAACGCTCTGGCCAGGTGGGGGTGCTCTCGGCGGCGGGTCACACTCGCCTTGCAGACCTAGGCCTCATCGACTTGTGGCGGCATACACACCCACAGGCCACAGCGTACACTCACTACTCAGAAGCTCACAAAACATACGCAAGGCTCGACTACTTTTTGTGCTCCTCTCAATTAGCATCTCACACACGCACCGTCGAGATACAACCCGCTTCCCTGTCGAACCATTCCCCGGTGGTGGCGTCCTTCTTGATGCCAACCACGCCTGGACCCCAGCGGCATTGGCGCCTGCGCGATAGCCTATTGCAGAGCCCGGCTGTACTAGAGCGAATCAAGACGGCCCTCGGCCAGTTCCTAGTCCATAATGCTAACGGAGACACCACAAAGGCCACCCAATGGGCAGCTCTCAAGGCAGTCCTCCGGGGCGAATTCATTTCACTGCTATGGCCACCAACAAGGAACGTGCACAAAAGAGGGCCGAGATCACCCAACGTGTGGCTGAGCTGGAACAAATGCATCAGCGTACAGGGCGGCACGAGCGTGGCGTCAGCTATGCGCAGAACGAAAGATGCTTGCGGCCTTGGACCAGGATGTGGCTGAATATGCCACCCTGCGGCTGCGCCATGCATATTACACAGGGGGGGATCGCTGCGAGAGACTGCTGGCGAGCAGGCTACGGGAGCAGCAACAGAGGCAGCACGTTCGGACCCTCCAGTACGGCCGGGGTGACCCAATCACAGAGGATACGGCTATTGCCACTGCCTTTGGGGACTTTTACGCTGACCTCTATGCAGCATATCGGCTGGACCTGCAGGTGGGCAGCGACTACCTGCGGGGCACGACCCTCCCCTCCTTGAATGAGGCACAGGCGGAATTCCTCGACCGCCCAATAGGCTTGGAAGAGGTGATATCGGCGATATCCCGCCTCAAACTGGGTAAATCACCGGGGCCAGACGGCTATTCTGCAGCTTTCTACAAGGCGTTCTGCCCGCAATTAGCCCCATTGCTACGCGACCTCTTTAACACCTTCGATCAGCCTGGTGCTATACCACCAGACCTCCTGGAAGCCGCGATATCAGTGATAACCAAAGCCGGCCGGGATCCCACTCGGTGTGGCTCCTACAGACCAATATCCCTGTTGAATATTGACCTCAAGCTCTACACGGGAATCATCGCGAGCAGACTCGCCCCATATATGCCGCAACTGGTGGAACCCGACCAAGCCGGGTTTATTCCCCAACGGCAAACCAGTGGTAATACTAGACGTGTCCTTCACTTGAAAGAGGCTGGGTCCCGAACGAGGCCGGGTTGCATGCTGCTTACCATCGACGCTGAGAAAGCATTCAACCGAGTGCACTGGCCGTATCTAGACTTGACACTGCAGATGTTCGGCATGGGTGAGACTCTCCGCAACCGTATTCTTAATTGTTATCGGCAACCGACCGCAACGGTCAGAGTCAATGGCCACATCTCCCCACGATTCCCAATTGGACTTGGTACCAGGCAGGGCTGCCCGCTATCCCCCCTACTGTTCGCATTATTTTTGGAACCACTAGCGCAACGTATAAGACAGCACAACCTAATTGAGGGCATCCCGTTTGGCGGTGACACGCATAAGGTCAGCAATTTTACTCTCTCTGATGAAACCGATGCAGTCCCTTCGGTCGCTCTTTGTGGAGCTCCATACATTTGCGCTGGCCTCGGGCTTCAAAGTCAATGCAGGGAAGTCGGAGGCCCTTAACATATCCTTACCGCCGGATGTACTGACGAAAGCCAAGGCTGAATTTGACTTACAATGGTCGGACTCTCCCATTTCGTACCTGGGGGTCCTGTTGGCGCCGACTGCGCGAGTTACGGCAAATGCCAACTACGCTCAGCTCAGCTCGCGTCTTAACGAGGAACTTAGGAGATGGAAACACCTCACACTCCCCTGGCTGGGCCGCATAGCGGCCACTAAAATGACCCTGTTGCCGCAGATTCTCTATGTTTTCCAGACCCTTCCCCTCCGCCCACCAGTAGGTTGGCTCCAAAAGACGCAGTCAGACTTAGCTCGCTATATCTGGAATGGCCGCCGCCCACGCTTTAAGCATCTGATCGCTACACTTCCCCCTGCGCATGGCGGAGTAGGTATACCCGACCTCACTTTATATTTTCAGGCTGCCCAGTTACGCACGCTTGTGGAATGGCACCAACTGGAATCCAGCAAACACTGGCTCTTCCAGGACCAGGCGGTGGCAGGCCGACCACTCCAGGGCGTCCCGTTCTTACCACGCCGCCACAGGCCACCCAACCTCTATGCGTCGCAGATCACGAGCACGGTCCTGAACACATGGGACAATGCGGCGGTACGGCGGGGTCTCACCTCATTCCCCTCGCCAATGACACCGATCTTTGGCAATCCAGATTTTTCCCCTGGTCTCGACCCGCAGGCGTTTGAGATTTGGACGAAGACACCTTGCAGAGCGGTGGGGCACATGTTTGACCTCAACGGCATCCTTCCCTTCCAGAAGGTGAAGGAGGACTACGGCATACCGGAGACGGACCACCTGCCCTACCTGCAGGTCCGTCACTGGGTCCTACACCCGTCCATTACACCTGGAGCGCAGCGACTCCTCACGCCATACAAAAAATGGCTGCTGACGCACTTCCGACAAAAAGCTCCTTTCTGACCTGTACCAACATCTACTTCTCACCAACATATAATCATACAATGCTGGGAGGGCCCGATGGGAGAGAGATCTGGGGAGAGAGCTCACACGAAAGGAGTGGGAGGGCATATACCACAGGGCCAGACACTCAGTCTACCACATGGGCCTAACTGAAACTTTGACCAAAGTAGCCACCTATTGGTATAACTCGCCTGAACGCCTACACCGCTGGGACCCCCGAGCCAGTGACTGCTGCTGGAGAGAATGCGGGGGCCTCTGCACACTAGAACACCTATTATGGAGCTGAGACCACTTACAACCTTACTGGACCTCAATTTTAGATTTAATAGACATGCACCTAGACACACAACTTCCCCGATTCCCCACCTATGTGCTGCTTGGCCTCCCTAACCCCTTGATGTACCCCCCGAAATCCATGAGGGGGAGACTTATAGCGATTGCATTGGGGGCAGCAATACAGAACATTGTTGCGCATTGGAGGGACACTCAACCCCCTCTGCAGCTTGGATGGCTGCATAGGCTATGGATGGTACTAGGTATGGAGAAATTGTCGCTGGCAAAAGCAGGGAAAGGTGCTGAATTCGCGGAACTCTGGCGACCGTTCTTGACCCTACTCACAGAGGAATTCAGGGAATGGAGCTGCCCCCGCTACCTGCGATTGCTGCAACTGCCAGATACCCCACTTGCAGACCCTAAAAAACAGTCACATAAGACGAAAGCCCGGAAGTGAGACAATCTCCGGGAAACCCTTGAAGTGATGTTGGTCTTCTGCTGTTTGCTTGCTCGATGGACAAGGAGGGGGGTGGGGCGGGTGTTGTTGGGCGGAGGGTTTGTTGGGGTTGTTCTTCCTTTGTTCTATGACATAACGCAACCAACGATGGCTCCTGATCCTTTACTACGCGGCCGGCCCAGCTGGGTTGTAGGCGGCTTGCTGTGTATAAATGCAACTGTGAGGAGCTTGTTACAGAACTGCCTACGTGCCTGTATTATCCATGATGGGCCCGTGCCACTTTGAATGCGAGCTGCTGTATCGCCTGTGATGTTTTTTTTCTCAATAAAAAGTTTTCATACTAAAATGCAAAGAAATAAGAGTATAAATACAGATTTGATACATTGTCCATGATATCTCAATAGAACTGATCTAATTTTTCCATGGTATGTTTAGTGCAAAAGCCATACAGAAGCAGCAATAGAATAAGAAAAGTGCATACGTGACTGTGTAGAAATTGTGCAACAAGAAGCAAGGAAAATGTGCAAAACTGCAAAAGGTTAGGAACTAACTGATTTAAGTAACATAGGATACTCAGGTCCCTGAAATCCATATATTAAAAATCTATCATAATAATCTTAAAAGCAGTAAAAACAGTGATAAAATCATGTATGTGTGTAAAAGTAACTGGTTATACAAAATATATCATACACCATACACAAACATGTGTGAATTTTTTTTTCTCATATATATATATAATCAAAAAGATTGAAATAATAAAAGTCATACTAATTCAAAAAGGAGAAAGTGGTATCCCGTTACCTAAAAGATAAGAAAAATTGATAAAATTCATTAAAATGGAATAATGAAGCATCTATATGTGTGATGAGTATTTACAATGGATTTACAGAATTACGACAATATGTAAAAAAATGATGATGATCAAATATAGTATTGTAAACATGTGGATAATTCAGTATTGACATTTCAGACAGTATTAGTTTAACAATAAAATGCACTCAAAAATAGGGAACCTAACAATTGAGTGCAGAATATTGATTGTGATAAAATAAGGGTATAAATGTACGGTATCAATCACCTAACAGAATATTATAAAAAGTGATGCATTTCTTCCATGTTATTCAACCCATTAGGCCATCGACTGTCGAATTCCAATATCGTTTTCGTCTCTAACTGCCTTAATTTAAGGTCTCGATCTCCCCCTCTTCTAAGCTGAGGAATAGCTCCAACTACATAGTATTTAAGGCAAGTTAAGTCTTTGTTGTGTACAGACTTGAAGTGACGAGCAACGGGGTAAGCTGGATCACTATGTATAATAGCTCTTAAGTGCTGTAATATCCTGACATGCACCTGTAGCCTGGTGCTGCCAATGTAGTTCAAGTCACAGGTGCACGTCAGGACATACACTGCGTGATCAGTTTTGCAGTTGTAATTACCGTTGATAGGTATGCCTTTCTGACAGAATGGGGTAGAATAGTGAGTCATATTTATCCCAAACTTGCAGGCTCGACAAGTGGAGCATTTACGAAAGCCTCTTGCAGATGGGAACCATGATGGTTTATGCTTCAGTTCCGGAGCAGCCTTGTCCAAGGCTGATCCCATGTTGTTAGCCCTTTTAAAGGTAACAACTGGTGAAGGCGGAAGCTTAGGTCCCAAAATAGTGTCACTTAACACAATGGGCCAATTTTTCTTCAAGATGGCTTTCAACTGCCTGTCCTGACTGCTGAAGGCAGTTATCAAACAGGGGCAATTAGGATAAGGGGCAGTTGGAACCTCAACCTAAGACGTAGTACCTTTAAAGAGACTATCTCTAGTTCTTATCTTGGATTTATCAATGGCAGATTTCAACATGGTGTCAGTGTATCCACGTGCTTTTAAGTGGACAACCATATCTTTTAAGCAGAATTCAAAATCTGGTATAGTACTGCATATTCTTTTCAGCCTTAAAACCTCACCGTATGGGATACTGGAAATAGTATGTCTAGGATGCATGCTGCTAGCATGCAAAATCGTATTACCCGCGGTGGGTTTTCTGTGTAAAGTAGTGTGAATTACAGAATTAGCAACATACATTTCTACATCTAGAAATTGCATACGTGTGGCATGGATGTGGGCAGTACGAGAGTTGTTGTTTAGCTCCCTGATGAAATCAGCCGCTATTTCAGCACTTCCATCCCAAAGGATAAAAATGTTGTCAATGTATCTGAGATAACATTTCACATGTTCCTGCATATATTTGATGTGACTATTAGCGAGGACCTGTTCCTCCCACCAGCCGACGTGAAGACACGCATAGCTGGGGGAGAAACAGGTCCCCATAGCCACACCCCTCAATTGTCTGAATATCTCTTTGCCAAAAAGAAAAAAGTTATTATGCAGTGCCCATTCGATCAACTGCACAATAACTTTGTTGTGTTCATAGTACATGATAGGGCGTTTGGCTAAAAAATGCTCAACAGCTGCCAGGCCTTGGGTGTGGTCAATACTTGTGTAGAGCGATTCTACATCAAGTGTGATTAGCAGCATGTTAGGAGTACATTGCAAATCTTTTATTTTTAATAAAAAATCGCTCGTATCTCTGACATAACTTGGTAGTTGTTTAACAGAATCCTGCAAAAAGAAATCAACATATTCTCCCACTTTTTCGCCCATACTTTTGATGGCAGAAATTATTGGCCTACCAGTGACAGGGCTGATACCTTTATGAAACTTGGGCACAAGATATAGAGAGGGGAGGACAGGAAACTCAACATTCATAAATTTATATTCCTCAAAGGAAATTAAGCCCTCTCTCCTCCACTGCCCAAGCAATTTATTCAACGTTGTTTTGGCATCTGTGTATTCCTTATTGTTGGATTTAGTATAACACTGTTGGTCACTTAACTGCCTATTAGCTTCTATTATGTACTCTTTTTTAGGCCAAATTACAAGGTTGCCACCCTTATCCGAGTTCTTAATCACAATTTCATGGTTGTCGCTTAATTTTTTCATCAAATTAACATATTGTTGTTTAATGTTGGAAAATTTCTTACTTTTTTTATTGTTCCTTGTTCTGTGATATAATTCCTTCAAGTCTTTAGTTACACAGTAATGAAAAATATCGATGCTATCTTTTGGCATTAGCGATATATATGTAGATTTACTCTTGAATGGACTAAGTCCTGCACCTTTTTGTATAACCCCAATTTTTTCTAATCTCATCTGGGTAGCTAGGTCAGGGTTTTGTTCTGTGGTATCCATTTGGGTTTTAGAAAGGTCTTGAGCGTCTAGAAAAACATGAGCATCTGAAGCCTGTAGGGCATTAACATGATCTGTAGATAGTTCTGTCAACTCAGTGGTAGGAGTCAATCCAATAAGATCGGCATTATTTTTCGAGGCAAAATGTTTTTAGAGTTTTAATTTACGAATGAAGCAGTAGATGTCAATCCTTGTAGTGCTGTAATTGAAACTTTGAACAGGGCAAAAATTCAGTCCCAAGGACAGCAACTGTTCTTCAGCTTTGCTGAGTGTGATAGTTGAAAGGTTAATTATGGAGTTATCTATTGCCTCCTGCCTCTCCATGTTTTCTTCTTTGTTTCTTGTTTTTTGTTTATGTTTGCGTCGCCTTTCTCTCCTGCGTTTGTTGCGTTTCTGTTTGTTGACTGCCCTTGCTGTCTCGGTCGCAAGGTCCGTAACCGCTGGTCCACGATAAAATCCATCTCCTGTTCTAGATTTAAAAAAACAGGTCTTTGAGTATTTAGCATTGAGGCATCTGAGCTAGATCCACTCACAATAGAGGCAGAATCTGAGGTTATCACATCATCTTCATCTTCGTTTTCACTTGTATTAGTTTGCTCGCTAATGTTAACACGGCTTACTTGATTGGATGTAGATGGAGCATTAATATTTGTTTTGTTGCTATAGGCTTGCCGTTGAGCACCATTATATTTTCAGGAAAATGTGAAAATCTGACCATTATTGTAGTCATCTTTGTTGCGGGTGAACTTATGGGCCTTACGCTGTTTAATTTTTTCCTCATGTTTAAACAGTCGATCATTCATTTGTTCAGTCAGTTTTTTGATTTCGGCCGTATCAGTTCGCGTTTCAATTTCTGCTTCAATTTGCTTAATATCATCCAGAAGTTTTTCACGATCAATTGCGGCATATTTAGCTAATAAGTGTACAAGTTTCATAGATGATTCTAGATTCAGACGGCCCCACTCTTTTAACATTGCCGGTTTGGGCTTATCGAAACTCGGTGCCAGGAGAATTCTTAGCCCACGTGGGACTCGATCTACTTCCGCATATTTATTGAGGGACTTGTGTTCCCACCACTTGGTAATTTCATCTTTTTTATTTTTTTCTAGGTCTTTAAATAACGATTTCAAGTTTTTCTGTCCAGTGCAGACATTATCATTAGATGTAGCATTAGTACTATCACTTTTACTTGATGATCCGTCGAAAACATTATCAGCTGCTTCCTCGCGTTTTCTAACCATTTCGTCCGACATGGTTACGTTCGTGAATATTATCTTTTTTTTAAAAAACAGGTTCAGAATGGATAACCTATTGTAGCTGTCCAATTACTTCCCCACCAGGATGTATGCCGTAGACTATCAATTCACCGCAGCGAATCAACCACCGCGTATGTCGGATCCTCCGACCCAAACACGCGACGCGACGCGACACGACTCAGCTGCAGCTTCAGTTTCAGTCATGTATATAAATATATATATAAATAATATATATATATATATATATATATATATATATATATAGATATATAGATATATAGATATATAGATATGTATATATATATATATTGTTTTTATATGTCTTCCTGTATACATTGTTTTAGCAAATTGTTGGAACTGTTCATTTTGTTCACTGTCCTTATATTGCTAATCACTTTCAACTTCTTTTGTCTATTGATCATTGCAAGACATATAGGCATAGATGCATCAAGGTCAAATCCGTTCGCAAAGGGGCAGATTCTCAGAATCTGCCCCTTTGCGACCCGTATTTTTGCATTTGGAATACATCATCCCAAATGCAATAATCGCAAATTAAGAAATCGCAAAATTGTGATTACTTGCATTTAAGGAATCTCAAATTAAGATTCCTTAAATGCAATGCATTAAAGTTTAAAAAATAGTGGTTTCGCTAATAGGGCTTGCAAATTACCATGAAGTTGAACTTCATGGTAATTTGCGAAAACTTTGAAAAATGCACTAAAGTGCATTTTTCAAAGTTTCATGTTGCGCACACACATGCTCTAAGGGCATGTGTGTGCGCAACATATGTGCACAGATCAATTTTAGGGGTGCAACAGGGTGTCCTTTGGACACCCCTGCACCCTTGAAATCGCATTCTCAATTTGCGATTCGCTAATTGTGATTCGCAAATTGAGAATGTCTTCCCATTCATTCCTATGGGCCTCTAGGCCCATAGGAATGAATGGGGAGGTATTCCTTAATTGCGACTCGCAATTAAGGAATTTTAAGAAATCGCTAATTTTTTTGTGATTTCTTCATGCATTGCATTTTGCTATTCCTTAATTGCGAATCGTTATTTTTCGCTATCAAGGAATAGCAAAATGGGTTCTTGATGCATCTGGGGGATATTCCATTCAAGGATCGCGATGGTTCTACAAATATTGAAAAATTCCCCTCTGAGTATTCTGTGTAAATTCTGTGCTTCATTTATTTAAAAAAACTCAGCTTAACAGAGGGATCAGTTGTAAAGCATAAGCAGCTTGTAGTAAGCCGAAAGCAGTAATATGCAAAGAAATCAGGCGATACCAAGGATTGTGATTAGATTATTGCCACATACGGAGGTCCGGTGCAGGAACGCTCAGAATCCGCCATTTTTAAAAAGCTCTTTCAATCCGGGCCAAAAGTTACATCAGGCATTATTTCTGAGCCGCAATTTAAATGTCATCTCACATAACACCAACGGGAGCAGAAAACTTTCATTAATCGAATCCTTGCGCTCCAACACTTTCATGAGCCCTATAACTCCGGAATCACCCCATTCGGGCTCCGTTCCAGGACAGAGAGTCGCGATCAAGCAGTTTCTGCCGTCCAAGCCAAACAATAGCATGAGTGACTGAGCAAAAAGGTTTTAGATCTGTCACTTCGATCCCTGGGGAGGCTCAGGGTTGTCATGTTCTGTCCTTGCCAAAACCATTTGATACCTGCCTAGGTCTAGGTAGCACATGGTGGAACGGTGAGCTAGCTGGTCTCTAGAACGAAATATCCTGCGGGGGTGCATGAGTCACTCCGGCACCATCCTTAACTTTATGTTGCTCAACAAATACGCAGTTCTTCTAACTACAGTCCCAGGAACATTTGGGCAAGTACATATAATTAAGCAGGGGGCAGGTTTACTCTTCTAAATCCAGCCCTACGAATTTTGGGAAAAGTGCCTACATTTGAGAAGGAGGGGTCAGAAATACTATTCTAATTCCAGTAAAGACAAAATTGGGGAAAGTGCATATAACAAATGGGTGTCAGGTTAAATATTCTAACTCCAGTTCACTTACATTGTGTAAAGTGTACATAATACTTTTGGGGGAGGAGGAGGTTCAGATTTACTCTTCTATCCCCGGAAAATTAACAAATTTAGGTAGAAAAAACCAGTAATTGAACATATAGGGACATATTAGCAAGGGCAATATCGTCACTTTAGCGGGACTTTTTACAGCTAAAGTGGCCATATTTATATCGCCCTATCAGCAAGCTGTCCCTAACAGCAGTTAGCGACAGCTTTTAGGCGATAGCGACCGGTTTGGAGCCCGCTTTGCATGTCAGCGATATTTATCGCTAATGACATGCAAAGTGGGCGTATCCAAACTGTTAGTGACTGAAAGTAGTTGCTAACACAGCTATTGCCTATTAGCAACGCAGGCTTAGCGATAAAAAAATGCGCTAAGCGCGATTATCGCTAGAATCTAACGCCTGCTAATAGGATGACTTAACTGTGTATTCAATGGGAGGTGGATTGTCAGGTTATGCCCCCATTGGCGTTAATGCTTGAATATCGATGGATTTTCAGCGATATTCACGCATATCGCCGCTATCGCTGGATATTTTAGCACAATGGAGAAAAACATTGCTAATAGCATGTTTTCTCGTCTAACATATTCAGCGATAGGCAGCGATAAAAATAACATGCTAAGCACGTTTTGTGATAAATATCATAATTCTTTGCTAATATGCCCTTTAGTTCTATATTAAGGGCCACATTTATCAAATAGTTGTGTCACCCTTGCGCCACGCAAATGGGTTGCATTAACAATGCACCTCTTAGGCTAGATTTATCTAAGCACACAATGCCACCTTGCATGGCTTGATAAATCTACAGTGACAGAACACCGCTCAAATCACTGTTTGTGCATTACTCCCATGGGTGGAGTGTGTATAATATATATATTATACACTGGCGGTCACCAGTAGATAGTTATAGTTAGGATGGCGTTTGTCTCAAAAAGGTGATTTTCAGTTGCCTATATCGTTGGTGCCGGTTGATGAATCTTCATGAAATTTTACCAAACATTTTCCAGGTACTTCAGATGGTGTCTGGAACATTTTCGGGTGTTTCGTGTAGTGATCGAGAAATATGGGGAGTCCCAAAACAATCAATCAATCAATAAGGGGGTTTATAAAGCATGCTACTCCACCGTGAGGGCCTCAGGTGCTAGGGAGAGAGGGGGGTGCAGCTCCGGTTCAGTCAAAAAGCCAGGTCTTGATGTTCTTCCTGAAGTTGTGGAGGGTGAGGGAGCATCAGATGTTGATGGGGAGTTCATTCCAGGCTTTGGCTGTGACGCAGGAGAATGCTCTGCCGCCTGATCTGGTTCGGCGGATGCAGGGGGTCTCTGCGAAGGCAAGGTCGGTGGAGCGGAGGCTTCTCTTGGGTACGTAGAAGGAGACTTCCTCATGGAGGTATTGGGGTCCGATGTGGAGGGATTTGTAGGTGTGAGTGAGAAGCTTGAAGGTTATTCTCTTGTCAACGGGCAGCCAGTGGAGGTTTCATAGGTGTTGTGGCATGTGTTTGTGCCGTGGGGTTCCAAAGATGAGTCTAGCTGCAACATTATGGATTTTTTGGAGCTTGTGAAGGAGAGTTCTGTTGGTTCTGGCATAGATGACATTGCCATAGTCCAGTCTGCTGGTTATGAGAGCGTGGGTAATGGCTTTTCTGCATTTGGGGGGATCCATTTGAAGGTCTTGCGGATGATCCGGAGGCAGTTGAAGCTGGTGGAGGTGATGGAGTTGATCTGGCAGGACATGGTGAGGGAGGAGTCGAGGATGATGCTGAGGTTCCGCACGTGATCTTTCGCGGTGGAGGGGGGTCCTGAGGGCGGGAACACAATCTCCCATATTAATTCCCATAGAACCTTTAGGCATGACTACAGCCGAACCGTTGGATGGAACTACACCAAATTTGGCAGGAAGTTAGATCTTGGTATGCAGATCGTGCTTTTTGTGATTTGGTTTAAATCCATTCAGTAGTTTGGGAGATATGAAATGTATATATAGGGATGCGGATCATTCGCCGATCCACTAGCAGGAAATCCACGGATTTCACTCACACTAGCAAACTCGTGATTGGCTGGCCGCACCATTTGAGAAAATATGAAGCCACCAGTTTGTTTGCCGGGGATCGGTCACTGGCATTGAAAACTACAGTGAATATTAAGTGAGTGGGTCAGTTGAGTGGTTTCCTGATCCATTGTGTATGCTTAAAGTGAGGGGAGAGGATGTAATATTTGAGGAGGGCCAAACTCCAAACCCTTAGTAATACTCTATAATCAGCTATCAATCAATTAGCACTGGAATGTAGAGAAAGAACGAGACTTAAAAGTAAGGTGGCCCCCTGGTTCAATGAGGCACTGAGGGAAAGTAAACAGAGCCTTCGCAAAGCTGAGAGACGATGGCGGAAAGCCTATGACCCCACGGAGCTAACGACCTACAAAGCTATACTAACTTCCCACAAAAAAATCCATTACTACCAGGAAAGCCGAGTACTATGAGGCACGTATAATAGATGCTCCAAACAAACAAAAGGAAGCTTTCAAGATCCTGAATGAACTCAACAAAAAGTCTGACGTAAAATCTGCAGCAGCATCTCCGACTGTAATGCACTACAAACTTTCTTTCTTCAGAAAGTAACAGTCATTCTCCTGGAGATTGATAAAACCCCCATCACCATGAGCTCTGTGGAGTTGTATACACCCCCGCTCCCCCCTGGCCAGCTCCTCACTAGTTTCCCTCCACTAGACCCAGAATCTCTGACTGCCCTGATAAACAGAACCAAATCAGGCTCCCGGCTGACCCATGCCCACCAAGGATCTTCCAGATGGCCCTTCCGGCCCTGGACTGTCAGATCCTCACCCTCTTGAATAACTCCCTGGCGACTGGTCAAGTTCCCTCCAACTTGAAGGAGGCTAGAGTTACCCCTCTACTAAAGAAACTGAGAGTGGATAAGACGAGCTCAAAAATTATAGACCTATCTCCCAGCTCTCTTTCCTAGTGAAGGTTCTTGAGCAACATGTCCTGAAGACAACCTCAGCGTTCCTGGAAGAACACAAGCTACTCCAACCTTGCCAGGCTGGGTTCAGAGCTCACCATAGTACGGAGCTAGTCATGCTATCTGTACTCGACAATCTCAGGAGGAAGGCCAATAACAAAGAGTCGAGCGAGCTGATTCTTTTAGATCTTACTGCGGCGTTCGATACGGTCAGCCACAAAACACTACTGACCCAGCTGATGGACATGGGCTTTCGGGGGCACGCCTAAAATTGGCTAGAATCGTTTCTATCAGGATGCTCGCAGAGGGTCTAACTTAGCAATCAGGTATCAGAAAAGGGCAACATCTCATGCGGGGTCCATCAGGGCTCTGCACTATCCCCGCTTCTCTTCAACATATACCTGCAGCCCTTGGTGGCCGCGCTACCCAATATGGAATGCTGGGTTTTCAATTATGCGGATGACACTCAGCTCATCCTGAGGATCGATAACTTGATTCACGCCCAAGAGTTAGCCCAGAACATCCTCAGGTTTGCAATAAACTGGATGACTGCAAACTCCCTAAAAAATAATCCGGATAAAACTGAAGTCCTAGCCATTCTGGCAAAAAACAACCAATGGAGTGGCCTGTTCTGGCCCCAAGAGCTAGGGGCCTCTCCTAGCCCATTACCAGTTGTAAAAAGTTTGGGAATCAAGATCGATTCCGAACTCTCTATGACTAACCAAGTCAATTCAGTGGTGGGCACATGTACTGGTCTTCTAAGACAGCTGAGGAAACTGGTTCCCCTGCTCTTAGTTTCATCTCTGAAAACTATTGTATCAGCAACTATCATCTCGCGACTCGACTATGGCAACCTGCTTTATGTCGGGCTCCCCCAGGAACTCACAAACAAACTACAGGTGGTACAGAATGACTCAGCTAGGCTGATCTTCAGGTTGCACAGAAGAACTCACGCCACCCCCCTGCTGTGCAAATTACACTGGCTGCTCGTCAAGCAAAGAGAAGGGACTCTGCATCGCCCATAAAGCTATTTACGGACACGCCCAAGGGTACATAAAGGAACACCTAATCAAAAACTTGCCAGGGCGGGCGCTTCGCTCGCCAGAAGCTGCCCAGCTGGTATACCTACGGGGTAACTTTGCTTCCAAAGGAGGGCGAGCTTTCTCAGTCCTTCTGCCACAACTCTGGCACCAGTTACCCGATGCCCTCCGTAAAGAACCTGGTCTGCTTGCCTTCCGGAAACAGCTAAAAACCCTCCTTTTTAGGGAAGTATTAGATACGACCTAATACTTCTCAGTACCATGGAGACCTCCCCGCCCGTATGCTGTTTCTTCTCTTCCAAAGCACTAAGAGAACTGTCGGTGTACATGCGCTATACAAGAATTCAAGAACAATATGGCCATGAACATGCCCTCACATGTTTTTTGATTATTTGCAAACTCTGTGGATTGCTCACAAGTCTCAGTGTGACCCACCATGTAACTTTGTGGGGGATCCGAAGAGTTAGTGTGGCTGAAAATTGTATATATATATATATATATATATATATATATATATATATATATATTACCTACTGGCGGTCGCCAGTAGGTATATATAGTTAGGATTTTTTTCTCTATGGGATTTTTGAAAATTCTATGTCTAATAACTTTGGCGTTTGTGGACGGAATTGGCTGAAATTTTCTGGAAAATGGAACATGTTGTTTCTGAGCAGCCCCTGAAAATTTTGGGGGGGTTCGTCAAGGGGGGGCCGAGAAAAAAGGGGGGTCCCAAAACGCGTTTTTCCCATGTTAATTTCCATAGGGCGGTTGGCCTCACTTTTAGCCCGAACGGCTGAATGGATTTGCACGAAACTTGGCAAAATTGTAGGGACTGGTAGCCCGATGTGCCTTTTGTAGGTCTCAATATATGTGCTCCAGTGGATTTTGAGAAATTAACGTTTAAAAAAAGATATATATCTGTAACAGCGGACCGGGCAGCGTTCCAGGACGCGTACTTTTCGCGCAACGGAGCTTTGTGAAGCGAAGCTGATTGGTTCTCCGGCGTCTGTCAACATTCCAAACAGTCCGTAGCGGCCGCCATCTTGTCTCTCGGTAGGATCGAGAGACAAGAGGAGGCCAAAGCGAAGGGGCAAATGACCATAAGGGGGCATAGTACATTGTCGCTGACCCCCTAGGTTTGATGTGGAGGTTTTAAAAGGGCCCCGCGGGGCAAAAAAAAATAAAATAATAATAATCGAACGGCTGAATGGATTTGCACGAAACTTGGCAAAATTGTAGGGACTGGTAGCCCGATGTGCCTTTGCTAGGTCTCAATATATGTGCTCCAGTGGATTTTGAGAAATTAACGTTCAAAAAAAGATATATATCTGTAACAGCGCTCCGCTTCGCGTACTTTTCGCGTTACGGAGGTTTGCGAAGCTGATTGGTTTTTCGGCGTCTGTAAACATTCCAAACAGTCCGTAGCGGCCGCCATCTTGTCTCTCGGTAGGATCGAGAGACAAGAGGAGGCCAAAGCGAAGGGGCAAATGACCATAAGGGGGCATAGTAGATCGTCCCTGACACCCTAGGTTTGATGTGGAGGCTTTGAAAGGGTCTCGCAGGGCAAAAAAAAAATATACAGTTTTTTAGTTTTTTTGCGTGGAGTGCGCCCGGTTCGCGAACCGGGAAGCGTTCTGGGGAGCGTACTTTCTTGAAAATTAGTGAAAAAAGTTAGAGTAAAATAATAATTGTGAGTGATCAGATGTAGGGTAGCTCTGAGAAGAGCTTTTGGGTTTATGGTACATTTAGGTACTTATAAGTAGGTACCAATGCACATTCTTAAATTCAGAGTGAAAACTCTGTTGCCCTCATCTGAGAAGTGAACTCCATCTCCTCTGTAGATATCTTGCATGTAGTAACGCAAGTTATTGTTGTACAGGGAGCCCATTCCATGGTCTCTCATGTAAGCTGAAACAGATTTGTTTACATGCTTCCTCGATTTCTCAATTTGTGGACAAAATTGGTTCGACCACCTCCATTTCTGTCTTTGGCATATATTTGAATATACCAAGGCAGTCTGAGGAAAAAGTGCCATCAATTGCTCAAAGTTGTCCTTTAAAAGCATTTCCAGACCTACCCCAGTCAAAGTGCCCAAATCATTACCTCCACAGTGCACAATTAACAGGTCAGGTTTTGGCAAATGCATAAAGGTTTTCACCAATGGTATCAATTGGTGACATTTTAATCCTCTGTGGCCAAACCACTTAATTTCCACATCTTGTAAATTGAGGTTAGGTAAATTCCTGTTTTCAACGTACCTTTGAGCCCAATAGATATAACTATGTCCAACAATCCAGACAGAAAACATGGTGAGAGAAGGTTCTGCTGCAGTCAGATGAAGTGTGGCAATGAAATGGCAGTTGAAAAAATGAGAGTGTAAAATGAAAAAAACTGAGGAGTTTCTGTGTTAATGAAGCAGTAAGAGTGATTGGTGGATTTTGATTGCTGAAAACAGAAAGTTAGTGTGCATGGATGAGTTCGTTGAAAGATGTATTTTGAGTGGCGAAGAAAAAATCATTAAATGAAAGAATGCTCTGGATATGCAGGTGCACTGAGAGTTCAGAGTTCAATTGCAACATTGTTGTGTGAGAGGTCTTGCAAGAGGTGGTTGCTATGCAGAAAAAGCAGAGAGGGGGCAGAGGGGGGAAGGGTTTTGCTTTGAAAAAAAGTGAGGGAAGAGTTTTGATTGGGTGACATGAGAGATATGTGTGAGGAATTACAGCATTTCTGTGCTTTTGATAGCTGCAGACTCTGGAGTGCATACCTTTTGCTCTGCTGAAGACAAATTGGTGTGTTTCTGAGACTGTTTTGAAACTCAAAGTATTTGCTAAGGTGAGAAAAGATTTCTTTAATTTAGATAGAAAATAGTGTGCTTTAAGGAGAAAATTATGAAGAAAGTTGTGTTTTTCAAATGTTGCTTTGTCTCAAGTGTTTCACAAATAGATTTTGTTTCTTTGAGAAATTGTAATTGGAGAAAATGTGAAGTATTAGTACTGACAGGGCTTTTATGTGCATAGGAGCTGTGGAGTGTTTTCAAATTATGACTTGTAAATCGTTTTTGAGAAAAAAGTAATAGTTTTAATATTGATGAGAAGGATATAATGGTGTCTGCTTCTTTATAAGGTAATTGAGAGTCTCTGATGTTATTTTTCCCATTTCAATGTAAGAAGTTTGTCTGTGGAGCAAATTGCTTGTAAATATGCTTCCACCTGTGCATGGCAAATTTAGATTTTGAATGTTTCCGTTACATAGGCATGTTAAAGGTGACTGAAACATGCTGCAAAGGCAATCAAAAAATGCTTTTATGTGTCTTAAGGACATTTTAAGTTATTTCCCCATGTGCAGTGTTTTCAAATTATGAGTTGAAAATCGTTTTTGAGGTAAAGGAATGTTTTCAAAATTTATGTGCGCCATATGACCCCAAATTTATTTTTCAGGGGTGCAGTAGGGTGTTCTTGAGACACCCCTGCACCGTCGGAAAAATTCGTAATTTGCGATGAGGTAATTGCTAATCGCAAATTGCACCTTCATTCTTATGGGCCTCCTGCTGCATGGAAATGAATGGGTAATTTGTAATTAGCAAATAGGTCATCGCAAACTAGGAATGGTAAAGAATCGCTATTTATTCCTTAAAGTTCGCTATTTAGGAAATGCAAAAAACTTTGATGATACATATGGCGGTTCATCTCTAACAAGATAAGAAGCATAGGGATAGATTTATGATGACTGGCGCATCACCAGGGATGTGTTAGTCATTCTGTGCCGCTGTTCCGTCACCTATGGTGTGCTGCATTTACAATGCGGCGCATCATGGGGCAAAAACAGCACAGATGCGTGACGTATTTGTGCCGTAAAGTTGGCGCATTGCTGGAGTTGTATCGTAAGTGTGATGAAGCTCCAGTAAGGCTGAGGGGTGCCCCTGTCGCAGGGTTTCTGTTCTCACACAGAACTGTGGACAGAGGATTGGAACCTCGGCGAATTAGGGTGTCCCAAAACTCACCTTAGTAATCAAAACCCCTTAGCAAGCTAGGTACAGTGTCACATTGGATATAACAAACTCTCAATGTTTAGACAATCCAGAATATGAACTTATAGTACCTCAGGATACGTGGAACTCATGAACAGTCGGTCGTTATATATTTCTTAGAAACCAGAACATGGAGTTAAGAAGAAGACATGTGTATTTGAAATGTTTATTTACTAATGCCGTCTTCTCAGGCGTAGTATCTTAGATTATACAAGTACACATATTATCAGTAGCAAAATTACCAGCATAGTCAGTAGTACATAAAAAGCGAATGGTGACAGTATGTTAACATGCTGTAAATGAATAAGAGTTAGTAACACTTATAAGCAGCCGCGGGCCGTGGAGGGAGTTACGGTGGGGCAGGGAGGCGGGGAGGGGGAGGGGCAGGGTGGAGAGGGCTCCACCCTGCCCCTCCCCCTCCCCGCCTCCCTGCCCCACCGTAAGTCCCTCCACGGCCCGCGGCTGCTTATATGTCACCCTCCCTAATACACATAATATATTATTTGCTAAGAAGGTCTCTTTGTGTTGGTTTAGGGCGTGCCGATACTTTAGTGTCTTAGATTTGAAGGAATCACATCAGCATACACCAGCTCTCTGTTCATGTGAACCGCATCAAGTGTTGTGTATGTGTGTTCGGCAAAGCAATATAAAACCCGCCTCATGCCCATAATTGGGAGAAGCTGCACTTATGTTATGAGTATGAAGTCGTGGAGATCAGACCTCATAACAATTCTGTATCGTGTTGTTCTTGAAACTTCAGCACTCGCTGTACAGATATAGTTTAAGAAGCAAAGCAGATAGTAGAGCAATAACATATTATTCTCATGTAAATCACGATGAACTATTAGGTTGAAAGCTAAAGCAACAACTAAGTGTCGTGTGCAGAAGTTGCAAAAAAGGAAAAAATGGCGTTTAAACCGGTAATGAGTCCATGCTAACTTAACACGGTGTAAAGATATCCAGGACCTAGATGACACCTCCCCATGATCCGGAAACGAACTGAATAAGATAATAGAAGTGTCATCTCATGAGAGCAGATTGCAACTTTATATGTGGACGGTTCGCAAGGTAAAACATTAAAAACTAGGAAAATGTAATGCTAAAGAAAAATAAAACAGCCAAGTACTTTATCGAGTCTTAAGCCAATAGGCAAGCTAAATAATAAAAACTTGACAAATAAGTCAATGAATTGTCAATGAAATGCTAGTACTCAGCATATCAAACATGAAAAAGGTCTATGACATAACTGTGTATGCAAAATAAGCTGCAACAGCCTCCAATAGGAAGTCACCGTCTTCATCCGAAAAGAGTTCAGCCATCCAATTTAAAAGCGGAAAAGAACATAAGTGCTCTCCCAGCACCGGATCCTCTATCAACATCAGAGGACAGCTCGGTGGGTTTTCAAGAAAGCTCTGTTCCAAGAAAGACTGTGTTGCCGCCAGTAAATTCCAGGGACCAATTAGTCCATGCATCAATGCCACAGCCATAATCCTTTCGCCAGGACAAACCAACTCGTGAGTAATGATAGGAGTCATCAGCTGATTAAAGTCGACGTCAGGAGAAACCGGTCCGCAGAGACACAAATCAATGGCCCAATCGAAATCACAGGTCAGGCAGTGAAATACAGGATGGACACAGGTGAAGTAGGACAATCGAAAAGATAATCCATATGCCGTGCTTAATATCGCCAACGGCATTGTGCCATAATATTCTAGCATGCGATTGCGGAACAGTGTCAGCAGCTGCAGGGCGGGAGCTTGCACAGGAGGGACATCCATATTTAAAAATGTAAAAAAGCACAAGAGCGTCCGCTAGTAATGCAAGTAAAAATGGGAATCCACGAAGCAGAGTGGAAAAATAGAATGAAAGAAAGCAGGGATGACTCCAAAGATTTTCTCAAATGAAGTCACGAGACCACTGGTAACAACTTTAAAAAAGTGCGCCAGGCCCTTTGTGGAGGACGCGTTAGAGATAGTCCGAACCATCTTGCTGAAATGGAAAGGCGAATCTGTATTTAAAAGGGTCTGCACCTCTGTACGGGTGTTCGCTATGTGAAGCACGAAAGTTTCACGGGTCGAACTCAAGGCCACCTCTGTCTGAGATAAAAGAGCTCTTATTCTTGCCATGCCGTTGAAATGTGCTCCCAAGGTTGGTATTTGTGGCCAGATTGAAAACTCCCTATGTTCATGTGTGGGAGGAAATAGAACATTTCTGCAGCAAATAACCCGTTCATTTACTGTTACGATAAAATGAATACTTTTAACTAACCCAGAACAATCTTCATTATTGAGCATCAAATAACTACCATTTTCCAAGAACTTGAACGTGGGGATGATAGCAGGAACTGGTGTGCCTTGCAACACGCAAGCCATATTTGGTCGGTGTTTGTTGCATGAACCGTGTAACTGTATGTGCCTACACATTAGTGAATGATCTGGCGTCTCAGTGCATTCCTCTCCATTCAGATAAAGTTCTTGATCATCTTTGAAAATCTGTATGTGTATGGAAGCGACCAGACCTCATGAAGAAAACCACTACTTAAAGGTTAATAACGACCTATTGGTATATATTTCATACAATTTGAAAACTTATATAAAGGAAAAGGCAGCGTTATTAAACCGTGGATAAGGCACATTGCCAAAGCAGTCAACCTTTTGGATTTATACTGGAAATGTTAAAGGAAGAATTACGGAGTAGGGCCTGTAAATCTTTAATGGACAACGAGTAAAATTACTCCAACCATCATATTCCTCTAACTCCGGGATAGTAGGGGTGTTTAATTTTTTAGAAGTAGCCAATCCAAAGCATTTGGTCTGGGAAATTGTTTCATTCACAAACAACATATGATTTGGGATGAGACATGCACGGTGGAAAGCCTCAGTGCCTTGTACCTGCCAGGTTCGTGAACCCCAAACTGATGTAGATCCTGGATATTTTTACTCTGTGTTACGTTAGCATGGTCTCATTACTGGTTTAAACGCCATTTTTCCTTTTTTGTAACTTCTGCACACGACACTTAGTTGTTGCTTTAGCTTTCAGCCTACCTGCGTCAAGATCTATGCCTGCTTCAAGCAGGCGCAGGGTTTTGATGTAGCTTTGTCCTATCTGATTGTAAATGCGGCACACCGTGGGTGGCAGAGCAGCGGTGCACGTTAACTGGTGCATCCCTGAGGATGTGCTAGTTAATATAAATCTGCCCCTTTACATTTAATTATGTGCAGGGGACACAGAGTAGGTGAGGTTTATCCAAGGTTAAGAAGAGATGAGTCCTGTTCAGTGAAAAACTGGAGATAGGCTTCAGTATATTATATACTTAAGTAGTGTGTTAAGTTTTTGATGACTGTTATTAATTTACTGTTGGGTAATAGTGGTTAATAAAAATTTTTATTATATTTTACCACAGATTCAACTGCAGATTATTTCAAGATTTTAGGATGCCTAGCAAAGAAAGAGTGAGAAAGGCTGCAAAACGTCAAAGACAGCAGGACCATGGAATAATGCAGCAGTCCTCTAACAAAAAGATTTGTCAAGTCACGAAGAAAGCACCGGGTAAGAGTCCAAAAACAGTCATAAGAAATATGTGTAGTAAAAAAAATATTACTACAGAAAATGTTTCAGTCCAGAAAAGGATAAACAATTCAAATGGTAAGGAAAGGCCAATGAGAAATGTTACTGCTAGAGTAAGAGATAACTCTATGCATGAAAGTAGAAGGAAACAACAGTTTCCGGATATTCGTAAACGAATGTTCCGCAACAGGATAATTGGGAATTTGTTAAAAAATATTAAGAAAGGTCAACAGAAAGTGGTTTTTTATAAGAGAAAAAAAATAGTTGAGAAAGTTATTGATCAGGCATTTGAAATTAAACGTAAGTTATTTATTTTGACAATCAATAGAATTAGGAAGCTAAACAAGGTAATTTATGATTTCAAAAGAAATAGTAGATGGAAGAGAATAGTTAATCGTAGTAATTTTTGTGAAGTTTTTTCTGGAGAATGGATGCATAGTTCAAGCTCTGAGGCATTTTTTAATGAGGAGAGTTATTTCCAGGATAATGATTTGGTGCACGCAGTTGACACCAGTGGTCGAGCTTATGAAGTGAAAGATGGTTGTCCAGTTGAAAAAGAAAAAGTTGTGAGAACAGAGATAGAAGAGGTGTTAGGTAATGAGGTTTTAGGGAGACGTCCTAAGGGTCCTGTGTACACCTGGAAGTGTAGTAGTATTTGCAGTGTACGACAGGATTCCATCAATTTGCTTTGTGATTTTATACGGTCATTTAATAAGAAAAGTTTGAAGCAGAAAATGAAGTTCTTGCAAGAATTAGATCCTTGCAGAGTGAGAGAAGTGATAGGTTTGCATGGTCATTCACTGGCTTGTCTTTCCAGGAGAGTATGCCAGAGTGTTTTTCATCATTTCAGGATGCTAGCAGTGCATCATAATAAAGTGAGGAAATTAGTTAGAATGTTGTATTATGCTAAGAGTCCAGCAATTATGCTTAAACAATTATGCGCTGCTCTTTTGCATGGTTCTGAAATAGATGTGAAGAATATATGTGAAGAAATTGAGTTTTGTTACTTTGGAAGTAAAGAGGAGAATGTTGAAATTGACCAAGAAGAAGAGAGTAATGTGGAAGATAGTGTACAGGTTTCCAGTACAGATAATTTCCAGAGGGAAATTGCGACGTTTGAGGTGAAATCAAGTGAGAGGCCAAATTTCACTTGTGTGTGTTGTCGACGCACTTATTATAAGAATCAGACTAAGTTAGTGGATTTATATGGAAAAAGTGAAAGGGAAAATAATAGTGAATGGAAGGATTTTACAACATACTTGATGGTAGAAAATTGTTTTGATTTGGGATTGGATCAACGTGTGTGTACTTATTGTTGTAACAAATTAAATCAAAACCAGATGCCTGCTAGAGCAGTTCATAATAATCTGGAATTGGTTGAGATTCCTTCTGAATTGAAGGATTTAAATACTTATGAATCTATTTTGATTAAAAGTATCCATCCCTTTCAGGCTATTGTAAGAATGGAGCCAAAGACAGGGAAATTGCCTCCATCAGATTTACAGAGAGGATTAAAGGGAAGAGTTGTTTATTTGCCTCTAGATTTGAAGAAAAACATTAACACAATTGGAGTAGAAAAAGTGGAAGAGGAACCTCTTGTTATCTTAGTTAATGGGGTTCCGACAAAGAATAAGAAAATATGGCAAGATTTAGTAGATGTTAGGAAAGTCAAAAGGGCAACATTGTATTTGAAAAAAAATAATAAATACTATAAAAATGTATATGTTGCAGAAGAGGAAGTAAGTGAGGAAGAGGATAGCGATTTGTGTGCTGGTCAAATTGAGAAAGTAGAACCCTGTACTAGTGAAGAAATATATGAACATTATAGTGTTCATCCTTTGCATTCCAAGGAAGTCATGGGGAATGCTATTGAGTTGTTTCAAATGAAACAAGCGAAAGGGAGTCCCATTAGTGTTTGGGAGGAAAGTTTGGAAGCTCGGTGTTTCCCACAGCTTTTTCCAACAGGTCAGGGAGGAAGATATGATGAGCGACCTCATCAAATTCCTGCTTCTGAATACCGGACTTTGCGATTGTATGCAGGAGATCCTAGGTTTCGACAATGCATTCCTTATTTGTTTCATCTCCTGTTTGAAAGCGATCTGTCTGGACTGTCATATGCAGTGAACCACATCTTGAAAAGTGGTATACACATGCAAAACATCTCGGCAAGTGACTTTATGGATAAAGTCAATGTCCAAGACAGTATTTTGGATTCTCACCTGATTAATCTCATGGCGTGTCAGCGTGGTACTAATGAGTACTGGTACCGTCGTCATGGTGATTTAAAATGTATGCTGAGGAACTTAGGAACTCCCACATGGTTCCTCACTTTGAGCTGTGCTGAGTATGGCTGGGAAGACTTACTTGAATTTCTACGAGAGGCAAATGCTAACGTAGAAAACATCGAATTCAAGACACCCGGAGAACTGTGCTCTTTGGATCCAGTCAATGTATGTAGGTACTTCAATCATAGATTTGAAGGTATGATGTCTTTCATCATGAATAAGAAGAATCCACCTCTTGGAGAGGTGTTGGATTTCTTCTGGAGGAAGGAGTACCAAGCAAGAGGTGCTCCTCATATACATATGTTGCTGTGGATCAAGGATGCACCTAAATTTGGAACGGATGCAGACGACTCAGTGATGAGTTTCATAGAACAGTATTCTACGTGTGCTGTTCCAAACGCAAAGGAGAAAAAAAGCCTAAGAGAAAAAGTTCTACGTTTCCAAAGCCATCGATGTGGAAAGTACTGTCGTCGTAAATTCCGGAACAAAGACAAGTTCTACACCAAATGTCGTTTCGGCTTTCCACGATCGGTGATTTCTAAAGGAAGAGTGAACAGTTTGATGTCTTCGCTGCGACATAATGTGATGAAGAAATCACCTAAAAACACATACAATTTGAAGAGGAACGAAGAGTCTAAGTACATTAACGACTACAACCCGGTGATTTTGTCCATGTGGAATGCTAACATGGATATACAGTTTGTGGCTGATAACTGTATGGCTGTGGCTCGGTATGTGACATCTTACATCACCAAAAAAGAGAAGACAGAATTGAAGGATATGTGGGAGGACATTTCCCATGAAAAGAGCCTCAGCAAGAAGTTGTACAGTTTCAGTCTGAAGATGTTGTCGCATCGAGAAATCGGAGCTTACGAATGTTCTGCCCGGTTGTCTTCAGCAAGTCTCTATGCCAAGTCCAGGAGTATCGTTTGGGCGAGTGTTGGTCTTGCTGCAACGCGTAATCGAGTTCTGAAACCTGTGCGGGAAATTGAGTATTTGGCGGAAAAGGAGCCAAACAGTACCGACATTTTGAAGAGCAACATGTTGGATACATATTATCCAAATCGAAGCAGTCATCTCGAGAATGTTTGTCTGTATGAGGTTCTGCAAAATTACATATTCAAGAGGAACATCAAAGAAGATACTGAGAAAGGAGTGTATGCTGTAATAGGAAGTGAGGGATGTCTGGTCAAGCAAAGAAAATGCCACTTGATAAACCATCGAAAATTGAGTGGCGAATCTCCTGAAAAAAAGGAGTTTTTCTATTTAGCAGTTTTGCAACTTTTTAAGCCTTGGCGTGCAGAAGAGGAACTGCTTGGAGATTTCCTTTGTTATGAAGACTCATTCAATGCTGCCAAGGAGACCATAGAATGTCCTGCTTTTCCTAAATATGTAGAAATGTTGAATGTGGAAATTGAGCAGGAAGCAACGATTGCAGCCGAGATTGCCAGAGACAGTTCTCAGGACAGTCAGAGTTCTGCTTCATTGAGTCAGGATCCACTAGGAGGACCTCTTATCGAAAATGAAGCTGCCACTGCTATGAATGAAGTGGAAAGAGCCATGGCACATGCTCAGGAGGATGCGGTTAACTTAGAAGAGTTGGAAAGACAACTCAACGTTGAGCAGAGGAAAATATATGACGAACTTACCATGCAAATTGATCATGGATTACGTCATGACAAGAAAGAGTGCTCATGTACGTCGTTGAAGCCTGTCCGACTGTACGTGAGTGGAGAAGCGGGAACTGGAAAAAGTTTCCTTATTAAAGCAATTTCGTGTTATTTGCAGGAAAGGACAGAGTCATCGCTGTCTTGTGTTGTCACCGCTCCAACTGGACTGGCAGCACATAACATTAAAGGGATTACTTTACATCGTTTACTGATGCTGCCAGTGGAGCATGACAACAAATTAGAATATCACAAGCTATCTGGAGATGCTTGTTTTGAAGTTTCAAGAGTCTTGAGGAAAATGAAACTTCTTATCATTGATGAAGTAAGCATGGTTTCCAATGTCATGCTTGCCTTTGTGCATTTGAGAATGCAAGAAGTTCTCAAAACAGAGTATGATGTGTTATTTGGTGGCAAACACATCATTGTTTTCGGAGATCTTCTGCAGCTGACACCAGTGAAAGGGCAACCTGTGTTCAAAATGCTCACGCATGAAGATACCAGGAAGTGCTTAGGGAGCATTGGCAACGTCAATATATGGTTAAACTTCAATTATGCTGAACTGCATGAAAATATGCGTCAGGCAAAGGATGAAGTTTACAAGACTATTCTACAAGATGTTAGAATTGGAAAAGTGACCGAGCATGGGAAAGAAGCTTTACATGCACGATTACTGACAAATTTATATCCAGACGAAGATGTTGTGCCTGAGAATATTTTTCAGAAACTTACTGAGAAAAAATCTGGAATATGTTTGATGCCAACTCTTGCAGAATGTGCCAAATTCAACAACAAAATGTTGCATTTAGAAAAGCAAGAGATTGTGAAACTGGAAGCTATTGACAGAGTAGAGCATATGGGATCAACAATTATTTTGTCTGAGAATCTGAAAACAAAATTGGATTCATTAGAGAAGAGTATATCTAAAACTGCGGGTTTTGAAAAGACTCTGAATGTGTGCTTGAACTGCCGTATAATTTTAAGAAGGAATTTACATGTTGAAAGAGGTCTGGTAAATGGATCAATGGGTAATGTTGTTGATTTTGTGAAATACAGAAATAGAGATGGAATTGAATTTTTAAAAATTAAATTTGATGGCATTGAGGAAGTACAGCTAATTGCTCGTTGTTCTGCTAGATTTTTGCTTGTAAAAGACTTATATGTTCGTCGTAAGCAGTTTCCTGTTTGCTTGGCATATGCGGTGACAATCCATAAATCGCAAGGTTTAAGTGTAGACTGTGCATTGGTGAATATTGGCAGTTCTGTGTTCAAGGAGGGTATGGCATATGTGGCATTGTCACGAGTTAGGACTTTATCGGGATTGTACTTGATTGAGTGTGATGTCACAAACATTTGTGCGGATCTAGATTGTGTTAAGGAATACAATAGGTTGAGAAGAGAGTATGCGCCACATTTGCCTCAGTATCCTTTGTTTGAGAAACGTGTGGTAGGCCGGAAACGAAGAAATGTGACCAATACTGGGGAGGTTGTAGCAAAAAGACGAAAAGTCGATGAACCTGAAATTATAAGCAGAAACAAAAAGGATTCTGTTGAAGATGTTGTTGGTTTTCAATTTGAAAACAGTTCTGGTGTCAACTGCTATGCTAATGTAGTGGTTAATGTTTTGTTTTCTCTAGAAAATGTAAAAGAAGAGATTGTGGTCAATTCTGATCAAAGATTTTGCAGTTTGTTAAATTCTGTGTTAGAGAAATGTAGCACTGATAGAACAAACATAGAAAGTGTGTCTGAAATTCGAAATCTGTTAGACAGATGTTCAGGCCAAACACAATTCTCTCAAAATAGTCAGCAAGATTGTCAGGAGTTTTTAATGTATATGCTTGATGTATTGCATGATGAAGGTGTAGATTTAGATCACCTGTTTGGGCTTTCTTATCAATGGCAGCATGACTGCGAGAACTGTAGGGTATCAAGTACTACTAGTGTAGACTCAGAAAGATTTATATATTTAACTTTGCCAGACAGTAAATCAGTCTCTTTTAATAAGCTAGTAAAAGCAGCTGATCACAACATGGAGTGTAGCCAATGTAAATCTGAAATGATGTCCACATTATTTATACGAACATATGGCCAGTATGTCATTTTAATGTTCCAACGATGTAGGCCTGATGGAACAAAATTGACAACTTTAATTAAAAATTTTGTGGCTTCACAGTTGTCAATATCAGGAAGGACTTTTGTAACTGTAGCAATTATATATCATGATGGTCCTTCAATAACATCAGGACATTATACAGCTTATTTAAAGTGTAGACATGGCTGGTCATTCTGCAATGATTCTGTTTTAATTTTCAAAAAAAAATTGCCGTATGACCTTAAAAACTCTTACCTGGTGTTTTTAAAACCAAAATTTTAGGGAAAGAATCTCGGGATGTGCTCTGAGGAATTTCAAGAAGTTCTCATGGCTCCTACACGATTTGGCCTTGAGGATAAGTGTAGTACAGAGACATAACTTCTTACCATAACACTGGACGTTATGGAGAAATACGTGCACTTTGAATGAGTTCAGAAAAACTGTTTCTTTTTATAAGCTAATTGAAGCAGCCAATCAAAACATGGAGTAGAGGGAATGTAAGTCTGCAATGCTGTCTACTGTTTTACATTGCTTTGTGATTAAAAGTGATGTAGAGAATTAAATAATTGTACTTGTCATAAAGGTAGTGTAAGTCTGCTTCATAGTAAGCAGTATCAGTGTGATAGGAAATGTAGAACATAATTGAGCAAGAAGGGGAAGATATTACTAGTCCAGGATTGTGTAAATGATCTTCAACATTTTAATTCTGAAAGTTGCGGAAATGCGAAAAGACGGGATTGGCTAACAAGAAATCCAAGAGTTATACATGGCTCTGACAAGATTTGGCCTTGTGGAAACTTGTGGTAGAGAGCAAGAAGTCATTTATTGTATGTAACATGTTTTTGAAAACGATGGAGGTTTTCTTTCAGAAAGTGGCGGGTTGAAAGTAATAACAGCACAACAGAGTGTAAGCTGTTCATAGGACATCCTTGGCCGTCATGGAAAGTAAGTTAACTTTAAGGAGTTCTGAATTCTGATTTGTAATGTTGTATGGGTTTTTTAAACACAATCATTTTGATTGTGGTTTTTTTTCCCCGCTGTTATATGATGAATACCTTCAAGTCACTGTTTTAGTGAAATTTGATACATTCTGAGAACAGCAAAAATAAACCATTTAACATGTATAATTAATTCTGTTCTGTTTGCATTTATGATGTACATGTAGAACTGTGTAGGAGGCATGGAGAAGGTGAGGCTTCTGTAAGTGTCAAAGTTGTTGCATACAGTGCTCATATTCTACGTAGTCTTTTATATTTCATTACTTTCACTGTTTCTGACTGATCTAAAAAATTTTTTTTAAAAAGAACAGTAAGTATAAGGGAAGGAAACAGACAGTTATGTTAAAAGAAACACAGCTATAGGGAATAAACTAGGGATACTGTTACCCGCAATCCTCTGCTGATGATGTCACTGAGCATGTCATGAATGATGTAATATGTGACATCATCAGCAGTGGATTACGGGTAATAGTATCTCTAGTTTACTCCCCTATAGCTGTCTTTCTTTTAACATAACTGTCTGTTTCCTTCCCTTATACTTACTGTTCTTTTTTAAAAAAAAAATGTTTTGGTTCGCTTCCGGTTCGCGTACCGGGGAGCGAACTGGGAAGCGAACTAAGAGAAATAGAGGTTGGCACAGTTGCAAATATTGTAGCAATTTTTTAATAACGGGGAGGTAGTTCTGAAAAGAACTTTTTTTTTAATTGTTTTTGTTGTTTTATATTTTTTTTATTATTTTTCTGAACATTTTTTTACTTTTTTTGAATTTTTCTGAACAGTTTTATATTTTTTTTGTTTTTTTTTCGGAGGGGGCAACGAAAACGATTCATTGTAAAGGGCTCAACAGGAGCAAGAAAACAAAAAAAAAAGAATTTATTGTTTGGGGAGTTTCGGACAAACATGAGCATGATTGTCAATAGCTCTGTTGATCAGAGTGATGCTACTTTCTCCGTAGCAAATGAATCCACTGCAATGTACGCAGACTTGTTTTACTTCACGAAATCTCGTTTGTATATTTGGCACCATCTCCCTGCCCTCTGGTCCCGTTACTTCCGGTACAACAGATCTTCTGGCCATAATAGGGAGATTATCTAGGTCGTCCTGTTCCTCTTCTTCCTCTTCTTGCTGAATTATAACTTTAGCAGGTGGTCCACTCTTCCTTGGATGTGGTGGAGGTGGTGGGGAAGCACCAGCTGAAGCTAGTAAAGAAGCCATTGCTCACTGGTAACAAAGGGTCTTTCTCTCACAATGATGAAAGTCAGAGTGAGGAAAGAAGGAGGGATTTTCACAATTTGGGAAAAAAAATAGTTCTCAACCAATGAAAAGTGTTCATTTTAGATCATATGACCTAGTCTTACATCATTAGGAAACCGAAAGTGAAATGAACCAATGAAAAGTGTTATTACCAAGTCACATGACCTGCTGTGTTTACGTTACGCGCTTTGCAGGGCCTCCCGGTTTGCTTCCAGAAACCTGTGCTTTGCGACTCGGTAAGCGTACGAGTTCGCTAACGTAGCACGTCATATGACGTATCACGCGACAACGCGAAACGTCATGCGGACGGGAGGCGTCACGATGTTGTTTTCTAACGCGGCAGTTGCGGTAAAGAAACGTTTACCGGCTCGCGGTCTATTTCGCGGCATCAAGGTCAGCTAAGGGGAAGCTTCCCGATTCGCGAAGCGGGAACGAAGAAAAAAAAATATTTAAAAAAAAAGTTATTAATAAACATATAAAATATATTTTTGGATTTAAAGAAGAATACATTTTACAGCTACAGATATTAGCTGTTAAAAAACCAATGAAATTCACTGAAAAAACCATAGGTTATAGACCATATATAGTTAGGAATTAGCATTTACAAAACCTTGAAAATTCACTGAAAAAACCATAGGTTATAGACCATATATAGTTAGGAATTAGCATTTACAAAACCTTATTTTAGTCACACAAAACCATTGAAATTCCATATATAGTTAGTTGCACTAACTATATATCGCGCACCCGCAATCCACTGCTGATGATGTCACATATTACATCATTCATGACATGGTCAGTGACATCACTGATGACATCACTGATGACATCTCAAATGACATCACTGATGACATCACTGATGACATCTCAAATGACATCACTGATGACATCATGACACACCAATACCAGTTACTACATACGCACTCACTGATTCCTACGTCTACACACACATTCACTCATTCACCCATACAATCACTCATACATACAGTCACTCATTATTACAACACTATCATATGCACTCATACACCTATGCAGACAGTCACACACTGCCACTCATCCATGGAGTTACTCACACACCAAGTCAGTCCTGTAAAGAATCAATCACACTTCCATTTCTTCATCTATACAGTTAAACACAGAACACCATACTTCAGTGACATCACTGATGACATCACTAATGACATCTGAAATGACATCACTGATGACATCTCAAATGACATCACTGATGACATCATGACACACCAATACCAGTTACTACATACGCACTCACTGATTCGTACGTCTACACACACATTCACTCATTCACCCATACAATTACTCATACATACAGTCAGTTATTATTAGAACACTATGATATGCACTCATACACCTAGTCAGTCCTGTGAAGAATCAATCACACTTCGATTTCCTCATCTATAGTTAAACACAGAACACCATACTTTTCACACATATACTAACACATACTTACTCTCTTATACAATCACTGATACAAGTACACATTGATATGCACAGCGTCACACACCTCCCAGCCAGCCACACACACACTCAGTCTTCCATCCATCCAGTCATTCTTCAATATGTAAAACGTATTTAAACTTTACAAAAACACACAGACACTAGATGATGTCATCAGTGATGTCATCAGTGATGTCACTGACCATGTCATGAATGATGTAATATGTGACATCATCAGCAGTGGATTGCGGGTGCGCGATATATAGTTAGTGCAACTAACTATATATGGAATTTCAATGGTTTTGTGTGAGTAAAATAAGGTTTTGTAAATGCTAATTCCTAACTATATATGGTCTATAACCTATGGTTTTTTCAGTGAATTTTCAAGGTTTTGTAAATGCTAATTCCTAACTATATATGGTCTATAACCTATGGTTTTTTCAGTGAATATATATATATATATATATATATATATATATATATATATATATATATATATTCACTGAAAAAACCATAGGTTATAGACCATATATAGTTAGGAATTAGCATTTAAAAAACCTTATTTTACTCACACAAAACCATTGAAATTCCATATATAGTTAGTTGCAGTAACTATATATCGCGCACCCGCAATCCACTGCTGATCATGTCACATATTACATCATTCATGACATGGTCAGTGACATCACTGATGACATCATCTAGTGTCTGTGTGTTTTTGTAAAGTTTAAATATGTTTTACATATTGAAGAATGAGTGGATGTATGGAAGACTGAGTGTGTGTGTGGCTGGCTGGGAGGTGTGTGACTGTGCATATCAATGTGTACTTGTATCAGTGATTGTATAAGAGAGTAAGTATGTGTTAGTTTATGTGTGAAAAGTATGGTGTTCTGTGTTTAACTGTATAGATGAGGAAATCGAAGTGTGATTGATTCTTCACAGGACTGACTAGGTGTATGAGTGCATATGATAGTGTTGTAATAATGAGTGACTGTATTTATGAGTGATTGTATGGGTGAATGAGTGAATGTGTGTGTAGACGTAGGAATCAGTGAGTGCGTATGTAGTAACTGGTATTGGTGTGTCATGATGTCATCACTGATGTCATTTGAGATGTCATCAGTGATGTCATCAGTGATGTCATTTGAGATGTCATCAGTGATGTCATCAGTGATGTCACTGACCATGTCATGAATGATGTAATATGTGACATGATCAGCAGTGGATTGCGGGTGCGCGATATATAGTTACTGCAACTAACTATATATGGAATTTCAATGGTTTTGTGTGAGTAAAATAAGGTTTTTTAAATGCTAATTCCTAACTATATATGGTCTATAACCTATGGTTTTTTCAGTGAATTTTCAAGGTTTTGTAAATGCTAATTCCTAACTATATATGGTCTATAACCTATGGTTTTTTCAGTGAATTTCATAGGTTTTTTAATAGCAAATCTTTATAAAAATAATACATTTTAAATCTAATTTTATATTTTATAATTTTTTTATTTTTTTTTAATATTATTTTTAGTGCGCTCCCGGGGCGCGGACAGGTGAACGCACGGGTAAGCGCAATCTGGCGGCGCGCCCCGAGGCGCGTACTAATGCGCGTCCCGGAAGCGCTATTGTCGAGAACGAAAACAACATCGTGACGTATCGCGTAGCCGCCACGCCTTGCGTCATAAGACACGTATCGCGTAGCCGCGAGATGCGTCTTATGACGCACCGCGTAAGCGCACCCGGAAGCGCATACGATCGCGCAACGTAAGCGCCCCGATGCGCTTACGATACACGCCCGGGACGCGCCCCGGGCGCGTAGCGTAAGCGCGTCAAACCATGTGACTTTAAAATAACACTTTTCATTGGTTCAGAACTTTTTTTTTTCCAAATTGTGTGAAACCCACCCATTTCTCTCACTATTGCTTTGTACTTGGAGAGAGCAAGAGCTGTTGTGTCTACTCTATCTCCTACTTTTCTGATCTCCAGCAATGGCTGCAAGAGAGTCATCCAGCAGTGATTCAGAGGGATTTTTGGATGAGGACCCTCCTCAGCAAAAGAAAAAAACCCATTTCATTTGGAAATTTTACGACATCCCAGAAGGACAGAAAAAAGTGAACGCTCCCAAAGTAACATGCAAAATATGTGGGAGTAGTTTATCCAGAGGCAATCCTCTGAAAAAATATAGTTTTGGCAATGCCAATTTGATCCGGCATGTCAAAAGAAGACACCCTAACAACTTTGCCAGGGAGAGTGTCAGAGAGCTGGCACGGAATGTACCAACAGATGGCGGCAGCACCTCCACTGGTGGAGCAACACCTTCGGGACCACCCCGTGGAAGAATGATCCCTAACATTCAGCCGGTGTTTGCGGGCATCAAATTTTTGTGCGCAGAGTGTGACGAACTGCTCTGCTATGGGGAGCAGAGTGTTGAACTGATTGCTCTAAAGAAACAGCAACACCGCTGCTCTTCCAGTCCCTAAATTTTCAATTTTTTTTGCTCCTGTTGAGCAGTTTTGCAATCCTTGTTTTTGTTTTTCCCTTGAAAAAAATACAAAAAAAATATAAAATTGTTTTAAAAAGTCTAAAAAAATATAAAACAAAAAAAACAAAAAAAAAATATATATAAAACAACAAAATGAAAAAAAAAGTTCTTTTCAGAACTACCTCCAATTTTTAAAAAGAAGCTTTATTTTTTTTAAAGTCTGTCATTTTTAATCTCCATGGTACGCTCCCCCGTACGCTCCCCGGTGCGCGTACCGGGCGCTCACCCCCGCGAAAATCGATTTTTTTTTTATTTATTTTTTTCACCCGCGGGAGCCTTTTATGGCCCCCACATGAAACCTAGGGGGTCAGGGGGTGTGTACCCTGCCCCCTCTTGCTCATTTCCCCCTTTGATTTTTGCCACCTCTTGTGTCTCAATCCTACCGAGACACAAGATGGCGGCCGCTGCGGACTGTTTCGAATGTTTATAGACACCCGAGAACCAATCAGCTTGCCGTGCGCAAGTCGCGTGGCGCGCCTGGAGCGCTCTCCCGTACGCGTATCCGGGAGCGCTCCAGGCGCGGATCTAGATATATATCTTTTTTTGAACGTTAATTTCTCAAAATCCACTGGAGCACATACATTGAGACCTACAAAAGGCACATCGGGCTACCAGTCCCTACAAATTTGCCAAGTTTCGTGCAAATCCATTCAGCCGTTCGGGCTAAAAATGAGGCTAACCGCCCTATGGAAAACTCAATGTTAAAAACACGTTTTGGGACCCCCCTTTTTTCTCGGCCCCCCCTGGACCAACTCCCCCCAAATTTCCAGTGGCTGCTCAGAAACAAAATGTTCCATTTTGCTGAAAATTTCAGCCAATTCCGTCCACAAACGCCAAAGTTATTAGACATAGAATTTTCAAAAATCCCATAGGGAAAAAATCCTAACTATATATACCTACTGGCGACCGCCAGTAGGTAATATATATATATATATTACCTACTGGCGGTCGCCAGTAGGTATATATAGTTAGGATTTTTTCTCTATGGGTTTTTTGAAAATTCTATGTCTAATAACTTTGGCGTTTGTGGACGGAATTGGCTGAAATTTTCAGGAAAATGGCACATTTTGTTTCTGAGCAGCCCCTGAAAATTGGGGGGGGTTTCGTCCAGGGGGGGTCGAGAAAAAAGGGGGGTCCCAAAACGTGTTTTTAACATTGAGTTTTCCATAGGGCGGTTGGCCTCACTTTTAGCCCGAACGGCTGAATGGATTTGCACGAAACTTGGCAAAATTGTAGGGACTGGTAGCCCGATGTGCCTTTTGTAGGTCTCAATATATGTGCTCCAGTGGATTTTGAGAAATTAACGTTTAAAAAAAGATATATATCTGTAACAGCGGACTGGGCAGCGGCCCAGGACGCGTACTTTTCGCGCAACGGAGCTTTGTGAAGCGAAGCTGATTGGTTCTCCGGCGTCTGTCAACATTCCAAACAGTCCGTAGCGGCCGCCATCTTGTCTCTCGGTAGGATCGAGAGACAAGAGGAGGTCAAAACAAAGGGGGAAATAACTATAAGGGGGCATAGTAGATCCTCGCTGACCCCCTAGGTTTGATGTGGAGGTTTTAAAAGGGCCCCGCGGGGCAAAAAAAAATAATAATAATAATAATCGAACGGCTGAATGGATTTGCACGAAACTTGGCAAAATTGTAGGGACTGGTAGCCCGATGTGCCTTTGCTAGGTCTCAATATATGTGCTTCAGTGGATTTTGAGAAATTAACGTTCAAAAAAAGATATATATCTGTAACAGCGCACCGCTTCGCGTACTTTTCGCGTTACGGAGCTTTGCGAAGCGAAGCTGATTGGCTCTCCGGTGTCTGTAAACATTCCAAACAGTACGTAGCGGCCGCCATCTTGTCTCTCGGTAGGATCGAGAGACAAGAGGAGGCCAAAGCGAAGGGGCAAATGACCATAAGGGGGCATAGTAGATCCTCGCTGACCCCCTAGGTTTGATGTGGAGGTTTTAAAAGGGCCCCGCGGGGCAAAAAAAAAAATAATAATAATAATCGAACGGCTGATGACCATAAGGGGGCATAGTAGATCCTCGCTGACCCCCTAGGTTTGATGTGGAGGTTTTAAAAGGGCCCCGCGGGGCAAAAAAAAATAATAATAATAATAATCGAACGGCTGAATGGATTTGCACGAAACTTGGTAAAATATTAGGGACTGGTAGCCCGATGTGCCTTTGCTATGTCTCAATATATGTGCTTCAGTGCATTTTGAGAAATTAACGTTCAAAAACAAGATATATATCTGTAACAGCGCTCCGCTTCGCGGAGATAAAATTATATGTGTATTACCTAGCTGTTGCTAACACCAGTTAGCGACGGCTAGTAGGAGATAGCGACCATCTTGGGTCCCACTTTGCATGTGAGTGATATTTATCACTAATGACATGCAAAGTGGGCATGCCAAGATGTTAGCGACTGGAAACAGTCGCTAACATCGCTATCTCCTATTATCAACTTTTGGAAATATTCGAGATAAGCGCGAATATCTCCAAAAAGTAACAGCTGCCCTGAGCAGTTCTTAGCCATGTTATCCAATGGGAGGTGGATAACATGGCTAAGAGCATTAGCTCGGTAATGCATGAATATCGCGGAGTTTTCAGCGACATTAATGCATTGCGCTCGTTTTTTATCGTATTTGCGATAAACCTTGATAATAGCAAGGTTTATCTGCGATAATTTCTGACGGTAAAAAAATCTTTGCAATGCATCGTTAGGGATAAATATCGCTTAACTTTGGTAATATGCCCCAACGTCTGTTAACGTTCGATTCGAAGGAAATCAGGAATTGTTGAAAAACATTGTGTGCGCCATCTTGTCTTTTTTCAAATGCCACACTTTTGTCGTGCACGGCAGCCATTTTAGATGCCTTGACCAGATCCACTCTGTGAACGCTGTCGATCCTTACCATGGCTCCCCACCCTCGCAAGCATCTCCCCCAGGCAGTGGTCACCCCCGCTCTCTGTTTTATGCATGGGTAATAAACCTCCCCCCATCTGCGCTGTTCTTCCCTGAGAATCACACCCTGTGCCCGCCCGACACCTCCCTTTCGCCCTATTCACTACCGCACCCTCTGACACTCCTTTTCCTCTGTGTCCGATTGTCCAGGCCGGTCCTAGGCTATCAGCTAGCCCTGCAGATGTAGTTTATGGCCACAGCTGTAAAGAATCACCCGTCTTCAAAGGAGTTATAGTAGATCAAGGCCCACACTCGATGAGATCCGTCACAGCAGAAGCGTTGCTATTATCTGAAAACCATCCTGTATTGTGATTGGGGAGGGGACCGAGCGTGAAGCGGAAGATTCCAGGGATGACTCTTTGTACATCAAAGTTTTTACAATTATGTGTCACATTAAAAATATATAGCACTCCGACAAAGTAGTAAGATTATAAAACTTTAATAATTTATAAATATATACAAGAAAACAAAAATAGTAATAACATATAAACATTTTTAGAGAAAAACAACGAAGTAGCGGTCGGCTGTGCGAATAGTCCCAACGCAGCACAACGTCCAGATTTCCGGCGTGGGGCGTCGCGGGGGGTGGGTGATCAGTAGCAAACTGTTGTGCGAATAGTTCCAAGGCAGCAGAACGCGCCGAAATCTAGATGACACAAAAGTGATGTCTAGTAAGTTGCCACCCAGCAAATAACGGCGTGGGGCGTCGCGGGGGGTGGGTCATCAGTAGCAAACTGTTGTGCGAATAGTTCCAAGGCAGCAGAACGATGGCACCAAGGTGATGTCCAGTAAGTTGCCGCACTGGTTTTGGTATCCTACAATGCTGCTCCGAATAACGGCGTGGGGCGCCCCGGGGGAGGCGGCGTGAACGGGCCTCTCCAGGTGGAGTGTCATCTGTTGTAGTGGGGCGCCCCTTTACCGTTTCAGTTGCCATTCCGTCCGCTTTTGGTCCACTGTGTCAAAATCCGCCATTCAGCTGAGTTGCGCCCACTCTTGCGGTGCAGCGATAGGCGGCTGCCACAGGACTCTCAAAATGGCGGCAGGCTGTTTCCTTTTTGGGCCTGGTCCACTGAAATGGCCCTGGGACACCTTGGAAATCGGACGCTTGTCTGCTAGGTCTTGGACCCCATTCTCGAAAGCGTCCCCTCCGCCTTGAGAATTCATCAAAAGTTTTGGGGGCCCCGACTCCTGCAGGCTTCTGGTGGGGAGCGGCTGCCATGATTGCTCGCGGAATGACCACGACGGAGCTACGAGATGGTGGTGCTCTCATGGTGACGCCAGCTTCAGTCTGAAACATCCAGAAACAAGGTGGGGCTTTCATCGTTTGGGGGGAAAAAAAAGTTTTCATCCAATGAAAAGTGTTGTTTTTAGGTCATATGATCAAGCCTTCCATCATTAGGAAACCAAAAGTAAAATGAACCAATGAAAAGTTTTATAAAGAAGTCACATGACCTGTTATGCGGCATAGGGTATAAAATGTGGAGAAAATACGTTGGCACGTGAGGCGGTGTCAGTAGCGGACCGATGTGCGAATAGGCCGAAGGCAACACAACGCGCCAAGATCCGGATGGCATCGAGGTGGTGTCATAGTTGAGAGTTCTGAGCAGCGGTTGTAACACTGTCTGAAGCTTATTTGCAGCTGCTGCAGCTTCACTACGCGCGAAGATCCGGATGGCACCGAGGTGGTGTGTAGGAAGTTGCCGCACTGGTGTGGCCATCCTACAATGCTGAAAGTCGGCGTGGGGCGCCCCGTTGGCCTGTGAGTTTGCGTCAGTAGCGGACCGATGTGCGAATAGGCCGAAGGCAGCACAACGCGCCAAGATCCGGATGGCACCGAGGTGGTGTCTAGTAAGTTGTCGCACTTCTGTGGCCATCCTACAATGTTGAAAGTCGGCGTGGGGCGCCCCGTTGGCCTGTGAGATGGTGTCAGTAGCGGACTGATGTGTGAATGGGGCTAAAGGCAGCGCAACAATATTTTCTACTATATTTCCGGTGTAGAAGAGACCACAAGGCGCTGAGATGCCAAGATCCGGATGGCACCGAGGTGGTGTCTTGCAAGTTGTGGTACTGGTGTGGCCATCCTACAATGCTGAAAGTCGGCGTGGGGCGCCCCGTTGGCCTGTGAGATGGCGTCAGTAGCGGACCGATGTGCGAATAGGCCGAAGGCAGCACAACAATATTTTCTGACTGACACCACAAGGCGCTGAGATGCCAAGATCCGGATGGCACCGAGGTGATGTCTAAGTTGCGGACTGGTGTGCGAATGGGGCCAAAGGCAGCGTAACAATATTTTTTGTATGGAAGATACCACTAGGCGTTGAGATGCCAAGATTCGGATGGCACTGAGGTGATGTCTAGCAAGTTGGTGTGGTCATCCTACAATGCTGAAACTCGGCGTGGGTCACCCCATTAGCCTGTGAGATGGCGTCAGTAGCGGACCGATGTGCGAATAGGCCGAAGGCAGCACAACGCGCCAAGATCCGGATGTCACCGTGGTGGTTTCATAGTTGAGAGGCACTTCATCTGCAGTGGGGCGCCGAGATCCGGATGGCACCGAGGTGATGTCTAGCAAGTTGCTGTACTTGTGTGGTCATCCTACAATGCTGAAACTCGGCGTGGGTCGCCCCATTAGCCTGTGAGATAGCAGTTCTTTGGATTTGCGAATAGGCCGAAGGCAGCACAACAATATTTTCTGACTGACACCACAAGGCGCTGAGATGCCAAGATCCGGATGGCACCGAGGTGATGTCTAAGTTGCGGACTGGTGTGCGAATGGGGCCAAAGGCAGCGTAACAATATTTTTTGTATGGAAGATACCACTAGGCGTTGAGATGCCAAGATTCGGATGGCACTGAGGTGATGTCTAGCAAGTTGCTGTGGTCATCCTACAATGCTGAAACTCGGCGTGGGTCACCCCATTAGCCTGTGAGATGGCGTCAGTAGCGGACCGATGTGCGAATAGGCCGAAGGCAGCACAACGCGCCAAGATCCGGATGTCACCGTGGTGGTTTCATAGTTGAGAGGCACTTCATCTGCAGTGGGGCGCCGAGATCCGGATGGCACCGAGGTGATGTCTAGCAAGTTGCTGTACTTGTGTGGTCATCCTACAATGCTGAAACTCGGCGTGGGTCGCCCCATTAGCCTGTGAGATAGCAGTTCTTTGGATTTGGGCCTGGCTCGTCTGCTGTAGTGGGGCGCCCCTTTACCGTTTCAGTTGCCATTCAGCTGAGTTTCGGCTGCTCTTGATGCTACAGCGACAGGCGGCTGCAACAGGACTCTCAAAATGGCGGCCTGTTCTTTGGATTTGGGCCTGGTCCACTAAAATGGCCCTGGGACACCTTAGAACTCGGACGCTCGATTTTTTTTTCCTTTCCTGTACATGCAAAAAAAGGTAAATGCCCGGTACGTTACACGCTTCATCTGCCACGATGAACTCTCTAGAGGAACCGAAAAAAAATATAGTTGTGGTAACTATACCATGCATCGTCATATGGAGAGGTGGCAACAATTAATTATAGTGCTGCATAAAAGAGAGATTTGGAGGAGAACCCCTGACCTGCTAGTATATTCATCAAAGAAGTGGCACTGAGAGCTTCAGAGGCAAGGGAAACGGTCCCAAATATTTAGAAGAACTTTGGAAAGATTAAAATGACATGTTTAGATTGTGGCAAATTTATTTCATGTGGACATCTGAGTGTTACTCTAATAAATACAGCATATGAACATCATCATAGTCGATGGTTGGTAGAGACATTTTGACTATATCCTGGACCTGCCCGTCCTCGCCCAAAATGGCGCCAGAATAAATGGGACTCGTAACTCCTTGTTGTGTACTGGTTGCAGAACCTTGAAATCACGAGATACGTATGCAGTTTTGAAGCACATGGCGGGCGGGGACGAGAATTGATTGAATATTTCGACATCCCTATTGATATTAAGTTCTGATGTGTTATTGATTACTGTACTGTTGAAAGTTCGAATTAACGTCACCCATGGTACTTGCCCGCAAATGTATATCTAGATAATTTTATTGTAACTGGCCCTGTCGTATTTTAATTATAAAATGTACGTCCACCGATTCCGTAACTGTTAGACACCTTAGTTCTTGCAACCTAATGGCCCGCCCGTTACGTTCCTCTACAGTGTAAATGTCTATTCATCATATACGATTACAGTTTGCTCCGTGGCCGGCCCACGTGGTTATAGGCTCGTATTTGTATAATGAAATTTTCACAATAAAGGTTTTTAAAAGAAAACATGGTAGTAGTATATACATTGGTAAAGTTTTTAATAATAGTCACTGTTTTAGAATCATTAAAAGGCAAGTGAAATAAAGCAGACCAATTACATGAAGGGTAAAAGGTATAATACGAAGGAACGCAGTAAAGATAAATGGTCAAGGGCTGTTGTGTTTTCTATTCCTGCAACATAAAGTGATCGATAAGAATCTCATATTCAGGCGTATCGGCGACTAAGACAGCAGGTCGACCCTCTTTTGCTCAACGGCTCCGTCATGGGACGAAGAAACGCTCTTTTTCTCGAAAAAAGAATATATTTTACTTGCAGGACAGTTGTAAAATTTCCGGGAAAGTACATTAGCCTGGAACATTATAACATATATTTAAGAAAAAATAATGTTCGGAAGTAATGAAAAGCGTAATTTTTAGGTCATATGATCAAGCCTTTCATCATTACAATAAGAAAAGTAAAATGAACCAATGAAAAGTTTTATTAACAAGTCACATGACTTGTTATGCTTACGTTACGCGCTGCGCGCCCCGGATGACTTCCGGATGCGCTAACGCGGCGCGTCATATGACGCATTACGCGACAACGCAGGTACAGAATATAGTCAAAATGTCTCCACCAACCAGCGGTCGGAACACAACCCCTTTCAGCAGGCTAAATAGTTCTGTTAAATGACAACAGAAGGGACAGGCAACAAGAACCATCAGTCAAAGAGGGGAGGGCTAGTTCTTCTCTACCGGGTTACATTGGGGCGCTACCGGAACTGATCGAATTGGTAGTCTACAGTGTTTCTGGATGTTTCAGACTGAAGCTGGGGTTAGCATGAGAGCAGCACCATTTCGTAGCTCCGTCGTGGTCATTCCGCAACCAATCATGGCAGCCGTTCTTTATCGTTATTTTGGGCGGGGTGGGTGGCGGAGCCGAGCTGTTTTGCAGCCATCATTGTGTGGAGTTCAGTTCATCTCACTAGTTTTGTATTTGTCATGAGGGGTTGTTCCTAATGTTTCTATTTTTGCGAGGTCAAAAAGAGATCCCATTAGTGGCCTACTGATTTTGCTCGATTCTTTTTCTTTTTTTTTACACGATTTTTCGTTATCTGCAAAGACTAAACAGAGTATTGCGACTCTGTGTTTGTTTGTAAATAGAGAATGAACCAAAGAGAACTAATTCTAAAACAGTAAATACTTGGATAACAATGAATCAAATGGAGAGAGAAGCAGGCACGACGGATTACAATGGGGGCAAAGACCTGCGTTAACTACCTTTCACTATCTGCAAAGAGAGAGTACTCCTAATAGAAATGAGGGGGGGGGGCACCATTCAAAGCAGATCAGTGTGCATAAACACGAAAATGTTTTCACTTACCACGTACTTGACATTCGACAGCTTATGATATTTGCTATTAAAAAACCATTGAAATTCACTGAAAAAACCATAGGTTATAGACCATATATAGTTAGGAATTAGCATTTACAAAACCTTGAAAATTCACTGAAAAAACCATAGGTTATAGACCATATATAGTTAGGAATTAGCATTTAAAAAACCTTATTTTACTCACACAAAACCATTGAAATTCCATATATAGTTAGTTGCACTAACTATATATCGCGCACCTGCAATCCACTGCTGATGATGTCACATATTACATCATTCATGACATGGTCAGTGACATCACTGATGACATCACTGATGACATCTCAAATGACATCACTGATGACATCACTGATGACAACATCCAGTGACTGTATGTTTCTGTAAAGTTAAAATATGTCTTACATATTGAAGAATGAGTGGATGTATAAGTGTCTGGATGAAGGATTTAGTAGGTGCGTGACTGACTGTATGAGTGAGTGATTAAATGTGTCTCACTGAATGCATGGGTTAGTGACTAAACTGTCTTAATTTGTGCATCATTATGTCTGTTGTGATGTAAACTGCTGCATGTGTTGATCATTAGCTATACGAGAGGCTATATGTGTTATTGATTGGTTGCCCAAGTATTTGTATGGGAGATTGAGTTTGTGTGGGGGTGGCTGGGAGGTGTGTGACTCTGTGCATAGATGTGTGAGCAGTTGATTCACTAGGTGTATGAGTTCAAGAGTGCATGTGGAAACAGCTACATGGGCAGTTGACTGTGTGCATGAGTGTATTGATGAGTGAATGGATATCTCAATGCTACATGTCATAGTAAGTACATATGTAAAACACAGTACATGTGAGAGTTGGCATATATAAATAACTGTGCATGAGAGCCACTGAATGTGTGAGTGGTTGTATGGATCATTGTGAACTTGTATCAGGGATTGTATAAGAGAGTAAATATGTGTTAGTATATGTTTGAATAAGTAAGGTGTGTATAACTGTATAGTTGAAGAAATGGAGGTGAGATTGTTTCTTTGCATGACTGACTAGGTGTGTGAGTAACTCCATGGATGAGTGACAGTGTGTGAGTGTCTGTATACACTGAGTGCATCTAAGGTTATATTAGAGTCTGAAGAGGTTTATCGTATTAGCACAAGAATGATGTCAAATGAGATGTCATCAGTGATGTCATCAGTGATGTCATTTGAGATGTCATCAGTGATGTCATCAGTGATGTCACTGACCATGTCATGAATGATGTAATATGTGACATCATCAGCAGTGGATTGCAGGTGCGCGATATATAGTTAGTGCAACTAACTATATATGGAATTTCAATGGTTTTGTGTGAGTAAAATAAGGTTTTTTAAATGCTAATTCCTAACTATATAAGGTCTATAACCTATGGTTTTTTCAGTGAATTTTCAAGGTTTTGTAAATGCTAATTCCTAACTATATATGGTCTATAACCTATGGTTTTTTCAGTGAATATATATATATATGTGTGTGTGTTTGCATTTACACACTCTTGTTTCTCACAACTACTCACATACTCAAACAGATACTACTACTACACTCACATACCCAGATCCCCATACAGACACACTCACATCTACTGTTATACCCATACAGACTGCTGCATACATTCACATACCCATAAAGACACTGTCACATCCAATTACATACTCATAGACACTTTGACACCCATTAACAAACCCATACAGTCAGTCACACCCATTGAGAACCCCATAAAGACACTGTCACACCCATTCACAAACCCAGTACAGATTCTGTCACACCCATTTACATACCCAGAGACACTGATACACTGATTGACAAACCCAAAGAGACACTGTCACACCCATTCACAAACCCACATAGACTCTGTTACTCCTGTTTACAATCCCATACAGTCACTGTCACACTCATTGACAAACCAATACAGACACTGTCACACCCATTCACAAACCCAATACATATTCTGTCACACCCATTCACATACTCATAGAGACACTGATACACCGGTTGACAAACCCATACAGACACTGTTACACCTATTCTTATACCATAGAGACACTGTTACCCAATTTACAAACCCATAAAGACCCTGTCGCACCCATTTACAAGCCCATGCAAAAATGCTCACACCCTTTCATATACCTATACAGACCTCCTTTATTCCCATTCACATACTCATTCAGACAGTGTCACACCCATTCACATACCCATACAGAACTCTCACACCCTCTGACATACCCACATCGACACACTTATACCCATTCACATAAACATACAGAGACCCACACCTTCTCACATATACATACAGAGATTCTCACACTCTCTCACATACCCACGTGGACACCCTTATACCATTTACATACACACTCTCTGACATACCATACATAGACAGTCAGGCCCATACAGTGTCACAACCATCTACATACCTATATAGAGACTCTCACACACTCTGATAAACCCAGGCAGACACCCTTATCCCCATTCACATACTAATACAGAGGCTCTTACACCCTCTCATATACCCATTAAGACCTCCTTTATTTCCATTTTCATACCAAAACACACTGTGGCACCCATTCAAATGTCCATACAGAGACTCTCACAGCCTCTCACATACTCAAACAGAGACTGTCACATCCTCTCACATACCCATACAGACAACCTTATATCCATTCACATATCCATACAGAAACTCTCACATACCCAATTTGATGTCCTTTATTTCCCAATTATATCAGAACAAAGAGAGGAGTATCCCCTATGAAGATAAAGGACAGACGTATCTGGAGGGCAGGTTTTTTGGCAAAAAGGAGAATATTCATCCTTTTGTTTAAAATCCCTCACTCACCAGCCTAGTGGTGACATGCTTCATCATCGGGGTCCACCCTGGCGTCCTAGCGACACCAGGGTATGCTACGACACCTGTACTACAGTGGAGCGGGTTGTGACTGTGGGTGTGAAAAAATCAAATGTTAAAAATTGTCCTGGTTGTACTTAAAAATATAGTTTTAATTATAGAGCAACTGAACAATGTTTAAAAAATATGAGGGCGAGATCCTGGTAGGGAAGTTACGACCAAGCGATCTCTATATGTGTTGAGTGGTCAACATGTTTCTACCTTGAGGGCGATTGCCCGGTATTCGTCAGGACCAGAAAAACAGGTGGACAGGGGGTGTGTGCTCCCTAAAAAGCACACCCGTTTCTTGATCCCCTGTGTACCTACTGGCAAAACGGCCAGTGGTATATACTGCTCAGTAAAATAAGTGAGCAGGTGAAAGCGTGAAAAAGAGACCTGTGGGGAGAAAAAAGGGGGGAAACATAATCAGGTTTGATGTTAACTTACTCTCCTGTAACGTCGTGCAGTGTCTCAGTGATTTGAAATAGGGTGCCAAAGGGTTTTAACCTCCAATTAAATTGATACCGTGGTGATGGGGTGAGATACTAGTCAACATCTATGCCGATAAATAGTGCGTGCGAGTAGCATGCGATGTGATCATAGCACTTGTGAGTCAGATCGTTCATTGTTTCAAGTGCCGATATTGGAAAATGCATATCGACTCCAGCTAAGGATGGCACTGACTAAATTGTAAATATCACGTGGTGCCTGTGCTCCTGGCAGGGTAGTGAATATCTGGGCGGTTGCTTTTCCATGGTGGGTGAATTCATGGTGGGGTGATCTAAGGCATAGCGGTATCTCGGTAGTGCTATATTTATTTGACAGCATTAGACTCATTTGTGTGAGTGAATAACGATTAATAAACATACATAACGAACACACATGTAACACTGAGGAACAAACTGAGGCTCTTATGGCAAGAATGAGGGCTTACTCGATTATGAGCTCTCTAGAGCTTCAACGGGCAGGGCGTAGGTTCAATGCCATAGGCGTAACATATTCTGTAATATTAAAAAAAGCGCAGGCGTTTAAACCTCGGTGCTTCTCAATTTGCCCTGAAAATGGAGGACGGCTCCCTCGCTAACCCGGTACTTGGTTGTGTACCTGGGCGCTAACGGAGAAGGTCTACTTACAGTTACCGGCGGGAAGGATCAGATCTGACCTACTCCTAACGGCCTCTGCACGGCTAGTGGGTTCCGCCGGCAGCGGTCGTTGTAATGAGGAGTTGGCCGTTTCCGGGTTGGGGCGCGGCCTGGGCTCGTTTAGGGGGCGGGGCTGGCAACGCGCAATGGCGTGCTGACGGTAGCTAGGCTACTGTGTGTCAACAAATGACAAGTTAGGTTGAGCACCGCCGATAGGCGGAGGCGCGAGAAAACACAGGACAGGTTTTGTAGAGCCACGCTGCTGTTGGTGAACAGTGTGGCTCAAATAATTACTCACATGGTGATATTCAATGCATAAGGTAAAAGTGCCACGGAATGGGTGAAATTGCACAGGTTGGTTAAAATGCCATAAATCTGCTCCACGTGACGCTGACAGTGGTGCAGTATATGTGGTATAGGATATGTTGATAAGGGGTTGAGGACAGCGATGTTGTATGCTCGTCCTGGGTGGCACCTGTACTATTTAGCATGGGGATGAGCGCTGGCTCAATCACAGCAGTTGCTAGGCTGCTGTGTGGTGTAAGGAAACGCTCTGTGGGCTGGATGTGCGCACAAGACAACTAAGGTGCGCAACCTTTAGTAAACGGTGAGGGAACAGCGTTGCTTGTTTTCAGGAATATCGCTCACAGGACGCTGTGTTAGAGGAACGGGCTCTTGCATAGGGGAACACATTAAGATGTGTATATTTGCATACCAGTGAGGAGGACATAGGTATTATATGACCGGTGTTGGGTCGTTAGGGGGCATAACACACAGGATGTGAGCACAGGACAAGTTTGGGTGCGCAACCATTGGTAAACAGTGAGGGCGCAGCGTGGCTAGTTTGCAGGGATGTCGCTCACAGGGCGCCACGTTAAAGGAAAGTGCTCTTGCATTGGGGGAACACATTAGAATGCGTAAACTTGCATACCAGTAAGGCAGACACAGGTTTTGTATGACTGGTATTGGGTCGTTTGGGGGCATAACACACAGGTGTGCTGTGGCGTGCGAGCCGGTTGGCACATGCATGTTATGCATAGAGGTGAGCATTTAGACTGTGCATATGGCGGTGTGCTAGTCATAGTCCAGGGTGGGGCACATAGTGTCATTGGTCCAAAAGGACAGAGGTAGACAAACAATAATGGCATCTTATTGCAAATTTGCGTTCGGGGTAGAGCACTCATTTTCGCTGGTCAGGTCGACAGGGGGTGATGGCATCTCATTTTAATACTGAGTTCCATGGAATATTGTCATTAAGCCCAACCTTATGAGAAGAAAGTCGATAGATCCATCGCTGCTCCTTTTCAAAAAGACGGGCTTGTGCATTTGGACCTGGCTGGATTTGCTCAATCACTGTCCATCTCATATCGTTGGGAGTATGATGTGCTGTGAGGAAATGATCAGTGAGCCTGGTGTTGGTTTTCTTGCATCGGATTGTGCTCCGATGTTCTGCTATTCGTTGTTTGACTTTTCTTGTAGTCATCCCTATGTAGGGTTTGTCACAACTGCATAGGATCAGATAGATGACAAACGTGCTGTTGCAGTTTGTGTGTGACCTTTGTTGCCAGACTTTTCTTTTTTCAAGGTTCAAAGTTTTTGTGTTGCTAGTAAGGTGGCAAACGCTGCAGTCACCACATCTGGAGTGTCCTGTAACTGGGGGTAGACCCCATGCGTTGGTGATGGTTTGATTGGTTGTTGCCGTTGTCGTTTTTGGTCTGGTGTTGACCAAAGTGTCTTTTAGGCTACGTGCCTTCTTGTAGGAAAAAAGTGGCTTGTCCCACTTGTGATTTCCCGTGTGCAGTATAGACCAGTGTTTCCTGATGCTTTTGCTCACCTGATTGGACACCGCATTGTATGTGGTGACACATGTGAGTGGAATCTCCTCCTCTGGTCTTGGTGTGTCCTCTAGCAGAGCTTGTCGCGGTTGATTTCTAGCCCGTTTCTGGCATCTCTTAGTGATTTTTACAGGGTAGCCCCGGTTTGTTAGTTTATTCGTTAGGTCTTCTGCCTGGGTTTTGTAGTCCTTTAGTTCGCTGCAGTTTCTCCTAAGTCTGAGATACTGGCCATAGGGTAAGTTCTCCCTTAGGGGGCGGGGATGGAAACTGTCAAATCTCAGCAGGTTGTTTTTGGCCGAGCATACAACATCGCTGTCCTCAACCCCTTATCAACATATCCTATACCACATATACTGCACCACTGTCAGCGTCACGTGGAGCAGATTTATGGCATTTTAACCAACCTGTGCAATTTCACCCATTCCGTGGCACTTTTACCTTATGCATTGAATATCACCATGTGAGTAATTATTTGAGCCACACTGTTCACCAACAGCAGCGTGGCTCTACAAAACCTGTCCTGTGTTTTCTCGCGCCTCCGCCTATCGGCGGTGCTCAACCTAACTTGTCATTTGTTGACACACAGTAGCCTAGCTACCGTCAGCACGCCATTGCGCGTTGCCAGCCCCGCCCCCTAAACGAGCCCAGGCCGCGCCCCAATCCGGAAACGGCCAACTCCTCATTACAACGACCGCTGCCGGCGGAACCCACTAGCCGTGCAGAGGCCGTTAGGAGTAGGTCAGATCTGATCCTTCCCGCCGGTAACTGTAAGTAGACCTTCTCCGTTAGCGCCCAGGTACACAACCAAGTACCGGGTTAGCGAGGGAGCCGTCCTCCATTTTCAGGGCAAATTGAGAAGCACCGAGGTTTAAACGCCCGCGCTTTTTTTAATATTACAGAATATGTTACGCCTATGGCATTGAACCTACGCCCTGCCCGTTGAAGCTCTAGAGAGCTCATAATCGAGTAAGCCCTCATTCTTGCCATAAGAGCCTCAGTTTGTTCCTCAGTGTTACATGTGTGTTCGTTATGTATGTTTATTAATCGTTATTCACTCACACAAATGAGTCTAATGCTGTCAAATAAATATAGCACTACCGAGATACCGCTATGCCTTAGATCACCCCACCATGAATTCACCCACCATGGAAAAGCAACCGCCCAGATATTCACTACCCTGCCAGGAGCACAGGCACCACGTGATATTTACAATTTAGTCAGTGCCATCCTTAGCTGGAGTCGATATGCATTTTCCAATATCGGCACTTGAAACAATGAACGATCTGACTCACAAGTGCTATGATCACATCGCATGCTACTCGCACGCACTATTTATCGGCATAGATGTTGACTAGTATCTCACCCCATCACCACGGTATCAATTTAATTGGAGGTTAAAACCCTTTGGCACCCTATTTCAAATCACTGAGACACTGCACGACGTTACAGGAGAGTAAGTTAACATCAAACCTGATTATGTTTCCCCCCTTTTTTCTCCCCACAGGTCTCTTTTTCACGCTTTCACCTGCTCACTTATTTTACTGAGCAGTATATACCACTGGCCGTTTTGCCAGTAGGTACACAGGGGATCAAGGAACGGGTGTGCTTTTTAGGGAGCACACACCCCCTGTCCACCTGTTTTTCTGGTCCTGACGAATACCGGGCAATCGCCCTTAAGGTAGAAACATGTTGACCACTCAACACATATAGAGATCGCTTGGTCGTAACTTCCCTACCAGGATCTCGCCCTCATATTTTTTAAACATTGTTCAGTTGCTCTATAATTAAAACTATATTTTTAAGTACAACCAGGACAATTTTTAACATTTGATTTTTTCACACCCACAGTCACAACCCGCTCCACTGTAGTACAGGTGTCGTAGCACACCCTGGTGTCGCTAGGACGCCAGGGTGGACCCCGATGATGAAGCATGTCACCACTAGGCTGGTGAGTGAGGGGTTTTAAACAAAAGGATGAATATTCTCCTTTTTGCCAAAAAACCTGCCCTCCAGATACGTCTGTCCTTTATCTTCATAGGGGATACTCCTCTCTTTGTTCTGATATAATTCCTCCCAGGGGAATAGCAGTGATCTCAAGTCCACTTTTGAGTGAACAAACTCCCTTACTCTCTCTTTTGATTGTAGCATTCCTGGCAGCGCACAGCTGTGAGAGTCTTTTACTACAGTTTTTTTACTGTTTTTCACTGTAATTTCTGAGGAACACTCCTGCAGCCAACATGGCCGAATACACAGGACTCACAAACTCCACAGATGAGATAGACTCCATCATGAGTGATCTCAATGTGTTTGCGGACGCCAACATCAGTAACACCATATCCCAAACCTGCGAATGGGAAAAACTAACGGAAATGAAACGGAACCGTATCAGGACAATCCTGCATGGGACAATATTAAAGGAATATGTTACCAACAAGATAGCTCCCAAGGGCCTCTTGGTTACAAACGCTCCACGTATCTTCCTAGACGACCCCGAATTTAGAAAAGATTGGGCACTCATTGCCTGGCATTGTACCCATGATTGGATAATACTAATTCTCAAAACGGCCATACGTCTGTCAGAAAAGATCCAAGTGGAGATTCAAGTCACAGAGTCACAAATCAAAGCTAGTATCACCGGGTACAAAAAAAAGCTAGATGATTTAAACAAGGAAATAACTGAATACAGAGAAAATCTTACACAACAAAAGGTTCAAAAGTTTCAGAAAGATCTGAAAAGATTTTCTTTTGTGAAAGTTTACCCGTACTCGGACCCTGATTTCAAAACCACCGGAGTCCCGGACCAGGACTCAGATGTATCGAGCAACACCTCTAACAGTTCAAATAACAGCGGTGGCTCCAACAGCGGGACCCCCAGACAAAGACAACAAGGGGCCTATAGAGGGAATTTCCAATGGCCACAATTCAACCACCCCCCTCAACACCATTCCAACAACCATTGATGCATCCTTACCAACCCCCTCCGCAGTACCCAATGTATGGATGGCAACCACCCTTCCAACAGTTCCCCTTCCAACAAAACCAGTTCCGTCCTCCTTTTCAGAACAGAGGCAGGCGCGGAAGGGGACGCAACAGACGAGGGAACAACGTCCATTGGGAGGAGGAAGACACAACGGGCAGCGTAACCAGGAGCAAATCGGGAGCAAACAAAGCAGGCCCCAGCACAGCGAGGAGCTAGTAACCAACTTATCATCGCATACACTGACAACCACAGAATCCAATGTACTTAACAAGGGCCTAGGCTTTGTACCCACTGTGGCCTTAGACAAGTTCAAATTACATTGTGAACTAGCCTCCTTCTTTCGGAAACTCAAGCTGAAAGCATATTTTGAAAAAATCACCACTACTGACTCTGATGAAACCACGAATGAAACGGGTCTCAGATTGCGGTCTACTTTCACGCCCCCGCCACACTCTATCCGGTGGAAATCAACACCTTCGAGCAAGCTGTGTTCAATGATATTGAAGCCCTAGCAGTTACTAAACAGTACCATAACAACAGCCAAGCGGAGAACAAAGCCATAGCTGACCTGAAAAACGATGACTCCATCATAATAAAACCAGCCGACAAAGGAGGGGGGCTGGTAATAATGAATAAGACCGACTACGAAACCGAGTGCCAACGCCTGCTGGGGGATAACACAAACTACAGAAGGCTAACAGCCGACCCCACTGAAGATCTAAGGATGGAAATAACCAACATGGTGGAAGCAGCAGAGGCCTCAGGCCACATCTCCAAACAAGAAGCGGACTACCTCTGCAAAACAGAGGGCAAGATCCCCTATTTCTATGTGGTCCCTAAAATGCACAAAGGCAAGATTCCTCCCCCTGGCAGACCAATCGTGTCAGGCATAGGCTCGCTCTTGGAACCTCTGTCACGTTTTTGTGACCACTTTCTTAAAACTATTGTACAAAACACTGCAACTTACCTAAGAGACACCAAAAGCCTATTGACAATGTTGGAAGACATCAGGATTGAATCGGACTACATCCTCGTGAGTCTAGACATAGAGAGCCTCTATACTAACATACCCCAAGACGCCACCATTGAAGTACTAAAGCAAACACTGGACAATTCAACATGGGACTATAGAACACCTAAAGAGTTCATCATAGAGTGTGCAACTCTCGCTCTCAAAAGAAACTTTTTTGAACATGACGGCAAACTATATCTCCAAACAGGTGGGACATCTATGGGCAGTGTTTTTGCCCCCAGTGTGGCGGGCCTCTATGTGTATGATTTTGAGAACAGATTCATCATAACCACCAACAACCCCTACAGCAATCACATCAAATTTTGGAGACGGTACATAGACGACGTATTCACAATCTGGCAAGGACCACAAGAAACTCTGATGGAATTCATCACGTGGCTAAACACCTGTGACCCGAACTTACGGTTTACACATTATGTAGACAAAGACAAAATGGTCTTTCTCGACATTGAAATCGAAAGAGACAATGACAGGCTCAAGACCAAAACCCACTTCAAGCCCACGGCCAAAAACAACCTGCTGAGATTTGACAGTTTCCATCCCCGCCCCCTAAGGGAGAACTTACCCTATGGCCAGTATCTCAGACTTAGGAGAAACTGCAGCGAACTAAAGGACTACAAAACCCAGGCAGAAGACCTAACGAATAAACTAACAAACCGGGGCTACCCTGTAAAAATCACTAAGAGATGCCAGAAACGGGCTAGAAATCAACCGCGACAAGCTCTGCTAGAGGACACACCAAGACCAGAGGAGGAGATTCCACTCACATGTGTCACCACATACAATGCGGTGTCCAATCAGGTGAGCAAAAGCATCAGGAAACACTGGTCTATACTGCACACGGGAAATCACAAGTGGGACAAGCCACTTTTTTCCTACAAGAAGGCACGTAGCCTAAAAGACACTTTGGTCAACACCAGACCAAAAACGACAACGGCAACAACCAATCAAACCATCACCAACGTATGGGGTCTACCCCCAGTTACAGGACACTCCAGATGTGGTGACTGCAGCGTTTGCCACCTTACTAGCAACACAAAAGCTTTGAACCTTGAACAAGGAAAAGTCTGGCAACAAAGGTCACACACAAACTGCAACAGCACGTTTGTCATCTATCTGATCCTATGCAGTTGTGACAAACCCTACATAGGGATGACTACAAGAAAAGTCAAACAACGAATAGCAGAACATCGGAGCACAATCCGATGCAAGAAAACCAACACCAGGCTCACTGATCATTTCCTCACAGCACATCATACTCCCAACGATATGAGATGGACAGTGATTGAGCAAATCCAGCCAGGTCCAAATGCACAAGCCCGTCTTTTTGAAAAGGAGCAGCGATGGATCTATCGACTTTCTTCTCATAAGATTGGGCTTAATGACAATATTCCATGGAACTCAGTATTAAAATGAGATGCCATCACCCCCTGTCGACCTGACCAGCGAAAATGAGTGCTCTACCCCGAACGCAAATTTGCAATAAGATGCCATTAATGTTTGTCTACCTCTGTCCTTTTGGACCAATGACACTATGTGCCCCACCCTGGACTATGACTAGCACACCGCCATATGCACAGTCTAAATGCTCACCTCTATGCATAACATGCATATGCCAACCGGCTCGCACGCCACAGCACACCTGTGTGTTATGCCCCCAAACGACCCAATACCAGTCATACAAAACCTGTGTCTGCCTTACTGGTATGCAAGTTTACGCATTCTAATGTGTTCCCCCAATGCAAGAGCACTTTCCTTTAACGTGGCGCCCTGTGAGCGACATCCCTGCAAACTAGCCACGCTGCGCCCTCACTGTTTACCAATGGTTGCGCACCCAAACTTGTCCTGTGCTCACATCCTGTGTGTTATGCCCCCTAACGACCCAACACCGGTCATATAATACCTATTTCCTCCTCACTGGTATGCAAATATACACATCTTAATGTGTTCCCCTATGCAAGAGCCCGTTCCTCTAACACAGCGTCCTGTGAGCGATATTCCTGAAAACAAGCAACGCTGTTCCCTCACCGTTTACTAAAGGTTGCGCACCTTAGTTGTCTTGTGCGCACATCCAGCCCACAGAGCGTTTCCTTACACCACACAGCAGCCTAGCAACTGCTGTGATTGAGCCAGCGCTCATCCCCATGCTAAATAGTACAGGTGCCACCCAGGACGAGCATACAACATCGCTGTCCTCAACCCCTTATCAACATATCCTATACCACATATACTGCACCACTGTCAGCGTCACGTGGAGCAGATTTATGGCATTTTAACCAACCTGTGCAATTTCACCCATTCCGTGGCACTTTTACCTTATGCATTGAATATCACCATGTGAGTAATTATTTGAGCCACACTGTTCACCAACAGCAGCGTGGCTCTACAAAACCTGTCCTGTGTTTTCTCGCGCCTCCGCCTATCGGCGGTGCTCAACCTAACTTGTCATTTGTTGACACACAGTAGCCTAGCTACCGTCAGCACGCCATTGCGCGTTGCCAGCCCCGCCCCCTAAACGAGCCCAGGCCGCGCCCCAACCCGGAAACGGCCAACTCCTCATTACAACGACCGCTGCCGGCGGAACCCACTAGCCGTGCAGAGGCCGTTAGGAGTAGGTCAGATCTGATCCTTCCGGCCGGTAACTGTAAGTAGACCTTCTCCGTTAGCGCCCAGGTACACAACCAAGTACCGGGTTAGCGAGGGAGCCGTCCTCCATTTTCAGGGCAAATTGAGAAGCACCGAGGTTTAAACGCCCGCGCTTTTTTTTTATCTTACAGAATATGTTACGCCTATGGCATTGAACCTACGCCCTGCCCGTTGAAGCTCTAGAGAGCTCATAATCGAGTAAGCCCTCATTCTTGCCATAAGAGCCTCAGTTTGTTCCTCAGTGTTACATGTGTGTTCGTTATGTATGTTTATTAATCGTTATTCACTCACACAAATGAGTCTAATTCTGTCAAATAAATATAGCACTACCGAGATACCGCTATGCCTTAGATCACCCCACCATGAATTCACCCACCATGGAAAAGCAACCGCCCAGATATTCACTACCCTGCCAGGAGCACAGGCACCACGTGATATTTACAATTTAGTCAGTGCCATCCTTAGCTGGAGTCGATATGCATTTTCCAATATCGGCACTTGAAACAATGAACGATCTGACTCACAAGTGCTATGATCACATCGCATGCTACTCGCACGCACTATTTATCGGCATAGATGTTGACTAGTATCTCACCCCATCACCACGGTATCAATTTAATTGGAGGTTAAAACCCTTTGGCACCCTATTTCAAATCACTGAGACACTACACGACGTTACAGGAGAGTAAGTTAACATCAAACCTGATTATGTTTCCCCCCTTTTTTCTCCCCACAGGTCTCTTTTTCACGCTTTCACCTGCTCACTTATTTTACTGAGCAGTATATACCACTGGCCGTTTTGCCAGTAGGTACACAGGGGATCAAGGAACGGGTGTGCTTTTTAGGGAGCACACACCCCCTGTCCACCTGTTTTTCTGGTCCTGACGAATACCGGGCAATCGCCCTTAAGGTAGAAACATGTTGACCACTCAACACATATAGAGATCGCTTGGTCGTAACTTCCCTACCAGGATCTCGCCCTCATATTTTTTAAACATTGTTCAGTTGCTCTATAATTAAAACTATATTTTTGAGTACAACCAGGACAATTTTTAACATTTGATTTTTTCACACCCACAGTCACAACCCGCTCCACTGTAGTACAGGTGTCGTAGCACACCCTGGTGTCGCTAGGACGCCAGGGTGGACCCCGATGATGAAGCATGTCACCACTAGGCTGGTGAGTGAGGGGTTTTAAACAAAAGGATGAATATTCTCCTTTTTGCCAAAAAACCTGCCCTCCAGATACGTCTGTCCTTTATCTTCATAGGGGATACTCCTCTCTTTGTTCTGATATAATTCCTCCCAGGGGAATAGGAGTGATCTCAAGTCCACTTTTGAGTGAACAAACTCCCTTACTCTCTCTTTTGATTGTAGCTTTATTTCCCAATCACATATTCGTGCAGACAGTGTGACACCCATTTACATAACCATGCAGGGATGCTGAGGCCCTAGCATATACCAAACAGAGACTCTAACACTCTCACATACCCATATGGTATCATACCCATTCACAGACTCTCACAACCTATCACATGCCTATAGAGACCTCCTTTGTTCCCATCCACATACCCATACAGAAACCGTTATACCCTCTCACGTAGACTGTCACACCTGTCACACACCCATACAACCCACCTTATATCCATTCACATACCCGTACAGAGAATCTCACACCTTCTCACATGCACATACATAGACTGCCACTTCATCTCAAATACCCATAGTGTCACAACCATTCACATAACTACACCCTCTGACATGCCCAGACAGAAACCCTTATCCACATTCACATACATATTTAGAGACTCTTACAGCCTCTCACATACCATTCAGACCTCCTTTATTCCCATTCACATGCATGCACAGACAGTGTCACATTACACAATTCACATACCCATACAGAGACTCTCACACCCCCTCACATAACTATACAGTGTCCCACCCATTTATATACCACTAGCTTACCCGTCGCTCGTTGCTGCGATCTCCGAAGAAAGGAAATTCAAGGAAACTCATTATGATAACATTCAATTTACATTGTGTCATTTTTATTGAAACTTATTCATTTTAATATGGAAAACATTTCAAAGTGTCATTTTAATTCTATTTATTTATTCGAAGTGCTTGTGGATACACTATTTTTTGTTTTTCCGTCTTGTGGTACATCAGTATTCGAAAGATTATGAGGGCCCTGGGCGGCCGATATTTAAAACATTTTAATGCCATAAACCTTTGCGGGAGTGTACTCAACAACTTCCCAAAGTTTCATGGCGACTGGATGAATGGTGTTTTAATTCTATTTATTTATTCGAGTGCTTGTGGATACACGATTTGTTGTTTTTCCGTCTGGTGCGTACATCAGTATTTGAAAGATTATAAGGGCCCTGGGGGACTGATTTTTAAAAATAAATTATGCCAGAAACCTTTGCGGGAGTGTACTCAACAACTTCCCAAAGTTTCATGGCGATCGGATGAATGGTGTAGTAATGCATAAAGGACAAACAGACAGACAGACAGACAGACAGACATACTTTCGTTTTTATATATATATAGATAAAGAAACTCTCACACCCTTTCATATACCTATACAGACCTCCTTTATTTTCATTCATGTACCCATATAGACAGTATCACACCGATTCATCTACCCATACAGAGACTCTCAAACCATCTCACATGCCCATACAGAGTCCGTTTTACCATTCACATTCTGATCCAGAGACTATCACATCCACTAACACACCCATGTACATACAAATGCATTCACTGAAACACCCAACTTTACACTAATGCACACACTAACACACCCAGGCACATACCAATACATACACTAAAATACCCTGGCACATACTGATACATACACTAACACTTCCAGGAGCACACTGATTTTTACACTGACACATGCAGAGACACACTGATGCATATACTAGGACACCCAGTCACAAACTCAATGCATACATTGACACACCTATAGGCACACTAATGCATACACTGACATTCCCAGGCACACATAAATGCAGAAACTATACACCCAGGCATATACCAATGCATATACTAACACAGCCAATTACATACTGATATGTACACTAATGAACCCAGGCACACACGTTTTTATACACTGACACACCCAGACAACTACTAATGGATACACTGACACACACAGGCAAATAGTAATGCTTACGCTAACTCACACAGCAACACACTAATGCAGACATTAACACACCCATGTACTTAGTAATGCATATATTGACACATCATGCCACATACTGATAACACTAACTCACCCAGGAACGCACTGGTTCATACACTGACACACACTGATGCATACACTGTCACGCCCAAGCTCACACTGATTCATACGCTGACACACTCAGTCACACACTTATTCATAAACTAACACAGCTAGGTGCATTCACAAACGCACCCAAGTAGACATTCATGCATACACTGATACACTCATCCATACACTCATAGAAACACTGATGAACCCAGACACAAACTAATTTGTGCACTAATGCATCAATGTACTCACTAGTGCACACACTGAAATACAGAGGCATGCAATAGTAACAAAACAGACACAGCTCTTTATGGAAATTGTGGCAGTTCTAACAAGAGACTTTTTATATGGAATATTTTTTATTTTTTATATAACCAACTTTCTCTTCTTTATTATTTAAATATAAGAACTATATTGAATGCAAAAGGAAAAAAATCACAATGATGAATCTTTACCTTATCTACCATGGTTATGATATCATCGGTTTTCTTTAGGGGTATGTGGAGTTCCCGGAGTCGTTCTATACGGAATTCCACGGAGTCACAAAAAGAAATCTGCCACGCGGAGTTACGCTTTAGGGCGGAGTTTGCTGGTGTGACCATTCTTGTTGCATTGGGAACATGGAGTGTATCTGCATGCCCCAAAATTGTGCTTGAACAGCACAACGTGGTCCTAAAGTGTGCTCGCATTTGAAATCACGCATGAACAGCACCACGCAGTCCACATGGGTGATGCCATCTTGTTTTTCAGCTCTCTGTTATAGTGCTGGCCCTAAATTGTATTCTGTACTTAATCTTTGTAATCCTACTCTTTTAGTATATTTCTACCCCTATTTTTATTTTTTATTATAGTGTGTATCTTTGTGTTTGTGTATTTTAAGTTTTGTGTAAATTTGTTCATGTTTTGGTGACTTTTTGACTTGGTTTATTTCCCCTTCTTTCCTTATTTATTTCTTTTTTACTTTCTCTTCCTTTTCCTTCACAGTTATTATTTCCCCAACCTGTGCCATGGCAAAGGGGTAACTTCTGAGTGGGTGGGTCCGCCGCCCAGGTGCACAGCCTGTGACAATCTTAAGGGAGGAAAAGTTTGCAGCCCTAGTTTCTTTTGTGCAGCGCCTCCTAACTATATATGGCAGAAAGCGGTAGACCCGTTAGTGAGTACACCCTTCAGGAGCATCAGCGGTGCTGGGGGATTGTGTTGGTGCATGTGGCTCACCAGCCGCATTCAGTCCACGACCCAGCAGCTAAAGCACCATTGGGCGGAAAATCTCGACCATGAACAGGACCTGCTAAACCTGCTAGGCATCGAGATTCTAGGGCTTGGGGAGTATTCATTATTGATGTGCTTGTCCTCTACAATGGTAAAAAATTAATTCTGAATAGCAGGTGGCTCACACTCAGAGGTAAGTTATGTTTAGTAAAGTGTGCGCTGGTATATTATTGTCTGTTCCAGTTTCTAGTTTCTGCTAGGCTGGTGCCGCTACCTAATCGCATTCATCAGGCTCTTGCTTTGGCTGATTTATTAAGAACTCAAAACACAACAGGGAGTTACCCTTAGATCTAATAGGGGACAGGGTGCATAGTCAGAATAAATTAAAAAAGTCCCTCAACAAAATTATTTTGGCGAATTACTAATGCGCTACTCTTGCCTACCACAGTAAGACTGTGGGAGGTAAAGAGCTACCTTAGTTCAAGACACATGTTTTCTTAGGAGCAAATAATTCAACAATATACTTTAAATTCAAAGAATAACGAAAGCACAAAAGAACATCATAAGAGCACTGAATATAATACACACAATCTGAATATCGATTAAAAAGTTGTCAAATTTTATTCTTAAAAATAGGGTATTGTCGTATGCATCTTTAAACAGTCGACGCATCGTTTCGGACTTTGGGAGAAGCTTTTGGTTTAAAAGCAATCCCACAGGAAGTATATCTATCCTGTATTAGGAGGCTCTAAATTTCTTTGAAACTGGTACTTCCTTATGTTATGTTGCTATTAAGAAGGGGAGCACAGTTGGGTATGTTTATGCTATTCATATCTTAACATCATATAGGTGGTACCCTTATTTATTTATTTATTTATTTTTGACATTTCTAAAGCGCAACAAATACCCGTAGGCGTCTCGGCGCTACCCTTGAGGTAGCTTTAGATTTTGAATCATATAGGCTTATGTATGTACCACTGTAAGTACGTTTTCTTTTACTAATCCCGTGGTTAGATTCCACTAGGGACAATTAGGATAATTTCGGAGCTTTCAGACACATTTCCCCCAGGAATCTTTGTGCTGATTTAGTTCTTATTTCAAGATGTCCGACACACTTTTACCCTTGACCCGATTTTCATTATTGTATATAGTGACCATTCATTGATAAAACACTATTCAAAATTCACCTCATTATGATAATTATGTTTAGCCATTGGAAGACACAGTAGGAATGTATAAGAGCCTCTGTGTCCGACCGAAATAGAGTAAACATACGGTGTAGTACTAGTGTTCCTTTCCGTGGTTTCCCAATTCAAAATGTCCGACACAGAAAGTTAACGAGATCAGACTCTGAACCGATTGTTTTTGTATATCTTTAGCGTTTATACCCAGCCCCTTGCAGTAGATAAGATATTCCTGATATTATATTTATCATCATATGTGATTATATTTTGATTTCATTAATTTTGTCCGATTTCGTTTGATCCTTGACCCGGAACTCGGTATCTTAAAAGGAGGCATAGGAAGTATGACACTAGATATCTTAAACCTGGAAGCGTGTGGACGCCACAACCAAGGGAGGCTGCATTCTACATCTGGAGGTACGTGTTCCAGGACCATGAGGCCAACATCATGTCGGTCCCGGTACTATCAGCTTTATTTTTAACTATATGTTGAGGGTATGGTTTTTGGATCAGACGAGACTGTGGGGACCATGAGGGAACTCTTTTTCGCCTACAGAATCACTTGTAGGTTGTCATATCGCACTTGATATTGGGGAGCCATTTCTAGAAGTAGTTGGCTCGATTTTATTACCATTCTAACACAATTGAGATCGTCGTGCAGACATGAGCAGCCCGAGGCTTTATAAGCTAGGTTGTCATATTGCATTTGTTATGGGGGAGCCTTATCTATAAGTAGATGGCTCGACTTCATTACCATTCTAACACATTTGAGATCGATGTGCAGCATGACATGAGCATCCCGAGGCTTTATAAGCCTGCGCGTTGGTTTTGCATAACATCTAGAATGTCGTAACAATGGCCGCTCTTAGAGATACATGCCAGACTAGAAGTAGGCAATATTTCATGAGTACTATAAAGATTATATATAGTGCTTTCATAATTGCAGTAATATGGTCAACATTTTAAAACAAGGTAAACGTTTTTCTTCATTTAGATCGTGATATATAGACGGCTTCTATACCCAGAAAGAAACAGAAGGTAGACTGATTGATGACTATCCGGGGCCCAACATTAAGGAAACGGAATACGCGTTAACGTATAAAATCAGGTAGTTCTCCAACCAATCATCCTTGGCAAGTTCTTTGATTTCACTGAAAATTACCGATAATGACATCTCGCAGATAAAAATATTTTTTTTAAAGATGTTTGTATTTCGGTTTATTTAGTGTTAGATTCCAAACCATCACGTTTGTGTATCCTTAAGTAAGGTGAACCCCCTCTACACCGCTTCCCGTATATCCAAGAGAGATTGCCTATAAAGGTATGAATTTACGAAAGGTCGCAAGAATTTTGGGCACTTGTAGTTTATGAGTCAACACGATGCTAAGAGAAATTTTGTATGTGTTCCATGACATAGGTTTCACTTTCATTGACCCACATTGGGATTTGATCACAGCGCAATTGATTAAGCGACTGTCCGTGCATAATTGCTTAAACTAGTTCCCTGAAACTAGAGGTATGTAGTGTATCTTTGTTTATGGATTATCGGAATAAATGCTTGACTGGATCTTAGAATAGTCAACCTTATGGATCATATCTTCATGAGATAGAAAAAGATAAATAGATTTGTTGTTAGTTTTAGTAATCATATATTAGGAGGGGACACATTGTTAATAGAGTCCGTTTATAAATAAACATAGATTGTATTATTGTTAAAAATAAATTGCATGGCAGATCAGAATATGTGAATTTTGAATTGTACATGTTTTTATTGTCTTCTACCTGTTTGTAAAGCACCAAAACGTCATGATATACAAGAGAGCCAGTGTATTAAATATATGCATTTTTTTCTAGAAGAAACCGTCCTGAAAAAGGTGTCATATCTCCAAAAAAAGCACCGAAACGCTGCGTCGACTTTTTATGGTTTTCTTGTATTAATTGTTTATTTTTGTTTTCATAAATGCATAGGGCAATACCCTATTTTTAAGAATAAAATTTGACAACTTTTTAATCGATATCCAGATTGTGTGTTTTATATTCAGTGCTCTGATGACGCTCTTTTGTGCTTTTGTTATTCTTTGAATTTAAAGTGTATTGTTGAAATATTTGCTCCTAAGAAAACATTGTGTCTTGAACTAAGGTAGCTCTTTACCTCCCACAGTCTTACTGTGGCAGGCAAGAGTTGCGCATTAGTAATTCGCCAAAATAATTTTGTTGAGGGACTTTTTTTATTTATTCTGATTAATTAAGAAGCCATTGCAGACAGTTCTCCTGTCACTATAGTGAATCACTGAGTAGCGCATTCTCTCTGTGACTTAGTTTATGTAGCTTGTGCAGTTGCAGGTTATTTAATTGAATTCAAAGTGATGATGTGAACTATACATCTATGCATTGCAAAAAAGGGAGTCTGAGTTGGCTCATCAAGGGTGTTGAGAAATGGGAATAGGTAGAATGAAAGATCATTCACTGCAAAACATTAGTTCCAAATGTACTTTTTGTGAAGGAGACTTGGAATATGGGTTTAACGACAGTCGATTGACTCATTTCAAAGCTGGTAGGACTATAGGTGATATGTTTTAGCAACTGCAATTGCTTTTCATAAAACATTTTGTGGAGATTATTATCAGAATCACTAATCTATTTTCATTTATCTTCTTATTTATTTTCATCAGCACTCAAGGACAAGAAGAGGGACGGTTCAGAGGGTCTGAGACAAGCTAGACAGCCGGATCGACCACCAGCACCGTTGCCAAGGGCTCTGCTGATCCCAAGTAAGACCTTTTCTGATTGCTGTGGCATTCTTAGGGTACAATCTTTGTGAAATTGGAATGTTGGTGCAGTCTATCATGAAGATTCAGATTGCAGGCCCAAGTAAGGTAGTATTTTAAATAAAAATCACCATGTATGTTTGTCAGAAGGCTTTCCTTTACCTACTTATGCCTAGCTCTAACACACTTTAGTTCACAAGACAGTGGCCATGGTCATCATGGACCACACCCCTCCCCCTTTCGGTGTGCTACAAACCTATTCATTTATACTTACAGAAAACCTGCAGTTTCCCATGACGGTGCAGCAAGGCTGGAAACAAGAATGAGGTCCCACTCCAATTGCAGTTGCCATCCAGCACCATATGACTTTCATTGATCATCATTCCCCACCTGGCTTGTCTAACTCTTTGAACCAACCAATCAAATGCGTAAAGTGATATTTGGAATATACTGACATGTTAAGTCAGCTGTAGTGCTGCATTGCTGTTGTATTTGGGGTTGCGTATCTTAGATCTAAATTATGTGTAATGTTTTATTCTAGCCACACAGAACATCAGTAATGCTGGCTCCAGTGAAACTGCAGGAGGAGACGGCAATGGGTCAGTTGGAGGGGAAGAAGCAGCAGCAGGGATGAACAGTTTTAAGTCACATATTTTCTTGTATTTACTATGCTCACTAGCTATTACCATGGCATCGCTCGTTGTCATCAAAAATGACTGTGAGGTGAACCCCCACAGCTTTACCAGCCACAACAGTGGTTGAGCTATTAATATGGTCTCTTTTATCTGTAATGCAGCAAAATCAGACATAATGTGCTTTGCAGTCTTGGGAGACATAAAAGAATGGAAGGTAACTAAAAAAAAGGAAATAGTATACGCGGAAAAGGGTGGGTGGGTGAAAGGGTACATGGTTAATGGACGAAAGGATGGTTTGAAGAACGGGTTACTATGTATTGAATGGGTGGATAATGTATTGGACATGTTGGTGAAATACTGGATGGGAGAAAGTAAAGCTTAAACATGGTGGCTATGGGTGAATTAGAATGAAAGGATGAATAAATATTTGGATTGTTTGGATGAATAAGCAAGCAGCTCTTCTTCTAATGAGGAGCGTGCGACTGCTCCCCTAATCTGCCTACTTGGTTTATGTACGTTTATCACTATCATTCAAAGCTATGGTTCTCCTAAGTGAGGGTTATTTATTTATGTGTATTCTTTGTTCTACTTCCTTGACAAGTTGTATTTGTTAAGTGAGCCTTATCTATCCTACACATCATTCATCATCCTCCCTCCTCGCCCATGGCATTTAAGCCATCTATGACCGAAGTGCAGTAGGGGCAATCATTTTGTTACTTTTGTGTTGGTTGTGTAATGTGTGTCTGCTTCAGTTAATGCACCATTTATAAAGCTTTTGATGCATTGGGAACTGAACACACAAGGGGGCATATTATCAAGGGATTTATCTCTGCTTTTTTGGCTTTAAAAGCCAAGAAAGCGGAGATAAAATTATCTCCCTATCAGCAACAGGGTGCTAACACGCAAATTCGCATGTTAGCACCCTTTTTCTCCACGCTTCACCTTGGATCTCTAATGAGATGCAAAGGGGGCGTTCCAGAGAAAAATAATAGGAGAAATGTTGTTAAGCGACATTTCTCCTATTATCAAGAATTTCGCTAACCCTGTTAGTGATAAAGAAAGCAGCGCTAACAGCGGTTAGCACTACTTTTTTTACACCTGGTATTTTCCTGACTTAGCCATGATATCCTATGGAAGGTGGATATCATGGCTAAGTTTGTGAGCCCCAATCATCAAGCTAATGCCAAACTTCAAGAGATTATCGTTGGTTTTCCAGCGATAATCTCTCATTTGGCAGTTAGCGCGAGGATTTTTATCACTTCTGAGATAAACCTTGCTAATAGCAAGTTATCTCTGCGATAATTTCGGCGATGCTTAGCGTTAAAAAATTCGTTGCTAAGCATCGTTAGCGATAAATATCGCTCATCGTTGGTAATATGCCCCAAGGTGTGTTGTTCCCTTTGCCCACTCAGTAACCTCTTAGTACTTCACTACTTTATTTTTTTCTAAGTTCTTCCATTCCAGCGTACCAAATTGGAAAATCCATTCTTGGCATGTGCCACATTTAGTAACGTGATACCCATGTGAAGTGATTCCAGAACATATATAATTGTTTCCTATAACAAATTTTCCGTACACTTGTTCAGATTTTTCCCTTTCGAATTGAACCATGACTAAATAAGCCAAAGATGATGAATCGATGACCAGTGTAGTGGCTCCACCATTATACATAAAAAAGCTAAACCCTACCTGTCTACTCCCTCCACTCTACCCCCTGCAGTAGTGAAAATCAAATTTCCTTTCCTTGGTTACTGACCCGCATATTATTTTGTAGGAAATACGTGGTGGCGGGCGAGACCACAGAGTAAAGTGGGAGTAAGTGCATGATTTTACATCAAGTTTGGCATGTGGGGTACACAGTGACAAATTTGCCAAATAAAATCTATATAATTAATTCATTTACCTGTAGTACAGTCCATTAAATTAATTTTCTTCAACGTCTAACTATGGCACACATGACAATATATCAATATCCACATTTCATACATGACCCTTAAATAGTCTCTGTCTGACATGGCCTTGACTATGCTACTGCCATTGTCTGTGGCAAAAAATACAATGTTATGCCCACTGGGTCACAGTCTTTCAAACACCTGGCTGTTATATTTCTCCAAGATGTTTACAGCTGTATGTGATTTCTCCATCTTGAACATGGACACTGTTGCATGCTGCTGAATGTTCCTAATACTTTCATCAGGGCCAAGACCTGAAGATATATTTTGCTTTACCCCTACAAAAGAGATCCAGTGTGCAGTGATGCACATGTAATCAGTTGCCTGACAATTGGTCCAAGTGTCTGATGTCAGGTGGATGGTGTGAACAACACTTTGCTGCAAAGCTTGTCTCACCAACTGCAGCACATCGTGATGCAGTGCTGGGACAGCCACTCTGGCAAAATAGGTCCTACATGGAACCATCTATTTTGGGCAGATGGCTGCCACACATTGTAAGAAACTCACTCCTTCCACAATAGAAAATGGGAGATAGTCCAGCGCTTACAGTTTTGTCAGCTTCCCATTGTACAAGTGTACGGTTGGGCAGTTTCACTCGTAGGGCCCTACCTGCCTAATCAAGCCCATAATAGTAGCCTGGATTTTCTTTTTTCTTGGGGCACTGACACAGGCGTCTTTTCAGAAGTAGATGCTAGCGGAAGTCTCAATATGTGTTGTGGTGGTGGGCAGTCAGTGCATACTGTGGTGTCTCCATCATCTCACTCTGAGTCTTCCTGTGCCATTGTGAAGTCACTGAGGTGGGTGAATCTGCTGGTACACTGCTGGGGACAGAGCTGCTTTGCATGAAGATATCACCATCTTCTCCCTCATCATCATCACCTTACCCCATGATTGGACTTGTAGCTGATGTTCCCCTGCTCGCCCCACCACCACAACCACGTTTAAGGTGTTCCTCCTATATGATTGTGTGGTGTTTTTTCATATGAGTCATCAGGCCTCCAGTACCATAATGTGTATCAGGCTCACCTCGATGGACATTTGTCTAGCAAATGGTGCAAACTGCAATGTGCTCCCCCTCTTTGCTGACTGTAAAAAAGCCTGAAAGGGGAAGGAGTACTTTGCCCCTGCCAATGCCTGAAAAAGATCTGGAGATTGGTGGGCATGTCGTTGATTTACTCTCGGTTTCTCCTGAGGCAGGGATTGGTGCAGGTCTCAGCTGGGGCTTTGCAAATATGCTAGCGGTGGCAGTGCTACCTGTGCCACATTCCTTGGAGCTGGCTAAATAGCAATGTCTGATTCCTCTGTGTCACTTTCCACCATGACTACCTTGTCATCGTCCACATCCTCTTCATCCCCTCCCATAAGTCTAAGTCTTTCTGGAACTTTTTTCTCTTGCCCAACCTGTTGTCTCCTGGTCTCTGTTGAGGTCCAATCTATGTCCCTATCATCATCATCAGAAGTGGTGCTCGGAGAAGATGGTGCTGCAGTACCCTTTCTTTTTCCTTGGAGATCTGGACCAATGATTCTAAAAGAGGAGGTTCTACTTCTTGCTCTGAAGGAAGCTCAAACTCATGTTCTGCTCAACAACAAATACATATACCATTGCTGGCAGTGGTCCACTTTGATGTGTTTCTTTAAATGATTGTTTACTACTTTGAGAAAGGTACAAAACCAATTCAACATCACTACTCGTTGACATCGACATGATTGCACTGGCTGCCTCACTGACTGACATGGTTCTGGGCTTAGGTTGTGTGGGTGGTGCTGTTGATGCAGGAGTGTTGTTCTCAGTGCGACAGGCACAACTTTCCTGAAACAGGTTGCGGTTGGCACACCAATGGTGGAAATCTGCTTATTCTGCTCCCATATAGTCACTTAATTGACAGCAGCTTTTGTGGGGGCCATCTTGAAGCTGTCAGTTGGCAGTAGCAAATAACTTCATAAAAAGCTGAAGAGATGACTGTTTTGTGTAGTCATTCATGCATCATGTCATGCACAGGACTGTCTGGCAGTACTGTGGGTGATGTGGGATGTCTCTTCCATTATGCACCTTAAAGCAAACAAATGGTTCAAGTAGTAGTACAAACAAACAATATCATTTAGTGTGGTTACTTAAGTTATTATAATTAATTAACAATATAGTGAATCCATTCATAAAAAGGAAAATTACACCCACAAAAACTTTCATGGTGTACTCAGGAAGGATAAGAAAGAGCAACAACAACAACAAAAACATGCAAATGTCACTGTTTGCGTTTTGTGTATCACGTGGGATGTGGCACTCAGGGCGGTGCAGCTGACAAATGACAACAGAAAAATCCTTTCACAATGAATGCTGTTGTGCACTGCACCGATAGCAGACATAGGGTTGATTCTCTGATTCCAGATCTTATGAAAATGGTAAAAACAATAATTACAAATAAAAAGATCATTACAAAAAATGAAATAAAAAATATTTAAAAATTACAAAATGATTAAAAAAGACAAATAAAATAAAAATAACATTGGAAAATTTAAATAAAAAATATAATTAAGTGACATTATTCTCAAGCACCACATTTGAATTTATTAAACTGTTATCTCATTGATCGACCATGCATGCAAGCATATGGCAAAGGGCCACACTGGCTGGACACACACAAAGGCTGCCTGCCATTGCCACATGGTCATCAATAAGAACAACACAGAGCAAAAAGGCATTGGAAACAAAGATAAGACATGCAGGCCTATGGCAAATGCACACTGGCTTGCTGCACAAAAAGGGTACCAGCCACATGGTCAGAACAACAACAAACAGCAAAGAGGCATGGTCAATCACAAACAGAGAAGTGGCTGCACAAAACGGCCACCAGCCACATGGTCAGTGTTGGTCTAGACCACGGGTACACATTGTAGGGCCCGTGGGCCGCTTCCGGCTCAGCAAGCCTTCCTGGGCGGCACGCCGATCTTGCAGACATGTCCCCATGTTTTAAAAAATGTTTTTGAAGAGTGTCTCCAGCAGCGCGACTCAGAGACTCTGCTGCTCTGTGAGAGCCGTGCGATTCTAGCGATAGCCAGAGTCGAGCTGCAGGGGCCTAAGAAGAGGTAAAATACAACAAAGCCTCATTAACAGGCAAATGGTCTTTTAAAGACCTGTGAAGTGCTCGGGTGCTGTTGTGTGTGTGCCCGGGAAGCTGTCTCATCCCAGGCTGACACACATGCAGGGTGAGGTGACAGAGGGAGGTAGAGGGAGGGAGGGAGGGAGGGAGGGAGGGAAAGGGAGGGAGACGAAGAAAGGGAGGGAGATAGAGGGAGAGGGAGGGAGACAGAGGGAGAGGGAGGGAGATGAAGAAAGGGAGGGAGACAGAAGGAGAGGGAGGGAGGGATGGAAAGGGAGGGAGACAGAGGGAGACAGAGGGAGAGGGAGGAAGGGAAAGGGAGGGAAACCGAGGGAGATGGAGGGAAAGGGAGGGAGACAGAGGGAGAGGAAGGGAGGGAGGGAAAGGGAGGGAGGGAGGGAAAGGGAGGGAGACAGAGGGAGGGAGGGAGGGAAATGGAGGGAGACAGAGGGAGGGAGGGAGGGAAAGAGAGGGAGACAAAGGGAGAAGGAGGCAGGGAAAGGGAGGGAGACAGAGGGAGAGGGAGGGAGGGAAAGGGAGGGAGACGGAGAGGGAGACAGAGAGAGGAAGACAGAGAGAGGAAGACAGAGAGAGGAAGACAGAGCGAGGAAGACATTGAGACAGAAAGGGAGAGGGAGAGAGACAGAGACGGAGGGACGGAGACAGTGAAAGGGAGACGCAAAGGGAGAGGAAGGTAGGGAGAAGGAGGGAGGGAGGGAAAGTGAGGGAAACAGAGGGAGAGGGATGTAGGAAGGGAGGGAAAGGGAGGGAGACAGAGGGATACTGAGAGAGAGGGAGGGAGGGGAAGGGAGGGAGACAGAGGGAGAGGGAAGGAGAGAAAGGGAGGGAGACAGAGGGTGAGGGAGGGAGGGAAATGGCGGGAAACAGGGAGAAGGAGGGAGGGAAAGGGGGAGACAGAGGAAGACAGATGAAGAGGGAGGAAGGGAAAGGGAGGGAGACAGAGGGAGGGAGGGGAAGGGAGGGAGATGGAGAGGGAGGAAGGGAAAGGGAGGGAGACGGAGAGGGAGGGAGGGAAAGGGAGAGAGGGAGACAGAGAGAGGAAGACAGAGAGGAAGAAAGAGAGACAGAAAGGGAGAGGGAGGGACACAGAGGGAGGGAGACAGAGGGAGGAAGACAGAGGGGGGAGGGAGACAGAGGGAGGGAGGGAGAGGGAGACAGACAGAGGGAGGGAGAGGGAGACAGACAGAGGGAGGGAGAGGGAGACAGACAGAGGGAGGGAGAGGTAGACAGACAGAGGGAGGGAGACAGACAGAGGGAGGGAGACAGAGGGAGGGAGGTCCGTATTGTGCATCATTCACTGTCCCTGTACTTTGCCTCTGTCCCTGTAATCACTTCCATTCCCCGCTGCTGCAACCCCCCCCTACTGCCTCTTGCTTGCTCCCTGCCGCCTGCCTGTTTTGCCGCCATTCCCCGCCCACTCCCACCACTGCTTCCCTGAGGCACCACACCCCGCACCCCTTTAAACACCCTGCTCCCGCCTCTCAGCTGCTCCTTCCTACGTATCCCCCTCTTATGGAGGACGCTAAGGCAAGCCCGTCTGTGCCCATCCACGCCTGGACCGCAACCAGCGCCAGAACCCCTGGACCCCGCAAATGCCACAACACCAGAATCCGTGACGACGCCAGCACCCTCCACACACTTAATGCGGGCTGAAACCACACCTGCTTCCAAGCCGCCCCGAAACAGACTCAGGGACCTTTCTCCTGCCACATCTGCAGCTTCACCTGCGACAGAACCACAAAACCTCCAAGGACTGGACCCAGCCACCATCCCCTGCATACTCCTCAACACCCGCTCTGCATGCTAACACGCTGTCAAGCTCTGGGATCTGCTCGACACCTCCGCCCCAGATGTGGCCTTCCTGACCGGGACTTGGTGGGACGACTCCTCGGCGCACGACATCGCCATAGCCATCCCGGACAGCTACAAAATCACCCGCAGGGATCGCGCCAACGGAATCGGAGGAGGAATAGCCATCGTGCACAAGTCCACCCTCAAGGTCACCACCCATGCAGACGACACCCTCAATACTGCCGAACACCTGCACTTCCAGATCCACACCGACCCCAACACCACCCTCAGAGGAATACTCATTTACAGACCCCCCGAGCTCAATTCAGCGACTCCATCGCAGACCTCGCCAGCACCCACGCATTCGACTCCATGGACTACATCCTCCTTGGGGATCTGAATTTCCACCTCGAGAACAACAACGACGCCAACTCCACCACCCTGATCGACAACCTCGCCAACCTTGGCCTCAGACAACTCGTCACTGCACCTACCCACGCTGCTGGCCACACACTGGACCCCGTCTTCTCCACAGGCACCCATGCCACCTTCAACCACATAACCGAACTCCACTGGACCGACCACCGCTGCATCCATTTCACCTTCAATAAACCAACCACGCACCACCGCACCCAACAGCTACCTCGCCGCTGCTGAAGCAAAGTCACCGAAGACCAGCTGATCACCACCCTCGCCCAAAACCCACCCACTGACCCCACCAACCCAGACACCGCAGCCCGCAACCTCAAACAGTGGATCGACGACTGCACCAACACCCTCACCCCACTCAAGAAACCCTCCAACAACCATGCCAGCAAGAGAGCCACCTGGTACACCGACGAGCTGCAGACCTCCAAACGCGCATGCCAGAAACTGGAGAAGATATGGCTCCACAAACGCACTCCGACAACCACACAGCCCACAAGGACGCCACCCGCAGACATCATCACCTCATCAGATTAGCCAAGAGATCCTCCTTCAAAGACCGCCTGGATAACAACGCACACAACAGCAAAGAGCTCTTCAGCATCGTAAAGGAACTCTTCAACCCCAGCGCCAACGCCAATGACATACCGCTCTCACAAGAACTGTGCAATTCACTAGCCATCTTCTTCCACCGCAAGATCGCTGACATCCATGACATCTTCAACACCATGACCGCCCCGACTACGCCAGACCTCACCTGCCCTGTGAACACCACCAGCGCCAACCGCCTGACCTCCTGGTCCAACATCAATGACGACGAGACACGCAAAGTCATGAACTCCATCCACTCAGGATCTCCGTCAGACCCATGCCCACACCACGTATTCAACAAAGCAGATACTGCCATCGCACCCCAACTACACAAGGTCATCAACATCTCCTTCAAAACAGCGACATTCCGGGAAAGCTGGAAACACGCCGGAATCAACGCCCTCCTCTAGAAGCCCAAGGCGGACCCCAAGGACCTCAAGAACTTCCGGCCCATCTCCCTTCTCCCGTTCCCGGCGAATGTCATCGAGAAAATCATCAACATGCAACTGGCCCGCCACCTGGAAGACAACATCTTGGACCCGTCCCAGTCCGGGTTCAGACGAAACCATAGCACCAAGACAGCCCTCATCGCTGCCACAGACGACATCAAGCGCCAACTCGACAACGGCGAAACATCAGCCCTCATCCTCCTGGACCTGTCAGCCGCCTTCGATTCGGTCTGCCATCGCACTCTAAAGACATGCCTCCTAGAAGCCGGAATCCGAGAGATGGCCCTTGACTGGACCATGTCCTTCCACTCCGGCAGAACCCAGAGCGTCCGCCTCCCGCCCTTCTGATCCGAGGCCACCAACATCTTCTGCGGCATCGCCCAGGGCTCATCCCTCAGCCCGACACTGTTCAACATCTACATGGCCTCCCTCGCACAAGTGGCCAGCCAACACGACCTCAACATCATCTCCTACGCCGACAACACCCAGCTCATCCTCTCCCTCACCAAGGACCCGCACACCACCAAAACCAACCTCCATGAGGGAATGAAGGCCGTCGCCGACTGGATGAGGAACAGCCGTCTGAAGCTGAATTCGGACAAGACGGAGGTACTCATCCTCATATCCACCCCCTCAGCCTGGGACGACTCCTGGTGGCCGACCACACTGGGAACAGCACCGACACCCACCGACCATGCATGCAACCCAGGATTCATCCTCGACACATCCCTCTCCATGTCTAAACAGGTCAACGCCGTCTCCTCCTCCTGCTACAACACCCTCCGCATGCTCTGCAGGATCTACAAGTGGATCCCAACGAAAACAAGAAGAACGGTGACACAGGCCCTCGTCAGCAGCAGACTGGACTATGGCAATGCACTCTACGCAAGAATCCCAGCCAAACACCTACGACAACTACAACGCATCCAAAACGCCTCCGCCCGACTGATCGTCAACATCCCCCGCCGCAGCCACATCACCCCCCACCTGAGAGACCTACACTGACTTCCCTTCGACAAGAGGATCACCTTCAAGCTCCTCACCCATGCACACAAAGCACTCCACAATGCCGGACTTCTACACCCTCACCCGCCAGCTCCGCTCCGCCAGCCTCGCCCTCGCCGCTGTCCCCCGCATCCAACGAACAACCGCCGGCTGCAGATCCTTCTCCTACCTCACCGCCAAGACCTGGAACACCCTCCCTACCCACCTACGGCAGACCCAAGACCTACTTGCCTTCAGAAGACTCCTCAAGACCTGGCTCTTCGAGCAGTAGCGGCACCCCCTCCCTTCAGCGCCTTGAGACGCTCATGGGTAAGTAGCGCGCTTTACAAGTACTCTTATTGATTGATTGATTGATTGATTGAGGGAGAGGAAGACAGATGGAGACAGAGGGAGGGAGGGAGAGGGAGACAGAGGGAGGGAGGCAGACAGAGGGAGAGAGACAGACAGAGGAAGAGAGACAGAGGGAGGGAGACAGAGGGAGGGAGACAGATAGAGAGAGGGAGACAGAGAGAGAGAGAGAGAGAGAGAGAGAGAGAGGGAGAGGGAATGAGACAGTCAAAATGAGTGAGACAGAGGGAGACAGGGAGAGAGAGAGGCAGTGAGAGGGTGTGAGACAGTCAGAGTGAGTCAGACAGAGGGAGTCAGACAGAGGGAGGGAGACAGACAGAGGAAGGGAGACAGAGGGAGGGAGGGAGAGGGAGGAGGGAGACAGAGGGAGGGAGAGAGAGGGAGTGAGAAAGAGGGTGGGAGACAGACAGAGGGAGGGAGGGGGACAGAGGGAGGGAGGGAGAGAGACAGAGGGAGGGAGACAGAGGGAGGGAGGGAGAGAGACAGAGGGAGGGAGGGAGACAGAGGGAGGGAGACAGACGAAGGGAGAGGAAAGGAGAGAGGGAGACAGAGAGAGAGAGAGAGAGACAGAGAGAGAGAAAGAGAGAGAGGGAGACAGAGAGAGAGGGGGGTGGGAACGTCAGCATGAGTGAGACAGAGGGAGACAGGAAGAGAGACAGGAAGAAAGAGAGGAGGAGAGAGGGAGAGGGAGAGAGAGCGAGAGAGAGGGAGTGAGACAGTCAGAGTGAGTGAGATAGAGGGAGATAGGGAGAGAGAGATAGAGATAGAGAAAGGGTGGGAGAGAGAGAAAGAGAAAGAGAGAGAGAAAGAGAGAAAGAAGGAGAAAGAGAGAGAAAGAGAGAGAAAGAGAGAGAAAGAGAGAGAGAAAGATATGTGTATGTGGGGTCTGGTGGCTCAGTGGGTGAATCCGTTCGCTGCAGGGACCTGTGATCAACCTTATGGTCACAGTTTTTTTGTTGCTCTAGCCCCGCCCCCTCTCCTACTTACCCCGCCCCCACTGGTGCGGCCCTCGGACACAAACCAAACTGTAAATTTGGCCCCCCGACAGTAAGTTTGTGAGTACCCATGGTCTAGACCCTTTTTAAAGGGTTATCCCTAAACCTTTTGCTTCTTCCTCTAATTTTTTCCTGACCTGTTGTTGGCTATAGGACTCAGGGGACTTCACCACAGCTGAACAGTGCTAAACTGCACAAGCTCTCTGAGTAAATTGTGATATGGACTGGTGTTTCCATGATTGGCTATTTGATTTACTGATAAGTCCCTAGTACAGTGCACTGTGTGTGCCCAGGGCCAGTAATTAAAATGCCACTAGTGTGCCTGCAGCACTGAATGTGCCACCCACATGAGTAGCCTGTAAATGTTTCTCAGACCTGCCACTTCAGTGTCTGTGCGCAGTTTCAAACTGCCATGTCAACCTGGCAAGTGCCCCCACTTGCCAGGCCCTGACCTTCCCTTTTCTTACATGCAAGGCATCTCTATGGTCAGTCAAAGGAATCCCAATGGGAAGGGTGCAGTGCATGTGAAAGGTAGGATATGTACTGTTGTGTGTGTGACATGTCCTGATAGTGAAATACAGCCAATTTCCTTTTTTACTCTTGAAATCTATCTGCCCCATACAATAGAAAGGGATATACTTTGCAACATCTTACAAGTATAACTTCCCATTGTGACAAGTTAGAGAAATTACGTTTAGGGTCTCTGAACTCAGACTTTAATAACACATCTTTTAGTAAAGATGTTTTTTAAATCGTGTGTTTGAAAATGCCACTTTTAGAAAGTAGAAAATAGAAAACAAGGGAACCCTACTCCCTATGGAACCAGGGTGATTGAACAATACAAGAAAACAACGGTTCCTTCGGAATGGAATACACATATATAGATATTGTAATGAGCAATCATGATAAAAGCGCTAGGGTGATATCAGTAAGAAAGGACCAAGAACACCAAAGGTCTCATTTAACACATATGTATGTATTGCTCAAATAATATACAAAAAGATAGGCAGTTGAGCGAAGTGTCCCAAGTGCTACAAGAACCGAAATGTTATGTGACATAGTGTGACGATATTTACAAGGTATCAAGGATTCTTTCTACAGAAAACGACCATTTCTGAATTTGTACAAAATATACAGTGACTTTATACAATAATAAGTGCTGAATCAGTGCTTCGTTTTCATCATTACTGTCGACTGCGTTTCGACCCTTTCTAGAGTGTAGGGTCTCATCAGGACCTATGATTATAGGGACATCTAGGGAAAGGAAGAGTAAAAATAGTGTGAGGTGAGCATATGGCCCATATACCAGCACAATTGAGATATAATGGATCATGTAGGCAAGAAGGATTGGCGAATGTACTTGAATTTGCAGTCACTCAGCTGAGAGAACAGAAATGTTCCAACCGTGGTTAATAGTGAAAGAAGATACTCACAAGGAGACCCAGTCGGGTTCTGGTATTGTGAGGGATAGAGAAAGCAAGATAAGGATTAGAAAGTTATTGGGCTACTAATTAGAGAAACTACAGGAGTGGCGCAAATGAGAGACTTACCCCTAATGAGGGTGTGGGCTGGCGATCAAAAGGATGATGTAGCGCTGATGCAGAGGGATGCATCTCGGTGTGTATAGGCCGGTATCAGTGTTGGAACTCTGGGGAAAAGCGTGCCAATACGGACCTGTGTAGCAGGGCACACACGTGGTGTAGCATACTTGAGATTATACCTTGCGAAATTAAGCAATAGGAAATGCTTGACTGGAAGTTCATGATTAAAGTCTTACCAGGGCGTGGCTCGTAGTTTATAGATGATAAAGTATTGAGAGCCGAAATACGTCAGGAAGTCTGCTTCTCTGTGGGATTGTATGACGATTCCTATGTGATGAGAAATCGGAATGTTAGCATTGAGTGTGACTCATAATGCATTCAAGTTGTATGCGAGTACTCGAGGCGCCAGGCATGTGTCTTATCTAATTACGGATGAAGTTCCATTGGGCACTACGGCGCATGCTTACAGCAAGACTGCAGTCATCTGCTTGCTGGAGGTCGATGACACTGAGCGGATGCTCGTGCTGACTTAAGTACATAGTTTCTGGACAATGGGTTGTGCACCTCCCATTAATTTTTATAATTCGTTTTAGACTGTGCTCTTGGGTATCACTCCCCTCCCGGAGTGTACACAATGAATCCTCTAGTAGCACACCTATTGCGTCATAGGTGTGTCACCCTAGGCACAAGTGTAGCTTGCTGGAACTGCCAGCTATATTAAATCATATTTTTCAACCAAATGTTCGATTGTGCAAAGTTCCATTTATTCTTATAACCACATGTTAATTCACATTTATCCTTGGTATTTCATGTTAGGCGTTATTACAAATCCTTCCTTGTTCCAATGCATTTCGGTGCATTAAGCACCTTCATCAGGGAACGCCTGAAAATTAAACAAATAACACACTCTGTAATCGTGCAATTCCATTCTATCTCACATGATAACTCATTTCATTTACGCGCCTATTAGGTACCATACATACTAATCAACATTTCTATATACGATATCTTCATTTGTGTAATGTTTGTCGAGTGTAACAACCACGGTTTTTATAGCGTTCAAGTTCTAACTGTCAGTCAGCCTGAGATGCTGCTTGGTAACTACGCGTGTGTCTTTTTGACCGTTATATTCTTAACTGCTGCCCGCGCGGGCTTTCTATCTTAGAGTATAAGTTCTTTTTTACGCTCGGCTAGCCTTTGTTAAATGACTGCGCCCGGTGTCTGCATCTCACCTTAATCCCAACTCATAGAGTTTTAAGTCTGCTACGCGAAGCCCCTCTGCTCCGCTTGCTTCAGGGATGTTAATTCAAACGCGGTTCCTCGCGCATGCGTATGTTAAGGAGGTCTCGACTTTTTTTCTATGTGCTGATTGAAAATGAACTTTATTAACGCTCTAAGCGCGGTCAAATTTCACATGATCCACAAATCCTATGTGTTCGCTAGTGGCGCAACAATCTAGCGGGTCCTGCACTACGGGAAATACCTAATATTAATACTTTAAATCATTATGTATGCATGCTATTACTGTTGGTCATAATAAATTGCTTTCTCAATGTAGAAACTGCTACTAATCAGTTACAAGTAAGCCTGCATAACAATATTTACACAATGCTTTAAAGATAGCATGTAAATTCCATTCTTTCATTTAGCCCGTTCGGCTTGAGGCTACACAAATGGTAAATCCAATGGTTTTCCCTCTGTAGGAGGGTTTTTTTGTTCAAGGGTCCTTCTTTTTTAGGAACAATTTCCAAAACGCAAGCCCTCAGTTGGCTTACGTTATGCTGTTTCTCCAGAAAGTGCGCTGCTACTGTTAATTTCAGTGACCCTGTTCTTATGTTGCTTTTGTGTTCATTCAAACGAGTTTTAAATTTCCTTTCTGTGTGGCCTACATATCCATATCCACATGGACATTTCAACAGATATACGATGTTTGTTGTATTGCATGTCGCATTAAGGTTTAAGGGAATTTTATATCCTTTCATCGGGTGGTTAATGCTCGCACCCTTCATTATGTTCTGACAATTACCACAATTTAGACAGGGTACTGTGCATTTGAAAAACTGTTTGTTCATTTTGTGTTTAGGAGTTTTCAATAATTCACCCATATTTTTCCCTCTGGTAAATGCGAACATTGGTTCCTTATTGAATATTCCTTTAAAGTCTGGCTCCAACTTGACCATCTGCCAGTTTTTACGGATTATTCTTTGAAAATCAGCGCTGACATTAGAATATTTACTCCCACAAGTAATTCGTTGTTCCTTAATTTTTGGTTTAGCTGTTAGTAGCTCAATTCTCGTTATTCTTTGTGTTCTTTCCCTTGATTCTTTGATAATCTCTTCCGGATAACCTCGAGATTTGAACCTTTTGGCCATTGTGCCTAACTGTTGGCAAATTTCTTCTTCAGATACCAACCTTTTGACCCTAAGAAATTGAGAGTAGGGTAAATGAGTCTTTAATGATTGGGGATGGTGACTCTTATACTGTAAGAGGTTATTTCTGTCAGTGGGTTTGCGGTATATGTTGGTATTCAATTTTTGCCCATTTTTGTAATCTCTACGTCCAGAAATTGTATGACATCCTTACTTATGTTCCATGTGAATCCAATCCTGTCATTTTTAGTGTCCAGAATCTCTAACTGTTGTTTTAATGACTCTTCTGTGCCCTTTCATATCAGAAAGATATCATCTATGAACCTCACGTACATGAGGAGGTGTGATGCCCATTCTTCATTATGGTAGACATGTTGTTCTTCGAACGCTGTCATAAACAGATTGGCATACGCCGGTGCGGCGCAATTTCCCATCGAGGTCCCATTTAATCGGATGAACCATTTCTCTTTACAAGAAAAATAGCTATTGAATAACGTAAACTGCATCAGTTCCATCAAAAAAACCTGCAAATCTTGGGGATATGTACTTTGCAACAGAGCACTCTCTATGGCTTCTAGGCCTTCCTTGTGTGGTATCGAAGTATACAATGATTTTACATCGACCGTGGCCATTATAATGTTTTCTTCCACTTCCACATGTTGCAATTTTATCAAAAAATCTGTTGTGTCTTTTATATATGATAGACTCTTATAAACCATAGGCTGTAGGTGTTTATCTATGTACTTCCCCACTGGCTCGTGGATGCTCATTTTTGTAGAGACGATTGGGCGGCAGGGTGGTTTATGCAAATCTTTGTGTACCTTCGGTACCATGTACATAGTTGGACTCTTTGGGTTGTCCTGCGTGAGGAACTTTCTGGACTTCTCACTGATTGTACCATTGTCCACTGCTTTCCTGAGTATGCCTTGTAGGATCTTTCTAATTTCTTCCGTGGGGTTTGCTGTAATTTCCATGTATAGGTTCGGATCCTCTAAATGTTCTTTATCTGTATTTTCATAAAATTCTGTGTTGAGTATCACCATCGCTCCTCCCTTGTCTGCTTTCTGACATATTATCTTCTAATTTCTCGCTATGCTTTCTATAGCCCCAAACTCTTTGTTAGACATGTTCCGTTGTTTGTTTTTCTTGTACGTATTGATCTTACTTATCTCTTGTTTACATAAATTCTCAAACAAATCTATGGTTTTGTGTGAGATTGGTGGCATGTATGTACTCTTGGATTTCAGTCCTCTCAGTTCATCTTCCGGTTTGGGTTTAGGATCTGTAACCACATTCTCAAAAAAATGTCAAAGTTTCATTTTCCGTGTCAGTTTAAAGAGGCTCACTTCTAGTTCCAGTTGGTTAGTCCGCGCTGTGGGTACAAATGACAAGCCTTGTTGTAACGTTTCTATCTGAATAGTATTCAAATGCTGATCTGAAATGTTTATAACCAGGTTCTCTTTATCTATCATTGATGTTTCTTTTTGTCCTTCTTTGAAGTCACGTTCCTCGTTTGTGGAAGAGATTTTTCTTTTGGTTTTGTTGCGTCCCCTCCGGGGTCTTCTATTTCTTCTAGGCCTTCGACTAAAAAAGTCTCCGGTGTAGATTGTGCTTCTTTATTCTGAGGTTTAGATGTTTTCGAGGTTCTTCGAGTATCGTTAGTGGGTTTTTCACTGTCTGTCGAGGACGTGTCAGTTTGTGATGTGTATTGTCTGGTCTGACGTCGTTTGTCATAAATTTCAGCCCAGGTGTAAACCTCTTGCAATTTATAATCCAAAGTGTCTCTCTTATACTTTCTTAGTTTTCTCTCATTCACCTCTTGGGTGTGGCGGGTTAGTTGACTATTGATATCATCTAATATCTTCTTTAATTCGTCTTCTGACACTCCTTTTTTGAGCTCTTCTGTTGTTGTTTCGATTTCTTCTCAGAGGTCTTCAAGAATCTTAGATAATTCTTCTATTATTAGCAATATTAAATCTAAACTACATTTGTTTAGTATGGCGTACCAACGGTCTGTGAAGGGTTTGGAGTTTTTGCACAAGGATGGTCATAGGGCTATCCGGAGGCCTCTGGGAATTCGTTGGGCCGTGTGATACTTTACCATAGTGCTTGCATGGAGCCGCTGATTGATCTCTTTTCTTGTGAGATAGAGTAGGTGTTTGATTTGTTGTTCCTTATTTCTAGTATATGTGTGTTCGGTAATTTCCGTTTGTATTAATGAATAAATTCTTTCACTGGCCTCTGCCGTGAATGCGAAGGTTTCCACTCTTATATCCGTCGAATGAGTGATATCTTCATATTGCATCTTTTCTATCGGGCGTGCCACTTCCCTGTGGGGGGAATATGCAAATAGCTTCTGGACAATGGGTTGTGCACCTCCCCTTAATTTTTATAATTCGTTTTAGACTGTGCTTTGGGGTATCACTCCCCTCCCGGAGTGTACACGATAACTCCTCTAGTAGCACACCTATTGCGTCATAGGTGTGTCACCCTAGGCCCAAGTGTAGCTTGCTGGAACTGCCAGCTATATTAAATCATATTTTTCAACCAAATGTTCGATTGTGCAAAGTTCCATTTATTCTTATAACCACATGTTAATTCACATTTATCCTTGTTATTTCATGTTAGGCGTTATTACAAATCCTTCCTTGTTCCAATGCATTTCGGTGCATTAAGCACCTTCATCAGGGAACGCCTGAAGTACAATATTTACCCACACATCCAATTATAGCATGGTTGACCTTATTATTGTACATCACCATAATAGATATCCATGATGTCGTTAACTGACAAATGTGCAATTTTACATAATTACTGTAGCCGCTTGACTATGATAATGTAGATTGCTCTATTATTTATCCTTGTAGATATTAACTGATAACTTTGTAATTTCACGCATCCGTTTTGTTTGGATGTTCTTGTTGCTTCCCTGTCAAACACTGCTTGTCATGGACAATTACGTGATATTGCTGTCAATTGTGTGATAACAATGCATGTGACATATTTTCATGTTTACCGTCTTTTGCTCTGCCACGCAAATAATGTGCCCACATCTGTTATTCCTGTACTAGCAATCCCAGATTCACACCATGTCCGCCGTTTCACGTATTTCCGTGGTTACCGTCTTTTGCACCGCAACCTATACATTGTCCCAACCTCTGTTCTCCCTCTACTAATATTCTAGGACACACACCTTGTCCGTCTTTCTTCTATTTTATGCTTGCCCCCTCCGATTGTTAGCACACCGCTAGATCTTTTTTCACTTTTTTGGGCTCCCCTAACCGATAACTCCTAGTTGCGGCAATCATCGTTGATGCCTGCATACTGTTCAGGTTTTCGGCTCTGAGAACTATGTATTTAAGTCAGCACGAGTATCCGCTCTGTGTCAACGACCTCCAGCAAGCAGATGGCTGCAGTCTTGCTGTAAGCACGCACCGTACATGCCCCATGGAACTTTATCCTTAATTAGGTAGGACACACGTCATACAACTTTAACGCATTATGAGTTACACTCGATGCTAACATTCCGATTCCTCATCACACAGGAATCGTCATACAACCCCACAGAGTAGCAGACTTCCTGCCATATTTCAGCTCTCAATACTTTATCGTCTATGAACCACGAGCCACGCCTTGGTAAGACTTTAATTGTGCACTTCCAGTCAAGCATTTCCTATTGCTTAATTTCGCAAGGTATAATCTCAAGTATGCTGCACCACGTGTGTGCCCCGCTACACAGGTCCTGATTAGTTTCTCAAATTAGTGTGCCCAATGACTTTCTAATCCTTATCTATCTTTCTCTATCCCTCACAATACCAGAACGCAGCTGGGTCTCCCTGTGAGTATCTTTTTTTAACTATTAACCACGGTTGGCACATTTTTCTTCACTCAGTTGAGCGATTTAAAATATAGGTACCTTCACTAATCCTTCTTTCCTACATGATCCAATATATCACAAATGTGCTGGTATATGGGCCATATGCTAACCTCACACTATTTTTACTCTTCCTTTCCCTAAATGTCCATATAGTCATAGGTCCTGATGAGACCCTACAATCTAGAAAGAGTTGAAACGCCGTCAACAGTAATAATGAAAGCGAACCACTGATTCAGCACTTATTATTATATAAAGTCACTGTATATTTTGTACAAATTCAGAAATGGTCGTTTTCTTTAAAAAAAATCCTTGAAACGTTCTAAATATTGTCACACTATGTCACATAACTTTTAGGTTCTTGTAGCACTTAGGACACTTTGCGCAACTGTCTATCTTTTTGTATATTATTTAAATAATACATACATATGTGTTCAATGAGACTTTTGGTCCTTTCTTTCTGGCATCGCCCTAACCCTTTTATCGCGATTGCACATTACAATATCCACATATGTGTATACAATTCCACAGGAACCGTTGTTTTCATGAACTTTTAGAAAGTAGGCATTGTTTAACCATTCTGTGTGCCTCTGCTTGTTTGTGGATTGACTGTCTAGTTTTGGAGTGACAGGGCATGGGGATTTGCATTCACTGTAGACTGCCACTGAGGAGGTTGAGGTGTGTCTGGCCCTTTCTTGATGACTCACAGCTAAGCTAAATGGGGCTTGGCTGCATTTAGAGTAGGGGGAGGAGGTTTCCTTGCACCTGAATAGGGCCTATCTCCCTTGTACAATTCTGTCTCCATCCTCTGTGGTCATGCTGTACCAGTGAGGACAGAATTGGTTTGGACCAGGTTCGGAGACCCTTGCACAAAGAGAACAAAGACATTTTGAGGTATAAGTATTACACCTAAAACCCCAGAACTTTAGATCACTTCTGGACCCAAGAGGAACCTTTGCCAAGGAGAAGTGCTGGAGAGCTGTGAGGAGGAGTACTGCCTCTTTGCTGTGTGGTGTTGGCCTGCAGTTGCTGTTTCTGGCAAGGAAAATACAAAGACTGGAACTTTGCTGTGCACCTGATTGAAGAAGAATCTCCAAGGGCCTGTGTGTGCTGGCCTCCTGTTCTGAAGTCTCAGGGACACAAAGACTTCACCCATGAACTCTGATGCTGAAAGGTTCTGACCTGCCAGGAGGTGCCTGTTCCAGTTCTATGCCGTAGGAGGCTGTTCCTGCTGTTGGTTGCTGAAAGAAACCTAAAGGACTGAAGAAATCGACACATCGCTCTTCATGTGGCTGTATTTCCTGACACAGCACCACCATGCAAGAAGAATCTCAACCATGCCAAGCCAATGCAGCACCTATCGAGGCGGCAGGAACTGACAAGCCGCCGCATCAATTTTCAACGCATCCTGGATTTCCATGCATCACACCTATGTAGCAAGTTTTCCTGACACATCACTAATGGACAAGAACTGTCTTGAAGTCAACGCATGACTTCCCCCAGCAGTCCTGATTTGAGGCATCACTTCTCCTGTGTGCAGCAGAACTTTCACATGGCCTCCTCAAAGACTCAGGAACTGATGCATCTCTTTGTTTCTCGATGCTTCCCCTCTCTGAGGTTGTTTGGCTTTGTGAATTTTGACGCATCTACAGGTACTTTGTGTAGAATTACGTATCCATGGTTTTCTACGGACCCAGTTACTTGAACTCTTTGAAAAGTCATATTCTTATGACATGCATGCTGGATTTGTGTCGTTTTGGTCATGTTGAGTTTAGATGAAGATACTTTATTCTTGCTAAACTGGTGTGGTGTCCATGTGTGGTGTTATCACTGTATTGCTGTGTGTTTTAAGTACAAATCCTTTACACACTGCCTTTGGGATAAGTCTGTCTGCTTGTGCCAAGCTGCCAAGGGAGTGAGCAGGGGTTATCTAATGTGTGTATCCCCCTTACCCTTACTAGAAGCAAGGGTCCCTATTTGGACAAAGGTACCTACCTCTGCCAACTAGAGACCCCCATTTTTAAGTCGAGCATTCGAGACCTTTTGTATATACTTTAGTATATACTTATATGTTTAATGGCTTTGTGGGCTCTGTAGATCAGCCCTAGGACTTGTCTGCTTCTTCTTAGGGACTTTTTTTTCTGTTCAACTGCCTCTATTTAGCTGTCTTGATAGAAAACGACCAGTAGAGGCCAGCACAATACCAGAATTGTTTCTGCTTGTTCAACTGCCTCTATTTAACTATCTTGATAGAAAACAACCAGTAGAGGTCAGTAAAATACTCTACTTGGTTTCTGCTGAGGGGCTTTCTTTTTTTTAATTTTTTGGTAAACTGCCTCTATAGATTCCAGCCCATAGAATTTGTCTTCCACAAGCACCCGAAGACAATAATATATTTTTTAAATCTTGTATTTTCAGTGATATGGCCACCAAAGGCCCTGATTTTAAACAGAGTTTTGGACTATACTATTTCCCGCTGAAAGGCAATATATCTCTCCTTGTGTTCCCATACTTGGCGTGTCACACAGTTTGGTGCTTAATTTCCCTTAATGTTAAAGAACAGTAGATGTCTTAGCACCCAGAATAATGTGCTGCATAGCTAAATACTTATAAAGTCTCAAAGGCAAGTGTGATTGCATTACAATTGCTTGTTAACATCGGTGGTCAGCGGTGAGGAATTGAGCTTGTATTTGTACTTGACCCACAGTGATTGATGTACATCACTGGACTAGAACAGACTATTACGCAACCACATACTATTTTTTTCATTGTTTTCCTTCGGAATTTGGTGGTTGGGACACTGGTTAGTTGTTGCACCTGTGGGGCCTTGTAAAATGGAAATCAACTTTTGGCACCTGTCAATCTACATAATGAGCGATTTAAAAGTATTTTGCAAGGAAATGGGACTACCTTGAAGAGGAGATCCAAATGGCAGGATCTTGAGGCAGCCCTGTATAGCTGTGAAGTACCACGCTGGGAATTGAAAGAATATTTATATAGCGCCTAACTACCCTAAGCGCCTATGCAATGCTATCAGTTGATTCTGAGTTGGAATCTGAGGGAGAGGATCTCAAGCCTCAAATTACCAGAGGGCAGTGGCCCTGAGGAGGGAACATTGTGGGGAAGATTTGCTCATGAGGAAAGGAATCAGAATGTCGCTCTTGACCAGAGGTTGGGACAGCTGGACCAGGAGTTCGAAGAGATAGAGTGAGCCTTAGCTGGAAAGGAAATCTGTGCAGCTCAAGAAGTGAGCTTGGCTGGTTGAAGGTGGAGTCCAGCTCACCTGGTGGCAACAATAATGTAGTGTCTAGTGCTGAGGGAGAAGTACACACGCCCAGAGATGTGGTGCCTGACTTGAAGGAGGGTGTTGACATACATCAAGGGTTTCAGGGTTATAAGGTAGCTCCCTTGCTATGCAGTGTCCCTGAGGTGGATTGGGGAACTGGCACAGGGGTTCATATTACTAGTGGTGGGAGGGACGCTCTACTGACGCTAGATGTGAAGTGCAGGGTGAAGGGTTCCTTCATGGTAGAAGCCTTGGTATGTGACCATGGAAACTGCCCAGAAGAGTAAGGGTTGAGTGACAGAAACAGTCAGACACTGTTTTGCCACTCTCAGGGGGGTTATATGAGGTACTTGTGTGAGGCACTGGATGGTGAGGCAAAGAGTAGCATGGTCAACACTTGTGTGGGAAGTGTGATTCAATTGTTGGTGAGAATATTTTAAGTCCCTGTTTGCAGAGCTACGTCAACAGCCGGTGGAGTGTGAGTTCTCTGACCCCAGGGAGCTTGCACTGGAGTCAGACCTTTAGGTGGATTCCAGAGTGTCTGAAGAAGCTTTAAGGAGTGATCCTGATGGAGGTGGCTCAGGTTTTCCTCAACCAAGTGAGGTATGGGAGGATTGCGGTAACACAGATAGGTCTCAGTGTAGTGGAAGAGGTATAGGGTCCCACATCCTGTCTCAGAGGAGAAGGACTAGGAGTGGGCTGTGTCCCAAGTTTCCCAAAACCCAGTCCAAGGGCCTGGTTGGTTCCATGAATGAACACCTAGAGATGGTCCTAGTCTGTATGCGGAGGCCATTCTCTGAGGTGCATCCCAAAGTATCAGGTAAACTGGGGTGGACACTTGTAACAAGCATCTCACAAGTTCTGGTGTCTGGTAGCACTGCTCCATTTGGGAGGGTCTATGAGTCAAGAGAAAAGGGTGAGGGGGGATGCAGTCCCCAGTGGAAGGACCAGTGGGTCAGGGATTGCCTGCTCTGAGGTAAGAGCACCCCAGGACTCACCCCGGTGAGCCCACTTCTGGACTGGGGTGTTTTCATGCTCTGTCAGGTGGACAGGAGGCTGGAGACCTGTAACAGGCACTCTTGCATAACTCATGAAGGGTTTGTGTGTCCCTTGGGTAGGATTGGTGTACTCCCCCAGAAGTCCTGGGTTGTCAGGCACAGGTCCAGCCTAAGGGTACAGACCCTGTGTTGGAGGACCAGGTTCAAGGTGTCCCCCCGACCTTAAAGATGGGGCGACTGCTAACAGTGCCCATACCAGTTTAGCTTCTGGGGTGCTTCTCCTAGATTTAGGGTGCAGAGCCCCAGGGAGGGTGACTGGTTTGGGGGAGCCAATCCCAGTCCTGTGTCCAACCTCATGGTACAAGTCCTAGGCTGGTGTACCACTTGCAGGATAGCACCCCTAAACTGGTGGGACGATTGTGTGGGGCACCTGCGACAGTTGCCTTGACAATTCTAGAGCCTGGGGGGTACCACTACAGGTGGGAGGGTGCAGAGCCCCAGGGAGGAGTACTAGGTATGGGAGAGCTCACCCCAGTCACGTTTCCAGCCTCAGGGTACAGACCCTGGGCTTGTGTTCCAGTTGCAGGATAGCACCCCTGAAATTTTGGCAGAGTTGTGCAGAACACCTAACACGGGTGGCCTGACAGTTCTGGAATCGAGGGGGACTGCTCCCAGTGGGGGGATGCAGAGCCCCAGAAAGGGGGACAGGGTGTGGGAGAGCCCACCCTAGTCTCCTGTCCAGGAGCAGGGTACAGACGCTCTGCTGGTGGGCCAGTTTGAAGATGCCATACCTGATCTGGCAGGAAGGAGAGTGCAGAAAGGGTGGCAGGCACCTGGGGCTACCGCTTCTCACTCTCTGATGCCACAGAGGTTAGAGATGCCTGAAAGGCATAAGACCTTGCCATCATCACTGACAGTTGTCAGTGGCCACTCTGACGTGCTTCCTGGTGGACAGAGTTACCCCTGGGAGGGGAACAGGAGTCACACCTTGGGGGTGGACTGGCCCACACCACTGTGTTGGCTATGTGGGTATTGTCTGCCTGTTGGGACACATCTGTGATCAAAGTAAGTTTAGGCACTAACCTTCCCTTTTCTCACATTTAAGGCACCCCATGGTAAACCCAAGGTACCCCCCGGGCAGGGTGCATTGTATGTGAAATGTAGGACATGTACTGTGTGTGTGACATGTGCTGATAGTGAAATACTGCAAATTTAGTTTTTGAAATGCTATCTGCCCCATTGGATACAATGGGGGACAATTTGTAACATCTTACAATTACAACTTCGCATTGGGACAAGATGGAGAAATAAGGTTTAGGCTCTCTGAACTCAGACTTTTAGAAAACTTGTGCATTTGAAAATGCCACTTTCAAAAAGTAGGAATTTTCATGTTTAACCATTCTGCATGCCTCTGCCTGTTTGTGGATTGGCTGCCTAGTTTTGGAGTGACAGGTGCTGTGGATGTACATTCACTGTAGAAGCCACTGGGCGGGATTGAGGTAAGCCTGTCCCTTCCTAGATGACTCAGAGCTGAGCTGAATGGGGCGTGGCTGCATTTAGAGTAGTGGGAGGAGATTTCCTTGCTCCTGATTAGGGCCTGCCTCACTTGCACGATGTTGTCCCTACCCCCTGTGGTCATAGTGCACCAGTGAGGAAATAACTGGTTTGGACTGAGTTCAGAGACGCTTGCACAAATAGAACAGAACATTTTGCGGTATACGTATCACACCTAAAACTCCAGAACTTTAGATAATTTCTAGACTCAAGAGGAACCTCTGCCAATGAGAATAGCGGTAGAACTGTGAGGAACAGTAGTGCCCCTTTGCTCTGTGTGGGGTTGGCCTTCAGTTGCTGTTTCTGCCAAGGAAAGGAAAAAGACAGGAACTTTGCTGTGAACCTGCTTGAAGAATAATCTCCAAGGGTCTCTGTGTGCTGGTCTCCCGTTTTGAAGCCTCAGGCACACAAAGACTTCACCCCAGCTCTCCTGAGCTCTGCTGCTGAGAGTTCCGAACTGTCAGGAGGTGCCTGCTCCAGTTCTGGGCCTCTGGAGTTTGATCCTGCTGTTGGGAGCTGAAGAAACCTAAAGAGCTGAAGAAATGGACACATCTCTCTTCTTGCAGCTGTTTTTCCTGACACAGCACTGCTGTGCGAGAAGAAACTCCATGCATCACCGTGCCTCTGCTGTGCCTACGCATCGCCTGTCATGGCTGCTAGAAACAATGCATAATTGGATTACGGCTGAAGAAACAGGCTCAGCGCCACTTGTCACCGCCGCATTGATTGCCGCCGCATCCCGGGTTTCCACGCAATGCACCTGTGCGGCAAGTTTTTCTGACGTATCACCCGCAGACCAGAACCATATTACAGTTGACGCATCGCTTCGGCCTACAGCCCAGATTCAATGCCTAACTTCTCCTGTGTGCAGCAGAACTGTTGTATCACCTCCCCAAGGACTCAGGAACTGACACATCTCTTTATTTCTTGATGCATCCCCTCTCTGCAGATATTTGACCTTTTGAATTTTGAAGCATCTACAGGTTCTTTGTGTAGAATCACGCATCCATAGTTTTCTATGGACCCAGTTACTCTAACCCTTTGAAAGTAATATTCTTATGACATGTATGTTGGATTTTTGTCGTGGTATTTAAATAAAGATACTTTATTTTTCCTAAACTGGTGTGGTGTCCAATTGTGGTGTTATCACTGTATTACTTTGTGTTTTGAGTACAAATACTTTACACATTGCCTTTGGGATAAGTCTGTCTGCTCGTGCCAAGCTACCCAGAGAGTGAGCAGATGTTAACTAAAGTGTGCATCCCCCTTACCCTGACTAGAAGCAAGGGTCCCTATTTGGATAAAGGTACCTACATGTGCCAACTAGAGACCCCCATTTCTAACACTCAGACAATAACAATAACCAGCAAGAAGGCATGGCTACAAACAAAGAAGACATGCAGGTCTATGGGGAAACCACAGTGTCTGGCTACACAAAATGGCCACCAGTCACAGGATCAGATAACAACAAAGACCAGCAAGGAGTCATGGTAACAAACAGAGATGACATACAGGCCTATGGTAGAAGCACAATGGCTGGCTACGCAAAATGGCCACCAACAACTTGGTCACAACAGCCAGCAAGGAGGCATGGTCACAAAAAGGTAAGACATGCAGGCCAATGGCAAATGCACACTGTCTGGCTAAAAAAAATGGCCACCAGACACATAGTCAGAATAACAACAACCAGCAAGGAGGCATGGTTACAAACAGAGCAGACACGCAGGCCTATGGGAAAAGCACACTGGCTGGCTACAGCAAATGGCTGCCAGCCACATGGCCACAACAACTACAACCAGCAAGGAGGCATGGCCACAAACAAAGAAGAAATGCAGGCCTATGGGGTAAGCAAAACGGCTGACTGCACAAAATGGCCACCAGCCACATGGTCAGAACAACAATAGGCCTGGAAAACAAAGAATACCTTAAGGCCTAGGGTGGACACTGACTCTACAGAAGGGCCCCTGGCCAGACAGCATTATGAACAACAAAGGCAAATGGTGGCCTAAGCCAAACACACATGCACACACACACCGGCCAGACAAAAGAGGCATGGTAACACAGACAACACAGCATTAATTCAGCAATGTCAAGAATAAAAATAAACAGGGCTGAAATGTTTCACAACAACACACATTATTCAAATGCATTACTACTCCTAAACACTGTTTGCAAGAAATAAAATGTGCAATGACACAAAAAACACACTTTGTATTTTAATTAAATGTCTACAGACAGCACAGAGACATTTGTTTCATGCACCCATGAATAGTACAGAGCCTACTGGCAGGAAGGCCCATTGGCAGACTAGGCCACATAGTGAATTAAATCAATCAATTTTGCAAACCTTCTAAAAAAGAGGGAGAAGAAAATGTATTGAACTGGGCAACATTTTTCTTTACAAAAGAAGATAAATATCATACAAAAAATAACTAGAGGCCCCACTAAAACTGCAGGCCACCCACCACAATAAATAGTTGAATAAAGATATAGATAAATCCAGGTGCATGCTCCCGCCATACAAAGACCACCCTTATATACCTGTTTTTCAAATTACTTGTGATACCTCAAAAACAAAGTCCCTAAATCCAATGGTATACATGCAGCAGACAGAGAGGGAGATCCTTCCGGTTCCAAATCCCAATGAAAGTGACCAAGAGAGGGGCAAAGCACTGGGAGGAACCTGCTGGACAGGAGCAGGAAGTTGGAGTCTCTGGGGTACTTCTTTCGGATTTGAAATAAAATGTTTTAAAAAATGGCTTCTCACAAAAAAACACTCGAACGGCCAGTTTGAAAAGAAAATCCACTCCAAATGCCTCTCAGTTGCATTTCAAGCAGAAAAGCTGTCAGTCTGTGAGTGGGTGCGTGAGTTTCTGAGTGGAGTGGGTCTGTGAGTGGCTGCCTGAGTGGGTGCATGAGAACAAGAGTGGCTCTGTGATTGGCTGTGGGAGTCTCTAAATGATTCTTTGACTGGGTTCATAAGTATCTGAGTGGGTCTGTGAGTGGGCCTGTGAGTGGGTACATCAGTGTCTGACTAGGTCTCTCAGTGGATGTTGAGGCTCTCATTGGGTCTGTGATTGAATGCAGGACGCTCAGAGCGGGTCTGTGACACAATGTGTGAGTGGATCTGTAACTTGCTGTTTAAGTGTCTGAGTCAGTCCGTGCGTGGGTGTGTGAGTGGATCCCCCAATGACTGTATAAGTGTCTGAGTCAGTGTCATGAGTTTCACCTCGCATAGGCCTTCTCTATGTTGCCATGTGAGGTTGTTAACACCTATATAATATAGTATATTGTAACTGCACAAAAAGGTGGAATACTCAATCTCTGTTTAACCAGATTGTTGTGACCATACTGAAGGGGTAGACTTTGTGCCTCCTCTTTACTGAACATTGGCATGTTATGATATGACTCATTTCCTTTTTTAATTTTTATTGGTATAATGGCAACATATTATAAACAGGTTTTCCCTGATTCATATAACGTGGAGAAAAGAAGCAACCATTGACACATGCCTTGAAGCCTTTCCAGCATGTGCATTAAAATTAGGAAAATGTGCAGCCATTCTCATGAGCAACGGGCTCTTTAAACATGTGCAGTTCACCCATTTAAAGAGCGAATGCACGTTAGGACATTGATTAAACTCGTCTCAATCTTCACCCATACCTGTAGTCCTTGGCTCCACGTTGCTGCCTCCATCTACAATCCTCTTCTGCAGCTCCGTTCTTGTCCTGCGGCTCCTGATTCCGGCTATATGGTCTCCATTTATCCTGCCACTGTAAGCAGAAGCCAATGCTAAATCACATGAGAGGCACGGCTGTTTCGCATTTCCTACAATAAAAGTGAAAGAATTACGGACATCAAATCAAGGTAAAACAAACAAACCATTTGATTTGGATCACCACATATATTTTCTTTGGATGACTCTTAGAAATCGAGTTTGTAATTGAGAAGGAAAAGTGTTTTTTAGACTTAATTCAGAACGCTTGAAACAAATCAACATTGAACTTTATTGACAAGACAACATTGAACTTTACTGAAAAGATGTATGACCTGTGTCTTGAACTTTGATTGAAATCTTGCAAGGTTTACCAGATTTAATGTAATGCACTTCTCTGCATTATCAGCCTCAATCTCAGACTGAACGTGAAGTGCACACAAGAAAGCGGATAGCATAAGAAGTATTATGTAATCCGTCAGTCAGTAACAATTTACGTTCATCAAATGCATTGCTATGGTATCAAGTACCCTTGAAACTAATGCTTATTGTTTACCTTTTTATGGACCTTGTATACCTGTGTGTATCACGTCCTAGTTACTGCCCTGAATCTTGTGCTCCCTTAGGCCTGACACTGTGAATTTTAAAGATAATGACCGTCTTTCTTGGATATACATTTTAAAAGCATTGTTGTTTAGGAGGTATTATGTAAGCAAAAGACTTATTTTCTGATGAAGGAGTTTTTTCTTGTGGTTAGTATTATTTTAGCAGAGAACAAGTCAGCACCTTCTATGGAAATCTGGCCCAGTTCCTGCATTCCCCACATATGCCTAATTCACAGGTTAATCCATCTGGCCGCCCGATTGACTGTGCAGAACCTGCTGCTGTTTTTTCTTTTTCTTTCTTGTCTCATCCCATAACCCTGCTTCCCCTTGGAGGGTCACTAGTGTATGGTGTATTTTAAATCATCGGGGTATATTATCAAGGGGTTTATCTCCGCTTTTTTGGCTTTAAAAGCCAAGAAAGCGGAGATAAAATTATCTCCCTATTACCAAGCTGTCGCTAACACCAGTTAGTGACAGCTAATAGGAGATAGCGACCATCTTGGGCCCCGCTTTGCATGTCAGTGATATTTATCACTAATGACATGCAAAGTGGGCGTGCCAAGATGTTAGCGACTGGAAACAGTCGCTAACATCGCTATCTCCTATTACCAACTTTTGGAGATATTCGCGCTAAGCGCGAATATCTCCAAAAGCTAACACCTGCCCTGAGCAGTTCTTCACCATGTTATCCAATGGGAGGTGGATAACATGGCTAAGAGCATTTGCTCGATAATGCATGAATATCGCTGACTTTTCAGCGATATTCATGCATTGCGGCCGTTTTTTATCGCATTTGCGATAAACCTTGCTAATAGCAAGGTTTATCTGCGATAAAAATCGCCGATGTGCGGCGATAATTTTTGTCTCTAAACAAGTTAGAGACAAAAATTATCGCTAGTTGTTGGTAATATGCCCCATCATTCCCTGTGTATTTCCAAGGGGCTTTGGGTACTATTCTCGCTCAAGTGGAACCACCTGGATTTCAGGTGAGTGGGTGCCCTGACAGTCAGTCTGTGCATGGGTGTATGAGTGTCTCAGTGGGTGTCTGAGTGAGTGCTTTAGAATATGAGTGGGTCTGTGATTCAGTGCAGCAGTGTTTGAGTGGGTCTGTGAGTTGGTGCAGGAGTGTCTCAGGGGGTCTCCCAGTTGGTTCATGAATCTCTGAGTGGGTCTATGAGTCAATGCATGAGTCTCTGAGTACATGTGTGAGTGGGTGTGTAAGGGTCTAAGTGGGTGAGTAAGGGGTGCATGAATCTCTGAGTGGGTCTGTGAGTCAGTGTATGAGCCATTGAGTGAGTCTCTGAATGAGTGCATGAGTCTCTGAGTGCATGTGCGAGTGGGTGTGTAATGGTCTGAGTGGATCTCTGAGTGGGTGCATGAGTGTCTGCATAGGACTCTTCCTGGGTATGTCAATGTCTGTGTGGGTCAGTAAGTGGGTGCCTGAGTGTCTGTGAGCGGGTATGTAAGCATCTAAGTGAAAATTAGGGGGGGTGACTATATATACATATATATTTATATATATATATATATATATATATATATATATATATATATATATATATATATATATATATTATATATATATATATATATATATATATATATATATATATATATATATATGTAAATTCACTGCAAAAACCATAGGTTTCACACCAGTTATAGTTAGGAATTAGCATTTAAAAAACCTATTAAACTCACTGACAAAACCATAGGTTTCACACCTGTTATAGTTAGCTGGAAGTTTTACTCGCATAAAACCATTGAAATTCCCACGTTATAGTTAGTTGGACTCACTATAACTTGCGCGTGCAATGCACTACTGATGGCGTCACATATTACATCACTCATGACATGGTCCCGGAGCGCTCCTGGGCGCGTACCGATGCGCTCACCGGTAAGCGCAGTGTTACGGCGCGCCCCGGACGCGTACCGGTGAGCGTCCCGTTAGCGCTATTTCCGCGAACGAAAACAACATCGTGACGTATCGCGTAGCCGCGTGATGTGTCATATGACGCACTGCGTAAGCGCACCCGGAAGCACGCGAGCGCATACGATCGTGCAACGTCCTGACGCGCTTATGCTACGCGGCCACGGGCACGCCCCGGGGCGCGTAGCATAAGCGTGTCGGGTCATGTGACCTCAAAATACACTTTTGATTGGTTCAGAACAGTTTTGGTTTCCAAATGATGAGAAAGCCCAGGTCATGAGACCTGAAAATAACACTTTTGATTGGTTCACAAGAGTTTTGTTTTTCAAATGATGAAAGACCCCTCCTTTTTCCTCATTCTCACTTTGTTGTTTGAGTGAAGAAGACCTGCATTCATTCTGTGAGAAATGGCTTCACTAGTAGCAGCTGCAGGTGCATCTGCACCACCACCACCTCCACCACCACGACAAGGACCACCACAAGACTACATTGGTGGTCAAGAAGAAGAGGAGGACGAAGAGGAGGAGGAGGAGACGCACTTTCTGCCTGAGGACAATCCCCCATATAGACCCAAGGAACATGTTATTTGGGAGTTTTACAAGTTACCCAGGGGTGCAAAAAAAGTGAATGCAGCTAAGGTGACTTGCCTCATCTGTGGCGCAGAACTGTCAAGAGGGAACCCAAAGAAAAAGTACTCTTTTGGGAACCACACTATGATTAGACATATGCAGAGGAAGCACCCGAACAATTATTCGGCAGCAGAGGTCAGGGAACTGACCAGGAACCCTCCCCATCCTTCTTCTTCAAGCGCCTCCAATCAACCCACTCCATCGGGTGCAGGGGCTAGGGAGATGGTCCCTGATGTATAAATCAAGTTTGCAAAATTTAAATTTGTTTGCATATATTGCAACAAAACAATTTCATATGGTGAGCAAAGCATCACTTTACTCAATCGAGCTGCAGACAACCATCACTGCAGCAAGCAACTTTATTTTTTTTTCCTATTTTTTTTTTGCTCCAGTTGAGCTGTTTGCAATTCCCTGTGTTTTGTTTGACCCCAGAAAAACTACAAAAAAAATATATAATTGTTCAGAAAAGCCAAATAAAATAAAAAATGTTCAAAAAAACAATAAACAAAATATAAAACAACAAAAATAAAAAACAGTTCTTTTTAGAACTACCTCTAATTTATAAAAAAATGCTACATTTTTTAAAAACTCTGTCATTCTTTTTTCCCCATGGTACGCTCCCCGGTACGCTCCCCGGTGCGCGTACCGGCCGCTCTCCCGCGAAAATCCCCCCCAATTTTATTTATTTTTTTGCCCCGCGGGGCCCTTTTATGGCCCCCACATCAATCTGCGCCAAAGTTATTCCCAATAGAATGTTGCGGATTTCCTATGGAAAACAATCCTAACTATAACTACCTACTGGCGACCGCCAGTAGGTAATATATATACATAATAACTTTGGCGCCGATTGAAGGATCTGCCTGTAATTTTCCTTAACTTTGCCTCGCTCTGCTCCGCTCCTTCCCTGAAAGTTTCGGGGAGATTCGTCAAGCGGGGGCCGAGAAAAAAGGGGGGTCCCAAAACGTGTTTTCCCCATGTTAATTGCCATAGGGACATTCTGACAAGGCTACAGCTCGAACGGCTGAACGGAATTACACCAGATTTGGCAAAATGGTAGGGACTGGTATGCAGCAGTGCCTTTTGTATGTTTGGTGTAAATCCCTCCAGTAGTTCTTGAGAAAATTGAATTTGAAATTTTTCAAATGGCATTTTCTATGGGACCTTTAGACACGGCTACAGCTCGAACGGCTGAACGGATTTACACCAAACTTGGCAAAATGGTAGGGACAGGTATGCAGTAGTGACTTTTCTACATTTGGTGAAAATCCCTCCAGTATTTGTTGAGAATTTGAATTTATATGTGATCAACATTCTATTGGGAATAACTTTGGCGCCGATTGAGGAATCTGTGTGTAATTTTCTAGAACTTTGGCCAGCTCCGCTCCGCTCCTTCCCTGAAAGTTTTGGGGGGATTCGTCAAGCGGGGGCCGAAACGTGTTTTCCCCATGTTGATTTCCATAGGGACCTTTAGACACGGCTACAGCCCGAACAGCTGAATGGAATTACACCAAACTTGGCAGAATGGTAGGTCCTGGTATGCAGATGTGCCTTTGCTATGTTTGGTGAAAATCCCTCCAGTAGTTCTTGAGAAAACTGAATTTGAAAAATTTCAAATGGCATTTTCTATGGGACCTTTAGACACGGCTACAGCCCGAACGGCAGAACGGAATTACACCAAACTTGGCAAAATGGTAGGGATAGGTATGCAGTAGTGCCTTTTCTATATTTGGTGAAAATCCCTCCAGTAGTTGTTGAGAAAATTGAATTTGAGCAAATTATATATCTATATGCGCTCACCGTACGCGCACCGTACGCGCACCGTACGCGCACTGTATGCGTACGGTACGCGTACGTGCGCGTACCCTTACGTGCGCGAGCGAGTTTCTGATTGGCTGGCAGTCGACTGTCAACATTCCAAACTGTCCAAACCAGGAAGTGTTGGCCACCATCTTGTTTTTCAGGAGAAGTGAGGCACAAGAGAGCCCAAAACAAGAGTGGAAAACACGAAAAGGGGGGCAGGGTTGAGACCCCCCAACCCTTCAGCCCTTTTCAGGGGGTCCCAAAAGGACCCCCAAGGGCAAAAAAAAAATTTCAAATAAATCACGGTGTACGCGCACCGTACGCGTACCCCGCGATTTAAAAAAAAATCTTGCACTTGGTGGTCCTTCTGGGACCCCCTGAGAAGGGCTAGGGGGTCAGGGGGTCTCAACCCTGCCCCTTTTTCACATTTTCCACTCTTGTTTTGTGCTCTCTTGTGCCTCACTTCTCCTGAGAAACAAGATGGCTGCTCAGATGGTCCCAGAAGGATAATAACATATATAAACGTTATCCGCTCATAGAATTAGCATTTACAAAACCTTTGAAATTTATTGAAAAAAAATATAGGTTTCACGCCTGATATAGTTAGGAATTAGCATTTAAAAAACCTTGCAAATTCACTGAAAAAACCTTAGGCTTCAAGCCTTATATAGTTAGGACTTAGCATTTAAAAATCCTTGCAAATTCACTTAAAAAAAACATAGGTTTCAGGCCTTATATAGTTAGGAATTAGCATTTAAAAAACCTTGCAAATTCACTTAAAAAACCATAGGTTTCAGGCCTTATATAGTTAGGAATTAGCATTTTAAAAACCTAGCAAATTCACTTAAAAAAACCATAGGTTTCAGGCCTTATATAGTTAGGAATTAGTATTTAAAAAACCATTGAAATTGCTCCTATATAGTTAGTTGTACTAACTATATTTCGCGCACCGGCAATCCACTGCTGATGATGTCATATATTACATCATTCATGACATGGTCAGTGACATCACTGATGACATCTCAAATGACATCACTGATGACATCACTGATGATATCTCATTTGACATCACTGATCACATCACTGATGATATCATTCATGTGATAATACGATGCACCTCCTCACACTCTAATATAACCTTTGATACACCCAGTGTTAAATACAGACTACCATCCTTGAAACCATTGACACACCAATACCAGTTACTAAATACGCACTCACTGATTCCTAGGTCTATACACACATTCACTCATTCACCCATAGAATCACTCATACATACAGTCACTCATCAATACAACACTATCATATGCACTCATACACCTATGCAGACACTCACACACTGCCACTCCTCCATCGAGTTACTCACACACCTAGTCAGTCATGCAAAGAATCAATCACACTTCCATTTCCTCAACTATACAGTTATACACACAACACCTTACGTATTCAAACATATACTAACACATACTTACTCTCTTATACAATCACTGATACAAGTACACAATGATCCATACAGCCACACGCACATTCACTGGCTCTCATGTATAGTCATTTATATATGCCAACTCTCACATGCACTGTGTTTTACATATGTACTTACTTGGACATGTAGCACTGAGATATCCATTCACTCACCAACACACCCATGCACACAGTCAACCGCCCATATAGCTGTTTCCACATGCACTCTTGAACTCATACACCTAGTGAATCAACTGTTCACACATCTATGCACAGAGTCACACACCTCCCAGCCATTCACACACACACTCAGTCTCCCATTCAAATACTTGGGCAACCAATCAATAACCCATATAGCCACTGATCAACACATGCAGCAGCTTACACAACAGACATACTGATGCACACATTCAGACAGTTTAGTCACTAACCCATGCATTTAGTAAGACACATTTAATCACTCACTCATACAGTCAGTCACGCACCTACTAAATCCTTCATCCAGACACTTATACATCCACTCATTCTTGAATATGTAAAACATATTTAAACTTTACAGAAACACACAGTCACTGGATGATGTCATCAGTGATGTCAAATGAGATGTCATCAGTGATGTCATCAGTGATGTCATTTGAGATGTCATCAGTGAAGTCATCAGTGATGTCACTGACCATGTCATGAATGTTGTAATATGTGACATCATCAGCAGTGGATTGCGGGTGCGCGAAATATAGTTAGTACAACTAACTATATAGGAGCAATTTCAATGGTTTTTTAAATACTAATTCCTAACTATATAAGGCCTGAAACCTATGGTTTTTTTAAGTGAATATATATATATATATATATATATATATATATATATATATATATATATATATATATATATATATATATATATTACCTACTGGCAGTCGCCAGTAGGTATATATAGTTAGGATTTTTTCTCTATGGGATTTTTGAAAATTCTATGTCTAATAACTTTGGCGTTTGTGGACGGAGTTGGCTGAAATATTCAGGAAAATGGAACATTTTGTTTCTGAGCAGCCCCTGGAAATTTGGGGGGGATTCGTCAAGGGGGGGCCGAGAAAAAAGGGGGGTCCCAAAACGCGTTTTTCCCATGTTAATTTCCATAGGGCGGTTGGCCTCACTTTTAGCCCGAACGGCTGAATGGTTTTCCACCAAACTTGGCAAAATTGTAGGGACTGTTAGCCCGATGTGCCTTTGCTAGGTCTCAATATATGTGCTCCAGTGGATTTTGAGAAATTAACGTTCAAAAAATATATATATCTGTAAGCGCGCCCCGGTTAGCGTCCCGGTGCGCGTACCTGATGCGTAACGGAACTTCGCGAAGCGAAGCTGATTGGGTCTCCGGTGTCTGTCAACATTCTAAACAGTCCGGAGCGGCCGCCATCTTGTCTCTCGGTAGGATTGAGAGACAAAAGGAGGCCAAAACAAATGGGGAAATGACCATAAGGGGGCATAGTAGATCCTCCCTCACCCTCTAGGTTTGATGTGGAGGCTTTAAAAGGGCCCCGCGGGGCAAAAAAAATTAATTTTTTTGTTGTTTTTTTTGTGTGGGGAGCGCCCGGTACGCGCACCGGGAAGCGGTCCGGGGAGCGTAATATGAGGAAAAAAGAATGATAGACTATGATAGACTTTTGAAATATTGTATGTTTATTGATTGTTCTTTTTGTTGTTTTTTTTTGTTTTTTTTATTTAAGTAGCAGTATTTATGATTATTAAATATAAATGTATTTTTGTGATTGTGCACAGTATACTATAAGTCTGACTTTACATTATAATCAATTTGGTACTAGTTTATGAATTACATATAAAAATGATTAAAGACTCGAACAATTTTTGATTATTAAATATAAATTTATTTTTCTGATTCTTTTTCAAAATTTAATAGAACGTCTAACATTTGACTGTCCGAAATGTCTTCTTTTTGACTAAACATAACTTCCAACATTTGACCGTCCTCATATTGAAGTAACAAATCCACAGATTCTACACATTGTAGAAGTTCATGGTCCCGTGATTCATCCATGAATTCCAAGTCAATGGGTTCAATGATTTCCTCATTGTTCATCTCTAGGACAATTTCAAAAGAAACGTTCTGTTCTCCTTCCATTTTTGTGCTGAAATTTGCATAAAAAATAAATATATCAGTAGAGATAGGGCACTGTTGGGTTTAAGTTCAGACAGGTACTTGTGAGTTTATAACAGAGAAGTTATCTATGGGCACTGTATGGTTTCAGGCGTGAAGTAGTACTATTAAAAAGTGCCTGTGAAAAAACCTAAGTAAATTCATAGCTATACCACAGAAACCTAAATCAATCCATAATTATAATAAACACGCCTTTCTCAATGTCTAACTCTTACAGAGGGATAGTATATAACTATCTGAAAATGTTTTCCCAAATTAATTTAAAGTGCATAACATAGTTCTCCTGTCAAATTTATAAAATAACATCTTACCTTTTAAAAACAAGTTTAAGTTGTTAGTGAAAATGCTCTTGCAATGTACTTCAGGAAGTAGTTGTTGCCTTTTTATTTAAAAATATTATTACTTTCTGTTTTCAGAAAAAAGAATTTAGGGTAGGTAACTGGCCTATAATGATTCTAGGAGTTGATATAATTTTATGTACTGTTTTAAAGTGCTTTGTGATTAAAAGTGATGTAGAGAATTAAATAATTGTAGTAGTCATAGAGGTAGTGTAAGTCTGCTTCATAGTAAGCAGTATCAGTGTCATAGGAAATGTGGAACATGAGTGAGCAAGAAGGGTGAGATATTACTAGTACAGGATTGTGAAAGTGATCTTGAACGTTTTCTTTCTGAAAGTTGCGGAAAAAGAAAATGACGGGATTTGCTTAGAAGAATTCCAAGAGTTATAAATGGCTCTTACACGATTTGGCCTTGTGGAAAAGTGCGGTAGAGAGCGAGAAGTCATTTATTGTATGTAACATATTTGTCAAAACGATGAAGCTTTTCTTTCAGAAAGTGGCGGGCTGAAAATAATAACAGCACAACAGAGTGTAAGCTGTTCATAGGACATCCTTCGACGTCATGGAAAGTAAGTTAATTTTAAGGAGTTCTGATTTTTGATTGGTTATGTTATATGGGTTTTTTAAACACAATCATTTTGATTGTGTTTTTTTTCCCCCGCTGTTATATGATGAATACCTTCAAGTCATTGTTTTTAGAGAAATTTGATATATTCTGAGAACAGCAAAAATAAACCATTTAACATGTATAATTAATTCTGTACTTTTTGTATTTATGATATACATTTAGAATTGTGTAGGAGGCATGGAGAAGCTGAGGCTTCTGTAAGTGTCAAAGTTGTTGCATAGAGTGCGTAGTCTTTCATATGATAGACTACATCTGCACAATGAGATACCTAAGCAAAGGAAACACAAGTGATGTGATTGTGGAATGAGCAAAAAAAATTGCACGTTTTACAATTACATTAACTGTGTTTCCTAACATTACGAATCACATTGTGCAGTTGAGGTTTAGGCCTGTCCAGGGAGACAGAGGAGGTCTGGCTTTTGTTCAAGAGTGCAGTGGACATGACTCACTTCGTTAGTAGGCCTGCACATGTACTATGTCCTCTGTACTCTTCAACAAGCCTAAATTTCATCTTTATCCCTGAGTAGGCCTCACCTCAAACAAACCTCTGGATAGGCCACACCTTATTGGCATCCTGAAACAATCATTTAAAATGTTAGGGACAGTTTTATGATGGCCGTGCACCTCTTTTGCGCTGCCGTTGTGTCACTTTTGTGAGACAGCAGCAGTGCAAAAGATGCACCATGTTGCAAGATAGGCCTCACTTCATCTGCATCAAGATACTGTTAGTTTAAAATGTATATTTTTAGGACTGTGTAGGGGGCATGGAGAAGCAGAGGCTTCTGTAAGTGTCAAAGTTGTTGAAAAACTGTTTGTCCTTCAATCTTTTCCCTTGTCTTTTCTAATTTTTAAATACGTTTTAATATTTTTCAAATTTTTGTTCTTTCTTTCACTGATTGAAAGTATAAAAATAACAAGTGACTAAGTTAACGACAATTATAAGGTAAATGTTTTGTACTCTTTTCGTTACATTTCTATCACATTTAACTTCTATTAGTTCCACTGCTTCATTTCTTTAACCCTCACTTTCCTGCCTTTGCTACTTCCCTCATTCCTTTCTCTATTACTTACTTACTCTACTCCTTCCACTCTTTTTCTCAGTCCCTCTCTTCTCATAGTTCCTCACTCTTGTTCACTCACTCCGTCTCTATTACTCTCACTGTCTCTGACTGATCATTCTTTCACTACTTGTTCATTATGCTTTCTCCCTGTAGTTCAAGCACACTAAGGGGCATATTATCAACACAGGCAATAAAATTATCGCTGCTTTTATCAGTAGAAAACTGCAGCAAAAGCGGCTTTAGCGACAGATTTCTGCCGATAAAAGCAGCGAAAATTTTATCGCCTATGTTGATAATATGCCCCTATATTATTTACATTTCTTTGCTGTTTCAATCATTCCTTTTTTGTTACTTCTTCTTTTCTGCATTCTGTTTTTTCTCTCTGTTATTCCACATGTTTTAATCTTAATTTGAACATTCACTCACATTCTCTAAGAAACTCTTGTTTGTTATTCTTCTACTCTCCTTTTTTTCTTTCACTTCCTTATCTAGTTTGTTTTTCACAATTATACCCTCTTCCATCTTTTCTTCGGTAAATAGATCTATTAAACAGTATCTCTGGTTTAGTCCCTATAGCTGTCTTTCTTTTAACATTACTCTCTGTTTCCTTCCCTTATACTTTTCTTTTTTTTTTTTTTTTTTTTTTGGTTCGCTCCCGGTTCGCGTACCGGCGAGCGAACCGGGAAGCGAACCATAAGAAATAGAGGTTGCCAGAGTGCTAAACATTCTAGCAATTTTTTTATAAAGGGGAGGTAGTTCTGAAAAGAACTTTCTTTTTATTATTTTTGTTGTTTTATATTTTTTTATTATTTTTCGGAACATTTTTTTACTTTTTTTGTATTTTTTGAACGGTTTTATATTTTTTTTGTTTTTTTTGAGGGGGAACAACGAAAAACAGGCATTAGAAAGGGCTCAACAGGAGCAAAAAAATTTTTTATTTTTTGGGGCGTTTTGAGCACATGTGGTTTTCAAATGCTCTGTTTATCAAATTGATACTCATATTTGCACATGAGAGTAGGTCACCACAATAAAGGCACACTATCTTCATGTGCACAAAATTCTGTTGGATGTTTGGGACCGTTTCCCTCGCTTCTGGTCCCGACAGAGTTACCTGTGCCGATGTACTGGCCACAGGAGTTGGTGGGTTGTCTTGGAGGTGACGCATCTCTGCAACGTTGTAATTCAGTGGATGCCACCTCTGCATATGACGGTGCATAGTATAGTTACCATAACTATACTTTTTGTCTGTACCTCTAGATAAAACATCTTTACAAATGAGGCATGTCACATGTCGGGCATTCACTTTTTTTTGGCCTCGAGGAAAAGAATAAAACTGCCAAATAAAACTGTCTTTGTGGTGGGATTTCCGGGGCTCTTCACGTAAGAACTGCCTCCCCTCTACTTCCTCTTCCTCTTCTTCTTCCTCTTCCTCCTCTGGGTTGGGAAGGAACTGTGGAGGTGGTCCTTCCTTCCTAGGTGGTTAGGAATTAGCATTTACAAAAGCTTATTTTACTCACACAAAACCATTGAAATTCGCATATATAGTTAGTTGTACTAACTATATATCGCGCACCCTCAATCCACTGCTGATCATGTCACATAGTACATCATTCATGACATGGTCAGTGACATCACTGATTACATCACTGATGACATCTCAAATGACATCACTGATGACATCACTGATGACATCTCAAATGACATCACTGATGACATCAGTGATGACAACATCCAGTGACTGTATGTTTCTGTAAAGTTAAAATATGTCTTACATATTGAAGAATGAGTGGATGTATAAGTGTCTGGATGAAGGATTTAGTAGGTGCATGACTGACTGTATGAGTGAGTTATTAAATGTGTCTCACTGAGTGCATGGGTTAGTGACTAAACTGTCTTAATTTGTGCATCATTATGTCTGTTGTTCTGTAAACTACTGCATGTGTTGATCAGTAGCTATATGAGTAACTATATGGGTTATTGATTGGTTGCCCAAGTATTTGTATGGGAGACTGAGTGTGTGTGTGGGTGGCTGGGAGGTGTATGACTCTGTGCATAGATGTGTGAGCAGTTGATTCACTAGATGTATGGGTTCAAAAGTGCATGTGGAAACAGCTGTATGGGCGGTTGACTGTGTGCATGAGTGTATTGGTGAGTGAATGGATATCTCAGTGCTACATGTCAAAGTAAGTACATATGTAAAACACAGTACATGTGAGAGTTGACATATATAAATAACTGTGCATAAGAGCCAGTGAATGTGTGAGTGGCTGTATGGATCATTGTGAACTTGTATCAGGGATTGTATAAGAGAGTAAATATGTGTTAGTATATGTTTGAATAAGTAAGGTGTGTATAACTGTATAGTTGAGGAAATGGAGGTGTGATTGATTCTTTGCATGATTGACTAGGTGTGTGAGTAACTCCATGGATGAGTGACAGTCTGTGAGTGTCTGTTTACACTGAGTGTATCTAAGGTTATATTAGAGTCTGAAGAGGTTCATCGTATTATCACATGAATAATGTCATCAGTGATGTCATCAGTGATGTCTTTTGAGATGTGATCAGTGATGTCATCAGTGATGTCATCAGTGATGTCATTTGAGATGTCATCAGTGATGTCATCAGTGATGTCATTTGAGATGTCATCAGTGATGTCACTGACCATGTCATGAATGATGTAATATGTGACATGATCAGCAGTGGATTGCGGGTGCGCCATATATAGTTAGTACAACTAACTATATATGCGAATTTCAATGGTTTTGTGTGAGTAAAATAAGCTTTTGTAAATGCTAATTCCTAACTATATATGGTCTATAACCTATGGTTTTTTCAGTGAATATATATATATATATATATATATATATATATATATATATATATATATATATATAGGGTTTTTTTGTACACGGGGGCCAGGCTGCCACTCGTGGTGTATATATGAATATCACGAGTGGGGGGGCTGTTTTTGACATCTTTATCACATAACTTGTCCCACAAACCCCCATGCATAAAATGGAGGTCATAACTTTCTCTCCAGTTTGTGGCCAGTCAATCACATCACTTCTCTTGGTGCGCTTCCACAATTAGCCACTGAGTGTCTCAAAATATCCCTGACCACAGATGTCACTGTCTTTTTTCTTTTAAATTTCTCAACAACTACTGAATAGATTTACACCGAATATCAAAAAGTGTAATCTGCAGAACCAAATCTACCTTTCTGCCAAATTTGGTGTAATTCCGTCCAGCGGTTCAGGCTGCAGGCGTGTTGAGATGTTTCTATGGGAATGAACATGGGAAACCCCATTTATTTTAACCCCCTTTTCCTTCAGCTCCCACAGCCCCAAAATTTTCCATGCACAACAAGACTCACTTTGACACTTTGTTTGGAAGATTTCAAGAAGATTCGTCACAGTAGGCATTATATATGTTTGGTTGTATATATGTGTGTGTGCGTGTAAATAATTTACTTTTTTTTTTCAAAGACAAAGCTGTTCCTGGAAAATCATTATTTAGTGTTGTTGCTGTATGCTAGCGAATTGGGATTACTAGCCCACACCACCTTCCCTAAAGACCTTCATCTTCTTCGCTTTGCTATCCTGAGAGCATCAAGTGCTACAAAGGGGTGCTGATTACCAGTGAAGAGACCATTTTGGACTCATTACTTGTACATGTTCTAAGTACTTTTTCAATATCGTTTACAGCATTTGTGTTTCCTATGCCGGATTCAGGGATCATGAGGACCAGATGAGTCCAGGGAATAGGTATTGTGCATATTGTGAAACAAATAATGTTGGGATAGTAGTTTTATCACTGGGAGGGACCCTTCTGGCCTCACACATGGGCCCTTGCCTATTAAGTCTTTTCTGTTTTTAAATTTCCCATAACGGTGCTCAGTGCCCCGTATTGGGTAACCGGATCGCAACAGAAGGTTTTCTGTAATACTGGTCAATCAGAGGATGTGGTTTCGCGATCTGTTTCCAGGGTGCATAAATGCCCAATGGACATCGGGAGAAAAAAACTCACTAGTCCAATGCTGTGTTTTACTTTTTATTTTTATTGAAGTAGTGAATTCTCCCTTGATTCACAAATGCTGTAAGCATCTGCAAATTAATGGTCCAGTTATCTCTCAAATCTAACCTCTTTATTCCCAACCCGAGCACATTTTTAAAAGTTAATTTGCAAAAAACGTTAAATGGATTTCCAATAGGGATGGGCTGAGCTTATGGAGTTGCACTACTCGGAATTCCGCAGAGTTGCATAAAAACTCCTTGGAATTCCATGGAGTTCCGCAAGCGGGCAGAGTTGCTCCACTCACCCACCCCTAAATTTTGCTTTATTCAGAAAAGATTATTTGAAAACATGTGCGAATATATTTGATAAATGACCATGAAGCAAATCATTTAAAACAGGCTCACAGCTGTCTAAAAAGTCACCATGAAGGCTTGATATTGGTGCTAGTAAAATGAAGATCTTAAATGTTGAGTTAGTCAGAATTATCCAGCCCTGTCCAGCGACTGACAGACTTATGTAAATATTAATTCACAGAAAAGTACACATCCGTATGCTCGCCTCTTAGAACAAGGTCAAGTGTGTCTTGCTTATTACAAGCCCTGATAAAATAATAGAACTAGAGATACATAATTTTTTCCAACATTCAAACACCCAGTTAGTGATTTTCCAATGTTTTTGCCAAATACCTTGATGGCAAAATAGTTCACTTTGGTCCAGCCTTAATCCCATATAATTTATGGTGATAGTCAAAAAACTTATTTTTAAGAGTTTAGGGCCTGATGCACTACCCTTTCATTTAGTACCTCGCAATTTGCAAAACATTGCGAGTAGCAAATTGCGAGGTGCAAAATGAAATATACAACAGTGTGTTTACACTGTTTTGCAAATCCCAATGGGGTCGCAAATTGCGAAGCTCATTAATATTAATGAGCCTCTCGCAATTTGCGAGCCCGTTGTGAATGCCAGCCCTCCCAGGGATGGTGGCCTGCTGGGCTCAGCAGACCACCATGTCTGGGACTGCTTTTTAACTAAGCAGCTTTTTTTTGTTCAATGCAGCACTTTTTCCTTACAGGAAAACGGATGCATTTAAAAATCAAAAAATTAAACATTTTTGTTTCATTTTTTAAGGGCAGGCAGTTGTTCATGGGACCACTGCCTGCCCTTAAAAAATTATTTTGCATGCATTTGCAAAGTGGAAGGGATCCCTTGGGGACCCCTTCCCATTTGCAAATGCATTACCATTTATGAAGCAGCTGGTAAGTACGAGTGTTTTGCTACCGCAATTGTGATCGCAAAACATTAGTACATTGTTTTGAGACTCACTATTTGGAAGGGAACACCCCTTCCAAATAGAGAGTCGCAAAACCTATTTAGTGAGTCGCAAAAAATTGTGACTCGCTAAATAGGCTATGTACATGGCCCAATATGTTTTTGCATGCGCAAACGGGTTCGCAAATCCGTTTGCGCATGCAAAAATGGGTCGTGCATCTGACCCTTAGTCTCCAAAACTTGCCTGAACACAAAATCTTTATATGTTTAATTACTGTAGCCTTATGTGGGTCCCTGGCAGAGGTGAATGAGCTGCCCTCTAAGCCAAGGTGATTGGGAGGGGAAGATGTTAGGGGAGGCAGGAGGCTTGATACATGGCCACTGGGGCGCCAGGATGTTGTCACCACTCTTGCCATGCAGTGGAATGCAATTTCCTTATGAGCAATGGAACTAGCACTCTTTAGTGCTGTGTTGTTCCTTGGGATTGCTTCGATTAAGTTGCCCCATAGGTCAATATCATTATTAAAAAATGCTGATCATAGGATGTTTGCATCTATTCTTGCCAAAAGACTTGCAACAGTAATGCCTAAACTGACATATCATGATCAGAAGAGTGTCATCCCTGATAGCAATCAACATGACTTTCAGTACTCAAAAAGAGCCTAAGTCCTCAAAATGACTTGGCTTGTGTGTTTGCGGTCAATAGGAACACATGTACAAGCAGAAACAAATCAAAGACAGCCATTTATTATTTAGGGATTAATATTACAACGATTATGTAACACTTGCTACTACATGTTTACAGAGAGTAAGAGAAGGGCCACTTAACTAAAATCTTGTTATTCCGCCTCCCGCTTACTTCAAAGCTAAACTCAATCAGCCTCAACAACACCCCCCACTAACCAAAACACCTGGCAGCCTGCTGCAGCACGTCCTTGAAGGCATCACTGACAACCCTGGTAGGTCCGATGGAGCTGGCGTTGGGTGGTGGAACTGTGTAATAGTCTGCCAAAGCTGATGCTCCTTCTGCTTCATCTCTCACTGCATTGTGAAGAAAGGAATAAAATGGTGGATGCTAGCCACCTTACACATTCCGACAAGACAACTTGAACCAAATTAGAGACCAGTCACAGAAATACCACGAGATATGTACTGCTCAATCACTATCCGTATTAGCATTGCTTTGACGTGAAAGAGTACATAGAAAAGAAAGTGTCTTGTGTTTAAATAGAAAGTGGTAGGTGCCGGTAAACTCAGCTATGCAGTGTAAGTGGAGTTTTTGGCAAACTCCGTCCTCCAAGAGGAGTGCAGAGTGACAAAAACTCTGTGAACTCCAACGGCGCAGAAGAGTTTACCACCCACCCCTAATTTCCACCACTTATCTCGCAAAACCTACTTACTTAAGGGACTTACTTGAATACAGTTCTACCTTCATTCAAAATTTGGTTTAATTCCATTTAGACTTTTTTTATGTATGGAGAAGGAAAGAATCCTATGAGAATTAAAATGGGAAATACGCTTTTGGGCCCTCTCCTGGCCCCCTTTCGATTGGCATCTACTTGAAGGATCTTCACAAAACTTGTCAGGAAGAACTCAAAGTGGATACACTTTTTTGGAAACATTTTTGCAGATTTGTCAAACTGCACCAAACGTATTATTAAAACAATAAAATGCCTTTTCAATGGAAACTCTGACTGAACCATAACTAAAGAGGCGCTATTACTTCCTCTACTATATATTTATATATATTTATATATATATATATATATATAAATATATATGTATACGCACACACACACATATATAAGTGTGTCTGTGCGTGTGTTCATGTGTGTGAGTGTTAATTTAAAATACGGGGTAGAAGGCAAACCAAAAAACTAGCAATCATGTGAAAAAGCACCATCTTTCATGTCCCAGCCGTTTTCTCCACAGGAAAGGCCTTACCCCTGCGAACCCTGCCTTTCTTTCCGCACACTGAGTTTGCCAAAGGTCCAAATGAAATTTCAGCACAATCTTGGGCTGTAACTACGGTTGGGCTGAGTCACTTACAACCTAACCTTCCGGTGCTCACCTACGTGATCTCCGCACCCGCGGTGCGTCCTTTTTCAGACGCTGAGGTGAATCGCCGGTCCTATCTTGCAGCCCCGCAGCCTGACCTTGTTGATCGAGACTGCTCACACGGAAATCAATTCCGTATAACTACTGTTCTGTCAGACAGAAATCTACATAATCTGCTGTCAGAGCCTGTCAAACAAACGGTTGACTTCATACACCCCATTTCAGTAAGATGATCAAAACACAGGGGAGAAAAGGTGAAAAAAGCTGCCTTTTGGAGGATAAACTATGGCAGGGAGATGAAAAATTTAACCGCGAGGAAGGCAACAGTATCAAGGTCGTGTCGGGTGATTTCTGGCACAGGGTAAAACGCGACCAAGCTGAATACTTATCAACTTGCTCGTCTTTTAGCCACGAAACGGGGAAATAATTCTCTGCAAGTCTTTATTTGTTTAGCATTGGTAGACGCTAAAAAAGCCATCCCGCGTGAGTTCTTCATAATTATGGGTGACATAAGTTTAAAATACATTTCCATTTAATCGTTTTCTTTTTTTCAGATTACTATATTACAATTATTCTCTTTCTAGGTCTGTGTAACCTTGGTGGAAATTTCAGTTGACAGTTTGCAAATGGTTTCTACCAGATCCAGTTATAGCATCTGACTTTTTATTATGTAACAGGCATTTGCATAGCGCCTTTTCCCGTAAGTATGGCACCGTAGCGCTTTCTTAAAGACTACTTACACTCTCATTGTACAGTTCTGGGATTTTCATTTTTGATCATTATGGACATTGGGGTTTACACGTGCAAACATAAGGATTTTTCTTGTGATAAAGAATATGAAAAAAACCAATTTCTAAATAAGTCAATGGGCGTCATTAGGAACTCTCACCAATTGTGTGGAATCAAATTGAATTTCTCTCGACAGTTTCTAATAAGTATAGACCATTCTAAAACCTTCTACAGAACATTCTCTATGGACATTTTTTGACTGACTAAATGTCCTGAAACACTGGCGTGCGCCGAAAAATGGCATTCTCTCAGCAAAGAAAAACATGTGCACAAAAGAAAACAATTTTTCAGCGAAGGCATTCCGGAGTAAACCGTTAATAATTATTGAAGAGCTCGCATCTGCACGTGCCTTGATTTTTACCTGATATTGTTTCCGAGAAGCGTCCCTAAGAAGAAAAACATATCTACAATGTTGTTGTTTTTTCCCCTTTCCTCCCCCGCTATCTTGCTCATTAAAAAGCGTGAAAAGTGCGTTTTCGCCTTGAAAATATCGCGTCGCTTGAAAAGGTGACATTCTATTTAGCCTCATTAGAATAAACACCAGTGTTCCCGTGACTGGAACAGTTCTGCGGCGGCATTAGCATATTTTGGCTGAGGTATTGTTTTACCGTGACCTGTATAATAAGTGTCACATTAGCAACACAACAAATCAAACGTTTGTTAATTTCCCTCGCTTTCCCACACAGCTGCTAGTGTTATCGTGTCACCAGATTTTAATTAATATGATAAGTAACACTTGCAAGACAACAGCCTGATTTTTTCCCTCTCTCTCTCTCTTCCATGTGTGCTTGAGTGTGGGTGGAAAAAAGGGGAACAAATGGGAAGCTTTTGTGACCGTCGCCTTGCTAATGCTGCAAAATATTTTGAACAACACGGTGTTTGATAGACTGTGGTTCTAATTAAGCTATTGCAGCTGCTTTGGTGCTATCAAATGCTTCAAGACATGCCATGAAATAGCCCTATATTTTGATTAAAAAAACAGTTTTGGACATTCGTTTGAGGAGATAATGGTAATATTATTAATTGCGGGGCTGTACGATGCAACAACTCGTGAGAGCCGGAAAACGGGCCCACATATCTGGTTTTCGTGGTCAGTATTACACGTGGTGTTTTACATAGGCTGCTGTGCTTGCAGCACTGTTCTACTGCAAGTCAAAGGCGCCATCTACCTGTTTGGGAGAGAAAGGCAACAGGACCAATTAAAAAAAAAGTCATTAATCTCGCGTCTTTTCCTACGTTTGGAGTAGTTTATATACATTTTTTAATTTGCAAAGGTTCTATGAAGCAGCAGGGGTATTTTTGAAATCCTTCTGTGCCTTTAATTTTCACATGACCAAATGTATAGGTGCCCATTTTCTCACTGGAAAATCTGAGAGCCTGCACAAATGCACTTCCTTACTCACTTTGTACTTTTTTCTGAATCGGTAAATATGAAGAAACCTCTTCTGTTTAATTTCCAGCGGTTTCTGCGGTGTTTGCTCCCCACTACCACCATGGAAAGACATTCACTCCTACCATTGGCAGGAGTCCTTCGACTGGTATAGTGTGGAAATGAATGGCTTTGACAAAATGTGACTACTTGCAGAATACTTGCAGACAAGCACATTTGTGAATGTGCAGAAACTTTCAGTGCAGTACCACCTTGGAAAATCCACTCCTAACTGCTGGTAGAAAATATACTCACACACAAATCAAGTGTCAACACACCTTTTGTGATTGTCAAAAATGGTTTCACATCCGTAAAAATACCCAACAGCATAGGGAAGCTAAATCTGCAAGTAAAATATTTATGTGAATCCTTTCATTCGTGTGTGTGATTGTGTGCATGTATGTATGTATGTGTATATATATATATATTAAACACAGTTCGTCGATCTCCTGGCCACTTGAATGATGGTGGGCTCTAGCAAGGAGGCGATCCTCTTAATTTTCACAAAAGCTTTTTCAGCAAAAGAAAGCCATCTCAAGCCCAATTCCGTAAAGCGTGAAATTTATTAAGACAAAATGACAAACAAACGTCCAACGCGTTTCGGTGCAGCCGCACCTTGGTCACCAAGGTGTGGCTGCACCGAAACGCGTCGGACTTTTGTTTATCATTTTGTCTTAATAAATTTCATGCTTTACGGAATTGGGCTCGAGATGGCTTTCTTTTGAAGAAAAAGTTTTTGTGAAAATATATATATTTATATATATAAAAATATGTGTGTGGGGGGTGTCTATATATATATACAAATGTACATATATATTATATATATATCAAAGAAAAATCACTTTGTTCCATGTTTATATGCCTGGTGCACAAATCTTCATGTAATTTGGAGTAAAGCAAGCCCCTGTTTGAGCCATATAAAAGTAACACATTGAATCCAAAAGAGTATTTCCTCCAGAATTGCAGCTGGAAAATTGTTATTCAATTTGGTGCCAGCCAGGTCTCCTTCACCATCTTGGAGTCATCATCAATTGATGCCCAAATGCCACATTAAATTGTGGATGCAAAAACTGCACCAGGTTAAGCCATAACTTGCATAAGTGATGCACTCTCAACAAGGCACCTTTCTGCATACTTATGAATCTGTAGCAGTTCATGTTCAGGATGCTCCTGTCATAGTAATAACGTTCTTGAAAGAGCAGAATTGCTGCTCGTTGGTAACAGTATTCTTTCAACATAAAGTATATAAAAAAAAATCAAAAAAGTTGAGTTACCAGACTGAGTCATGCCAAAGAAAAGTTAGGGGCAGATTGACTAAGAATTTGTGTAATGCAACACTTTGCACACATCTGCAGGATTGTGTTACTTGCCACATGTGAACGTCATTGATCACATAAATGCTAATGATGACATGCTTGTGTGATGAAAAACATGGGTTATCATAGTTTTACAATACAAAAGCAAATTTCTATACAAAGCCAGTCTGTGAAACTTTGCGCAACTCTAGTTGTTCTAGTTTGCCTCAAATCCTAATGTTGGTCCTGCTCTTCCTGAGCAGTTACACCCCTTGTGCATGTTTCATTGGAGGTGCTGCCTCATGTGACAGAGTGACATTTAGTGCTGCGCATGTGAGAACTTTTCTCTCAAAAATCAATTTTCACGCAAAAGTTGATTGACGCTTTGTGGTCCATTCGCTGCGAGAGAGTGCCCACACAAAAATGTAGGTAATCCATCCGAGCCACAATGTTACTGGAGGCGTCATAGATCCAGTTACTGGACCAGATTACTTAAGGGGCATTAGTGCCATGCAAATTAGCCACAGTGAAGGCAAATATGTCATTGTAGCGGGGCAAACTATCTATAATATTTCATTTGAATTTTCTCGCCTACTGACTAGAACAGAATGTCATTTTTACACTCGTCAGTCAGTGCAAATTTTGCAAATGCATGTTTTTTTTTGTTTTTTTGTTTTATATAGCGCAAACTAGACCCGCAAATATCAGGTATCAGAACGCTTTACATTAGCACCAGTTTTGTTACAGATGGACACATTCATTTTTGTTAGGCACTGGGAGATTAAGCGATTTGCCCAGAATCACAGGATTTTGAGCGAGGTTACAGGGACGCGAATCCGGGTCCCCAGTTTCGAGGTCGACGGCTCTAGCCGCAAGGCTACATCCTCTATATAACACGTCAAAGTTGCGGGTTACCTAATATAGTGCTTGGACTTTCAGCAACCTAACGTTGAATTCAGAATTGTGGTCTTCACCTATTTCATTTGGAAATATTGAAAAAAAGGACCATGCAGTGCTTAGCTAGTGACAGCGGTTGCAGGTGGTAGGCATCACCAGTAATTTTTGGCGACTGGGACTTGTTTTCTATTATCTGACTTTAATCCAGAGCAAGAGAGTAAAGGTGGAAAATAGAGATAGACGGAGGGAGAATATGATAGGAACCCAGTGAACAAGGGAGAAAGTAAGGATGAAAAGGAACATGCAAGAGTGAGATGAAGAGCCCGGAAGTACAGAGTGGTGAAAGAAAGAGGCATGAAGCGAAATGAAGACTATTTATGGCAAAGTAACGCAATGCAGTGCAGTAAGCACCTGGCTGCACTGCACTGTGTTACAGGCAAAGTGCAGAAATGTGCCGCATTTAAAAGAATATGACACATTCCTGTCCTTGTCCCTGCACTGCCACCGTTCGGACGCCTATAACCAATGCAGGAATTCTTGTACCATGGTGCAAGGGTGTCTGCATTGAATACAGGATTGTTATGTGCAGGAAGGGGAACCTTCCTGCACACAAACAATCCTGAGAACTAAATTCCTCCTCCTGCGTATGATTCAGAACTCAGAATACACAGAAAGAGGACATAACGAGGAGAAATAAAGATATTACTCTTTGTTACACCTCACCTGAGGAGGCTTATCTTTTGACACATTCCTAGGTTTACCAAATAATGGAATGCATCATAAACCAGGGGAGTTCTGAAGTAACACCCATGCAATACCGATGGCATGCCTTTCTGGCGCAGAGTAAGGCAATGATAAGTATTAGGATAGATGCACAGCCGATTTTATTGTGATGCTGGTATATGGGTATGGCTCTAGTTTTTGGTGCTCCCGAAGGTGACGTCGAGGGTCTGACGGCGTCTTAGGACATTGGGTAAAAGTGAAGCTAGAGAACCTCTAGTTCCATCCCTTTAGGGCACACATTTTGTTGTCTTTCTGAATAGAAAAAAGACTTCCCCTCATTTGTTTCTTAGTGCGTAGGTATCTTTTTAATTACTTTGCATTTAGTTTCTGCATTTCATCTTAATTTCATTTTCGTGTAGTATTAATCAAATGCACTTCAGGCTAAGTCATTTCAAAATTTCCAATGCATTTCGGGCAGTCGTTGCGTGCCCTTCATCAGGGAATTGACACTGTAAACATAATATGGTAACCATTACAATCCTGCATGGTAATCACGGTAAATCATAATTATATCAAACAATTTCTGTTCGTTGTGGAACGTTATGGGTTCAATGGTATCGGGTAGGGTTCTAAGTGTCTAAAGGGTCAATCTGCATGAACATATGATTGTGGTTTAAATTACATGTGGAACGAAAAAATCATATAAAAAACGATGCGTCACTTACAAGCCTTTCCTTGTGTGTTTCTCTACATCTGTAAAAAAACATAATATCAGCGAGTGTTGAGTGAGCGTTTGGGTAAAGCGCTCTATACTGTTTTAGTCTATCAGTTCTATCAGACTGACCTGAGGTGTTTGTTTGGCGTGCTCGAATCTGTTAACGGTCTTCTGCAACGTCGGCACAGACAGGCTCTGGCCGCGTTTTTCTGTTTTGAAAAAGTTCCGGTCATGTGATCATAGACATAGTCGATGGGCTGTAGTTGTTACTCGGTAATACTTGTGGATTCATATTGTTAAAGAAATCCCTATATGATGGCTTGGTGAGAGAATTATAATAAAAAATAAAAAATAATAAGTGTGGTTGGGCGAGTAAGTTGAATGTAAGTGACTAAAATAAAGTAACGTGGTTTAATGGCTGCTCGGGAAAAAATCTCGGATGAGGCTAGAACCCTGGGGTAGGTGGGTTGTCATGGTGGGTTGCTCTGTGTGTAGAGCTACCTCGTGGTACTAACAAATGGGGTGAAGTGTGGAGGGAAATGTTAAAAAATGTGTGTCTGGTGTTTATGTGAACAGGCACAGTGTTAACAAGATACTTCTTGTTAACACTGTGCCTGTTCACATAAACACCAGGGTTATAAACAACACATAAACAACAGTGTTAACAAGATACATCTTGTTAACACTGTGCCTGTTCACATAAACACCAGACACACATTTTTTAACATTTCCCTCCACACTTCACCCCATTTGTTAGTACCACGAGGTAGCTCTACACACAGAGCAACCCACCATGACAACCCACCTACCCCAGGGTTCTAGCCTCATCTGAGATTTTTTCCCGAGCAGCCATTAAACCCCGTTACTTTATTTTAGTCACTTACATTCAACTTACTCGCCCAACCACACTTATTATTTTTTATTTTTTATTATAATTCCCTCACCAAGCCATCATATAGGGATTTCTTTAACAATATGAATCCACAAGTATTACCGAGTAACAACTACAGCCCATCGACTATGTCTATGATCACATGACCGGAACTTTTTCAAAACAGAAAAACGCGGCCAGAGCCTGTCTGTGCCGACGTTGCAGAAGACCGTTAACAGATTCGAGCACGCCAAACAAACACCTCAGGTCAGTCTGATAGAACTGATAGACTAAAACAGTATAGAGCGCTTTACCCAAACGCTCACTCAACACTCGCTGATATTATGTTTTTTTACAGATGTAGAGAAACACGCAAGGAAAGGCTTGTAAGTGACGCATCGTTTTTTATATGATTTTTTCGTTCCACATGTAATTTAAACCACAATCATATGTTCATGCAGATTGACCCTTTAGACACTTAGAACCCTACCCGATACCATTGAACCCATAACGTTCCACAACGAACAGAAATTGTTTGATATAATTATGATTTACCGTGATTACCATGCAGGATTGTAATGGTTACCATATTATGTTTACAGTGTCAATTCCCTGATGAAGGGCACGCAACGACTGCCCGAAATGCATTGGAAATTTTGAAATGACTTAGCCTGAAGTGCATTTGATTAATACTACACGAAAATGAAATTAAGATGAAATGCAGAAACTAAATGCAGAGTAAGGCAACACAGCGATTTGCGCTGTTTTGCTTTACTTAAGATGTACGAAGCCATTCTGGCCCACTCAGGGTGGCATTGCGTAGCTTCATAAATTTATTTTTTGTGTTCCCTCACTCTTGCACCACATCACGTGCTACAAGAACGATGCAACGGGGGTTGTAAATATGCCCCATAATATTTAGCAGCCCCAGCGTTTGCCAGAAGAGGTGCTAGTTTCTATGAAAAAATTGGGCATGCGCTTTAAAAAATATATTTTTTGTTACTAATTTCACTAATTACAACAGTTTGTAAAAGGTATGTCCATGATTGGAAAACGAGTTTCAGGTGACTCGAATTTTTTAGCAACTCTAGATATAAATAAAATGACTGTGCTGGAGGGATACGCAGAAAAATGAAGTTTCTTGCTGTAACTTGCCCGATAATATTACCTCATCTGTAAGCCAGTTCTGTACGTTTTTATCAATGCATCGGCATTAGCCAGGGAATACTCACAGGGGGGCTTGGAAAATCCTCACTCAATGTAAGCAATTTATTTTGCCATTCTGTTTTTTTAACCCAGCGTTTAATTACTAAAGCGCATTTATATCAAAACTGGAAAGGGCACGATTGCCCAGGGAGAGAACAAACAGCTGACAATGTATTTAGTAAAAAGAGATCAGACCAACAGATTGCGTCATCTCTCTGCCCCGCTTCTTTCTTTGGGTTGCCCCCAGGGCCCCGTCGCTCCTTTTTAATCACGCGCGACCCTCCGCAGAGTGGTGACCCGCAGCCCTGGAATAGGTGCCTTCCATAATCGGTAAGGACATCTCCATATATTAGGCGCCCTGACAGCTCGCCGGGCACTGAATGCATACAAATGAACGGAACATGACAAGGGGGCGGGCTCCGAGTCTTTACGGCACAAAGGGCAGACGTCAAAATGCGTCAGGCCAAAATCCGTGTCGTGGTTCTCAGGTCATGAGAGTTGTTTGTTCGACAGAAATCGATGAAACGTCTCTGATGAACAGTGTCGAGATAGGGAATGTGCTTGGAACAAATGTAATCCTGCAGATAAATCCTTGGTGAGCCGTGACGCACTAGACTGCATTTTTTATTTATAATGTTAGTGGCAACCTATAACATACAACGTGGATTTATAGAGCGGGGAGTCTCCCTATGGGGCATCTTGCCACTGAGTAACAGGTGTTTATTGTTAGCCAACTAAATGACACTCATTTTATCCACCTTTTGATAATGAAAGGCTGCCCTCACCACATTGGGATTCAAACCCGCAGGGTCAAACGCAGATTTTTATGAAGGAGGTTCCTCACAAACGTTTCCCAAGGGGCGAAAAGTACATTTTAGGTCTTGAGAGAGGTACACATTGATGGTAAAAAAACAGAAGAGGAAGTTACCTAGATTAAACAATTTAAGTGAAGCAAAAATGAAAGCATAACAGGTCTGTGCAGTCTTCTGAAACCTATTTAAACTAAAATAAAGAGTTTGAAAGGAAACTTTTGCAGTGATCTTCAGGACAGTGGCTGCTTTGCTGTCCCATCAGCTTCACATTGAAAGATCGAATGACCCTGTGCATATATGACAATAACAAATAGTCCCTAGGGAAGTGAGAGAATTATAAATATTAAAACTTGCATCTCTGCAGGCATTGTGAATGTGCTGCACGTTTCCTGACTGGAGTAGCAACTGTTGCTCTCATGGCTGGAACACTGTAAGTTGGATGTGCCCAAAAGGCAATAGCAAAATTAAAATATAATTGTGGATCATGTAGGGTACACCGGATTTGGTGAGGTGGAAATACTCTGAAGCACCGCAGCTTCAGCTGTAATCTGTGTTTGATTCCTCTTTCCACCCGACTTTCATTATTTGAGAAAATAACAAAAAAGGCTGTTATAATGATAAGGCAAAGCTAACAATGCATTTTCAAACATATACTGATCACAAAATAAATCAATCATTTGCTTTGTCAAATTATGAACATTGAAAAGACAATGAATGAAGACTCGTTTGAAACCATGCCCTGCTGCACGTTTGTCCACTGTGCCAATGTGAGAGGGTGCTACTTTATTTATAATACCACTATAAGATGTGAACACGCCAGCTTTCAGGCTTTGACTGACATGGCTGACAACAACATTGCCACTGCTACTAAGGAGCAGACGTGCTACAGTTTATAAGGGCTGCATCAAAAGGTCTTTGGGGCCGCTCTTGGGTGGCAGTACGTACACTGAAGCCCAGATTTAAAAAGATTTTGCATCAGGTTTGCCTTCATTTTTTAATGCAAATCCAACACAAAGTTTTATGTTGGTATTTACAGTCCAACGCAAGTTGTACTTTGTGTTGAATTGTTGCCAAAAGTAAACCAGATCTGCACAGTGCCATGTCTTGCATTATTTTACCTCAAGGGGGCATCCCACGGGAATAGTTGATATGGATTTGCATCAAATTCATGTGCCTCCTTGAGGCAGGTATAAGAAGGAGGAATGTTCATTTCCCCTTTATGCATGTGTGCTGCATTCTCCATGCCACTGGAGTCAAGCTATCCTGGCTGATGAGGGCTGAAAGCCGGAAACCGGTCCTAGGATGCTTGTTTCCAGTCCAGGGAGGACCTGGCCTGGCAGTTCGGGCTGGACTGTTCCCATTGGGTGCAGGGTCAAGACTGATTTGCATATGGCTGGGTCCAAACTGGAATGGCATGGTGAGCAAAAAAACAATGGATTTAGGCCCAGATCTCTGTACTGGGGTGAAAGTATGACATTGTTCTGGATTCTGTCCATCAATTGTTCTTTTTGCATTTGTCACCCCGAGTGGGACGTGTTTGCCTAGACGTGGGTCCTGTGCTCTCCATGCAACTGGAGTCAAGCTATCCTGGCTGATGAGGGTTGAAAGGTCGAAACCGGTCCTAAAATGCTTGTTTCCAGTCCAGGGAAGACCTGGCCTGGCAGTTCGGGCTGGACTGTTCCAAATGGGAGCAGAGTTAAGACTGATTTGCATATGGCTGGGTCCAAACTGCAATGGCATGGTGAGCAAAAAAACGATGGATTTAGGCCCTGAGGAAAAGTGTCCTTCTTGTCGGCATCCATTTTGTGTCATGACTCCATTGTTTTTGCATTGCCATTTTGTGTCAAACACCTCTGCACGACCCTCCTGGTAATTTCTGCTGATGTCTGTTGTAATTCTAGCAGTCACGACCACCCTGTCCTTCCTGCTCCTTGTGGTTGAACCAATTTTGAAAAAGGGGAACCAAGAATTGGCCTCACCACCCTCGGACTGAACACCTGCACACATCCATCCTGTTTCGCAAGACTTGGTCACGCCATCGTCCCAGAACCTGTTTCTTTCACATATCCTGTTGTTCAAGATCTCTCTGTTCCCTCCTTACATATCCTGTTTTGCAAGACCTGACCGTAATCTTTGTACCATCTTTTGCAGCCCCCGTCCTGCCTGAACAAAGAATGGTGTAACTGCATTTTTGACTCGGGCGCCAAAACCCCACCCAAACTGGTTTCTTAATGTGGGAAATGTGTATATAAGGCCTGTAAGCTGCAGAGTGAAGCAGAAGCCTCCTCTGTTGTGTTTCTAACGAGCTTGGGACTCTGTTCCATAGCCCGGGCTATTCGAATAAAACTTGGTTCCTCCTGCAGACGAAGGCTCCTGTGTCTCCTTTTACTAAATAAGGAGGGTATGGAAGACTTGGGCGGTTTCCCTGCCACCGAGACCCAGTAAGTGGGTATAAACGGTTCTACAGCCCAGATCTCTGTCCTGGGGTGAATGTATGACATTGTTCTGCATTCTTTCCATCAATTGTTCTTTTTGCATTCTACAGCACACATACAAAGGAGGAAACCTTAAAGCAAAGTTTTCGAACAGGAAGTGAACCCTTCATGTATACAAACTCTGCTTACCACACCACAGACGTCATTGTACTATGGCACAGGGTGCCTGTGTCGGTGCACAGCAGCATCAGTGTGTGACGAAACTTGAGGGGGCCCACTGCAAACTACACAGAGGGGGCCCTCACGCTCTGGACACAGTAAGGATCTCTCATCTAGGGGCCTGGTGCTAGGTCCCGAAGGCGGCCCCTGAAACTCGGCTCCCCCGCTCTGCAGGGTCTGTGGGGGCTATTGTTATGTCACTGGCAGCATAAAGTGTGCCAGTGCAGGAAGTAAGCAGAAATGTGCCTCATCTTTGTAGATAATGCACAGTTTTGTCTCTCTCGTCCATGCAATGCAGCATTGAAACCTTACTCGCTGTGCGATTTCTTAATAATTCTGGGTCTGATTATGTATGCTATAGAGCAGCAACACTCAAAGTATGGCCCGGGGGACACTTGCAGCCCTTTTGAACTTAAAATGAGGCTTCTCTGGTGAACAGCAGCAGGGGCTGCTGTTTACCTACTAACCACAAATATTCAGAAAAAAATATTAAATAAATGGGAAATCATTTATTTTCAGGTGAACTGAAGTTATGAAGTAACTAAGGTGGTGTCCTGCACAACTTAACTTTAGGTACACCTTTATTTTTAAAGACATCTTGCAACAAATGTGCAAAAATAAGATTATTTTTTTTCACAATGCAAAAACGTGTATTTCATCAGCATGCACAGGTGTCGTACCGTACCACTGCACTGAGAGGTATTTTTTTTTTAAATGATAGTTTTCAGGCATGAATTTAGAAACATTCATACGTACCTACTCCACCCTGACAACAATGACAATAGAGAACTAAGAGGCAAATTAGTTGTCACGTGCAACCTCTGTGAATAAAATTATAATCAAACAAAGAAAAAGGTTTTGTACAGTGCAGATTTTGAACTCATGTATTTTGAGGGCTCTGATATTCCATAACGAAGAAAAAAGAGCAAGGTGAAAAAAAGAATTCGCTGTGACCACACAGTTTGGTAAAGGCGAAAGCCGTGATTGATCCCAGGTTTTCTGGTTTTTACATGCAATTCAACCACTAGATGTATATGCTTTGCTTCCCCTATGACCACCTTACACAATGGTCCATGACCCACCCAGAACCCCTACTACCACCTTTTCCTTTGTTTGATTATAATTTTATTCACAGAGGTTGCACATGACAACTAAGTTGCCTCTTAGTTCCCTATTGTCATTGTTGTCAGGGTGGAGTAGGTACGTATGAATGTTTCTAAATTCATGCCTGAAAACTATCATTTAAAAAAAAAATACCTCTCAGGGCAGTGGTACGGCATGACACCTGTGCATGCTGATGAAATACACGTTTTTGCATTGTGAAGAAAAAGAATCTTATTTTTGCACATTTGTTGCAAGATGTCTTTAAAAATAAAGGTGTACCTAAAGTTAAGTGGTGCAGGACACCACCTTAGTTACTTCATAACTTCAGTTCACCTGAAAATAAATGATTTCCCATTTATTTAATATTTTTTTCTGAATATTTGTGGTTAGTAGGTAAACAGCAGCCCCTGCTGCTGTTCACCAGAGAACCCTCATTTAAGTCCAAAAGGGCTGCAAGTGGCCCCCGGGCCATACTTTGAGTGTTGCTGCTCTATAGCATACATAATCAGACCCAGAATTATTAAGAAATCGCACTGCGAGTAAAGTCCATGACCCACCCAGAACCCCTACTACCACTCTGCTGGAATCAGTGCAGCCCTCGGTCACACCACAGACCATACTTTGTGGCCCCAGGGCAAATGTTTGTGTGTACCCAAGAGGATATAGAGGATGCATTTGTTCACAGAGCCATCAAAACTGTCATCAGTCATAAAGGTCGTCTTTGGCTAGATTGGTCACCTTAATTTATATAAACAGCAAACTGGGAGACAAATTCCTAAATCCAAAGAAGCACAAGCGCATGGAGCAGTTTTCTCCATGAAGATGTGTGTGTAGACTTACAAATAGAGATATAATTCAGAAAGGCAGTGCTGATGGCAAAGGTATTGTTATCCTATTTCATCCTGCTGCTTCATGAACAATAAACCAATGATCATTTACCCGCTGTTACTATTTTCACCAGTCATAGATCGCTACCACAAGAAAGTCTGCAGGCACTCTACCCCCACGGAGCAGAGTGCATTTACCTGGATGCTCATGGAAGGACTCTTCTAATCAAAAGCAATTTTATCATTTCAAAACATAGGTTTCAAGTAGAAATAAAATATTGTCTACCGATGTCTATTCCTTGCCCAAATATTGATGCTAGTGGTTGGCAGTACAAGGCCCTATTGCCACCATACAGTCACTTTTCACAATGCTTTAGTGGTGATAGGGGCTTCGCCTTATTTACAAGGCAGTGTTAATCCCCCAATGTGGCTTAACGCTGCCTTGTAAATAAGGCATCCTTTCACGCTATACTTAGTGTGAAACAGGAGGGCAATGGGTGTTGAGGTGGGTGATCCACCGCTACACCTATTGATTTCGACACTGCCCCATATTTACAAGGGGCCCGTGAAAACCTAGTCTTACCCTGGCGCTATGAGGAGAAATGTTTAATTTATCTTAGTGTTAGCTGTTTCCATGTGTGCTGTGTTGTGCAGCACACATGGAAATAGCAAAACACCAATGATTGTTTATGTATGGGAAGGTGCTCCTTCCTGCACATAAAAAATCATTAACAGAAAAATAACGAGTTGCAACTTCTATGTGTGCTGCGCCAAGCAGCACACATAGAAGTTACAAAACCCCATTTAAAGATTGTTTATATGCAGGAAGGGACACCTTTGTGCACATCAACAATCTTCCACTGTAATTCAGACACCCTTGCACTATGGTGGAAGGGTCACTGCGGTGGCTCTAGGCTGCTAATTTTAGTGCCAGTCCAGGGTGAAATTCAGGGCTGCGCCATATTGTTGTAAATATGGTGCAGTCCTGCGTTACAGATGTGGCGGAGCGTAAAATTAAGCCTAGAGACTAACGCTGCGCTCCACCACTTCTATTGTAAATATGCCCCCGGGACTTATTTTTCATAATCAGATTTTGACCTAGAGGAATGCAGACAAGGGAAAAGAAGGCAGAATATAACAACAGGAGCACTTTGCCAAAGTGGTAAAGAAGAGGTATATAAGAATATGTAAATGTTAGACAAAGAGACTGGGAGGGTGAAATGGTGTAAGAAAGAGGCATGAGAAGCCACACCAGTAAGCTGTGGTAATTTGCAACATCAACATTCGACAGCATGATTGGCAGGCACCTAAGAAAAACTTTGGCCCCTGCACTTTGTTCAATCTCCGCTGCCTCCTTTTGTCATTGTTTTCCTACCTTTTTCTTCCTCCTTCCTAACCTTATTTTCTGTTTTTCTCACTCTTATTGAGGGTCAAAGTGATAAGATAAAAAATAAGCCTTGCTCCATAAAAAAAAGTGCAGGTGGGCCCTCTCTGCCACCAGCAGAAATTAAGCAGTAAATGAAGCAAATTATTACCTGGTTTGTACTTTAACATACGCGTCACATCAAGACTGAGGCAGAAGATGAAAAGTCGGGAAAGGGCACTGAGTTTTGACGAACTCTATATGAGGGAAGGTTGTGATTATCCATCTGTAACAACTCCATGACATGGCAAATTTGCTTGTGTATAGTTCATTTTATGTAAACAAAAATCATTGTTGTGCTTTTATCAATGTGCAGAAGCGCATCTTGAAAAAAAAAGCACAAGCGCATGAGTCAGAGCTCAGGCTTCCAGTACTGGGTCTTCTGGTTTAAATAGGCATTCATGTAATGGTTTTATTGGAAGCAAAGCAAGACTACAGCTCTCAGAATACACTAAATTGACACATGCAGGTCCAGGACTCAAAACATTGTGTACCTGCTGGCATGAAGCATCAAGCAAGCTGGCTCCTCTCCCGCCAACTATCTTAGCTTTATATTCTGGGACTTGCAGAATTGGCTTTCCGTTACTAGTAGGAGCCTACAGGCCCAGGGATAAAAAGTGCAATGCTAGCTAATTTGCAGGAGATATGACAAGGGCTACCTAGCAGCCTTGATTTACTCCTTGAATTAAGCAAACACAAGGAGATAATGGACGGAGAGCTCAAACTTTATAGGCACTCAACCCTATTCACAGATTTGGGGTGAATCCATCATCATTCTTTAGCTCTCTTCGCCACTCCAGGTTAGACCCAGCCATATGCACATCAGTCTTGACCCTGTTTCATATCTGAAAAGTAAGGCAGACTGCACAAATATAAAAAAAGCAGTATGGCAACTGAAACAGCAGAACTTTTTGAGAGGTAAAATAGATTTTTAATTGGGCAATAGGTTTGACAACCTTTGCAAAATGCCATGGTTCATAAGGGTCAAATAGAATTATAAAGAGTAATCATAATCTCAGATCTGGCCACAGTGAAAGTGAGATGAGTACCTCTGAGTCAAGCAGTGAGAATCGTTAAATCAAATTTTTTCACAAAGTGCATTATGTGAACCAGAACTCAAAGAAAAGCCAAAACGAGAAAAATCACAAACAATAGAAAAGACAATCAAGAATGGGACGCTGATAGACTAAGCCAACAAAATACCTGCAGTATGGATACAACTATGTAGAGTAGAAAGAAAAACTAAAGATTATAAATGTGACTGATATCATAATAACAACACAAGGAACATGTATATTGGAACACTTTGAAAAATGTTGCCCCGAGTACCACTTTGATCTTGGAAACAAAAATTTACATTTATAAATGTGCATGAAAACTTACATTAATAAAGTAATAGGAAAAATGAAAAAAGGAAGTATAAAAAAGAATCAAATGGCAATATTGAGTTGACATAGAAGACATACCAATGCTAAGACTGCAAGAAAAGCTAGAAAATAATGAAGATGAAAATTCAATTGACGATACTCAATTGATAGAATAATTGTGTAATCAAGAAAATGTAAATTTCACAACTGGTTTGAAATAGAAATCATGTTTCTACTTCATTCTATCTGCAGGACATATCATGAGGTGAAAATCATACATTTAACAAAGAAAAATCCGGAAAACAAAAGGACAACAAAGTTTGAGTAAAGAAAGAAAAGCTCTGAATGATTTGAAACGGGACCACAGTTTCAAAATAAAACTTGCGGAGAAAAGAGTAAATGCTGTGATTATAAAAAAGAGGAGTTTAGAAAATTGGCACAAAAAATTGAAAATGAAAATAATTATAGGAAATGAAGAATCAATACTATAAGCGACATAAAAAATTTGTACCAAACAGAACTGCTGAGTTGGAAAGATAAAGCTTAATAGATTAGGGTGAATGTAAATATCTGAATATTATCCATCAAATTCTGCCTACCTTTGACTTTATTCCAAAGGTGCATAAGAACAGAAATAACCCACGAAGCAAACCAAATATAATACCACACACTGAGCTCCCACATCAAAGGTCAAGGAGATTTTCAATACACATATTAGCAATATCTCATGGAGCAAGAGGTATCATTTGATCAATATGGTTGTTTTATCTCTATATCCATCCATAAAACATAAAGTGGGAATGAAGGAATTCTAGGACTCCCTCAACTAAAGGAGCATACATAATTAGGAACATACAAAAATGTTGCAAGAAATTATCAAAATATTCCGGGAGGATATTTTTGTATCCAACATGCAATTGTACAGACAAAGCTGCAGGTCTGCTATGGCCATTTCCTTCTCCCCCCTTGATTTGAACTTGACAATGGGCTAGTAACAGAAGCAATGGCCTGAAGTGATCATTTTGAGGGCTCCCTAGAAAAATGGTCATGTGGCTACTTATGTGTATGAACCCCTGATTATCTGGAATGGGGCTGAAGAAGATTTCCAAGGATATTTCGATAACTTCAATAGTAATAACCTCAATCAACATTTTACTAAGAAATTAGTGAAAAGAAAGTAACCTTATTGGATGCAATAATAACATTGAAAATGAAATGGTTTAAACAACCTTACTCAGGAAGACAACCTCAACAAACAGCATTTGCATATCACATGAAAAATAAAATAAAAATATACCAATGGAGAACCTGTACACCTGATGAAAAACCGTTCTATAGAATTTCAACGAGATGGAAATTAGATTTCTGGGTCACAGCTATTCCAAAAATATTTATTAAAAAATGCAAAAGAAAAAGCTGAAAACAGAGAAATTATTCAATTGTGCAACAAGGAAAGAAACTCAGTAGACAAGATGATATGGTAAAGATGTTATTTACATATACTAAAAGGTATCTGATTCAAGATGATTCGGATATCAAAATCTTATTTGGGCAAAAACCTATCGTCACACCATTGAAAGATGACCATTATTTGGAGCATTTAATTTCTGCTGTGTGTCAGGTTCATCCAAACTATGATTATTTTTCCATTGGAAAATAACATATTTTCTAAAACTGCACTGGACAGAAGTGATTGGAAAATGTACATTGATCACCACCTTAATGGCTATATAAATGAAAGTGAAAAAGGACTCATCTCTGATAAAGACCTGCTGGTCAAAGAAAATGTCCAATACCCACTACTGTTGCAAATGATTTTCACGAATCAGGAAAATAAGCGGACACATGATGGTCCTATTATACATCGCTGTGGCACACAAAGCAGGCCACCCATTCCATACTTAGTCCAAAAGAAGGTCGATTACAGAATCACATTAAAGCATACCTTACTTTTACCTCTTTGTGGACCAAATGCTCTGGAAATAGCACATTTGAAAGTTGAGCATCCCAGAAACATAGGAACTACTATAGGAACCGTAGGAGGTGCAACTACTATTCCTTGAGATCAGTAAATAATGTTCATCCCTAGAGGGCTGTGTTAAACCTCTTTCCTTTGCATAGAGAAGTCGCATTATTCATTCAGGAGGAAGGACATGTGACAGATAGTTGAGAGGTAACACAGTAGCAGCACTGCTCACAAAGCAAAGCTGGAACTGTGTGCTTTCCATACCGATAGTGCACTGGCATAGTGACAGGTTACATCAAATGGGAGTGAAATAATTCCCACCCTTGTGTATGTATATATATACATATGTATTTAACTGAGATATTCAAAATACGAGATGCTTGTTGTGGGGACGACAATTGTAAATATATTTGTGCGACCCTTGGGTTTCAATGCCACTCACATGAGCACGTCTATTACATCGCCTGCAGCTATGAGTCCGCACCATGACTGACATTAACTTAAAGGCCTTACGGCAATTTAATATCTCTATCCTCAAATAAAGAACATTCACTTACAATGTCAGATATGCAATCTGGTACTGCATATCTGCATTTATGTTCAATATATGACTACCATCCTTTCCAACACAAAGTATGGTAGCTCAAATGGTTCAATTCTAGCTGCAGAGATAAGCACGTAACCTGCAGGTCACAGGGTTGAATTCCAAAGATCTGCCTTAGCATTCCAACTTTCACAAAACTGTAGAATAAATTCCATTGCGTTTAATAGATGTAACAGTAGGCGCTCCAAGACCATTATTTGGAAAGCAGGGAAATGTCCACATCCATAATAGAGTTGCGTTACCAAGATGGTGATAGGATGAGTTGCTGTGGCGAGCTCCGCCGAATCACTTCTTGATACAGTGATCATGCAAGATTAGTAGGACCTCCCCGTATACAGACTTCCTCAGGTGCCCGATGGGCTCTCAGGGTGATGCGTGGCACATTCTGACTGCATAGGTTATATATCCCCAGAAACACAGTGAGCGCGGATTGCTCACTCAGCGGACGCTATGGTCTCTGATGAGTGGTGTTCTCAAGGGAGTAGCCATACAATTAAAATACCCCACACTTTGAACCAAAGCTTTTATGGCACCTAGCAAACAAAGCAAGTCACCATGACACTCACAAGATTAACTCTCTTGTCTCTTCCATCCAAACATCTATCCATTCATCCTTCCATCTACATGCTGATATCCACAATTTCACCTTTACAATCTGTCATGCATTATTTCTTTCATCTATTATTCAGTCTTTCACCATTCCGTCTATCTTCCCAGCCATATTCAAACCTATGCATATATTTCTAAACACATCCATCCATCTATCCACCCTTTCACTCATCCAGCTCTACATTCATCCTTTCACTAATACATCCATTCTTTCTGTCATTCTTTCAGCCATCCATTCACCCTTTCACTCAACCCATCCAACCTTTCACTCCATCCATCCATCCATCCATCCATCCATCCATCCATCTATGCATGTATTCCGTCCACCCATCCTCCTTTTCACTCATCCATCCATCCATCCTTTCACTCAGCCATCCAATCATCCTTTCACTCAGCCATCCAATCATCCACCCTTTCACTCATCCTTCCACCAAACCACTCATCCATCCAATTACCCTTTCACTCACACATCCACTCACTCAGCCATCCATTCATGCTTTTACTCATCCATCCACACTCCCTTTCACCCATCCATTCTTTCAATCTTCCATCCATCTTCCCTTTCATTAACCAACCTACCTTGCACTCATCCATGCTTTCACTTTTACACCCTTTCATCCACCCACCCATCTACCCTGCATTTTTTACCTCATCCATTTTTCTTTCATCCATCCTTTCACTCATTCATCAATCCTTTCACTCATCCATCCTTCCTTCTGCCCATCCATCCACCCTTTCACTCCATCCATCCATCTACCTTTTCACTCCATCCATCCTCCTTTTCACTCATCTCAACCATCAATACATCTACCCTCCCTTTCACTTGTACACCATTCTTCCACTCATCTATCCTTTCATCCATCTATCCACTCTTTCACTCATCCATCCATTATTTTATTCATCAGTTCTTTAAGTTATTCATCCATCCAGCTACCATCCATCTATCCTTTCACCCTTTCACTCACACATCCATCCATCTATTCTCTCACTCACTAACTTCCCTTTGTCTGCCAAGTTGCAGACAGAAGAGGCCCATCAGGAACTCCACCCTGCTGTAGCTTCAAAAGTTGGGAGGATCATGGGGTCAGAGCATCCATCCACCAATCTATCCTTTTGTTCTTCAGTCATTCAGTATAAACTTTATTCGGATACCAATACATATCCATAAAAGTACAGACAAACAGCAGCATATTCAAGGAAAAGAAAAATTCAACAACAAAGGAACAACTAAAACATCCAGTAAAATTAAGATTAAAATTAGTCCTCCAGTAATACAGTGCACAGATAAGAAAAAGTGCAAAATTCTTTAAAATAGCATATAGCTTACAGGTTAAGACAACAAAACAACAAGATAAAATGCAATGTTTCAGCAGGGGCACATAGATTTACGAGTGCGCACTTCCGCCTTCAGAAAGGAGCCAACCCAAAAGGTTAGCTCATCGTCTTTTAAAGCAAGAACCTTCCTGTATGCAGCCTTATAGTCAATCTCCGGTAAGGCTTTAAAATACAGAAGTAGAAAACTTTTATTGAGTAAAGAGTAATAACAGAAAAATAAAAAATGCAAATTCGATTGTTTCCGTTACATGGGCATGGCAAATGGTCAAGGTTAGGGGTAAACCCTTTTGTTCTTCAATCGATCCACCCTTTCAATCTGACATCTATCCACCCTTTCACTCCACTCCTCCATCCACCTTTCACTCATCCATCCATTCACCCTTTGATTGATCTACCCACCCTCTTTCATTTACCTATCCATTCCTTCACGTGTCCATTTATCCACATGTGTAGCCATTCATTCACTCTCACTTATCTATTAATTCGTTCACTTATCCATCCCTACATCCATCTCTTCACTCATTCATCCACCCAGACACCCAACCACCCTTTTACTCACACACCTATACATCAGTCCCTTCACTCACTCAACCAACCAACCACCCTCCTTCCATGTTATTTAAGAGCCTTTGTCTGCCAAGCTGCAGACAGAAGAGGCCATCAAGAACTCCACCCCTGCTTAAGTTGTGAAAGCATGGGGTTCATGGCGCCCTTGGGTTTTTCCCCTGAGCTGCCAGGGAGTCACTGTTGATGGCAGCGGCCTTGATGGAAGGACAAATGAATGCCCTCTTTCGTAATGACTCTGAGCCTGATGAAGACAGATGGCAAGTAGCCCTAAAAATTGCCAGCCATGCTTCCAAGTCATAGTGAGTGCATCTTGTGCAAAATGTCCACACGGCGACTGTAGACAGGCTTTGTTAACTGTAAGTTGAATCATAGGAGAGTGAGGAGGCCTTTCTTGTGATACAAGGGGTGACTCATTGTCACCAGATGCCTTTTGCCAGCCTCGTTTATTCTCTGATGCCCGCAGGACCCCATCTGAACCTAAACTGATGGCCCGACCCACAAGCATGGACACTGCCATATTGGGAATGCCTCACAGACATTCTGTCTCGTACCCTATCAGGCAGAATAAAGCACAATTTAAATTTAAACCATCAGTGGTCCCCTTCCTCATTTTGATCCCTTTTTTATATAAACAAAAATATTTGTACTGACAAAACCTGATGCAAGTTGGAGACTTTGCACAGCAACACTGTTGCAACCAGGTCCTTGTCTGCAGATCATTGCAAGTCTGCTGAGAGGGTGGCTCCCCCACTCTTTTGAGGCATGGTGTTGGGGTGTTCATTTTCATTAAGATCAGTGCCATGTGATGGAAAGAGCTGTGACACGTCACAGTTCAATCGCTGCAGTAATGCAAACAGGCACTTCACAGGACTGTGCAGGGGGAAGTATAGGACTGAGACCCTCTTCCTCCCCCTCTCTTTCTTTTGTATTGGCTTGGCGCCTCAACATGGTGAACCCTAAACTAGGCAAGCTGATGGCTTCTGTGGGCATCAGGGGAAACTGTGGAATTAATGCTTTCCACAGGATCAATTGAAAGAACCCTCCAAGAACACACTGGTGAATTTGATGAGATTTTGAGGGCAATACCTGAGATAAAATTCACACTGGATTCTAAAATAGATGCTCAGATGATAGACATTTGGCTACTAAGAACAGACCATTAGAAACTGAAAGAGAAGGTGAATGACAATGAATTCATGATGGCAATGACCAGGCCATCTCTCAAACATGTGCATTCACAGAACAAAACTCTACAGGACAAGGTGTGACTACTAAAATGTAAAAAGGGTGACACAAAAGGGCTCTGTGCCACAACAATGTCAGGATAGTGGGGTTAACTCCATCAAGGGACTGAGTATGGAGCTCTTTTTGGAGGATTGGCTGGCACCGAAGTGCTGGGGGTAAACAATCAAACTTTTTTCCCTGGATTGTGCCCATTGCTTGACTAATTAAGTGCCTCCACCTGGAGCACCTCCTACATCTGTGGTGGCAAGGCTATTCAACTATTTAGATGGAGACCATGTTGTGCGGGTGGCGTAATTAAGGGTCCTTTGCAAATGGAAAACAATAAAGTGAAAATCTTCCAGAATTGCACAACCAAGGTCCAACAGATGAGGGCATGGTTCCTCAAGGTGAAGTCACAGCTTATACAACTGAATATCTGCTACACGTTAATGTGTCTCACTAAGCTTAAAGTCATGGCAGGTGACAAGGCAACATTTTGTGTGAAGCCAAAAGAGGACTGGACATGACTGGAATCAAGAGGGGAGACAGTCCTCGCAGATTGACACACATTTAAGAAAGAAGGATGGTCAACGTGCCGTAACAGACGGCGGTGCAACAGAAGGATGCAGGGCAGACCCACAAAGGAGAAAGAGGCCAAAGGGAGAGCATTAGTGGATGCTGAGATGGCTTGCGACAGAGTCCTAGAAGATCAAGATCTGAAATTATGGGAACCATAGACTTATCTGATGCCTAGGAGGAAGAAAGGGAACTACGTCAGTGCCCAGACATAGCTCCAATGACTTTGCAACTGATCATCATGTGGTTGACACTTTGATATTCTTTTCCGCACACTTATGAGGGATGGAAAAACTAATAATGATTTATCAGATTGAACTGAGGAGGTAGTAATGGGTGCTAATGGTGGTTCTCAGCAAGGGAGGTGATTAGGGGCTGTGGCGATGTATGCTGAGACAAAGTTTGTTACTCATGTGATGTCTACTCAGCACCTGTGCCCTCCATGACCTGACAGAAATTGACTGGTTACACAAATGTATTGTACAGTGTCATTGGCTGAGTGTAGTTTGACATGTCAGCCTGTGATAGAGAGTTGAAATGTTGTTTTATTTGTTCATGTGTAATGGAATTCAATCCCAAGTATTACAGAAGATGTGTGGAGCAGACCATGCCTGCCTCAGGACTGGCCCATATGCTCTGGTATATATGTCAGTACTTAACCTTGAATGGTGAATACATACAATGAATGGACCTGGAATGTAAGGAATATGACAACATACACAAAAAGTTACAGAATACATACATATCTGAAATAATGCCAATTTCGATCATATGATTTTGCTATGGCTGGTGTTTTATTAATATTGTGGCGAGATATTCAAATGTGGTCTGACTGTGAGAGTAACATATCGGGACCCCATGTACTCTGCATTAGGGAAGCTAGCACAAAAGAAGAAGACAAACTATGTTTACAGATTTATAGTTCTTGCCTTAGAGTTCACCAAATGGTATAATGTCATGTCCTGGAGATCCCCATTCATGCTGCCAGTGTGAGTGTGGTTGACAGACTTGCAGAAGTGGGTATATGCAGAGAATGCCATGTTGTCTAAACTCCAGAGTGGGTATAAGGGGAAATCAAGGTGTAAGAAATGTGATGATTATGTGAATAAGTTTAAAAACAAGTCAGACGCAAAACATCCTTAAGATCAAAGGTAAGAGACTTGTGGTACCTTCCTATGGGAATAAAGGACTGTGGGCCAGATGTATGAAGCTTAGTGTTTGCGATTACCAAATTGTGAATGTTTGCAATTTATATTTGGTAATCACAAACACTAATGTACAAAAGTGTGTTTTCCACTTTTTATGATTCCCAATGGGTCGCAAATAGATCTTTCTCATGAACATAAATGAGGTTGGTCTCAGTTTGTGGCCCATTGGGAATCGCAAAAACCACAGTGATGGTGGCGTTGTGTACTCAGCAGGTGTTAGACCTGGCCCTTTTGCAGGTATACCCAAACTTTTTACCTTTTGCCTCCTATTTTTCTAACCCTGTTTTTGTTGGCTGTAGGACTCTGTGCACTTTACCACTGCTGATGAGTGCTAAAGTGTATATACTCTGTGTGTAAATTGTGATTATGATTGGTTATACATGATTGACATATTTGATTTACTGGTACGTCACTAGTAAAGTGCACGGTGTGTCCCCAGGGCCTGTAAATAAAATGCTACTGGTAGGCCTGCAGCACCGGTTTTGCCACCCACACAAGTAGACTTTTAATTGTGTCTCAGACCTGCCACTGACGTGTCTGCGCACACAGTTTTTAACTGCCTCATCGATCTGGCAAGTGCCCCCACTTGCCAGTCCCCAACCTTCCCTTATGTTACATGTAAAGTACCCCAAAGGTAGAGCTAAGGTTACCACATGGGCAGGGTGCAGTCTATGTGGAAGATAGGACATGTACTGGTGTGTGTTACATGTCCTGATAGTAAAATACTGTGCATTTAGTTTTCACTACTGAAAGGCTGTCTGTCCCTTAGGTTAACATGTGAGCAGCCTTGTAAGATCTTACAAGTGAAACTTTCAATGGGACAAGATAGATAAATGGAGTTCAGGTTTCCTGATCTCAGACTGTAAAAAACACACCTTTCAGTAAAGGTGCTTTTCTAAATTGTGTGTTTGAAAATCCCACTTATAGAAAGTGGACATTTTCTTGCTTTACCATTATGTGTACCTCTGCCATTTCGTGTATTCGCCATCTGGTTTTGGAGTGACAGGAGCTGGGGATGTGCATTCACTCTAGACAGTCACAAGGGGGGGGGTTGAGGTGTGCCCTGCCTTTCCTAGGTGACTCACAGCCAGTCTGAATAGACCTTTATGCATTTTTAGAGTGGTGGAATGAATTTTCACTAGCACCTAAATAGGCAATGTCTTCCCTGCACATGTGCATTCAGAGTGGTTGAAGGAGTTTTCACTAGCTCCTGATTAGGCTGTGTCGCCTCTGCACAATGATGTCCCCACTCCCTGTGGTCAAGCTGGACCAGGAAGGACAGAACTGGTTTGTACTGAGCTCAGGGACTCTGAAACAAAGACTACAATTAGAAAATGTATCATAAATATTGGGTCTAAAACCCCAGCAATTTAGATCACTTCTGGAAAAAAGGACCCTGCCAAGAGAAAGAGCTGTGTGAGGAGTGCTGCCATTTCATGTGTGATGGTTGGGTTGGCCTGCAGTTGCTGCTTCTATCTGTGGGCAGAGAAACAGGAATGATTTTTTTTGCCCTGCTGTGTTATCCTGCGTTGAGAAAATCTCCATGGGCTTGGTGCAGAGTTTCCCTCCTTTTGGAAGTCTCAGGGAAATCAAAGACTTCAAAAGAACCTTTCAGGATCAAAAAGAAACCTGCCTGAAGGAAGAGCTTGGAGAGCTGTGTAAGGAGCACTGACCTTTAATGTGTGAGGAGTGAGTTGGTCTGCAGTTGCTGCTTCTGTCTGGAACAGAAGAAGGACTGGGGTGTCCTTCACCTTTAAAAAAGAAGGAATCGCATGGTGAGCGCTTTTTTCCTCACTTAAAGTGCAGGTTAACTTGCTCTGGATCCTGCAGTTAGCACGTGGTGAGAACTACTTATGCCTATAAAATCAGCACAAGGCTAATCCCATTGGTATTGTAAAATCCAAGCGTGGTGAGCACTCCAGATTCCACCAGTAGTATGTGTAGAGAAATGCAAGCGGTGGGGATCCTCAACTAACTGCTCCCATGTTTCTCCTCAGTGTGCTGGGCTTTCATTGCTGCAGAAGCGGCAGCGGCACTGTAGTGGTGAGTGCGGCACTGCCTTTGCCGGGTGGATCGCGTCCCACTTTGACTCCTGTCCTGTGTGGGCTGCCCTTGCGTTGTGCAGCTGCATTGCGTGGTCACAGGCAGCTCCATCTGAAATTTATGTCTGCAGGGAGGGCCCATGAGGTCTCCCCACTTGATTGTCAGTGTATGTGTGCTATCACCCGTTTCAGGGACACATCCCGTTGGGGGCAGACCTTTGAATTCTATTCATACGCGGGGGATCCAGCAAGGTTGCCCCACGACTTGGAAGGTGTGTGCCCCTGCACCCGTTCCTCTTATTGCACATACCTCCTGGGCATCTTGGTTGTTGATGACCTTATGGGGCATTTGTTTGGCCTCAGCACGCTAGACAGGAAGGAACTATTGATGGAGTACCCATGCAATATTCCTTTCTCAATCAATTACTGTAGTGTACTTTATGGGTGCACTGGCATCCCTCTGGACTGGCATTGATTACCGTATATCATGTAAGAGAAGTTCAAGTGCACTATTTCTATGTCTCGCTCCGGTGCCTACTCGAATCACGGGGTCACACTCTGCAACTCTGGGCAATAGCTTGCTTAATCTCCACTACGGCCCCTCGTGGTGGGATGCCTGGCTTTCACCTTGTGGACACCCTGCCGGGGTTTCTCACAGGGGAATACCAGGACGGGTTCCCTAAGCAAGCGCCAGGATGCCCTTTGGGTGACAGGTTTGCGCTATATAAGTACACCTACATTTACATTTACATTTACATGGTTGGAGCCTTGGAGTTTATGCCTTCACCTAATGGCTGCATTGTATGCCCTGAAGTAATATGTATAGTGTCGTAATGTGTTCTATTCTCAGGCATGACCAATAATTATGTTTTTATGACGTGTACAAACTATAAATATTTACTTTATTCCACTACCTGTGATGTTATGGCAATTGCCTAGTTGGCAGAGTGATGTATTATTTTAGTGTTTGTGGTCTATGTGATATATACAATATATGCAATATTTTAATATATTCATGTATGGAGCATCTTATGTGATGTGTTTATTGTGTCACTGGTGTGTGTAGCACAAACGCTTTACTAATTTCTCTGTGACTCTGACTGCTCGTGCCAAGTTACCAAGGGGGTGAGCAGGGATTATCTTAGGTGTGTAACTCCCTTACCCTGAATAGAGTGGTGGGTTCTGCCTGGTTTAGGTGCATACCCTAGCCAACCAGAAACCCCATTTCTGACAGCAGGCCACCATGACTGTAATTGCTTTTAAATAAAGCTTTTCTTTTGTAAATGCAGCCCATTTTTCATAAAGGAAAATGGGATAGGTTTAAAAAAAATAATGATGTCTGATTTTTTAAGAGTAGGCTGGGGTCCATGGGGGCTTTTTTTATTCTCAAACGGAAATGGATCCCATGGGAACCACTTCCCTTTAGCATGTCTTACAACCGACTTTGAGTTGGTGATAAAATGGAAATATTTTACAACCATATTTCAGTCGCAGAACATCTGTACATACCAATTCAAATCGGTATTAGGAAGGAACGCCCTAAACATGCCCCTTCAAAATACCAGTTTGCAATCCTAAAGTTTAATTCGGTAACAGTTTACTGAATCACAATTTGGGATTTTTACATTTGAAGATACCTGTTTGCATTTGCGAACGGCCTGTTTCTGTGAATCGGGCCATTTGAGAATGCAAACAAGATTTGTACATCTGACCCTGTGTGTGCCTTCATAGTTGCCCAATCCCATCGGACTTTGCTTATTTTTTGCCATAGACTAGACGCATTTGTATGTAAGCAGGAAAATTAGGGGTGGGTCTGTTTCTCACATATACATGTGCCGGATGCTATTTTAAGATATGGGTATGATTGATATTATTGTTTCTCTTGTCATTATTCTATTTTACTATGAACAAAGTGCAAATGCTTGTGCTTACTTAGCAAACTGCTACTCACTTAAGTGCCTATGGGATATGCGAAGATTGCTTTCCCTAGCTGTAATCCTATGATGTAGGCCATGAGGCATTAATACAATCAGGGAACGCCATGAGAGAATAATTAGAGGGGATGATGCAGCAATGTACATAAATAGAAGTTTGTATAGGAGAGCCGTTTATTGTAATACGCTAAAAAGCCTAATGAAGAAATACGAGAAAACATGCAAATATCCGTAACATATGACATAGCATGTTTAGTCATCAATGGAGCGCACACCGCTAGCCCCTTCTTCGGATCGCCCCTCGGGACTCTGGTACTTGTAATTCTTTAGTGGATCACCCAGGTGGGTGCAAGTCGGTACTTGTTGGACTGATGAATCTCTAGACCCGATACATGTCCCGGGTTTTAGGATATCGCCCGAGACATGTCTCTGGTTTCGGGATAACTTCCCTCATCAGTAGAGAAAGATCGTTAGGGGTGGAAGAGAAGGCCGCCACACAACCGTCAAAGGCCTCGATGCCAGAACCGGTACACAGGTGCGTCGTCCAAGAGCCCGTCGGACCAAAGCTCAAGGGAGCCATACTGTGTTTAGTCATCAATGGAGCGCACACCGCTAGCCTCTCCTCCGGATCGCCCCTCGGGACTCTGGTACTTGTAATTCTTTAGTGGATCACCCAGGTGGGTGCAAGTCGGTACTAGTTGGACTGATGAATCTCTAGACCCGATACATGTCCCGGGTTTTAGGATATCGCCCGAGACATGTCTCGGGTTTCGGGATAACTTCCCTCATCAGTAGAGAAAGATCGTTAGGGGTGGAAGAGAAGGCCGCCACACGACCGTCAAAGGCCTCGATGCCAGAACCGGCACGCAGGTGCGTTGTCCAAGAGCCCGTCGGCCCAAAGCTCAAGGGAGCCATACTGTGTTTAGTCATCAATGGAGCGCACACCGCTAGCCCCTCCTCTGGATCGCCCCTCAGGACTCTGGTACTTGTATTTCTTTAGTGGATCACCCAGGTGGGTGCAAGTCGGTACTTGTTGGACTGATGAATCTCTAGACCCGATACATGTCCCGGGTTTCAGGATATCGCCTGAGACATGTCTCGGGTTTCGGGATAACTTCCCTCATCAGTAGAGAAAGATCGTTAGGGGTGGAAGAGAAGGCCGCCACACAACCGTCAAAGGCCTCGATGCCAGAACCGGTACGCAGGTGCGTCGTCCAAGAGGCCGTCGGCCCAAAGCTCAAGGGAGCCATACTGTGTTTAGTCATCAATGGAGCGCACACCGCTAGCCCCTCCTCCGGATCGCCCCTCGGGACTCTGGTACTTGATTCCCGAGGGGCGATCCGGAGGAGGGGCTAGCGGTGTGCGCTCCATTGCGATTGCTTATACAAATTGGCTCCCTTGAGCTTTGAGCCGACGGGCTCCTGGACGACGCACCTGCGTGCCGGTTCTGGCATCGAGGCCTTTGACGGTTGTTTGGCGGCCTTCTCTTCCACCCCTAACTATTTTCTCTACTGATGAGGGAAGTTATCCCGAAACCCGAGCCATGTCTCGGGCGATATTCTAAAACCCGGGACATGTATCGGGTCTAGAGATCATCAGTTCTACAAGTACCTACTTGCACCCACTGGGGAGAACCACTCAAGAACTCCATGTACCAGATTCCCGAGGGGCAATCCGGAGGAGGGGCTAGCGGTGTGCGCTCCATTGCGATTGCTTATACAAATTGGCTCCCTTGAGCTTTGAGCCGACGGGCTCCTGGACGACGCACTTGCGTGCCGGTTCTGGCATCGAGGCCTTTGACGGTTGTTAGGCGGCCTTCTCTTCCACCCCTAACTATTTTCTCTACTGATGAGGGAAGTTATCCCGAAACCCGAGCCATGTCTCGGGCGATAGCCTAAAACCCGGGACATGTATCGGGTCTAGAGATCATCAGTTCTACAAGTACCTACTTGCACCCACTGGGGTGAACCACTGAAGAACTCCATGTACCAGATTCCCGAGGGACGATCCGGAGGAGGGGCTAGCGGTGTGCGCTCCATTGCGATTGCTTATACAAATTGGCTCCCTTGAGCTTTGAGCCAACGGGCTTCCTGGACGACGCACCTGCGTGCCGGTTCTGGCATCGAGGCCTTTGACGGTTGTTTGGCGGCCTTCTCTTCCACCCCTAACTATTTTCTCTACTGATGAGGGAAGTTATCCCGAAACCCGAGCCATGTCTCGGGCGATATCCTAAAACCCGGGACATGTATCGGGTCTAGAGATCATCAGTTCTACAAGTACCTACTTTCTCCCACTGGGGTGAACCACTCAAGAACTCCATGTACCAGATTCCCGAGGGGCGATCCGGAGGAGGGGCTAGCGGTGTGCGCTCCATTGCGATTGCTTATACAAACTGGCTCCCTTGAGCTTTGAGCCGACAGGCACCTGGATGACGCACCTGCGTGCCGGTTCTGGCATCGAGGCCTTTGACGGTTGTTTGGCGGCCTTCTCTTCCACCCCTAACTATTTTCTCTACTGATGAGGGAAGTTATCCCGAAACCCAAGCCATGTCTCGGGCGATATCCTAAAACCCGGGACACGTATCGGGTCTAGAGATCATCAGTTCTACAAGTACCTACTTGCACCCACTGGGGTGAACCACTCAAGAACTCCATGCATGTACCAGATTCTCGAGGGGCGATCCGGAGGAGGGGCTAGCGGTGTGCGCTCCATTGCGATTGCTTATACAAATTGGCTCCCTTGAGCTTTGAGCCGACGGGCTCCTGGACGACGCACCTGCGTGCCGGTTCTGGCATCGAGGCCTTTGACGGTTGTTTGGCGGCCTTCTCTTCCACCCCTAACTATTTTCTCTACTGATGAGGGAGGTTATCCCGAAACCCGAGCCATGTCTCGGGCGATATCCTAAAACCCGGGACATGTATCGGGTCTAGAGATCATCAGTTCTACAAGTACCTACTTGCACCCACTGGGGTGAACCACTCAAGAACTCCATGTACTAGATTCCCGAGGGGCGATCCGGAGGAGGGGCTAGCGGTGTGCGCTCCATTGCGATTGCTTATACAAATTGGCTCCCTTGAGCTTTGAGCCGACGGGCTCCTGGACGACGCACCTGCGTGCCGGTTCTGGCATCGAGGCCTTTGACGGTTGTTTGGCGGCCTTCTCTTCCACCCCTAACTATTTTCTCTACTGATGAGGGAAGTTATCCCGAAACCCGAGCCATGTCTCGGGCGATATCCTAAAACCCGGGACATGTATCGGGTCTAGAGATCATCAGTTCTACAAGTACCTACTTGCACCCACTGGGGTGAACCACTCAAGAACTCCATGTACCAGATTCCCGAGGGGCGATCCGGAGGAGGGGCTAGCGGTGTGCGCTCCATTACGATTGCTTATACAAATTGGCTCCCTTGAGCTTTGAGCCGACGGGCTCCTGGACGACGCACCTGCATGCCGGTTCTGGCATCGAGGCCTTTGACGGTTGTTTGGCGGCCTTCTCTTCCACCCCTAACTATTTTCTCTACTGATGAGGTAAGTTATCCCGAAACCCGAGCCATGTCTCAGGCGATATCCTAAAACCCGGGACATGTATCGGGTCTAGAGATGATCAGTTCAACAAGTACCTACTTGCACCCACTGGGGTGAACCACTCAAGAACTCCATGTACCAGATTCCCGAGGGGCGATCCGGAGGAGGGGCTAGCGGTGTGCGCTCCATTGCGATTGCTTATACAAATTGGCTCCCTTGAGCTTTGAGCCGACGGGCTCCTGGACGACGCACCTGCGTGCCGGTTCTGGCATCGAGGCCTTTGACGGTTGTTTGGCGGCCTTCTCTTCCACCCCTAACTATTTTCTCTACTGATGAGGGAAGTTATCCCGAAACCCGAGCCATGTCTCGGGCGATATCCTAAAACCCAGGACATGTATCGGGTCTAGAGATCATCAGTTCTACAAGTACCTACTTGCACCCACTGGGGTGAACCACTCAAGAACTCCATGTACCAGATTCCCGAGGGGCGATCCGGAGGAGGGGCTAGCGGTGTGCACTCCATTGCGATTGCTTATACAAATTGGCTCCCTTGAGCTTTGAGCCGACGGGCTCCTGGACGACGCACCTGCGTGCCGGTTCTGGCATCGAGGCCTTTGACGGTTGTTTGGCGGCCTTCTCTTCCACCCCTAACTATTTTCTCTACTGATGAGGGAAGTTATCCCGAAACCCGAGCCATGTCTCGGGCGATATCCTAAAACCCGGGACATGTATCGGGTCTAGAGATCATCAGTTCTACAAGTACCTACTTGCACCCACTGGGGTGAACCACTCAAAAACTCCATGTACCAGATTCCTGAGGGGCGATCCGGAGGAGGGGCTAGCGGTGTGCGCTCCATTGCGATTGCTTATACAAATTGGCTCCTTGAGCTTTGAGCCGACAGGCTCCTGGACGACGCACCTGCGTGCCGGTTCTGGCATCGAGGCCTTTGACGGTTGTTTGGCGGCCTTCTCTTCCACCCCTAACTATTTTCTCTACTGATGAGGGAAGTTATCCCGAAACCCGAGCCATGTCTCGGGCGATATCCTAAAACCCGGGACATGTATCGGGTCTAGAGATCATCAGTTCTACAAGTACCTACTTGCACCCACTGGGGTGAACCACTCAAGAACTCCATGTACCAGATTCCTGAGGGGCGATCCGGAGGAGGGGCTAGCGGTGTGCGCTCCATTGCGATTGCTTATATGACATAGCATGTTCAGCGCAAAGGCACGAATTGGCCAATGTTTCTATTATCTGTTTCATTAACAGAACAGCAAGTCTAAATTATTTCAAGAAACAGACCAAATCAAATGCAGGAGGGAGTGACTCACTGGCATAACAAAGGCCCCGCAGCTCCTGCAGTGCGGGAGCTTGAGCTGTATCGGGCCTCTTCAGCACAGTACTCTGGCCCAAGAGCTCCTGATTAAATCTGAAGCAGGGGCCCCTCCATGTACCTTGCAAGGGCGCCCCCTCAAGCTTTGTTCCGCCACTGGAGCAGGTCTAAAACAGACCACTGAATACTTAACCAATAAAACCTATCAATGGAACATGAGCTTTAAAAAAGGCTGAATAACTGTTACTTTGTTTGGAATATTGTCACAATCCACTAAAGATAGTAAGTGTTTGAACAGTGTTGGATACAACTTATTGAATAAATTGTTATTTCTCTGTAGACTTTTCTGAGTGCATATATTTTTTTGTGGAAACGAAAGTGCCTCTAAACCTTTTCACAAACAAGCATTGGTTCTGCCAAGGTGACTGATTCTGGCAAGCTGGTGTGCTGGTTATTATTATTATTTTTTTATTGCAAGCATATGCCACAAAAATAAAGTCACAAAAAAGCATGCTCCTGCATGAATGGGTTTGTCTATATTCTTGCTATAAACATTTTACATTTAAAAATAATCACAAATTACTCATCATTTTTACTGAAAAGTCTGCATGTGTCATAGCATACAGGTGCACTTAGAACAGGTATTCAAACCCTTTGTTTTAATAATGGACATCACAGGAATGTATGATAATTACTGGTTAAAGAAAAGGTATTATTGGTTTTGAGTTGCTATAACTTAAAGATATATTCTAAAAGTGCAGAAATACCTCAAAAATAAAACAATAATAATAGAAAGAAAAAAGCATACGCCCACCAGCCCTGATGCTGAAGTGCCCTTCTTTTTAGACATATTTACATATGTGCATGTGAGATCAGGCAAAATTCTGTTATTCACAGTGAAGGAGAGCCAGTGGCTGAAGCGGGCTGACCTACTGCATTTAAAGACTATCCCCCAGATTCATGAAACCCATTTTCTGCAAATTCTAAATTGCGAGATATACCGAATCGCAATTTAGAATTCGCAGAATGGGATTCATGAAATTCTGCGAAAAAAAATAGTGATTCGCATTCGGCCGCAAAAGCCGATTGCGATTTTCCCTAAATCGCAGAATAATCGCTAAATCGGACAATTTCCGTGTTGAAATTGCGATCTCGCTATTAGCGAAATCGCAAATTGCGATCTCGCTAATAGCGAGATCGCAAAAACGGGAAGTCGCATTCCGAGCACAGTGATGACATCACAACCAGGAAGCAGGCAGTTCCCTCCCTCAATCTGAATACTGAGGCTAATTTGGAAGCAGCACTGCCCAGAGCTCCACTCTAAACCACCTCCAGCTTTGAATCAGGATACACCCGACTGCAGCAATGTCACAGGAAGCAGCAGGGGCCAGTTCCACAGGGAGAAGAAGAAAAATTAAATTCTCCGAACAGGAATTTGAACATCTGATTGAGGGAGTCAGTAGAGATCATGACAGACTGTTCGGGAAGGACTCCAGGAGGGTGCCAGAGGCCGACAAACGGCGAATTTGGTTGCGCATCCGCGCAAAAGTCAACTCAGTTGGAGTCACCCAGCGATCAATCGACGATCTCAAGAAGAGGTGGTACGACCTCCGAGGTCGTGCCAAGGAGAGGATCGCCGAGAGGCTGGGTGAGCATGTTGCAACAGGAGGGGGAGAGCCAACAGTCCCTCCCAACACCCCACTGGAGGACCTCGTTGAGGACACCTTGCAACCTGAGGCATGCGTGGGGGTAACCCGGCTGGACTCCTCCCGACACACCCAAGAATGCACAGGTAAGTGCCATGCGACTGCGACCCTGTCCCCAAACAATGGCCATGACCCTAGAGCTACCCATGAGAAACCCCAGTCATGCAGCCCATGCACACCAGAAAATCCCTATTGCATTGTGGGACATGTAGTCTGACCACAATTTACATTCAGCCCCATACAGCCAGATATGTCCTAATAGAGTCAATCCAACAGCCAGTCAGGGAATGCTAGCCTGCATGCATGTAGCAACCTTCCATGTGCAAGATACATGTTATTAATCAACGTCCACTTTACATCACAGGTGGCGCTGAAGATACCAGCAGCGACAGTGAGGGGCTGCAAATTGATGAGAATCCTAAGGATTCTGAGGGTGACGCACATCCATCCACACAACCAGGTCCATCAGGGCGAGCATCAGTGCCAACAGCCTTACCACCACCTGCAACGCCAGCGACAACAGGCGCACCACAACCGCCAACTGTGAGACCCATGCCAGTGGCATCTGCAACACCAGCAGCCGCCAGGCCACCAACACAACGCACACCTACTGTGCCCACCCAGTCCAGCGAACAGGTCAGGGAGCGGCGCCAAACTACACCACGCGCCGGCAGGAGTGGGGTGACTGTGCGTGTGCCGGGTCTTTCAATAGAGCGCCGCATGCTGCGCGTCCACCAACAACAGGCACAACACCTTGCAGCAATACATCTGCAGCTACACAATACAGCCAGGAATGTTGGCCAGCTGTCCGACCGGATGGAGCGAATGACCACAGCAGTGGAGGCAAACACTGAGGCCATGCTGACCCAGCGGGACCTCACCCGGCGCCGCCACCGCCAGCTCCTAACACGCCTCCCGGCGTACACGCGCTCCAATTATATAATTGGCAACGCAACATCCCAGCTGTCCCGAAGATCATTGGCCATGCAAATCCCGATGGTCCAATGCTGCCAGGACGTGGTATGGGCACTTGAGCAGGCAACCACTGTAGTTCAGGCTCTGCAGGCAACTGGCAACGGCCAGGCAGGAGGGGAGGACGCTAGTGAGGGAACATCTAGCCACAGTAGCCTGTCTTTGCCACCGGTTAGAGTTCCCCGCCGCAGCAGCAGGCCCACTGCGGCATCACGGGCGAATCCGGAGGAAGATGTGGAAAGGCGAATCGGAGCCTCGGGCCAGAGGCGGCATTGACATTTTTGCTCATCATGCAGGGACATGCTGATGAGAAAAGCCTGCCCTCTAACAAATCAGGAGATGTATGACGCAATACACCTCAAATGTATGTTTTGAAAATAATGCAATATTATTGTGAAAACAACAATAATATTTAATCAATAACAGTACATCAGACTCATGTCATTATTTCAATTGTCATGCATGAGTGAAGTGTTGGGTGAGGGGAGTGGGTGGACTAGAAACAGTTATTTGTGATTTGGTTGCGGCGTCTGTGTCCTTCAGCTGGATTTTCCCCGCGTGCATGACGCGCATGTGGAGGTGGGCGGTTGTCCCTTTCCGACTCACTACCAGATATCTCAACAGGTATCCTGCGCTTGGTAGCAATGTTGTGGAATATTGCACACACGGCAACAATGCGGCAGCAGACCTCAGGCTCGTATTTGAGGGCCCCACCAGTCTTATGCAGTATGCGGAAGCGGCTCTTCAAAAGCCCAAATGTCCTCTCAATGCAATTCCTAGTGCGGATGTGTGCTGCATTGTAACACCGTTGCTGTGGTGTGGCAGAGTTGAGGTAAGGGGTGAGGAGGTACTCACGGAGACCGTAGGCGCTGTCACCTGAATGAAAAGAGCAGAGGGTGAGTGCATGTTCTGCGCAGCTACATGATCACAGTGTATTATATGGGGGCATGTGTACTTACCTAGTAGGTGTCCTTCGTCAAAGTCTCCCCTGGCCAGTCGTGTGTGAATGCCACTGTGCCGGAATATGAAGGAGTCATGTGTGCTCCCCGGGTATTGTGCCACTATGTCCGTGATGAAAGTCTTTATGTTGCACACCATCTGGATATTGAGGGAGAGGTAGTTTTTGCGGTTGCGGTACATGTACTCCGTTTGTGCTGGTGGGCAGATGTGGATGTGGGTACAGTCAATGCATCCGATGACATGTGGGAATTGGGCAACGTTGTAGAAATGTAGCTTGGTCTCATTCAAGTCCTGTTGGGTGGTCGGGAATGAGATGTAGTGGTGAAGCCGGCTCAGCATTGCCTCCAGGAAACTCTTTAGGCAGCGGGACATGGTGCTCTGGGATATCCCCCCTGCAACAGCGACTATCCCCTGGAAGCTTCCGGAGGTCAGTAGGTGCAGGCAGCACAAGACCTGGACATGTGTGGGCACGGCATTGGTCCTCCTTGTTGGGTGCTGCATCAGGGGGTCTAGGTCCTGGATCAGCTTTAGGATCATTGGCCCATTCAGGCGGTACTTTGAGTAAGGCCCAGCAGGGTGACCCGCAAGCGGAATATTCTCTCCTGGATCCTGCGTCTGTTCCGTGCTGCAGCCTGGATCCTGCGCCACCTGACCACCATGTAGAGTCTTGGCATTGTGGAGTCCTCATGCTACTACTGTGTTTCCTTAAGTGTGTTTGTTTAGGACTGCACCTGTGGCTCGTTAGTAATTATTATTTATTTTTTTTCTTAATGGTTACCACCTGATTTTGGTTCTCCTTAAATTGCGCCTCGCAAATAGCGATTTTCAGCTTTTTCGCTAATTGCGAGTTTTCATGAATGGCGTTTGTGATTATCAAGCGAATTCGCAAAACAAATCGCAGAATCCATGGATTCTCGCAAATTCCGATTCGCTATTGGGGTTCCTCCTAGATTTAGCGGTTTTTTTTGCGAATTCGCAAATGTAATTTTGCGAATTCGCAAAATCAGTGTTTTTGACATGATGAATTGCTTTTCTGTAAATTGCGATCGCAATAGCTAATTCGCAGCTATTGCGATCGCAATTTTGCTTCATGAATCTGGCTGTAAATGCTGTGGCGAGTGAAAGCACAATGTAAATGACAATTGAACGAATCAATTGATGAAGAGGGTTGACACAAAGCCCCTACGTGTATGAATAAGTGTGCAAATATGTATGCATTGTCTTAATTAAATTAGACTAATGATACAGTTAAAGCTGCCACTATATCAGATCTAATGATGGGGTGAACCAAGCAAACTGTTTCCATGTCGTACTTGAGGACTGAGGTGCAGTAATCTTGTTATGGTATGCACCATTTAGCAGTATGATGGCTAGAGAAGTGTGAGAGATAGGTTTGCAGTTTATGGCGTTCAGTAAGCTGACCCGTTTGAGGAGCTCCGCAGGTCCGGATATGGTATTTCTAATGAGCTTCATCCCCTTAACTAATTAATGCCCTGGGTTGCCATTCTGCGATATCTTGTTTAAAGCTTATGTTCCTGAGCAGGCATAGGTAATGTGGTGGAAAGACTTGTTGGGACGAACTTTGTTACTAACATCCCATAACTGATTGACATTGTGAGATGTTAAGAAGTGCTCATAGTATGTAGGTTGTGGGGGCCTGCAGTGGTGGACAAAATGGAAGTCCTCTGTTGGCCAGAGGCATGTGGTAGATCTCCTGTGTTATTCCATGACTTTTCAGTTGCTGATGGCTGGTTTATTGGATGCTAAAGTACTGAGAGATGGATATCACTAGTTGCAGTTTTGTCTTAAATGCTTTTAAGACTGTTAAGCAGTTAAAGGTGTATATTTTTCACACATCTACTTCCACGTATGCCTTTGACATAATTTATTAAATCAAAGAATTCCATTACATACAAGTTAACTATAAAAACCCTGGGCCTTATCTACAAAAACATTACGTAGCGCAGCGCCACGAGTCATTTAGCTGCATTGTGCGTTGAACTAACAACAATACAACGCATCCCTGTACTTTCCCCTGCGAAGATGCAAAATTAGCTGCCATGTGTCAGCGCATGCACCCTTGCGTCATTTTGCATGATGCCTGCACTATGGGAGTGATTGTTTTTATGCATGAAAGGGCACCTTCCTGCACAAAAACAATCATTAAGGGCATTTTCTTCTTTCTTTACTTGCTGCAGAGTGCAGCACGTATAGAAAGAGGAATAAACTAGGAGAAATAAAAGTATTACCCCATTCCTACACCTCCCCTTGGAAATCGTAGAGTTCTGATGCAATCCCAGTTTAAAAAATGTCGTAAATCTAGGAATGCGTCAAGTTCCATGGATGTTACGTGGGGACACCTACAGGAACATTAATGGATCGCCCCATTCATGCCATATTTACAAGGCCATGAAAAGTCATGCAGGGTGACTTTACGTGGCCTTGTAAATATGGGCAGACCCATTGCAACAAAGAAAGTGGCGCACCGGCGATGCAATGGACTTGTATATGAGCATTCCCTGAGGTTAAAGTTGCTACAGAGGACATTTCCGACTTAGCATGTAACACCTGCAAGACACACAACTAGAACCTTTGCACCACAGCTACTTCTGCTCTCACTTTTGCTGCTTCAACATGGTATCCATGTTTAACACTAGGAGTTCCATTAGGATGGCGGACGGACAAAGTCCGTCCGCCATCCTGTCGGGGGCCGGTACAGTCCGCCACAAGGGCGGAGGAACCGTGCCCCCAATTAGGATGCATCCGCCACAGTGGCGGGTGCATTTCGCATTTTTTACAATGCGGCGGACAGTTCTTGAAGCACCGGCCGCCGCAATGCAAAAAATGCACGTTGTACATTTCAATGCACAACATGACAGGCACTGCGCGGTGCCTCTCATGGTGTACATTGAAATGCTGGGGGGTACCATAGGTACCCCCCATGTGCCCGCCCCACCCCCCCTTCACCCTGGGGGCCTGCAACGGGCCCCCAAATCATTGCCGCCACGGAAAGGCATTCCTCACCGGCCATCCTAATATGGCTGGTGGTGTCTGATAGACACCGCCACCATATCAGGCCTTTTCCGCCGCGGTCGCAAGCCGACCGCAGTGGAAAAGCGGCGGACGATATTCCCCTCCGCCACGGTCCCCCCCGCCATCGTTATATGGCGGGGGGAAGAAAGGTGGCGGACGGGCAGGGATGGCGGATGGATCGCCACTTCCTGCATGGTGGTGGCGATCCGTCCGCCATCCTAATGGACCCCTAGGTTTGGAAAATGTGCGAAATTGTGTAAACAAAAATATCAGAAAAACAGGAGTATGGAATTCTGTTGGAGGTCTGATGTTGACAAATGAATGGCATACTCTAAATAACGGGACACTCCGAGAAGGTGGCCTTATCTGTGTTCGTTGGCCTTTTTGTGTCTCAAAATCTATTTGCCTTTTCAGGATAAAGCATGAGCCGGGGATTCATTTGTAACCAGCGCCTCTTGTATTGATTTCTTTTCGCTTTTGTTACCTTAATGTGAAAAACATTTCTCCTGAAAAATATAAAGGTCCGTCGTGAAAAGTTTAAGCATCCTTGACACTAAGCTATTTATCTGCCTCTGTTGAGTATAATAGGTACATAACAGTGACTAAGTGCCTACCCACTGTCGCCACTGTGCTCATTACTTCAAGGGACATTATTCACTAGACCTTCTACTGGCCATTAATACTGAGGGATCATGCCATTGTTCTGGTGTTGCCATTGGCTGAATGGCCAGTTACAATTTTTCTGGTGGGGGGAGTGGTGTAATCAAATTAATTAAATAACACAGCAACACAGGCTGTGACGATAAATAGGGCCCACAATTTTAGAATGTAAATTATTTTTATTAGTTGTCATGTTTTCTCTCTGTTTCATGAAGTGACATGGAATAGTGTAGGAAAGGGAAATGAAACTCCTTGCTTCTAATCAAATCAAATCAAATGGTTTCACATATTGCATATTTGCCTGGAGCACATATATGTCACCATATGAAAATGTTCACTGGGCTTTCCCACAACCAATGCTTTATCGTATATGCAAAGGGCTGCTGTACGGAACATCGTCATGATGGTTCCATTTGTTTCAGTCACTTTAAAAGTTAACTTAAGCTGCAATAATAAGTAAAGGCTCATTTGCCACCTGCCTTGTACGGGAAGCGAAGGGGGGGGGGGGGCTGCAGACAGGGGATGGAGACAAGGGTGTGTGAAGAGTGGCAGTGACCAGAGACCAGAGAAGGATGTGGCCCGGCGGGGGTGAAAGACATTGCATCCTGGGGTAGGGCAAGTGACATCACACATATTTGGTCATGATAGGATCACAGGAAGTGACATCATCATGACCTTTGACATTGGATCTTCCTGGGAAGTGATGTCATGTGACCTTTAGAGTGCTTATGAGATAGGCCAGGCAGTCGAACCTTACTCCTTTCTCGTTGCATTACTTGTAAAATGATGTGTTTATCTCAAGAGGTTTTAGTTGCCACATACACCGAACAGTACTGGAAACCTAAATTATTTATACCTCATAGACCCATAGTTTAATAGTTCCCCTGGCGTAGTGCACAATGAGAAATGTATTAATAAATAATAAAGGGAGAGTAAAAATAGATTTAAAAAAAAGCAATAATATTTAAGTTCATGTCTATTAGTTGATATAAACCATAACAAAGTTAATATTGAATGTGAACTATGTTGTTGGCATAAATTGTTCCTTATTATCAATACATCTGGATTTCTGATCATTTGTAAGGCACTTTAACTTGTGTAAAGCACAGAGGTGAAGGTTGTTTTCAGACACTTCATTTTTCATGGATTAAGAATTATGAAACAAAGCAACAACGTGTTAAAGAAAGTTCACATTTTAGTTAATTGTTTATTTAATTAGAAGAGTGTGCAGTGCACTGTAACATTATTTATTTTACAAAACCTAAATATAATTTCCTAGACCCAGTTAAAGCTACAGAAAATAAACAGTACTCATTAAAGGCCTCATTTAGATCTTGGAGCATGGGCCACTTTGTCACAATGGTGACGGATATCCTGTCTGCTGAAATATAAATCCCATTATATCCCATGCGATTTATATGTGGGGGACGGGATATCCGTCAACACTGTGATGGAGTAAAACGTTCACCAAGATCTAAGTCAGGCCCTAAGACACAGTTTTCCTTCTGTTCTTGCAAAGGTGGTTGGTGGTTTTCAGAAGTTGTGGGGCGTAATACTTGACCTGGTTTGGACCAAGAGAGATTTCCCCTCAGAACTTCTTCTTGGCGACTATAATATCCACTTTGACTGTAGAGAGGCTCCGACACACACGCCCTTAATGTGTCCCTGGATCTCGCCCAACTGACACAGTGGATAAATGCCCCCACCCATAGTGGAGGTCACACCATTGATGGGGTTTGTTCCAACTTTCCTTTAGCTGTACAAGATTCTCTCCCGGCCCTTTGGTCCAATCATTTTCTAATTCAATTCTCCTGGACCATTAAAGTAGCCTCTTTTTCTATGAAGACTTTGGATGCAAGACCCCCCCTCGCATCAAGCCCGCTGCCTTTGGCAGAGTCCTGGCAGATACCCGTCCGGGTACTTTAGGGGTCTGTTGGAAGCAGTAGGCAGATTTAAGACTTGGTTGGCCAGTGCAGTGGAGCATTTCTCTGCTCCACTAGGTCATAAAAGAACGATTCAATCCCTGTCCCAACCCTGGTTTTCAAAGGAACTGAAAGAACAAAAAATATCATGGAAAAGGCTAGAGCGTTGTTGGAGACAGGCATACTGTCCTCTAGCCAAAATAGCTCTCAGGAAGGCTCAGAATAGCTATTATTCCATGGTGAAGTTGGCTAAAGGCCACTTTTTCTCAGAGCGCATTGCCCAATCGAAAAATAATTCAAAAGAAATATTTGCAATAATTTAAAGCTTCCTGAATCCTTGCGCAGAACAGATGGCTTCACCCGTCTCTAATGATTAATGTGAGCAGCTTTCGATTTTTTTTATTGATAATATTCAAGCCATACAGGACAGCTTCGGGACTGCCAATCAACTGCAGGCGACCCATTCTATCAGAAAGCTGCAGTCTCTGTTCCAGTTTGCCCTTCTTTCACTTCATTCACTCCCATCCCGCTGTCAGATACCTTGACAATACTTAAATCACTCAAATCAGGCTCTCCTACCAACCCCTGCCGACCAACATTATTAGCGGCAGTAGCGGATGTAGTTAAGCCAGAAGTCTATAAAACTGTCAACCTGTCCCTCCTGACTGCCACGGTTCCACCTGAGTGGAAACAGGCAAAACTCCTCCCCTAGTGACAAAACCTTCATTATATCCAGCTACCCCGGCTAGATACCGCCCAATCTCACTCCTCCCGGCTGTGGCAAAGGTGTTTGAGAAGGCCGCTTACAAGCAGCTCTCTGAGTTTGTTGAAACTTCTGGCGCCCTCCACCCCACCCAGTCGGGTTTCAGGGCCTCTCAACGCACCAAGATGGCCCTGGTTGAGGTGGCAGAGGCTATTAGAGAGTGCCTGGATGCTGGCGGCAGAGCAACTCTGGTGCTTTTGGACCCCTCTGCCGCGTTTGACACCATGCCACACCGCCAACTTTTGGCGCGGTTGTCTCAAATCGGCATCTCAGGTTTGGTGTGGGAGTGGATAGGATCCTTTCTAGCCAACAGATCACAGCAAGTATGGCTGCCCCCTTCTCTTCTACTCCAAGAAGTTTGACTATGGGGCTTCCACAGGGCTCTACACTGAGCCCTCTACTGTTTAATCTCTATATGACACCCCTTATTTACTTGGCGGAGGAGCTGGGTGCTAAGATCATAGCCTATGCTGATGATACTTGGCCTTCTTCACGTGGAAGAAAACTGATTTCTCTCCGACCACTGCCAAAAACTGTCTCGCTGAGTTTTTTAAATGGCTAGCAAAGGCCCAACTGAAATGCAACAAGGAGAAATTGGAGGTTCTCCTCCATGATTTCTTTCCCCCGCATTTCAGAGAGGACATTTGGCCAGTGGGCTACCCCCTATCTAACTCTATGGGGAGCCCGTTGAAAAATCTGAGAGTCTGGTTCAGTGAGGACATACGATTTCTGTCTCAGATTAATAAGTTGGCCGGTGTGTGCTTTGGCACACTGAGACGCTTAAAGAAGTTCCTGCTCCTCTTGCCTAAATTGGCTAAAGAAATGGTGACCTGTGGTCTCATCCTGTCACGTCTGGACTATGCCAACGCCTTGTACATTGGTCTCCCGGCATATCAACTAAAAAACCTGCAGATTGTCCAGAACGCGATGGCGAGGGCTCTATTGGGTAATCTCGGCAGATCTAGCAGCGTAAGGCAGACCTTACAGGATCTGCAACAGATACTGTATACGGCTCTTTCACGGGCTCATGGTGCCCTCTACAAGGCAGGGCTGCAATATCTTAGGAGACGCTTCACATTCTAATTGCCACCCCGACATCTTCGCTCTACAGGCCAATGCCTAGCTGTAGTACCTAGGTACCGCCTGACCAGATTGGACAGCAGCTCTCCTTCAGTTAGAGCGGCCATGGCTTGTAATGCTTTGCCCTTCGAACTACGAAATATTGATGACATTAGGCTGTTAAAAAAACTGTTAAAAACCTTGTTATTTAAGTAATCTTTCAGCCGGGTCAGCTTCCTTCCGTCTCACCCATTTGGCTTTCACGCTGGGACATTTCCAAGTAGCCGTGTGCGTTATAAATGGAGGTTCACATAACATAACATAACAAGAACATTCTGACAAATAATAAGTCAGATAGTGCACTTTAAAGAATAATTATGACATACATTTGCTAAAAAGTCACTTATTAAATATTCAATTCCTTTCATGGTGTTCAAGGTCAATAAAACCTGGTGCCCTCCATGAGATGACTTCATTTTTTTTTTCAAAATGTGCTATGGAGGCCCCCATATGTCAAAAATTGCCTTAGGTATGCCAGGGCTAACATTGTGGCATGGATGCCCCTCCCTCATCATGGGTGTCCCCTTAGGCCAAAAACCACATACAATATGCGAGTTCAACATGTCTGTTATTAGAGCTCTTCATTTACCAAGAGTGACCCATATGTCAAATATGATTCCACGGTTGCCCACCCTTAAGCCAGAAATTACTGTTAGCCAGCATTTCGAATACAATCATTTACTCCAGTATGCAAGTGACAGCATTTTCCCATGATTGTGCCCAAATACCAAGTATTAGTGCCAGTATTTTGACATGCTAAGAATTTTCTCCAGAATGCTAGCACATTCATTTTGCCTGGGGTGTCTGTATCAACCAGGCATTACCTTCAGTATGCCAGGGCCAATTAAAGACTTGCAAGCATAACTCCACATTGGCTATATTCACTTAAATGTACTCACTTATTGTCATTCATTCACTCTCACTCTGACTCCCTCATAAATGATCACACACTTACTTAGACTACTCATTGTTTCTTACTCAGTCTCACTTATTCTCACTCTATCTCATTCTCTTTCTTTTGCACTCACTCTCACATTTAGTTTTACTCATTCTTTCTCACTCACACACTCACTTGCATCTAGTGTTAAGTTCATTAATTTATTATTTTTTTCTCACTTACTGTGAAGCCTTCATCCTCACTCAAAGTTATGCTCCCTTATTGTCACTCACTCACACATTCTCACTCACATTCATTCAATGACATTGCCTCGCACTCTGTACCAGTCTTAACACTCATTCCTATTCATTTATGCTCATTCACCCTCACTTCCAGTAATTCTCTCACTAATTGTCAGTCACTTTGACTCACTGAAACTCACTTAATGATACTCAGTCTCACTCCAATTCACTCACTACCGGTCACCAGTGGCGGCTCCTCGAGGGAGTGCTGTGGGGCGATGGAGCGGGGCGGGAGAGGGGCCGGGTGGGGGACAGTAAACTTCAGCTTACGGCCGAACCGAGTTAAGTACATCAATAAATAAATAAAATGAATTACGTTGGGCACGCTGCAACGCCGATTGGGTTGCAGCGTGCACATTATTTATTTATGTATTTAACTCAGTTTGGCTGTATGCCGGTGTTTACTACACCCCTTCCCCGCCCCACCTCACCACCCCGCAGCACTCTCTCGAGGAGCAGCCACTGCCAGTCACACACTCTTTTACCCTAACACACATGTGCTCACACATACAATTGCTCTATCTCACATGAACAGACTGTCTCCAGATAACACAGATGCAAGCATTTACTTTAGCTCAGCTAAAGAACTATGATGGATTCAACCCAGATCTGTGACGGGGGTGAGTGTCTGAAAAGTTTTGTTGCTTGGTCCATCATCTCCTTGTGTTTGCTTTGTTCAACGTAGGTTGACAGGGTATGCCCAGATGTGGGTCCCTAGCTCACTTTGCCACTGGACTCAAGCTAGCCTGGCTGATGAGGGAAGGTTACCCCGAAACCGGTCCCAGGATGCTTGTTTCTGGTTCAGGAAAGACCTGGCTTGGCAGTTCAGGCTAGACTGTCCACATGAGACGTAGGGTCAAGAATGATTTGCATATTGCTGAGTCTGAACTGAGGTAGAGAAGTGAGATAAAGAATGATGATGGATTCAACCAAGATCTATGACAAGGGTGTCTGAAATGTTTCAGCGCTCCATCGATCATCTCCTTGTGTTTGTTTTGTGCGCCCTAGGTGCGCAGGGAATGCCCAGACATGGGTCCCTTGCTCACTTTTCCACTGGACTCAAGGTAGCCTGGCTGATGAGGTGCTTTACGCTGAACCCGGTCCCTGGATGCTTGTTTCCGGTTCAGGGAAGACCTGGCTTGGCAGTTCAGGCTGGACTGTTCCCATGAGCCACATGGTCTATTCCGATTTGCATATTGCTGGGTCTGAACTGAGGTGGAGAAGTCAGCTAAAGAACGATGAAGCATTCAACCCAGATCTGTGACTGGGGGTGAGTGTCTGGAAAGTTTCAGCGCTCGGTCCATCATCTCCTTGTGTTTGCTTTGTTTGCCCTAGGTTGGCAGGGTATGCCCAGATGTGTGTCCCTTGCTCACTTTGCCACTGGACTCAAGCTAGCCTGTCTGATGAGGGGTGTTACCCCAAAATCGGTCCCAGGATGCTTGTTTCCGGTTCAGGAAAGACCTGGCTTGGCAGCTTGGGCTGGACTATTCCCATGAGGGCACAGGGTCAAGAATGATTTGCATATTCCTGGGTCTGAACTGAGGTGGGGATGGGAGCTAAAGAATGATTATGGGTTCAACCCAGAACTGTGACTAGGGGTGGATGTCTGAAAAGTTTCATCGCTCCGTCCATCATCTCCTTGTGTTTGCTTTGTTCACCCTATGTTGGCAGGGTGTGTCCAGACATGGGTCCCTTGCTCACTTTGCCACTGGACTCAAGCTAGCCTGGCTGAAGAGGTGTGTTACCCTGAACCTGGTCAGGGTAAAACCCAGGCTTGGCAGTTTGGGCTGGACTGTTCCCATGAGGCACAGGGTCAAGACTGATTTGCATATAGCTGGGTCTGAACTGAGGTGAAGTGAGCTAACGAATGATGATGGATTCAAGCCAAATCTGTGACTGGGGGTGAGTGTCTGAAGAATTTCAGGTTCCGTCCATCATCTCCTTGCATTTGCTTTACCTAATGTAACATCCAGAAAAAATGTTCTTTTAGATCAAAACAAAATCTCACATATGAGAAATGGGAGGGTGTTCCAAAGATTATTTTCAGTGATATTGAGTTGCTTCTGTGTTACAATCAAGAAAACACAAGTCACTATCCATGAATATTAGATGTAAACATAAATAGAATTTGAACAAGTGTGCCTGGGTACTGTCAGTGGCCTGGTCAAAGAGAGCCCGAAAGAGCAGAAACAGGATCATAAAGTCAAAGTTGATCCGAACAGAGGCCCCAAAATACGTTCGGCCCAGGGCCCCCAAAATCATTAAGATGTCCATGTCTAAAATTGGGCTCGACACATCTCATTTAAAGGGGTAGGCTCAGATCAGATTCCATTCTATTCTAAGATGATTTGAGAGTTATATTTTGACGTTTCAACTGAACTTCAGTTTAATAAATCAACTCTGGAATCCACATCAAACATGGAACTAGCTCAAATAAATCCCAAGACAAAATCACAAACAAATCGAACGCTACTTACTACCTACTCTAAAACTATTAGGTTCTGAATTTGTTTAATTTACTGCTCTTCAATTAAAAAATTACACCCTATGTTAGAAGCTACAAAGCAGTACAACTTAAAGCTCTTCTGTAAAGGTAACCCGAATTCAACAATATGGAATTTTTATATTAACTTTAAATGCGGTGGCCTTTTATACCAGACAATTTGGGAGCTTGGAGTTGTGGGAACAAATTTGATGACAGTTGCTCAACAAGCAAAGAGGGCATACAAAATATATTCTTCCTCTTGTTCGTCTGCATCACCTAAAAGAACAAAAAGTAATTAAATAAATCTTTTGAAAAAAAATAGGCAACATTGGAAAAAGAAGCAGGATTGCACTAGAATATTGCGAAACTCGCAATTATATATATATGGGGCGGCTCTCCAGGGGGTAGACGTATCAAGCCTTTTGCGAATTTCGGCCTCTGCGAATCGCAAAAAGGCTTTTTAGCATTTTTTGAAATGTAAAAAAAAAGCGCAAAAAAAGGAATCGCAAAAATTTGTGATTCCTAATTTGCTTAAGCATTTAAGGAATCGCAAATTTTGCGATTCCTTAAATGCGATGTATGTGGCTTTTAGAAATTGCGAATTTGTGTTGAGAAATCGCAAATTACCACCAACTTGTGGTTAGTGGTAATATGCTATTTCATTAAAAAATGCCCTATTTGGCATTTGTGAAGGTGGCATGTGACGCACATACATGCCCATAGGGCATGTATGTGCGCCATATGCAAACACATGTAAATTTCAGGGGTGCAGCAGGGTGTCTTTGAGACACCCCTGCACCCTTGAAATTATTCTTAATTTGCGAATTCGCAAATTGCGATTCGCAAACTAAGAAATACTTCACAATCATTCCTATGGGCCTCCTGGCCCATAGGAATGCATGGGAAATGATTCCCTAATTGCGAATTTGCAAAATGCGAATTCGCAAATAAGGAAGACTAAGAAATCGCTAACAAATAGCGATTTTCAACATACATTCCATTTTGCGATTTCTAAATAGCGATTCCTTAAAAATCGCTATTTAGAAATCGCAAAATGGAATCTTGATACATCTACCCCCAAATGTTTTAATACGTTTATTAAAGTGTACATTGTCATATTTACTAACGGTGTTTTAATGTATATTTTTATTAGCTTTAAGCAATAAATAGGAGGCTTGTTAGGAAATAAAAAGGGCAAAAGGTCGATGTGCGATGTAATCGGCAAACCTCTGGCTTTTGGTAAACCAACGTCGTTATACTATGATTTTTCCGCTTCATCAAAAAATAGTAGATTATTATCTACATTTTTAACATACCGCTTTTAGGTATAGAGTAGACGCACAGCTTAATTATGACACCGAACACGTGCACAAGTGCTCCATAGATGCAAAAGGAACCAAAACGTCCCATTCACCACAACTGGTAAATATTTCCGGCTTTAAGTACGAATGCCGCGTGCAGCCCGCCTTTCTTGTCTGTCATTGCTTTCTATGCTGCACTGCTCGACTCTAATACATAGGTACCTAATGGCTGGTTATGCTTAATGATATGGGTTCAATAATTGCGTTGCACTTATTCTGTCATGAAATGACATTTACACTTTACAATATGTCTACACTGTACGCGCCGAGGAAGAGGTGTGTTTGGGATCAGATTGAGACGCAAATACTGTAAACCATTCAATATACCGGATGAAAAAGCGTTTCGGCTACCCTGGAATTACACTGATGGGTAAACACCTGTATAGATGTCTACTCCATCAGAATGTAAATGCTTACACAATGAAAAAAAGGTGAGCAGAGCTACAGTCTGAGGTATCCCGTGGGTGACGTAAAAGCCAGAGAGGAAGAGGGAGGCCATTGTCTTAATTTAACGCTACCTTGGTGCGACCAGTTATAAGACGATTTTATTTAATTGGGCGATAAATAGAACGTTCAAAAAAAGAAATGTGAATTCAATAAATGCTAAAAAAATGTTCTCATTCAATGTAATGGTGATCTTGTTTCCAGCAGGTACAGTTTATTAACTATCAAATTAGAAACATTGGCATGACTACTACAAATACTTAGGGGCAGATTTAGAATTACTGGCGCATCCCTGCATATCGACAAGGATGCACCAATAATTGTGCGCCGCAGCTCCGCCACCCATGATGCGCCACATTTACAATGCGGCGCACCATTGGGCAAAAACGGCACAGATGCGTCACGCATCTGTGCCGTAAAAGAGGCGCATTGCTGGAGTTGGGTCGCAAGCGCGACGCAGCTCCAGCAATGATCAGGGGGGCCCTATGGGGCAGATTTACAATTACTGGCGCATCCCTGCATATCGGCAAGGAGGCGCCAATAATTGTGCGCCGCAGCTCCGCCACCCATGATGCACCACATTTACAATGCGGTGCACCATGGGGCAAAAACGGCGCATCTGTGCCGTAAAACCGGTGCATTGCTGGAGTTGCATCGCAAGTGCGACGCAGCTCCAGCAATGATCAGGGTGGCCCTATGTGCACAATGCTGCGTCAATCCTTACGCCTGCTTCAAGCAGGCGCAGGGTTTTGACGCAACATGGGCCCAAAAGCGACTGAGTGAAATCTTGTAGATTTCACTCAGCCACTTTTGGGAGGCGTTCCTGTGCCGGAACGCCTCCCCCTGCGATGGTACACCTCTACTGGCGCAGGGCTTTACAACGTGACGCATCTGGGAGATGAGTCACGTTGTAAATACTCCGCACCATGGCGCATTTTTTGCGCCGCCGCTGCGTCACAAAAGTGACGCAACGGCAGCGTAAAAGCGGCGCATGGGGCTTGTAAATCTGCCGTTTTGTGAGCTTATCTTCAGACAGGCAGTGTGTTCCTCGTATATAGACACCAGCAGCAGAGCACATGAACAGAGAGATAGATACCCACATAATTTATTCACCTATAGAATTCAGGCGCACTGCATGGCTTTGTGTTTTTTATTTGCACAGACAGTGCTTGCTATGCACGAAGGCCCAAATTATAACAAGATTGGCCACCCATCCCTATTCTATTTCTGTAGGATGCTCGTGCATGGGATGGCCCCATATTTGAGGTGTCTGTCCCGCAGCGAGCAAATGCAGGACACCAATTTTCCTACATTTTGCTTGTCAAGGGATGCCGCAGGCTAACCGGCTTGTGAAGCCCACTGAGACGACAGATTAATCACCTCAGAGTGGCCCATCTTTCAAGAGGATGCAAGGTGAGGGGCGGGCTGAGAGGCCTCGAGCGGCCCCCCTCAGAAGGCTCTCCCCAGCTCAGAAGTGCGAGGGACCAGCATTTGCTAACATGGTAAATGGGAAGGCGGAGCTGAGGCACAGAAGGTGTCCTGCGCCGGCCACTTTACGAACACATTTATCTTCGGGGTGCTAATATGGACGAATACTGACAGTGATGCAGCCCTTGTCCAGCAGAGGGGCGGCCCTAAACCAGCAGGCGGTTGCCTAAAACCTTTGCATCAGCCAAATTGAGTGAAAGGCCATGAGCCCCTCGAATCTACATTTTTTAACCTCTTCTGAGCAGAGAGTTTGTGACTTCAGAAATCTTTGAAATCCATTTTCTACCTCTCTGTCATGTGTTGGGAGAGTGATATTTTCGCGCATGTTTATTGTGTTCACAAAGACAGCATTTGAAACTATAGAGGGTTATGGTATCTTTTTATCAGGAAAAATGTAATTCATTTCTGTCATTAACGGTCTGGACGCTCTCATTTAGTTAGAAACATATGATGAAAACATGACCAGGGTCACTGGAATTATGAAATTCTCTGGGAGTGGCCTTTTTTGCATAATCATTATCGGCCACATGCATCAAACTTTTTTGGAGTCGCAAACGGTGCGAATCGGAAAATTCGTCCGTTTGCGATTCCAAAATCACTCGAGAATCGTGAGCGCTGGAGAACGGCGAGCGTTATTCTGTTGGCATTTTCGCCCTGGTCCGGCTCCCCGTTTCATCAACCTTCGACAGAGCCGCGACTAATCCCCTCCGCGGCATCGTACCACGGGTCCGGGTTTCGGGCTCCGGGCCCCGGGATTACCAAACAAACAGACAGGCGAACTCTCCTCGAGCCCCTCAGCTTCCACACAGCCCGCAGCCCGCCTCCCGCCTTGACATTGCGGTGTCCCCGCCTCCTCCCCGTCCTGCTCCGTCCGGACCCGTGGACATCTACGGGAGGCAACGACGCGAAGGCTGAGGCGAGGGCTGAGCTGGGCTGAGCTGAGACGAGGGCGGTGGGATCCGTCTGCCAGCTCCACGGGCTCGACCGTTTTTGCAGCACAACGCTGCAAATGCTGCATCTCAACCCTGCTTTCTACCTCTGCTCCAGCATACCTCGGCAATTGGCGACTGGCGTTCTCCAAGAGGCTTGAAAGGCTTGAAAGTTCTGAAAACTGCACCAGAGGCTTGAGCCCCCAGTAATCCATCATCTATAAACCACATGAACGGTGAGAGGTGAGAGCCTGGTTGAGCATACGCGAGCGCGGCTGCCGTTAGAGGCAGCTGCTAAGTAAGAGCCGGGGGGCAGCGAGCCTGGCAGGGGCGACTAGGTTTATCCCTGCCAGAGGCCGGTCCCTGCGTGCCCCGCTCGCCATTCATTCACTTATCTTATCTTGACTCGCCATTAACTATCGCTGCCTACTGCGGTCTACCTTACCGGGAAGGCTTCTTTAAAAGCCCCCCAAAAGTCTCTTTTGACGTGACCAAAGTGTCAAAAAAAAAGCACCTTTTAAAAAAGTACTTTTTTAACGTAGCACTCCAGAGACTCTCAAGACTTCGAAAAACTGTGGTTGTTCATTACACCTCAACTATCAACTATCATTCCCTTTTTCAATCTATTCTTCACTCCTTTTGCAATTATTTTTAAAATTTGAAGTGACACTGGTCTCTCCGACACTTCGTTTACCTGTTATTTCACCGCAATGCGCACTAGGAGTAGTTCTCAACCCTTAAACACCAACCGCCTTCATAAGTCTGCCAAGCGTCAGAAGTCTAAACTGCTATACTTACAAAAGACAGGAAGGGGCCCCCAATCTCCTCCTCAACTGCACTCGGAGCAAGCAGAAGAGGTGGCTGCGAGACCTTCAAAGACCCCACCAGGACGCTCAAAGGGCGACAAAATGCTACTCAATCATCCGCAATCAGCTCGCTTGCAGTACTCACCAAGAACTAAAAACAATAGCACTGCCGATATCAGAGAGCATTTTCTTCGGATCAGCAAATTAAACCAAATTGCCCCATACTCTCATCACGGTATCCATGGAGTGCCTCCTCAACAATCACCGGCGTCGTCAGTTCATCCCGACTCGATGTCCCTCTATCCTGAAATATTCATTCAACGCATGATCCCAGCTTCTGCCAGTGCACCGGAAAAATCATCATCAAGGCACCCTACCCATGATGTGTCACCTCTATTGCCATCACCAGAGCTCCATCCAATTCGGCTAAGCATAAATAAATCGCTTCGACTTCAATGCCCTTTGGTAGCACCAACTCCATCTGCTCCGCTGTCCACTGAGAGCTCAATCTCCATCTTAGCATCTAAGAACGAACCTTCAACCTTTAAGTGGGAGAATGGGAATTGCAATTATAACGGCGAGAATCCGACATGTGGCAAAGATGACTCCATAATCTGGGTCTCAACGCATCACCCCCCAACCAAAGCAGTAAGGCCTTCGCCATTGAAATCTGGCATAGGACGCGACGACGCAACAAATTTGCTGAAGAGCCCACTGAATGTTTCCTCTCAAACCCACAGTTTCGATCCTCCGTCACAGACGTCCACTCCGCTTCTCAGTGGAGTACCAGACTTCGCCTGCGCCAGAAACAGTGATCTGCTCGCGGCTGCAATTAAAGCAAGCCCATCAAAAGGGCTTCCAGCAATCGGCAGTAGCTATAATGCCGGCACTAAAGACTACAGTCCGACCTCAAGTCAAAACAATAACTCTTTAAATGAACAAATCAATATGTCCACCAATCCATCCTTGGCTCGCAACCCTGCTATTACAAATAATCAACCTCAAAAAGACCTTGGGCTCGGAGCCACCCAACCCCAACCAGGAATGTTAAAAATTGAGGCACTTCTGTCAGTCACCAATAAAGCCTTGAGCTCTATGACCTGTGCGGCCCACATGCACGCCGATAAACTTGATACCCAGATATCCATTCTACAATTGGTGGCCGACTCAATAATTGGTATCGATTTAAAACTGGATCAACTAAATTCGCTTATACGCAGAGCTCAAACAAGCATGAATCAAAATCACGCGTCCGAAGCGAATCCGAGCATGGAACCAACTCTAAAAGTAACCGTACATCCAAATCAAGGCCAAAAAACTTGTATCTGTGAGCCTCTATTGAATAAACTTGAAACTCTGCCAGAAATAATGTCTACGTTAATAGAAGACCTGAGGGTGAAGACCCAAGCTAGACCACTGAGTCTTAACACCCCCCTCACCCATCCTCGAATCTTGGAAACTCAAAGGCGATCAGAATCATGCCGCAACAGCTCATCTCGTCCTATTAACAACTATACCAGTTTAAAACTGGACCACTCACCGTCTAAACTGACACTAAACACTCCTTCTGAACAGCTCCTCTTTGAGCCTCCGGTCTCTGCTGGCAATCTATGTTCACAAACACCGAATGCCACAAAAATAATCACGCACTCCAATACCGAAGCACACCCCTTTACCCTATCAAATCACCATACGCCCACTACCAAGGCCGCCAACGACCAAAAAGCAAGCACCTATCTATCCAGAAAAAATAAGAAGAAATTGAAGAAACTAAACAAAGCAAAAAAAAAGGGCAACGCATTAACACAATGGCTCGGGACAAAAGTGGTCAAGTCCCCGATTGAGCTGAGCAATAAGGCAGAAAAAATGGCAGCCTCTCAAAATGAAAAAAATGAAAATTCAGAAACCCTACCGAATTGTGCACAGCCACCAGTAGATCACAAATACCCCGGTAATTGCCCAAAGCAAAATGATGGCCTATCAAAACCCCCTGACAATAGTTCCTTGCTTACAATTGCCACAGTACACAACCCCATTATCAAGGACCAAAGTCCAAAAGAAGGAATAGTGGCGGGCGTTTCTTTATCGCCTTGCCTGGGAGTGGAAAAAAACTAACCCTGAGCGTAGTGGGCGTAGTGGGGCTCTGCGGAGCTACGCGGAGTGGGCGAGAAGCTACGCCCACTCCCGCACTCCGCGTAGCCCCACTACGCACCTCCCTCCCGCTGTCCTCTACATACATTATTTAAGAAAAATACCCTTAATAAAACAATTTTAAAGCACTTACCGTGTCCGGGGCTCGTCCGGGGCTCCCTCTTGGAATAGCGTCATCATGGATACCAATGCGGATGCGCGGGCGGCCGCGCATGCGCATTGGTATCTGTGAAGGGACGCTATTCCAAGAGGGAGCCCCGGACGAGCCCCGGACACGGTAAGTGCTTTAAAATTGCTTTAATAAGGGTATTTTGCTTAGATAATGTATGTAGGGGAGGGCGGGAGGGAGGCGGGTGGCGGCCGACTCGGCTACGCACACGGAGTGGGCGTAGTGTTGCCGGCTACGCTGCCTACGCAAAGTGCGTAGGAGGCAACACTACGCCTACTCCGTGGGCGTAGCCGATTCGGACGCCCAGGGTTAAAAAAAAACAGCTCGAGGTTAACGCAAATGCAGATAGCTCTGACTGTAAAATGCCTCGCCCCCAAGAACCGCCAATGTGCAGCGAGCCTCTAAGAATACCCTGCCCTTTAATGATGAAACCAAGCGCACAAGCCAACACAGAGCCCCCTGGCACTATCACTAATGCTCCTAGCATCAACCTGGCTTCACTGTTTCAAGACCCTTGTCTTGGCCAACAACAGCACAGAAAAATACTGCTCTATCCGGAGTACGAATCCCAGGGACAATGGGACATCTTAAATAGAGGTAACATCCTCAGACTTTGCCAGCACTTGCCGGGTCTAGAAAGTGTGAACTCAACGGATATTGAGACAGTGTGCTTCATAGACCCTGTCTCAGTACAAAGAAATGAGTCCACACTGGTGACCTTCTTTAATCCAGAACATGGGGCCACGCTAATGAAGAACAAAAAACAACTGAATGAATGGGGCATCCAGGTTAACCCTTATATCAACACCAACTACCCGTCCTTTTCAAAAAACCTCTCTGACACAGCTATGTCAGCCAATACCAGACTGGACCAAAAACAAGCAAAGTATAGATCCCAGTCATCCTCGATACTGCGGGGCTTCCGGCAAGAGCCGAAAACAGCCTCATGGACAGAGAATCCACTGCAAGTAATCGCCTCCACAGCAGGCGGCCCACGAAAATGCATATTAAAATCCCATAAACCGGAAGACTGGTCTTGGCTCTCTCAGGTGTTTTGGTAGTGCACCAATACCTGTGTTTGGCCACAAACCCAATCACGAGACAGTCAACCATTTAAACATATGTTCTTGGAATATCCGGGGCCTCTCACAGAAGAAAACAGAGCGACTAATCTCAGGTCCGCTGAAGACCCACGAAATCTTTGCCCTACAAGAAACTTGGACCCTGGAAAATACCATCTGGGAAGACTTTACTGTACTAGAATCCACTGCCACCCCTTCTAAGGTAGGCGGCCACGCATCCGGGGGCATGCTGATTGCTGTGAAGAACTCCTTGACTACGAAGTTTGAAATGCTCTATAGCGGGGACGGCGACTATGTCTTTATCAGCTTGGAGATCGAGAGTCAGGCTAAGGGGAAATCAAAGCAAAAAATAATCCTCGGCTGCATCTATCTACATCCAACAAAAACAAGGCGTGAATCCACCTTGAGCAAGTTACTACCAATACTGAACAACCTTGAAGCTCTCTATCCAACTGACCTGTGGCTGATAATGGGTGACTTCAACGCAAACCTAATGGAAATTGACTCTACCCAATCCTCCCAAATAACAACTTTTAACTCAATGTGGGCAATTCCGGAGATAAAATTCCAGTACCAGCGAAAGGACACGAATGGAATAAAACTGGCAACAAAACTGAACCATCTCGGCCTGCGCATCCTCAATGGAAGGATGGCCACAGATCAACCAGCCGCCTACTCACACATATCCCCCTCTCGAATGGCCACTCTAGACTACATGTGGATATCGCTAATGGCCTTCCATCTGGTGTCCCAATTCTTGGTAACACAGTCTTCAGACAGCGACCATGCCATTTTAACATGCAGCATTGCCCTCGGGCCAGTACATCGCCCTAATATAAATCCAATTGGGACTGCTTCAGGCCAGCAGAGTGTGAGGAAACTACGATGGTCAGAAAGTAACCGGGACGCAATCGAAATGGAGGTGGACAAGCTCATGCTCAGAGGTTCCCCTGCCGCTTGCATCCAGGCGACAGCCCCCGCATGGGAAGCTATATTGACCAACTTTAGAGACCTTTTCGCCTCAAAAATGCCAAACAATCGATCTAGGGACATTCCGACTATGACAACTTTATCAGTTCAACAACAACATACAAGAACTGTTAAGAGTAAACTAAACAAGCTACAAAGAAAAACTGCTCATAATGAAAACGATCACAAACTTTTGAAGGAGGATATCATGGCTGCGCGGAAAGCTTATAGGAAGGAACGCTTTGCCCTAAAGAAATTGGAAGAAGACCAGCACTGGGCAACAGCCTTTGAGATTGTAAAATCTAAAGATCAAAGGAAATTCTGGAATTGGGTTAATAAGGCCAGTCAAACCACCAAACCACCTACCGCAACCAACATCTCTACGGCGGATTGGGAAACCTACGTTAAAATGCTTTATACAGCTCCATATGGCCAGATTACCAACAGCCCAGCCTTTCTCGATCAATCAGTCAACCAGGAAGAAACCACCAACCTTGTCAATACACTAATGGTTGACATAACCAGAATAATAAAGAAAATGCGCTCGGATGGCGCCCCAGGACCTAATGGAATCCCGACCCAAGTATTGAAAACTTCTGCTGGAAAATTGGCCCAGATACTGACACCCCTCTTTGAGGTCAGAATACTGGGTGGCCCCATCCCGGCGTCTTGGCACGGATCGCTCCTTGTCCCCTTTCATAAGAAAGGACCGCGCTCCAATCCCGACAACTATCGGATGATAGCTCTCTTAGATGTGGACGGGAAGGCATATGCTAGTATTCTCTTAACAGCACTTACTTCTTGGGCGGAAACCAACAACCTAGTTCCCTTCACTCAAACTGGTTTCCAGAGAGGCTGCCACATTGAAGACAACCTGATATGCATTGCTCACTTGATGGAATCCACCTTAGCCGCAAAAGGTAAAACCTTACATCTCGGTTTTATCGATTTTCGAAAAGCCTTTGACAGCGTAAGTCGGCCAAAATTGTGGGAAAAACTTGCAAGATGGGGTATTCCGCAGTCGCTACTGAAAGCATTAATCGCTCTACATACTGACACCTGGGTCAAAGTGCACATCGAGTTGGTCAACCTCCAATAAAATCTACACTACCAGAGGCTTAAAGCAAGGGTGCACCCTTGCACCAATGCTTTTCAACCTGTACCTTGCGGATCTCCCCGAATGGTTGTCACGCATTCGTGTTTTCCCTCCAAGAATAGAGTCAAGAAAGATCCAAACTCTGCAATACGCAGATGACATCATACTGCTAGATCAAACCCAGGTAGATCTCCAGAGACTGTTCGACTTCCTTGCTCAGTACTGCAATACGAACCTGCTTGAGATAAACGTGACGAAAACTAAAGCAATGATAATAACATCTCAAAAAACCAAAAAGCCCACGTGATTCATTGAAGGGAAAAGACTGGAAACTGTTACTACCTATAAGTACCTGGGGGTGTGGATCGACCACAAAGGGAGAACCTCTGTGCACACAACCGAAATGCAGGCCGTGGCCCGTAGCCTGGAAGGGGCCTTTATAAGAACGAAAAGTGCTTTGCACTCTCAAAATTTAGTACCACTAATAAAACTGATTACCGCAAAATTACTCCCCACTATCTCCTTTGGTGCAATAATATTCACGGACAAAATGAATAATTGGCTGGACAGAGCACAATCGTCCTGTTATCGTAGGGTTTTTCGACTGCCAAATTCTACTGCCCATGCCCAAATTCGGAAAGAATTTGGACTGTCCTCCCAGAGATGGATAATGAGTGCACGCTATATTAACTATTGTCTAAAAGCAAAGCTCGCTTGCCCCCACTCCTTAAAAAAGCGTTCTATGGTTAGTCCTCTGCAACCACAAAACATCGTGGAACAAATATCTGACATCATGTCTAGAATCCCTCAAAGCAAAGGACATATGGTCATCCTCGTTGCCCATTGCGGCAAAAACAAATCTTCTAACCAAACAAGCAAACATGTTATCAAGCGACCACGACGAGCAACGGGTCGCTCAGCTCTTTCATGGCCCCTGGGTTTCAAAATTATACAACCAGAAAATTCTTCCGCCATATCTGGCAGCTCCTATGAAAGTTCACATAAAACTTAAATTAATGCAATTTCGTTTCGGTTTAATTCCACTGATGGCATACAAGTTTGGCCAGGGGTACAGGAAAGAGGCATCGTCTCAATGCCGCTTTTGCAAGAAGGAGGAGGAAAACCTTATTCACATACTGTGCATTTGCCAAAAACTCAGAGCCCAAAGAAACTTCTGGTTGCGTCCTATTTGGCTTCTTCTTAACATCAGGACCTGCCAGGAAGCACTAAAGGCTTGCATGAGGGGTGACTCGCCGCAGTTGGCGGCTCGTTTTGTTAAGTTTATTCTAGACATTAATTCCCCTAATCTGATTTCTGACCCAGCCTGAGTTTTTCTCATCTCCTGGTGACACTACTGGACGTCTTTTCCAATTTATAATTTCTCTGTTTTAACTGTTTTGTGTATTTTCTCACCCTTAATACGTAATGGCTAACCTAGTGTCTGTACATTGCAATGATTTTAATTAAATGCGCAATAAAAATGTTACTTACTTACTTACTCACTTTTTGGTATGCATGAAACAATTTTTCTAAAACCGCAATTTTTTGCAGTTCCTAAAAATGCGATTGCATTTAAGGAATCGCATTTGTGCGATTCCTTAAATGCAATGCATGAATGTTTAAAAAAATGCAAATCTCCAAATAGGAGGAGCAAATTAACACGAGGTTGACCCTCGTGTTAATTTGCGAAATCTTTCAAAAAAGCTCAAAAAAGCATTTTTGAAAGTGTCATGTTACACACACATATGTCCTTTGGACACGTGTGTATGAAACTTGCACTTAAAAAAAATTTCAAGGGTGCAGGGGGGGGGTCCTTTGGACACCCCTCAGCACCCTTGAAATGCATCAACAAATTGCAATTCGCAACAAAAAAAAATTGCAAAAAGTCATTGATCCCTATGGGCCTCTAGGCCCATAGGAATCAATGTAATGCCATTCCTTAATTGCGATTCGCAATTAAGGAATCGCAAATACAGAAAATGAAGAAATCCCAAAAACTTTTAAGATTTCTTGATGCATAGGTTTTGCAATTCCTAAATTGCGATTCCTTAATTTTCGCAATTTAGGAATCGCAAAATCCTACAGTGATGCATGTGGCCGATAGTTTCCACATTTTCCACATACTTCATCTGCTGTATAACCTGACGATTTTAACCAAAATTAACATTTTTTGTTTCTAGCTCAAACGGATCAAAAGTTACTAAAAACATGGCCAAGTGTTGATGTAAACATGAAACGCTTCTCAAAGGTTAAATGATCATCTTTCAGCTGCTTATGTCTGTATTTGGCAGTTAAAGTGGTATTAATGAGGTGAAATCTTTATCCAGAGAGTATTACCATGTGTGAAAAATGTCCCAAAAAACTGAAGTAATGCTATAAACAAATGTACTGCATTATGCCACATAATTGACTTTTCTTGCTGCATAATTTAGTCCACCTTGCCACATAATTTGGTGCGCCCCCGATACATAATTCCAGTGGTCCTGATCATAATCACGTATAACTGAAACCTGTGCTGAGGGATATGCCTTCTGTGCACACTTCTTGTATTGAGCCTGTTTTTAAGTTCTCGTAGAGTAGTACTAAAGGCGACAAAGACATATGCAGAACATGATTTGCTCGTCAATAATTACTTTGAATAAGTAGGAGAACCATACTTGCAAAGCAGGACTGCCCATTTCAAGACCCTCAACTTTCCTCTAAACCACATTTAGTGAGTAGACTGAGATTGGGTGGAGGTTCCACTGCGGGGTAACATTCAATGTACATTGGGGCCACCAGGTTAAAGGTAACCCCAGGGGTGGGGAAAATCCGACCCATTATGAGCTGGAACCTGAGTGTTCTCTTTGAAATGAGGAAATACTAGGGGAACTTGTAATTCTATGTCCAGTTACCCTGACAATCACTCAGTTTGGGCAGCGACTTTCACACAGAGATTTTTACTGCTAAAATCTCTGGGTGAAAATTAAGAGATCCTCAGTGTTCCCTTGGATCTCATAACTTCAGTGGGGCCAGTAACTGCTGATACCGGCCCTATTGAAATTAAGAGGCCAGTAGTGAAGAGGCCTAATAGATAAACAGAGAGGCCTTGATTTAGATGTCAGTGGACGGGTTACTCAGTCACAATGGCGTGGACATTTCATCCGCTGAAATGTAAATTCCATAGGGCGTAATGGAATTTGTATTTCAGCGGATTGGATATCCGTCACTGTTTTGTAAGTATAGACCGTTCGGCGAGATCTAAATCAGCCGTGAATGCCCTATTACAGTTGCTTTGTAATTCCGATGGAGCCGGTAGCAAAAACTACCGGCTCTTGTTGAAACTTAGATCTCTGTGGATCTGTTTGGTTTAATCTGGAGATTTTAGCTGCTAAAAGTAGCCAACGTCCCTCTGTGAATTTCCCTGGGGAAATGAGGTATTATCAGAGTAAACTGATCAGAATGAATGATGTTAGAACTGAGGGTCTCTAGTTGGCAGAGGTAGGTACCACTGTCCAAATAGGGACACTTGCTTCTAGTCAGGGTAAGGAGGAAACTCTCTGAGATAACCCCCGCTCACCCCCTTGGTAGCTTGGCACGAGCAGTCAAGGCTTATCAAAGGCAATGTGTAAAGTATTTGTACCAACACTCACAGTAATACAGTGAAAACACCACAAACTGACTCCACAACAGTTTAGAAAAATAAAGGTATTTAATCTAAACTACACAAGACCAAAACGACAAAAAAATCCAACATACACCGTTCAAGAATATGGTTTCAAAAGAGTTCTTAAAGTTGCGATAAAATATTCCACAGTTGCGTGAAAAGTTCACAGTTGCGTCACGTTTAGCCAACAGTACCTTGAAATGCGACAAAGTTCCAAAACAGAAGCTGGTGCGGTGGAAAACAAGCGATGCGTCACTCCTGAGACCTTGGGGAGGCGATGCGACAACCCCACTGGATGTAGCGGGCGTGTTGCGGTGACTCCGATCTGTATGGGGAGTGATGCGATAACTTGTATGGATTCAGGTGCGGAGGTTCCGTAGTGAAAAAGCTCGCAAAGGCACGAAGCGATGATCTTTGGGGCTGCGACGATCACCGGGGCGACGATGCGCAGACCAGCGGTGATCTTCCTCTTGCAGCTACTCGATTCGATGGCTCTGCGACGACACTCACAGCGATGTGATGCGGTCCGCAAGCAAGCGGTGCGACGATCTCACCCAGCGACGACAGGCTCTGCAACGACACTCGCAGCGATGGTGATCTTCCCGCACCGGTCTGGTGCGTCCCGCAAATGAAGGATGCGATGACTCTGGCAACAGCAACAGGCGCTGTGACGATCTCGGGCTTCGTAGCGGCGGGAGTTTCCTCGCACTGACAGGGATGCGCTCCGCAAGCGGGCGATGCGACAAAACTTGCAGAAAGTATTTAAAAGCATGGTTTCCAGCTTCCCAAAACAGGTACTACTTCCAGAGGCACCACAACTGGCCCAAGCACTCTAGGAAGGACAGATCTCTCTCAGCAGAGTTCAGGGAAGCTGGGGGTGAAGTCCTTTTGTTCCTGGGACTTCTTAACAGGGAGCCAGCTCTTCTCAGGCCCTTTGAGATTCATTCAAGCAAGGGGATACAGCACCAAAAGTAAAGTCCTTCCCCTCTCCTTGGCAGCAAAGTAACAGCAGGTCAGTCCAGCAGAGCAACAGCAGGACAGTCTTCCTTCTTCAGTTTCAGCTTTCTCCTTGGCAGAGGTTCCTTCTTGATTCCAGGATGATCTAATTTTCTGTAGTCAGGGGTCCTGTACTTATACCCCTAAAAGTCTTTGATCCCTTTATGCGGGAGGGCTCTGAGCCCAGTCTGAAACAGTTCTGGGTGTTCCTTGAGCACTTTGTTTTCTTGGCCTCTCCTTTCCTTTTAGGGAGAGGGGCAGGGTCGTCAGCCGCCCAGCAGGAGGTGGAGGCAGCATTGTGGAAGTCAGGCACAACCCTATTTAGGCCCAGCTGCTATCCCCTCCCACCACTCAAGATGCAGATGCAGTCATTCAGCCTAGGGCTGACTCAGCCAGCCTCCTGGGGGCTCCCAGCCTCTGTCACTCTCGAACCAGACAGTCAATTCACAAACGGGCCAAGGCACACAGAAAGGTCAGACAAGAGAAAAGCAACTTTCTAAAAGTGCTGTTCTCAAACACAGGATTCAAAAACAACCTTTCCTAAAAGATGTGTTATTAAATTTTGAGTTCAGGGATACCAGACGTTTATGTACTATCTTGCTCCTATGGGAAGATATGCTGGTACCCACTGTAGCCAGCATTCCCTATGATTGCCTATTGGGCAAGATGGCCTTACAATAGTGAAAAACGAAAATGGCTGTAATTCACTACCAGAGTATGTCACCTGCACAAGTACATGCTCTACCTTTCACATACACTGCACCCTGCCCAAGGGGGTACCTTGGGCCTTCCATAGGGGGGACCTATGTGTACCGAAAGGGAAGGGTTAGGCCTGGTCAGTGGGGACACTGACCAGGACGACATGGCAGTTCACAGACTGCACACAGGTACTGCGGTGGCAGGCCTGAGACACCATTTTAGGGCTACTCATGTGGGTGGCACGATCAGTGCTGCAGGCCCACTAGTAGCATTTGTTATCACCAGCCCTGGCACACTCAGTGCACGTTACTAGGGACTTCTTGGTGACACAAATATGCCAATCATGGATAACCAATCACAATAACAATTTACACAGGGAGCACTTGCACTTTGACACTGAGCAGCAGTGGCAAAGTGCCCAAAGCATCTAAATCAGCAAAACGAAATCCAGCACAGCATTAAAAGTACAGGAAGTAGAGGCAAAAAGATAGGGGGAAACCACGCCAAGGATGCCAGGTCTAACACGATTCCCCTCCAGCTGAAAGTGGGGAGAACTACCCACCCTCTTGGGAGTTCTCTTCACTAAGGCAGAAAAACCTGGACAGACCATTAGCATTGGCGTGTTCTGTGCCAGGGCGGTGTTTCACCGTAAAGTCCATTCCCTGTAGGGAGATGGACCACCTCAACAGTTTTGGGCTCTCACCCCTCATCTGCATTAACCATCTGAAGGGCCTGTGGTCTGTCTGAACACAGAAGTGAGTCCCAAACAGGTAGGGCCTCAGCTTCTTCAGAGCCCAGGCCACAGCAAAAGCATCCCTTTCAATTGCACGCCACCTCTGTTCCATGGGGAGTAGCCTCCTACTAATGAAAGCTACAGGTTGGTCCCAGCCCTCGTCGTTGATCTGTGAGAGTACTGCTCCCACACCATGCTCCGAAGCGTCTGTCTGCACTATGAACTCACTAGAGAAGTCAGGTACCTTAAGCACCGGTGCTGTGCACATGGCAGTCTCCAGGACATCAAAAGCAGTTTGTCAGGCTTCGGTCCAGTTCACTTTCTTGGGCTGCTTCTTGGAAGTCAGCTCTGTCAAGGCGGCAACAATGGTACCGTATCCCTTGACAAACCATCTGTAATACCTGGTGAGACCTAAAAAGGCTCCCACCTCTGTAAGGGTCTTGGGGGACTCCCAAGCCAGAATGGTATCAATCTTCGCCTGTAGGGGCGCCACCTGCCCGCTCCCCACCTAGTGTTGCAAATACACCACAGATCCCTGCCTTATGTGGCACTTGCTGGCCTTGATAGTGAGGCCTGCCCTTTGCAGAGCCTTCAACACTTCACAGAGGTGTTGCAAGTGTTCTTCCCATGTGGAGCTGAACACAGCAATGTCATCCAGGTATGCAGCGCTGAATTCCTCCAGCCTGGTCAGTACATGGTTAACCAGTCTCTGGAATGTGGCTGGGGCATTCTTTAACCCAAAGGGCATGACTCGGAACTGGAAGTGCCCCTCTGGCGTTGAGAATGCAGACCTCTCTTTGGCCCCCTCAGTTAAGGCAATCTGCCAGTACCCAGAAGTTAAGTCAAACGTACTGAGGTACTGGGCAGCTCCTAGCTGATCCACGGGCTCATCAGCTCTGGGGATGGGGTGTGCATCAGTCTTCGTGCCCGCATTGAGCCCACGGTAGTCCACACAAAACCAGAGTTCTGGAGTGGCACCGGGAGCAGCAGCTTTTGGCACTAAGACCACTGGGCTAGCCCAGGGGCTGCTGGAGGGCTCAATCACCCCTAGCGCCAATATCTTGGAAACCTCTTCCTTGATGCTGGCTCTGACCTTGTCAGCTACCCTGTAAAATTTCTGTTTCACAGGCAGACTATCTCTAGTGTCCACATCATGGACGCACCAGTTGGTGAAACTGGGGTCAGGGAGGACAGGGAGACAAACTGACCCAACACCTGGCGACTGTCCCGCTGCTGTTCTGGGGTCAGGGTGGGTGAGAGGACCACACCCTCCACTGACCCGTCTTGCTCCTTGGCTGCCAGGAGGTCAGGGAGAGGATCACTATCCTCTTCCCTTCCAGCATCTGTAGCCATGAGCATTGTCCCTTCAGACCTCTCAAAGTGGGGTTTGAGGCGGTACACATGCAAGACTCTCAGGGGCTGCCTGGGGGTCTTCAAGTTCACCAGGTAGGTTACTTCGCTCCTGCGCTCCACCACCTAATATGGACCAGTTCACTTGTCTTCGAGCGCACAAGGCTCCACTGGCGCCATCACCCACACTTTCTGCCCAGGTTGAAATTCGACCAGAGTGGTATTCTGGTCATACTCTCTTTTCATTTCTTCCTGGCTAGCTTCCAGGTTCTCCTGAGCAAGCTTCCTGAAGCGTTGTGTCTGGTTGCGGAAGGCCAGCACATAGCTGAACACATCCTGGGGGGTTTTCCCACAGGATTTCTCCCACCCCTCCTTCACCAGTGTGAGAGGTCCTCTAACAGGGTGGCCATACAGGAGTTCAAAGGGACTGAACCCTAAGAGCTTCCGTGGCACCTCCCTGTAGGCGAACAAGAGGCTTGGTAGAAAGACGTCCCACTTCCGTCTCATGGGCTCCGCTAGGCCCATAATCATACCTTTCAGGGTGCGGTTGAACCTTTCAATCAACCCATTTCCTTGAGGGTGGTAAGAAGTGGTGAACTTATAAGTTACCCCACACTCCTCCCACAGAGACTTCATGTACCTAGAGATGAAGTTGGTATCCCGGTCCGAGACCACCTCTCTGGGGAACCCCACACAGGAAAAGATCCCCATCAATGCACGGCCTACCACAGGTGCTGTGATTGTCCTGAGAGGGACTGCTTCCGGGTACCGGGTGGTATGGTCCACCAAATCTAGGATGAACCTGTTGCCTAGGGCTGTCTTGGAGTCCAGGGGCCCCACGATGTCGAAGCCCACCCACTCGAAAGGGGTGCTCACCACAGGAAAGGGTTGGAGGGGTGCCTTGCACTTCCCTCCACTCTTACCACTGTTTGGCAAGTTCTACTAAAGGTACTGACGTGCTTCTTCATCTGGGGCCAGTAGAAGTGGGTGACAAGCCTCTGGAAGGTCTTGTCTTGCCCCAGATGTCCTGAGAGAGGCACATCAGGCCATCAGGCCATCAGGCCATTAGGAAGTTCCTGAAGCGCTCAGGTACCACCAGCACACGGGCTGCACCGGGATCAGCAAACTTAGGCTCACTATGCAATAACTCATCTTCCCAGTAAATGAGATGATGTTTGGACGCTCCACCTGCTGCCTGGTCTGCAGCCTGTTGCCGCACACCAATGAGGGAAGGGCACTCTTTCTGTGCCTTGCAGAATTCCTCCCTGGAGGGCCCACCTTCTTGCTGCCATTGGGTCAGCTCAGGCAGGTCGAACAGTTCGGTCACCTGTTCCCCTGCAGGTTCCAGGGCATCCCCCTCAGGTTCTGCTCCTTCCTGGACCATGGGAATGGCTGGGGCTGGTTTCCCGCGCCCCCTGCCTCTTCCTCTCCTGGCAGGTCTCTGGGCCACTGTTTCAGGCTCCAGTTCTGCTGAATCACCCTTACTGACTGCCATAGCTCGCGTGGTCACACAGATCCACGCAGGCTAACCCAACATCTCCAAATGAGTTCGGTGCTCCACATCCTTCCATGGAGAACTCTCCAGGTCATTACCTAGCAGACAGTCTACAGGCAAGGCATCACTGACAACAACTTCCAAGAGACGAGAGACCCCCCCATTCAAAGGGGACACGCGCCACTTTGCAGAGGCGCACTGAGCTGTCAGCTGCCACTACAGGGCGGAGTACATTGGGAATGACCTGCTCTTCTGACACCCAATGACACCTCACGGATGTCACGCTGGCTCCTGTGTCTTTCAGAGCCTCTATCTCTCTCCCATTGATGATCACCTTCTGCCCGTATTTCTTAGTGTTAGGGGGCAGTAAGGTTTCCTGGACCATCTCTTGGTCTCCTAAAGAAACAATGGTCATAACTGCTAGACCCTCCTCCCCACTAGAAATCAAATCCCCTCCCAAAGCTACACTTGCTAACCCTGGGGCTGGAGCACCAGTGGGTGCTGGAGGTTTCTTGGGACATCTAGGAGCAAAGTGGCCACCTCATTGCAGTGATAGCAGGTAGGGGGACACCTGTTGTCCCTATTGTCTCTATTGTCCTGCCTGCCCCTAGGGGGCCATGGCTGTCTAGGTCTGGGGGGTTGGGATTCCTTTCCCATGGAACTATTTTGGAGCCCTTGAAGGAACTCCGTTTCTTTACCCTTGTCCCCCCACTCTTCTGCTGGGGACCCTGCCCACTTTAGTGGAATAGTGTGGCTCACTGATTAGAGGCAGCAGACCCGGGAGCAGAAGTCAGCCTGGGACCAGGGTTCAATTCCCGACGCGGCAGGGTCGTGGACTTGGGTCAGCAGACTCGATAATTCTCGCTTCGGTGCTTACTCTAATCAGGGGTTCCACTCGGCAACTCTGGGCATTAGCTTGCCTAATCTCCACAACGGCCCCATCATTTCCGGGGATGCCTGGCTCCACCTTGGGGACTCCCAGCAGGGACCATCCCACAGGGAAAGCCAGAATGGGTTCCCCAGAGTTATACAGCGCCAGGAAACCTACGGACGGGTAGCAGTGCGCTTTACAAGCTCAAATACATACATACATACATACATACCCACAATTCCTCTGTGAACCCTGGTACTGGTCCAGCGGTCTGCCTCCTTAGCAAGCTCAATGGGGTCAGTCAGCTTGCTGCCTAAAAGATGATGTACAAAAGGGGGTGGTGATGGACGGAGCATCTGAACCAATCAAACACTCACACCCAGTCAACAGATCTGGGTTTAATCCATCACGGTTCTTTAGCTCACTCTGCCACCCCAGTTCAGACATGGCCATATGCAAATTAGTCTGACCCTGTGCCTCATGTGAACAGTCCACCCCGAACTGCCAAGGCATGCCTTCCCTGGACCGGAAACAAGCTTCCAAGGACCGCATTCTGGCATTTCAGCCGTCTTCTGCCAGGCTTGCTTGAATCCAGTGGCAAAGTGAGCAAGAGACTCCCGTCTGAGCATACCCTGCCAACTTATGGCGAACAAAGAGGTACAAAAGGGGGTGGGGATGGACAGAGCATCTGAACCAATCAAACACTCACACCCAGTCTACAGATCTGGGTTTAATCCATCACCGTTCTTTAGCCCACTCTGCCACCCCAGTTCAGACATGGCCATATGCAAATAAGTCTGACCCTGTGCCTCATGGGAACAGTCCTGCCCAAATGCCAAGCCATGCCTTCCCTAGACTGGAAACAAACCTTCTAGGACCGGTTTCTTGCATTTCAGCCGTCTTCAGCCAGGCTTGCTTGAAACCAAGTGGCAAAGTGAGCAAGGGACTCAAGTCTGAGCTTACCCTGCCAACTAATGGCGAACAAAGCGGTACAAAAGGGGGTGGTGATGGACGGGGCATCCGAACCAATCAAACACTCACACCCAGTCAACAGATCTGGGTTTAATCCATCACCGTGCTTTAGACCACTCTACCACCCCAGTTCAGACATGGCCATATGCAAATCAGTCTGACCCTGTGCCTCATGGGAACAGTCCAGCCCAAACTGCCAAGCCATGCCTTCCCTGGACCAGAAACAAGATTCCTAGGACCGGTTTCTGGCATTTCAGCTGTCTTCAGCCAGGCTTGTTTGAATCCAGTGGCAAAGTGAGCAAGGGACTCACGTCTGAGCATACCCTGCCAACTTATGGCGAACAAAGCGGTACAAAAGGGAGTGGTGATGGATGGAGCATCTGAATCAATCAAACACTCACACCCAGTCAACAGATCTGGGTTTCATCCATCACGGTTCTTTATCCCACTCTGCCACCCCAGTTCAGACATGGCCATATGCAAATCAGTCTGACCCCGTGCCTCATGGGAACAGTCCAGCCTGAACTGCCAAGCCATGCATTCCCTGGACAGGAAACAAACTTCCTAGGACCGGTTTCTGGCATTTCAGCCGTCTTCAGCCAGGCTTGCTTGAATCCAGTGGCAAAGTGAGCAAGGGACTCCGGTCTGAGCATACCCTGCTAACTTATGGCGAACATAGAGGTACAAAAGGGGGTGGTGATGGACGGAGCATCTGAACCAATCAAACACTCACACCCAGTCAACAGTTCTGGGTTTAATCCATTACCGTTCTTTATCCCACTCTGCCACCCCAGTTCAGACATGGCCATTTGCAAATCAGTCTGACCCTGTGCCTCATGGGAACAGTCCAGCCCAAACTGCCAAGCCATGCCTTCCCTGGACCGGAAACAAGCCTTCTAGGACCGGTTTCTGGCATTTCAGCCGTCATCAGCCAGACTTGCTTGAATCCAGTGGCAAAGTGAGCAAGGGACTCACATCTGAGCATACCCTGCCAATTTATGGCCAAGAAAGCGGTACAAAAGGGGGTGGTGATGGATGGAGCATCTGAACCAATCAAACACTCACACCCAGTCAACAGATCTGGGTTTAATCCATCACCGTTCTTTAGCCCACTCTGCCACCCCAGTTCAGACATGGCTATATGCAAATCAGTCTGACCCAGTGCCTCATGGGAACAGTCCAGCCGAACTGCCAAGCCATGCCTTCCCTGGACCAGAAACAAACTTCCTAGGACCGGTTTCTGGCATTTCAGCCGTCTTCAGCCAGGCTTGCTTGAATCCAGTGGCAAAGTGAGCAAGGGACTCACGTCTGAGCATACCCTGCCAACTTATGGCGAACAAAGCGGTACAAAAGGGGGTGGTAATGGACGGAGCATCTGAACCAATCAAACACTCACACCCAGTCAACAGATCTGAACTGGGGTGGCAGAGTGGGCTAAAGAACGGTGATGGATTAAACCCAGATCTGTTGACTGGGTGTGAGTGTTTGATTGGGGACACAGCACCAAAAGCAAAGCCCTTCCCCTCTCCTTGGCAGCAAAGCAACAGCAGGTCAATCCAGCAGAGCAACAGCAGGACAGCCTTCCTTCTTCAGTTTCAGCTTTCTCCTCGGCAGAGGTTCCTTCTTGATTCCAGGAAGATCTAATTTTCTGTATCCAGGGTTCCTGTACTTATACCCCTAAAAGTCTTTGATCCCTTTGTGCAGGAGGGCTCTGAGCCCATTCCGAAACAGTTCTGGGTGCTCCTTGAGCACTTTGTTTTCCTGGCCTCTCCTTTCCTTTCAGGGAGAGGGGCAGGGTCGTCAGCCGCCCAGCAGGAGGTGGAGGCAGCATTGTGGAAGGCAGGCACAGCCCCATTCAGGCCCAGATGCTATCTCCTCCCACCACTCAAGAGGCAGATGCATTCATTCAGCCTGGGGCTGACTCAGCCAGCCTCCTGGGGGCTCCCAGCCTCTGTCACTCTCAAACCAGACAGTCAAATCACAAACATGCCAAGGCACACAGAAAGGTCAGACAAGAGAACAGCAACTTTCTAAAAGTGCTGTTCTTAATCACAGGATTCAAAAACAACCTTTCCTAAAAGATGTGTTATTAAATTCTGAGTTCAGGGATACCAGACTTTTATGTCCTTTCTTGCTCCTATGGGAAGATATGCTGGTAGCTACTGTAACCAGCATTCCCCATGAAAGCATATGGGGCAAGATAGCCTTACAATAGTGAAAAACGAAAATGGCTGTAGTTCACTACCAGAGCATGTCACCTGCACAAGTACATGTTCTACCTTTCACATACACTGCACCCTTCCCAAGGGGGTACCTTGGGCCCTCCATAGGGGGACCAATGTGTACCGAAAGGGAAGGGTTAGCCTGGTCAGTGGGGACACTGACCAGGAGGACATGGCAGTTCACAGACTGCACACAGTCACTGCGGTGGTAGGCCTGAGACACCATTTTAGGGCTACTCATGTGGGTGGCAAAATCACTGCCGCAGGCCCACTAGTAGCATTTGTTATCACCAGCCCTGGCACACTCAGTGCACTTTACTAGGGACTTCTTGGTGACACAAATATGCCAATCATGGATAACCAATCACAATAACAATTTACACAGGGAGCACTTGCACTTTGACACTGAGCAGCAGTGGCAAAGTACCCAAAGCATCTAAACCAGCAAAAACGAAATCCAGCACAGCATCAAAAATACAGGAGGTAGAGGCAGAAATATAGGGGGAAACCACGCCAAAGATGCCAGGTCTAACAAACGATTACCCTGGTAATTTCTCATTTCTACAGTTACCATCAAGAGCATACTTGTAATCCCCGAAAACTCCACCTCACCAGAGTTACCAATGCACCTCGTTGAATTACTCCAGAAGGCAAAGCTACCAGATGTAACAATAGGACCTCGAAATCAGGCCCCACAGCCAAGAAGTAATTCGATTTTTTTTTAATTTTACTATAATTGTGTTACTTTGAATGGACAACTGGTCTGAAATGAATTCAAGAAATCTGAATATGACATCTCATGTATTGGTTTATATACTATAAAGGAAATGTGGCAGGTGGAAGTACTCCTACATCTACGTCAATGCACAGGATTGGAGGGTGGTCATATTCTTTAAAATGTATAGCTCAGGATGATTTTTCCACTGATGATATTTGGATACTATGAAGGAGGAGCCGGACTTTGATATGTCAGTACTGTACAGCACTGGCGTAACGAAAATTGAGGGGGCCTCCCTGCAAGGTATGTGGAGGGGCCCCTCCGGGCTCAATTAGGAGCTCTCCGACAGACTGCAGTGCCGAGGGCCCCCCTGGAGCTTCGGCCCCCCCCCGCACCGCATGGGCTGCAGGGGCCTTTGTTATGCCCCTGCTGTACAGTTTGGGCCCTGAGCTTTAATCAGAAGCTGAAAGTCAGCCACTGTGGCTTTGGAAGACATCAGGAAATACCATAAATGGAAGGGATGTCCTAAAAGCTGTCCATATTGCTTCGAATCTGTTGGAATTACTTGCATGAATCAGAATGTGGCACAAGTTGCGTTCTGTGAAAGTCTGGACCGCAAGGTATCAGTTTTTACAGGGTACATCTCTTGACTGCAAGGATGTGGCACTATCTGTGTGACGGTCAGGACTGGCAGCTTTTTTCTGATTCCCAATTGGATCTCAAAGCAAATGTTAAGAAACTTGAGTCCTATGCATGCAATAATTGTACTGTACACTGGAGCCAAAGATGTTTTTCCTGAATTAAAGCTCAAGCAGATATTTTCCAACAAGTGTTTGGTGTGGGATACAACATTTCTTATGTTGGACAGTTCCTGAGATACTTCTATATAATTTATTTACATTGTGTAACGACTTTGCACAGAACCTGTTCTTTGTTGCAGTGGGAGTGAGACTTTACCTGCCCTTGCACTTTATTCATAGCTGCCCCTTCTGGTGTTCCTGTTCTCTGGACTTACTGCACCAACTTTGTGTTTCCCCACCAGAGTAGGGGATTACGGTGAAGAAGGGTTCAACCATTACAGTGCATGGGGCAATACGGCAAGTGGTGCAGTGCTCACTTTTTTAAGTCTGTCATTGTACCGTCGGACCAGAAGCAGCAAGGCAGGCTTGTGGAATTGCTTCCAAGTCGCCACTAGACTCAATAAATGGTTGAAGCCAACACTCTATCGTTAAACGAGGTCGGTAATGTAATAACTATACTTGAAAGCATCACAATGTTTAGTGATTTATAAAAAAAAATAGATTTGAATATTCTCTTTGAAACCTGCAAAAGCCACATCAATTTGCAATATGTATGTTTGAGTTATATTGTCATCTTGGACTTCAGTCAATTGATTAATTTTGTCTCAGTGATAAAAGCCTGCTGTTCCTCTAATGCACCCAGTGCCAACTGCTGTAGTGTAGCTCCTATTTTCCCAATAGGCTCTGCGCATTGGAATAGTACCTACAGCAGTAAAGACCTAGGCCAGACGTTAACTAGGTCTACTACTGTCGAAACTAGACTTAATTTTTGGGTTTGCCAGCTAAGCTCAGAGTTCGCTAGAAACTTTCTCGAATGTTCAAGGAAGGATGAACTCCCCTGATTAGACAAGAAGGGATTTAGTTTCTGACAACCATAGAACATGACAACTTTGCTCTCCCCTAATCAAGAGTCAATCTCGAGAGTCGTGTGAGCACAAGGCAATTATTTTACTCAGTCAGTACGTGCATTCTTAGTCTCATCAGAATGTAGAGAAAAGGAAGAGACGGGCGTGTTCAATAAAAGATGTTATTTATTGATCAGTCTCTTTTCTCGTACAAGAGAAATGGATCGATATTATTGCAATACTTATAGTTAAGTAAAGTGCATACATTAGAAGCAATAGTATAAAATAATACTGTAAAAACATTGATATGGTTTCTGAGCCATATGATGTTTAAAATGATTAAAATATATTTACATACACATATACATTTGACTAAACGTACTCAACTGGTGTTTCTAAATACGCCTACCCCGTGTACCTGACCTAAGTCTAATGCGTGGGCGGGAATAGAAAGTTACAGTTTAGTTTAAGTTTGTTTTTGCCAAGTGAATAACTAAAGAATTCTCTAGGAGGGGTTATTCAGTTCTGTACCTGGAATTTAGGATGAATGAGGAATGGTATCTCTTTCTCTGCTCTCGATATTCCAGGCTGCCTGCGAGGGCTGCCCAGAAGCGCCGGTGCTGGGTCTCTCGGCTTGAGATAGCAGCGCGTCTCTCAGCGCGTCAGGAAGGCGGGGCTGCTGCCTGCGGGGTCTGCTTCTGCTCTCGGCTTCGGCAAGTATGGCTGCTCCGTCTTGTCACCACGCGTGTGTTTGCATAGGGCAAGGTCCGCAATATTTATACCTTAAAGGTGCCGAGATTGACGTAAGGATGGACATAGGTACGTCAATAAAGATGTCATACGACTTGCTCGTTAGCACATTCTTTACTAAAGTTCTCTGTGAAATCAAAACAATGGCCGCACGGATTATCCAGGTTGTCATAGGTTTGATTTGTTATGAGAACGTCGTATGCCTTATCAGGGGCTGGAGGAATATCGCTTGTCTAATTAGATCTCAAGCGTTATGACCTAATCAGATAACACGTTCCTGTGCCGTAGTGTGACTGCGTCAGATAACGGTATCTGCATCATGGGGGATTTCTTGCCTCATGGGCTGACTGTTAGTTAACTAGCTAGTAAGTTTAACCAGAATAGGGTCAGGAATAGGGGGATCGAATCAGAACCTATAGAAATACACGACACCCACTCCACGCTAACTATGGTCATATCTACTAATCTATGCATAGTATAACATAGTACTACATACTATAGAGTATAGTGTATACCTTACCACCCCAAAATACATAAATGCATTTCGAAATTTTCAAATATACTGAAAAATTGCAGTCATATATATTGTATGCACTTAAGCTATGAATTAGATGCAAAAGTGAACACGCATTGTTATGCATTATTGATTGTTGGTATATGAGAAATACACATGAAATGGCTCTTAATATGGCTATACAGAAAAAAAGTCGAAACCATTTCATCACATAAAATCTATTGCGAACATACCAGCGGGCAGCTAAAGTCTATAAAGTCTATAAAGTATCTAAAATAGAAATCTTAGTTCTCTAGGAATAGTCTCTTACTTTAAGCAGAAAATCAGTGTCCCGGGAAAAAATATATAGAAAAATATTTTAGGGGCTTGCTGAAAAAAGTTGCTGTCCGTGAACTGGATTGTAATTGTTCATGTGACTTTATTTTTAAAGTTGAAGGCCGAATTCAGGGAACGCCGTGTGCGAGTTTACTCAAAAGTCTCTATTTCTGTTCCGGAGAGAACATCATATCATTCAGGCTTTCGAAAAAACTGTCAACAGCTTCATGGGAAAGTTCCACTAAGTCGGAAATAGGGGTAACCATGCATTCATGCGCATGATTGTCTCCATTGACATTCTGATTTGCATTGCTGACAGAAGGTCGTACCTGTTCGATGCTGCTTTCATCTTGAACTTCACTACTCTTCAATCGCAGTGGTGAAGATTCCAGGAATGCCGTCATCAGAATTGGCAGCCTTTGAGGGCAGCACAGTGCGTGAACCTTGGTAGGAACCAACAGTGTATCTGCATCCACCGCAGACAGGTGTCTAACACGCATTCTTCTCCGCATAGCAGACACCTTAGTACAGGTAAAACACACCTTTGCCACATTGGTCGAAATGATAGAAACCAAGTCATGTTTAGGTCTCTAAGCCGGGATAGTCCCAGGATTTTTGATATCCGGTCCCGGTATCCAATGGCTAGGATCGTATCTTCCATTGTCGCGAGAGTTTGATCTGTGACATGGGTTGCCATAACGAAAAATAAGGACTAGGAATAGGATTCCTGCAATTAGTCCTAGGATCAGGGGAAGTCCGCCAAAAATCGAATGGACGAAGTCTGGAAAAATACCCAGTATGGCTTTGAATGGTGTTAATGCCATCGAAAATACTGTCTTAAATACCTTTGAGACCCCTGTGGTATCAGAAATATTTAAGATTTCGCTCAGGATTTCCGCGAAATGTACGGGGGAATTAGTTGATAATAATGTATGTATCTCTGCAGTCGTCCTTGCGACTTGTAGATCATACGTTTCTTTAGATGACGTGAGCCTTGTAGGCGTCTGAAGAAGCACTGTTTTCATTCTGCTTAAAGTGTCTATTCGAATAGAAGTAATTTTCAAACTGGGCCATGCCCTCGCCTCCCTGTCTGGAAAGGAGCTGGGGAACAAAGAACGTCCACAGCACTTGACCTTCGCCGTCGTAGTGACGAGATAAGGAGTCCCGGGCATAAGACTACAGCATCTGCGGTCTACAATAAGAATGTAACTCCCATTATAGAGTCTTTGAAAGAATGGTTCTATTTCAGTTGCAGGTGCGCCTTGCTGGTGACATGAAAGGTTGTATGAATTCCCTTCACAGGCTCCGTGCAAACTAATACCGTTACACAGAAGCGTGCCGCTTAGTGACATAGCACAATTGATGCCACTAAGAAACACTTTCTGTCCTTTGTTACTGACACATGCATGTGAATAGGGCAGGTTCCATGTTGTTTTAAGGTACCCCTTTCCCAATTTCTCGTACATGCCAGCCTGTATATATTTTTGGCAGTATTGAAACCTGAAGGTTGAGATTGGAATATTTATGATTCCGTGGATTATCCATTCACTGACAGGTCGTTCTGACATTGTCAACGGTAATCTTTCTAGTTTTTCAATGCTCAAGATTGTATAATCAGCACCCTTCTGCGCCATACCGATTTGTCTATCAGTAAGGTTAAAGATTTGAAATAGTGACGTTGTGTTGATTAAACGCCAAGGCACATAGCCTGAACGCAGATTTTGTAACGTCCAGCCAAGCTGTACAATAGAACGCAATTGTGACTGACCATGTTGTAATAACAGTAAGTCTTGCGATAATATATCGATTGCTGAAGACACAATGCTGTCCAATGAAAAAATTCTGGAGGACAGAGTCATTAACCCATTGTCCACTACAGAAAGTGATTTTTCCAAATTAATACGGTCAATTTCCCGTATTCTTTCTGCTTTCTCAATTTGAGTAACCTTCCAGGCCTCATTGTATGCTGCATATACAGAGGCTGCTATGAAACGCTTTTGACGCTGTTTGCGCGGTCCCATTATGAAATCACGCAAGTCAGCACCATCAGTAAGTAAAGTTAGGTGTTGCTTAATTTCAGGCAGTGTGGAAGTTTGTAGCCATTGAAGGCATAATTTGCCCACACTGTAGGTTGTTATTATCCCTGGGTGATGTCTTTGGGGATATCTAGGGTCTGGCCTGTTCATTTTGAAACCCTGTGTTTTATTCAGGAATCTATCTTGACAGTTATTTGTATCTGTGGGCCAGATCAACCATTGTTTCCAATCAGGATGTGTTCTGTTTTGGTTAAGTATATGGTTTATGTCTATTTCTTCATCTGTTTCAGAGTTATTGCTAAACATTGTTGGCTTTGGAATAGACAGGTTATTTAAATCTTTGATTTTGGCTAAGCCAAGACAGGTGGTTTGTTGAACGGTGTCATTTAAAAATATCATTTGTTCTGGGATCATGCAGGCTCTAAACAAAGCTTCTATACCCTGTACTTGCCATTCTTTTGTACCCCAAACACTTTTCAAATCAACATGTTTGTCCCAATAATCAAATCCAAAAGTATTCATTTTTTCAAAGAAAGAATCTGAATATATCAATTTTGTGTTGGTTATCATGGTTTTCATCCCTGTCTTGTTTGACAATTTGTAATAAAATGTTTCAGCATTAGTTATGTTAAAACCTGAAAAATATGAATATTTGCCATACACGGTTCTAGAGCTCCCTTTTGGAGGTGTAGCACAATGTTCCCATTGATTAAAATTTAAAACATTTCTAGGTTGTGCAGATTTATGCAAGAAATGGTTACCATAATGGTTATAGCAGTACATGCTGTCATAATTTGTAGAACCCTGCAAATAATCATGTTTTGTAAATTTAGCAGACATTACTAAGTCAGACATCATATTGTTTATACTTTCAAAGTCCCAATCATCAGCAAATGAGTTTGGTTTTGCAAAGTCACTCAAGGAGATCTTGATTTGGTGTGGATATTTCAGGATCTCGACCGGACCATAAATTTCATAGTCAGTGTTGTCCCAGGCTACCCCACCAGATATTGGAATTGCTGTGAAGTTGGCTGAAGAAAGTTCTGAAGAAAGTTCTCTTTTCTCGACGTGTGAAGATGTGTGTGGTTTGAGGACCAAGTTGATGTTCTGACTTGCTGTGTCCATTTTAGCATATTTTCCCTCAATGAAGCGTCCCAAGGTAAATACCATGATGAGCCAAAGTGTGAGGATAAATGCACAAAACCCACCCAAAATTCAATCCATGGAGAAACCAGATATGTTTCTTTCAGTTGTTTCAAAAGTTCCTTCGCTTTGTCTTTAAAGGATTTTGATGATGGCTGTGTCTTTTGTTCGCTGAAGCCTTCAGAGGAATCATCGAAGTTGATGAAGTAACCGGATGCAGTTCTGTCAATTGTTCCAATTGGTTCAGGATTTTTGTTTCTCGCATTTTCACTTGGTACTTCTGTATAGATTGGTGTGTCTCTGCTAAATGTCTTTATTTGGGTTTTCAGAGGTCTAAGTTCTATTGCATTGTTGCATAGTCCTTGTTGTTCTTCTGTAGGCGTTTCAAATGTGATGAGCCTCTTTGATAGGACCTCTGTACTGGTAGCAAACCTTGGTGTTCTGCTACTTATTGGGAGTCCACTTGGCCTACTGTTGGTTATCGGCCACATGTTGTGGTTTTACCAGGTCGATGGATACAACTCGGTTCTCCTTTTTTCCAGCAAGTGGCGGTAGTACAACTGATCTTGTCCCGTTGACAGACAATACAGGAACTGCTTTTCTGTAAGAAGGCCCAAATTCCTTCTTTACCGCGATCTTCTCCCTGACTAGATCCCCGACTTTTGGAATCCAGACAGGTCTTGCTGGGACAGGTGGTGATTCTTCAGTGGTCGTTGGCTGTTCTTTCAACTGTATGTTGCTCAGGTCTTTTCTTGTTTTGTTTAAGTCCTGCAAAATAGCCAAACGGTCTTTGACATCAAAGCTTTTTTCTGTTACCACTGAAGTCTGACTATCAAGGTCAGAGATCAACATCCTAGTTCCGAATAATAATTCGTACGGACTGAATCCCTTCAGAGAATTTCTTGGCAAGTTATTTAGACTACGTTGGACACTTATTAGATGTTTGACCCACCCAGCTCCCGAACCTAATATCCTTTCCATTATAGATTGCTTTCTGCCTTGGTTTTTTCTTTACACCATCCCATACCCTCAGGAAGGAAGTGAGAAGATTCCCGCTGGGCTGTGCTCATTTGGCCATTCTTTCCCCCCCCAGGCTGGTTTGCCTGAGTGAAAAAAAATGGTCGAACGTAGCATGCTCTTAGCGTATATGCCATTTAGACTCGCAAATCTTGTATAACAGTCCGGACGTCAGCCGAGTGCTGTGGATCTACATTATAAGTGGAAACTAGCCTGTATATGTTAATCGCAAGCCATTCTTTTTAGTGGTGATATTATCTGCCTTGATACGACGAGGTATTAAACTGCTTCTCTCCCCACTGCGATCTCTGTTGCAGTTTGGGCAGTTTTTTACAAACATGGTGTAGTGCAGGCTCATGCCTGGCCACCAGTACCGTGATTGTAATTCTTCCAGAGAATCTTTTAATTTAAGGTGTCTGAGACCCTCGCCCATGTGTGCGTCTGCGATTAACAAGTTTCTCCTGTCCATGTTTGGAATCACTCTATCCCCCACTCCAGGGATTCGAGCAAAAGGAATGGAGTTTGCATCTATGATGTATGTGTAATTGAGTGGATAGTTGATCGGTAACGCCGAGCAGTCGCCTTTTGATGACGTTTTTACTGCCAGCACTGTTTCGCCGTCAATGTATTTTAATGTACGCTTTTTTCGATCTACGGGAGCCGGTTTACTGGCTGCCGCTGCGGCTGTTTCAGCCAATGAATTCCCTACAACGTGAACGCCATCACGCTGGTGACTCAGTGAGTGTGTCACGTGAGTCTTTGGTAGTTCTTTTTTCAAAAGAGCTACCTGTTCCCAGAGCAGTCTCTGCTTTATTGGTGCATCCGTGTCATCTTTGTAATCGTTCTGAATCCAGGTCTGCAAATCCTTGTTATATGCTTTGACGCAGAAATATGAATCTGACACTATAAGTGTCGGGAATTCGCGATCCGCATTATCTAGCGCCATTTTCAAAGCTATTATTTCAGTTTGTAGTTCTGAATTAGTTTCTACTGAGTGTGATTTTGTTAATAGAGGTCTTAGTTTACCTCCGCGCCACACTTCTTTTGTAATCTCACATGTGGGATTGTATGCATGTTCTCCCCAAACGGAGGGTTGAGCATGTCCGTCTGTATACATTACACAGGCGTAATGTCGTAGAGGCAGAATGTCGATTGGCAGAGGATACGTTTTTTCATATTTTAGATTTTTTAATTCTTCTAGTTCTGGATCAAAGAAGTAATATACTTTGTCCGTTGTGATTGAATTTACCCATTGTAACCATTCTGGATCCAATGTTGCTGTTGGTAAATTACACGGTGTTGTTAATGCCTCAAAGGCTGATTCTGCTGTTCTGACTGTGATATGTCTACCGTCAGCTATGTCTTTTTCTCTAGCTATTGCGGTTTGAACTGCTTGAACAATTTTTCCTTTGTTGCTGAATCTCTGTTCAGCTTTTGTGTACAAATGTGATTTGAATGCAATTGGTACCTTATCTCCCTCATTAGAGGTTAGGTATGTGAATCCGCATCTCCCTGGGATGACTCGGATCACAAGGTTGCGTGTATTATCACGGGTTTCTAATTTTGTTTTAATTAGCATGTCTGTTTGTAAGGATCTCAAAATTTCTGTGTGTGCTTGAGTCCAACTGGATCTTTTAAAGTCTGGTTTAATTAGATCGTAAAGGGGTTTGACCCTTTCTGCGTAATTTGCAATGTAAGTTCTTCCGAAATTTAGGAAGCCTAGAATTGACTGTAGGTTTTTTAGTGTTTTAGGAGCTTGGATTACGGCACATTTCTCTAGGAAATTGTCTGCCAGGCTTTTGCCTTCACTTGATAACTCATATCCTAAGAATAGGACCGTCAGATGGGCAATTCTGGACTTTTTGAAGTTGAATTTGTAACCCTCTGCAGCGAAACCAAGTATTATGGTGTTCACTCTTTTCAAGTGAGTTTGCAAGTCATCATCTGTTAAGTAAATGTCATCGACATAAGATAATGCTTCATCATCATATAGTTGTAGTAATTCTGTTACTCTCGCTGAGAATACCCCCGGGCTGTTCTTGTACCCCTGGGCTAACCGACAGAATTGTTTTTGAGTGCCATTTACTGAGAAAGCTGTTAAATATCTGCTCTCTGGTGCTATGTTTTGACAAAAGAATCCGTTGGAGATGTCCAAGGTTGTTTTGTATTTTTTGCGCACTATGTTATTCATTAGTGCAGCACTGTGTGAGTTTTGCACTGCAAAAGTTTTGCAACATGTGTTAAGGTGTCGGTAATCCAAAACTAGACGGTACGAATTGTCTGGTTTGGAGACCGGAAACAAAGGATTGTTCATTTGTGAGGTGCAAGTTTCAATCACCCCCTGGTATTCTAGCTGATCTAGTATTTCATTTACTTGTTTTTTAGCTTCTTGCTTAATTGGGTACTGCCTTTGTGCAGTAGGTTGTGATTTTAACTGGACTTTGTGAGGAGGAGAATCCTCATCCCATCCTACGTGATTTTTATATAAAGCAGGTGCTAAGGCCACTGCCCACTTTCTAGCAAGTGTGTATTTTTTATGAATCGGTATTTGATTCGAGAAGGCAGGCATAATTACTTCTTCGCCATGAGGGCACTCCCTGACAAACTCCGGTGGCCAGTCTTTTTCAGCTAGAAGGATGTCATAGCCCTTGGATAGGTTATCCCAAAATAGTCCCCTTATTTTCCTAGTCTTATCTCCCTCTATACGTAATGTTATCTCGTATATTTTGTGGGGCTTGCTAACTCTGGTATCTGCAGTTTCCACTTGAAGGTATTCATTCGTGTCCACTGTCTCCAGATGATTCATAAGGACTTTGCGAGCTATGCTCACCTCTGCTGCGCTGTCTAGCATTGTCTGAGCCCATTCTCCGTTTTTCAGTTGTGTCCTCAGTATTCTCGGCATTGTTAACTACCTTGATACTGGCTACCTTCTTTTTTGGAAATTGTGATTTCTTTTTGCAGTTGAGCAGGTTCCTTGTCTTTGGACTTGGCGTGCTCTTCTGATCGTCCTCTTCTTTCCGATTTCTGCGAGGAATTCTGAAAAGATTGAGACGGACGTGTATCAATGTCTTGATATCTATCAGGTTTTTTAATATTATCCCTATTTCTAAGGTTATATCTATTCCCAGAGGGTTCACTCTGAGGTGACCTTTGTCTCGGGTTTGGAGATTTCTCTCTTCGCCTAGGAGACCTTCCTCTGGACTGGAATTTCTTTTCTTTAGGATTGGATTGTTTATTTCCATCCCAGTTCTTTTTTGGTGAATTATTATTAAAAAATATTTTTTCTGGACTTGTAGTCAGTTGCGGTTTTACTGGTATTCCACCTAGACTATCTCTGCCTAGTTCTTCATAGGATTTTTCTATGATTCTGGCAATTTCAGCTGGTTGGTCTGCTATATCTGTCTCTTTTAACCTCTGGCGGATCGCCACGTTTGCTGCTTCACCCTTTATGTTGGCTAGTAATATAGCCGAGACCTGCTTGAAGTCTTTCAGTAATTTCATACCAAGAGTTAAAGCAGGTTCTGGACCGTATTCATCTTGAATTTGTTTTAGCACATCTGGTATTACCGAAATGGATGGAACACCGTGCGTTTTTGTGTAGATTGAAGCAAAGACCGTACCCCAAGTGTCACAGTCCTCAATGTGTGGTGCGATTCCCATTGGGAGACATATAGTCAGAATCCTGTGCTTTTCTAATGGGGTGGTGTCAGGAAACACCGCCTCTATTTGGGTGATTTTCTGTGCCAACCAGAATGGTATCTGTTCCCGTTTAGCTGGAACTTTACCTAGGCAGGATTGGATGTTCTGTGGTGTGATTTTATTTGTGTTCCCCTGGTGAGGGGTCAGCTGTGGAATTTTAATCGCTGGCTGAATTGTTGAAGTCCGCATTACATACTGAACTAATTGTCTGTGAATTTTTAGTAGTTGTTTTAGCTGTATTAATAGCTCTGGTGCAGTCATCTCGTCGATGTCTGGATGTGGTGTGTATCCGGCTAAGACCGGCCATGTTGCTCCTGGTCTTCCTAAAGGACCGAGCCTTGTAATGTGATTATTATGTTTTAGGGCGCCATCAAATAAGAGCAAATGCTCTTGGAATTTGAGTGGTACTTCCACCTCCTCGAAAGGAGTGTACGTTTCAGGAGGTTCCTCTACTTTGTAATAGTGGAAGTACTTTGTTACAGCATTTGCTGCTGGAAAATGTATCCATGTATAGTATACCTCTGTCTGCCGATATTCGTGTGCCTCAATTACGAATATGACTGTGCCACCTCTAGGTGTCAGTCCATTTTCTATAAGTTTTAAGGTTATAGATCTCCTTTTGGCGACCTGGATGAGTATTATATCCGGGTCTGCTGTTTGCATGGTAGCATCAGCATCTGCTATTTCAGTAGCTAATCTAATTGCCTCTCTTTCTCCATCACTGTCTCCCATTTTACTGACAGGATGGTATTATTTTTATTTGCAGATCAGGTTTCTTTATGGAAACAGAGATTAGGTGCACAATATTTTGGAACTGTTTTATCCTTCAACGTTGACTAGACCAAGAACCATACATAGGAGTTCCCTCCTGCGAGGTTTTGGAGGATATAATAACCTTTCACCCACTCCAGACGTCTTTGGAGTATTTGGGAAAAGGGGTCTGAGTGAGAAAGCACGACTGAGTTACTCTAAATGTCTTACGTTAGTTTTATCGCCCTTTCCAAACACGTTGGGCGCCATGTAGTGTAGCTCCTATTTTCCCAATAGGCTCTGCGCATTGGAATAGTACCTACAGCAGTAAAGACCTAGGCCAGACGTTAACTAGGTCTACTACTGTCGAAACTAGACTTAATTTTTGGGTTTGCCAGCTAAGCTCAGAGTTCGCTAGAAACTTTCTCGAATGTTCAAGGAAGGATGAACTCCCCTGATTAGACAAGAAGGGATTTAGTTTCTGACAACCATAGAACATGACAACTTTGCTCTCCCCTAATCAAGAGTCAATCTCGAGAGTCGTGTGAGCACAAGGCAATTATTTTACTCAGTCAGTACGTGCATTCTTAGTCTCATCAGAATGTAGAGAAAAGGAAGAGACGGGCGTGTTCAATAAAAGATGTTATTTATTGATCAGTCTCTTTTCTCGTACAAGAGAAATGGATCGATATTATTGCAATACTTATAGTTAAGTAAAGTGCATACATTAGAAGCAATAGTATAAAATAATACTGTAAAAACATTGATATGGTTTCTGAGCCATATGATGTTTAAAATGATTAAAATATATTTACATACACATATACATTTGACTAAACGTACTCAACTGGTGTTTCTAAATACGCCTACCCCGTGTACCTGACCTAAGTCTAATGCGTGGGCGGGAATAGAAAGTTACAGTTTAGTTTAAGTTTGTTTTTGCCAAGTGAATAACTAAAGAATTCTCTAGGAGGGGTTATTCAGTTCTGTACCTGGAATTTAGGATGAATGAGGAATGGTATCTCTTTCTCTGCTCTCGATATTCCAGGCTGCCTGCGAGGGCTGCCCAGAAGCGCCGGTGCTGGGTCTCTCGGCTTGAGATAGCAGCGCGTCTCTCAGCGCGTCAGGAAGGCGGGGCTGCTGCCTGCGGGGTCTGCTTCTGCTCTCGGCTTCGGCAAGTATGGCTGCTCCGTCTTGTCACCACGCGTGTGTTTGCATAGGGCAAGGTCGGCAATATTTATACCTTAAAGGTGCCGAGATTGACGTAAGGATGGACATAGGTACGTCAATAAAGATGTCATACGACTTGCTCGTTAGCACATTCTTTACTAAAGTTCTCTGTGAAATCAAAACAATGGCCGCACGGATTATCCAGGTTGTCATAGGTTTGATTTGTTATGAGCACGTCGTATGCCTTATCAGGGGCTGGAGGAATATCGCTTGTCTAATTAGATCTCAAGCGTTATGACCTAATCAGATAACACGTTCCTGTGCCGTAGTGTGACTGCGTCAGATAACGGTATCTGCATCATGGGGGATTTCTTGCCTCATGGGCTGACTGTTAGTTAACTAGCTAGTAAGTTTAACCAGAATAGGGTCAGGAATAGGGGGATCGAATCAGAACCTATAGAAATACACGACACTGCGACTCACATGCTAGAATTTTTCTAGATCATATCTGTAAATTAATTGCTCTAAACTTGACAGTCTAATGGCCCTCACATCCCTGTAATCAAAAACAGATTTGCAAACTCTGATATATTAGCCTACATCATAGAATACAGCCCAGACTCCAACAAGGTAAGTTAAATGCCGTTGTAACTTAATCTCGAATCACTTCTATGTTTGTTAATTTAATTACAAATAGAAATTTAGTTTAGGGCAACTTGGCCAGTGATATAGGTCTGTCATCTAAGATCAAAACAGTCAAGGTACTCAAACAAGGTGGTATTGTGGCCCAATGCTCCCTTGTCTTTACATGACAGACATTCTTTGAACACTGGAAAAAGTGAAAACTCATGGGGGCCCATTAGCATGTCGGGCAGATTGCCACCGCCTGCATGGCGGTGGCGATCCGCCCGACATTTGTGCCTGCCCGCATGCCAATTCCCCCTGCCATATTACTATGGCAGGGGGAACCCTGGGCGGACGGAAAGACCGTCCGCTGGTTTTCCGGCGATAGGCAATCCGCCCTATTGCCTACCGGGCAGAAAAGCTGTTAATATGGTGGCGGTGTCTGGTAGACACTGGCATCCATATTAGTATGCAGGCGGGGACATAACTTTCCGTGGCGGCGTTAGGCATGCGGTCTTCGACATTGGGGGCCCGTAGCGGGCCCCCAGGGATTCTGGGGGGTGCACATGGGGGATACCTATGGTACCCCCCTGCATGTCAATGAACAATGTGGCAGGCACCGTAAAGGCATATTCATAATTGGGGGGGTTTAATTCGATGTAACTGTAATTGGGAGGAAACATTTCTTGAATCAACCACACAAACAGGTCTTTTTGGCAACAGCACAAGTTTGCAAAGGTTTATGACTATTTATGGGAGTAAGGGCACGCTAAACGAAGATTAGGGATAGCTATTTTCAAACTGAAGTTTCCTGCAAATCGCAATTAGGAAATCGCTATTCCCAATGTATGAAATGCTTTCGAGTTTCATTATTGATTCCTAGTGGGCCGCAAATAGACCTACCTCATGCATGTTAATAAGGTAGGTCACAGATTTGCAACCCACTAGAATTTGTTGCCATCACAGGGATGACGACCTGCTTGAGCCAGCAGACCACCATGTCTGTGAGTGCTTTAATGTAAAGCAATTTTTAGGTCCCGCCTGGGCAGCGTGCATGCGCTGCTCTAGGATGTGACCTTTTGAAATTGATCTGCTCCTTTCAAGCACACTCGTGCTTGTGCTGGCATCCACCTTGTGGATTCAAGTCTTCACTATAATTATTTCTTTGATTTGTTCTGTATGTATTCATTTGCATATAATAATGTAGTATCTTCAAAGCATTACGAACAGCCACAAATCGTTAAACTTTGCAAACATGTACAGGTTTTCTATTAGAACCAGTGTCACAATGAAAGTTTAGCTTTAGAGTACTCACCCTAACTACAAATGCCTTGCATTCAAGGCTGACTCACTCTCACTGACTATCACACTCTCACTGACACTCTCACAGACTCTCACTTTCTCACACTCTCACCAACACTCTCACAGACTCTCACTCTCTCACACTCTCACACTCTCATTGACACTGACACTCTCACTGACACTGACACTCCCACTCCCACTCTCACTCACACTGACTCTCTCACTCACACTGACTCTCTCACTCTCACTGACTCTCTCACTCACACTGACTCTCTCACTCTCACTGACAGACTCTCCCACTCTCACTCTCTCACTGACTAACTCTCCCACTCTCTAACTCACTCACTCACTCTCTCTCACTGACAGACTCACTGACAGACTCTCACTGACTCACTCTCACTGACAGACTCTCACTGACGGGCTCTCCCACTCTCTCACTAACTGACTCTCCCACTCTCTCTCACTGACTGACTGACTGACACACTATCACTGACAGACTCTCACTGATAGACTCTCACTGACAGACTCTTCCACTCTCTCTCACTCACTGACTGACTCTCCCACTCTCTCTCACTCACTGACTGACTGACTCACTCTCACTGACTAACTCACTCACTCTAACTGACAGACTCTCACTGACTCTCCCTCTCTCTCATTGACTGACTCTCCCACTCTCTCTCACTGACTAACTGACTCACTCACTCACTCTCACTCACTGACTGACTCTCCCACTCCCTCTCACTCACTGACTGACTCACTCACTCTCACTGACTGACTCACTCAGTCTCACTGACTGACTCACTCACTCACTCTCACTGATTCACTCTCACTGACTCACTCTCACTGACAGAATCTCACTGACACTCTCACTCGCTCACTGACTGACTCACTTACTGACTCACTCTCACTGACTGATTGACTCACTCTCACTGACAGACTCACACTGACTGACTCACTCTCACTGACAGACTCTCTCACCGACTAACTGACTCACTCACTGACAGACTCACACTGACTGACTCACTCTCACTGACAGACTCTCACTGACTGACCAACTCTCACTGACAGACTCTCCCACTCTCTCTCACTGACTGATTGACTCACTCACTCACTCTCACTGACAGACAGACTCTCTCTCTCACTGACTGACAGAATCTCTAACTGACTGACTCACTCACTCTCACTGACTCACTCTCACTGACAGACTATCCCACTATCTCTCACTGACTGACTGACTCACTCACTCTCACTGACTGACAGACTCACTCTCACTCACTGACTGACTCACTCTCACTGACTCATTCTCACTGACAGACTCTCACTGACTCTCCTACTCTCTCTCACTGACTGATTGACCCACTCTCTCTCACTGACTGACTGACTGACTCACTCTCACTGACAGACTATTACTGAAAGACTATCACTGACAGACTCTCCCACTCCCTCTCAGTCACTGACTGACTCTCCCACTCACTCTCACTGACTGACTCACTCACTCACTCTCACTGACTGACTGACTGACTCACTCTCACTGACTCACTCTCACTGACTCTCTCCCACTGACTCACACTCACTGATGGACTCTCTCACTTTCTCACTGACTCTCCCCCTCTCTCACTCTCTCACTGACTGACTGACTCTCACTCTCTCACTGACTGACTGACTCTCTCCCTCTCACTGACTGACTGACTCTCTCACTCTCTCGCTGACTGACTATCTCTCTCTGACTGACTCTCTCTCTCTCACTCTCTCTCACTAACTGACTCAGTGACTGACTGACCTTCTCCCTCCTGTTATTTATGCCCCCCCATTACAACAAAAAACACAACAAGCAACCATTGCGACAGTCAGATCCTAGTTGCCAGCATTGAAAGGACTAAAAAACTCAAAACATTATTTTTAATACTTTTTTAATATGGTCGTTCAGTTGTACATAATGCTTTCTTGGTCATATCTAAGGTAACAAAAATGCTTCTGACACTTCCTTATTGTAACTTTTCAGCATGATGCAGACTTCTGTACAGCACAACTTAAAGACATAGGTAAAATCAATATCTCTGGCTAAACACTTATAAGTTCCCAAAGGTGAGACCTATTGGCTATGCCAATACTTATTTAAAAATGAAGCCTGCTTCCCTTTAAAGAAAACAAGATGTGTTTAAAAAGAAAAAAAGTTTCATTATTTAACATTTTCAACATAACAAAAGGGGAAATGGTCCCAAAAGTACCCCTTCACTTTTCCAAATGGGTTGCAACTACTTTTAAAATGGTGTAAAGCATTAGCAAATCAGTAATCCATACATAAACCGATTCAGTATTTTGAAGGGAAGCCTAAAACTCACCTCTACCAAATACCGAATTGTGAATGCAAATTGAGATTCAAGATACTGAATGACATTTTGCATTTTGGACATGTGAGAAAGCATTTTTCTGGTCGCAATTGGCCTAATTCTGGGAATCAGGCTGTTTACGACTGGGAAAATGCTTTAGACATCTGGCCCTTAATCTGCAATTTCTGGTGAAAAAAACACATAATTTTATGTAACAAAAGTGCAGCATATTCATATTCATATTCAAAGACTTTATTCGGTTATATTTCATAAATAACCATAAAAGTACATCAAATCACATAAAAGAAAAAACAATACATCATCATAACTAGTAATTTTAAAAGGAACAGTATACACAGTATCAACATAGGCCAGGAGTTTAGTATAACAAAGATTCATATGATCATTTTCTTACGTAAATAAAAAATACTTTTTAAAAATGCCGCAACAGAGGCCACTGAAAAAATGTCCTCCAACAGTTGTATAGCAAGAAAAGCAGGAAGACACTGTCTCATATTCATATATTTTAAAATAGGCAAGATCCATCTTTTCCTAGATGTAACATAAAATTAAAAAAAAAAGAGAATATGTATATCCGATTGCGTAGAGATGTTATCACACGGACATTTACAAGTTACCCTGGACCAATCATTTGTAGCAGGAAAGCTCATAAGTCTATACAAGATACCAAACCTAAATCTGGTCAACAGGAACCTTTCTTGTTCTTTCATTTGAAGGTTTAGATAAGGCTGGATAATCCTTGGTTTAACTATTATTTGATGGGCAGTTACAGTCTTTTTTGGCGATTCAATTCTTTCTCTTTGGTTCTCAAGGAAGTTTAGGCTTAGATGTTTCAATGCTTTCCTAGAGATATCTAACATTGATAGGGGATCAGTAAAAAATTCCGGGTGCTTAATATTATCGCAAAACGCCTTTATATAGCACAACCATTTTATCTTTTTTCCCCCATCTAGTTTCAGAACATCCCCAGAATGAGATGATTCAGATGACATTTCTCATTTGTCCATACACGATGCCATAAAAGTATCGGTTGTAACTTAATTAAATCTTCCAAATAGGGGATGCCCAATTCTAAATGGCAGGTGTAACTAGACGTACTCTTTGGAAGAGCTAAAAGATATCGTAGGAAAACATTTTCGGTGATTTGTAAACTGCTAATATTTGAATCGCCCCATATTCCTGCCCCATATAATGCCACCGAGACACAACTTGCTCTATATATGTATAAAAGCTCTTTAACTGGCTTTTTGCCCATCTTCTTGCTAAAAGACCTGAGGGCCATTTTAGATTTAGAGAATAATAAATTCCTGGCTTTTTTATCGCAGAACTCTATTTACCAGTTCGATCGAACAAGATCCCAAGATAAACGAAGGTTGGTATATGTTGTAAAGGGGTTGAACCTATGAACATAGTTTTTTTGGGTCTCGCTGGCAATGCATCCTGCAAGGATGCATGTGTCCAGCTGGAGACGTATAGCGATCAGTCTGGGGGGAAGGAGGACAAGAGGGAGTACGAGCTTTTTCTCCTGGATTCGTGTGCGCGAACGCGCACGTTGCGTCCCGTGCCGTACACATGCGTGCGCAGACAGACACTCACTCACACACACACCCCCTCCCCCACAGTCACACACACGCACTCCAAGACACATACACACACACACGCACGCACGCACACACACATACACAGCCCGCACGCGCGCGCACACACATGCCCCCCCCACAGCTCAGCAACCCACTCACCGGCTTCCTTCGTGCGGCAGCTCTCCTCAGCTGCAGGGCCCGGCAGCAGGACTCTTCTTCCCTCCTTCGGCACCGGGGCGCAGGGTAGGCTCCTGCCTGCTCCGGTGCTCCAAACAATCGTGGCTCTTCCGTGGGAGGCGGGGTAGGCTCCCGCCCTCCTACTTCCTGTTTCCGGTTGTCGCGCCGGCCTGCCTGACTTCCTGGTCGCAGGCCGGCAGAGTGACGAGGATGTTTGATTTGCGGTATTTATTTATTTATTTATTTATGCATTTTTATATAGCGCGGACTTTACCCGAAGGCGGTATTTATTTATTTATGTATTTATGCATTTTTATATAGCGTGGACTTTACCCGAAGGCGGTATTTATTTATTTATGTATTTATGCATTTTTATATAGCGCGGACTTTACCCGAAGGCGTCAGAGCGCTTCACATTAGGAACAGAAATGAAACATAATGAGAAACATTACAAAAGAACAGGTTGGAAAAAAAAAAACGTTACTTACATAAGGTAATAGTGACAATTGTGAGCAAACAAAATACATGAGGTAGTAAAAACTATGAGCAACCAAAAATATATGAGGTAGTAAAGGTAATAGTGACAATCGTGAGCAAACAAAATACTTGAGTAAAAATTGTGAGCAACCAAAATACATGAGGTAGTAAAGGTAATAGTGACAATCGTGAGCAAACAAAATACTTGAGTAAAAATTGTGAGCAACCAAAATACATGAGGTAGTCAAAAGTGCACAAAAGGAAATGAAAGTGACAAGTGTGCAGTTATAAGAGAAAACAGAGTATAATTAGAGGTATAGTCCTGCAATAAGTGCTAGACACTCAGGCTCAGGAACAAGCGTTACATGGGCAAGGTGGCACTTGTGCAAGTATCAAAGGCAAAGACATGTGAGAGGTAGCAGCCGTGTGTTGCAAGGGCAGAGTGGCATGTGCATGTTACAGAAGGGCACCGAACACCAGTACATGGAAAATACTGCAAAAAGGCAGACCCTCCAATCACAGGCATACACTGGGAAGGCACTTCCATGGTCATGGAAAGTAGAAATTATCAGTAGTGGGAAGTCTTCCTCAGAAATAGCAAGAGGACGTGAATTACTTTTGGAGGTGTCTCTGGAGGAGGAGAACTTTGAGGTCCCTTTTGAAGGCCTGGGAGGAGGCGGTGGTCCGGAGCTTTTTTTTGTCCTCTCGCGGTTTGTAAATACAAAACATATTGCATTACAAATGCTATAGGTATCACATTTGCGAAAGTTATAACTATTGGCATTGTAAATGACGAAGCTATTAATTTAGCTATTTAAAAAAAAAGAAACATAAATAAAAACTTTGCCATTTACAATACCAATAGCTCAAACTTTCCTAATGCGAGACCTATTGCATTGCAAATGCTTGTTCTTATAGTTCGTATTACCGCCACAGTTCATAGCAAAAGTCTTAGTACAGTTTATTTGTAGATCGAGTTTAGCCATGAAGAAACTAAAAGAAGAAATCATGGTCTGCATGGCTATGGGAGTTCTTGCCATAAGAACAGCATCATCTGCGTAAAGGAGAGCAGGTATACGGCGGGCTGAGGCGGTAGGCATATCATTGCAGTCCTGTAATAATGTGGCCTCCAAGTTATTTATGTAAAGACAAAAAAAAATGGGGCAAGGACACACCCTTGCCTCACGCCCCTCGCAACACTGAACTCTCTTGTGCACTCCCCATTTTTTCCGTATCTGACCATTGCACTGGCCCCATTATACAACTTCCTCAGAAATTTAATAATATTTACATCCACTCTTAATTTGATTAAAATATTCCATAATTTCCCATGATTTACAAAATCAAAAGCAGATGTCAAATCTAAAAAAGTTAAAAAAGAGTCTTCCTCCCTTTGCCGTGGTATACTTCTCGGTCAATATTGATAGATTAAGAGCTTGCTCGATGGTACCAACCCCTTCGCGAAAACCATATTGAAGATCACTAATAATATGGTGTTCCTCTGCCCAAAAGTGTAATCTGTCTAAAATGACTCTGCCAATTATTTTTATGGTAGAGTCGAGCAGAGATATGGGCCGATAGCAAGCACAATTCGCTCTGTCTCCCTTTTTAAAAATCGGGACAATGATCGACGTGTACCAAGTGCCCTGCAAACCTGTTGAACATGCGGCGTTAAAAGTTCTAGTGAGCAAAGGTGCCCAGAGCAGAATATTTTTCTTTAAAATATCCACAGGGACACCATCGGGGTCTGGTGCCTTACTCCCTAGACTAGAGTTGATACCCTTAATTACTTCCTCCAGTGAAAAGTTAAGATGCAGCCCATCAGTACCCTCCCCTTACACATGGGCTCACTCGCTAAGTCATTAGCAGTTGCAGCTGGACGATAAATTGCTTCAAAGTGCTTGACCCATTCATCCTCAGTGACGGCTATCTCCATACGGGCCTTTGTATTGTCCTTAAAAAAGGGAGCATTCACTGCCCTCCAAAAGGCCGTCATATCCTTGGTTTCTGAGGTGTCCATAATGGCTGTCCAGGCTTCCTTTCTCAGCAACCGTTTTTGATCATTTAGTGCCTTTTTGTACTCCTTGCGTAAAGACCTTATCAAGGGCTGATTTCTATTTTGCTTATGTAAGGCCAATTTTAATTGCTTATGAGCTTTGCTGCAAGCTGATGTGAACTAGCCTCTAGATTTCCTTTGGGTCATCTTGTCCTTAACGTTTACCCAAAGACCTCGTTTTATACAGGAAGTGATTTCGCTGAAATCTTTTATGAGATCAGCGTCATCAGATGCCTGGTCTAAACAAACAGAAAAATTGGTACTGCATGAATTAATTAAATTACTAAGGAACTCCTCAGGGACCACCCTAGTCCATTTTAAAGCATAACCATTTTGCCTGATGATTTTTAAATTTTCAAAGAAAACCTCAGCTCTATTATGCACTATTGAATGTGGATCCATTAACTCAATCCTAATAGGAAAATGATCACTTAATGGATAGTTTAAAACATTATAGCTAGAGATACAATCCCTATAACTCGAAGAAATAAGGATGAAATCAATTATAGACAGTAAACCTCTCCCATTGAAGGTTGGGGTGAATTGGGTCGCAGTATAACGTAGTTCATTTGAAAACCCTAGATCATGATTAAACATGATCTCATTTAAAGCGTTCCCTGTTGATATGTGTTCAAAATGTGTAGGGGTGGTGTCCCTATCAGTTGTTAATCCACAATTTCCGGTTCCTGATCTTTCACACAGGGAACAATTAAAATCGCCACCCCATATGACGATGAACTGTTTATGAGAACTATTGTTTATACTGTTGAGTGTCTTATTTAGGGTTTTAAGCACCACCGATGTATCTGCTACCAGAATGTTGTTATAAAAATTAACTATTAATATGCAGCTGAGTTGTCAAAGTGTAACCCAACGATGTGATAAAAACAATTATAGGAATACAGCTCGATTTTTTTACAGATAAGGCAATTGGAAATATACATACATAAACCCCCTTTCGCTTGCCCATGTACAGATGCTACGGCAGGAATAGATATAGTTTTAAAACCGCATATGTGATATTCTTTCTCTGCCCAAGTTTCTTGTAAGCATATGACTTCACATTTATCAATAAAATGTTTCCAATTTGGGTTACTAATTTTGCCTTAAGACCAGCAATATTCCAAAATGTAATGGACCATTGTTTACGGGACCTTTTGTTTAATCGTGGGTTATCACACACTGTGCTATCTTTCGAGATTTCAGTAAACCCCCCCCCCCTGCGTTTGCATCGCCGATGGTGATTTCATGAAAATTAATTAATGGGCCGAGCTCATTTGGTGTCCTACCGGAATTTTCTCGACCTTGATCAGTATATTTTATACCATTTTTCTCATTTGGTATCGCTTTCATTATCAATTCATCACCCAGAGGAGTTAGGTGGAAAATCCCCGATACAGAGTTACCTGCCTCTACTAAGGAAAGGGGTTTTGACGTGTGTTCACAAACAAATCTCTCTTTGGGAATAATTGGAATCAGTCATTCATTTGCATCCATACCAGTTAGAGGATGAAATAGGTTGTATAATGGAATGTTCCAATATTCCTTTGGGTCTGTGGGGTGATAGTTGTTGTCGATTGGGATTGGATACCTGTTTGCGTATTTGGGTGGGAAGAAAGGGATAACATTTTTATTATGGTAACTAGGGACGACAAAATTCGGGGTTTGTTTAGAACGATAAGGGACATCAAAACCGTGCCCGCTAGGAGGTTTGTTCGGGGGCATCATCATAGCTTCTGGATAAAAGTAGGTCAAGTTTCGGGATGATACTCCTCCCTCGCTTCTCCCTGGGAACCAGTCACTAATATATGTGACCACTCTATGGTCCCTAAAGTTTACTATTATCAAACCACCTTCTATGTATTTCGGGCGTAGACCCACCCAGTTACACCTTCTCACTGAGACTATATCTCCATTCAGATGCCATGGTAACGGTCTATTGTTGCGCAGCCAGTGGATAACTTTGTTTTTCAAACTGATGTTAGATTCTACGTTTCCCGCTGGCACGACTGGAACATCTGTTAAGATGATGACATAGTTGGACGATTCCGGGGGCAGGTCTACTCTATTTCTAAAATTAGGTTTTTCTCTGGCCGTATAAGTTGCCTTGGTGGTGGGATCAATACTGGTATGGGCATTTTTTAATGCACCTGGTTGGATCTTTTCTCTACTTGTAACTTTTGTAGCTGTAGTGACTATAGTGCCTACTGATTTGATGGGATTTGTATCAGCAGACGTGTTGTTAGATCTAGGGGTAGCTGTATGTTGCCTAGGTGGGTTGTTAGTAAGATGTTTAGTTATAGGGCGAGCTTCACTTGGGATAATTGGGTTGGAGTTTTCAATCGGAGTAGGCTCCGAAAGAAAACTATCCATTTTATCTCCCAGCCTTTTTAGTCTCTCAGTAAGTGGAAGTATGAGAGCCTTTAAAAGGCATTCAATTGCCTCCAAAAGCCCTTTATTGGAATAAGATTTCAAATCTGCAATCGATTGCCCCGTTTGATCCTCCTTCCCCACTACATTGAGGGACTTGTGTTTAGGTTCCGTTTCATGTGGTGCCGTCCATAAGGTTCCAACCCCCTTTTTTACCCCGCCCTTTCTCCTTCTTTTTCTTAGTGGGGAGCGTAATGCTCCTCTGTTCTCCTTACTTGGTGGATTGTCATGTGCTGTACTAGTTACAACAGGCGGTTGGGAATCGAGCAACATGACTGCCTCAATTTGGGTCTTTGGCACAGGAGAAGGAATATTTCTAATAGAGTGAGGGACTGAGTCTAAAGGTAAAGGAGTATTTAAGTCTATAAGATAGTTGGATGTGTCTGTTGACTCACTGGTATTACAGTCTAAGATTACTTCCATGTCATCTGGTACTGGCGGAGTGTCTTGAAATATTAGTGGGATGTTCTCTGTATTAAACAATTCCGCGTCTGTGTTGGTAGGCGTAATATTGTGTGATAATGTGCTCATTGCGGCCTTCTGGGGGATAGGGAGTGACTGTTTCTTGAGGAGTTCAATAGAGAAACGACGCTCAGCCCGTTTCTCTGCTAACGCTATCTCCCTATCGATATCTCTTGTGGCTCTAGCAAAGTATTTATCTAATGGGCCAAGTATGGATACACCTACACTACTAGGTAGGGAATTTGAGGCAGAAATAGACATCCTTGATTTAAAAATCTGAAAAATAAGTTATAACGTAAATCCTAGACAGTGAGGGAGTATAAGAGTAACAACCAGATCAATTATGCTAACAGTCACAGTACTTATATAGCGTAGCTTACTGTCATATAGTTCGAGGTGGGGGGACTGGGTCCGGAGCAATACAATGGTAGTCAGAGGGATGGCCCAGTCCAGCCGCCTTCAGCCCCTGACGGCCACAGACGGTCCCGCCCTTGTCCCGGGCTTAGCCCGGCGCCAGCCCGCGCGCGTCCCGCGTGCGCGATCCCCTGAGCAATTATATAGAGTGAGGAGGTGGGGGCGGGAAGAGGACCAGCTGCGGCAGATTAGGAACGCACTACTCGCTGGTCCTCGCAGTCCCGCTGAAGTCCGGATAAAGTCTCCTCACCGCCCTCTAGCCAGAGTCTCCATCCTTAAGTGGCACCCGCGGAGCGGGGCCGCGAAAAGTGGGCAAAAGAGGGCTGGAGTCCTGGGGGTCAAGCTTCCAGCAAACACGCCTCTCCCGTGTTTTTCTCGAGCAGAGCAATCCGCCGAAATGCAGGCAACACGGAACTTTATCTCACAATCCGGGAGGTGGGGGCGGGAAGAGGACCAGCTGCGGCAGATTAGGAAAGCACTGCCCGCTGGTCCTCGCAGTCCCGCTGAAGTCCGGATAAAGTCTTCTCACCGCCCTCTAGCCAGACTCTCCTTCCGTAAGCAGCACCCGCGGAGCGGGGGCCGCGAAAAGTGGGCAAAAGAGGGCTGGAGTCCTGGGGGTCAAGCTTCCAGCAAACACGCCTCTCCCGTGTTTTTCTCGAGCAGAGCAATCCGCCGAAATGCAGGCAACACGGAACTTTATCTCACAATCCGGGAGGTGGGGGCGGGAAGAAGACCAGCTGCGGCAGATTAGGAACGCACTGCCCGCTGGTCCTCGCAGTCCCGCTGAAGTCCGGATAAAGTCTCCTCACCGCCCTCTAGCCAGGGTCTCCTTCCGTGAGCGGCTCCCGCAGAGCGGGGGCCGCGAAAAGTGGGCAAAAGAAGGCTGGAGTCCTGGGGGTCAAGCTTCCAGCAAACACGCCTCTCCCGTGTTTTTCTCGAGCGGAGCAATCCCAATGCAGCATATTCAAGAAAGTGCCCAACTTCCACAACATGCTGTTAAAAGTTACTTGTATCAGCAAACTGTGCAAAAAGCAAGTTGTTACAAATGATAAAAGACATTAAAACCATTCAACATATTCTTAAACCTGCGATAAAATGAAAAACTCATTGTAAACAGCTGACGTCACTTATTTTGCTATCAGCCTAACCCAAAACTCAGTCATTTTGCATTGAACAAAGGTTTCTCCTACTACACACGTATTCCTCATTGCTGCTCTTTTGCTGGTAATAACTTGTCTACACTTTTCACAAATGTTGTAGATCATACAGACACCATGCACATTTTTCCCCCACACAAAAAATTGATGCTTGGTGACAAGTTGTAATACTAAATTGGTTAAAAACATTGCAGAGCCAACATCTACATACATTCAGCAGGGAGGTGCGAGTGCGAAATAAGTGAGTTGATGATTCTTGATGTAGGCACAGTCTGCATATTCCTAAATCAGGTTTATCTGATCATTTTGGCATGGGCGACTCCTCCGTTAAGGCGGAGGAGCATCACCACACTACAATAATGCCCCAGGGATAGAAAAAAAATGGTAATAAATGACCAATTTATTTTTCAAAACCCATCCCGAGCAGAGCATCAGGATGGGGGGTGGGTCAAGCAGCAGCAGAAAGCAGTGATGGATGTAGAGAGCCACTCGGGCTCTCCCCGACAAGGTTGCAAGCACAACATGCATCCATACACCCCTCGGGGCGGGCTCGCTCCAACGGTATAAATAAACGGGCGGAAGACCGCTCGTGGTCTTCTCGCCAGTGAGTAATTGATGCCTCCTGCATATACATTGCCAGCACGATTAAGGCCTAGTTCCACCTGGGCCCGCCGCGCTACATTGGCGATGAGGCCGATCGCACCACACGTGTGCCCGCCTACCTGCTGTGTCCTGGTCGGGGTGCGCGCTGTGCCCATCCGCGACTGCCCTGCTCCTGTGGTGCCTCCGTGATGTGGAAGGGAGCTGCGGTGCCCACCCGCGTCGCTCTGTGCCTGCTGACGCCCACTGCCTACTGTGGCTGCCCGGCGCTGCCAGCTCGAGCCCGCCCACGTGCCTCCCTGTCCAACGGGAGTGCTTTCGGCTGGCGGGGCTTGCTGGCGGCGCGCTGAAGATCGGGTGAGTGTCTGCTGCCCCGGCCCGCAAGCTGCCCAGCCCACTCGGTGGTGTCCGAGCCTGCCTCTCCCCCCTGCAACAGAGGATAAGAGCCCTGAGGAAGTTACAGGCTGCTTAGCGGCAGGACAATCATATAGCATTAGCGCATTCCAGTGCTCAGAGGCCGGTGAAGTTGCTGCAGGTGGCCCAGGGGGCTGCCAACTGGAAATATCTGGGAAGTGTAGCGGTGGTATAAAGGAGGAACACCTGGGGAGACCAGTGGTGGGTAGGCGCCCGCCCCCCCAATGCCCCGACGCCTGCGAAGAGGGTGCAAGTGACGCTGCCACACAGCACGGATATCAAGCCCACGTGCCTGAAGCACACCCCCACACTGTGCGCCGAAACGCAGGCCACACCAGTGCGCTCTCATGCACTCACGCCCAGGCACCATGAGCAACACCGCACCAGGGGCAGCGGCGGCCCCTCAGCAAGATGGAGGGCGTAATCAAGCAGGCTCTGCAAATCCTCCGCCACCAGTGCACACACACACTGCGGTGGCACCGTTACCCCCATTCAGAGAAGCCGCGGACCCTGCAACGGCCGCGCCTAGGTCGAAGGCCTGGGTCGGGCGGCTCAACCACTAAATTAAAGGGACCGGGAGACCGACGGGACCATCAAAAGGTCACTCCTCATCTACTATGGCGGAGCAGAGATCTATGACTTATTCAAACCGCTCCGGAACACCGGGACGGACGACGAATACGAGGCGGCAGTCGCTGCACTCAACAAGCACTTTGATCCACAACTCAATCACGACTTTGAGAAGTTCAAATTCAAGAGGGCATGGCAAACCGAGTCAGAATCCGTCGACATGTTATACGCGCGGCTGCGTCGGCTGGCCAGCACGTGCCCCTTCAATGAGCCAAGGGACGAGATCAGATACCAGATCATCCTGGGATGCTGCTCGAAATTCTTAAGGAAGCTCATCCTCCGGCAACCGGGGATCTCGCTGGACGAGATCCTGATCCTAGCTCGATCCCACGAGCTTTCGGACGCCAGAGCGGAGGAGATGGAGGCGGCCCTACACACCCCAGTTGCCGCATCGCCGTCGCCCAAGCTCCCGCCGGTCAAGGAGGAAAAGGTGGACGCTATCCAGATAAGACCTCCGACGGCTTGCCAACCACTCAAGTCGATGCCAGGGAGCCTGTGTGGGTATTGCAGAGAGGACCATCCCGCCACGGCCACGTGTGGGGCGAAAGGGAAGACGTGTTCCCGCTGCAGAAGGTTAAACCTCTATGCCAAGGTGTGCAGCGGGGGAAGATTCCGATCTGCGGTGTCCAGACCCAGAAGTGTGTCACAGCGCATCCGACAAATCTGCCTGGATAATCCATCACCACCGTCCGACGATCAGTCCCAGGAGAGGCGCCTCATTTTCGAAGACGAAGACGATGACGAGATGTTCGTCGTGTCGTATGTCAGTCGGTCGGGGACCAGGCGAAGACCACCTCCTATATGCTCCATCTCCATCGAAGGCACTGACGTGCAAGCCCTCATCGACACTGGGGCATCGGTCAATGTAATGGATTCTGATCAATATGAGAGACTGTCGCCGAGGCCTCCCCTCACACCGTCCAGTGCAATAATCTACACATATGGCGGGACAGACCCACTACCGCTGCGGGGTGTCATTCAGACCACCATCATAAGTGGGACCTACTCCACGGAGGCGAAATTCCATGTGACCGAGGGGAAGAAGGGGACTCTGCTCAGCTGTCATACCGCGGAGGACCATGGACTTGTCTTCTTCGCAAACCAGATGTACGAGTCCCATGCGGAAGCCCTGTTGAAGGAATTCCTGGCGCTCTTCCAAGGCTTAGGAAAACCTTTCTTTTTGACCGTCTGTCTTGCGACCCCAGCTAGACATGAGAAGTTCAAACCTCTCTAAATCAGCTTTCTTAGACAGCTGGGTTAGAGACAGCATAGGGCTCCAATGCCCTCGGGAGTGACGAGAAAGGGTGCTCCATCCAATCCTGGCACTGCTTAAATGCTGCATGAAAGCAGAACCAGAATTGGTTACTACAGCTTCCTGGTCCCTCATTGGAGCCTTCCTGCCTGGAGAACTGAAGACCCAAGTGAGAAGGACGTTGCGCCAGGATTGAAGGTAAGTATAATTATTTTATTTATAACTTTTATTTTTTTCCTCCTGCCCAACACCCTACATGCCAGCCGCCACTGCATTTTGGCAATAGATTATAAGAGGAAAATTGACTGTAACTGTAGTACACTTACTTTAACCTGACCCTAAAACACTTCAGAAAATAACTGATGTGGCTCGTTTTTCTGAATTTTTGTTTATCATTATTAAAAGAAGCCCTTTTAACTTGCTTGTACAGCAGTTTTTAAATAACTTTTTTAATGGAAAAGAGCATTAGGGAACTCTGGTAACATTAAAAGTAAGGTCTGTCCAATGTTTGTACAGGTTCAGGGCCTTAAGTGGGCCGGGTCTCACCGATGCTGAGCACCAGCAGTTTTTCAGAGGGAGCCTCGAGACGGGTCGCTATTGGGCTCTGTGTTGTGCCCTGGCACTGGCGGTGCTTTTTTTCCGGCTGTGGTGACAGCAGGGCAGGCACATCATGGTCGCGTGCTCACACTGCTCACTTTTCACTAGTGGAGAAGTTACGGCATGACGTCATGCCAGGTGAGCGTTGCAGGGGAATGGAAATCCTTTAAAGCGAGTCATTGTCTCTCTGGATTTCCCTTCTCTTTTTGAAACACAGGAGCAGCAACATTGTCCTGGTGTCAGCAGGGCTTTAAGTGGAAGCTTTTTTCAATATTACATACAAGCCATAGTTGCTGCTTATTTATCTTATGCAACTAACAACCATTGACAAAGCCAAAAGCCCTGACTTGTTGTAGGTATTATGTTACTTGTTTTATCATATATCTGGATGTAATGCCAGAAACAGCAAAATACAAGTCAGGCGGCACACTAAGCTAAGCACAGAATTTTAGCTTATATGTTTGTCAGCCACGCCCTCAGGGGCCGATTAGATGGTCCGCCACCCCAGAGGTGGAGGGACCGTCCGCAGGGGCAGCGGCGGTCCCTCCGTGCAAATTAGGATGTGACCGCTACCCTGGCGGTCACATCCTGTATGTTTAACATTGCGGTGGTGCTGCTTGAAGCAGCACCTGCCGCAATGTTAAAACTGCATGTTTTACATTTACATGCACAAAGCGGCAGTCACCGCGCGGTGCCTGCCGCTTTGTGCATGTAAATGTTGGGGGGTACCATAGGTACCCCCCATGCGCTCCCCCCACCCCGACACCCTGGGGGCCCGCAACGGGCCCCCAAACGCCAAAGTCCACATGCTTTTCCACGACGGTAAAGCCGCCGCGGAAAAGTATGTGTCCGTGCACATCCTAATTTGGCGTCACCAAATAGCCCTCCCCACCTCGCGGATCAGAGGCGGACGGACCGGCCGCCCACCGCTGGTCCCACCGCAATCCCACCGCCATCCTAATCTGGCGGTGGGTGTTGTATGTGGCCGCAGCGGTTAATCCGCATCCTCCGGGCCGGCGGTGGCTTCCGCCGGCCCGGGGGATGCAGATTAACTGCCATCCTAATCGGCCCCTTAATTAGGTTGGCCACGCCTGTTGGACTTGGCCCTCTTGGCAGGGTCATCCCTGAACTTTTTGCCTTCCTCCAATATTCTCTCTGGCCTGTTTTTGTTGGTTTAATGACTCTGGGCACTTTACCACTGCTGACCAGTGCTAAAGTGCATATGCTCTCCCTACTGATAAGTGTATATGTGATTGGTGTCCGTGATTAACTTATTTGGTTTACTGTCAGACCCCAGTAAAGTGCACCAGGAGTGCCAGGGCTTGTAAATACAAATGCTGCTGGTGGGCTTGCAGCACTGGTTGTGCCACCCACAGAAGCGGCCTAGTAAAATGTGTCTAAAGGTCTGCCATTGCAGGACCTGCGTGCAGTCTGGTACTGTCACGCTAACTGCCCAAGTACAACTACTTGCCAGTCCCTAAACCTTCCCTTAACTTCATATTAGTCACCCCTATGGTAGGCCCAAGGGCAGGGTGCATTGTAAGCATAAGGTAGGACAAGCCCTGATGTGTGTGGCCTGTCCTAATAGTGAATTACAGCCATTTTCGTCTTTCACTATTGTAAGGCTACCTACTCTCCATAGGCCAGAATGGGCTGCTGGAATTATTACACTCTATAATCCCAGCAGACTCAGAGAGCATGGTATAAAGTCAAGTTTAGTATGCCTGAACTCATAATAATAAAATACTTCTTTTAGTATAGTTTTTTTTTAATATCCTGTGTTTGCAAATACTACTTTTAGAAAGTTAGTATTTGCTTGCCTAACCATTTCAGCCCGCCTCTGCTCTGATGTGTATCTGCTGTCTGGTTTCTGTGTATGACAGGGCTGGGGAATTCCAGGGGACAGGCTGGGGTTGACAGGTGGTGAATAGAGAGATTACACCAGGATGGGTGGGGGGAGTACACCTTGAGTCTGAATAGGGCTGTGCTCTGCCACCACAATGCTGTCTCTGCCCCCTGGGGAGCGACTGATGACTCTGCCCTGCACCTGGTCCAGGAAGAGGGAAGACTGTCAACAGAGTGCTCCTGACTGTACTTGTCATCACAATGCTGGCTCCACCTCCTGCGGAGCATCTGATGTCCCTGCCCTGCTCACTGAAAGAAGAAGCCAAGGCCTGAAAAACAAAGTGCTCAGAGACTGACTGGATTAGGCAAAGACCTCCCTGGCCTGCGAGAACAAAAGAAATGGTGTATAAAAGTAGAAGCCCTGCTCCTAAGAAATCAGATCCTGTTTTGCCAAGAAGAAGCTCTGCCTGAAGAGAAGGACCTGGAAAGGCTGCATGGAGGACTACTGTCTCTAATCCTGAGAGACTGGCCTGTGGTGGGTGCCTTGCTGCAAGAAGGAGAGAGGAAGAAAAGACTGAAAGACTTTTTAATTCAACTATTGCATGTGAAACAATCTCCAAGGGATTGCTGGTGAACTTGCCCCCTGAACTGCGCCCCAGGACATGTTGGCGCTACCCCCCTCTGAAGGAAGAACTGCTAGCTGTACTGCTTATCCCTGCAGCCCTGATCAACAAGGTGCGAAGTGCGTGGTGAATGGGCACCTTGCACCCTGAGAACCTGTGCCCCTCCGTCCTCACTGAAAGCGTGACTTCGGCCCAGCCCCGCCGCACTCGCACTGTAAGGACCAGCCCCCCACCGGCCCGAGCACCGTGTCCGTGGCGGGACCTGAGCCGTAGCTTGCAACGTCGGCAGAGACCTGTCCTCCCAAGCACCGTGAATTACTGGCCCGCGCCGTAGCTCATACAGCAACGTTGGACTCTGCATGGGTTCCCTAAAGCCTCCTGATCAGTGCGCCGCTTGTACCGCCGTAACACAGATGGTCGCTCCCCCTCCAGGGTAGAAGCGTACACCGCGTGTTTGTTGACCCCCCACAACGCACCGTTAACGCAGGAGCCCGAGCCGTAGCTCGCATCGCCCTCGGGACAACACCGTGACGTCTGAGGATCGACCCCCGCAGCTGTTCGCCTCGACCTTCCCCCCACAAGCAAAAAGGTACTGTGCCCGTGTTAGGTGCACCGCGCTCTGGACACGGAGTCCGTGAGGCCCGCACCCCTTGTGTCCGCTGTTTGCCCCAACGCTGTGCGCGCCGTACCCGTGAGACTCCTCAAACCCGTCACCCAGCGCAGTACGAGACGCACAGCCACCAGCGCTCATTACGCCTCATTCCCTCACCCACGCCGTACGCGTGATACGCAAGACGCGTGAGGATTAGCGAGGCCCTTCTGCTATCGGCTGTACGAGACGTACCAAAGCGCTACGAGGTGCACCAGCTGGCACAAAAGGAGTCAGCACGTCGTGGACATTGCCTAGAATATTGTGGGGCCAATCTGTAGTACAGCAAAGTCAGTTTTAGGACCAGGGACACTGTTTCTGATACAACAACTGACTTTTAACAACTGTGGCATCTTTTAAAAGTAACTGGAACCATTTTTGAGAACAAAAAGACTGTATTTACAAGCCTGCTTGAGAGTTTATATATAAAGAAGTATATTTTTACAAAACAACCAGCTTGGTGTCTCTGTGTGGTGGGTTTATGATCTATTGTGTGTGTTGCACTAAATGCTTAACCGTATTTGCTCTGGAGTTTAGCCTTGTCTGCTCGAGCCACGCTGCCTAGAGGGTGAGCAGGGGTTATTTCTAGGAGTAAGTCCTTTGCCCTGGCTTAGAGGAGAGGGTCCCTGCTTGTCCCAAGTACATACCTGTGCCAACCAGAGACCCCCAATTCTAACAACGCCCCTTTGAGAGACCCAGTTTTTTCATCCCACTTAAAGCCCTGTACAGTTCTATGACCTTTATATTCCAAACTAGCTTAGCCGTCGTGCGTTGCTGCGATCTCAGAAGAAATGAATTTTAAGGAAACTTGTTATGATAACATTCAATTTACATTGTGTCATTTTTATTGAAACGTATTCCTTTTAATATGGAAAACATTTTAAAATGTTGTTTTAATTCTGTTTTTTTATTCGAGTGCCTTTTTGTTTTTCCGTCTGGTGCGTATACAAATAATTCAGAAGGTTTACCGACGCGTGAGCTGGCCACATACAGTTGTACATGTGAGAAGCACGGATTCTCCAAATCTAGTTCACACACTTGCAGCGATTGTCCTTGTGCTTTGTTGATGGTCATTGCAAAAGCGAGTCGCACCGGAAACTGTAAACATTCAGTATTTGAAAGATTATGAGGGCCCTGGTGTACCGGGGGGCCGATATTTAACAAATGTTTCTTTTTTTTGTTGCCAGAAACCTTCGCGGAAGTGTACTCAACAACCTTTAATAATTTTTTTTTTTATTATTATTTTTTTTATTTAATTTTTTTTAGCCAGAAACCTTCGTGGGAGTGTACTCAACAACTTCCCAAAGTTTCATGCCGATCGGATGAATGGTGAGTAATGCATAAAGGACAAACGGACATACTTTGGTTTTTATATATGTAAATGTAAAACTGGAAACATTAACAGTAAAATTTGGCCAAGACGCCTCGGCATAAGTGCGCTTAATAAATATTTCAGTCAGTCAGTCAGTCATTTGTTGAATCTTTAGATGGCAACGCCTAGTGGATACATGCTTCTTAAATGACGTTTATTGACATACTCCACATTAGTTGACTAACATTTTTATCTTGTTGATGTAATGCGAATAGGTGGGTGAAGATTTATTAAAACTTTAAATTGTAACATAAATTACTACAGGAGAATTAACTCAGAGTATATACTTTAACAACAAACTCAAAGGATATGATCTAGATCCATGCTCAGAACTGTTGTTGTTGAATACAGTGAAATATATACACATTTAAACTCTGGAGTCAAGGAGGTTTTATACACAATTGACTGGAATCGAAGTAAGGCAAAACAAAATGGCACATATTTAACTAGCACATATACAAAAAATAAGCAATTATTTGTCAATTCCTGTTACACAGTGTTGGACCTGGCCCTTTTTGGCAGGTTCACCCCGAAACTTTTTGCTTTTTCCTAGCCTGTTTCTGGAACCTGGGTTGGTGATTTTAGGCCTCTGCGCACTTTTTCACTGTGGTACAGTGTAAAGTGCGTGTGCTCTCTGTGTATGTGGGGTGAGTGACCTGCCCTCCCATAGGAATGAATGGGGAATATGTATGCCCATGGTAGTTCCTGATGTGTGGGGTGTGCAGGGTCGAGTTTGATATGTGTGAACTTGTGAGATTGAATGCTGCGTAATGGTGTATGTGGCATGGTTGTGTCTAGTCTAGAAGTACCACTTTTAGAAGTTGGCATGTTTGTGTAGTGAGTCTGCTGGCACGTGATTGGCTGGTGAGCCTGGCCCAGGAGTGCCTGGGCCTGCTTGTGGATTGACTGTCTGGTTTGAGTGTGACAGGGGCTGCAGAGCCCCAGGAGGTTGTCTGAGTCAGCCCGTGGATGAAAGGCAGCATCTGCTGCCAGGGAAGTGGGAGGAGATTAGCACCTGATAGTGAAGGGCTATGCCTGCCTGCCACAATGCTGGCTCCACCCCCCCTCTGGGCGACTGTCACCTCTGTCCCTGATACTGAAGGGACTTCCCTCTAAACCAGTCTGGCTGGTTCTCACACTGCCTACACAAAGACTTCAAAGACTTTTCTGTGTATAAGAAGGGGCTGTGTCCCCTTCCAAAATGTTCTTGTTTCTAACTTTAATCTGCCTGGGGCATGCTGCTGCTGGGGCTCAGGGGAATCCCTGAGCCCTGCCCAGCCCCTGAACACTTGATGGACTTTCCCTAGGGACCTTTGCCTATGGTCCCCTCCTTGCAGACTCCTGAGGACTTTGTCTTGTTTTTGCTAGGGCTTATTATAGCCTAAAAGCGCCTGGAAGCGCTTGGTCTGCTGTTCTAGCGCTAGGAGCACTGTGGATTGTGCTCTAGCGCTGAAGAGCGCTTTATTTTTGTTCTAGCGCTTGGGAGCGCTTTCGTTTTCAAGGCAGGTACCCACCCTGCTGCCTGGCTGCCCTTTGTGCCCCTTTTTGAGGTATGCGGAGCGTTTATGGTTTTACACTTCGAGGGTGCCCACCCCTCATTATGCCAGCGAAATCACCGCCGCGGCCCTCGCGCCGCGACCAGGAAGTCAGGCACCGGAGTGCCTGATGTGGGGCAGGACTTCCGGTTCCCGGAGGAAGTCCCGCCCGCTGCCGCGCACTGATTGGCCAGGCCAGCCCGGTGAGGGAGAGAGAAGATGGCGGCCGTTGCGGGGCTCCCGTGACCAAGAGGGAGCCCCGAGAGAAGGAGTGTGGCCGGCTGCTGGGGCTCCCGTGTGCAGAGGGAACCCAGAGTGAGGAAGCTGAGCGGCCGAGAGAGGAGCAGCCGATAGCGGAGACGGGCTGCCTTGGAGCCACGAGGCTCCCCCTCGAGTCCCGGTCCCGAGATGGGGGACCGGGTGGACGGCGAGGCGGGCGCTTTGTAAAGGCGGGGCTCCCATGAGGAGGGAGAGCCCCGCCATGCGCTACCGCCGCCAAAGGAAGAGAGCCGCAGATCGCCCCAGAGCCGGTGAGTAAAGGCCGGCTGGGGGGGAAGTTGAGCGAAGCACCCTGCCGGTGTCCCGCTCTCGAGCAGCCCCGCATAAAAGGGGGGCTGCTTTGACGTGGTCGCCGTAGTGATTCGGGCCCAGAGGGGCCCAGGCTTTGTTGTACAAAGGGGGTGATGTCGGGGCACATGATCGGTGCCCGCCCCCGGGCCCCCACAGCTGTTGTTGACCCCCTCATTGCTCCTGGAGCCTAGAAGGCTCCCAGGGTCATTTCTGTTCTCCGAGTCCAGGAGGGACTCCAATGTTGGAGCACATTCTTTTTAAGCGCCCCCAGTGGGGGTCCCCACGGCCAGTGGTGCCACTGCCTGGTGGATGAGGGGCATGATTGGTAAAGGAGCCGGTGTGCTCCCTGGGGGCAATGTTATCTGTAGAGCCTGTGGGCTCCAACAGTGGGCGCAGTTTTGTGTCCTAAGGGCTAGTGAGAGCCCTGTCGCAGTTTGTCTCCAGCTGCCCAGCAATTAGTGGGCAGCTGCGCCGTTTAGGCGCAAGATGGAGAGTGAGTCCCTGAGAGGGACAGAGATGGCACAGAGGTGCCCGGCCAGTCACAGTTGCGCAGCACTTAGTGCCAGCTGCAGCGTTTAGGCCCTTGTGAGTGTTCCCAGGTGCCCAGCAAGTAGTGGGCACCTGCATCGTTTAGGCCCCTGACATTGAGACTCAGGGCGTCCTAGCCCCAACAAGGCCAGTTGGCCTAGGGACTGTCACAGGTGGTGGCTTATGTAAGGTTGTGCGCAATTGTATGGTTTTTATTCCTGCACCTCTGAATGTTTTTAGACATCATGTGACTTTTGCGCTATTGTATTGTTATGGTACCTCTGAATGTATTTTATTGCATCATGTGCTTTGTTCTTAACACCGCTGAATGTGTAGGTTTATGCATCATGTGTTTCCCTTTACTACTCCTCTGAATGTATATTTATGCTTCATGGGTAATGTGTTCTTTCCTAGACCCCTAAATGCGGTGTGATACTTAGGTGGTTGTTCTTTTTAGTACAGGTGGTCCTAGTGAGGTCCTGGTCCCCTGCGTGACATTCTCCTAAGGTGTTTAGGGTTGCGTAGGTGGTACTTACCTGTCCCCAGTAGTTACTGGATCTGATTTACAACTGTTATTCTTTTTGCTATACTTATTCTAAGTTCTATAAGTGCTATTTCTATATCTACAAAGTGTTGATTCTGACAGTGGCCCATGTGGCCCTGTCCTGTACATAATCCCTTATGAATGTTGCCCGTGCCAGTTGGCACAATGTACATGTGTGATTTTTATCTGATGTGTTTTGACAATACAAAAGTTATTTTAATATAAGCTTGTGTGGAGTTCCTTTTGTGGTGTGCCTAGTATGTTGTTGCTGTTGTGTGCTGGCACAAATGCTTTACACATCGCCTCCGAGTTTAGCCTCGCTGCTCGTGCCAAGCTACCAAGGGGGTGAGCAGGGGTTATCTTGGCGTGTGACTTCCTTGCCCTGACTAGAATGGTGGTTTCTGCCTGGCTTTGGCGTCAGCCTTAGCCTACCAGAAATAGCCAGTTCTAACATTGTTGGTCAGCGGTGCGGATTTGGACTTGTGTTTGCGCAGTGCCACAGCGACAACTGGCTACATTACAAAACTCTGCATTTTTCAGATAGTCACATGTTTGGGATTATTGTTTTGATTTTGTTTTTCCTCAAGAGTGTCATTTTCAGATGGTGTTCCTGCGCTTTATGTTTAGTGGCAGGTGAGAGAAAATGACAGGGCGGGACGCCAGTAGAGGGGGAGGTTCCCATAGATTAGGAATCCCTTGCTGGGTCCAGTGTCCAATCCCTTTTCCTGTCCCTGTGTGGGTAGATGGAAGAGAGGGAGTGTGGAGGAGAAATTGCTTGCTTGGGAGGGTGGTTATCCCCTGAGTGTAGTGTGTGTGTCTGGATTCCCCAGTATAGTAGGATCCAGTGGTGGCAGCTTAAATGTGTCCAGTGCGTGAAGTCCCATTCCCATTTCCCAGAGTATGGTGCCTGGTGCTCAGTAAGAGGGGTACAGGTTGAGAGTCAGAGGCAGTGAGGAACTGTCTCACCAGTATGGAGGGGGAGTGTGTGGATGAGTGGTATCTTGAACTGGAGGAGTTGGTGTGAGTTTTTGTTAGGAGCTTTGCACGTGAGGTGTACCTCTGGTGGTGTGCAGGAGGTCCTGCAGAGGCACTGGACAAGAAGGTGGACGTCTGGCGGCGTGCTAGATGTCTTGCAGAGGCATTAGGGAGTGATTCTAAAAGTAGTGGCTTGTGTATCTGATGATCCTGTGTAGGTGAAGAGGTTCATGTGTAGCCCAGCTGGGTCCCATTAGGATGGTAGGGGTGTAGGGGCTTATGTCCTGTCTCAGTGGAGGCGGAGTGAGTGTGGGACGGTGTGTCCCACGTTGGTCCGAAACCCTGTCTCAGGGCCTGGAGGGTTCCCTAGGTGAGCGCCAGGTCAGGGACCTAGGCTGTACTTACAGGTCATTTGAGGAGGATCTTCCTGTGTCTAGAGGACGGGGAGTTTCTGTAACCAGAGGTCCTGGTGTTGGGCTGTACCGCTCCTAAGAGGAGGTTGCAGAAGTCCTGGTTCGCTGGGCATTTGACCGTCCAGAGTGCTTGACCATTTTTTGGGGCCTCTGGAGGTCGTTCCCCGAGGAGGGGGGAGGCCAGGTTCAGGTTCAGCCTGACCTGGAGGGAAGGGCATCTGTAATCAGTGTCCTGACCGGTTGCTGGCTTCCAGGGGTACCGCTCCAAGGTGGGAGGGTGCAGAACTCTGGAGGGGGGTGCAGAGGGACGGTGTCCTTACTTCTAACCCCGGTGCAACCTGAGGGTTTAGATCCTAGGTTGGGAGGAAAGTGTGTTGCTGATACGCCGCTGGCGTGTGCTCTGTCTAGCCTGGAACATACTGAGAATCACCCTGTGATAGGGAGTACTGGAGGAGAGTGTGTCGCTGATACGCCGCTGGTGTGTGCTCTGTCTAGCCTGAGACATACTGGGACTCACCCTGTGATCATGGAACTGGAAGGGGGTGCAGAGAGAGGGAGTCCTCGCCTCTGACCCTGATGTAGCCGGAAGGTAGATCCCAGGTGGTAGACCAGTTGATGGAGTGAGGTCCTGATCGGGTAGGAGAGTTGTGTTCTGGTGAGTGCTTCTCTGTGTGGGTGCGGGAACCCAGAAGTAGAGGTAGGGTGGGGCATGCTTGCCCGTGACCTCTGGTCAGCCTGAGGGTGTGGTCCCTAGGTTGAAGGATCAGTGGTAGTGTAGCTACACTGAGAGAGAGAGTGGAGAATGGCTATTGTGTGCCAGGGGTTACTGCCCCCCGCTCTGTGAAGTGGTTAGGACCTGTGACATTTGGATGGCCTAGGGCCTGGTCCTGGCTATGGATGACTAGTGTGTACCAGTGGGGAGCCCTAGTTGTGCCAGAGAGCTTTTGTTGAGAGAAATCTATGGGGGTTCAGAGTGGCGAAAAACAGGAGGGTGTCCCTGCCGTGCGGGCCCGTGTCCGTATTTTGTCGCCCAAAGCAAGCAAGCACATCAGTGGAGTGATTGGTCTACCCTGCGTTTTGGCTGGAAGGGGGTTGTGTTGGACCTTGCCCTTTTTGGCAGGTTCAGCCCGAAACTTTTTGCTTTTTCCTAGCCTGTTTCTGGAACCTGGGTTGGTGAATTTAGGCCTCTGCGCACTTTTTCACTGTGGTACAGTGTAAAGTGCGTGTGCTCTCTGTGTATGTGTGGTGAGTGACCTGCCCTCCCATAGGAATTAATGGGGAATATGTATGCCCATGGTAGTTCCTGATGTGTGGGGAGTGCAGGGTCGAGTTTGATTTGTGTGAACTCGTGAGATTGAATGCTGCGTAATGGTGTATGCGGCATGGTTGTGTCTTGTCTAGAAGTACCACTTTTAGAAGTTGGCATATTTGTGTAGTGAGTCTGCTGGCACGTGATTGGCTGGTGAGCCTGGCCCAGGAGTGCCTGGGCCTGCTTGTGGATTGACTGTCTGGTTTGAGTGTGACAGGGGCTGCAGAGCCCCAGGAGGTTGTCTGAGTCAGCCCGTGGATGAAAGGCAGCATCTGCTGCCAGGGAAGTGGGAGGAGATTAGCACCTGATAGTGAAGGGCTGTGCCTGCCTGCCACAATGCTGGCTCCACCCTCCCGCTGGGCGACTGTCACCTCTGTCCCTGATACTGAAGGGACTTCCCTCTAAACCAGTCTGGCTGGTTCTCACACTGCCTACACAAAGACTTCAAAGACTTTTCTGTGTATAAGAAGGGGCTGTGTCCCCTTCCAAAATGTTCTTGTTTCTAACTTGAATCTGCCAGGGGCATGCTGCTGCTGGGGCTCAGGGGAATCCCTGAGCCCTGCCCAGCCCCTGGACACTTGATGGACTTTCCCTAGGGACCTTTGCTTATGGTCCCCTCCTTGCAGACTCCTGAGGACTTTGTCTTGTTTTTGCTAGGGCTTATTATAGCCTAAAAGCGCCTGGAAGCGCTTGGTCTGCTGTTCTAGCGCTAGGAGCGCTGTGGATTGTGCTCTAGCGCTGAAGAGCGCTTTATTTTTGTTCTTGCGCTTGGGAGCGCTTTCGTTTTCAAGGCAGGTGCCCACCCTGCTGCCTGGCTGCCCTTTGTGCCCCTTTTTGGGGTATGCGGAGCGTTTATGGTTTTACACTTCGAGGGTGCCCACCCCTCATTATGCCAGCAAAATCACCGCCGCGGCCCTCGCGCCGCGACCAGGAAGTCAGGCACCGGAGTGCCTGATGTGGGGCGGGACTTCCGGTTCCCGTAGAAAGTCCCGCCCGCTGCCGCGCACTGATTGGCCAGGCCGGCCCGGTGAGGGAGAGAGAAGATGGCGGCCGTTGCGGGGCTCCCGTGACCGAGAGGGAGCCCCGAGAGAAGGAGTGTGGCCGGCTGCTGGGGCTCCCGTGTGCAGAGGGAGCCCCGAGTGAGGAAGCTGAGCGGCCGAGATAGGAGCGGCCGAGAGTGGAGACGGGCTGCCTTGGAGCCACGAAGGCTCCCCCTCGAGTCCCGGTCCCGAGATGGGGGACCGGGTGGACGGCGAGGCGGGCGCTTTGTAAAGGCGGGGCTCCCATGAGGAGGGAGAGCCCCGCCATGCGCTACCGCCGCCAAAGGAAGAGAGCCGCAGATCGCCCCAGAGCCGGTGAGTAAAGGCCGGCTGGGGGGAAGTTGAGCGAGGCACCCTGCCGGTGTCCCGCTCTCGAGCAGCCCCGCATAAAAGGGGGGCTGCTTTGACGCGGCCGCCGTAGTGATTCGGGCCCAGAGGGGCCCAGGCTTTGTCGTACAAAGGGGGTGATGTCGGGGCACATGATCGGTGCCCGCCCCCGGGCCCCCACAGCTGTTGTTGACCCCCCTCATTGCTCCTGGAGCCTAGAAGGCTCCCAGGGGCATTTCTGTTCTCCGAGTCCAGGAGGGACTCCAACGTTGGGGCACATTCTTGTTTAAGCAACCCCAGTGGGGGTCCCTACGGCCAGTGGTGCCAATGCCTGGTGGATGAGGGGCATGATTGGTAAAGGAGCCGGTGTGTTCCCTGGGGGCAATGTTATCTGTAGAGCCTGTGGGCTCCAACAGTGAGCGCAGATTTGTGTCCTAAGGGCTAGTGAGAGCCCTGTCGCAGTTTGTCTCCAGCTGCCCAGCAATTAGTGGGCAGCTGCACCGTTTAGGCGCAAGATGGAGAGTGAGTCCCTGAGAGGGACAGAGATGGCACAGAGGTGCCCGGCCAGTCACAGTTGCGCAGCACTTAGTGCCAGCTGCAGCGTTTAGGCCCTTGTGAGTGTTCCCAGGTGCCCAGCAAGTAGTGGGCACCTGCATCGTTTAGGCCCCTGACATTGAGACTCAGGGCGTCCTAGCCCCAACAAGGCCAGTTGGCCTAGGGACTGCCACAGGTGGTGGCTTATGTAAGGTTGTGCGCAATTGTATGGTTTTTATTCCTGCACCTCTGAATGTTTTTAGACATCATGTGACTTTTGCGCTATTGTATTGTTATGGTACCTCTGAATGTATTTTATTGCATCATGTGCTTTGTTCTTAACACCGCTGAATGTGTAGGTTTATGCATCATGTGTTTCCCTTTACTACTCCACTGAATGTATATTTATGTATCATGGGTAATGTGTTCTTTCCTAGACCCCTAAATACTTAGGTGGTTGTTCTTTTTAGTACAGGTGGTCCTAGTGAGGTCCTGGTCCCCTGCGTGACATTCTCCTAAGGTGTTTAGGGTTGCGTAGGTGGTACTTACCTGTCCCCAGTAGTTACTGGATCTGATTTACAGCTGTTATTCTTTTTGCTATACTTATTCTAAGTTCTATAAGTGCTATTTCTATATCTACCAAGTGTTGATTCTGACAGTGGCCCATGTGGCCCTGTCCTGTACATAATCCCTTATGAATGTTGCCCGTGCCAGTTGGCACAATGTACATGTGTGATTTTTATATGATGTGTTTTGACAATACAAAAGTTATTTTAATATAACCTTGTGTGGAGTTCCTTTTGTGGTGTGCCTAGTATGTTGTTGCTGTTGTGTGCTGGCGCAAATGCTTTACACATCGCCTCCGAGTTTAGCCTCACTGCTCGTGCCAAGCTACGAAGGGGGTGAGCAGGGGTTATCTTGGCGTGTGACTTCCTTGCCCTGACTAGAATAGTGGTTTCTGCCTGGCTTTGGAGTCAGCCTTAGCCTACCAGAAATAGCCAGTGCTAACACACAGCAAAGTTCAAGGAAGCATTCCTATAATTAAGACCACTTTACTCCCTCATAATTCAATTTGAGGGGGGGTCATTTATCTTACATTATTTGATATTTTTAATGTAGCCCGCTTCTTCTAGCAGTATTAGCACATATTACTTTTAGAACAACTATACATTGCAATTAATTCTTAACAATTAACATCAAACAATTTCATGGTCATTATGTTATGTATAAGTTAGAATGAGGTGTGGTTGATCAGTGGTTGGATCGACTTGTCAGATGGAATCAACAGTGTCAATGGGAATGGCAATTTGGCATAGGGAGTGTGAGGGAATGGATGAAACCAAGTAGAGGCGGCTTTGAAAGGTATGCACCGCTTTGAGAATTTCAATAAATGATGTTTACAGAGAAAAAATTTTAGGTCTCTTCTGAAGAAAAATAAGTCAGGTTGCAGTCTCAGATGTTTTGGTAAATAGTTCCATAGACTACATGTAGTGCCCATGAATTATCTGTACTGTGCTTGTCTTGAACTTGGGTAGCTCTGGTATTAGATTGTTTAGCCACCAGAGAAGGTTTGCTGGGTTGGTTCATATTCTCTGATGTATAGCATTTTGAATTGTACTCTAGCCTCCACTGGGAACTATACCAGGGCAAGTTAGAAAATTGACATTTTGGTCACAGATGTGCTTAGCTGATGCACATTGTTGCAGAACCCTGTCTTTGTATATGTCCTGTGTTATTATACCAGCATTGAATTAAACTTCTTCAATTAATATTTAAGAAGGCAGACTGTAGACATTTCCCAATTTACAGTAGTTGGGCATTGAATGAAAATGTGAGCCTAGTTTACATCTAGCTCTTTTTGACACCTCTAATATCTACCACAAACACAACTTAAAAAAATAAAATAAAACTAACACCCAAGCATATTCTTTCCAAGGACATCTAAGGCTGGCCACATGTCTAGAAGGAGAATCGACTATTGACCTCCACCCATAGCTTGGGAAAGGCTTGGGGTAACGACGGAGAGAGCATTGCCTCCTTTACCTGAGCTGTGTTCCAGGTGAGGTGAGGCCCATTCCTTGTACCTAACTGGTATATTCAGACCTTGTAGGTACAGAGGATACACACCCGATAGGTGAGATTGTATTGATTCCAATCTACATGTTGAAAAAAACATTCCTTTAAAAAGTAAACTGAAAAATATTTTTTGTTTACACATTCGACACAGTAAAGATTGGTGCAGTAGCAACACAATAAGAAGGTCCTGATGAAAGCCAGGGACAAATAGTACCGTATGCTGAAACATGTTGACCGTATAAGACAGGCAGTGATGTATGAAACTGCCTGGATGCACTGTTTTTAATGAGGATTATAACCAGATATCTCAATAAAAAGTTTTTCTCTGTTATAAATCCTGTTTTAACCTGCACTTACACTTCTTCACTGCATATAATACTCCCATCATAACATCTTGTTGTAGGACCATTTTTTAGGGTCTTTTCACACTTGATCTATTCTTCCTTTGTGGTTTCTTTTGAAGACATGCTTTATGATATAATCCACATTTTAATCCTCATTGATCATGAGGATAAGTGGATGGAAGGCTGGATACCCAGACGATAAGATTGGTCAAGTTTGCGATTGATGGGAATCCAACTACTCATAAGGGTTGTGTTTCTATTCTTGAGTTGTTCTGGGGTAGATATTGGTTTATGATCATTGTATGCCCACTTAGTACTGACTGGTAGTTATTATACAGACCCCCGGGTTCTTCTGTTTGTTTACTTTCTGATTTAAAGTTTGGCAGACTGATTGAGTCACCACAACATGACAGATATCCTGTCTTTTTCATTACAAGTGCATTTGGATATAAATCACTTGTAATAGCCATCCTGCAGTGATGGAACAACGTGTCTACTAAACTCTAAATCAGGGCCTATGTCTATTGTTGGAATTGACCATTGTTTGTGTGGTATACCCCTAGATGATAGCGTTGTTTTTGCTGGCTGTAGAACTAATTGCATTTTACCTCGCTAACTATTAGTAAAGTACCTGTGCTTCCCCTTTTCAACATGATGAAATTGGCATACCCCTAATTGGCATTTGAAGCGTACCTATAGGTCCCTAGTACATGGTACAAAGTGTACCCAAGACCTGCAAGTTAAATGTCATTAGTGAACAGCTGCACCCATTGTGCCATCCACTGCAGTGACTGGGCAAACATGACCACATGCCTACCATTTATATCCAGGCTATTGCCGTTTCAAGTAGAAAATTCAGCCTATCAAAGTAACCCTTTTTTGCAGCTTAAAACCTTCCTTTCAAACATTTATAAGTTGGACTTATTGACCATAAGGCAGGGTGCATGTTATTTAAAAGTAGGACATGTAAACGTTTACTGTTAAACATGTCTCTAAAGTTGAAAAAGCACCAACAACTATTTTCAGTGTAACAAGACAGGTGGCTCCATAGGAATACAATGGTTTACATTACTACATTTAATAATTCTAATGCTAATCTTGGTTAGGAAACAGCTAAAATATCTTTTAAATGCTCTTTTAAATTTAATTGTTAGTCAAAATCTGATTCAATGGTACTATCAAATTTCTAGTAACTATTAAGGAGAAAGTATTCTGAGAAAGTGACATTTTCCCTTCCTAAAGCCCAAGGAGGCCTCTTTGCATGAGCTCCAGCTATCGCCTGGCTGCTGTAGAGCCCGCTTCAAGAGGTGTGAAAACTGCTCCCAGAGCTGCAACTAGGCATTGGTTGTGGACAGGTGTTTCTGTGGCAGGAAAATCATTTAGGATGTGGCCAGCAACCTGTTAACATAAAAGAAAATCTATCCTGTCAGAGGCAAATTTGAGCTGACACCTGGGCAGGGTCCTCTTTTGGTCCTCAAGTCAGACCAGAACTAATCCCAGTGGGAAAGGAGCTGTACCCAGAACTTGTTTAGACCACAGAGGAGGGATTGCTCATTTCCCTAAGCATTCCTCGTTGGGTGTCACACAAGATCTGCACAGGGAAAGAAGGGTTCTGCCATCTTGGTTTTAGGTAGAGAGGGACACTCTGGGATTGTTTGGATTGGACAGGAAGTGCTACAAAGTAGGTTGTTTTCATCCAGGAAAATGTACTTTATTGGTTAGGGCGCTGCCAGGAGCCCCCCCCCCCAGCCCAGTCTGATGCCAGGCATAAATGTGGCACCCCAGTACACTCCTCAAAACACTACTGGACCTGTAAAAGATCATAAGAGGACTGAAACTTAACTGACCAGCTCTCCCTTTTGTACCCGGGTAAAGAAGTAGACTCCAAGGGTCATAACGAAGAGCTCCTGTTCAGGTTAGAGGGACACTGAAATCTACTAGAGGCCTTTTTCACAACTTCCCAGCTGACCAGTTCCGACTGAACCTGCCCAGGACCCTTCTGAGGGCCTCTGCTGGATCGAGTCTTGACCACAAATGAAGTTCATGAGGTCCTGGAACCTTCGGCTTTGTCAAATTGTACTACTTCTAACATCTTCTGAAACATTTGAAACGTTTTGGCTCTTAAGACCTCCGGCGGATGGATACCAAACTGCCAAGTTGATTCTACCAAGGTGCATTGCCAATGGGCTGAAGATTCAGTTTGTTCGTGCTCAAAGCTTTCATGCAGCAGAAAATCCAATTCAACAGGACCTACCAGAGAAGTTGTCCAGCCCCGTGGAGCCCATTGTGCTACAGCCTGTTGCCTTGCCTCCTTGACTCCTCGAAGAATCTAGGCTACAAAAAACAGGACTGAGTTTGAATGTAAAAATCTTCACCAGGCGAAAGTGTCAAGGTGTTCGGCTGTCAAGAGACCTTCTCTGGGCATGACATTTTCAGATTTGTTCCATTCTGAGCTTTCCTGCTTAAGTCAACAGCTTCACCAAGATCAGAGGCTATGTGGAGCCCTCTTCACCACAGCCTGTTGCCTTGACCCGCTGAGAATTTTTTACTTCCATCTCAGAGACTATGTCAAACCTTGTTTCTATAACTGATCCACTGTCCATCACAATCAGCCTTAGCTCATGTCTAGGTATCAGTCAAGCACAATCAGATGACCCCAGTTAGCGATAATGCTTTTTGAGGCTATTTTGAAGCTTAAAGTTTAAAAATGAGTAACTTCAGTTTCCATTATTGAGTTGTTGATTTATTGTCATTTTATGTATTAAAATATTGACTATTTTTTTTTATTTGTTTGGGATTTTTCTTATGTTGTGTTTTGACTGTATTATTGTTTTGGCACTCATAAATACTTTAAACACTACCTCTAATTTAAGCTTTCTCCTCTGTGTCATAGTTACCGGGGTGGACGGGGTGGACAGGTTGATCCCAGGTTAATTTAATGACTTTAGCGATTTACCCTAACAACGATTGTGGTTAATACTTGAGATGGGCACTTACGTTCCTCAACTACTACCCTTTTTTTACATCAATTGTGATGAATGCTCCCTGTTTTCCGCTTTTACTGATTTTTACAGATAAATACAGACAGAAAGAAAAAAAGTGTTTCCTGTCTGTATTTATTTTTAAGAGTGGAAAAATACTGAAAAGTGTGCTTCTTGTGAAGGGCTCTACATGAAGTTATTCAGTAATTCAAATTCAACAGCTTAGCAGATCGACAGCTTGGAGAGCTAAAACAGAATGAGATTTCCCTAAAAACAAGCACATGTTAACATCTATTAGTAGCATAATGATTATATTTACCTGTGGATCCAACACGGACGTCACCAGTCCGGTGGCCCCTCCAGTAAAAGGGCCTGAGTGCATGTGCTCGTGGCTAGTTTCCATTACTATACTTAAGGGTCCATGTTGTCATTCCGACAGTATGTGGGCCTAGGGTCCATAACATAACACTGGCAACGAGCAGGTTTTGCCCACGTGTGCAGCCCCCGCTTGTGAAGGTGGCGTGAAGGGATTGTGCTGCCCGTGTCTAGGGCACTCCCTATCGCAGCTCAGCTGAAGTCCCGCGGGGCGTGCAAAGAGCCCCGGGGTATAAGTGTGGTGACCGGTAGCCCACCCCGCACTTGAGGCGCCCATCAATACATGAATTGCTGAGGCTCCGGCGTGGCGAGAGAGGAGCCGGTGGCGAGCCCTTCCACCAACTTGCTGAGCCCCCAATAGAGGCCCGAGCGGAGCGGAGCCCACCCACATCGGCGTGATGACCCAGTGGACGCGGCCAACAGGAAAATGAGGCGAGACCCCCATGGTGATGCTGAAAGTAAGCGGGCGGTCAGCAGTGTAAAGTGCCCCCAGGGTGACAGTGGCGCGGCAGAAGAAGCGCCTGCTAGCGAACAGTGGATGAGCACGGGCCGGACTGTTGTGACATCGGCCACCACCGCTGCTGACCAACATGAGACCGACTGAAGAGCCCAAGGAAGCGGGAGCCCACCCCGCATGTACGCTGCCTGCAAAGCCTGGTGGGTGTAAGGTGAGCCTGTGGGTTACGGGGAAGACAGCGAAGCAGTGCCCCCTCTGTAAAGAAGAGTGGGAGAGACTTGCCCAGTGAGGGAGCCAGGCACCGGAGATTCCCCAGCAGCAGCTCCAGCCCCTACGCAGCTCGATTGCTGAGTGAGAAGCTCCTGCGGAGGCGTGGAAGCACGTGGCTGGGACAAGCGCGAGGCCTGCATCTTGGAGGAAGCCAGTGATAAAAAGGAGTACAGCCAGCGAGGTGAACCAGTCACAGAGGCACAAGAGGTATGACCCCCCCCCCCGCCTACTGAGGTGCCCATCGGCTTCTCTGCCTGCTGCCGAGTGCATGGAAGAAGCGTCGCCCCCCCCAATCCCAAAAGATGTATGGCTCAATCCATAATGTGGCCTAAGCAAGAGCGTTTACCCAGGGAGAGGTGCAATAAGCATAGGTGTGGGCAGCTTACTGCGACTGTCTGTCGCCCAGCATAACAAGGACAGCCTCGCTAGGATTGCTGTGCCTTACCGGCCTAGGTGAAGCTGACACACTAGAAGTGCTACAGCGCTACAGGGCAAACCACTATGTTGCCTCCTGTACAGGGGAGAGAGAAAGGACTGTCTGAGTTATAAGCCCACCAAAAGATACTGTCTGTAGTGCCTGCACCAAGCGTTACACTGCAACACGATCAAGAGCAGAGGCACCATGCATGAGAAGGATAAAGGCTAAGACATGTCCCCTAGAGGGGAGGGCCTGTTTTGACATGAGAGTGAGAGAACCCAGAATGTTTCCAAAAAGAGGCAGTGCAGATGAGTTCACTTGTATTGCCCATAGAGACTACTAACTCTCACGAATAACTCCTGAGCCCACAGTTGTCCCAGACCAGAAAAGCATGTAGTAGGTAGGTGGCAAAGTGCAAAGGCAGAAAGTCTACGAAAAGGCGCAAGGAGGACTTACTCAGTGCACATGCCCTATAGTGGGTTTTTTTCTGACCTCACTGCAAGGAAAAGGTGCAAGAACGCCAGGAGCCAGCAAGCACCTCGATATCAAGGGGCACAGGAGGTATGCTAGACCGCACCAGAGAGAGAAAAGCCCCTAGGCTGGTGAATAAAAGAAGATACCCCCCAGGCCGGTGCAGAGAAGAAGAGACCCCCCCAGGCCGGTGGAGAGAAGAAGAGACCCCCAGGCTGGTGGAGAGAAGAAGAGACCCCCCCAGGCAGGTGGAGGGAGTGAGAGACCCCCCCATGCTGGTGGAGTGAGAAGAAGAGACCACCAGGCCGGCTTAGAGAAGAAGAGATCCACCAGGCAGGTGGAGAGAGAGAGACCCCCCAAACAGGAGAGAGAGAGACACCCTGCAGCCATACACAGAGAGCCTCCCGGCTGCCATACACAAAGCCACCCTGATGCCACTGCCAATGCCTTCAGCCAGTGAATTACCTACCCTGGAAAGCTGAAAGTGTAGTGGACTGAGAGAAGAAGCCACGCAACAGTGACAAGCTCTAATGAGGAAAGCGAGCATTGCACGCCAACTTGCGGTGAATGGTCCCGCCGCAGTAAGGAGAGCCTGGCCGATATTTCTCAGAAAAGAGATAGACAAGTATATACACTTTCGCCACTTCTCCCCACATTTTCAGAAAAGATACGGAGTGGAGAAATATAGGACGGTAAAGGTCCTAGTACAAGAAAGCAGACGACAACTGGTGCGCAGTGAAAATCAACAGCGGGACGCCCTTCACCAGAGTGCACCTTCGAACACACACCAGCCATTGGGGTGTGGAGACGTCATTCTCAGTGACCGTCAGCCACCTGTTGACAGCTGCGTAAAGAAAAGGGCATCCCTGTTCTGCTTACACAAATGCCAAACCAGAAGAGCTGCACCAAGGGTCCGACGAGGATCATGGCTGCAAAGATCCGCCAGTCATCCCTACTCACTGCCAGTCATCACCACCTGTTGTACGAGTCGTCTCATGGCATCCACTCCATCTGTCACTTGCATCACAACCATCCGTGGAGCATCAAATACAATAACAGGAGTGTTACATCCTGCATTACATTTATTGCCTTGATTTTCGTTCCCCTTTAATGGCATGAGACCTGGTTCATTGTGTTCTAGTTCTCAGAACTTTCCTGGTGATGCATTCTGCATCTTTGAGTCAGTTGTACCTGGACTCTGAAGCTGATTACATGATGCTGTGCTACTGAATAAAGCTTCTTGAATTTAAACCTGCTTCCTACATTCCTACAAGGAGTCCTACACCACTTGCCAGAACAAGCGACGATCTGAAGATACAGCGACCATCTGTCTTTAACCGACGCATATCCTGAACCTGGTAGCGAGAGCATGTTTCTGACCAAGACACATCCATCCCTCAACTGAAGCGAAGCTGAAAGGTCCGGACATCATCAGTACTGTGTTCGTCCCCAGATATACCTGGTTAAAGTATGGACAGGTGCCCAGACGTCCGGGTGCTCCCAGCTGCACCTGTCCACCGCTGTCCTGCGAGCTACATCTCTGAAATGTGAGACTTCCTTTATTTTTAGTTTGTTTTCTGATTCCTTACCACAGTTTGGACTCTTGTTTGTTGTTTTTCGTTTTAATAAAATTTGGGAGAAATGTTGTGTCCTGCTGGACACAGTCTAGTGTTTCTGCCAGCCACTACCCCGAGGGCTGGCTCACACACACACACACCCTCACCCATCCAACACGGACGTCACCAGCCAGGTGATCCCGCTAATAAAAGGGCCCGAGTGCACGTGCTCATGGCTAGTTTCCAGTACTATACTTAAGAATCTTTGTTGTCATTCCGACAGTATGTGGGCCTAGGGCCCAGAACATAACAGGTACTTGGCTACTCCGCAGGGCAAACCTAGCTCAATTAGAGAAGATATTAAAAGTAAAACGGCAAACAGAATTGCTTACTATTGAAAGGAAAGTTTCCATGGAATCATTTGACTTCTAAATTTCAGGACCGTGCAAATAATCTCATCTCTCAAGCAACGCATTAAAGATTCTGAAATAATCAACATATGACTCTGTGGTTAACATATATTGATGCATTTCTAAATTTGCTGGTGGAATTAAGGAAAACTAACATGCGAAAAACACATGTTAGTATGTTTGAAACATTCAAAATTCATACAAGTGGGTAATCCCGATCTGAGACCGAATTACGCTAACATTCAGATTTAGATTCTGCATCACATCAAAGATTGGAATATCTCTCTTAAATGTTGAATCCGTTATTCTCATGTTGAATGCATGCTATGATATTTTATCTTGTGTATCAAGATTGTTTTAACAAACTTGCTCAATAGATCACGTTACGTTTGTATTGCATCAGGATCCAAACATCTCATGTGACCTTTGCCAACACAACACTTGCTGCTCTTTCAAGGCAGATGAGCACTGTCTTCAATTTACAATATTGTTGTAGATTACTGTCAATAGAACATGATCTGGCATGACCCCCTCGCAGCCCTTTGCAATCTGTGTCCTCAGAGGCATCCAAAGATTTCAGATGTAGGCACAGTCCCCCACATGCATCAATCTAGGATTTAGCATTTCTTAAATAGCGAAAATTAAGGAATCGCTATTTAGGAAATGCAAAATCCTATCCATCAAGAAATCCTAAAAGTTTTTAGGATTTCTTAATTTTCGGAAATTGCGATTCCTTAATTGCGAATCGCAATTAAGGAATGGCATTACATTGATTCCTATGGGCCTAGAGGCCCATAGGAATCAATGCCGTTTTGCATTTTTTTTTTTTGGCACTCGCAATTTGTTGATGCATTGCAAGGGTGCGGGGGGGTCCTTTGGACCCCCCTCTGCACCCCTGAAATGTATTTTCAAGTGCATGTTTCACACACACATGTCCTAAGGACATGTGTGTCTGTAACATGCAAGTTTAAAAAATGCATTTTTTTGCTTTTTTAAATTTTTTCGCAAATTAACACGAGGGTCAACCTCGTGTTAATTTGCACTTCCAATTTCAAAATTCGCTATTGTTTACAAATTGATGCATTGCATTTAAGGAATCGCACAAATGCGATTCCTTAATTGCATTTGCATTTTTAAGAAATGCAAAAAATAGCGAATTGTTTCATGCATCCCAAAAACTTATTTAGGAAGTGCAAACGGACGAATTTACCGATTCGCACCGTTTGCACTTCCTAAATAGGTTGATGCATGTGGGGGTCTAACACTATGAACTATCCCCCACATGCATCAATCTAGGATTTTGCATTTCTTAAATAGCGAAAATTAAGGAATCGCTATTTAGGAAATGCAAAATCCTATGCATCAAGAAATCCTAAAAGTTTTTAGGATTTCTTAATTTTCGGAAATTGCGATTCCTTAATTGCGAATCGCAAATAAGGAATGGCATTACATTGATTCCTATGGGCCTAGAGGCCCATAAGAATCAATGCCTTTTTGCATTTTTTTTTTTTTGCACTCGCAATTTGTTGATGCATTGCAAGGGTGCAGAGGGGGGTCCAAAGGACCCCCCCCTGCACCCCTGAAATGTATTTTCAAGTGCATGTTTCACACACACATGTCCTAAGGACATGTGTGTCTGTAACATGCAAGTTTAAAAAATGCATTTTTTTGTTTTTTTTCAAATTTTCGCAAATTAACACGAGGGTCAACCTCGTGTTAATTTGCACTTCCAATTTCAAAATTCGCTATTTTTTACAAATTGATGCATTGCATTTAAGGAATCGCACAAATGCGATTCCTTAATTGCATTTGCATTTTTAAGAAATGCAAAAAATAGCGAATTGTTTCATGCATCCCAAAAACTTATTTAGGAAGTGCAAACGGCCGAATTTACCGATTCGCACCGTTTGCACTTCCTAAATAGGTTGATGCATGTGGGGGTATATTATTAGATTTGGAACCTTTGAATTATAGATTACACTAATCCTATGCAGCATCTGAATTAACCAGCTGAGCTATCCTATTAATTAAAGTGCCACAAGTGGACAGAGATTTCCTGGTTGCATGCAACTGATCGACTTGCCAAAATGTCATTTCTCCTGAAATACCAGTAGGTCTGAGATAGAATCAGTCCCATTCCTTAACTGTGACTCACTCTTCCCAGCCCCATCAACATTCATTCGCACCGGTCTGTCAATGAATCTCTCCATTTCCATAGCGGTCAGTGTATCCCCTCTAATAAAATAAACCCCATGCGGTCCTTGGTTCTTATCTTCTCTTCGCTGATCGTGTCTTTCTCCTCGTTAATTCGAGGGCAGTCCATTCTCATTCTGCTTATCATGTCCTCCTAGTTCTAAAATCGCAAACCTTTTTTGGATTTGAATTAAAAAAAAATGTTTTATTGAAAGTAATGGGCAGCATACTAAGTTAATAGGATTGTGAGTAAACATTTACACTTTTCCCACTTCATTACTCCTCATGTTGAAAACATTCAACAGGGATTGGAGGATCCTTGCTGGTTTACAAACGTTTTTGAGATGTTCCTAATCCCACGGAGTTAGCAGAATACCCAAAATAGTTTGCAGAAAAATATTAACCCGGGAATTCATGTAACACAAGAAAACCAGAGCAAAAGACACAGGAACCTTCTGCACATTAATGTGGACTTTACACCTACACTTAAAATGTTGCTGTTATGTTTTCTCTCCTCTGTCTTACACATCTTGCATCTAATGCCCAATGATTACATGAGTTAGTTTTTCAAGGCGTCCATTATAACTGAGATGAATTCATGATTCAGCCACAATCTATGGGCCCGATTCACAAAGGTAAACTGAGACAAAAATCTAACTTTGCAACTTTCGGTATTCACAGAGGGCATTTACAAGTGGTAAAGTGAGACCTTTGTCTCAGTTAAACTGAAGTTTTGGTTGTAAGTTTAACAGAGACCAATACTGAGACAAAAGTCTAACTTAAAGTTAGGCTTTCAGTTTTCCTTTATGAATCGGGCCCAATGTTTCCAGGCTAATAAGGAATAAGAAGGAATAAAGAATACTGCATTCTACTGTATCCTCCCCTCAACTCCGCCTGGCATTGGACAGGCAAAAAGTTGGAAATATCTCTGTAGGAATGGGCTGAAAAATTGAGAATTGTCGGAGGAATCTGGTGTCGTAACTGTGTGGCGTGATGGCTAGGCAAGTGCTCATTTCTTAAAGAAAACTGTGGTATTCCTGTATCCTGCAATTGCACACAACCATTGTATCAGTAATATTGGGTACTGAAATGCTTATCTGGAAGTCTCAATTCATTTGAAATTTGTGGAGGGATTATTAAATCAAAGAAGTGTACACCAGTGAATTTTCTCAGAGATTTGACATTACATTGAAGGAAAGCCCGCCAGCAGGCTTTACTCCAGATTTTCAATGTTAAATCAGACCTTAAGTTATTAACCCCTTCGCTGCGGCGGCTATTCCGCCGCAGCGCTAAGGGGGAGGCGGGGCGGCGCGGCGGTCCCGTGCTCGTGACGGGACCGCTCTATCACGGCCCGCGGGTGAGCTGTGCTTGTGACGGAACGGTTCTGTCACGGCCCTGCCCACTCTTCGGGACGTCAGCGTAGGCGCGCAATTCGCGCTGCGCAGGCGCGGCGAGCGGACCTTGACGGAACCGTTCCATCACCAGCAGAGCCCAACCGAGGCTCATGACGGAACGGTTCCGTCACGAGCATGGGAGGGGTTAAGATGCATCGCAGAACACAAATTACACTTACCACAGTCCTTAGGGGCGATGCCGCTGGTGTGTGAGTAGTGTGAGACCCCACCCCCATTTGTAATGTTAAAGCTCCCTCGAGCAGTTGGCTGATGAACCTGGGACCCCGCACCTGCGCGCCTGAGTGGTACTAAACCTGGCAATATTTGGCCGCCACCGGCAACCCCAGAACACGGCCTAATCCCTGCTGATGAGGGGTAAATACCCCGAAACACGTGTCCAGGGATGACGAAGATAGCAAAGATAGCAGAGAATCGAAAGAAGATGCATCGCGGAACACGAATTACACTTACCACAGTCCTTAGGGGCGATCCCGCTGGTTTGTGAGTAGAGTGCGACCCCACCCCCATTTGTAATGTTAAAGCTCCCTCGAGCAGTTGGCTGACGAGCCTGGGACCCCGCACCTGCGCGCCTGAGTGGTACTAAACCTGGCAATATTTGGCAGCCACCGGCAACCCCAGAACGCGGCCTAATTCCTGCTGATGAGGGGTGAATACCCCGAAACACGTGTCCAGGGATGGCGAAGATAGCGAAGATAGCAGAGAATCGAAAGAAGATGCATCGCGGAAAACGAATTACACTTACCACAGTCCTTAGGGACGATCCCGCTGGTGTGTGAGTAGTGTGCGACCCCACCCCCATTTGTAATGTTAAAGCTCCCTCGAGCAGTTGGCTGACGAGCCTGGGACCCCGCACCTGCGCGCCTGTGAGGTACTAAACCTGACAATATTTGGCAGCCACCGGCAACCCCAGAACACGGCCTAATCCCTGCTGATGAGGGGTAAATACCCCGAAACACGTGTCCAGGTATGGCGAAGATAGCGAAGATAGCAGAGAATCGAAAGAAGATGCATCGCGGAACACGAATTACACTTACCACAGTCCTATGGCGTGATCCCGCTGGTGTGTGAGTAGTGTGCGACCCCACCCCCATTTGTAATGTTAAAGCTCCCTCGACCAGTTGGCTGACGAGCCTGGGACCCCCCACCTGCACGCCTGAGTGGACTAAACCTGGCAATATTTGGCAGCCACCGGCAACCCCAGAACACGGCCTAATCCCTGCTGATGAGGGGTAAATACTCTGAAACACGTGTCCAGGGATGGCGAAGATAGCGAAGATAGCAGAGAATCGAAAGAAGATGCATCGCGGAACACGAATTACACTTACCACAGTCCTTAGGGGCGATCCCGCTGGTGTGTGAGTAGTGTGCGACCCCACCCCCATTTCTAATGTTAAAGCTCCCTCGAGCAGTTGGCTGACGAGCCTGGGAACCCGCACCTGCGCGCCTGAGTGGTACTAAACCTGGCAATATTTGGCAGCCACCGGCAACGCCAGAACACGGCCTAATCCCTGCTGATGAGGGGTAAATACCCCGAAACACGTGTCATGGGATGGCGAAGATAGCAAAGATAGCAGAGAATCGAAAGAAGATGCATCGCGGAACACGAATTACACTTACCACAGTCCTTAGGGGCGATCCCGCTGGTGTGAGAGTAGTGTGCGAACCCAACCCTTATTTGTAGGGTTAAGACATATTCATATTGTTCGACCAGTACTGTCTTTTCTTTGTTTATGAACATATTAGTGGAACAGTCATGGAAGGGAATTCAATAGTTGTCATTTAGAAAGCAGAATGGTGAAAAACTCCCATGGAATTTATTAAGGAAGGTTGACATATAAGACCTCAGGGGAGTAAGTCAGGCATTACAGTTTTTGAAGGCAACACAGCTGCCAACTTGCACTTGGCGGGGGGGGGGAGTGCAAATATTTTTGTTTAAGGAATCATAACCTGCATTTTTGGGATTTTTATACTGTTCTAACAAAGTCTTTGTTTAGCCTTTCATTAAATATATTCTAGATATATTCCTTGAGAGATTGTCATTCTGTTGAAGTAGTATTCCTCAATAAACATGATAAAAATATTAATGACTGAATTGGCATTCACGTCATATAAGGGAGTAGCCAGAAAATTTAAATGTCCCCTACTTTGAACCCTATCTGTAATGGCACTGAGTAAACAAAGCGACTGAGCCCACCAATCCCTAGAAGAGGTATGTTCACTCTTTCATCTGGTTATAGCGGAGAACAGCCATGACAACGCGGGGATTACCCCGCACTGCCATTACAACGCGGGGATTACAACGACAGTTGTTACAACGACTTTCGCTGGAGGGTGCTGTGGGATAGGGAATAGTTTAATTTTCTATCCAACACCTTCCCTACTGTCCACGTGGGCTGGAGTTGGAATAGAAAATTAAACTATTCCACTTTCCAGCGCCCTCCAGCGAAAGTCGTTGTAACGACTTTCATTGTGATCCCCATGTTGTAATGGCATGAGGGGTAAAAGCCCGCATTGTAATGACATACAACCGGTTATAGCTATCAAAAGGGCAATAGGTGCAGGTGTGGTGGCATTGGAGACCATGATTGTGAATGGCCTCCTTTACTTCAACAATGGCTGTATTTAAATGCTAAATTGAGGGTAGAGCAACATTTTATTTGCTTGCGATAGGGCTCATTATTCTATTACAATGCCTCTGCCCCCTCACCATTCTTACATGCACTGATCTATTCTTTCACCTTTCCAGTCAACTTCTCATCTATTATTCTTCTTTACCTTCCACCTTTCATCCACCTATCGCTTATCCATCTTCTTTTTCACCCATCTAACCATCCTGTCACTCATCCATCATTTTTGTCACCCTAACTTCACATTTTCTTTCTTCTTTCCTTCAATTCATATTTCCTTCCTCCATTTCCTTCTTCCTTCCTCCTCTATATTTCCTACCCAATTTTCTTTCCATTCTTATGTCCTTGCTTTTTCTTTCTTGACATTCTCTCTCCAAATCACCTTTTCTCTTTCATTTTTGTCCCCGGTATAGGTATTCCACTTTCTTTGTCTCCTTCACTGTGCATGACTGGTTTGGCAGCTCAAAGCCCACACCCCTGAGCACTATCATTGTTTTCCTCTATAATACTGTTTATGTGTGTTTCGAAAGCGGATTATTAGTATTGGTAAATGGACATCTACCACAGACAATAGGGCCACTAACACAGGCTAAAGCTCAGAATAGATCTTAGAAAATTATTCTCATGCTCAACCCTTGGTAGCTTGGCTGCGAGCAAGCAGACCCAACTTCAGAAACATTTATGTAAAGCATTTTAAAACACCAATTCATTAAATATTTAAGACACAACACTCAATAAAAATCCCATCTTTAATCTGACACTAAAATGAAAAAAAGAAATCCTATGCAGAGAACCGGAGATATTAATTTTTAAAGATTTAGCAGTATATACCAAATAGAAACCTTTAATGCCTATTTGGACATCTGGTCATGCTATTGCAGGACAAGGTTTCAGACTGACTGCTAACCCTCGCAATAGTCCTCAGTCAAAGTTTTTACCTTCTGATTTAGAAACCTTTCTGGAGCTTTCTCTGCCAGGGTCCCTCGAAGCTCTTCTCCAGTCCAGATTTGTTGAGAGTTTGCAGGCTTGCCTTGCAATGAACTCCTGATCAAACCTATGGAAGTCAGACCCCTGAAGCTTTCTAGCGGGATGAACCAGAGATCCAGGTCGGCACATGGTTTAAGGGTGGGCGACTTGACTCTCATGGTAGGTCCTGGTCACCAGTAGCACTCCAGGCTGGGGATTCTTGGTGGTGATGGTCGAGGTGAGCTCTGTTAACCTGTAGCTTGCAGGGTGTTCACACTTTAGTCCTTTTAAAGCAGGTTAGGTCCACAGTGCTGCAGTCCCGGATTGTGCAGCAGGTATAGTCAGTTAGAGTGCAAGGCCTTGTTGTTGCCAATCAAACTTTTCAGCATGAACCCTTCTTCTTCCTCTTGTTTCAAGCAGCAGATCTGAGAGACTCTGCCCCTCTCAGATACTTATTCAGTTTTCTCAGGGTCAAGTAGGAGGGCACTCCTGTCCAATGAAGTGCATGACCATTTCCTCCAGAGTGTGGCACTATGGTCTCCCAGAAATCACTATTCTTACGAAATTCAATATGGCTGTCTCAGAAGAGAGGCAAGATCTAGCTAAACCAACCTCCGACATGGCTCATAGCCATATTCTCCCTACCCATGGCGTCTGATCATTCCTTCCTTAAGCTTTCAACCTGGCTGGGTCCACCCCTAGGTGCCACTTATCAAAGCAGCCTGGCTAATCCATCTAACTTTGACCAATCATGGCAGATCACTGGAAGGCTGAATTTTGGCATACAGAGAAGAAAGTCGTATACCTTCTTGTCTGTACAGTTTAGGTTAAATTCAACAACAGCATGTTGTTGGATTTATTACTACCATTCTCCTAAGTCCTTGAAATATATTTATCTGTAATTCCAAGCGAGAGTTATTAATTAATAACTTCTTGCCAAGTTAACCTATGTGGCTGGGGATCTACAATGGGACCCCACACCCCTGGAACACCGAGGGAAAACTTTAGGGGTTCTGAATAGGTACAAATATTGCAGAGAAAAACCAAAGGTGATGATGGACGGATCCTCACTCCACAGTGCTCCTAGCACAAAAGTCGATTTTGGGAATCACTTTACTACAATGAGGGAAGTGAAATGTGCAATTTCATTATCCCAGGGCATATAAAACCTATTTGTAAGGGTCCTCCTTATAAATACCTGACCCCCTACCCCTGGGATGCCTAGAGGAGACCCTGGAGGTACTTAATATGCCACAATATTGTAATTTATTATTTTTAGGCACAATTATTAGTCTGCGCTTTGGGTGGATTAGTCTGTGTCCTGGGTGGCCATGACACTTTCACATGCCCAGGAGTGTTCTGATGAGAGGTTTGGAAAGCGCCACTTTTATCCCCAGTGCCAGCCTGTGCAAATAGGATTCCCCCTTTGTCTATCCTTCCTCCTTTCCTGGGGTAGGCTCCAAACTGTTGAAGGTAACGTAATTCTACAATGTTCTCAAGGAAGAGCACAAGTACTTAACCACTAATTAGTAGGAGCAAAGCCTGCAGAGTCCTAAATACCAATATAAACCGGTTCGGAATAGGAAGACAAAAAATATGGAGTGACCCTGCAGAGAGGGCCAGGTCCAACAGGCCTACGTAAAACACACCACACTCACACATACATCATGGAGTGTAACATCCCTTGGTGTTGTAATTTTACAAATTTGTTGTTAACTGTAACAGTTAAGGGCCTTCAGCCCCCAAGTGGATCTTATTTAAGACACAGAATAGCAAGTGTTTAATTGGATATTTGGAAGACACTAGGACTCAGTGGAGTCATCCCTGATTGTAGTGAATGTTTTCAAAAGTTGAGCAAAAGTTTAAAACAAGGGTAGTACCAAGGGCTAGATAGGCACAGTATTTCTTAACGTTAGACACTGTACACTTGTACTACACAACCCCAAACACCATTCTCGTAATAGTACTGCTAGGAATGTAGAAAGACCCCTCAACTGAAGGGATGACATTGAACAATCAATCAATCACTCAATATTAATCTTTATTCTTTAAATAAAATCACCATAAAAGAATACAGATGAAACAACAATAATATCAAGTTTATCGTTTTTTTTTCAAAAACCTTTATTGAAAAGGACAGAACGAGGCATGTTACATATAAGCATCACAGCGATCAACACAGTTGAGATTACACTTACAATTGCATTCACTGTACAAGAGAAAGTAGGCCAATAATAGCACAAAGATAAAATACAGCAGTATTTGAGTGGTAATTAAGGCACAGTAGATGAGGCACACATACTCTGAACCTGGGGGGGAGCGAGACTGGCAGCACAGTGACTGGCATCCGGTGTGTTAGGACCATGATAATCCGTCTGTGGGCTGTCAGGGGCGGTTAATCGTTGAAGGTAGGCAATTAGGGGAGCCCATATGTCTAGGGGCCTACTGGGTGCAGGCATCAGATCCCAAAACTCAACCAGGAGTGTCTGGCTGTGGGCTACATCATCCAACCAACACTTAACAGTGGGGGTTGGCCTGTGCCCCCAGTGCATGGCACCCTGCGTTTAGCCAGTACTAGCAGCATTGCTATTAGTTTACGGTTGGCATCGGACACATGTTTTACGTGGCCAAGGAGGCATGTCAGGGGGTCAGGAGTGATGCATTCAAGTGTGATGTCAGAGATGGCAGCACATACTCTCTGCCAGAATGATGATGGGCACAGCACCGGGAGCCAAGCAGCGCATGCATCTATCCTTGTCAAGTAGGTCAATCTTGTGTATGGCTTCGGGGGTGCGGTAGTGTCTGTGCAAGTATTTATAATAAAAGAGCTTTAGCCGGTAGTTGGGGCATAGGCACTTGATCTGATTGCAACAGTATAGCCACTGCTCAGGAGGGAGGTCTCTTTCTAAGTCCGCACTCTATGCATTGGGGCGCGCTCAGTGTTAGTGGAAGAGGCTGCAAGCGTAAGGGCATTCAATCTAGTGACTAACTTCCGCGGGGTGCTAGAAGAGTGGACAAACTCATGTGCTGCATTGGTCTGGGGGGAATGAGGGAACGCAGGGTTGTCTTCTTTGCATGTCGCTCTAATCTGGTAAGCGCAGGTGAGCCGTGTGGCGGGCCATGCCGGTAGTCTGACATGGGGGGATGCTGGGTTGCTAGCAAGTCTTAAGGAAAGTGTGTACAGTATGCTGGCACCAGTGTATCTGCGCAGCCCATTCCACACCCAGCGCAGGCATTTGACTGTATCAATCTCACCACAGGGGTTTGGGTGGGATAAAAAGTGAGGTCTGAAGCGGCCATGGGGCAGCAAGGTCTGCTTCGACTGCCGTGTGAGGTTGGAAAGGTGTGAGATGGAGCAAGAAGTGGAGACTGCTGGCCTGGACGCACAGCACATGAAGCTTAAAGTCAGGTGCACCCATACCACCACAGACCAGGGATAGAGTTAGGATATTATAAGCAAATTTAGGTTGGCGTTCGGCCCAGGCCAGAGTGATAATGTTCTAGCGGAGTTGGCAAAATAAAATGCGACGTGAGAGGGACAGTGATGTTGTCATAGTCGTGCAGATAGTGGTTCCATGGCTATGGTGAAAAGCATAGAGGAGAGGTGACATCCCTGCCTGCTTCCTCTCTAGATGACCATGGGATCAGTGACCTGCCCATTAATCCAAATGTGAGCCGTGGGAAGGGAGTACAGTAGCTGTATCTTGAGTACAAAATCGAGACTAAATCCCAGGCGAGAATGAAGGTGGAAGAGGAAGGTCCACTCCAGGGTGTCGAAGGCTTTGGTAGCGTCCAATAAGGCAGCCACAGCCGATAGCAAGGGGTTAATCTGGTGAAGGACTGCGAAGATGGTTCGCAGAATGTGAAAGGGGGCACGTCCTGGGATAAAATTGGATTGATCCGGGCGAGTGATCAATGACATGAGAGGGATAAGATGGGTAACCAGCAAGATGGCATACATTTTGTTGTCAGTATTTATGAGGGATAGCAGTCTATATGAATGGCAGCACTCAGGAGATTTATCCAGTTCCAAAAGAAGGTTAGCAAGGCCTCGCAGAGAGAAGGAGGGAAACTTCCGCGATCAAGACAGTCATTGTATATTGCAGCTAGGTGCGGGACAAGGAGAGACTTGTATTGTTTATAGTATGCTGGGGTGAGACCATCGTACCTGGGGGCCTTGTCATCCGGGAGACCTGCCTCCCTCTTGGGCTCCTCATGGAATTCAGTAAGTTTGGCTCTGATCAACACCACTGTAGCAGGGCTGGGGTCCCGAGATTTTTGGAGATCTAAAGCTCTAACCTCGCTCTTCAGATGCTCAAGAGCACTGCGGATGGACTGCACACCCCGGACTGCTAGGCAATACACTTCCCTCGGATCACAACCTTAAAACCCTCCCAGAAGGTCGTAGGTGACTCCACCGAGCTGACATTATGTTAAAAGTAGGAAGAAATAGCATCGTAAATCTCCTTGTGGAAAGTAGCGTCCCGAAGAGTATTCAGAGGTAAACGGCAGGCGAACGTCCAACGCAGTGTGAGCGGGAACTGCAAATGCAGGCGGACAGGGGCGTGGTCAGAGAGGGTGCGGGCCATGTTGTCCACTGAGGTGGTCCAGGAAGAGATGTCGTGGGAGGTGATCCAAAGATCGAGGTGAGACCAGGTGCCCTGCAAGCCTGTGACGCAGGTACCCTCACTTCTGTCAGGGAACGCATGTCGCCATGCATCCAGCAGAGAGTTGTCCGACATAATAGAAAGAAAAAGGGAGGTGGCCTGAGACTGTTGGGTGCGATCACCAGAGTGATCCATCGCCGGTGTGGAAGCTATGTTTAATTTGGCCACTCAGATCAGGGAGTGAGGCACCAGTGAAGAGATGAGCTGCCAGACGCCTATAAAAAAGTCAGGGTCATCAGAATTTGGGCCATACAGTGCTGCTAAAATCAGTAGCTGATTGTACAGGGATCAGAGAGTATCACATACCTGCCCTCTGGGTCAATGAGAGCATGGGTGTTCTGCCAGGGAAGACCTTTACAGAAGTGTATGGAGACTCCACTGGAGTAGTTAGAATAGAAGGAGTATGTTTCACCCCAGTGTCAAGATAATAGCCTAGAGGCGGTGGCCAAGAGGAGATGAATCTCCTGGAAGAAACAGACATCCACTTGGTGCCAGATTAGCTGCTTATGCATTAGGCGTGCCTTGCGATAGTCATTTAGGCCTCTAATGTTCCATGTTCAAAATGTAGTGTCTGTCATGTGATATCGTGGGGTGAGTCAATAACGGAGTGCCAAAGATGCAAGAGAACGAGACCGCAGGAAGCGCCATGATGAACATGAAATTGACTAGTGCATATCGTAGGAATGTGCCAAACATAAAACAGAACAATGAAGAAAACATATCTCTTGTAGGAGGTGCCAACTCAGCAGGGGGAACCCCAATCCGCCCACCACCCACTCCAACCCCCGAATTAGGTCGAGTATCCAGACCTCACCCATTCATGGAACCCAAACTTGGAGAGATAGCTAGGTAAACATGAAAGGGAATTATCCCAAAGGGGCATGATTCCACCTGGCATACACCCCTGAAATGAAGACAAGGTGGCCAAGAGACACTAGTTTAGGTGAGCAAAGGGGCGTCCCACACCATAGGGAACTCAGTTGTGAGCCCAATATGGCCACCCGAGAGTATCAGTGTTAATCAGGCTGCATCACAACAACAAAAAAAAACAATGGACTGAGCTCTGCAATCTTAAATCAGTCAGTGTCACTCAAGTGTCCTGTTTCAGCAGTCTCGGAGCTCCTTATGGCTTTGCGCTTCTGCACTTCAAATTTTTTGGCATAGGACAGCTCAGACTTGGGGTCATTGAAGATCTGCATTTGGCTGCCCTTCTGGATCTTAAGCATAGCAGGGTAGATCAGGACGTACTGCACCTTGAGCTATTAAAGAAGTTTCTTTGGCAGGCAGAAACTCTTGGCGGGCTGCTTGCACCGCCAAGGTAAAGTCTGGGTAGACTGATAGAAGGTTCCCTTGGTAGTTCACCTCGCCCATCTCCCATGCTGCCCGCAGCACGGCATCGTGGTCACGATAATTTAACAGCTTGGATATGATCGGCGAGCTGGCGTGCCTGGCAGAGGCTGTGGTCCCAGAGATCTGTGTGCCCCCTCGACAATAAAAACTGAGGAGAGCTCATCGTCAAAAAGGTCTTGTAGCAGCATTTCCATGAAGTCCTCCATCTTTGCGATGTTGGTAGACTCGGGCAGGCCTGTGGTGCGACTGTTGCTCCTCCTGGTGCACACCTCCAAGTCCTCATTCTTCACCCTGATTAGCTCAGCACCTAGCCCATCTTTAGTCACTGTTGTTTGTCCGACGCTGTTGTGTCCTCAATCTCTGACACCCTTGTCTCATGTTGCGCTATCTGTGCCTTGTGTGTGCCCACTCTCGCCTTTACCTGGTCAAGACAAGCAGTCAGGTGGTCTCGTTTGTAGTCAATCGTGCCAAGGCTGGATTTGACTTCCAGCAGTATCGCACTCAGGTCGTCATCTCGTGCTGTGATGGCATCTGTCTGGGTGGACTGTTCCTCCACTTCCTGCACAGGCTCCTCCTGTCTCGTTTGGCACCTTTTGTCGAATGAGATCTTTGTCTGCTTTGCGTCTGCCTTGCCCATGGTGCGCGCTCAAGCAGAAACATTGAGAGAATGGATTAGAAAGGCGCCCAATGTCACAGGGTCAGTGTCACCGCTGAAGGTACTCAGTCAAGACAGCGCACAAAAGCTGATGGGCCGCTATGCAAGGGCCATTGCTGAGAGTGTGCACCCGCTTCCATTAGCCAGTGGATGGTGTCGGCTGAAGTCACCACAGTTCACGCACGCTGCTCAATATAAGGTGAGGGACAATGCACTGCCAGGTGTGTTATGTGTCGCAACACCAGGAAGTTTGTGGCCAGCTCCTACTCAGCGCATCCCACCATGGCCCGCCCCATCAGTGGGCTTTGCCAGGGACTGCCAGGGGGTATCTTACAAGGGAAGGAGCGTGTCAACACGCTGGCCTCAGTGCATAGGTCTGTAGAACAGTGCAAATACACCACTCAGTTATCCTATTTGTAGTGTAGGGAAGCGTAGTGCAGGCAAAACTACCCAAAAGGAGAATGGGGCCCTGCAGGCAGAGCACAGCATGTAGGCAGGAAATCAAACCGGTGAGAACATGCCACGCAGCGTGAAGCAAGGAGATGCAAGGTGGTAACCCCTGATGTTGCGTTTGCATGGCTTGCTAGCAAATGTAATGTACAAAATAAGGCCTAACCCACCAACAACACTAAATACTTTAGACTTCCGGTAACAGAAATTCTTGGCTTTGTGCAAAATTTCACAGTACCCCAACACGTTAAGTATACAGTTATTTATTTCTGTCCCAGTGTTTTTTCTTTTTTTTAAGTGAATGTAAAAAAGGGGGAAGCAAGTAAAAAATGTAAAATACCATCAATACACCACACCATTCATCCAATGAAAAATATGTGGAGAGAGAAAGAAAGTACCTCACGGTAGAACCACCAATGGGGTTGCTGGCTGACAATTACCAATATACCCGCTTATCATCATAAGTAACTTCCTCTCTTGTAGTGGAAAAAGAAAAGAGACAGAAACAAGAAAAAGACCAAACATAATACAACAGTGCTTTTTCTTCGCGACAACCAGAAAGCATACTGGTTAATCATACAATAGCAAATCAAGGAGAACCACGTTTGCTATTGTGTGTACACATACTCCTAAATTACCCCAGTGAGAAATAATAAATGTGAATCTCACCATTAAAATTAAAGAGCTAGCTGGCCACTTCTTATTTTATTCTGGGCTGCTAGCTCTTCAAATTAAAACCGGTTCACAATGAACCAATTTTGAGTATAGCCAACATGTTCCGTTGCTCTATTTTGTGCAACTTTTCAGGGCCAATGAGGGGTTATCTTCTCATAATTCCAATTCAATATTTACACCACCAGGAGTTTGCGTCGTGGTTGCATACCTGCAAACCTCTCACTTAGGACTTCAGTGTCAATTGATCACATGTCCAACAGAAAACCAACTGCAGTCTGGTCTTCACAGACGATTCACACCAGCGTCGTGAACTCGACCCCATGGTGGGTTCGGCCTTATTTTGTACATTACAGCTTGAGTGGGGGCGGCCTTTTCCCTTTCTCTCCCCCTTGTGCTCCCATTATATTGACTTGCTAGCAAATGTACCAGGGCTCCACACTTCCCAACTCGCTACGGCTCCCGAAGCAGGCGCTCTCCGAGTGGTGAGGCCAAGGACGCAAAGATCTCCCGTCGCGGGGCCCACGCGGCCACACCGGCAACCGGAAGGGGGGCTCCCTCCACCTCAGCAGGCCACGATCACCAAAAACTTGCGGAACAGGGCCCACGCCCCTATCCTGCCCACAGCCACCAGCCGCAGCAAGCCACGTCACTTACTTGGGCCACAGAGACACCGCAGAGCCGAGTGCTGTCTTGCACTGCACGGTCGCAGCAGCTGTCAGGAATGCACTGCCCAGTGATGAAATCATTTGAGGCATTGTATTTATGTGTATTTGGTGTTTTCTAACTCACAATATTGATTTTGTGTATATCGAGCATTTGTATATATTGTATATTTTCATGTCTGTACGTGTTAATTATTGTTTGATGACTGTCTTTTTTGATGATATATGAAAATTTAATGAAAAAAGTTTTTTCTATAAAAAAAGACAAAAAGGCTAAAATAAAATAGTCGATCACCTAGAACTGTTTGGCTGGGTGTGATAAAACTAAAAAAATAAACCTGTCTGGCTATTTTGTCTGTTTAAGTAGATTGGAGTGGTCCAAGCCAGTCAGAGATAGGACACAAACCTTTCCGTCGCCCAGGAATGCACTGCAGCATCAACACCAGTATGGACCGCAGGTATGCCGCCCAGCAGGTCAGTCCTCCACACGGCAGTACGTTACCTGGGCCAAATATCCCTCATCACCCAGCTCAGTCGCGGGAGGCCGCCATGTCGGGCCTTCGTCCGCGAGGCCCGTGTGAAAGCAATCTCTTCGATGGTGCAATGGCTAGGCAAATTACGCTGTTGGTACAGCCCCTCAGGTGCAGGCAGCCTTGAGCTCAGGCAGGGGGCTCCAGGGGCCCCCAGTCCAAAGGATTTTGACTGATAGATGGGTTGGCCAGCAGAGCCCACTCAGAGTGCGGCCATCTTGCAGCCTGCTAAGCCACACCCCGAATATCAAGTTCATAGTTGATACAAACAAACAGTATATTTGCTCATAAAACTGCAAACATTAATACAATTAGTCATTTCTTGTTGTCCTAGACATCCAAACAGCTTGTAAAAAGGATAAAACAGTAAAAATCACATACTCAGTGGGGAGCATCTGAAGATACATCAGGGTAGGCCTGACTTATTGCAAATTCAAAGATTTCAACATGGGAATTAAAAAAGTTTTCTCTGCCCACTGAAATAAGAGCAAAACATTATCAAATGCAGCGTATCCTACGGAGTGCACCGTATCCTGCGGAAGATATTGACTAGTTAGGCTAAATAGACATGAAACATCTAGACGCTGATGCAGAGAAAGGGTCATCGTTGGTCCTTCAGCTTTTTATAGTTGTCATAGAGTGACAAACAATAAACTGTTCGGAGATTCATTTTGGACAATTTTTATTTCTCTGGGGTTTCCTCACAGTACTAGTCAGTTTCCAATACATCAATGCAGTGGTTAACAGTGTTGGACTGTTTTAGAAACGAACACCTCCATCCCATTCCCACGCCCCTTTCACTAGAGCTCCGCACTGTATGTGAACTAGTGCCGAAAAAATACGGCCAAATCTTGGCGGAGTGAGGAGCCCCAAATCTATCTTGACAGAAACACTCCTTGAGTCGGGAATCAAGAGGGATGGTTAAGGCCCTGCCATCCCTGTGATGAAGGATGCCGCTTGGTGTGGGCGAGGGATGATAATCCTAACCGACTGATGTCCAGAACACTGGAGCACTCCTTGGAGGATTCTGTAGAAACTTTTCCCGGGATCGGAGCGGAGCCCTGCACCTCCAGCCGGGGGCTCGCTGCACGCCACGGGGACTTGAGAAAGAGGTGAGCACAAGGGACAGCTCGTGGGGGAGGCGGCTCGGGCAGCCCAGCGCCTCTCGATGGAACTCGAAGCGCTCTTGATTGCAACGAAATCTGCCCTGAGGACTTGGGATGGGGCCGTCCAGGGGCTCGTGGACCACCAGGGAGAGCCCCCGACTTCCAACTCTGTGTCCGTGGGGCAGGGAGGGGGCACCGCAAGTCAGGGGGACGTGTCTGTGGCCCCGCAGAGGAGGAGGAGGGCGACCTAGCCGTACTTCAAGTCCTCCCTGGTGAACGAATCCGAGATCATCGGCCACGGGCTCAAGGTGAGCGCGCGTGAAGGGCAGAACCCTGCCAGTTTCAATATAGCGCTTAGATCCTGCAGCATTCAGTAGCACGTTATAGTATTCTTCGAATTGAATGTTGCTCATTATTCGCACACGGGGAGGATGAAAGGCCAAGGCAGTCATGCTGGGATTATCAGTACGTGACCTCCAGCATTTTGATAACTCGAACTTCAGTCCTCCAGCATTTTGATAACTCGAACTTCAGTCGGTGACTTTTATTTTTATTTTATTTTTTACTTTCACTTTATTTATTTTACTGGCCCTGTATGTATTTTAATGCTATGGACTCCTCAACATAGTTGTTTAATTTAAAATGGCCGCTTGCTGGTGTGTTCCCACTACCCTATGACAACTGAAAGAGGACCATAGTCCCTACAATCACTAAACAGAGTACTAGGACTCACCAATGCTAGACACTAACAAAGGACTATATATCCGGGCAACAACTCATACTAAGGATTCAGCCATCTTGGAATGTCCTCATTACATTGCTTTAGACTGATCTCTCACATAGGTACCCCAAAGACTAGACTTTTTGACCACCTCCTGATCCTCACTCTATTCTGGCGGAGTCCGAAACGCATACATGACCGACTCCCGGTGGAGCTGCTCCGACAGCTATAGGGGAGACTGGTTCTGGCACACTGCTATGGCCGTCACCTACCCAGCCGGACTTTGGACATTTGTCTCGTTTTCTTCCCCGCTGCTGTCTCTGCCTGTGGTTTACCAGCTTTCCCCGTTCTTTCTGATCTTGATTTTCATGTTCATCTGATTTGGTTTTTTTTGGAACCTTATATAAAGCCGTTGAGGCCCGGTGGAGCCGCTTGGTTCGGCTCTAGAGGAGTCTGGCGCCCGCGGCCGTCACCTACCCAGCCGGACATTGGTGCATGGCACTCCTCGTCCTTTCGCTGCTGTCTCTTTCTATCTTCCTCCGAGGACCTCCTCTTCCTCTCTCAGAATCCCTTTTCTTGTCCCCATCTTCCTTCTCACCCTCTTCTCTGATCCTGACCTGCCATCTTGTTCCGTCCTTTGTCCGTTCCTTTCTCCCTGCTCCCACTCATTCCCACGTTTCCCTTCTCTTCTCCCCCTCCTCCCTGACCCCTATTTTCCCTCGCTCCCATTGCACCTTAATATCTTTTGTTTTTGTAATGATCTAATCATTAGATGTATCTGTATAACCTTGTTTTTCCTCTTCCTCGCAACGATCTTTCATGTAAATTTTGTAACGTTTGTAATATGCTAAATGCTAAATTCCTCATGTAACTTGTAACTGGTGTAATTCTATAATTTTGTGGAAACTTATGTAAAGACGTTGAGACGAAATGGCCGATGCCCGGTGGAGCCGCTTGGTTCGGCTATAGAGGAGTCTGGCGCCCGCGGCCGTCACCTACCCAGCCGGACATTGGTGCATGGCACTCCTCGTCCTTTCGCTGCTGTCTCTTTATATCTTCCTCCGATGACCTCCTCTCCATCTCTCAGAACCCCTTTTCTTGTCCCCATCTTCCTTCTCACCCTCTCCTCTGATCCTGACCTGCCATCTTGTTCCGTCCTTTGTCCATTCCTTTCTCCCTGCTTCCACTCATTCCCACGTTTCCCTTCTCTTCTCCCCCTCTTCCCTGACCCCTATTTTCCCTCGCTCCCATTGCACCTTAATATCTTTTGTTTTTGTAATGATCTAATCATTAGATGTATCTGTATAACCTTGTTTTTCCTCTTCCTCGCAACGATCTTTCATGTACATTTTGTAACGTTTGTAATATGCTAAATGCTAAATTCCTCATGTAACTTGTAACTGGTGTAATTCTATAATTTTGTGGAAACTTATGTAAAGACGTTGAGACGACATGGCCGATGCCCGGTGGAGCCGCTTGGTTCGGCTATAGAGGAGTCTGGCGCCCGCGGCCGTCACCTACCCAGCCGGACATTGGTGCATGGCACTCCTCGTCCTTTCGCTGCTGTCTCTTTATATCTTCCTCCGATGACCTCCTCTCCCTCTCTCAGAACCCCTTTTCTTGTCCCCATCTTCCTTCTCACCCTCTCCTCTGATCCTGACCTGCCATCTTGTTCCGTCCTTTGTCCGTTCCTTTCTCCCTGCTCCCACTCATTCCCACGTTTCCCTTCTCTTCTCCCCCTTTTCCCTGACCCCTATTTTCCCTCGCTCCCATTGCACCTTAATATCTTTTGTTTTTGTAATGATCTAATCATTAGATGTATCTGTATAACCTTGTTTTTCCTCTTCCTCGCAACGATCTTTCATGTACATTTTGTAAGGTTTGTAATTTGCTAAATGCTAAATTCCTCATGTAACTTGTAACTGGTGTAATTCTATAATTTTGTGGGAACTTATGTAAAGACGTTGATACGACATGGCCGATGCCCGGTGGAGCCGCTTGGTTCGGCTATAGAGGAGTCTGGCGCCCGCGGCCGTCACCTACCCAGCCGGACATTGGTGCATGGCACTCCTCGTCCTTTCGCTGCTGTCTCTTTATATCTTCCTCCGATGACCTCCTCTCCCTCTCTCAGAACCCCTTTTCTTGTCCCCATCTTCCTTCTCACCCTCTCCTCCGATCCTAACCTGCCGTCTTGTTCCGTCCTTTGTCAGTTCCTTTTTTCCCTGCTCCCACTCATTCCCATGTTTCCCTGCTCCCTCTTTTCCCTTACCCCTATTTTCCCACGCTCCCATTGTTCCTTAATATCTTCTGTTTTTGTAATGATCTAATCATTAGATGTAATTGTATAACCTTGTTTTTCCTCTTCCTCGCAACGATCTTTCATGTAAATTCTGTAACGTTTGTAATATGCTAAATGCTAAATTCCTCATGTAAAGTGCTCTGATACCTTCGGGTCTAGCAGCGCTATATAAAACTCTTAAATAAATTCATGTGGGCAACTACTCCAAGTTCTAGATCCCCTGGGCCTCATTTATGAGGCTGTGCATCACTTTTACGCCGCTGGTGGGTCACTTTTTGGGACGCACCAGTGGCGTAAAGAAATGCGCCTTGTTGCGCCATATTTACAAAGTGACGCATCTAGGTAGATGCGTCACTTTGTAAACCCCTGCACCATATTATACCTACGCCAGGTATAATATATGCAAGGGGGCATTTTGACGCAAGATAGGGTCGTAGAAGTGACGCAGTGAAATCTATGAGATTTCACTGCACCACTTCTAGGACACAAATGCGTCAATTTCTGACGCCTGCCTCACAGCAGGCGTAAGACTGACGCAGGCCCTTTCACATGGAGCTTGCCCCATGTGAAAGGATACATTGCTGGATTTGGGTCACTTTTGTGTCACACTCCAGCAATGCGTCACTTTTGTGCCATACAGATACGTCAGAAATACTGACGTATCTGTAACTCCTTGCGTAATGATGTGTCATACTGTAAATATGACGCATCATTGGTGTAGCAAGGAGGGCGCAGTGAAAAGTGACGCATCGCTGGTTTCACGCAGCGATGCGTCACTTTTCATAAATGAGACCCCCTGTTTCTTTTCAACCTTTTTTTCATGTTGTGTGACTTGGCCGGAGGATGAGAAAGATTCCTGTTCAGTTTAGTAGGGTTTGGGTTTTGTCCACCTTCCAACAGAAACATCCACATGACATTTGAGGATGGAAGCGCAAAAAGATGATGTAGAGTTTCTCAGAGATCAACTTGAGGATGGCTTTGTGTTCTTTTCCAAGATGAAGAACAATACAGCATGCCTGTCTTCAAATGGAAAAAAGGAAATTAGTTGTCCGATGTCGAAGAGCCCTGAGTGTCCCTTTCCCAACTAAAGAAAGCTCTGTACAGTGACACTTCATTAGGTATGTTCTGTATATACCTTCAAAACATAATGCTGAAAAGGACAACCACAATAAAATGTTTCTCTTCTGGAAATGTCTCCGGAATATGTATTGCCCTTTCCACTGATCTGACTTCCCCCCACATTCCAGATTTTCAAGTTCAGAGTAACTACTGAATTTCTCTACCTACATATATGTTTGTGTTTCAACTGCCTTATTTATGAGTTCATCCCGAATGAGCTTTTCTCTCACCTGAACTGTGATGTGTTGTCTTGAAAGTATTTTCCCAAAATGCTTTTCTATGCCATCCGCATTACAGTACAGATTGTCACTCTAATGAGGTGAACCTGTGTTGTATAAAAAATATTATACTAAATACAATTATAAAATGGAGAAAAAAAACGTACAGTGGTGCCCATGGACAATCCACACAAAAGCCATCATTCAATTACATCATATACAACCTTTAGTGCATGCAAACATAATAATTGCACGCAAATCTGGAACTGATGGCATTTTCAGAGGAGGCTAGGGAGGTGAACCAGTGAAGAGGTTCTGCGTCATTCACCCAAAGACACTTCTAACATTGTTATGATTTTCATACAGGATTTTCACCCTGTAATTCACAAACGATTAATCTGAATCAGCAAATTTCTTCCACTGTATGCTACAAACCTCATCAGAGGTCTTTATCCCACTGACAAAAGGCATGGCTTCTGAATAAACAAAATGCTGGGCATAGTTTTCTCCAGATGGTTTTGAATACTTTTTCATTTACTATTAATAAATAGTGTTGAAACAGACAGTGCTTTTTGTCAATGCATTTACAGTAGATTCGCCACATGCCATATTATGGCTGTTGCTGCATTGGAGATTTTAATTTCTGAACCTCTTAAACTTTATATTGGATACCAAATCAAAGAGTAATATTTACTTGTTTGAGCTAAAAGTATTTGTTTTTAATCTGTACCTGTATTTCTTTTCGTGGTTGATGGTAAAAAGGAATTTCTGCAACTTATCGCGAAAGATTTAATCAATGATATATTTCTCATCCTCTTCCTCGTTGCAAGAATGACTGTAATGAGGACAAATAGACATGGGAGCAATAGGTTTACAGGTAAATTATTCGAACGCCCGCTGACCAGTCTTGCCTCTAACCTTTCCTACAAAATGATGTCTATAGATAATGTAACGATGCTATATAGATAATGTTTAAATAACTGTGTTAGAAGCAGTATAAGTAAAGACTGAAAATACTTGGATGGTTCGAATCTACTTAGTTAAAGGAATGAGTGATTTCCTGCTATTCATACATTTGTACAGTAATGAAAATATTGAAATAATCAGCTTACAGTATTGAATGATTAATTGACACCAGATCATTCTTGATCAGGCACGGCCTGTGCTGGGCGTTATACTGGGGCGGTGACGTCAGGCAGGGGAGGGTCAGGGTGGTAGGTTGTAAAATGCGGGATATGGACCATTAGAGGTAAGTACCGATAAAAATAAATAAAACAAATTTTGTTGCCCACGCTGCATCACATTTGGCGATGCAGCGTGGGCAACGAAATTCGTTTTATTTATTTATATCGGTACTTACCTCTAATGGTCGATATCCCGCATTTTACAACCCACCACCCTGACCCTCCCCTGCCTGACGTCACCGCCCCAGTATAACGCCCGGCACGGGCCGTGCCTGTTAATATTGCTTTCCATCATAGAAATCCCGATTTTTTTCTATTTTACTTGTTTTGCATACAACATTTACCACAACACTTCACCAATTTACTAAACGTGTTTATGTTTTGAAAAAGATGTCTCAAAGTATATAAAAAGATGGTCCCAATTCACAAAGCTTTTGTAGGAGGAAGTCTGACATACTTCAGGCTTAGATGTGAGAAACTCATGAATTTTCAGATGCAAAAACTGCTTAAACGCAGTTTCCTTGAGTAATTATGTCTCACTCTTTGAATCTATTTCCAGAAAATACTTTATGAATAAGGTAAGATACATAAGTGTTTTTCACATCTGAAGTGAAGATGGTAGGGCACAATTAGATATAGAGAAAGTTGTGTTAATCAGGCCGATAAGAATGCTACCTTTTAGTGTTTATTTCAGAATGGGCCACGTTACAACTCATGCTTTTACTACACATGACATTACAATGTGACAATTACAACGACTGCGTTGTTACATCGCACACCATTACAACGCAAGTCATTATAACGACTTGCTGTGGGGGGTGCTGGATTTTGGAATAGTATAATTTACTATTCCAACTCCAGTCTGTGCAACAGTTGGGAAGGAGTTGGATTTTAAATTCAACACCTTCTGCCCCCCCCGTAGAGAAAGTTGTTGTAATAACCCGGTAGTTGTAATGACCGCATTGTAAATGTGTCGTAAACTATGTTTCCCTTTATTTCATAATGCTTAACAATAGAAGTAGAGATGAAGTGAGGTGATATATAAAATATTGTGGAAAGCATCCCATTTGTGACACCCACACAGTTATGACTATGTGAATATTCCCCACATTTGCGAAGCCCTCCCCCAAGGCACACCTGTAGGAAAATGAATTTTCACTACCAACGCCACTGTTTCCCAGTAGAACAGGCCAGCCCGAACTGCCAAACCAGGTTTTCCCTGGTCCAGAAACAAGCATCCTGGGACTGGTTTCGGGGTATTACCTCCCATCACCAGGTTAACTTGAATCCAGTGACAAAGTGACCAAGGGACCCATTTCTGGGCGTACCCTGCAACTTAGGACGAACAAAGCAAACACAAGGAGATGATGGATGGAGCACTGACACATTGCAGACACTCACCCCCAGTGACAGATCTAAGTTGAATCCATAATCGTTCTTTAGCTCACTTCGCCACCCCAGTTCAGACCCAGCCATTTGCAAATCAGTCTTGACCCTGTTCCTCATGGGAGCAGGCCACCCCGAACTTACAAACCAGCTCTTTTCTGGACCAGAAAAAAGCATCCTAGGTCCGGTTTTGGGGTAGCACCCCTCATCAGCCGGGCTACCTTGAACCCAGTGCAAAGTGAGCAAGGCCCCACGTCTGGGCATACCCTGTCAACTTAGGGTGAACAAAGCAAACACAAGGAAATGATGGATGGAGCGCTGAAACTTTTAGACACTCACCCCCACATGTCATAACTTTAATTACCATAATTTGCAATTTCTACGAGTAAAGCAGTCAAGAGAAAGCTAACGTTAAACTATGCCACAGGTTTATCTGAAAAATAAAGCATTGACTTTTCAAATGATAGTCTTTCTAACAAGGCAGTGCTTTGGACCATTTGGCAAACATTTTGCTTCTGTTCATCAAATTAAGCACATAATCAAGGTAAATAAGTGCAGGCATCGACATTACCAGATACTAAGGTTGCTGAAAACTAGGGCTGCCTACACTTGATTCCTCCTCATTCGTCTTTCTTCCACCTCTGTGCTCTCCCTGCCTCTCTCACTTTTGCAAGTGGCTTTTTTCATTCCTCCTTCTCCCTTTGTAACTGCTGTCATATCTTTCTCTTCGCCCTTTTTTCTCCATTTTCTCCCTTTGTTTTGATGATGAAATGTAATCACGGATGCCAAACTTTAGTGATGGTACCCATCAGTGGCACAAATTCAGGACCGGATTTGTGGCCTTATAATATGTATTTTTTTCATACATATGAGGATAGATTAAAAAGAGTCTGCTGAACCAGCTGAAAGTAAAGGGGTGATGATTGCATAAGTTTGGGTGTTTAAAAAAATCATCTACGGTAACTCGTTCTTTAGCTGTTCATGATATGATATGAAAGTGTGTATGTCTAGAGAGGACAAAATACATTTTCAAACACCGATGGTGGGGTCATGATCAAACCACCCCATGGGCCTCATTTATGAGAAATGACGCATCACTGCTTGAAAGCAGCGATGTGTCACTTCTCAGTGCGCACTCCTTGCGACATTCCTGATTCGTCATATTTAATGTATGACGCATCATGTCGCAAGGAGTTACAGATACGTCAGTATTTCTGACGTATCTGTAAGCGCAAAAGTGAGGCATTGCTGGAGTGTGTCACAAAAGTGACGCAACTCCAGCAATGCGTCCTTTCACATGGGGCAAGCCCGATGTGAAAGGGCCTGCGTCAGTCTTACGCCTACTGTGAGGCAGGCGTAAGAAATTTACGCATTTGTGTCCTAGAAGTGGCACAGTGAAATCTTATAGATTTCACGGAGTCACTTCTATGACTCTTTCAGAACGCCCCCCGCATACATTATACCTGGCGTAGGAATAATGTAGCGCAGGGGTTTACAAAGTGACGCATCTACCTAGATGCGTCACTTTGTAAATATGGTGCAACAAGGCACATTTTTTACGCTGCTGGTGCGTCAAAAAAAGTGACGCACCGGTGCCGTAAAAGTGACGCACAGCCCCATAATTGAGGCCCCATGTGTGGGCACAGCGATTTTCAGTGTGAGCGAAATTTCACGATTTAAATCATACATTTAGGTGAGCTAAACCCAAAAAACAACAACAGAGATCTTTAGATCATTTATGTCTGATTCTTACAAAGTAGGTGATGAATTGTTAACATTGTTTAACAGAATGACCTCTATTTGTAATTTTGTACTTTTTTTATCAAAGTAGTTTTACTCTACAGCTAAAGCGCCCTTTCAGCATTTACATGAATCCATAAAGGTTTGTTATTATTCATTAGTTATCGGTCTAGTCAAATGTATTTAACTCCGAATTTTTGTATTTCTTGATGGCACTTCAGATTGTTCCACATTATTGTTAACCTTCTTTCTGCATGTCTTTTTATATTTTTGTAAGCGTCTCTCAAAAGATGTGTTTTGAGTGAGAACGATTTTTCTACACCTCAGTAATAGTTAAGAAGTACCGAAGCCCCGCACATGAGGGATGATGCCTAAGAAGACAATGCCTCGGAGTATTGTTGCCCCTTCTACCACAACACCAATCCTGCCTACAATGCAGGAAGCCTTGCACCATGATGCAAGGGTTCCTACATTGGCGCAAGGCAGCCACAAGCGTGCCAGTGTAAGAAGGGCTGGAATGCTTCATATAATATTAAATACGGTGCATTTCACGTAGATCACAAGGTGGCTTGTTGCGATGTAATGCTTTGCGCGAAAGCTTTATAAATGTGCTTAAAATTGTCAAAATAAGTTTGATGTATTGCACATACTGGATTTTTGATCAAGTTATGAGTCAATAGTATAAACTGTAATATTTACTTTGTGTCCATGTTTATTGCTTGACACAGCATGCTATTTGAATCGCAATTCTTTTTAGGTCTGTTCTTTAGTAAGTTGCTTTCTGACATATTGCTAGACTTTCAAGCAGTGGTGACCGGTCATTTTAGGAGGGAGGGAGCGGATGGGGCACACAAGCACATACACACTCACTCACAAGCATGCTTTCACACATGAGCGTGCACACACACATTCATTCACAACACTCGTTACCGAATATTCAAACATACACACATGCAAGCACCAAACATCATTTAAAAATAATCACACTTACCTGCAGCTCTGCCTCGGATGTACCAGGGGGGCTGGGACTGGTGCCTTCCCTCGTTGGCTAACCTTAGGTCAGCTAATGAGGTAAAGCAGCAGTCCCAACCTCCTCAGAGGTTGCACTGCTTTGCCTACTTTAAAAAAAAAATGTTTTAGGGGAAGCATCCTTGCATGCTAAATTAAGCATGGTCATACTCACTTGACTTTGTCATTCTTTCAGGGGGGCTGGTCTTACAGAAAACTTCCTTTTATTCCATTATGGTTCCTGCAAAAATTGGCTGAGAGGGTTCTACTGGGCAGGTGGATTGAAGACCTACACAGCTGTGCCCAGGCCTACTCGAAACGGAGACACATAGAGCAGTTGGCTATTTTTCAAACACACTAGTGAACTAACAGCCTGATTCATCATTCTCCCGTTTTGCGAGCCCCTAATAGCGATTCATAACGAATCGCTATTAAGGACTTGCAAAACGGGATTCATGTAGGAATTGCAATAAATATTGGGATTCCTACATGTTCCTTATTTGCGAGTAGCAAATTGCTAATCTCAATTAAGGAATAACTCCCCATTCATTCCTATGGGCCAAAAGGCCCATAGGAATGAATGGGGAGTATTCCTTATTTGCGATTAGCAATTTGCTACTCGCAAATAAGATAGCGATTTAAAGGGTGCCAGGGGTGTCCAAAGGACACCCTGTAGCACCCCTTAAATGCAAATTGAAACAGGTGTTGCGCACACACATGTCCAAAGGACATGTGTGTGTGCAACATGCAACTTAGAAAAATGCTTTTAAAAGCATTTTTCTAAGTTTTCGCTATTTACCACGAGGTTTGACCTCGCGGTAAATAGCGGGCCGAAATTGCGAATTCGCAATTTTAAAATGGATGATGAATTGCATTTAAGGAATCTCAAATAGAGATTCCTTAAATGTAATTCCTCGCAAAATAGCGAAATCGCTATTACCGATTTTTGCATTTGGGATGATGAATCCCAAATGCAAAAATAGCGCTCGCAAAGGGCCAGATTCTCAGAATCTGGCCCTTTGCGAGCTGATTTCGGCTTGATGAATCAGGCTGTAAGTTCCAATGACACTTTTTCAGTAAATGACACAAAAGCAGAATCCCCACCTGCCCATTCCGACTTCGGCCCCAGCTAGAACTCTGCACCACAAACACTCTTTATTCCACACATACAAGTTGGAAACAAAATATAAGTTGTCCAGTTTATTTATTTTTTCCTCCGATGGCAGAACGGAGAGTGCCTCCATGCCCCGGTAACAAGGGGCACTTGAGGAATAAAGGGGACTTGTTGACAGTGATGTCATGAATTGCTCTAAACCAAATCATCCATTCATACAGAGAAAAATCCCCAATGGCTTGCACCGCCCAAGAAAGGATTCAAATAATGTGTGAAAATCTACTAGATTTCCCCCAGGTCATCCCTTGCATGCTGTGATATGTCTTTCACCCAAACCTTGATCTGGGTCATAAAGTGTTATTGACTCTGGAGCATATTTATCTGTTTTGGGCCCCGGGACCCCCCTCACTTCTTCCTCTTCTCCCACCGTTCTTATTTTCCTCTGCAAAGCTTCCCTCCCTCCCCGAGCCGCTGCTGGTTTCAACTGCTCTCTTCCCTCGCCATGCTCAACTCCAGTAGCTAACCAACAACATTGAACCTAGGTCATCCCTAAGCAAACTATAGCACTTTCGTCACTCTTTGCTGGCTTGATTATCGTAATATGTTGACCTGGTGTGCAGATTTAGCTTCTTTACCCCGAAAGTTCAGCCCACCTACTCCTCTCCCTTCCGAAACTCTTTTTTGTTCTCTTGTGGGATCATCTTAACTAGAAGTCCTCAGCCTTGCCTCTGCAATATCCACTATCACATGAGCCTACCACTCCTCCCCTTTTGACCTCAGGGTCCTACCTGAGCCAAATCAACATCTCCTCGAAGTGCATCGAGATAAAGAATGAAGAAGTTGAAGGCAACATTCTGAGGGGTCTTCCCTTTTTTGGCCTCTTTGGACAAGGTATGATCTTGGGATAGCAGCCTGTTCATTTACAACTACTGCCTTACTAAATCATTCCATGAAGGGGCTCAGCCTAATCTTCCCTGATCCCTCATTAGTTTTCCACCTCCTTTCCAAATTGTGATGATCAATTACACACCATGGTGCCTGTCCCCTCTATCCATGGCTGGCGTACATGCTGGTGGTTAGTGGAGCTGAGACTTCTGGCAAGTCATAGGCAGCTTCTAGGTGGATATCATAAACTCTTAACTCCCTGTTTGGTTTTGGTAGCTGTATTTTTGCATAGTTTGTAATCACCCTGGTTTTAGATGGAATATATTGGCCCTTAATCACCTGGATTTATTTTTTTATTTTTCATATTTTATTGAGTTGCTCCTCCACCACTTTTAAGGGACAATGGGGCACATGCATCAAAGGAAATTGCATTCGCAAATGGTGCGAATCGCAAAATTCTGCCGTTTGCGAATGCAATTCCCGTTTTTGAGATGCATTATCTTTTTTGTAATTTTCGCAATTTAAGAAATCGCAAAATTGTGATTTCTTAAATTGCGATTGCATTTTAGGAATCTCAAATTGAGATTCCTTGAATGCAATGCATCAAACTTGTAAAATGTGCGAATTCGCAAATAAGAGGAGCAAATTACCATGAAGTTGACCTTCAAGGTAATTTGCGAAAACTTTGAAAAATGCACTAAAGTGCATTTTTCAAAGTTCCATCTTACACACACACATACCCTTGGGGCATGTGAGTGTGCAAAATGTACTTCTAAGCAGATTTCAGGGGTGCAACAGGGTGTCCTTACACCCTTGAAATTGCATTCTTAATTTGCGAAATTCTAATGGTGGATTGCAAATTAAGAATGTCTTTCCATTCATTCCTATGGGCCTCTAGGCCCATAGGAATGGATGGGGAGGTATTCCTTAATTGCGATTCTCAATTAGAGAATCGCAATTAAGGAATTTTAAGAAATCGCTATTTTTTCAGCAATTTCTTGATGCATTGCAGTTTGCAATTCCTTAATTGCGATTCCTTATTTTTCGCAATTAAGGAATCGCAAAAGGCAATATTGATGCATGTGCCAGTAAGGGCCTGCTGTACGAAATTTACATTCACAGAAAAGGTTGCAAACTGGGCACTGACTTTTTTCCAAATTGAAAGGGATTTTGAGAACCCACCCATATATTAATAGGTCCGTTCTCAGATTTCAAAATTGTAGTGGGTCTCAATCCACCCATACTCATCATATTCATGAAGTAGGTTGCAAATGATGAGTTACTACGACTGTATGCTATCACAGGGATAATGGCCACCTGGGGTTCGCCGACCACCATGTCCTTAATCTCCTTTAAATAAAGTAAACCTTTTTTTAAATGTAGAGCGGGGCAATGAAGCTACATTGGAGAAAAAATATTTTTAGGATTGTTTGTGGGTTAGCATTGATCCCCCGGATCACTGCATACTCCTCCACAATTGTTTTTACGTTAAAAAATGAGAAAGGGTTCCCTTTTGCAAATCTGCTCTACTCCAACTCAGGAGTTGGTAACTGTCCAATGTTCTGCGACCAGATTTCCGTCCTAAACCATTGATACATACAACAACAAATCAAAGGGATTCCTTAAACACACTCTTTCTCAATAGACATTTCTTATGCTCTATAGACTCATTTTGTGATTCAGTAACCTTTTACTGAATCTTGAAATGGGAAGATGGTTATGCCATATATTGGAAGCTCCTTTGCTTTACATTGACAGTGAATTTAAGGGGGGGCTTATTCATCTAGTGTACACTCAGTGGCCTGGTCTTTTCTCTTCTGTGGCTCTAAAACACAAACAACATCCTTCAACAGGTATAGACTTTGTTATAAATGTAATTAGCTATTAGTTGTTGTGATGGGGAGCTATCTTAGAAATGAAATGAAATCAAATTGACCTATGGGAACCCTGAACTAATGCTGCTATATTAGTACAGGTGCCACACTGTTTTCTAAATGAACCTGAATAGTTCCTTTGAATTTGCTAAGTATGCTAACACCAGGCTACTACATTCTCCATGGTTTGTAAGGCCTGCATTCATCTCAGTATCAGAGAACTCAACCTCATTCCCCTTTCCTTCTTCAAATTGAATGTGGCATTGGCTGAGTTTTGGCACCACATCCCTTCCCTCTTCTGTACTCTATTCTAAACTTGGCTCTAGAAGGTCTTACTCTTATGTCTCCCCCTCTTTCTCCTACCAGCTCAACTAATCCTGACTAAGTAACAGTTGTGAATCAACTCTAGAAACGTACTCTCCAAAATGTTTGACAAACATATCATTTTCAAGGTAAGCCATGCTGTCACTGTAAGGCTTTTTTTTCTCAGTAAAGGGACACATATTGAAAACAGTGATAATTGGATTTCTACATCAAATAAAGAAATCCAGTAATCTACATAATACAACTCATCTTCAAAGCTGCAACAGGGCCAACAAATCTTACATTAGGAACTGTAATAAGACTACTTATTGTTAACAAGATCTCCAAAGCCTATTGAGATCTCTGCTCCTCACAATCACCTCTTCTTTAGGCTCCCCTACATGAGGTGTGCATGGATGCGGAACTATGTGTGGTGCCTACCAGGTGGAGAGCGGTTGTCCTGCTTGACGGCATTTCAGGCTGCTAGGTCCGGTTAGAAAGCTGGTGGTCAGGTTCAGTATGAGTCCTGCTTCCTCTTGTCCTGAGCTGGTGAGCACCATCTTAGATTTAATATCTCCTAATCCAAGATGGCAGCCCGTCAATGTGGTTTTACCTTGTCTGCCCAACAATTATGCTCATGTGGCCGTCTTTTTCCTTTCAGGTCTAATTAGTGGTATATAACAGGAGGAGGATTACAGGAATGTTGGGTCGCAACACTTTTCTTGGTTCTTTGCATGCTCTTAGTTTTGCCTTGTTCTATTCTAACTAGTATTCCCCCATATTTATGTCTTTGTGTGTTTTGGTCTTCTCTATTGAGCCCCGCCCTTCTGGGGTTCTACTTTGGAGGGTATTGGTGCCATTTGCTTTTCCTCCAGCAGAAGTATTTTTTTTTCCAAAGGCATCCACTTATAGGTGTTTATCTCTGTCGGCAGGGCGGCTATGAGAAGGTACAACCCTTTAATAAGTGTTAAGGTCTCGTGGATCCAGGCCCACCCAAGAGGAACATCGATTGATAGTGCCAAAGGAACGTCATAAGATTTATTGTGAATTCAGCAACCAGAAATGCACTGCCAAAAATGTACTGCTATCTCAAGCTGACTGTAACTCCATTCCAGACCAAATTATGGCCAAGCAAAAGTGCTATAAAAAGCCTTGGCCAAGATACCCACCATCATATCAAGACCAAGATGAATAACACTACACTGACTGAAAGACACTGGGCTCTGGCCTCCTTCAAATAACTCTGTCCAAGGCTAACAAACCTGCAGCCTGTATGTCAAACCACCTGCCTTCCACAAACTTTCAAGAGTTTCCTCATCTCAGCAGCTGCTGCAGTGCCTGTGATGACCATTATCAACACTTGCAGTTCACTAGGCATCTCCCCCTTCAGACTTCTAGATAAATGATAACTTACACACAACCACTCAACAAGAGAAATAAATAAGATCCAACAGCCACGCCCAGCTATCTTGACTAACCTGTAGTTATGAAAACTGTTTTTAAATAGCTACCATTTACCAATATCTGCTACTTCCTGGAAGAAAAGAACATTGTTTTGGCCCAACAAACTGGGTTCTACCCTGGGCTCTGATTTTCATCTGGAATGACCTGATGATAACCATGGTCAGGAAGAGAATCACCACACTTCCTGGCCGCGTCTAGTGACTTCCGGTCGGGTCGGCGGTCGAGTGGCTGCATCCTCCCCTGTGTCTACTTAATGCAGGAAGCGGCACGGACGCACAGCGGCGCGCCAGCGGCATGCCAAAGGCGTGCCAAAGGGAAGCCCGTCTGCGCCTGGCCGCCGCCAGCCATCAGGACCTCTGCCCCTAAGATCATAGGATAAAATTTGAGGTGATTTATCCACCAGGGCCATGCAGTGCTACTCTAGTGAAGAGTTGAAATGCTTAAACAGGACTACCACCATCTTAAAAGCAAAAGATCTATCAGGCACTGAGGAGTACTTTAAGCAATCAACGGGTGATGCTCAGACCTTTAGTAATAAGCAATCTAATACTACCACTCTTAGTCCTAAAATAACGAGGGACCGCTCATATTATCTCCATGGACTCTACCTTAATGCTCAATCTATTCCTAAACATATTGGAAATTGGAAATCACCATGTTAGACTCCTGTTCCTCGGATAAAGCTGAGATACTGATTTTTAAAATCTCGACACAATAGTCGGAAGCCTTGGACAGGGGCATTAGTTTACAGACCCCCCAGGGCAAAAAAACAATTTTGTAAACACTCTCTTGGAATTTATTGCACCCTATGTCCTAGGCACTAATAATTTAATTCTCATAGGAGATTTTAACTATCATGCGGATGTAGGACAGGACTCTGATACAGACCAATTACTAACCTCATTACAGACTTTAGGATTAATACAGCTGGTAATGGGCCCTACTCATCAGGCGGGTCATACCCTAGACCTATTGTTTACCAATGTAACTAAACTTACTATGGAACAACCCCAACCATTGAACAACCCCAACCTTTACTTTGGTCGGACCATTATCTGTTAAAATTTAGCATTAATATGGCGGCACGGATAATCCATCAGGACAATGACTACACCTCAATTAGATCTTGGTGTAAAGTCACTCCCAATTCATTTGCCACATATTTTGATGCTGAGGCTATACTACATATAGATAATGAAGACCAAGCAACGGAGACTTTTGAAGAGGCTATTACGCATGCACTGAACAAAGAGGCCCCCATGTCAAAAGTCAAAATCAATGTCAAAGCATCCCCTTGGTTTACACCAGCCTTAGAAATTGTGAAACTTGCTTGTAGAATTGCTGAACAGCATTGGAGGAAGACTAAAACCATCGAAGATCAAATTAGGTATAAACTAACCCATCGATCCTATCTAAATAATATTAAGCAAGCTAAAATGACCTACCTAATATCAAGAATTAATCATGCTTCCAACTCCAGTAAAGAGCTATAAAACATTCTGAAGGAGTTTACTACTCCTCAGGTCAATCAGTGTACTCTTCCCCTCACCCAAGAGTGGGTCAATAGAGTCTCCTCTTCATTCGATGAAAAGGTCAAAGCGATCTATAGATTCTTTCCTCAAGACAACACAAGAAATGCTGACTCGCATTCAGTGGCTAATAGTCAATTACAAGTGCCTTTGCTGGGTGCCTTCACAACTGTAACCTGTGAACAGGTATTAGAAGCCATCACTAAGATCAAATCTGGCTCCCCGTTTTTGCTTACAACTTGCACCTCTGTTGACAACAAAGTTAACTGAGATCTTTAACATGTCTTTAGATCAAGCGACGGTGCCCAAAAGATGGAAAACATCCCAAGTTAGGCCTATCTTGAAAAAGCCATCTTTAGATCCTAGTGAACCAGGCAATTACCGTCCCATCTTGCTACTGCCTTATTTCGGGAAGGTGCTCGAATCCTTGGTAAGCAAATAGCTTACCATCCATCTGGAAAGTTATGGATCACTTGACTTATCTAAATCAGGTTTCAGGCAGCACATAGCACCGAAATGGCAGTAGTAGAGATGGTGGATAACATTCGGCTAGCTCTGGATAAAAGAGAATCAGCTATGCTGGTTCTTTTGGACTTGTCCGCCGCTTTCAACAGCATCTCACATGACATTTTAGAACAACGGCTCTGGGAAATGAGGGTCCGAGGGAAAACCTTGGACTGGTTTAAAAACTATTTAAATGACCGCTCCACTACTGTACACTCTCTTTGAACTTATTGCACCTTATGTCCTAGGCGATAATAATTTAAGTCTCATAGGAGATTTTAACTATCATGCAGATGTAGCACAGGACTCTGATACAGACCAATTACTAACCTCATTACAGACTTTAGGATTAGTACACCTGGTAATGGGCCCTACTAATCAGGCGGGTCATACCTTTGACCTATTGTTTACCGATGTAACTAAACTTACTGTGGAACAACCCCAACCTTTACTTTGGTCGGACCATTATCTGTTAAAATTTAGCATTAATATGGTGGCACGGATAATCCATCAGGACAATGACTACCCCTCACTTAGATCTCCCAATTCATTTGCCACATATTTTGATGCTGAGGCTATACTACAAATAGATAATGAAGACCAAGCATCGGAGACTTTTGAAGAGGCTATTACGCATGCACTGAACAAAGTGGCCCCATGTCAAAAGTCAAAATCAAGGTCAAAGTATCCCCTTGGTTTACACCAGCATTAAAAATTGAGAAACTTGCTTGTAGAATTGCTGAATGGCATTTGAGGAAGACTAAAACCACCGAAGATCAAATTAGGTATAAACTAACCCATCAATCCTATCTAAATATTATTAAACAAGCTAAAATATCCTACTAACATCAAGGATTAATAATGCTTCCAGCTCCAGTAAAGAGCTATAAAAAATTCTGAAGGAGTTTACTACTCCTCAGGTCAATCAATGTACTCTTCCCCTCACCCTAGAGTTGGTCAATAGAGTCTCCTCTTCATTCGATGAAAAGGTCAAAGGGATCTATAGATCCTTTCCTCAAGACAACACAAGCAATGTTGACTTGCATTCAGTGGCTAATAGTCAATTGCAAGTGCATTTGCTGGGTGCCTTCGCAACTGTAACCTGCGAACAGGTATTAGAAGCCATCACTAAGATCAAATCTGGCTCCCCTGCGGATCCCATACCTCCTCGTTTTTGCTTACAACTTGCACCTCTGTTGACAACAAAGTTAACTGAGATCTTTAACATGTCTTTAGATCAAGCGACGGTGCCCAAGAGATGGAAAGCAGCCCAAGTTAGGCCTATCTTGAAAAAGCCATCTTTAGATCCTAGTGAACCAGGCAATTACGGTCCCATCTAGCTACTGCCTATTTCGGGAAGGTGCTCGAATCCTTGGTAAACAAACAGTTTACCGTCCATCTGGAAAGTTATGGATTACTTGACTTATCTCAATAAGGATTTCAGGCAGCACATAGCACCAAAACGGCAGTAGTAGAGATGGTGGATAACATTTGGATAGCACTGGATAAAAGAGAATCAGCTTTGCTGGTTCTTTTGGACTTGTCCGCCACTTTTGACACCATCTCACATGACATTTTAGAACAATGGCTCTGGGAAATGGGGGTCGGAGGGGAAGCCTTGGACTGGTTTAAAAACTATTTAAAAGAACGCTCCACTTCTGTACACGTAGATACCATGGTAGCTTGCAGTAGACTAGTAAGCATTGGAGTTCCTCAGGGTTCCATCCTGAGCCCGATGCTTTTTAATCTTTATGTAACTCCTCTGGCCAGGATAATTAGGTCATACGGGTTTGAGGCCGTGTCATATGCCGATGACACCCAGCTGCTGATCACTTTTGGTCCCAACCCTGCTGACACAATGGTCCGGTTTAAAAACGGCCTGACCCATAATAATAACTGGATAGGCAAAAACAAACTGCAACTGAACGGCAGTAAAACCGAGATCATTCTGTTTGGCAGGGCCGAGGAGTATTGGTCCAGCAGCTGGTGGCCTCAGGCACTAGGCCTCTGCCCATCCCCTAAACAAGTAGTCTACAACTTAGGAAAAACAATTGATAACAAGTTATCCATGAAAAATCATGTCAATATTGTGCTAGGCGCTTGTTACGGGCTTCTGAGGAAGTTGCATAACATATTTAAAATGCTACCCATTGAAGCCAGGAAGCCACTGATCCAAGGCCTAATTGTGAGCCGTATGGATTATGGGAATGCTTTATTGGCCTCCTAAATGAAGATCTGTTCTCCAAATTGCAAGTTTTGCAAAATACGGCGGCTAGACTGATCTTAAATCTTCCACCAAGATCTCTCTCTGCCCCAAATCTGCGGTCCCTTCATTGGCTTCCAGTCAGGAAAAGAGGTCACTTTAAAATCTTCTGTCTCACTCATAAAAGTATATATGGTACTGATCCCGGCTACTTAGTGAAAAAAATTAAAAAGTATCAGCCTAACAGAACATTACGATCTAGTTCAAAATCTCTGCTCACGCCTCTTCGCGTCCATACGTCACATAGTGGAGGTTGATCGTTTTCTTTTCTTGCTTCCTATCTTTGCAAAAAGTTACCATCCCATCTTCTTTCTATGGCGCACCACCAGTGTTTTCGTAAAGAACTGAAAACATGGCTGTTTGAATAATACTTATGTAAATTAGGATCTGGATGAGGCTGCTGAAGCCTCTGTAAGCGCCATGAGACCTAATGGTGATTTGTGCGCTATAAAAGAGTCTCTGACTTAACTTGACTTGACTTCTACTACTTGCTTAGGAAACATGCCACTCCTAATTACCCTAGAGGGACCGGGTATTAAGTGCAGTATCCTAGATTTAATCTCCCACTATCTCTCAGATAGAGCTAGGGTCATCACGGAGACCCAGTTCATATTGCCACCTTACAGCACTGACCCAGGTGTACCTCTGAACGATATAACTTCACTTGTGTGTGTTGATAGCTCACACTGCCAGCGTGCCAGTTGTTTCATTGCATTCTCGAATTTGCAGTTCATAGTGTTATCAGTTAGTCACAGCTAAAGAAGTGCTGGCTCAACCAGAGCTTAAACTTCTTGACATGCGTTTCTTAGTTCTTGCATGTCTTCAGTAGAAATTAGTAAGATAACTCCAGGTGTCTAAAATGCTGCTTTCAGTAAAAATATAACTTCAAAGCACACAGGTTTATCCCTTAAGCTCATCAGCCAAATACCTCTTAACGGAGACAAACAGGAAGGGGCGTTGGCAGACTACCAGCACAAATTCATCCATTGCATTGTGGTACTTGCAGTTCATAATGATAAGCATTGGACAGCAGTGTTGGCACAGGACGGTGTGTGTATTTCCAGACAGGTAGGGAAAACAAGTTCTACTTGCTGGCAGCATTCCTTGTCCACTCTTGCTTGATCACCTCACTATTCCACTTCAACAGCTACCTATGCACACTACTAAATCTCATCAAGTCCTTCAAACTAGCAAGCTACAACTACTATGATGACATACAGATCATCTTAAAGCTTTGAAAACCAGGAGATCTAAACATGTTAGGACTATCACAGCCATCGAACTATTGACCATTTGTTACTAACAACCACCCTAAGCTTAGCTTGATCAAAACAGAGTTTCTAACATGCAGGTCTACCCTACCAACTGATGACAGTCTGGCCCAAAACTCGGTGAACCACCACCAATGTTGACAACACAGAGAGACATGAGAGTAATCATGTTTTCAAGCCTATCCCTGTTTCCAAAAGGGGACCAAATCAAATGAACCACCTTTTATACTATCCATACTCTACAATGAGCTTTCCCATGTCTAAGTCTCTTTCTGAAGCTCGATCATAATATCACGTTCGTCCTGTCTCATCTTGACTATGCACTATACCTGTGGCTCTGCTCTTTCTGCTCTTAAGAGTTCAAGGGATCCTAAAGCAGCAACCAGACAATGGCTCCACATTTTTATACCGGACCACATATCACATCACCTACTGTTCAATAGTTATATTGGTTTTCCATTGTCAGTTACTCAGTCATAAAAACTCTCCACATCACCATTAGGGCCATCCACAGCAAGGGCCCATCCAAGTAACACTTCAAAGTTATTCACAAACATTAATTCTCCACTCTAGAAAGAAGTCCCAACTGACCCTCCATCCATAGATGAAGAAATCTGTAAGACATTTGACGGGTTAGCTGGGGTGTAAGCCCTGGTCAAGGAGTAACCACAATCCTATTAAGGGTAAGGCACAAGAAAACCCTAAATAAGTATATGCTCAATCCCTTTGGTAGCTTAGTTATGCTTAACTTAGAGGTAACAATTAAAGTATTTGTGCAATACTTCAAATAGAAAGAAAGTGAGAAAACATCACACACAATGAATGCTACACCAAGTCAGAAAAACAGAGTAATTTTTAATAAATATAGCAAGATTAAAAATGACAAAAATCCAAGCAGTAGAACCAGAGATGTGCAATCTTGAAGATTATAGTGAAAATAAAGCCAAAAAGCACAAGCACCAACAGTGGATATCGGGTCGCTCTGGATCTGGACAACGTCACTAGTTCAGGCAACCGCAATGGCGCATGAGCCAGCTACAGGGACCCAGTTAGGCCAGATGAACAAAGTACCTTCATTCCTGGTTTGCGGGGCATTGCGAGGCTCAGCAATGAAGATGTGTCGCCTAATCAAAACAATGCCTCTGTTCCGGGGTGCGGCAGGTTAGAGATGCAAGGTCCTGCATCATTGCAGAGGATCTCATTGCAGAGGGCCTGTGATGTGAAGTCCAGCATAGAGGATGTGTCACTTAGTCAGGGTGATGTGTTTGTTCCAGGGAGCTGTGGGACTGCAATGAAGAGTCCAGTGTCAACATTGAGGCTGCCACCAACCAAGGATTTGAGGGCCTGCATCAGGGATGCATTACGCAGCAGCAGTTCTGAAAAGGCTGTAGAGGTGAAGCAGGTTGTTAAGAAGGGCCCAATCCATGCAGCAGCAGAGGTGCATCAGTACAGCACAGGGTTGTGCAGCGCAGCAGAGGAGATTCATCCGTTTCCATGGATCCACAGAGGCTAGCAAGCACTTTATGCCCACTTCCAAGGGTCCAGGACAGGGATGGCACCACTTAGCAGAGAAGATTCACAGATCTCAAATTCCCGGTGCAGGTTTGTTGGAAGCTTGGTATGTCCCTGATTCAGACCAGGCAGCCAGTCAACTAGCCCTTGGAGTCACTCTGGGGTTCTGGGCTCAAGAAACGCAGGTCCAGTCCTTTTCACCCAGGCAAGAAGGCTGCAGGTCAGCACAACAGGGCAGCAGTCCCTGAAGGTCAGAAGTCAGGCAGAGTGGCAGTCCTTTCAGCAGCATATCACACCTTCTTCCTGGCAAAGTATTTACAGGTCTAGGAGTTTACTGAAGAGTTGTGTCTGAGGTACAATATTTATACCCAGTTGAACCTTTAAAGTGGGGAGAAGCTCCTAGAGGCATGTCTTTGAAGTGCACATGTATCCTGCCTTCTCATCCTTGGCTCCAGACTAACTACAGGGGGTATGCAGCCTTTTGTATCAAGGCAGGACACATCCTATTCAAGTGTAAGTAGGGCTGTGCCCCACTCCTCTCTCCCATCCTGCCAGTGATGGTCTTTCCAGGCACGTCTAAGCTGCCTATTATGTGTGGCTGTCTTGGAGGAATATACAAAGCCAAACAGTCAACTGTGCCCACTCATGTGACCGAGAGAAAGGCCGCAGGCACCAAATGGCTGAGGCAGGAAAATTACACATTTCTAAAAGTGCCATTTTCAATACTGTAACTGAAAACATGAATTCACCATAAGCTAGAATTTTTTTTCCAATTCCAAAGACACCAAACATGAACTGTTTATAGTCTAAAATTTGGAAATTACAGCTTACTCCAATGTTATCCTGTGGGAGAAGTAGACATTGCAGTAGTAGAAAACAAATGTAAGATTTTTTTCACTACCAGGACATGTAAAACTAAAAAGTACATGTCCCACTTTTTAAATACATCACACTTAGCACTCTGGGCTGTCCAAGGTCTATCCTAGGGGTGGCTTATTTGTATTAAAAAGGATGGTCTGGTCTGGCAAAATGTTTAATTTGCAAGGTTGACAATGACGTTTAAAACTGAACACACAGGCTGCAATGGCAGGTCCGAGACATGTAAAGTGCCTCTTAAGTGGGTGGCACAATCAGTTTTGCAGGCCCACTAGTAGCATTTAATGTACAGGTCCTATGCACAGGTAGTGCCATTTTAGTAGGCGCTTACAAGTAAATTAAATATGCTAATTGGGCATAAGCCAATTCTACCCTGTTCTAAGCAGCCCCCCCCCCCCCAGGATATTGCGCCATGGATTAGCAAATTTAGTGGCACAAATATGGACATCTTGCGGCACAAATATGGACATTTAGCGGCATTTTTGTGACCCTTTATTTTACTCATAATCATTCATTTTCAGCCTTAAATCAATGGAAACTGTTTTAGCAGAGTATTCCACTTTGGATAGGCAACCTGGGATAAGGAAAAGAGGAAGCAGTCCACAGATGAAGGCTCCTTAACCATTGCCTCCCCTTCCACACACCCACCAGGCATTTCCGCTCTGCCCAACTGGCCCTTGCCCCCACCCCACGGGTCCACAAGACCACAGCTGGAGGAAGATCCTTCTGCTACCTTGCTGAGAGGGCTTGTAACTCCCTGACTGTACATCCCAGCCAATCACCGTCTCTGCCTCAATTCAGGACGGATCTCAAGAGCTTGCTCTTCGACTGAACCGCAGATCCACTCCACCCAATCAGCAACTTGAGACGCTAACGGGTGAGTAGTCGTGCTTTACAGTTGACGCTGTTAACAGTTTTGCAGCAAACCGTGAAATGGCGAAATCCTGGAGGGTCTGGATAGTAGGCTGTACCAGGTATGTGTTAACCGCAGCTGTGTATATTATATTGTAGCTGCACTGAATTGGTCACGGCTGGGCCTATGACAAGTACCTGGCATAGAAAACAAGGTCCAGGAGATGTAAGGAGCTAAAGAGGAAAGACAGCAGAGGAGGGCTGGAGCTAACAGGAGAGGAAAGGCTCCAGAATTGTGGGGAAGGATGCAAGAGGATGGATTCATGACCTACTAGAGAGATAAAAGTGTAGAAGATATTACGTGGCAGCCCTAATATAGGTCCTGGACAGCAAGCACAGCTTCCTTCTGTGTAACGTCTTCAGGTAGAGTATCCCCTGCATCCTCACACTAACAGATGTACCTACAGGCTCATCGCAGACCAACCAGGAGGTGGAGAGGAGGGACAGCTAGAAGAAGTGTTAGTTTCTCTGAGTGTTCAGGTCTCTGGCAAGCCTGATGGGTCTTGGCTTGTAGAGAAGCCTCCTACAAGGGGCTGGTGGCTTGCCCCTAACCCAATTAGTCTAGTGTGGCCTGAGTTTACTTTTCCGTGCTCAAGATCACACCCTCGCCGGCTGTTATGGTCAGACCAGTTCAGGCACATGGAGGTCACAGTGCACAAACAGATGGCTGTTTCACTCAAAGATTTCCTGAGCAAGAAAAAGCACAAGGTATATTATTGGTGTGATATGTTGTAGTACATTGGGGTATGCCAATGGTGCGTCGCTTTAAAGTCATTTAGTCTGCCCCCTGTGCCTGATGTTGCTGCTTGAAACAGAAGTTATTTCGTGGGCACTTTTGTAAAAATTGCGGCATTTTGACAAAAGTGCCGATTTCGCGGGCACTTATGTAAAAATCGCAGCATTTTTTAAAAAGTGCCGATTTCGCGGCAAACCGCGAAATCGCGAAATCCTGGAGGGTCTGTCTAGGAGAGAGCACAGGCACTTTAGCACTGGTTAGCAGTGTTAAAGAGTGCAGAGTCCTGAAGTCAGCAAACAGGAGTGTTGAGGGCAAGAGGTTAGGGGGTAAACCACATCAAGGATTCTAGGTCTATCAAGGCCTCCTTCCAATACAAGCAGCAAAACTTTGGAATTCTCTCTCAAACAACCCAAAAGAAACCTCCATTACCATCCAGAAATTCAGGAAGGCAGTCAAGATGTGACTCTTCCCAAGATGATCTACATTGAATGGACAGAACCCTTGCCATTACTAGGAGGGTTGGGCAATAGCAAACTCAGGATCATATTAATCCTGAACGGGCACAAAACACCTTATGAATGTTCAGCACATGTGCTGCTGTCTCTCACTCTCCTTTGCTTTGCTCTGCACTCTAGCAAATATGCATTCTCATTAACACCTTTTGAGCAGCCTCTCCCATATATGCACCAGAAAATGTATCACAGACCACACTGCATTCACACATTTCTTCCTATCAATGAATTAGCATATTATAAGCCTAAACATTCTAGGCCAAATTTTCCAAAGATTTGCACCTATGCTATTATATTCTGTTCACCAATTTTGTCAAGCGCATGGCTACCCGAACATAAGACTTCCCAGCGCTATCAGACTGGATGGAGTGAGTAAGTAACAAAGCTAAAATATTACGAGATGAGGTAGGTTTTTAGTTTTTTTACTGAAGGTCATGTAATTGTCCTCCATTCTGAGACTAGTGGGATGAGCGTTTCAAAGCTTGGGTGCGAGATAAGTAAAAGACTGACCTCCATTACTAATTCCCTTACTTCTGGGGACAAGAAGCAGCTCAAAGTTGTTTGAATTTAGGTCCCTATTGGCATAGTAAGAGGCAACCAATTGTTGAAGAACAAAATGACATGTTTTATGCTTTGCCCAATGTGTGATGCATAGTGCCTTAAATTGTAATCCGCAACTTATAGGCAGCCAGTGAAGAGTTTTGAGTGCAGCACCTGCTGATTGTGTTTTTGGAATACCTAGCAGTATCCTAGTAGCAGCTTTATAAATGATCTGGAGTTTTTTTAGCACTGACTTTAGACTGCATATATAAAGCGAGTTGGCATAATCAAGGTGAGACAGGATCAGACCTTGAATCACAATTCTACGTGACTCTGTTGGAAGCCATTTCAGGACCATTCTCAAGGCTCTCAAATCAGCTACCAGACACCTTTTTTTAACTTGGGAGGACATGGTTAGCTGATTGTCCAGGATCACCCCTAAGCTCTTTACTTCTGACTTAGGAGATGGGTGTTTTCCTATGTGAGATAGCCAGATGATCTGATCACAGAGAGTTGGCTTGTTCCCTAAAACCAAAACCTCAGTTTTTCACCATTCAACTTCAGGCAGCTGACTGTCATACACTCAGACACCTTTTCTAAGCACCTGTTGAGTCTCACAGAAAGAGAGTCCATGTGTGGTGATAGTGTGACAATAAGCTGGGTATCATCCACATAGGATGCCATCTTAAAGCCAAATGAATGGATGAATACATGTTAAAAAGGTTAGGGCTCAGAGATGAGCTCTGTGGAGCTCCATAGTACTGCTGATGGCTGGACGACAAGAAAGGCCCCTCGCTAACCTGACAGCTCTGTTTATCCAGAAATGAAGCAAGCCACTTTAGGTTCTTACCTGTAATACCAGCATCTTCCAGTCAGTGAAGAATAGGATAAGAACCCATACCAAAGGTGGCACTCAGGTCCAGGAGGATCAGTGCCGCTGATCCGCACTGGTCCATGATCAATGTGAGATCCTCTGTGGCCCTCAAAAGAGCTATTTCTGTGTCTGCAGCCAGTGCAGAAACCTGTCTGCGTAGGATGAAGAATGTTGTTGGTTTGCAGATGGTCTGCAATTTACATATTGATTATTTTCTCTAAAATATTACTGACACCATACAATAGGGAGTTGGGTCTATAATTATCTATCATCTCAGGATCTAGGTTAGGTTTCTTTAGTAGTGGATGGATGATAGCGTGTTTCCCGTCTGCTGGAATGCTACAGTTCCTCAGGCAAAGATCATACAAATCGGTCATTGGGGTGAGCATCACATTGCCCCCAACAGGATGTCAAAAGGAGTTGGATCATGTGGTGAGCTTGATTTAGTTAAGGTTACTGCAGCCATGACATCCTCTATGGTCAGTTGTGGGAAAGTAGCTAGTGCTGATTTGTTTTTCTCGACTTTTGGACTTGTTTTCTATAATATCCATATAGTCTGGTGAGCCTAATAGGGTATCATAAATGTCCTTCACCTTCCCAAGAAAGTAGTGTGCAAGAGATTAACATCATTCTATTGATGTGGTAGACCCAGTTTATGGTATATTGTGATTTAGAATGGAATTCACTATTTTATAAATCTCTCTTGAGGAGTTGGGCAATTGCATGAGCCTTTGTGCAAGATCATTTACATGGCCTCTCCGGATGGCTTGATAATATTTTTTCAGAGAGGCTTTGTAGGTCTGTTTACTCATAACATCATTTTTAACTCTCCATTTCCAATCATGTTTTTTACATTCTTTTTTTAGTTGCCTTAACTCCTGTAAGAACCAAGGGGTTTTCTCCTAACGTGGCATTTTTTAAAAACATTTTTATTGGAATTAAGTCATCCGGGTTCTTTGTGATCTAGTTTTTTAGTCCTGTATATGATATCGAGTCCTCTGCAACTACAGTTACACTAGTGGCTGATTTACATAAGGGTTGCTCCCATCTGGCTGTATTCAATTTAAACCATTGCCAAGAGGTCTTAGAATAGGTGGCTTCAAGCAAAAAAAATAATCCTGCTTACAACACAGTTACCTTTGCACCATTGTGCAAGGGTGCTTGCATTGGCACTAGCCAGCACAATTTGCACCAGCGCAGAGAAAAGACAGGAATGAGCAGTATAATGCTAGATACAAAACATTGCTTCCCTTTCCCTATCTCATGCAGCGCAGAAAGCTGACTTGCGCTACGCCGCATGATTTTTTTTATAAATATGACCCCCTGTCTCATTTTCACTTGATAAGATGCAACAACATATACATCTCTGATCCACATGCATGACAAAACTCAACTCAAGCAACATGAGAGGCATATGCAGATCCTCCAAAGCAGTACCAAAAAGCAGCATACTACCAGCCTCAAATGCACTTCGGGACCTCCTCAGGGATATAAATATGCCATAAACAAATAGTTTCTTCACTTTTGTGCCGGAGTATCCCATCCACCAAGATTTAAATCATGCCCTAAACGTTTACATATCCAGAGGCCACTAAGGGGCTCATTAGGATGGCGGACGGAGGAGCTACCGCGGCCCTGGAGTACGCGAAAAATGCCTTTTCCGTGTCCGCCTGCCGCGGACACTCCGTCCGCCATATCAGGATAGGAAACAGTGTCAAATTTCCGTCCGCGACGGAAAAGCACGCACCGCCGCCCAACTACACCCGACCACGCGGTGGACGGAATAAATCCTGAGACTCCGCCGTACGTACTGACGTTTAAGACCGTCACCCAAATCAAGATGGCGGAAATTACAGATAAAACCGCAGCGGAAAAACAACCTGTCTGAACACGGCGGATTCCCCACAGCGAAGAAAAGATACATAGCAGAGATACCCACCACAAGCTGCTCGCCACCATGGACCCAGCGCTACACGCTTTCCCGATGCTCTTCGCGATCCACCACGTCCTAGTCTTGGCCCACCATGGACGCCGACGCAGGTAAGGCACAAACCATTGGCTGCATGGAGGGGAATACCTGCAAGGGTCGTGACGTAGGGAGGGGGAGTGTCATGTTACCGAAACCACTGATGAGAAGCAAATAGTAATACACATTTGTAGTACGCATGCATGAATGACAACGACAAACCAGGAGACTTGATAGACTACCTTTATTGCACATAATAGGGGTATAATCACAGTGTATGAGTGAGCATGGGCAAAGTGGGCACCAGAGCATGAACATCAGAGGCAGCACGTGAGAGGGCAGAATGCAGTATCAGAACAGCAACAGGGCATTGTGGACAACAGAGCAGGTACATCAGAGGCAGCACGTCGGAGGGCAGAATGCAGTATCAGAACAGCAACAGGGCATTGTGGACAACAGAGCAGGTACATCATTGGCAGCACGTGAGAGGGCAGAATGCAGTATCAGAACAGCAACAGGGCATTGTGCCCAACAGAGCAGGTACATCAGAGGCAGTAAACGAGAGGGCAGAATGCAGTATCAGAACAGCTACAGGGCAATGTGGACTACAGAGCAGGTACATCAGAGGCAGCACATCAGAGGGCACAATGCAGTATCAGACCAGCAACAGGGCATTGTGGACAACAGAGCAGGTACATCAGAGGCAGCACGTCAGAGGGCAGAATGCAGTATCAGAACAGCAACAGGGCATTGTGGACAACAGAGCAGGTACATCAGAGGCAGCACATCAGAGGGGCTAAGTGCATCAACAGTCCATAGCACTGAACATGTCCATCAGAGGCAGCACGTGAGAGGGGCTAAGTGCATCAACAGTCCATAGCACTGAACATGTCCATCAGAGGCAGCACGTGAGAGGGGCTAAGTGCATCGACAGTCCATAGCACTGAACATGTCCATCAGAGGCAGCACGTGAGAGGGGCTAAGTGCATCAACAGTCCATAGCACTGAACATGTCCATCAGAGGCAGCACGTGAAAGGGTCTAAGTGCATCAACAGTCCATAGCACTGAACATGTCCATCAGAGGCAGCACGTGAGAGGGGCTAAGTGCATCAACAGTCCATAGCACTGAACATGTCCATCAGAGGCAGCACGTGAGAGGGGCTAAGTGCATCAACAGTCCATAGCACTGAACATGTCCATCAGAGGCAGCACGTGAGAGGGGCTAAGTGCATCAACAGTCCATAGCACTGAACATGTCCATCAGAGGCAGCACGTGAGAGGGGCTAAGTGCATCAACAGTCCATAGCACTGAACATGTCCATCAGAGGCAGCACGTGAGAGGGGCTAAGTGCATCAACAGTCCATAGCACTGAACATGTCCATCAGAGGCAGCACGTGAAAGGGTCTAAGTGCATCAACAGTCCATAGCACTGAACATGTCCATCAGAGGCAGCACGTGAGAGGGGCTAAGTGCATCAACAGTCCATAGCACTGAACATGTCCATCAGAGGCAGCACGTGAGAGGGGCTAAGTGCATCAACAGTCCATAGCACTGAACATGTCCATCAGAGGCAGCACGTGAGAGGGGCTAAGTGCATCAACAGTCCATAGCACTGAACATGTCCATCAGAGGCAGCACGTGAGAGGGGCTAAGTGCATCAACAGTCCATAGCACTGAACATGTCCATCAGAGGCAGCACATCAGAGGGCAGAATGCAGTATCAGAACAGCAACAGGGCAATGTGGACTACAGAGCAAGTACATCAGAGGCAGCACATCAGAGGGCACAATGCAGTATCAGACCAGCAACAGGGCATTGTGCCCAACAGAGCAGGTACATCATTGGCAGTAAACGAGAGGGCAGAATGCAGTATCAGAACAGCAACAGGGCATTGTGCCCAACAGAGCAGGTACATCATTGGCAGTAAACGAGAGGGCAGAATGCAGTATCAGAACAGCTACAGGGCATTGTGGACAACAGAGCAGGTACATCAGAGGCAGTAAACGAGAGGACAGAATGCAGTATCAGAACAGCAACAGGGCAATGTGGACTACAGAGCAGGTACATCAGAGGCAGCACATCAGAGGGCACAATGCAGTATCAGACCAGCAACAGGGCATTGTGCCCAACAGAGCAGGTACATCATTGGCAGTAAACGAGAGGGCAGAATGCAGTATCAGAACAGCAACAGGGCATTGTGCTTAACAGAGCAGGTACATAAGAGGCAGCACATCAGAGGGCAGAATGCAGTATCAGAACAGCAACAGGGCAATGTGGACTACAGAGCAGGTACATCAGAGGCAGCACATCAGAGGGCAGAATGCAGTATCAGAACAGCAACAGGGCAATGTGGACTACAGAGCAGGTACATCAGAGGCAGCACAAGTACGTGTCCCAACCAACCCGTCCCAGGGACCACAACAGCGCAAGGCTGTTCTCAATGGACAATGGACGCACCATGTGAAATAACATGTGAGTGAAGTGATCAGCACCTCACATCACAGAATCAGGTGGACTGCGTGAACTACCTGCCTCGGACACACTGCCAGCACCAGAAACAGGAGTGTGAGACACAGCCACAGCCCGAGTGACAGACACATGGGCCACAGACCCAGACACACTGCCAGCACCAGAAACAGGAGTGTGAGACACAGCCACAGCCCGAGTGACAGACACATGGGCCACAGACCCAGACACACTGCCAGCACCAGAAACAGGAATGTGAGACACAGCCACAGCCCGAGTGACAGACACATGGGCCACAGACCCAGACACACTGCCAGCACCAGCAACAGGAATGTGAGACACAGCCACAGATGTAGTGACTGACACGTGAGCCACTGACCCAGACAGACTGCCAGCACCAGAAACAGGAGTGTGCGACACAGCCACAGATCTACTCACTGACACATGAGCCATAGACCCAGAGACACTGCCAGGACCTGCAACAGGAGAGGGCACAACTGAGACTGTGCTACTACATGATGCATGACCGCAAACAACAGACACAGTGGCACTATCTGATACATGAGAGTCAACTGCACCTGCGGCACTGGGACCACTGAAATGATGAGCCACAGGGCTGTATGGGCCAGGAGGCAGGGTGGCCCTGGGAGCTGGGGATAGCTGACCTTGAGCTACATCGGGGTGGGCAGGTGTCAATGGTGTGTGTCTGCGTTTCTTAGGGATATGTGAGTGCACCCTGGACAGGATAGGACTGGCAAGTGGTGGGGACTCTAAACAAATATCACCCACCATAGGAGGAGCATCTGCAGCCGGGGATCGGGTGTCTGGGGACGTGCTGGAGCATGCTTGTCGTTTGCTGTGTGCCTGCCGCCTGGACTCAGATTCATGTGTAATGGGGGATGCAACAACAGGGGACTCCCTCCTCTGCTTCTGACTGGCCTGGATGGGAGTGGAGGTATGGGGGGACTCCGCTGCGGAGACATCTGTTTGGCGTTCATTCGAAAACATCAGCCGCAGTGCAGCCAGGGGTGATGTATGCCTGTCCTTGACTGCGCCATCGTCCATGGTAGAAGCCTTGTCCGTAGGAAGTGCCTTATCCGTAGGTGGAGTGTTGTCTCTGGATTTTGCCTGTGCCTTGGTCGGTGCCCTGTTCCTGCCAGCAGACTTTTCGTCTGTGGTGTACCTGTCTCCAGTAGACACCTGCTCTCTGTGTGTGTCCCTGCCCTTGGGAGATGGACCATGCTCTGTTGTGTGTCTGTCCTTGGGACTCTCCCTGCTCTTAGGAGGTGCCTTTGTCTTTTGACTGTCCCTGTCCCTGTCCTTGGGAGTGGCCCTTTCCTCTGTTGTGGGCCTGCCCTTGGGACTCTCCCTGCTCTTAGGAGGTGCCTTTGTCTTTTGACTGTCCATGTCCTTGGGAGTGGCCCTTTCCTCTGTTGTGGGTCTGCCCTTGGGACTCTCCCTGCTCTTAGGAGGTGCCTTTGTCTTTTGACTGTCCATGTCCTTGGGAGTGGCCCTTTCCTCTGTTGTGGGCCTGCCCTTGGGACTCTCCACCCTCTTAGGAGGTGCCTTTCTCTTTTGACTGTCCATGTCCTTGGGAGTGGCCCTTTCCTCTGTTGTGGGCCTGCCCTTGGGACTCTCCCTGCTCTTAGGAGGTGCCTTTGTCTTTTGACTGTCCATGTCCTTGGGAGTGGCCCCTTCCTCTGTTGTGGGCCTGCCCTTGGGACTCTCCCTGCTCTTAGGAGGTGCCTTTGTCTTTTGACTGTCCATGTCCTTGAGAGTGGCCCCTTCCTCTGTTGTGGGCCTGCCCTTGGGACTCTCCCTGCTCTTAGGAGGTGCCTTTGTCTTTTGACTGTCCCTGTCCCTGTCCTTGGGAGTGGCCCTTTCCTCTGTTGTGGGTCTGCCCTTGGGACTCTCCCTGCTCTTAGGAGGTGCCTTTGTCTTTTGATTGTCCATGTCCATGGGAGTGGCCCTTTCCTCTGTTGTGGGCCTGCCCTTGGGACTTTCCCTGCTCTTTTGAGGTGCCTTTGTCTTTTGAGTGGGCTTGACCAAGGGACTGTCCATGGACTTGTGAGTATCCATTGCCTTGGGAGTACCTTTTGTGCTGAATGCCTGTGTAGCATGTGAAGGCATGTCCCCCAACAACACTTGTGGATCCTGTGTGTGTACTCCAGTGTATCTGACGTTGTCTTCGTGAACAGATTTTGCTGACCTAGGGGATGGTGTCTGTGGCCTCCGTGCCCTGACGTGCTGTCTGACGCTGCTTCTAGTGCAATAACCTGTATTAGAGTCCTGCTCAGAATAATCACTACCCCCTGAGACATCCAGTGGTGTAGATGGGGAAACAGAAGTAGCACCCTGTCCATGCGACTGTACTATTGCAGACGACACACTGCTTGCCAATGACTGCACTGTCCTGTGTAGACCAGCAAGATCGCCATGCATCCCTTCCATGAATGCCACCACCTGCCCCAACTTCCTATCATGGTCTTGGAAAGCATTTGTCATATTGGTCTGCCCCACACACAGCTGTCGCAGCAGATCAACGGCCTCAGCACACAGTGCATTTTGGCTCACCGTGGCAGGGGCAGCGGTGCCTGCACTGAACGCCACTCTGCTCCCCCTACTCCTGCATGCACGAACAGTACATGGTGCAGTTGGCGGAAGTGTGGGCCCTGTGTGCTGTGTTCCGACAGAAGGTGTTGATTGCCCACTCCCAGTCTGTGACAACAGTGCTGGCTCACCAAGCTTTTCCGAAGATGAGGACGATGGTGTCTCCACATGCGAGTCCTCAGGGACGGTCCTGTCCCCCTCTCCGGCGCTGCCCTCCTCTGTGTCAGTCTGCGTGTGTGTGAAGTCTGACCCGGACTCATTGCCTCCACTAATCTCCTCCGTCTGTGGCTGAGTGTCCTCTGTCATAGCTGAAATGCACATAAAAGAGGTGTAAGTCATGGGCACACTCACGTACAGAAGGACAAGGATTCCCTAAATCCATAGCTGACAAAGTTCTTGTAGCCCCCATCCTGCACACGGCCCACCTCTACCAGTCATCCTCACATTACATAAGCGTTGGTGGCCGTGACACATGTACAGCATGCGGACAGGGCAGGAGCACGTACATCTGCACACATGTCTTGCCATGGGGCCACGGACCACTACAGCATGTGCTTCAACACTCAACCACAAAGCAAGTGGCGTGTCAACATGCCGGACCTGGATGTCAAATTACACCCACCCAATGGGACCAACATGGCATCGCAGTGATACATACGCACCACGGAACTCAATACTGTGTCTGTGCACCAATACCTGCATTGCACTCACAAGTTTCCTACACAGACAGTATGCTTACCGCTAGTTTGCTGTTGATCGACACTCAGCTGTTCGGACAGGTCATGATGCGTCACAGCAATGATACGGTGCATGAGAGGGGTCATGGAGCGTCGGGCCAGACGTGGCGTCCTTGGAATCATCCCCAGTGTCACTTCCGCTACATTCTTGCTCAGCCTGGAAATGTCGTCCCAGCGTTTGTGGCAGTGTGTATGTCGTCTGTTGCACACCCCCAATGCCCGTACTTCACGTGCAATGCTCCACCACACGTCCTTGCGAAGGTGCAGCTTGACCTACCATGATGGGAGACAAAAGGGTGTAAGTCAGTGAACAGTTGGCCTGTCACACAGATGGGGGCAACACGTATCTGTCATCCGCCATGCACAATCCTGAAAATATGTCGATCCCACACTACACAGCTAAGATTGCAGTAGCCAGGAGTCATTGGCCCCCTCATGCACACCAACATGTCCCACACTGCACTTACCACCTGTCCGGGTGCGCCGTAGAGCCGTCCATAGTTGCGGAGCACACCGTCCACGAGGACATCAAGCTCCGCGGCGGTGAAGGGATGAGACCGGATCTCTTTGCCTCTCGACATGGCAAGATCACGGAGTATGGCACTAGAGCAGCAGTCGGTGGTCAGCTCAGCAGCAGCAGCAGGTCGAGGTGATGGTCACAGGCAGCAGTCGGTGGTCAGCTCAGCAGCAGCAGCAGGTCGAGGTGATGGTCACAGGCAGCAGTCGGTGGTCAGCTCAGCAGCAGCAGCAGGTCGAGGTGATGGTCACAGGCAGCAGTCGGTGGTCAGCTCAGCAGCAGCAGCAGGTCGAGGTGATGGTCACAGGCAGCAGTCGGTGGTCAGCTCAGCAGCAGCAGGTCGAGGTGAACAGGCAGCACTGGTTCCCAGGGTAGGATGTGTGCTTTTGGACAACACACATATATAGGGCCCTCAGCACGTGTCAGTGGCATACGTCGCCAGCAATTGGTCAGCCCTGGATGCGTGTTCGTAAAAGGGCCAATGACTGTCCCTGGTGTTGCGGTGCACTGCTTCCGCTACTTTCGATTGGGCATATGCGGCCAGCGGCCCTCTTCCCATTGGCTGCATGTGCACGGACCGTCACGGTCACACATCGGCAACCGCACGTGCAAGCTTCAGGCACGGATGCTTCAGTTGCAACAATGTTCTATAACTCAGCGGGGGAGGTGCAGGCCTATACACCCTTGAGATGTACTCAATGGACATGGCAGTTCATGTCCCCTCTTACAGTCACATTGCATCATCCACCGTACACCAGCCGGAGCGGCCGGGCCTAGGACGGCCGTGCCGGCCATGTCCACAACCGCCGTGCCGGCCATGTCCACAACCGCCGTGCCGGCCATGTCCACAACCGCCGTGCCGGCCATGTCCACAACCGCCGTGCCAGCCATGTCCACAACCGCCATCCTAGGCCCGGCCAGGCACGGCGGTTGTGGACATGGCCGGCACGGCGGTTGTGGACATGGCCAGCACGGCGGTTGTGGACATGGCCGGCACGGCGGTTGTGGACATGGCCGGCACGGCCGTCCTAGGCCCGGCCGCTCCGGCCGGTGTACGGTGGATGATGCAATGTGACTGTAAGAGGGGACATGAACTGCCATGTCCATTAAGTACATCTCAAGGGTGTATAGGCCTGCACCTCCCCCGCTGAGTACGTGCACCGCCATGGTGGCGCCAGTGATAGAACATTGTTGCAACTGAAGCATCCGTGCCTGAAGCTTGCACGTGCGGTTGCCGATGTGTGACCGTGACGGTCGTGCACATGCAGCCAATGGGAAGAGGGCCGGTGGCCGCGTATGGCCATTGGAAAGTAGCGGAAGCTGTGCACCGCCATGGCGGCGCCAATGATTTTATCTTGTCAGACGCTGCACCGTGATGTGTTGTCTGCAGTTGCGTCATGAGGGTTGTGAGCGTGATAGGGAAACTTCATATGTCATTCACTATTCCATGTGTGTCCATACTATGCCCATCGGTGGGCACACAATGTGCAACAGATGTGCATTTTGACGTGTTGACGTCGGGTGTGACCCTACAGACGTTATTACATCTTCACAACTACACAGTACATCACGGCTGTATGGCCAAATTATGAATCTGTTGTCAGTGTGTGGTTCTGGCGAGGTGACTACAATGGTGGTGGTACACATGCATTCAGTGTATGTGTCTTGGATGTTGTGTCACCATGCATGTAATTACCGTATGCTCAACATTATTGGTGTTGGCATTGGTGCATGATGACATGGTGTGTGTGTATCATTATCGTTTGTGTGCATGCACTTGCATGTGTGTCTGTGATGTGGCTTGTAAACATTAGGGTCAAGACACACGTATTGTCAGTAATGTTCACATGTGACTAAGTTGCGTTGTACGTGTTGACACACTTCCTGTTGCAAGTGGCTGCACATTGTTAAAGGGCCACTCCGTATTGTATTAACTATCAGAGATGTCACACATATGACCATTCTCCTAAACATTTTTGTTCTTGCTAATGTTGGCTTACATGTGATGGAGTTGCACACGTATGCGTCGTTTGTAAGTTGACTCAAGTTACATCTCTCTCCCACACAGGAGGGCTACAAATGTGCTTCGGCCATACACTGTGCTGGAGGATATGGTTGACGAGAAGGTGATTAGGAAATTCCGGCTGGATCGACGTCAGTTGATGGAGCTTGTTGCCCAATTGTCTCCTCATCTGCAGCCACGAAGGACGTATCCTGGTTCTATTACACCCACAGCAAAGGTTATGGCGGCACTACATTTCTTTGCTACTGTCACCTTTCAGTACACAGTTGGATATGCCGGGGGGATGTCACAGTCCATGTTCAGCACGGTACTTCGGGATGTTTTAAGAGCTATGATGCTGTACAAGAATGACTACATCCATTTCCCACGGCCGGAAGAGTTGCCAGCAGTCAAAGCAGACTTCTATGCACTAGGCCAGATACCACACGTAGTGGGTTCAATTGATGGCACACATATCGCTATCATTCCACCACGGGCACGTGAGCAGGTTTTTAGGAATCGCAAGCACTTCCATTCGCTGAACGTGCAGGTGGTGTGCCTGGCAAACAACATCATCTCCAATGTGTGTGCAAGATTTCCCGGCTCCGCACATGACGCCCACATCATGCGGAGCAGCATTGTCCCCCAACTGATGGCAAATCTGCGACCCGGTCAAGCGTGGCTTGTTGGTGAGTGTGCAGTGGGGACTTTTGTGATCTCTGTGTGGCATGGGGTACCCACCATATCTTGTTGTGATATTTGTGTCTGTCATCCCCCTACATAGGCGACTCGGCGTACCCAAACCGGCCCTGGCTCCTGAGTCCCCTACGTAATCCTACAACAGCGGGTGAAATGCGCTACAATGATGCACATGGAAGGACACGGAGAGTGATTGAACGTACCTTCGGACTGCTAAAGTCTAGGTTTCGGTGCCTGGATAAGACCGGAGGGGCCCTGCCTTACTCACCAGGAAAAGTATGCAGGATCGTGATTGCCTGCTGCATGCTCCACAACCTGGCCGTGCGCAATGACATTGAACTGCTCTTGGACCCTGAAGACGAAGAAGTTCCTCGGCCTCCCATCCCACCCATGTCGACTGATGAGGATAGTGGTGAGGAGGAAGGTGTGGACCAGAGGCGCCAGCTCATTGATCGCTACTTCCCTTGAATGTGAGTACCTACCTCTTGTGCCGGTTGACAATGCCTTATGTATGTTTGCTGGTGTTGTGTGGATGTGGGGTGCATCAGCTGTGTGTTCTGGTATGTGATGGTTGCATATGTGTGTCTTCATTTCTTTGGACATACAAGTCTCCATGATGTGTGTCCTCTCATCCCATGCTTTTGTGATGAGTGTAGTTTGTGGAATGTTGCTGTGCAGTGTGTTGTGATGTGTGTGAATCTGTTTCATGACATGTGTTTGCTGTCTCTGATTTTCCCTAGGTCACTCCCGCAGCGCCATGATTATGTACGACTAGGATCCCTGCACCTGTTTACGTCTGTTTCTGAAGGCAATCTTGTGAATAAACATGGAGGCAAAACATCATTGAGTGTGTAAGTGACATTTATTTACAGGTTGTGCATTTGTGCTGGTGATTATTTACAAGTAAGTGGGGGGGAGGGAGTTGGAGTTGAAGGTAATGGCAGATGAAATGTCCGTGCTGACACCACATTGGGGGGTGTCAGGCTAGTCCAGCAGACCAGTGGCAATGATTGTCTATGTGGGACAGGATACTTTGCAGGGTGAATGTCTGGCACAGGCAGTGACAAAGTCATTGGCGGCCCCTCTTGGAGCGTGTGGATGGCGCTCCAACACTGCTCTCACCCACTTCCAGCCTCGGGCGGCCCCTCCATCTTTGAGGTGGAACTGAGTCAGCTGGGGGTGCAGGTTGTTCATGGGCCACATCCGTCACCAGGGGCACAGGTGGTGGTGGCGGTGGCGGTGGAGGTGGAGGTGATGGTGGCATTGGAGGTGGAGGTGACGGTGGCGGTGGCGCAACGACAATTGGTGGAGGGGGGGTGGGGTTGTTCCGGGCAATCCATTCCCTCCACATTGTTGTCTGCTGGCCCATGATGTGCACTATCTGGCCAAGGTACCCAGAAATTTCACGCAACATGTTCGTGTTGTCCACCGAGTCCTGGTGTGCACGATCTGCATGTCCCTGGGAACGGTCGTATGACGCCTGGCACCTGGCTAGGGCTTGAAGGGACTCTGCCACAGGATGGGGTAGCTGTCCTTCCTCTGTACGGCGGAGTGTGGGTCGCCTGATTACCTGATGTGTCGTCGCCTCTCTCCTTTGTGGCCCACTCACCCTGCTTGGGTGTGAGGCCGATGGACCTGTGTCGTGCGCTGGGTTAGGCAGGGTGGCACAGGCAGGAGTGGTGGTACTGGTGGTACTGGTGGTACTGGTGGTGGTGGTGGTGGTGGTGGTGGTGGGGAGTCTGCAGATCACTGAGGCAAGTGTCGCTGGAGTCACACATGCGACGGTTGTCGGGCCCGGGAGTCCCTGTGAGCCAGATGGCCCTGGCTGTCTGCTTGGCCCCGCACCATCCTCCGCACCGGAGCTGCCTGTGTCATCGTCCCCAGAGAGTCCGGTATGTGTGGGAGGCGAGTCTTGCGGCCGGTTGCTGGTTTCCCCAGTCAGTTCACGATCAACTGAGGGACAAGATTGAGCTGGTCAGTAATGTGGACATTACATGTTCATATCGATTTGTTAACATTTCTGTGTCCTGTCGCACACACCCCACACACCCTACCCTCCACCACCCACCGCCGCCCTCCCCGTGAACATGGGGGCCTGTTGGGAGTTGTAGTTGTGAACTCTCACACACCCCACCCACCACCACCACCACCCTCCCCGTGAACATGGGGGCCTGTTGGGAGTTGTAGTTGTGAGCTCTCACACACCCCACCCACCACCACCACCCTCCCCGTGAACATGGGGGCCTGTTGGGAGTTGTAGTTGTGAGCTCTCACACACCCCACCCACCACCACCACCGCCATCCCCGTGAACATGGGGGCCTGTTGGGAGTTGTAGTTGTGAGCTCTCACACACCCCACCCACCACCACCACCACCCTCCCCGTGAACATGGGGGCCTGTTGGGAGTTGTAGTTGTGAGCTCTCACACACACCACCCACCACCACCACCCTCCCCGTGAACATGGGGGCCTGTTGGGAGTTGTAGTTGTGAGCTCTCACACACCCCACCCACCACCACCACCCTCCCCGTGAACATGGGGGCCTGTTGGGAGTTGTAGTTGTGAGCTCTCACACACCCCACCCACTACCACCACCACCCTCCCCGTGAACATGGGGGCCTGTTGGGAGTTGTAGTTGTGAGCTCTCATACACACCACCCACCACCACCACCCTCCCCGTGAACATGGGGGCCTGTTGGGAGTTGTAGTTGTGAGCTCTCACACACCCCACACACCACCACCACCGCCATCCCCGTGAACATGGGGGCCTGTTGGGAGTTGTAGTTGTGAGCTCTCACACACCCCACCCACCACCACCACCACCCTCCCCGTGAACATGGGGGCCTGTTGGGAGTTGTAGTTGTGAGCTCTCACACACCCCACCTACCACCACCACCCTCCCCGTGAACATGGGGGCCTGTTGGGAGTTGTAGTTGTGAGCTCTCACACACCCCACCCACCACCACCACCGCCATCCCCGTGAACATGGGGGCCTGTTAGGAGTTGTAGTTGTGAGCTCTCACACACCCCACTCACCACCACCACCACCCTCCCCGTGAACATGGGGGCCTGTTGGGAGTTGTAGTTGTGAGCTCTCACACACACCACCCACCACCACCACCCTCCCCGTGAACATGAGGGCCTGTTGGGAGTTGTAGTTGTGAGCTCTCACACACCCCACACACCACCACCACCGCCATCCCCGTGAACATGGGGGCCTGTTGGGAGTTGTAGTTGTGAGCTCTCACACACACCACCCACCACCACCCTCCCCGTGAACATGGGGGCCTGTTGGGAGTTGTAGTTATGAGCTCTCACACACACCACCCACCACCACCACCCTCCCCGTGAACATGGGGGCCTGTTGGGAGTTGTAGTTGTGAGCTCTCACACACCCCACACACCACCACCACCGCCATCCCCGTGAACATGGGGGCCTGTTGGGAGTTGTAGTTGTGAGCTCTCACACACACCACCCACCACCACCACCACCCTCCCCGTGAACATGGGGGCATGTTGGTAGCCATGTACATATTGGTGAGTATGTGTCCGACGTGCATGGGTTGGGGCGTAGGAGATGTGTCTTCTCAGTTTTGTGAGCCTGACCATGTCGTACTGATCGTGGTGCTTGGTTTGTACTTACCAGCCTCTTCTCCTTCATCAAGTCCGTCTAGGTTCTCTGGGTGAAGTATCACCAGCACCTTCTCCTCCCAATCGGTGTAGGGTATGGGCTCCGGGGGTGTTCCGCCGCCAGTATGATTGGCTCTTGCATAGTTTTTGGCGCGGATGCCTTTGACCCTGGTCTTCAGGTCATGCCACCGACTCTGAATTTCGTGCTTCGTCCTTGGCACGGTCCCTGACGCATTCACCCGACTGACGATTCTGTCCCACATGTGATTCTTTTGCGCCACGGAAGTCTGCTGGACTTGGGCCCCGAAGATGTGGGGCTCAACACGGATGATTTCATCTACCATTACCTTCAACTCCGTCTCCGTGAATTTAGGTTTTTTTTTGGGTGCCATGGTGTGTGGTGCTCAGTGTGTGGGTTGAGTGAGTTGGGGGGTGCAGGTGTGTGGTGTGTGATGACTAGGAATGGTGTGGTGGGTGTTTGTGTGGTGGGTGTGGTAGGGTGGTGGTTGTGTGTCTTCTATTTCAGTAAGCTGTATATCGAATAGGGCCTCTTGCTAGCAGCAATGCTGTGATGCAAAGGATAGTGGTAGTGGGTGGGGGTCATTTTATAGTCGTGTCTCAATGGTTGATTGGCAGTCAGGTGGTAGATGGGCGTGTTGACTAGTGTGCATTATTGGTTACTTGGGGGGTGTCATGGTGGCTTGTGCTTGGTCTTGGTGTATCAGGTGGGGGGGTTGTCAATTTTCGTGTGTTTGCTAATTACTTGCGGTACACTTTCTGACATTTGTTTGACGTTAGTGATGTTGTGCGTGTTGGCCTTCCGCAGTGATGCACTGTTTATCGTTACATTCTTTCCGCCGCGGACGTGGATGGCTGTGCGTACCGTGGTACAGGCGGATTTATCCTAATTGCGGACACGGAGTTTTCACAGGTATGGCGGTAAATGTGTATTTTTCCGCGGTCATTGCCGTCTGCGGCCGTGGCTGTTCATTAGGCTCCGTCTGCCGCGGACGGAGTTAGATGTGTTCCGTCCACCGCGGACGGTGTTTGTTATGATCCGTCCGCCGCGGTCGGAGTTTCGTGACATGAATATCCTAATTGCAACCGCGGATTCTCCGTGGCGCGGCCGGGAGTAAAAATTCCCCGACCATGGCGGACAGTACCCGTTTCCGTCCGCCATCCTAATCGACCCCTTAGATTGGTGTAACTAGGTAAACTTCTTTTTTTTAGTTATTCAATTAGATCTGCCATTTTAATTCCTCCATAAACCCATTTTTCTTAATGCTTCCTTGTACCAAAATTATGTTATGGTATGCAGATATATAGAGCGCAGGGTATCCTGGAGCTGAATTGAAGTCACCTTCAAAATATACAGATTGGTGTAAATAGGTCATCTTCATTTTTATTACTTATCCAGTTAGATCCGCCATTTTAATTCCTGCATAAACCCTTTTTTTAACGCTTCCTTGTACCAAAGTTATGTTATGTTACTTTATGTCATGGTATGCAGATGTATAGATAGTGCGCAGGATATCCTGGGCCTGAATTTTTATTTATTTATTTATTTGTTCGTTTTTATATAGCGCAGACTTTACCCGAAAGTGTCAGAGCGCTTCACAATAGGAACAGAACTGATACATGAGAACATTACAAGTGAACAAAATACAAAAGCAAACGTTACATTAAATGAAGCAATAATGACAATCGTGAGCCAACAAAATACAAGAGGTAGCAAATGGTGCATTACAAAAATGACAATCGTGAACCAACAAAATACAAGAGGTAGCAAACGGTGCATTACAGGAGGAAAAAGTGACGTGTGCAGGTTACAAAAGCGTGCAAAGTAAACATAGAGGTATAATACTGCAATATATGGAGGACACTCAAGCACAAGAACAAACGTTACGTAGGCCATGGTGGCACTTGTGCAGGTATCGAAAATAAACAAATGTAAGAGGTGGAAAACAGAGTGTTACAAGAGAAAGTGACGGGTGCATGTTACACACGAGTACCAAACACAAGTAGAAAGATAATACCGCAATAAATGGCAGACTCTCAAACCACAAGAACACACTGGGAAGACACTTCCATAGTCATGTACCGTAGATTTAAGTCACCTTCAAAATATACTCTGTGCAGAGCTTCCTTTTCCATGACCTAGCTGCATATTTGCCTTTTCATTTTTTTGAACTACAGTCATTTCGACCTTTTCTGCCTGCTGTGTAGAACAATCAACCCTTTTCCCTCCATTTGTAATGTTTCTTTCCACGTCGTTGGTTTCAAAAGAGAAAACTCCGCGCCATATTTCTTTCTGATTATCAGATGCCAGCGGACAATAGATTGATAAGAGACACTCAAGAAGATGCAAGCTCTTGTGGGTAACAGCGGCCTCAATTATCAGACTCGACTAAACTATTATTGATCCTGCTCACATTTGGTAATAATAGAGCATTTTCCACTTACTTAAAGTGCTGTTAGTCAGAAACTCCCGTCAATGGAGAGCAACGGGCACGTTTCTTCAAACGCAATTCAATACAATAACAGCGGCGCTTGCAGGCCTCAGAGTTCCTTAATCTCAGTGAAACAAACAGAAGAAAGTCGCAAACATACAATCTGGCGGCTGCTAAATGGCTGATTACTGAAAAATGGGTGCACTGAAAGGTCGTTTAATATGTAACCTCAAGGAAAGCATTTTTCTCGAGTGAAAAGAAATATTGCATCACTCGAAGCAATGAACAGATTTTCAGTGCGGTCACGTTAAAGGCACTCGTTCGTTGTCAGAGCACGAGGGCCCTCGTGGAAGTCTGGGGGTTTCAGTTCTTTTATGCCAGCGACAATCATGCTTGGATCTCGCACTTGGTTTAGAAAAGACTGCCAGTCTTTGCACAAAAGGCAGAAAGGTTTGTCCGATGATCAGTCTCTTCTAATTTAGGGGCCGATTAGGATGGCAGTGAATCCGCATCCTCCGGGCCGGCGGAAGCCACCGCCAGACTGGAGGATGCGGATTCACCGCCTTGGACTGCGAAAACACCACCAGCCACATTAGGATGGCGGTGGGATCAGCGGCGGATGGCAAGTCCGTCCGCCGCTGATCCGCGGTGTGTGTACCCAAATATGGTGGCGGTGTCTGCAAGACACCGCCAGCCATATTATGATGCAGGCGGAAACATGCTTTTCCACGGTGGCTTTTCCGCCGTGGAAAAGCATGTGGTCTTTTGTGTTTGGGGGCCTGGTGCGAGCCCCCAGGGTGTTGGGGGGTGGGGGGTGCACTTGGGCGGTACCTATGGTACCCCCCTGCTTTTGCATGCACAAGGTGGCAGGCACCACGCGGTGCCTGCCAAGTTGTGCATGCCAAAGTTAAGCATGCATATTTTAAATTGCGGCGGGTGCTGCTCAAAGCAGTACCCGCCGCAATGTAAAATATACGGGATGTTACCGCCAGGGTGGCGGTCACATCCTAATTGCTACGGAGGGACCGCCGCTGCCCCTGCGGTCGGTCCCTCCACCTCGGGGGTGGCAGACGGACGCAAGTCCGTCCGCCATCCTAATCGACCACTAAGTTGGGAAATGTGAGAAACCTTCTGGGCTTGGAGACACAGTACTAAGGTTTACTGCTAATGTGGTGCTTCAAGATGAAGTAATGTTATGCCTTGTTATGTTTTATTGTTATGCTATGTTATGGTATTGACATTTCTATAGTGCACAATCTATTGGCATTGAAGCACTTCGAATGTCCAGGGACTTCTTTACAAATATTTCTAAGGTTTTTATCTCAGCCAAGAGTCTAGTTCAGTTTCAGTTTCAAAGAATTGGTCTTACCGACCTAACAAGTTAAGAAAGGAGGGCTCCACTTGCATATCTCGGTTTTACTTGTGCCTGCAAAAAGGGTAATTTTCGACTGCAAACGACAGATCATGAATCCGATTTGAGATTATATAGACCAAAAACGTTTTTTGCAGCTGGACAAAACCCACTAAGTGGCCAGACGTTTTCTAGTTTAGGACAAAGGTGGCTATATATGCATTGTAAGAGAAAGCTGGTGGCAACACGAACAAGGCGGAAGGCCATGGATATTCACAAGCCTTGCAGATGCAGAAATAGAAATTCTTTATTGTTGATAAATAAAAATCATTACAAACAGAAATTAAAACAAAACAAAACTTTGGGTTGCGTCAAGAGCTTAATCATACCAATTTGTTCTGGCTAATGTCATGTCTTTAAATGTCATAATATATATAATGCTTTAGATTGAAAATTATATAAAAGTACATTGTATTTCGATTCCATATTTCACGCTGGTTACATCACTTCAAATTGATAATAAAAGTGTTCTCTATGAAACGCCTACACTTCCCCAAATGTTACAATTCATCCTATAATTAAAGTGCAATAGTTCACTTACACAGTGTCTTACATCTAGCAGCAATAGCTACAGTCCACTTGATTATACCAATGTGATCTATCTAATATCGCATCTTTAGATGACAGCTACCCACCCACATTTCCTCCAATTTAAAATTCAGATTTAAAAATACCATAATTAAAGTACAATAGTTACAACATACCTGTGCAATGTTTTTACATCGTGCATTTATGAGATGACTTAAATCTAGCAGCAATAATTAAAGTGCACTTTCTTACATCTAGCAACAACAAAAAATAATTTCTCCCTGTTTAAAACAGGCCCACTCTATAAACAAATCATTGATTCAATATTCAGATTTACCCAATTACTGCTAGCAATTAAAATCATTTAAAACTTCTGTTTCAAAGCCAGGCACAAAACTTCAAGAACAGTTTGTGGGATTACATTTTTCGTTTAACATTTTTTGATATCTGAAAAAAATCGGTCATTACAATTTCTGTTTAGCATTTTTAAGACTAACAGCATTATCCTGTAAAACCAATCTTTAATTGTCTAGGCGCGCATCTAATGTCAGGTGTCACACTCTGAAAATAGCTTTTTCCAGGGCATGGATAAACTTTACAGACTGTGTAGTCAGGTGGGGCCAGTTCCCAGAGAGTCAAGTTATAATAGCTTGACGACATGCTCACACCCCTAATTCACTAAAGATGGACTTTAATAAAGTTTTCCTCTCTTGTAACAGTTGCGAACAAGTGGATACAATAAGCATAAGAGATTCATTATAAAAAAAAAACACATAACAGACAACTGTTTGCGGGCAAATTTAATACCCATTTAGGGATTTCATCCTTTGGGCCGTATCTCCCAAATCGTAGCAACGTAAATCTGTCTCTTAAAGATGATTTTAGATGGGTTGTGAGGTACAATTGAGGTTATAATTTAATGAATGAGTTAATAACTGACCAGGAATGTCTCTCTTTAGCAAACACGTCCTTATCCAAAAGAATCAATAAAAAATTAGCTGAGCAGTTTATTGTCTGTTTAAACACCACTTTATTCCTGTTTTCATCATCAAAGGGCGGAGACTTAAAAGTGTTTAAAATCTCCATTAAAAAAGCTCCAGCCCTTAGAAGCTCGTACCTCATTATCTCCTGCCGACATTGGTTCACAAGAGAGCTCTTGTCTGAACAGAAAAAGGAATATAACAGAGTTAGTCTTTTCAGATCAAATTCCATTCTGACATTGGATTGCCCAATATACTTTGGAACCATACAAACAGATTTGAAAACTTTTATTTGTACGTTATCAAGAGATTTAGAGTCCTTACCTCAAAAAATCACTGAACCATAAGCCAGAGAGGCAATCAGCTTTGCTTTCATTATCTTAAGTAAATGCTCATGGTTTGACCATGCCAACATATTTCTCAACTTTCTAAAAGTAAAGGACAAGGCTGTAACTTTTGCTTTTTGGTTGATAAAATGCTGTTTAAAAGACAATCTGTCATCAAATGTAATCCCCAAGTATTTATAGAATTTCACAGTTTCAATATGTAACCCATTAATCTTCCTTGCTTTCTTGTCTAGTTTTGTACCACCAATAGTCATTATTTTTGTCTTCTTGGTATTTATCTGTAAACCATTAACAGATATATAGTTATTAACTGCTTAACCGTGGCGGGAATTCTGCCGCAGTGCGGCGGTTTAGCGGAGTGGGCGGATCCGCGTCGGCCAACGGACGTGCACAGCACTACGGAGGTAGTGCTTGCGATGGCCGTTGGCCGACAAATGCAGCAAATGGGTTAAATGAATCAACTAATCTTCTAAGACCTATAGCAGTGTGACTTAACAGGATGGTATCATTTGCATACTGTAAGTATATAATTTCTTGACCTGAGACGGTAGGAGAGTGGGCATTGACATCTTTAAGATGTGACGGTAAGTTAGCTATAAAAAGATTTAAAAGACAAGGTGCCAAGATGCAAACCTGTTTAAGACCACTACTAGTTTCAAACTGATGAGTTGTACATCTACCATCTCTAACCTTAAAGTGGACCGACGTGTTAGTATACAACAATTTAATCATGTCAAGCAGCTGATTAGGAATACCCCATGCAGATACCTTAGCCCGGAGTAAATTACGGGGGAAGGAATCAAAAGCAGCCTTGAGGTCAACAAAACAAATATATAACTTTTGCTTTTTGTACTTTACTCTTTCCGCCAGTAGAGTCAATATGGTTAGGTTCAGTGGGCCTGTTTCACAGAACTAACTTAAGACAAAATACTAAACTTACTATCATTTTGGTATTCACAGAAGGCACTTACTCATTTTGGTAAACGAAGAAGGCACTTACTCATTTCGGTATTCACAGAAGTTAGGAGTCCTAACTTTAGGACTCCTAAATGCCTTCTGTGAATACCAAAAGTCTTAAAGTTAGGATTTTTCTCAGTTTAGGAGTAGTAAAGTTAGGACTCCTAACTTTAGGACTCCTAAATGCCTTCTATGAATACCGAAAGTCTTAAAGTTAGGAGTTTTCTCAGTTTAGGAGGAGTAAAGTTAGGAGTCCTAACTTTAGGATTCCTAAATGCCTTCTGTGTATACCGAGAGGCTTAAAGTTAGGATTTTTCTCAGTTTAGGAGTAGTAAAGTTAGGAGTCCTAACTTTAGTACTCCTAAACTGAGAAAAATCCAAACTTTAAGACTTTCGGTATTCACAGAAGGCATTTAGGAGTCCTAAAGTTAGGACTCCTAACTTCTGTGAATACCGAAATGAGTAGGCTCCGTCTGTGAATACCAAAATGAGTAAGTGCCTTCTGTGAATACCAAAATGGTAGTAAGTTTAGGATTTTGTCTTAAGTTAATTCTATGAATCAGGCCCTTAGACATTGACTCGCCCCTTCGAAACCCGGTTGCAGATGCAATTTATCACCCAAAATGCGCACCTACACCTACTTCAGAAAACGATTTCCATAAAAGTTATTTCAGAGAGGGAGAGAGTCCCAAACACCCCTTAGGGGTTTTGCTACATGGAAAGCTTTTTACAAGTGAATAAAAATTGAAGTTTAAAAAATTTGCTAAACAAAAATAGAGGATGGAGCCAGGGAATATGACACTGCATAGCCTGAAACAATCACTGCAATAGACAAGTAAACAAGCGGAACAACCGTTGCCACCCTCAATGGTCAGCTGCACATTGACCATATATTAAGCACAGTGTATACCGAAAAAGAGAGAAACAGGAACAATTGCTGTTTCAGCGTTTTAAAAGCACATGCGGTTCGATATTGTTGTCTGCTGAAATATATTTATGTAAGCCCTGGCAGAGCAGGTAGAGTGCCTCTTTGCAGAGTTACACAGAGTTGCTGGTTTCGCTACCTCCCGTTCACAGCGCCATGAAACCGCCTGGTGTAAGTGCGCTCTAAAAGTAATTTAACATAACATAACATAACATAACATAACTCAGTGGAACACCGCTCCGTCCCCTCTCCCCTCCCAAAGTAATTATAATGTTTAAAAAAAGGCACTTACGTGCCGTGGCTGCCTCTTCCTCGCCATGCCACTCTCCTTCCTCGTCCTCGCCATCCTTCTTCTTAGATAACCCCTACTTTGTCAAAATGTACAACTACGGCACGTGATAACCACAGAAAGCCATGCAACATTACTAGTTCAGAGAAACCCATCACCTTGTCCATAAGTATCCAAAACCATCACCCAACATACAAATATATAGGTTCAACAATATGAGATCCCCATTCTTACTGACGCATAGAAAATAGAAAACACAATTGTGTGACATGACCGATTTAAAAAACCACAGTCAAATACTGCCGCATTTACAACCAAACAAATTGAGAACACCTAGCAATACCACACATGGGTTGTATTGGCAGTGCATCAATGGCCCCTATCTTAGTAGGTGCAATTTAATGATCAATGTTCTTGTTTCAAAGCAGAATAATCATATAAGAACATCCCCATTATATTAATGATGGTATTAGGAAATGGGGAATAATCACATTAAGGGGCCTATTAGGATGGCGGGCGGATCAGCCCACCCGGGCCGGCGGTAGCCACCGCTGGCCCGGCAGGGGCGATCCTCCTGCCATCCATATCTGAAAGACCCCCTGCCATATTGGTATGGCTGGGAGGTCCGCGGCAGACAGAAAGACCGTCTGCCGCTTTTCCGCCGGTCGACTCGTCGACCAGGCGGAAAAGGGACATGATATGGTGGCGGTGCCTCCAAGACACCACCATCCATATCACATTGCAGGCGGAGAGCAGCATTTCCATGGCTGCGTTGCTGCCATGGAAAGGCATGCAGTTTTTGCGGCGTGTGCTGCTTACAGCACCGCCCACCTCAATGTAAACAATGCGGGAACCTTATTTGAATGGCGGGACCACCGCAACATGGGCGGTCAGTCCCATTCTATGATGCGGTCGCGGGCGGACATAGTCCGCCCGCCATCGTAAAAGGCCCCTGAGTAAGAAGCTGCACTCAAAACTAGTGTTTGACATTATATAAACGCACAAACTCCATATCTGTCGGGTTCTGACAAATTGCGAACACCTATGTAAAATGAACACCTAAGATGTGTTTGTGTTGCTTCAATGGCCGCCATTTTAGTCGGTGCAAATAAATGACCAATGTTATTATATTGGACTAAAATTATCGTATTAGGACATCCCCTTTTATATTGATGGTAATATTATGAAATGGGGAATAATCACATCCAGTATGTGCCCATACCCAAAACCAGTTTGTGGAATGATATAATCTCCTAAACTCCATGTCCATCGGGTTCCACAATTCAATATCCTTTATTTTATCAGAACAAGATAATCATATTAAGACATCTCCATTATATTGATGGTAATATTAAGAAATAGGAACAATCACATGAAGTATGGAACTGCACCCAAAATCTATCTGTAAAATGGTATCATCGTCTGAACTCCATGTCCTTCGCATTCTGTCTATTAGTAAGGGTTATGAGTCAGTGAACAGGAAAAAATAACAATCCCGTTCTGATATATTGATAAAAAAATTAATCAAGGGGCATGTCTATTCATGTTTGATTGTCCTTCAGGGTTTAGATTTATAATGCCATGTCTGTATTAGTGAAATGTCTAAAACTAATGCAACAGTTAGTCATCATACACACCAAGAGAAAACCATGTGTACAGAGAATACAATGTAGCCATCGGATGTAACACCAATGTGTGTATCTAATTCCAAACCTCACTCGTCAGGATGGAGCTCTGCGTGATTTACGGTTTCCACCACACAATATCCCCTTGTAAACTCTATGTATGTAATAAAAGTGAATTATGGTCTAGGATTGTTTGTATTTCTGGTGTCAAAGACCTATATAATGACCTGTCATAATGGGGAATGGGTGTCATTAGCACATGAACCACTACATATAAACCATTGCTACATCCAATTATCATGGGTAGTATTCGCATTGAATCAATGTGAATACAACCAAACCGAACAGTGTGCTTCCTCTTGGATATACTGGCAATCTTCAAATTTAGGATGTGTTTTAAAAGTAAGACCATACCAGAAACATAATTGTCTTTTTCTGTCCCTATTCTTACGCGTTCAGACTGGTTATTAAAACTGCTAAGTGAACATTGGCTTTTCTGAGAAGAAAAAACAAGGCTTTCATGATTAGTGATTGATATGTGTGCCAACAATACATCAAGGTACATTTTTATTTAACTGAATTGGCACCTCACTTTCTGTTCAAAATATTTTGAAATATTATGACTGGCATGCTATAAAAACAAAATATATATATATATATATATATATATTCAATCAGAACAGGTAGCCTTTTGCGAAGCACTGCCACACGAAGTTTTTCAATAAGCACGTTTATTTGAATCCATTTCACTTGCTCGATCCCCAGCAGATTTCAGAGTCTCCTTCGAACATAAAAGCCTGACGCGTTTCAGGGATGACACTTTCCTCAGAGGCAATGTTCATGAAGGTCAATCAAACAGTTTCTGGTAGTGTCCACTCAAATAGCTCTCACCTGCCTCTATGGGCGTGTCTCAGGCGCACTGCATCCTGGGCTTTGTAGTGCACTACCCTTTAACCCACAGTGGGGCTGCTTCTTCAACCTTGCAATTGGAACCAATATTCTCCCAGTAGAGCGAGGAGAGCACTGGAACCTGTCAGGAAGCGCACTTGTAGCAGCGAAAACGTGTCCAAGGCAGCACCACCTGTATATATATAAAACAGCTCAGCGCATGCATGTATAAACACACGAAGGCACTCCGGGGTAAAAGTTTTAAACACCTTTATCAGCAGACTCGTTTCAGCATTGAGCTTTCTTCAGTGCCTAAAGGTATTGGCGTCTTGTGCACAGCGTCATTTTTTAATTGTTTTACTTGATTGACGCTCTCGTGATGTGGTCATTAAAACAGGACTTGCAATGTTCATTCTATGTATCCGCCATACTTCAAAGTTAATGTTCCGTTTTTTAGAAGGTGTTTCTCATTACCATACCAGCATATTTCTTCATTGTGGCGTGTTTTGTAAATATTCAGTCCGTTGAAATATCTTTAACCGCATAGGCGCTGTGCACAATTTGCCCCTCACCAAGTCTCACCTAATTAGGATGCAAGCACAGGTAGCGGTATGACGGCCACCTTGAATTTGTATAATTCAAGACTTTCGGTCAGCGAGAGCAGCCTGGAGAGACGGTTCAACTTCTGATAACTTCGCTCCAACCTCCATCAAAAGCAGATTTGGCTGAACTCTAAGTGGGTGCCTTTCATGAGTGAGGATGGAACTCACTTAAATACAACAGCTCAGCGCATGCATGTATAAACACACGAAGGCACTCCGGGGTAAAAGTTTAAAACACCTTTATTAACAGATATATATATGAACGAATTATCAAGAATTCCAAGAAAATAGGACACTTGGGGGCCCATTAGGATCTTGGGCGGATTGCCACCGCCCCATGGTGGTGGCGATCCGCCCGAGATGCGGCCCCACCCGCCACCCATTTACTCTCGCCATATTACTATGGCAGGGGAGACCGCGGTGGACGGAAAGACTGTCCGCCGCTTTTCCGCCTGGTCAACAAGTTGACCGGGCGTAAACGAGTTTAATATGGTGGCGGTGTCTGTTAGATACTGCCAGCCATATTATCATGGGGGCAGAAACATGCCTTTCCGTGGCGGCAAGGAAGGCATGCTGGAATTGCTTGTGGGGACCCGTTATGGGTCCCCACAAGCAATTCCATTTATATTCAACAAAACAACTTGGTAAACAATGGGATGTGCAGAGTAAGGAGACTGCTTGAAGTACATTGACTAGGATTCAAAAAATTATTCAATAAGGGACCATGCAATATGTTTCACAAAGATTGGCGGCTTGTGTGAAATTGCTTTTGGTAAATGTTTTTTGTAATTGATTTTAATTATGTGTGTATGGTCTGTAATTTTAAGCCCTGAAGAAGTCTCTTTTAAAGAGATGAAACATGTTGGCTACACTGGAGGAAAAGTTTTTTAAGAAGATGTTAATAAAGGAATTTTTTTAAGATAGCACGTGTATGGAGTTTGTGTATCCCATGACGCAATTGATTTGTATTTTCTATACATGAAGAATTGTATGTACTGATCATTCCTATGAAATAATATTACAAAGTAGTACTCATGCGAGGATAACTAGGAGGCTGATCTTCCTGATCTGTGCACCATATCAATCTGATTACTTCACCAAATTTTCTTGCCTCAGTCCCAACATTTCTAAACCACTCCTAATAATACATGGTTACACCATAACCCTTCAAATAAACCACCTATATTCTTATTGTGGTGCTCTGTAACATGAACAATTAGGCTGTTTTAAACGGGAAGAATAACATTTGAATTTCTAGAGCAAAATTAAATGCACCATAAAGCAGTCATTTGTTAACAAAGAAATGTTAGAATCACTTTAATACAAGTTGTATATTAAAAGAAATGCTGTAGCTCCCAATTCATAAAGACATGCAAGAAATGTTATCTTTCCTTTATTAAACTTCAACGTGAAAAAGAAACATATTGCAATAATTATCTCCTTTCAGCATATCACTGTTTATCTAGAAAAACAACAGAAGAAGGAAAAGGTAGGTTTTGTTTTTCAAAAGTGTAGCTTTAATTATGCTTTACAACCTACCTATCCCCTTTGTGAAGTCAGAACTCAAGTGCTATAAATTATTACGGCTGACTGGACACATTAATAGGAAGGAAACCCCATGTCTCCTGTCATGGGAATTCAGATATGGGCACTTATACAGGGATTGTGGGCTCCCTTGTGTTATAGCAACATTTTATTTAAGGTTACATTCCACTTTCCTTGCAGGGTTAGAAATCCATTTTTTGTTTATATCTTTTGAAATATTTAACTATTGTTTATATTTTCATACACAGTATCAGTAGCCTTCTAAGAGGCACATGTGTAAACATATAAAGATTGTTGAACATTGTTTTACTGTTTCATTTTTCAAAAGATGAGTTTCATGTCTTTGGAACACCATAAAGTATGTTGTACTGTAGGAACATAAAACACAAAATTCTCAAAACTCTTCGCATGAATGTTTACCAAATTTGAAATGCACATATAGTTTACCTGTCCAACAGATGCATTAAAAATGATAAAAAAGGCCTCAACAATTTTAGAAATATATTTTTTTGAAGAATTATTCTTGGTTTGGTATGAGTAATTGAAAAGTATGAAGGGTCCTTTTCACAAGGGTAAATATACAGAAGAAAATTTACAAATGCGTATATCTACTCATGCTTTTATGTATAAATCTACACTTTTCTACTATTCACCATTTTGTATATTTTCGTCTATGTGTATATTTCAATGCTTCCACCCCCTGAAACTAGATGATGGTGACATCAAAGATCAGAGTTACAAGTGTAAATTTACTACTAGTAACTTTTTAAATGCAGGTGGAGATTTTCCGGCACTCTGGTTGAAAGCTCCCTAGGGAAAAGTATGTGGAAATTATTAAAGTTTATTTTATTTTAACAAAATAATAATGATAAAATATTTGAATATCAAATATAACCATAAAAAGAAGCACCATATTTATTATTTACACACATCCAACAAAGTATCATAATATAGCACATACACTCATTAAAGTAAATATGTAATACACAATGAATTCTAATATTTGTATTTCAAGTCAAGTATCTTTATTTCGGTTGAACAAAACCATAAAAGATTCACATCATTATTTAAAAAAAGAAAACAGTTTACAGCCCAAAAATTCCAAATCACGTCCACTTTCGCATTCTTTGTTCCTTAAAAAAGATTCTTCAGAGGCAATTGCAATATTAAAATAATAAATACATATTGTTCTAGTTAAAAACAGAAAGAGCATTTGCCATTCGATAAAATTAATACAGTTGAATGTCTTGTAATAAATGTGAGTTTTTAAAACTTACTTAATATAAAGAGTATTACTTCCTTTTCCCATACAATATATGAGTAGTCCTAACACCAATTCTTGTCCCCTATGCCCAAAATTCCCACTACTGTATTACATCAGACGCACCGGCTGTATCTCTATGTTCTTAAAGTCTAAGACCCCGTCTACTTCACACTATCTCCACAGAGAAAAGATATCTGCTTACACTGAAGACAATGAGTTGAATAGTATCACTTCTGAAAACTCTTTTGGCATCACAAAGGTGCCTAAAGCCCAGAAGGCGACAAATAGGTTTTATCCATTTCTTCCTTAAATGAGTGTAGGCTGAACACAAAAGTATTAAATGTGCCTCATCCTCTCTTGTTCCCATAGTGCACAAATCGCATTTTGCCAGAGCTTCCCTCCCGGCATTATCAACATTACGCACCCATTTAGCAGTATTAGCCTTGATTTGGAGTATGCTGTATCGAAATTTTAAATACAGAGACTTTGCTAGGGACGGTATAATCTCATCCATAAAACCTTCAAAACTACTCGCTGTTTTCACACCAAGGAACTCGAGAGTTAGGGCACCTACCCTCGGTTTCTGTAGCATGGAGGTATTAAGGTAGTCCCAATATGTTTCTTTTAACAGTTTTGTGCAGCCCAAGGTCAGACAATCGGGCTCAGCCCAATAATGATATAGCCCAAGCTTTGTAAACTAATCCTGGATGTGGTTCAACCATATCAGCCGAGTCATATTTTTTATTTTCATAACTTCCTTTAGGGCATCTCTATAATCAGCTAATTCGTCTGTTGCCCAAAGACGTACCCAATATAACAATGGTCTCAAAGTGGCATGATCATCAGTGCGATGTATGTTAAGATCCATTGTAAGTGGTAGTAGGGGTATGCGCCGTGGCAATGCTAATATTTGTCTGAAGAAAATGTTTTCATGTGTCATAAAGGCACATTTAGCTGTGTGGCCCCATAGTTCCGCCCCATAGAGGGAGGCAGATTGGGCTTTGAATTTGTATAGCTCTAGTGCAGGGGTCACCGCTTTACAGTAGCTGTTCTTATGCCTCTTGGCTATTGGGACTAGATTTTGAACAAGAAGAGTTTTACTTCTAGCCACTTGAGATTTCCAGTTCATTTTGGTGTCTAGAGTAATACCCAAATAATTAAAACTATGCACATATTCGATCATTTCATTATTATCTGTTAGTGTTCTTTTAAAACTTCTGTGAGGATTAACCGCCATATACTTAGTTTTAGACGAGTTAATTTCCAAACCTTTTTCATCACAATAACACCGGAAGGCATCAAGTAAATTTTGTAATCCTCTGGGTGTCTGTGAGATTAAGATAGTATTATCTGCAAATAAAAATGCCGCCACATGTTCACCACCCAGCTTGGGAGAGTCGTGCTCGCAGCCCAAGAGGATGTCCTGTATGTCATTGACGTACAAGGAGAATAGTGTGGGTGCCAACACACATCCTTGCCTCACGCCTCTCCTTATCTCAATGCGCTCGGTCAATTCTCCATTTGGTCCCCATCTCACCCTGGCATAATTAACCTTGTGTAGATTAATAATCTGGTTCAAAATATTCCCAGGGACCCCTTGATCTCTCAATCTCGACCACAGCGCGCCTCTGGGCACAAGGTCAAAGGCCGCCCTGAGGTCGACAAAGGCCACATACAAGTGTGCCCTCTTTATATTGATGTACTTCCAGATGATACATAAAAATCTGAACACTTGATCGACAGTGCTAATTTTCCCTCTGAAACCAGCCTGGTACTTAGTTAGAGTACTAGTTTCCTCCATCCAAGCACTTACCTTAGTTAATACTTGAGGTGAAAATACCTTCTGAAGAACATCAAGCAGGCTAATAAGCCTGTAATGGGCCGGATTCATTCTGTCGCCTTTTTTAAAAATAGTTACTATTTTGGCGCCCCGCCATGTCTCTGGAATTGGCGCTCCCCTAGCAATATTATTACAAACGCAGTTTATATATGGAGCCCATAGCATATTTTCGTGTTTCCACAGGTCCCTCGGTATCCTATCTGGCCCAGGTGCTTTCCCGGATTTAGTTGCCTTTATAGCTGCAATAGTTTCGGCAATACTAAAGGTCAGGGGTATCTCACTTGGAACTAACCCTTTTTTTCATGATTGTCCAGTATGGGCTCATTTCCAATCGGAAAGTATAATGTTGCAAAGTGTGAAGTCCACACTTTGGCTTCGAGAAACGTGTCCCTAGCGGGGGTGTCATCTCTTGTACCCCTGGCTATCATGCCCAAAAAGGATACCTGGTCGTTTGTTTTGCATGTGTCAAGCAGATCCGCCCAAATTTTACCATCCCTACTTTTTTTTGCCTTTGCAAGTGTCCCCTTATAAACTTCATCATTACATTTTGTAGCCGCAATTAGTTCCTTTTTAGCATGGCGGCAGGCCTTATCGTACGAAACATCCCCTTTGGCTAAATTTCGCTGGCCTGATTTCATTGGCTTGGTGGCTTTAGTTAGTATTTCTCCCAGTCCCATAGTCATTTTCTCATGGATCCATGTAATAGGGATCTCATGCACTGGGACATTATGGAAAGGGGACAAAAGGTCTACATACAGATCGTAGATTCTTTTTACAGTATTCTCATTCCCCAATACCACTGGCCACTTCAATGTTCTATGATTATTAGACAACAGTGGGTCCATGATGGTATGCTGGCTGGAAGATCGTCCCATATGGGACAAATTGAATAATGCCGAACCAATATTCAGGTCGAGTGGGCGGTGGTCACTTTAAATACGCTCATCCACTACGAGGTCTATTGCCATCGGACAGAGTGGAATTGAGAGCACTATGTAGTCCAAATGGCCACAGCAGGTACCCCGCTTGAAAGTTGGTCTGCTTGGACTATCAGATGGAAGGCGCCCATTGCAGGCTCGCAATCCATGAGCCGCAGTCAAATGTTAAATCTGAGCTGCGGCCTTTGAGCATGCTACTGGTGTTTTAGTTTCAATTCCAGGGATATTATTTGCGTTGTCTTCCTGATCAAAAATACTTTCTAAACCAATTATGGGTTCTAATTTTCTATTAAAATCTCCCTCTATAATATTCAGAGTTTTCTGGTCACAATTCGAGATAATATTATCTAAATGCTCGATGACCTCTACCTCTTTATTCGCCGCAGAAGGCCTGCTATAAACATTTAAGATACAGACTTCTCTTTTATTGGCTCCTATGAACCTTATTCCTAAAATATCTGGGCTATTAGAATCAATTTGAGTACAGTCTAGCCCTAAGGTAATTTCTGTCCAGATTACCAGACCTTCTGAGGGTCTTCCTTTGTTTACATTGGTAGCGGGGACACTAAAAGATTTGAATCCAATTTTATAATTTGGTTCAAGAGCCCAAGTTTCTTGAAATAATATAATATCGGCACTCTCAATGTATTCTTGCTACAAAGGGTCGCTCAGGTTGTTTTTTAGACCGGCAATATTCCAAGACCTCAGGTTATTTGTAGATGTACTCTCTAGGTCCGGAATTCTGCCTTTACTGTTTGTATTCTCAAACAATGCTGGAATAATGGGTTCATAATTAGAGCTCAGATCAGACCTAGCCAGAGTACCCCCTTTGTTTTTATTGGCCTGATTTACTCTTTCCCGGTCAGGGGTATTAATAACTTCTAATGGAGGTGGGGCCACTTTTATAGTCTCCCCACCTCTGCCAGTGGATAGTTTTCTATTCAGGGTTTCATCGGCAACCTTGATGCTCAACTCAGAGCCCTTCCCCCTCTTTGTTGGCGGTCTGGAAACCAGCTGAAGGGAAGTAAACCAAGGTGGCCTCATTTGCTGTCTTTCAGTGACCGTTTTATTATTGTCGCCCACAAGAGCACCCTCTTTTGCAAATAATGAACTCGTTTCCTGATCTCTCAGTCAATCAACGTCTTCCAAACCATATAGCTCTGTAAAGCGATTAAAAATAGGGACACGGAAGTCGTTCTCAAAGCTTCCCATTACCCCTCTCTCTTGGATTTCTAGGGAATTTTGGGCCAACCGTGGTACTGGTGGTGGATGATAAAAGTAACTTAGGTCTAAGGTATTAATCCCACTTCTGCCCCTTGGATGGTATTAGTCGCAAATACAGCTAACTACATGCCTGTCCCTGAAATTTACAATGACAGAGTCCCCGGGTATGTCCTTTGATCTTTGCCCCACCCAACCTACTCTACGGGCAAAGAGAACTTTTTGATGTATTTTGGGAGTGGTCTATTCTGATTTAGCCAGAATGTTACTTTGTTTTTAAGCTGAGGGTAGGTTTCAGTTTGGTCATTTTTTAGCTCTGGGAACCCCGTTAATACAACGACATACGGGGCCGAGTCAGGTGGTAAGTTGACAGTTTTTAGGCAGGAGTTTTTCTGCAGGTCATTATTAGTATCCAAAGCAGCAGGTACCTTAGGCAGGATTTGTGTATTTTTTAGACTTACCTGTGTCTCCTTCCCTGGCCTCCGTGGATCTCTATCAGAGCCAGCTAGTCCTTTCCCCGGAGTTGTGATAGTCAGCCCAGTATTGACAGGGGCCACAGAGGTTAGGGTATTTCTTGCTTGGAGTACCAGCTCGCTAGCCAAAGCTACTTTGGGCTTCTGGACATTTGCAATAGCCAAGCTACTACTGGATATACACTCAGTCAACATTTTTAAATTATCTACAGTGGACTGTTCGAATCTCTCCAACCTTTCACTGATTTGTTTTGTTCTTTCAACAAGGGGCAAGATTAGAGACTTTACTAGTTGCTCCATCTGTAACATGAATCCATCAAATAACAACATGTTATGGTACATCATCTGCATGTACCTACATTTAGGTAGTGACCTTTCCTTGTTGTACTTCTTTAGTATCTGCAACGATCACTCTAAATATTAAATGCAATATTTTATGGATATTCTTCCCACAACTCCAATGTCATTCTACTTTCATTACCGTTAACCAATATTGTTTGTACAACATGTTATGGCAGCAAAAACAGGACTATGGAAATGGTCCCCATTGAAATGCATTATAGAAAAGCCTGCTTTCGAGGGTCCCAAAAAATAGCACATATAAACTGTGGAAGCACATTTCAGTTTAGTCAAAATATAAATAAAATACTTGTTGTGCCATACTAGTTTTATGAATATGGTTTATTCTAAGGTAAATTGACCCTCTGTAAAATGCTGATCGTATGGTATAAATTAATGAACCATGATTGAGAGAAAACTGTTTTCTATTAGAATTTTGTCATACACGTTATCGAAGGTGCTGCAGAAGCTAAAAACTGAGCATATTTTCTGTAAATTCACATTATCCTCCTCAGCCATGTGAGAATAATGTCTAATATACTGAGTGAAACATAATTCCAACAGAAGCAACATCATGTCAGCCAATTCCCCCGTTTTTGTACTGCAGGCTCCCACAGTGTTCTAATGAACAACTAGAGCACTAACATTCATATATATGTCAACAGTTTCAAACATTTGAAATCATTTTGATTGAATCAAAGCTGTAAAATTTAGGGTGTATTTTCTCTGAATTCTCAAATAGCTTCCTCACGCATTTCAGATAAAAACGTTTAGGCATGCATGCTGAAACATGTGCATTTCAACACCCACAGCAGCTTGCCAGGTAACTCTCCTGGTATCAACTTCAGATTTGCCACAATGTTCAAGTGAGCCACTAGAGTGGTAACATACTAAGGGGCCTAATACGATGGTGGGAGGACTATGTCCGCCTGCCACTGCATCGTAGCACGGGTCTGACAGCCCATGTTGCGGCGGTCCCGCCATTCAAATTAGGATGCACCCGCCACACTGGCGGGCGCATCCCACATTGTAAGCAGCACCCGCCGCAATGTAAAAAATGCATGTTGTGCATTTGCATGCACAACGTGACAGGCACTGCGTGGTGCCTGTCACCTTGTGCATGCAAATGGAGGGGGTACCATAGGTACCCCCATGTGCACCCCCTACCCTCCAACACCCTGGGGCCTGCAACGGGCCCCCAACAGCAAAAACTGCATGCCTTTCCATGGCAGTAACGCCCCATGGAAAGGCTGCTCTCCGCCTGCATCTTGGTATGGATGGGGGTGACTTGCAGACACCACCATCATATGATGCCCCTTTTCCACCAGGTCAACGAGTCGACCGTCGGAAAAGTGGCAGACGGTCTTTCTGTCCGCTGTGGACCCCCCAGCCTTACTAATATGGCGGCGGGTCTTTCAGGTATGGATGATGGGCAGAAAGCCCCTGTCAGGCCAGCAGTGGCTACCACCAGTCCAGGGGAGCAATCCCCCAGCTATCCTAATAGGCCCCTATGTTTGTGGCATACTTGTGGCACACCTGAATTCCACTTTGATGGAACCAAAGCTGTAAAACTGAAAATTTCCTACAGAGGATACTGCAGTAAATAAACAATGAGCAAATGAGAGAGCTTAATAACTAAAAGCCTCCCAAGATCAATGAAAGCTGCATCAGAAAAAAGACCCACAATTTTGCCCAAATAGCACCAAAATGTAGCCCAAATATAGCCCGAAGATAGAAGCATGTAAAACACATAGGTAACTTCAATGAGTTTAAAGAAAGACCTAACAATTGCCACTAGTTTGCAAGCCCTTTGTATCTATATGAGAACTCAGGAAATGTGTTCTCACTTTAGCTTTCTAAAGAGGTAACCATCATTTCTATAACATAAAGAACCCCCTTATTTTTTAATTTCTTAAGGAGATGCTTTAGCTTTGACAGTTTTACATTCCATTAAGATGACTTCAGGTGTGCAACACTTTTGTCATAAATTCAGAATCCCATCAACTTCATCATGGAACTAACCAGGGTAGCCATGACTGAAAACTTCTTTCAATTTGAAGACTCATTATACCTCCAAACATCAGGTACTTCTATAGGGAGCGTTTTCGCCCCCAGCTTGGCGAACCTCTATGTCCATCTCTTCGAGACTAAGTCTGTACTTGTCCACAGTAATCCGTTCTTTCATCAGACGATATTGTGGAAGAGATACATTGACGACAATCTTGTTGTCTGGCGGGGAGATACCACCTCTATACTCGCGTTTCAAAACTGGCTCAACACTCAAAATCCATTTCTCAAGTTCACTGTGGAGCACAACAAGAGTGAACTTCCATTCTTGGATTTAATGATCTTTCCCAAGGATGGTCATCTGGCGAGCAGGCTATATCGGGTACCCATGTCCAGGAATTCCCTTCTCCAATTTCACAGCCATCATCCGCGTTCTCTCCGAGAAAATTTGCCATTTGGGCAATTTCTTAGGGTACGCAGAAATTGTTCAGAGACAAGTGACTTCAAGGCTCTATCTCGAGACCTGAGCACCAAGCTTAGAGAACGACAATACCCCAATGCCCTGATATGGAAAACTCGAAAGAGGGCCTCCAATAACCACCGAGAAGCCCTTCTTGCCCCTCCAGTTGTCAAACCTCCTCTGGAGAATCTGACCTTTGTTACTACGTTTAGCACAATCTCTACACAAGTACAAAAGATAGTTCGTAAGAACGGGCGGATTCTTAACACTGCAGGGGTGAACATTTCTCCCCCGATGTTCGCCTTCAAAAGGAGTCAAAACCTACGTAACAACTTGGTTCACACTAGACCTCGTACCTTAACCTACTAACACACTATGGAACCTCCCACCGGTCCAAGGCCACTATCCATGTGGCGTATGTTCGGTGTGTCCACAGACTGAGAAAACGTCAACCGTGGACATAGGCACAGAGCGCCCATGGATTCTCAAGCATCATACCAACTGCAATAGCGAAAGGGTGATCTATCTTATAACATGCCCATGCTCCCTTCGCTACATTGGTATGACTACTAGAAAGATTAAACTGAGAATCAATGAACATAAGAGCACAATTAGGTGCAACCGACAAGCAACACGCCTCACCAACCACTTCCTGACTATGAAACACACTGCTGACGTGTTGAGGTGGATAGTATTGGAACAACCTTACATCCCTCAACATGTCAGTGATATATCTCATTATTTGTTTGTAAAGGAACAAAAATGGATTTTCAGAATGAAGTGTGACACCATGGGGCTTAATGATGAGATCCCGTGGGTCCAGATTTGACAACCTACTGAATTAGCTATATAGAGGGGCATCGACATCTTCTAGTAAATTATGGGGGCGTCCACCAGATACCTGCTACTATTTTTCTTTGATTGGTTAACCCCCAATTAGTTTCAGAGGAGCTGGACGCGGGCTATATTGACATAAATTGGTATTTACACTTCTTCCTATTGAGCCCACCCATACATTACACCCTCAAGCGCAACCCCTTACTGTCAACCACGTATGAAAATACTAACATCAGTGTCAAGCCTTGTCTCCTCTAGTGCCCTTTTAAGTGTAGTACCACTGACCACTGCTTGTTCGACTCATTGTGGTATGATGAGAAACACGGCAAAGTTTATTTTCACTTTCGCCTCGTTCATTACCTTTTACTGCGAATAATGGCGGCTCTCTTTCTGGTCCGCCATTCTTTTTGATCATTGCTACACGTTAACCTCTGGAGCATTATGACAAGTGGCATTCACTTTAGATAGGAGGACGTGACATAACTGCCCCTACTTCGTCGACTCTGCCTTATTACATCAAAGCAGAATCGGGTCTCTGATTGGCTACCTCAGTGACCAATAACAAGATTGATAAGCTCATCGCGCCGAAATTATCTTATCAAGCGCAACACGTTAAGCATTAGGACAAACTACATTTTCCTCTGACATGCTCCCTCCCTGGTTCGCATATTTTAGACTTTTCTATGCGCCCGGGAGTATGAGACATAATTACTACTACTTTGCCGACTTTGCCTTACTACAAAGGGGCGAAATCGGGTCTCTGATTGGCTACTTCATAAACCAATAACAAGACCGATAAGATTACCGCGCCGAAGTTACCCTATCAGGCGCTCTTTAAGCAATCCTTGACTACTCGGTCTTACATTCTTCCTTGCTGGTTGGCCCGCCGTTCATGTTAGAGTGCAGCATTGCAAAACTTAAAAAAGAATAAACTCTCGAGGCACCACCTAGCTAACGGGCATTTCCGGTTTTGGGTTCTCTCTATGGTCCGCATATACCATATTTTAAGCAGTTGTCCTGGTCCGTCGAGTTACCTCCCCCTCAGCTCAGTAGGGGATTGAGGTACCGACGGACAGGTGAGTGCAGCGGATCACGATATTCTCACAATAGGTGCTCTATTGAGCATCTCTCCGTCTTTGTAAAATCCTGTGGTTAAGGGGCTCTACTCCCTTGCCATTGTTGCTGCTTCTCTTTGAAGATCATTTGATAAGCGCTTCTTTGATAATAAGTACTTAACCTCATGCCATGGTTTTCTTTAAAAGTTTTTAACTACTTCTTTTAAAAAATTCCAACTATTTCCTGTTTTGGAATAACCATGTGATTTGACTTAGCGAATACTGTCTTCTCGGAGGTTACCCCGAGCTTCACCTGCTATGCGAAGTTGTCAAATTGTCTGTTGACAGTCTTGCATATGTCCTATTCTTGTTAAATTGCCAACCCTTCCATCATCAATCGGCTGGGCCAGCATAGAACCGCGGTCCTTGCCATATCCATCTATGACACCAGGGGATATATCTATATAGATACATAATTGTATACATATATTAACTAGAAGTGGAATTAATACCAACATAAGGACTCCATTGGTATTTCTTATTTCCATTTCTCCAGAGCGGGGCCTCATTACCTGAGCGAGTGCCAGGCGAGGTGAGACCACTCCCAAGTAAATTTTGGGTGAGTGATATGTAAAAAAAAAATTAAAAATAATGAATGAGCAATGTCTCGATAGCTGACATATGTCTTTTTGCATTTTTTGCTTTCATTTTGACACGTTGTTTGTGTTTGTATGTACTGTTTCTCTTTCCGGAGAGGTGATTTCACAACCATGAGCATCCAACTTACCATATAACATTTCTACAGATGGTAGGTTACTTATACATGGTATGTAGTCTTAATTACACTTCCTTATCACAGTTGCAGTAGTGTTATTATAGGTCCTGAAGAAAGCCATTCATGGCTGAAATATGTCGACCATTTGATATTCCACCACGATAGTTGTATTTGTTAAACACTATCCACACTCTGCTTTTCACCTTGGCACAATGATGACCGCCATAATAAAATTCAGTTTTTGGCATCATGTTAGTCAATTTGAATACACCACGTTTCTAGTAGCACTTACACATTTTTGGGCACTGCAACTTTTTCTTCCCACAGTTCTATACACCATCACTCTATGGTTTCTCATCGCTGGCTGATCCGTCACTAGAGTTGACTCACAATAACAGCAGTGAGCAATTTAGTGGATACCAGTTGACAATCCAAAAAAATCCCAAATGATGAAGCTCCGCCAACGGGTGGGCTCATGTGTTTTCTTTCATTCACCTTTCATACCTTGCAGTACATGCATACATTTCACACATGAGAAAGCAGACACTTTCTAGCCCATTTTGACTAGTAGCACCCTTTGCTGTGTTTTTTGTAAGTAGGATTAGGGGATAGGGTGTACTTGGGTCATTAAATTATTTCCCCTCTGGACCCTTCTTAAATTTGTGTTTTTGTCGATGACTTCAGGTGTGCAACACTTTTGTCATAAATACAGAATGGCAGCGCCCAAATTGTTTATTAGAACACTGTGGTGAGGGAGGAGGCAGGGAGGGGACAGGGGCACAGACTTGGTCAATGGAGGTTGGAGGAGTGAGCAGCGATAAAAACAGTAAAGTGACAATACCATTCAAGCGGGACGGGCCGTGGCAGCACAACAAACAATACAGGGCAGTGAGAGAGATTGTAGCAGAACAACGGACCATAGAGGGCAGGAGGTAGGGGGTTGGGGTATCAGGCAGGAAAGGCAAGAGAGGCTCAGGTAGCACAACGAACCATGGAGGGCAAGAGGCAGGGAAAGGGCCATGAACATGGCCAATCAAGGGTGGAGGTCAGAAGCAGAAAGCTGTTCACATACGACAAACGATAGGGGCGTTGGTAGCATACAGGACCATGGAGGGCATTAGTGATGGGCAGATACATGCCAACAGACCCTGGAGGGCAGGAGGAATGGGATGAGGCAGTGGCAAGGGCACAGGCAACAAGATGAACACGCAGGGCAAGCAGTAGAGGCCATGACAGCATTTCGGGCCATGCAGGGAAAGGAGGGGGACTGAAAGCACAGTGGTCCATGGATGACAGGAGGAAGGGAGTAGAGCACTGACTCAGACAATGAAGTGCAGGTCAGAGAGGACAGGGGCAGCAAGCTGACCACAGAGAGCAGGCGGGAATTGCAGCGACAGCACAACAGATGTGTGGGATCTGTTTTTCCTAAATTGTAGTGTATACCAAATGCAAATTTACGCTTACGCTACCTTAGGTCAATTTTATTTTTTCTTCCATCTTGGATATGACATCGTAGAATATCACGTGAGCGTTGCTGTTACTGTGTTTCACTGTAACAAAAATTGTAGGCTTTGCAATGAAAGACTAAAACTTTCCCAGGTGCACTGAATGAGATTATTCATCCCAGACCAAATATGGCGCTTAAGGATGGCAGTCGTAGGCACATCCGCATTGCTGGTGGCGCCGGAAATTGTCCTTTTCTGCACTCCATCGGCAGTCCCCATGTCCGCCATATTACAATGGGCAAAGATAGCCCATTTTCCATCCGCTGTGGGGTTTCGGGATCCACAAGAAATTTCCGTCCACAGGGATGGCGAAGGGAGCCAATAGAGAAAGACTGCTTTGCGGAATGACGTCCCGGCCGCCGGAGATGTCAGATGCCTCAAACAGCCCATCAGAACGCAGCCTAGAAACCAGCCCCTCGTAGACGTTGGAAGCAGTACTGCGGACAGCAAAACTCGAATCCCGGTCAACTCCACGCATTCCTGACCGCTATGGATGCAGCTCCTCAAGCCCTTCCGCTGTTGTACCTCATCCACTACCAGCAAATAAGTCGTCACTGTTGTCAACACCACAGGTACGTAAAAACACAGCTCCGCATACAACCACAACACACAACTCCTGTGTTGAAATACGGTTTCTGTCCACATCAAATACTCTGGTGGGGACAGGAACATATCCCGTAGTGTACTCACACATGTCGTGCCTGCTAGAAATCCACACCTCCGTATCCGGGTTACCCATCAACCACGAAAATCACTGCAATGTCCCGGGCAAGTCACCGCAGTGGTGAAGACGCAGGAAAACCTGTGCACAATATAGCAGGCAGGGCAGGCACCAGGCAGGGGCAATCTGTGCAGCTTCCCAGGGTTCCACCTTCATCCTACCCACAGTATGCTTCAAACACCCATTTCTACACATGCTGTGTGCCCCTCCTGTGCCCCCTCTCCATGCATAATTTATCAGCCAGGTATGGCTCGACCTCGCACCTCACACTTCAAAGGGCGAGGGAGATTGACTGGGATGGTGGGGGTGAAGATGAACACCCTGCACAGAAGGTCAGGGGTTGGACAACCTTCCTCCTCACACCTGCCTTCCACTCATTTGAATCAAACTGAGTATAATTAAGAAATTAAGACTCACACTGCATATGACCAACAACTGAACTATTCACACTGCTTGTCAAGTCCCTCAGAAATATCCCACACTGACACTCTGCCACATACACATACCATAGGTCAGAAGCAATGTAGGACAATAAATGGGCTAGCCCAAACTGAAGTGCACAGTGATGGAAAACCATGGAGCAAGCCACATAGCATGGGTACATCACATGCAAGAGAAGGAACATATCACACTACCCTTAGGCCCCCAAATCAGACATGGGTGGTACAGTGATTGCACTTAAACCAAAGTGACATCTGTGCAATATCTCTGGTATACAGCCATGCAAGCTATGCATAGGCACAGGAATGATAGGAAGTGTCAGAAGTCAAACAGTGACCAGCTAAACATCTGTGTCAACTTACTTGACATGTGTATGTCACCAGCACAACACGCATGGCTCACTGTCACACTCCCTTACTGTCAAATCCAAGTAGGACCTTCACGCAGACCCCTCATCTACCCAGCTCACACCTGCAGCACTCAACACCTGTGAGAAACACACGTAAAGGTGCAAATAAGGTCCTGGGAGTTTACTGACAACCAATCACATACTCTGGTGTGCATCTACAAATGTCAGACTCACTATCAGGGAGGTCTGCACCAAAGCTTACCCAAAAACAATAGCCAAACACAAATCTCCCAAACAACATCCCCAGAAGTCCAAGAAGCCCAGCCATGTGCAGCCAAACTGTGGAAAGGCACTGTGGCCCTAAACAGAACAGAAATACACACCATTGTCACTCTGGACCAATGCACAGACACCATACACAAACAAGAATTGCATCATCAAATTCCAATCATAACTGGGATCAATGGGACAAATCAGGAAATACAGACATTGACACCACACCAGTCATCAAGTCAACATGGTGGCATACTGTACCACAAGCACGCACATGCACAATCCTGACAAGTGACAGGTCAAAAATAGGAGGACAAACTACTATTGTGCACTCAAAACAAGCTCATGAACAAGAATCCACATTGCTGCATGTGACTTACACACAAGAAATGCACACCTCACATGCAACACACATCTGAATGTTCCACAACACACAAACTACTCACACACAATGTCATGCAAATAGAACATCACACACACACATTGCACCTGTCAGTAGAAAGAGCCAACACAGACCAAACACTGCATCCATCTACAACAAAAACACAATATATGCACACACCAATCCATCACATAGTAAACTCAGCTGGACATCAGGGGAATGCACACCAGGCAAGTACAAGGCATGAAACACTGACAGAACTGCATGCACACTAAGCAGTGTGTGTACACCAACCAAACCAGTAGCACACATATCTGAGTGCCCCACCATGAACTCCCACAACACAAATCATCACAGCACACAGATACGATTACACTCAGGAAGGGCAGCAGCACCTCAGCAAACAGACATGTAGCTCAGCCATCGCCTGATGGAGCAAGGATTCAAGAAAACGAAACTTGCTTGGAATAAATCCTCCATGAACTTTTATTAATCGTTAAAAGTTGTAAATGAGATGAAACTAACATACACCAAACACCGACACATGGGAACAAAGCTTTACGCATGCCTAATTAAGGTGGAATAAAATGCAACGTGACTACAACCGGTTTAATTTGTAAAAATGCTTTGCGCATGTGCAAGCTAGAATTGCGTAGAGATAACGTGACTAACTCACTTTTGGAGAAAAATCTTTGTGCATGTGCAAGAAGGACTAACAAGTGGTCTTGCAGAACCACATGCCCGGCATCTGCTTGCCTGAACTAAAAAAGAAAGCTGCTTATGTTAATTATTTTGCCCAGAAAAATAATAATAACATAGGATAGAGTAGAAGTGGGTGGTGAACAGTGCAAAATGTATATTTGAGAAAATAACATCTTTTTATGATTCTTTTGTAAATAGTGTACATTTGAGCCTGTTTCACATATGACAGGGAGATAAAAATGGATTTGAATAGCATCGAGGTGCGCATGCTCAGTGGATTTGGAATATGACCCAATGACCGGAAAAATTAACTGCTGCCAAATATCAAGGACAGAAGACGTGGGAAAGTGAAGACATACATACCTTGTCTATGGGGCCTACATTGAAATTGTTATTTAAAGTTACAACAATATATGAATGTGAAAGGAAGAATGAATGAGCTAAAGGAAAAGGGTTTGCGAAATAATGGTACCTTAATAAAATGAATATGTCAGCATAGTGTGATGAAAACTCGCCTAGCCCTGTCCAATCATATTTCATTTTTTTTAATATTTGCAAATATTTTAGGTTGAGAAATGTAGAAATGAAGACTATAACTAGAGTGACTTTAGAATATCAGAGAGGTGCTGTTGGAGATGTGATTGCCAAGCCAAGAGAAGCAAAGTTAAGCTTCCTGCTCCTGGGTCGAGAGAGAGGAGAGAGCAGTCTGGGAAGATTCAGATCCGAATAACAGCCTGATTAGATTTGAATATTCTGAAGAACATCTAGGAGGGAGAGAGTGTTAGACTGGGATGCGCCATGGTACGTCGGGTTTATAGAGAAGTTTAGTAAGTATCTTTGTCCCCTGATTCTAACTCAGGGGACCCCACCACTCCTTTGGCCAGAGGGGTGGTTTTCAGTAATTAAAAATAGGTAAATACAATTCTGACTCATATTCTGCATATTTCTTTGCAAATGTATTTTTGCCTCTGAACCCTTTTTGTCTCTTCATCTATCCACTCCTTTGCATTGTATTATTTGAATGAGTTTGTGTCATTGGTTATATCTGCTAAATGATTTATCTCTCTCATGTGAAAGTGATGGCGTTTTCACTGTGGAAAGGCACTGTGACCCTAAACAGAACAGAAATGCATAACATTGTCACTCTGGACCAATGCACAGGCACCATACCCCCACGCAAACAAGAATTGCATCATCAAATTCCAATCATAACTGGGATCAATGGGACAAATCAGCAAATACAGACATTGACACCACACCAGTCATCAAGTCAACATGGTGTCATAGTGTACCACAAGCACGCACATGCACAATCCTGAAAAGTGACAGGTCAAAAATAGGAGGACAAACTACTATTGTGCACTCAAAACAAGCTCATGAACAAGAATCCACATTGCTGCATGTGACTTACACACAAGAAATGCACACCTCACATGCAACATACATCTGAAAGTTCCACAATACACAAACTACTCACACACAATGTCATGCAAATAGAACATCACACACACACATTGCACCTGTCAGTAGAAAGAGCCAACATAGGCCAAACAAAGCATCCATCTACAACAAAAACACAATATATGCACATACCAATCCATCACATAGCAAACTCAGCTGGACATCAGGGGAATGCACACCAGGCAAGTACAAGGCAAGAAACACTGACAAAACTGCATGCACGCTAAGCAGTGTGTGCACACCAACCAAACCAGAAGCACACATATCTGTGTGCCCCACCATGAACTCCCACAACACAAATCATCACAGCACACAGATAAGATTATACTCAGGAAGGGCAGCAGTACCTCAGCAAACAGACTTACAGCTCAGCCATCACCTGATGGAGCAAGGATTCGAGAAAACGAAACTTGCTTGGAATAAATCCTCCATGAACTTTTATTAACTGTTAAAAGTTGTAAATGAGACGAAACTCACATACACCAAACACCGACACGTGGGAAGAAAGCTTTACGCATGCCTAATTAATGTGGAAAAAAATGCAACACGACTACAACCACTTTAATTTGTAAAAATGCTTTGCGCATGTGCATGCCAGAATTGCGTAGAGATAACGTGACTAACTCACTTTTGGAGGGAAAAGTTTGTGCATGCGCAAGAAGGACTAACAAGTGGTCTTGCAGAACCACATGCCCGGCATCTGCTTGCCTGAACTAAAAAAGAAAGCTGCTTATGTTAATTCTTTTGCCCAGAAAAATAATAATAACATAGGATAGAGTAGAAGTGGGTGGTGAACAGTGCAAAATGTATATTCGAGAAAATAACATCTGTTTATGATTCTTTTGTCAATAGTGTACATTTGAGCCTGTTTCACATATGACAGGAAGATAAAATGGATTCGAATAGCATCGAGTTGCGCATGCTCTGTGGATTTGGAATATATGGCCCAATGACCGGAAAAAGGAACTGCTGCCAAATATCAAGGACAGAAGACGTGGGAAAGTGAAGACATGCATACCTTGTCTATGGGGCCTGCATTGAAATTGTTATTTAAAGTTGCAACAATATATGAATGTGAAAGGAAGCATTAATGAGCTAAAGGGTAAGGGTTTGCAAAATAATGGTACCTTAATAAAATGAATATGTCAGCATAGTGTGATGAAAACTCCCCTAGCCCTGTCCAATCATATTTCATATTTTTTAATATTTGCAAATATTTAGGTTGAGACATGTAGAAATGAAGACTATAACTAAAGTGACTTTAGAATATCAGAGAGGTGCTGTTGGAGATGTGATTTGCAAGCCAAGCCAAGAGAAGCAAAGTCAAGCTTCCTGCTGCTGGGTCGAGAGAGAGGAGAGAGCAGTCTGGGAAGATTCAGATCCGAATAACAGCCTGATTAGATTTGAAGATTCTGGAAGAACATCTAGGAGGGAGAGAGTGTTAGACTGGGATGCGCCATGGTACATCGGGTTTATAGAGAAGTTTAGTAAGTATCTGTCCTGATCCAGTCCTATAGTCTTTGTCTCCTCATTCTAACTCAGGGGACCCCCACCACTCCTTTGGCCAGAGGGGTGGTTTTCAGTAATTAAAAATAGGTAAATAATATTCTGACTCATATTCTGCATATTTCTTTGCAAATGTATTTTTGCCTCTGATCCCTTTTTGTCTCTTCATCTATTCACTCCTTTGCATTGGATTATTTGAATGAGTTTGTGTCATTGGTTATATCTGCTAAATGATTTATCTCTCTCATGTGAAAGTGATGGTGTTTACACTGTGAAATTGTATTGAAAGAACGTTCACCTTTATTTAGATAAAACTTTTGAATTTTACCCAGTGTCTGTGGTTATTTCTCTAAGATATATGAATTAGTTAGAAAACTGTTAATATCACCATCAACTTACTCAACTAATGGTCCATCGACCAGAGGAAAGAGTGTTGATCCGTGAAAGATTAGTTAGAATATACATTTTGTCTTGGAAATGTTAAGACTACAGGGAATTAACGAATCGACATCTGAGTGAAAATATAAACCCTGACCCCCAGCGGGTACTGGGGAGGTGTGATGAGAATTTGGGTAAGTGTGTATGGACCCTATTGAAATTGTGTGAAATATATGTATATATATATATATATAAATATATATATATATATATATATATATATATATATATATATATATATATATATATATATATATACATACATACATATATATATATATATATATATATTGTCACAACCTCCGTCTGGTGAAGCCGCCGCTCCACCACTACCAATTTCGTAGCAGCTCCTCGTCGAGGACGAAAAAGAACAAACCCTTCTTGGTTGAATTCAGTGGTTTTATTTCATAAAGTTAACCCAGCAAGTCCGCATGACGCGTTTCGCCTCTTACACGAGGCTTGGTCACATGATAGCGTCGCGGAAGAAAAGCAGGATATTTAAACATTTTCAACTGGCGGAACAGGAGGAGTCAAATGATCTCACTCCTATACTTTTTTGTTTTTGTTTAACTCTTAATGTTCCGGTGGAGTGCAAATTGGCAAGTGCAAATACGCAAGTGCAAAAAATAAAGGGCATAGTGCCCAGCATGATTGGGTAAATACAATTCAAATTCAGTGCTCCGATCAAACCATAGTTCATACAAAGTTATTGAAACTCACATTTCTGTACATTAAACAACTTAATATATATACACTCCTATCTGATTATATATACACATAAGACTAGTTGCTATCAAAAATATATACTCTATAATATATATATATATATATATATATATTCACTGAAAAAACCATAGGTTTTACACACGTTATAGTTAGGAAGTAGCATTTACAAAACCTATGAAATTCACTGAAAAAACCATAGGTTTGATACCAGTTATAGTTAGCTGGAAATTTTACTGATATAAAACCAATGAAATTCCACGTTATAGTTAGTTGGACTCACTATAACTTGCGCGTGTAATGCACTGCTGATGACATCACATATTACATCACTCATGACATCACTGATGACACCATCCTTGTGACACAGTGACAGACCTCCTTTCACTGTAATCTAACCCTTGAAACACATATTCAAAAATAGAAACTAAAATTTTCAAAAAAATGGAGATACCCATACCAGTTACAACAACCAATTCAATAATTCCACCATCTATATACACATGCACTAATTCACCAACAGTTCTATATAGTCACTCATACATATATTCACTAATCATATGTAGTGATACACCTACACATCCTGTTACACACCGACAGTCATCCAAAAGTTATTCACACACATACTCACACATGCAAATAAACCATTGAACATCCATTTATTTGCATAAACAGCTATACACACACTACCACTTTACTTCTAAGGAAACTTACACATACTTACTCTCTTAAAAAATCACTTATAAAAACACATACTAATTTAAACAGAACTCTTACAATCCCTCACTCTCACATATACTCACTTATATACATCAATATTCACATATACTAGATTAAAACATATGTAGTTACTGATAAAGACACTAATAAGACAGTCATTCACTCACTAACACAGACATATACACACTCATCCACCCATACAGTCCTGCACATATGCTGTCTTCAAAACACATACAAACAGAGACTCAGTCATTCTTGCATCTATGTACTAAGTAATACTCCCACCAAAGCATGCAAACACTCATACTGATACTAAGAAAAACATCTAATCACCTATATACATACACATGTACCTACTCATCAACCCATGCAGCCACTTATACACAAAGTGAAACACTAATACATATATTTAAATATTTAAGCATTACTCACTAATATATGTATTCACTAAGATATTCAATAATATATACATATATAACACATATTTATTTTTCAGAAAGGAAGAGGTGTGGCGCCGCGGCCAGGGCGACTGACGCTGGAATCTGGGGACCACGGTTCGATCCCCGGCTCCGGCGGCAGGTTAGCCCAGCACCATGTGACTCTGGGCAATAGCTCGCTTAATCTTCCCGACGGCCCCCAGCGCCTAGAGACCCTTACGGGTGATTGTGCGCTTTACAAATGTGGACTTTACTTTAGAAAGACACACATTCACTGGATGGTGTCATCAGTGATGTCATGAGTGATGTAATATGTGACATCATCAGCAGTGCATTACACGCGCAAGTTATAGTGAGTCCAACTAACTATAACGTGGAATTTCATTGGTTTTATATCAGTAAAATTTCCAGGTAACTATAACTGGTATCAAACCTATGGTTTTTTCAGTGAATTTCATAGGTTTTGTAAATGCTACTTCCTAACTATAACGTGTGTAAAACCTATGTTTTTTTCAGTGAATTTCATTGGTTTTTAAAATGCTAATTCAGAAATATCTCGTGTATACAACCTATACTTTTGTCAATAAAGTTCTGGCAATATTTTTTTCAGAAACAAGCCGTTTTCTTCACTGTTCAAGTTGCATACAGACTCCTTGTAAAGCGATACAGAATTAGAAAGTCTGTACCTTACCTTTTTTTCAACGCATTAAAATTTGCCTGTAAATAAAAATAGCCTTTCTAAACTTTCGTGCACGACCCGGTGTGCGCACTCTCGGCAACAGTTCTCAATAAAATGGATAGCGCATTTCCAGGCTTTCGTGCGCGACCGACTGCGCGCACCCGCCTATATATTTCGTGAAAACTTTGCAATCTGAACTTATAGAATTTCTTCATAGACCCATCAAAGAACTTATACTACGTCAAAGAGACTAAACCTAGGCTTCTTTTTTAATATTATGAAAATTTTCATTAAATGGAGCCGAATGTCTTTTTAAACTTTCGTGTGTGACCGAATGTACACACCTTGGTATTTTAAGAAAATATATAAAAGGTTTTATACTTTAACAATTGTATGCTTGAATCGAGCTCAGAAGATATATTAAATCCGGATATGTTTGGATTTACTCCTTTTCACGTTTTGAAACTTTGCTGAATTAGACCGCTACTTCCAAATGGCGTACGTGACCAGATACTATCACCGCGTACACGTCCTGAGACGCGCATGTGAAGTCATGTGACTTGAAAACAACACTTCCAATTGGTTCTTAGTAGTTTCTATTCTGCAATTTACACGGAGGACTCCACCCACTCCTCTCACTATCTTTTATACTCTCAAAAGAGAACGACGTTCAACACCCTTCGGAAGACTTTGCTGAAATGGCTGCCGCCCCGCATTCATCTTCCGAATCTGAAGGAAATGAGCGACTACCTTTAAAAAGAAAAAAGGAATCTTTTATTTGGCAATTTTTCACTTATCCTGAAGAACAAAAGAAAGTGAATGCGCCAAAAGTTACCTGCACGATATGCAATTCGGTTCTCTCAAGAGGAAATCCAAGAAAAAAATATTCCTTTTCCATACATACCATGGTGCGGCATGTCAAACAGGTGCACCCTGTGGAATTTGCAAAGGCATCGACAAGAGCCCTGGCCACGCTATTCCCATCAGAGGTGGCCAGCACATCTTCTGGTGGACGACCTGTATCACCATCGAGTGCTGTGATGTACTTGAGACCATATCTTGCAAAGGTGCACATGAAATGCAACGAGTGTGGAGAAATTCTTCTGTACGGAGAGCAGAGCCTCATTCTTACTAAACTAAAAATTGAGAGTCATAAATGCCCCGAGAAAAGATCAATTTCTTCATTTCATTTTGATCCTGTGTCACACATGAAAATGTTGCAAGTTTAAAAAATCAAAAACTGCATGACACTGTTCCTGTCAAGGTAGCATAGCTGGCGGCCTAGGGGTGGAGGACCGTTGTGCAAATACCCCAGGGAGGACTCTGGATATGCTTTGTCCCTGAGATTCTTAGATGTCACTGCCTTCCACAAATGGCATAAGTCCTGGATGTTCGGTGCCATACTTGAGGGTTTGACCTAAAGACACGTCCTGCGGTGCCCTGGTCCAAAATCAAACAACATAACACTTGTTTTAAAAAAAAAAAAAAGTTCTTTTCAGAACTAACTCATTGTACCAAAAACAGCTCCAGGAGCATATTATAAAGGGGGTTTATCTCCCCTTTTTTGGCTTTCGTTCGTGCGCGACCGTGTGCGCGCACCCGCCTATATATTTCGGGAAAACTTCGCGATTGCAACTTATTAAATTTCTTCATAGACCCATCAAAGAACTTATACTACGTCAAAGACACTAAACCTAGGCTTCTTTTTTATTATTATGAAAATTTTCATTAAATGGAGCCGAATGTCTTTTTAAACTTTCGTGCGTGACCGAATGTACACACCTTGGTATTTTTAAAAAAAATATAAAAGGTTTTATACTTTAACAATTGTATGCTTGATTCGAGCTCAGAAGATATATTAAATCCGGATATATTTGGATTTACTCCTTTTCACGTTTTGAAACTTCGCTGAATTAGACCGCTACTTCCAAATGGCGTACGTGACCAGATACTATCACCGCGTACACGTCCTGAGACGCGCATGTGAAGTCATGTGACTTCACAACAACACTTCCAATTGGTTCTTAGTAGTTTCTATTCTGCAATTTACACGAAGCACTCCACCCACTTCTCTCACATCTCTACCCTGTTATCTGCAAATGTGAACATCAAAAGGAGCTGCGCTACGCCCCTGTAAGAGGCCTCACTCCCACTGCTGCAACGGCTTGGCAGTCCTCCAGATGCACAGGAACAGCCCCTCCGATCCATTGAAGTTCTCTGTCGTGAGAGGCCTCACTCCCACTGCTGCAACGGCTTGGCAGTCCTCCAGATGCACAGGAACAGCCCCTCCGATCCATTGAAGTTCTGTGTCGGTCTCAATACCACTTACGAAATGAAAATAAGCACTGAAGAATATTTATGCTGTAGCAGGAGGAGTACTACATGCTTGCAGAATGCATTCTATTACCTATAAAAAAGTGAAACACCCACGCTACAATCATATAGAATACTTCCTCTAAAGAAGCCTGTGAATAACTTCCGAACATCAGGTTAACCTTTTTTTACTCTGTCATCATTGTTAAAGATAAGTATTTACAATACTATATTAAACAATGCCATGATTTTTCCTTTTTAGTTTTAAAAATCTTGCAATCTTTCACAAACCCAATACTCATGGCTTCTTTTTCGTGACAAAAATCTTGCAATATTACATACCTACATAGAATAACAGAAAAAACATAAAACTACAAAGGCCAAACAGTCTACTAAACGCGGATTTGTAACCTATGGGGCAGATTCATGTTAACTACTTTATACCCAGATATGCACCAGTTAATGTGCACCACAGTATGGTAGTGCTCCGTTACCCATGGTGTGCCACATTTGAAATGTGGCGCACCATGGTACAAAAACACCATACATGCGTAACACATCTGTGCTCAAAAACTAATACATTGCTAGAGTTGCATCGCAACTGTGATGCAGCTCCAACAAGGCTCACCAATGCACTATATTCACAATGCTACGTCAATACCTACGCCTGCTTCAAGCACATGCACAGTTTTGAATCAGCATGGGCCTGAAAGTCACTGAGTGAAATATCATACATTACAGTCAGCCACTTTCAAGACGCATTCCTTCAGAGGAACACTTACCGGTTATTAGAGGTAGATCGTCCGACTCCACCGGAGGAGACCCCTAATAAAAAAGACATATATAAAATGCGGACTAGCCACTGTATCGTGCTAGCAAACTTTAACTTAAAAATCGTTAGAAAAAACAAAAGGAATCGAGCAAAATTAGTAGGCCACTGATAGGATCTCTTTTTCACCTCGCTAAAATAGAAACATTAGGAACAACCCCTCATGAGAAATATGAAACTAGTGAGAGAAACCGAGCTCGACGCCATGATGGCTGCAAGATAGCTCGGCTCCGCCGCCCACCCCGCCCAAAATAACGACAAACCCTATACAAATATTATAAATAAATACAACACACCAGCAAAGTAACAGGGTAAAACGTTTTATTAAATAACTATTTACATGGCAGCCTGCTGCAACATGAAAACAACACTTCCAATTGGTTCTTACTAGTTTCTATTCTGGAATTTACACGCAGCACTCCACCCACTTCTCTCACTATCTTTTCTACTCTCAAGAGAGAACAACGTCCTACATTTTTCGGAAGACTTTGGTGAAATGGCTACCGTATCTCATTCATCTTCCGAATCTGAACAAAATGATCGACTACCTTTAAGAAGAAAAAAAGAATCTTTCATCTGGCAATTTTTCACTTATCCTGAAGATCAAAAGAAAGTAAATGCACCAAAAGTAACCTGCACGATATGTGACTCGTTTCTCTCAAGAGGAAATCCAACAAAAAAATATTCCTTTTCCATACATACCATGGTGCGGCATGTCAAACAAGAGCACCCTGTGCAATTTGCAGAGGGATTGACAAAAGCCCTGGCCACGCTATTACCATTAAAGGTGGCCAGCACATTTTTTGATCGACGACCTGTATCTCCATCGAATGCAGAGATGGACTTGAGATATTTAACTATATATTTTCTATAACCTATAGTTTTTTCAGTGAATTTGCTCCGCCGCCCAAAATAACGAGAAACCCTATGCAAATATTATAAAAATATACAACACACCAACAAAGTAACAGGGTAAAACGTTTAATTAAATAACTATTTACATGGCAGCCTGCTGCAACATCGATCCAAATGCATGGTTTTTTCAGTGAAATTCCTCCGCCGCCCACCCCTGCCAAAATAACGAGAAACCCTATGCAAATATTATAAATATATACAACACACCAACAAAGTAACAGGGTAAAACGTTTAATTAATTATCTATTTACATGGCAGCCTGCTGCAACATCGATCCAAATGCATGACACTGTTCCTGTCAAGGTAGCATAGCTGGCGGCCTAGGGGTGGAGGACCGTTGTGCAAATACCCCGGGGAAGACTCTGCATATGCTTGGTCCCTGAGATTCTTCGATATCACTGCCTTCCATAAATGTCATAAGTCCTGGATGTTGGGTGCCATAGTTGAGGGTTTCACCTAAAGACACGTCCTGCGGTGCCCTGGTCCAACCATCACATATACCTGCGCCAGGAGACGGCGTGGGGTGCACTGGAAGGGAGAGGCGGCGCGAACGAGCCTCCCCCACCTCCCCAGGTGGAGGTTTCTCAGCTACACCCCTAAAGACATGTCCTGCGGTGCCCTGGTCCAACCATCACATATACCTGCGCCAGGAGACGGCGTGGGGTGCACTGGAAGGGAGAGGCGGCGCGAACGAGCCTCCCCCACCTCCCCAGGTGGAGGTTTCTCAGCTGCACCCCAGCACTTCACTCGACATAGGCGGCCGGCTCCCAGGGTCCGGCGGAACTTTTAGCCTTTTGGTGACTCTTCCATTCTGGACCTTGTCCCACAATCCGTTTGACCTGAAGACACGTCCTGCGGTGCCCTGGTCCAACCATCACATATACCTGCGCCAGGAGACGGCGTGGGGTGCACTGGAAGGGAGAGGTGGCGCGAACGAGCCTCCCCCACCTCCCCAAGTGGAGGTTTCTCAGCTGCACCCCAGCGCTTCACTCGACAAGATGAGTTGCGCCCGCTCCTGCGGCACAGTGCCTCGCTCGGCCAGCTGAATTACGCCTGCTCTTGCTATTACAGCGTCTCACCCGCCATCCGGCTGAATTGCACCCACTCTTCCGGTACAGCGACAGGCGGCTGCCACGGAGCTCAGGAAATGGCGGTCGGCTCCACAGACTTGGGCCTGGCCTGCAAGGATGGCTCTGGACAACCCTGGAACTCGGACGCTTGACTGCTACGACATGGGCCCCATTCCCAAAAGGGTCCCCTCAGCCTTGAAGATACTACAAGAGTCACCGGGGCCCCCGACTCCCGCAGACTTCCGGTGGGCAGCTTCTGCCATGATTGCTCGCAGAATGGCCACGACGTAGCCACGGGGTGCTCTCATGCTGACGCCAGCTTCAGTCTGAAACATCCAGAAACACTGTAGTATCGCGTTGTCGCGTAATGCGTCATATGACGCGCCGCGTTAGCGCATCCGGTGCGCGAAGCGCAGCTTCCCGGAAGCGATCCGGGGCGCGAAGCGCGTAACGTAAGCATAACAGGTCATGTGACTTGTTAATAAAACCTTTCATTGGTTCACTTCACTTTTGGTTTCCTAATGATGTAAGGCTAGGTCATGTGACCTAAAAGTAACACTTTTCATTGGTTTAGAACTAAACCACACCTCCTCAGGTGGTGGTTGAGCAAGAGGTGCCCCCCCCCCCCACCTTCATGTTGCCTGATTCGGCCAGCTCAATCGATCGAGCATGAGACTCTGTTGTGATCTGAAGAACCGCTGCCTGCGGTGCCTCACAGAACCGCTTAATGAAGGCCCCCGAGGGGCGGTGTGGTGGCGCGGACTGGGAGGGGCCGCTTATCTCCTACCCCGTCCCCAAGTCTCGCTTGGCCAGCTGAGTTCCGATCACTCTTGCGGCCTACGACATGGAGAGGCCGAGGCGTTGACTAGGCAGGACCTCCGGCCGCAACCACAGCGCCAACGATCGCTGCTGACGGAGGGGAGCCTTGCCGGTGAGAGCCACTGATCTGAAGAACCGCTGCCTGCGGTGCCCCCATGAGCCGCTAGACGGAGGCCCACGAGGGGCGGTGTGGTGTGGTGGCACGGACTGACAATGGTCGCTTGGCTCCTGCGCCCTCCCCAAGTCTCGCTCGGCCAGCTGAGTTTCGCCCACTCTTGCGGCCTACGACATGGAGAGGCCGGGGCGTTATGGATCAGTATGAGCAAATTGATCTCAGTCTTGTTGCCCTGGTGTGGCCTGAGATTGCCCCCGACATAAGCGGCCGGCTCCCGGGGTCCGGCGGAACTTTTAGCCTTTTGGTGACTCTTGTCTTCTGGACCTTGTCCCACAATCCGTTTGACCTGAAGACACGTCCTGCGATACCCTCACAATGCGGCCTGGTCCCTGAATGTGTGCAGGGGGACGGTATTGATTGGATCAAGATGGCGGCTTCACACAAAGCTGACTCAAGTGTTGCTGCTGATGCTATGCAGACAAAAACTGGTTTTCAGTTTGTACATTCTTCAGGCTTTTTCTTCATAAATGTAACAATATGAGACTCACTAGGAGAACGGCCGTTTATCTTTCCTTTCAAAATGCTGCCAACAATATTTTCTGAATGGAAGACACCATCTGAGATCGCCCCCGACATAGGCGGCCGGCCCCCGGGGTCCGGCGGGACTTTTAGCCTTTTGGTGACTCTTGTCTTCTGGACCTTGTCCCACAATCCGTTTGACCTGAAGACACGTCCTGCGGTGCCCTCGCAATGCGGCCTGCTCACTGAATGTGTGCAGGGGGACGGTATTGATTGGATCAAGATGGCGGCTTCACACAAAGCTGACTCAAGTGTTGCTGCTGATGCTATGCAGACAAAAACTGGTTTTCAGTTTGTACATTCTTCAGGCTTTTTCTTCATAAATGTAACAATGTGAGACTCACTAGGAGAACGGCCGTTTATCTTTCCTTTCAAAATGCTGCCAACAATATTTTCTGAATGGAAGACACCATCTGAGATCGCCCCCGACATAGGCGGCCGGCCCCCGGGGTCCGGCGGGACTTTTAGCCTTTTGGTGACTCTTGTCTTGTGGACCTTGTCCCACAATCCGTTTGACCTGAAGACACGTCCTGAGGTGCCCTCGCAATGCGGCCTGCTCCCAGAATGTGTGCAGGGGGACGGTATTGATTGGATCAAGATGGCGGCTTCACACAAAGCTGACTCAAGTGTTGCTGCTGATCCTATGCAGACAAAAACTGGTTTTCAGTTTGTACATTCTTCAGGCTTTTTCTTCATAAATGTAACAATGTGAGACTCACTAGGAGAACGGCCGTTTATCTTTCCTTTCAAAATGCTGCCAACAATATTTTCTGAATGGAAGACACCATCTGAGATCGCCCCCGACATAGGCGGCCGGCTCCCGGGGTCCGGCGGGACTTTTAGCCTTTTGGTGACTCTTGTCTTCTGGACCTTGTCCCACAATCCGTTTGACCTGAAGACACGTCCTGCGGTGCCCTCGCAATGCGGCCTGGTCCCTGAATGTGTGCAGAGGGATGGTATTGATTGCATCAAGATGGCGGCTTCACACAAAGCTGACTCAAGTGTTGCTGCTGAAGCTATGCAGACAAAAACTGGTTTTCAGTTTGTACATTCTTCAGGCTTTTTCTTCATAAATGTAACAATGTGAGACTCACTAGGAGAACGGCCGTTTATCTTTCCTTTCAAAATGCTGCCAACAATATTTTCTGAATGGAAGACACCATCTTGTAGCATAAAGGGCTGCGTCAAGGGTGGTATTGCCCAGAATGTCTTGTTTTCTAGTGCTCGTAATGACGAAGCCAGAACTGCTGAAAGGGATTCTGGTCCTGCCGCTACTTATTGGACACATTGAACTATACTCTGGTCCTGCCTGACCTCGACCAAAATGGCGCCAGTATGGGAGCGAATTGCAACTCCTTATGACGTTCGAGTTACTTAGCCTTGACGTTATGGGGGATGTATGCGGTCTTTATGCACATTGCGGGCGGGGAAGGGTACTGACTAGGAATACGGACAACCCTATTGATGTCGATTTTTCATTATTGATTATTGTATTAATAAAGCTTCGAAATAATGTTACCCATGATACTCGCCCATGGTATGCGTATTGACGATTTTATTGTAACTGATCCTGTTATACTTTCAATTAAAAAATCAACCTTCACTGATCCTGCAACCATTTGTCACGTTTAGTTTTTTCAATTAAATGGCTCGCTTGTTACATACTCCTATACCACTGGCTTTTGAAAGGCACCATCTTGAAAAATAAAAGGCTGCGTCAAGGATGGTATTGCCCAGAATGTCTTGTTTTCTAGTGCTCGTAATAACGAAACCAGAACTGCCTTGGTATATTCCAATATATGCCAAAGACAGAAATGGAATTAGTCCAATCAACATTGTGCACAAATTTAGAAAGCAAGGAAACATATTAATAAATCTGTTTCTGCTTTCCTCAGAGATTATAGCATGGGTTCTATTTACCACAACAACTTGCGTTACCACATGCAAGACATCTATAGGACAGATGGTGTTCATTTCACGGATGAGGGAAACAGAATCTTCCTCTGCAACATCAGACTCTGCATCGGTACTTACTTATAAATGCAGAAAAAACTCAATTAACACAAGGGCTCTTTTCAGAGCCACCTTATATCAAAGCACTCAAACTTCTGATTTATCTCCATTTTCACACTCTTGTAAATAGGAGTGTGCGCCCGAGTGCGCGCACCCCGCAACTTAAAAAAAAATATATATATATATTTTCGCGTTTAAGGGCCTTACTGCACACCCTGAGAGAACCTACGCAGCAAAACAATCTCTACCTTCTCCCCTTTCCATGTTCCAACGCTTTGAAATGACAATATATTTACTCGCAGTGACAAAATGGCGGTCAACACTTCCTGATTTCCTTCGAATCGAACGTTAACAGACGTCACGCAGCAAAAAAAAATTCCGCTCGCGCGCAGCCGCTTCAGTGCGCGCACCCGTACGCGCTTATAGATATATAATTGACTTTAACTTTAATTTTCTCAGCAACTACTGAACAGATTTACACCATTCCAAAAAAAGCGTAATCTGCGAGCCGGACTCTACAGTTTTGCCAAATTTCTTATAAATTCATTCAGCCGTTCGACCTGTAGCCGTGTCTAAATGTCCTATGGAAAATAACATGGAGAAAACACGTTTTGGGACCTCCCTTTTATCTCAGCCCCCACTTCACCAATCCCCCCCAAACTTTCAGGGAAGGAGCGCAGCGGACCGAGCCATCTTCTTTGAGAAATTCGCAAAGATTCATCCACCAGGGCCAAAGTTAATCCAAATAGAATGTTGAGGATTTCCTATGGAAACTAGGTCCTAACTATAACTACCTACTGGCGACCGCCAGTAGGTAATATATATATATATATATATATATATATATATATATATATATATATATATATATATATATATATATTTATATATATTTATATATATATATATCTTCACACACACCTCCCAATCACTCGGATGAAATAGGCGGCACTCCAAATCAACGTTTTCACCAGGATGGTTTACTTAGGCAGACCCCCCTGCCCCTCGACAAACGCGTTTCACCTTTTCGGCTTCGAAAAAAAAAATATATATATATATATATATTCCAAAACTCGCAGCTCCCAACTTCAGGAAGAACCAGTGGAGACCCCAGTAAGGTGTTCCGCTTTCAGCGGGAGCGACGGCATGAGAAGCGGAGCGGGGACACTAAGACAATTACACCGAAATCATGAGGACATTTGACAAGGTGAAAGCGCACCCACTGTGTTTTATTTTCTGGCACGGACTACATCACCCAGAAGGCCCGAGGGCCACGCCCACATGGGCAGGTAGAAGCTTAAGTAGGAGGTGCCAACAAGCTGCTTTCCCCTCGCCATTCCAGTAGCCACTGATGAAGAGAATCTACTCTCGAAACGCGTTTGGCTGGATCCATGGTGTTTTAACTTGTTTAAGGGAGTTCCTGCTGGCAGGCTACCGCTCTTGAATAAATCTGCTGCCACTAACTGGGGTCTCCACTGGTTCTTCCTGAAGTTGGGAGCTGCGAGTTTTGGAATGTTAAACGGCCTGCCCAGGTCGGTGGAAGAGCCGCCCGCGGTGTGAGCGGGGCCGCAGCAGCGTCATTTACGCTGCTCAACAGCGGAGGGAGACAGAGCCTACACCTATGCAGTAAGGTGTTCCGCTTTCAGCGGGAGCGACGGCATGAGAAGCGGAGCGGGGACACTAAGACAATTACACCGAAATCATGAGGACATTTGACAAGGTGAAAGCGCACCCACTGTGTTTTATTTACTGGCACGGACTACATCACCCAGAAGGCCCGAGGGCCACGCCCACATGGGCAGGTTGAAGCTTAAGTAGGAGGTGCCAACAAGCTGCTTTCCCCTCGCCATTCCAGTAGCCACTGATGAAGAGAATCTACTCTCGAAACGCGTTTGGCTGGATCCATGGTGTTTTAACTTGTTTAAGGGAGTTCCTGCTGGCAGGCTACCGCTCTTGAATAAATCTGCTGCCACTAACTGGGGTCTCCACTGGTTCTTCCTGAAGTTGGGAGCTGCGAGTTTTGGAATGTTAAACGGCCTGCCCAGGTCGGTGGAAGAGCCGCCCGCGGTGTGAGCGGGGCCGCAGCAGCGTCATTTACGCTGCTCAACAGCGGAGGGAGACAGAGCCTACACCTATGCAGTAAGGTGTTCCGCTTTCAGCGGGAGCGACGGCATGAGAAGCGGAGCGGGGACACTAAGACAATTACACCGAAATCATGAGGACATTTGACAAGGTGAAAGCGCACCCACTGTGTTTTATTTTCTGGCACGGACTACATCACCCAGAAGGCCCGAGGGCCACGCCCACATGGGCAGGTAGAAGCTTAAGTAGGAGGTGCCAACAAGCTGCTTTCCCCTCGCCATTCCAGTAGCCACTGATGAAGAGAATCTACTCTCGAAACGCGTTTGGCTGGATCCATGGTGTTTTAACTTGTTTAAGGGAGTTCCTGCTGGCAGGCTACCGCTCTTGAATAAATCTGCTGCCACTAACTGGGGTCTCCACTGGTTCTTCCTGAAGTTGGGAGCTGCGAGTTTTGGAATGTTAAACGGCCTGCCCAGGTCGGTGGAAGAGCCGCCCGCGGTGTGAGCGGGGCCGCAGCAGCGTCATTTACGCTGCTCAACAGCGGAGGGAGACAGAGCCTACACCTATGCAGTAAGGTGTTCCGCTTTCAGCGGGAGCGACGGCATGAGAAGCGGAGCGGGACACTAAGACAATTACACCGAAATCATGAGGACATTTGACAAGGTGAAAGCGCACCCACTGTGTTTTATTTTCTGGCACGGACTACATCACCCAGAAGGCCCGAGGGCCACGCCCACATGGGCAGGTAGAAGCTTAAGTAGGAGGTGCCAACAAGCTGCTTTCCCCTCGCCATTCCAGTAGCCACTGATGAAGAGAATCTACTCTCGAAACGCGTTTGGCTGGATCCATGGTGTTTTAACTTGTTTAAGGGAGTTCCTGCTGGCAGGCTACCGCTCTTGAATAAATCTGCTGCCACTAACTGGGGTCTCCACTGGTTCTTCCTGAAGTTGGGAGCTGCGAGTTTTGGAATATATATATATATATATATATATATATATATATATATATATATATATATATATATATATATATATATATATATATTACCTACTGGCGATAGCCAGTAGGTATATATGGTTAGGATTTTTTTCCTATGGGATTTTTGAAAATTCTATGTCGAATAACTTTGGCGTTTGAGGACAGAATTGGCTGAAATTTTCAGGAAAATGGAACATTTTGTTTCTGAGCAGCCCCTAAAAATTTGGGGGGGTTTCGTCAAGGGGGGGGCCGAGAAAAAAGGGGGGTCCCAAAACATGTTTTTCCCATGCAATTTTCCATAGGGCGGTTGGCCTCACTTTTAGCCTAAACGGCTGAATGGATTTACACCAAACTTGGCAAAATTGTAGGGACTCGTAGCCCGATGTGCCTTTGCTATGTCTCAAGATATAGGCTCCAGTGGTTTTTACGAAAATTAACTTTGAAAAATATATATTGGGCTACATTGGGCTATATATATGTTGGAGCCCAAATGTAGCCCAATGTAGCCCAATGTAGCCCAATGTAGCCCAAAGATGGCCACCAGAGACAAAAAAAAACAAATGTAGCCCAAATATCAGCCAGATGTAGCCCAACTATAGCCCAATGACAGAATGTCCCAGAGTGTTCTAAAGAACAACTAGAGTGCTAACAGTCCTACTTATTACAAAGGTATGGCACACCTGAAGCCATCTTGATTGGAATAAAGTGGTAACTCTTAAAACATTTAATTTAAAAAGGAAGAAAATGAGGGGGTTCATTTTGCCATAGAAACTATGATTAGCGAATATATGACGAAATCCCGCATACCATCAGTCCGCAAAAAAAAATCCCGCATGTACTATTAGGCCGCAAATTAAAATAACGAAAACTTTTAGAACGAATATGCCTTTAGCATACACTAAACAACTAAACTACCCTAAACCCTAATACACCACCCCCAGCATGACCCTACACTACACAAACAGTACAACACTACCCTAAACCCTAAAACACTACCCCAGCATGACCCTACACTACACAAACACTACAACACTACCCTAAACCCTAAAACACTACCCCCAGCATGACCCTACACTACGCAAACACTACAACACTACCCAAAACCCTAAAACACTACACCCCAGCATGACCCTACACTACGCAAACACTACAACACTACCCTAAACCCTAAAACACTACCCCCAGCATGACCCTACACTACGCAAACACTACAACACAACCCTAAACCCTAAAACACTACCCCCCAGCATGACCCTACACTACGCAAACACTACAACACAACCCTAAACCCTAAAACACTACCCCCAGCATGACCCTACACTAAGCAAACACTACAACACTACCCTAAACCCTAAAACACTACCCCCAGCATGACCCTACACTACGCAAACACTACAACACTACCCAAAACCCTAAAACACTACACCCCAGCATGACCCTACACTACGCAAACACTACAACACTACCCAAAACCCTAAAACACTACCCCCAGCATGACCCTACACTACGCAAACACTACAACACTACCCAAAACCCTAAAACACTACACCCCAGCATGACCCTACACTACGCAAACACTACAACACTACCCTAAACCCTAAAACACTACCCCAAGCATGACCCTACACTACGCAAACACTACAACACTACCCTAAACCCTAAAACACTACCCCCAGCATGACCCTACACTACGCAAACACTACAACACTACCCTAAACCCTAAAACACTACCCCCAGCATGACCCTACACTACGCAAACACTACAACACTACCCTAAACCCTAAAACACTACCCCCAGCATGACCCTACACTACGCAAACACTACAACACTACCCTAAACCCTAAAACACTACCCCCAGCATGACCCTACACTACGCAAACACTACAACACTACCCAAAACCCTAAAACACTACCCCCAGCATGACCCTACACTACGCAAACACTACAACACTACCCAAAACCCTAAAACACTACCCCCCAGCATGACCCTACACTACGCAAACACTACAACACTACCCAAAACCCTAAAACACTACCCCCAGCATGACCCTACACTACGCAAACACTACAACACTACCCAAAACCCTAAAACACTACCCCCAGCATGACCCTACACTACGCAAACACTACAACACTACCCAAAACCCTAAAACACTACACCCCAGCATGACCCTACACTACGCAAACACTACAACACTACCCAAAACCATAAAACACTACACCCCAGCATGACCCTACACTACGCAAACACTACAACACTACCCAAAACCCTAAAACACTACCCCCAGCATGACCCTACACTACGCAAACACTACAACACTACCCAAAACCCTAAAACACTACCCCCAGCATGACCCTACACTACGCAAACACTACAACACTACCCTAAACCCTAAAACACTACACCCCAGCATGACCCTACACTACGCAAACACTACAACACTACCCAAAACCCTAAAACACTACCCCCAGCATGACCCTACACTACGCAAACACTACAACACTATCCTAAACCCTAAAACACTACGCCCAGCATGACCCTACACTACGCAAACACTACAACACTACCCTAAACCCTAAAACACTAGCCCCAGCATGACCCTACACTACGCAAACACTACAACACAACCCTAAACCCTAAAACACTACCCCCAGCATGACCCTACACTACGCAAACACTACAACACTACCCTAAACCCTAAAACACTACCCCCAGCATGACCCTACACTACGCAAACACTACAACACAACCCTAAACCTTAAAACACTACCCCCAGCATGACCCTACACTAAACAACCACCACAACTCTACACTACACTAACACAACACTACACTACACAACACTACACTACACTACACAATCACTAACCCACGAAAAAATTAAAACAAACCCTTTTACCTCTCTCGTCATCGTGGTTTTCACAACGCAAATGCATTTACCATACATGCCTTTAAAACGTAATTCTTTGTAAAGGCATGCGCGATAAATGCACATGCGTTTTGAAAAAATGCGGGATAATGGTATGCGAGGTCAATGACCTTGCGGGATAATGGTATGCGGACTGAAAGTCTGCGGGATAAAAAATGCGGGAAAATGGCTGCAAACCATGATTAGCAGCAGACTTCCCTGGTGAGCACTAGCTTTACTACAGTGATCTAATGAGCAACTAGAGTGCTAACATTCAGAATTTATGGCAAATATGTGACACATCTGAATGCCTTCTTGATAGAACCAAAGTAAACAAGCATTGAAAATGCAATAGATCTCGCCCTCGTTTAAGTTAAAGCCATTCTGTTTGTAATGAGGTGGCTTTTTAGCTTTGCTTTTATTAGTGTTTTTAAAACTTTCATGTAAATAACATGCCTATGTATGCATATATGTATATGTATGCATGCATTTATATTTATATAGATATGCAGATTATATATGTTTATATATGTATATTACCTACTGGCGATAGCCAGTGGGTATATATAGTTAGGATTTTTTCTCTATGGGATTTCTGAACATTCTATGTCTAATAACTTTGGCGTTTGTGGACGGAATTGGCTGAAATCTTCAGGAAAATGGCACATTTTGTTTCTGAGCAGCCCCTAAAAATTTGGGGGGGTTTCGTCAAGGGGGGGCCGAGAAAAAAGGGGGTCCCAAAACGCGTTTTTCCCATTCATTTTTCCATAGGGCGGTTGGACTCACTTTTAGCTCGAACGGCTGAATAGATTTACATGAAACTTGGCAAAATTGTAGATATGGTTTGCCCGACGTGCCTTTGCTATGTCTCAATATATGTGCTGCAGTGGATTTTGAGAAATTAACGTTTAAAAAAATATATATATCAGTGACAGCGCTCCGGTTAGCGCCCCGGTTCGCGTACCTGACGCGTAACGGAACTTCGCGAAGCGAAGCTGATTGGCTCTCCGGTGTCTGTCAACATTCTAAACAGTCTGGAGCGGCCGCCATCTTGTCTCTCGGTACGATCGAGAGACAAGATGTGGTGAAAAACGAAGGGGGAAATGAAGGAAAGGGGGCAAGGTAGACCACTCCTGACCCCCTAGGATTGATGAGGGGGATATTAAAGTCCCCCGCGATTTTTCGCGGTAGAGGCGCTTCCCGGTACGCGAACCGGGCAGCTAACCGGCAGCGTAACGGGAGTCCGCCATCTTGTGTTTTTGGAGCGTCCGGTTCGCGTACCGGGTAGCGTCCCGGTAAGCGTAACAAGGGGAAAACCAAGAGAAACAGTAAAAAAAAAATTAAGGGAATAGATTTCCAGCAAACTTGGCAAAATTGTAGGGACTGTTTGTTTGATGTGCCTTTGCAAGGCCTCAAGATATGTGCACGTGTGGATTTTGTCTAATTAAGGTTAAAAAAAATATATATATCTGTAAGCGTGCTCCGGCACGCTTACGTTACGGGTTTTGTTTGCGCTGCAGAGCCGATACGTCACGGTTATGCGACGCGTCATGAGGCATCTCACGTGGCTACGTGATACGTCACGTAATAAAGAATATATTTTACAGCTATAGATATTAGCTTTTAAAAAAACAATGAAATTCACTGAAAAAAACATAAGTTATAGACCATATATAGTTAGGAATTTGCATTTACAAAACCTTGAAAATTCACTGAAAAAACCATAGGTTAGAGACCATATATAGTTAGCTGGACATTTTATTGACATAAAACCAATGAAATTCCATATATAGTTAGTTGCACTAACTATATATCGCGCACCCGCAATCCACTGCTGATGATGTCACATATTACATCATTCATGACATGGTCAGTGACATCACTGATGACATCACTGATGACATCTCAAATGACATCACTGATGACATCACTGATGACATCTCAAATGACATCACTGATGACATCATGACACACCAATACCAGTTACTACATACGCACTCACTGATTCCTACGTCTACACACACATTCACTCATTCACCCATACAATCACTCATACATACAGTCACTCATTATTACAACACTATCATATGCACTCATACACCTATGCAGACACTCACACACTGCCACTCATCCATGGAGTTACTCACACACCTAGTCAGTCCTGTAAAGAATCAATCACACTTCCATTTCCTCATCTATACAGTTAAACACAGAACACCATACTTCAGTGACATCACTGATGACATCACTGATGACATCTCAAATGACATCACTGATGACATCATGACACACCAATACCAGTTACTACATACGCACTCACTGATTCCTACGTCTACACACACATTCACTCATTCACCCATACAATCACTCATACATACAGTCACTCATTATTACAACACTATCATATGCACTCATACACCTAGTCAGTCCTGTGAAGAATCAATCACACTTCGATTTCCTCATCTATACAGTTAAACACAGAACACCATACTTTTCACACATATACTAACACATACTTACTCTCTTATACAATCACTGATACAAGTACACATTGATATGCACAGAGTCACACACCTCCCAGCCAGCCACACACACACTCAGTCTTCCATACATCCACTCATTCTTCAATATGTAAAACATATTTAAACTTTACAAAAACACACAGACACTAGATGATGTCATCAGTGATGTCATTTGAGATGTCATCAGTGATGTCATCAGTGATGTCATTTGAGATGTCATCAGTGATGTCACTGACCATGTCATGAATGATGTAATATGTGACATCATCAGCAGTGGATTGCGGGTGCGCGATATATAGTTAGTGCAACTAACTATATATGGAATTTCATTGGTTTTATGTCAATAAAATGTCCAGCTAACTATATATGGTCTCTAACCTATGGTTTTTTCAGTGAATTTTCAAGGTTTTGTAAATGCAAATTCCTAACTATATATGGTCTATAACCAATGGTTTTTTCAGTGAATATATATATATATATATATATATATATTACCTACTGGCGGTCGCCAGTAGGTATATATAGTTAGGATTTTTTCTCTATGGGATTTTTGAAAATTCTATGTCTAATAACTTTGGCGTTTGTGGATGGAATTGGCTGAAATTTTCAGGAAAATGGCACATTTTGTTTCTGAGCAGCCCCTAAAAATTTGGGGGGGTTTCGTCAAGGGGGGGCCGAGAAAAAAGGGGGTCCCAAAACGCGTTTTTCCCATTCATTTTTCCATAGGGCGGTTGGACTCACTTTTAGCTCGAACGGCTGAATAGATTTACATGAAACTTGGCAAAATTGTAGATATGGTTTGCCCGACGTGCCTTTGCTATGTCTCAATATATGTGCTGCAGTGGATTTTGAGAAATTAACGTTTAAAAAAATATATATATCAGTGACAGCGCTCCGGTTAGCGCCCCGGTTCGCGTACCTGACGCGTAACGGAACTTCGCGAAGCGAAGCTGATTGGCTCTCCGGTGTCTGTCAACATTCTAAACAGTCTGGAGCGGCCGCCATCTTGTCTCTCGGTACGATCGAGAGACAAGATGTGGTGAAAAACGAAGGGGGAAATGAAGGAAAGGGGGCAAGGTAGACCACTCCTGACCCCCTAGGATTGATGAGGGGGATATTAAAGTCCCCCGCGATTTTTCGCGGTAGAGGCGCTTCCCGGTACGCGAACCGGGCAGCTAACCGGCAGCGTAACGGGAGTCCGCCATCTTGTGTTTTTGGAGCGTCCGGTTCGCGTACCGGGTAGCGTCCCGGTAAGCGTAACAAGGGGAAAACCAAGAGAAACAGTAAAAAAAAAATTAAGGGAATAGATTTCCAGCAAACTTGGCAAAATTGTAGGGACTGTTTGTTTGATGTGCCTTTGCAAGGCCTCAAGATATGTGCACGTGTGGATTTTGTCTAATTAAGGTTAAAAAAAATATATATATCTGTAAGCGTGCTCCGGCACGCTTACGTTACGGGTTTTGTTTGCGCTGCAGAGCCGATACGTCACGGTTATGCGACGCGTCATGAGGCATCTCACGTGGCTACGTGATACGTCACGTAATAAAGAATATATTTTACAGCTACAGATATTAGCTTTTAAAAAAACAATGAAATTCACTGAAAAAAACATAAGTTATAGACCATATATAGTTAGGAATTTGCATTTACAAAACCTTGAAAATTCACTGAAAAAACCATAGGTTAGAGACCATATATAGTTAGCTGGACATTTTATTGACATAAAACCAATGAAATTCCATATATAGTTAGTTGCACTAACTATATATCGCGCACCCGCAATCCACTGCTGATGATGTCACATATTACATCATTCATGACATGGTCAGTGACATCACTGATGACATCACTGATGACATCTCAAATGACATCACTGATGACATCACTGATGACATCTCAAATGACATCACTGATGACATCATGACACACCAATACCAGTTACTACATACGCACTCACTGATTCCTACGTCTACACACACATTCACTCATTCACCCATACAATCACTCATACATACAGTCACTCATTATTACAACACTATCATATGCACTCATACACCTATGCAGACACTCACACACTGCCACTCATCCATGGAGTTACTCACACACCTAGTCAGTCCTGTAAAGAATCAATCACACTTCCATTTCCTCATCTATACAGTTAAACACAGAACACCATACTTCAGTGACATCACTGATGACATCACTGATGACATCTCAAATGACATCACTGATGACATCATGACACACCAATACCAGTTACTACATACGCACTCACTGATTCCTACGTCTACACACACATTCACTCATTCACCCATACAATCACTCATACATACAGTCACTCATTATTACAACACTATCATATGCACTCATACACCTAGTCAGTCCTGTGAAGAATCAATCACACTTCGATTTCCTCATCTATACAGTTAAACACAGAACACCATACTTTTCACACATATACTAACACATACTTACTCTCTTATACAATCACTGATACAAGTACACATTGATATGCACAGAGTCACACACCTCCCAGCCAGCCACACACACACTCAGTCTTCCATACATCCACTCATTCTTCAATATGTAAAACATATTTAAACTTTACAAAAACACACAGACACTAGATGATGTCATCAGTGATGTCATTTGAGATGTCATCAGTGATGTCATCAGTGATGTCATTTGAGATGTCATCAGTGATGTCATCAGTGATGTCACTGACCATGTCATGAATGATGTAATATGTGACATCATCAGCAGTGGATTGCGGGTGCGCGATATATAGTTAGTGCAACTAACTATATATGGAATTTCATTGGTTTTATGTCAATAAAATGTCCAGCTAACTATATATGGTCTCTAACCTATGGTTTTTTCAGTGAATTTTCAAGGTTTTGTAAATGCAAATTCCTAACTATATATGGTCTATAACCAATGGTTTTTTCAGTGAATATATATATATATATATATATATATTACCTACTGGCGGTCGCCAGTAGGTATATATAGTTAGGATTTTTTCTCTATGGGATTTTTGAAAATTCTATGTCTAATAACTTTGGCGTTTGTGGATGGAATTGGCTGAAATTTTCAGGAAAATGGAACATTTTGTTTCTGAGCAGCCCCTGAAAATTTGGGGGGGTTTCGTCAAGGGGGGGCCGAGAAAAAAGGGGGGTCCCAAAACGTGTTTTTAACATTGAGTTTCCCATAGGGCGGTTGGCCTCACTTTTAGCCCGAACGGCTGAATGGATTTGCACGAAACTTGGCAAAATTGTAGGGACTGGTAGCCCGATGTGCCTTTGCTAGGTCTCAATATATGTGCTTCAGTGGATTTTGAGAAATTAACGTTCAAAAAAAGATATATATCTGTAACAGCGGACCGGGCAGCGCTCCGGTTCGCGGACTTTTCGCGGTACGGAGCTTTGTGAAGCGAAGCTGATTGGTTCTCCGGCGTCTGTGAACATTCCAAACAGTCCGTAGCGGCCGCCATCTTGTCTCTCGGTAGGATCGAGAGACAAGAGGAGGCCAAAGCGAAGGGGCAAATGACCATAAGGGGGCATAGTAGATCCTCGCTGACCCCCTAGGTTTGATGTGGAGGTTTTAAAAGGGCCCCGCGGGGCAAAAAAAAAAAATAATAATAATAATCGAACGGCTGAATGGATTTGCACGAAACTTGGCAAAATATTAGGTACTGGTAGCCCGATGTGCCTTTGCTAGGTCTCAATATATGTGCTCCAGTGGATTTTGAGAAATTAACGTTCAAAAAAAGATATATATCTGTAACAGCGCTCCGCTTCGCGTACTTTTCACGTTACGGAGCTTTGCGAAGCTGATTGGTTCTCCGGCGTCTGTAAACATTCCAAACAGTCCGTAGCGGCCGCCATCTTGTCTCTCGGTAGGATCGAGAGACAAGAGGAGGCCAAAGCGAAGGGGCAAATGACCATAAGGGGGCATAGTAGATCCTTCCTGACCTCTTAGGTTTGATGTACCATTTTGCCAAGTTTGGTGTAATTCCGTTCAGCCATTCAGGCTGTAGACGTATGTAAATGTCCTATGGAAAATTGCATGGGGAAAACACATTTGAAAGTGTTGAAATTTAGAACCAATTAAAATGTTACTTTGGTTTTGTATTTGTCTGTGATGAAAGTTAATTGGTTATGTATATATCTCAAATGAGAGGAAACCACAGCCATTTTGTGATACTACTGTCTGAGGTACATTTGTGAGGAATTTTTGGTGGTGAATTTCTGGTGTTTGATTTACACAGTACTAACACTTCTCCTACTTTTAAAAAGGTGAGTTGTTAATTTGTAAGGGGAACTATGTTGTACACTTGAAGATAATTTGAAAAATGTTTTCTGTTATTTATTTGCAGTCCTTCTGTTATACTAAATACTTGATAAAGTTAGTTTTATATTATGTATTACTAAAAACGATAAATGAAAGTGATTATTTTTTTCTGCAATTTACAGCAAGCAATTTCAAAATAAAATGGCTCACAATGAAGAGACCGTGGTAATTTCTTTTGAATTGTCCACTACATTGATTGAAATTGACAGCACCAATAATGAAATATTGTCACAAGGAGGAGATGACTTGAATGATTCCACTACATTGATTGAAATTAACAGCACCAATAATGAAATATTGTCACAAGGAGGAGATGACTTGAATGATTTTTTGGATCAATCTGTTGATGGCGAATTTATCGAATGTTTGGAGACCATAGAGTTACAAGAATCATCATTGCAGACTTTTAATGAGGAGATTCCAGATGAGATGATTGAAGAGGAAATTACTGATGAGGACATGTTACTAGTTCTTTCAAATTTAGAAAATTCAGAAGAATAAATTTATATTTAGAAATCAAAAATTGTTTGAGACATTATTCATTTTTATTTTTAATTTATGAGGTTGTAGCGAAGTGATTGTAGTATAAAATGAGACTTATAGTACAGAGTGCAAAATTTTTATGTTACATGGTAAGTTTACTCATATTTACTGCCCTTCTCCCACTATATTATCTCCAATGTGTATTTGACATCTCTTCTTCATCTCCGGCCTCCTTTCTCTCACTGTGTGTCTCTGATGCATCTTATTGCTGCTATTTTGTGTAATTACAGAAGAGAGTAAAATAAAATAGTTCGGAACGTGAAAAGGGGGCAAAGTAGAGTACCCCTCACCCCCTAGGCCTTCTCAGGCGGTCCCAAAAGGATCAGTTTCTGCTTTCCTGAGAGATTATGGTATGAGTTCCATATACCACAATAATTTGCATTACAACATGCAAGATATATATCTCCTATTACCAACTTTTGGAGATATTCGCGCTAAGCGCGAATATCTCCAAAAACTAACACCTGCCCTGAGCAGTTCTTAGCCATGTTATCCAATGGGAGGTGGATAACATGGCTAAGAGCATTAGCTCGGTAATGCATGAATATCGCTGAGTTTTCAGCGATATTAATGCATTGCGGTCGTTTTTTATCGCATTTGCGATAAACCTTGATAATAGCAAGGTTTATCTTCGATAATTTCTGACGATGCTTAGCGGTAAAAAATTCGTTGGTAAGCATCGTTAGCGATAAATATCGCTTAACTTTGGTAATATGCACCAACGTCTGTTAACGTTCGATTCGAAGGAAATGAGGAAGTGTTGAAAAACATTGTTTGCGCCATCTTGCCTTTTTTGAAATGCCACACTTTTGTCGTGCACGGCAGCCATTTTAGATGCCTTGACCAGACCCACTCTCTGCACGCTGTCGATTCGTAGCATGGCTCCCCACCCTCGCAAGCATCTTCCCCAGGCACTGGTCACCCCCGCTCTCTGTGTTATGCATGGGCAATAAACCTCTCCCCATCTGCGCTGCTCTTCCCTGAGAATCACACTCTGTGCCCGCCCGACACCTCCCTTTCGCCCTATTCACTACCGCACCCTCTGACACTCCTCTTCCTCTGTGTCCGATTGTCCAGGCTATCAGCTAGCCCTGCAGATGTAGTTTATGGCCCCAGTTGTAAAGAATCACCCCTCTTCAAAGGAGTTATAGTAGATCAAGGCACACCACACGTGTTCCTACTATCCGAAAACCATCCTGTATTGTGATTGGGGAGGGGACCGAGCCTGAAGCGGAAGATTCCAGGGATGACTCTTTGTACATCAAAGTTTTTACATTTATGTGTCACATTAAAAATATATAGCACTCCAACAAAGTAGTAGGATTATAAAACTTTAATAACTTATAAATATATACAACAAAACAAAAACAGTAAAAACATTTAAACAACGAAGAGACCGTGGCAATTTCTTTTGAATTATGCAATACATTTATTGAAATTGACAGCACCAATAATGAAATTTTCTCACAAGGAGGAGATGACTTTAATGATTTTTTTGATCAATCTCTTGATGGCGAATTTATCGAATGTTTGGAGACCATAGAGTTACAAGAATCATCATTGCAGACTTTTCATGAGGAAATTCCTGATGAGGACATGTTACTAGTTCTTTCAAATTATGAAAATTCAGAAGATGTTGCCTGGGGGTGGGTCGTCAGTAGCAGTCTGTTGTGCGAATAGTTCCAAGGCAGCAGAACGCGCTGAAATCTAGATGGCACAAAGGTGATGTCTAGTAAGTTGCCGCCCAGCAAATAACGGCGTGGGGCGCCGCGGGGGTGAGTGAGTCCAGTAGGCACTACAGGTATTCTTACCGGCATTGCAGAATTACTGCTGGGGACAATGCCTGTGCTGTAGCAGGGTCACAGCAGAAACAAAAAGGATTCTGTTGAAGATGTTGTTGGTGTTCAATTTGAAAACAGTTCTGGTGTCAACTGCTATGCTAATGTAGTGGTTAATGTTTTGTTTTCTCTAGAAAATGTAAAAGAGGGGGAGGCAGTCCAAAGTTCTGGTAAAAGGGCAAAGGAAAGGATCGGTGGTTTGAACTATCAGTCAAAAAGGGGAGGGGGTGCAACAATTTTTCCTACCGGGTCACAGTGTGCTTTCACCGGAACTGAGGTTTGCAGGATTCTAGTAATTTAAAGTGAGGCTGGCGCCAGCATGGGAGCGCCGACGTCCCGCGGATACAGTTTCGTCACTCCACGGGCGATCATGGCAGTCATTCCCCATCGGGGGTGTCTGCGGGGGTCTGAGACTCCCGCGGCTCCTCTAGAATCTTCAAGGTCGTGGAGGACTACTGTGGTGGAGTCAACCAGTGACCGGGCCATTTCTTCATGCTGGGCCCGCTCTTGCCAGGTCGACCGCCATTTTGAGAGTTCGCTAGCTACTGGCAATCGCGGGGTCAAATGAGCGGACGGGCTCCACCCTGCCGGGCGAGACGTTGCAGCATCGCCACAGTGGAAGAACCCTTTTCCGGGCGCCTGGAGCGCTGAGGGTGCAGGTGGGAAGCCTCCACTGGGGAGGCGGGAGAGGCCTGTTCGCACCGTCTCTCCCTCCCAGTGCACCCCACGGCGTCTCGCTTGAGATTTGTTATGGCCGGACCAGGCGATGAGGACGAGAGGGGGGGGGTCGGAGGCATGTGCAAGACATCCCCCCCCAGTGTTGTCGCAGCCATTATTCAAGAAAGAAGAAGTGTCCCGTCCGTCTTCGGGCCGGGCTTCCGGTGGATGTCGGCCGGACGCCCCTTGCTCTGGCCCCATGAACGGGTTCCTTGGTTTATCGGCTGCAGCCGGATCCCATCGGCCCCGGCCGTTGGTGGCCGGACTGGTAGAGAATGTGGCGGGACTACCTGAAACTGTCAAGGGCCACCGCGGCCGGACTGGGAGAGAGAGGGGAGGGTCGAGGACACGGACATTCCCCCCCCCTGCAACTCTCCAGCGTTGTCAATCCCCCTGGCCGGGTCCCGCTGGCCTCGGCCTCGGCCTCTCCTCCGGCTACACCCTACGTGATGATCTCCGAGGCGTGGCAGCAGGACCCGCCTTATATGTGTTGTTTCCGGCTGGGCGTAGCCGAAAACCTGTTGCCCTTTGGAAGTTTCTAGAATGGGGCGGATGTCTGCTGACTTCTATCTTTCCCAGTTTGCCGTTATTTGGCCGTGGCAGGCGGTGGGACAGACACGTTTTGGGGCAGTGAGGGGCGATGTTTTCAGGTTTCTTATTACGGGCATACTTCTAACGTTTCTTGTTTCTAGGACAATAATAGGTTTTATCATTACGTATTGTTATCGTTTCTTTGTTTGTTATTTAATAAAAAGTTCATCAGTGGCCTACTGATTTTCGTTTTCCTATTCTTTTCTTTCCAGGTTGTTTCATGCTAAAGTTTCTGTTAACAGGATACAGTGATCACTTCGTTATTATTGCATATGTCCTTTTCACTAGGGGTGCTCTCTTGTTGGGCCAGATATCTCTAGTAAATGGTCCGGGTGAAACAGGTGCATCAATCAGTGGGGAGTAGATAGGCATGACAGATTACAACGGGGGAGAAAGGTCCGCATTACCTACCCTTTCACTACTTGTAAAGATTTTCCTACGTTTATTTGCAAACAGGGAATACCTCCAAAAAGAACTAATTCCCAAACAGTCAATGTTCGGACAATCAATCAATCAATGAGGAATGAAATAGGTACGACGTGTTAAAGGCTTGCGTTACCTACCCTTCACTATCTGCAAAGGGAGAGAGAATATTCCTATTCTTCCTTGTTTGCAGGCAGAGAAGATCCTTAAGAGAACCAACTTCGAACAATTCAATGCTCGATTCAAACAATCAACAAGGGGTACTGTGAACACAAATGAACGCCGCTTATGTACATACACATTGCTATTTTCAACAGGTTGTTCCTAATGTTTCTATTTTAGCGAGGTCAAAAAGAGATCCCATTAGTGGCCTACTGATTTTGCTCGATTCCTTTTGTTTTTTTACACAATTTTTCGCTATCTGCAAAGACTAAACAGAGTATTGCGACTCTGTGCTTGTTTGTAAATAGAGAATGAACCAAAGAGAACAATCAATCAAATGGAGAGAGAAGCAGGCACGACGGATTACAACGGGGGCAAAGGCCTGTGTTAACTACCCTTCACTATCTGCAAAGAGAGAGTACTCCTAATAGAAATGAGGGGTGGGGGGCAGCATTCAAAGCAGATCAGTGTGCATAAACACGAAAATGTTTTTACTTACCACGTACTTGACATTCGACAGCTTATGATATTTGCTATTAAAAAAACCATTGAAATTCACTGAAAAAACCATAGGTTATAGACCATATATAGTTAGGAATTAGCATTTACAAAACCTTGAAAATTCACTGAAAAAACCATAGGTTATAGACCATATATAGTTAGGAATTAGCATTTACAAAACCTTGAAAATTCACTGAAAAAACCATAGGTTAGAGACCATATATAGTTAGCTGGACATTTTATTGACATAAAACCAATGAAATTCCATATATAGTTAGTTGCACTAACTATATATCGCGCACCCGCAATCCACTGCTGATGATGTCACATATTACATCATTCATGACATGGTCAGTGACATCACTGATGACATCACTGATGACATCTCAAATGACATCACTGATGACATCACTGATGACATCTCATTTGACATCAATGACCACATCACTGATGATATCATTCATGTGACAATACAATGCATCTCCTCACATTTTAATATAACCTCTGTTTCACCCAGTGTTAAATACAGAGTTTAATTTTTGAAACCATTGACACATCAATACTAGTTACTACGTACGCACTCACTGATTGCTACGTCTACACACACCTTCACTCATTCACCCATACAATCATTCATACATACAATCACTCATCTTTACAACACTATCATATGCACTCATACACCTATACAGACACTCACAGTCTGCCACTCATCCATGGAGTTACTCACACACCTAGTCAGTCCTGTAAAGAATCAATGACACTTCCATTTTCTTGTCTATACAGTTAAACATAGAGCACCTTACATTTTCAAACATATACTAACACATACTTACCTTCTTATACAATCATTGATACAAGTACACATTGATCTGCACAGAGTCACACACCTCCCAGCTAGCCACACACACACTCAGTCTCCCATACAAATACTTGGGCAATCAATCAATAATCCATATAGTTACTCATATAGCTACTGATCAACACATGCAGCAGTTTACAGAACAACAGACATAATGATGCACAAATTAAGACAGTTTAGTCACTAACCCATGCACTCAGTGAGACACATTTAATCACTCACTCATACAGTCAGTCATGCACCTACTAAATCCTTCGTCCAGACACTTACACATCCACTCATTCTTCAATATGTAAGACATATTTAAACTTTACAGAAACAAAAAATCACTGGATGTTGTTATCAGTGATGTCATCAGTGATGTCATTTGAGATGTCATCAGTGATGTCATCAGTGATGTCACTGACCATGTCATGAATGATGTAATATGTGACATCATCAGCAGTGGATTGCGGGTGCGCGATATATAGTTAGTGCAACTAACTATATATGGAATTTCATTGGTTTTATGTCAATAAAATGTCCAGCTAACTATATATGGTCTCTAACCTATGGTTTTTTCAGTGAATATATATATATATATATATATATTACCTACTGGCGGTCGCCAGTAGGTATATATAGTTAGGATTTTTTCCCTATGGGATTTTTGAAAATTCTATGTCTAATAACTTTGGCGTTTGTGGACGGAATTGGCTGAAATTTTCAGGAAAATGGAACATTTTGTTTCTGAGCAGCCCCTGGAAATTTGGGGGGGGTTTGTCAAGGGGTGGCCGAGAAAAAATGGGGGTCCCAAAATGTGTTTTTCCCATGTTAATTTCCATAGGGCGGTTGGCCTCACTTTTAGGCCGAACGGCTGAATGGATTTGCACGAAACTTGGCAAAATTGTAGGGACTGTTAGCCCGATGTGCCTTTGCTAGGTCTCAATATATGTGCTCCAGTGGATTTTGAGAAATTAACGTTCAAAAAAAGATATATATCTGTAAGCGCGCTCCAGGCAGCGCTCCGGTTCGCGTACCTGACGCGTAACGGAACTTCGCGTAGCGAAGCTGATAGGCTCTCCGGTGTCTGTCAACATTCTAAGCAGTCCGGAGCGGCCGCCATCTTGTCTCTCGGTAGGATCGAGAGACAAGAGGAGGCCAAAACAAAGGGGGAAATGACCATAAGGGGGCATAGTAGATCCTCCCTGACCCCCTAGGTTTGATGTGGAGGCTTTAAAAGGGCCCCGCAGTGCAAAAAAAAAAAAAAAATGTTTTTGTTTTTTTGCGTGGGGAGCGCCCGGTCCGCGAACCGGGAAGCGTTCTGGGGAGCGTACTATAAGGAAAAAAGAATGATAGACTTTTCAAATACTGTATGTTAATTGATTGTTGGTTTTATTGATTATTTTTTAATTTCTTTATTTTTTAAGCAATTATTTATTATTGTGATTGTGTTTCAAAATTTAATAACATTTCTAACATTTCACTGTCTGAAATGTCGTCATTTTCATTGAACATAGCTTGTAATCTCTGAGTGTGTAAAATGTCCTCATTTTGAAGGAGGTCATCTACTGCTTGCACACATTGCAGTAGTTCTTGGTCCCAAGTTTCATCCATAAATTCTATATAATTTGGATCAATTAATTCTTGGCTGCTCTCTTGCAGGACAATTTGAAATGAAACTTTCTGTTCGCCTTCCATGTTGCCTGAAATTTGGATAAAAAAATATATATTAGTAGAGATAGGGCACTGTTGGGATTAATTTTAGATAGGCAGTTTTTATCAGTGAATTTATCTTTGGGCAGTGTATAGTATCAGAGTGGAAGTAGGAATATAAAAAAGTGTATGTGATTTAACGTAAGTAAATTCATAATTATACAAGAGAAACCTAACTCTATCCATAACTATAACAGAGAAGTCTATCTAAATCTATAACTACTACAGAGGGATAGTATATAACTATCAGAAAAAGTTTACCATATTAACTGATAGTGCACAATATACTTCAGTTTTTAAAATAACAACTTACCTTTACAAAGAAGTTGAAGTGATTAGTGAAAATCCAATTGAAATGTACACCAGGAAGTAGTAGTCAAAATGGCTGTGTTTCCTTCTCTTCCTTTATATATATTCAGGTATATAACCAATCAAATGTCAGGTAAAAAAAGTAGAAAATGAAAGTAACATTTTCATTGGTTGTCAATTCCAACACTTCAGATGTGTTTTGTGAAGTAATTTACCTCACGGTATTTAGAGAGGTCTACAGGCTAAATGGCTAAATGGAATTTCAATCAAATTTGTGAAAATGATAGGGATTGGTATGTAGTATGAGCTAATCTATATTTGGTGAAAGTGTCTCCAGTCGTTTTTCTGTAAATTACTTTCCCACCTTTTTTGATGGAGCGCTTCCCGGGGAGCGTCCCGGTACGCGAACTGGCGAGCGCCCCGGTACGTGAACCTGAAGCGTTACGGGAGTCCACCATTTTGTGTTTCGGTCGAATTAAGATACAAGATGGAGGGCAACTAATGTTCAGAATGGGTAGAAGGGGGCACGGTAGACTTATCTTGACCCCCTAGGTTTTCTGAGGGTGGCTGAGGAGGCCCATATGTGCGGAAAAAAAACATTTTTTTTAAAAATTTCGCGAGGTTAGCTTTCGGTCCGCGTACCGGGTAGCGCCCCGGGGAGCGTACTTTGTTGAAAATTAGTGAAAAAAGTTAGAGTAAAATAATAATTGTGAGTGATCAGATGTAGGGTAGCTCTGAGAAGAGCTTTTGGGATTATGGTACATTTAGGTACTTATAAGTAGGTACCAATGCACAGTCTTAAATTCAGAATGAAAATTCTGTTGCCCTCATCTGAGAAGTGAACTCCATCTCCTCTGTAGATATCTTGCATGTAGTAACGCAACTTATTGTTGTACATGGAGCCCATTCCATGGTCTCTCATGTAAGCTGAAACAGATTTGTTTACATGCTTCCCCGACTTCTCAATTTGTGGACAAAATTGGTTCGACCACCTCCATTTCTGTCTTTGGCATATATTTGAATATACCAAGGCAGTCTGAGGAAAAAGTGCCATTAATTGCTCAAAGGTGTCCTTTAAAAGCATTTCCAGACCTACCCCAGTCAAAGTGCCCAAGTCATTACCTCCACAGTGCACAATTAACAGGTCAGGTTTTGGCAAATGCATAAAGGTTTTCACCAATGGTATCAATTGGTGACATTTTAATCCTCTGTGGCCAAACCACTTAATTTCCACATCTTGTAAATTGAGGTTAGGTAAATTTCTGTTATCAGCATACCTCTGAGCCCAGTAGATGTAACTATGTCCAACAATCCAGACAGAAAACATGGTGAGAGAAGGTTCTGCTTCAGTCAGATGAAGTGTGGCAATGAAATGGCAGTTGAAAAAATAAGAGTTTAAAATGAAAAAAACTGTGGAGTTTCTGTGTTAATGAAGCAGTAACAGTGATTGGTGGATTTTGATTGCTGAAAACAGAAAGTTAGGGTGCATGGATGAGTTCTTTGAAAGATGTATTTTGAATGGTCAAGAAAAAATCATTAAATGAAAGATTGCACTGGATATGCAGGTGCACTGAGAGTTCAGAGTTCAATTGAAACATTGTTGTGTGAACTTGCAAACACCAGAGGTCTTCCAAGAGGTGGTTGCTATGCAAAAAAGGCAGAGAGGGCAGAGGGGGGAAGGGTTTTGATTTGAAAAAAGTGAGGGAAGAGTTTTGATTGGGTGACATGAGAGATATGTGTGAAGAATTACAGCATTTCTGTGCTTTTGATAGCTGCAGACTCTGGAGTGCATACCTTTTGCTCTGCTAAAGACAAAGTGGTGTGTTTCTGAGACTGTTTTGAAACTCATAAAGTATTTGCTAAGGTGAGAAAAGATTCATTTAATTTAGATAGAGAATAGTGTGCTTTAAGGAGAAAATTATGAAGAAAGTTGTGTTTTTAAAATGTTGCTTTGCCTCAAGTGTTTTACAAATAGATTTTGTTTCTTTGAGAAATTGTAATTGGAGAAAATGTGAAGTATTAGTACTGACAGGGTGTTTTTGTGCATAGGAGCTATGCAGTGTTTTCAAATTATGACTTGAAAATCGTTTTTGAGGAAAATGAATGCTTTTAACATTTATGAGAAGGACATAATGGTGTCTGCTTCTTTATAAGGCATTGGAGTGTCTCTGATGTTATTTTTCCCATTTTAATGTAAGACCTTTCCCCGTGGTGCAAATTCCTTGTAAATATGCTCCCACCTGTGCTTGGCAAATTTAGATTTTGAATGTTTGAGTTACATAGCCATTTTAAAAGTGACCCTAAAATGCTGCAAAGGCAATCAAAAAATGCTTCCATGTGTCTTAAGGACATTTAAGTCATTTCCCCATGTGCAGTGTTTTCAAATTATGACTTGAAAATCGTTTTTGAGGTAAAGGAATGCTTTTAACATTTATGGGAAGGACATAATGGTGTCTGCTTCTTTATAAGGCATTGGAGTGTCTCTGATGTTATTTTTCCCATTTTAATGTAAGACCTTTCCCCGTGGTGCAAATTCCTTGTAAATATGCTCCCACCTGTGTTTGGCAAATTTAGATTTTGAATGTTTGAGTTACATAGCCATGTTAAAAGTGACCCAAAAATGCTGCAAAGGCAATCAAAAAACGCTTTCATGTGTCTTAAGGACATTTTAAGTCATTTCCCCATGTGCAGTGTTTTCAAATTAAGACTTGAAAATCGTTTTTGAGGAAAAGGAATGCTTTTAACATTTATGACTAGGACATAATGGTGTCTGCTTCTTTATAAGGCATTGGAGTGTCTCTGATGTTATTTTTCCCATTTTAATGTAAGACCTTTCCCCGTGGTGCAAATTCCTTGTAAATATGCTCCCACCTGTGCTTGGCAAATTTACATTTTGATAGTTTGAGTTACATAGCCATGTTAAAAGTGACCCAAAAATGCTGCAAAGGCTTTAAAAAAACGCTTTCATGTGTCTTAAGGACATTTTAATTCATTTCCCCATGAATGTAGGTAGGCCTCACCTTAAACAAACCTCTGGATAGGCCACACCTTATCGTCATCCTGAATTAATCATTTAAAATGCTAGGGACAGATTTATGATAGGTGTATGCCTCTTTTGCGCCACTGTGCGTCACTTTTGTGATGCAGTGGCGGTGCAAAAGATTTGCTATGTGGCGACAAAATTACAAATTGATGCATCTAGGCAGATGTGTCATGCTGTAAAAAAAACGTGCCACATGAAACCGATGCAGCAGTGATGCAAAAGATGGACCATGTTGCAAGACAGGCCTCACTTCATCTCCAACAAGATAAGAAGCTTAGGGATAGATTTATGATGACTGGTGCATCCCCAGGGATGTGCCAGTCATCCTGCACCGCTGTTCCGCCACCCATGGTGCGCTGCATTTACAATGCGGCGCACCATGGGGCAAAAACAGCACAGATGCGTGACGCATCTGTGCCGTAAAGGTGGCGCATTGCTGGAGCTGCATCGCAAGTGCCATGCAGCTCCAGCAAGGCTTAGGGGTGCCCCATCTCCATTTAATCTGCAACCCTGAGTAGGCCTCACCTTAAACAAACCTCTGGATAGGCCACACCTTATCGTCATCCTGAATCAATCATTTAACATGTTAGGGACAGATTTATGATATCCGTGTGCCTCTTTTGTGCCGCTGTGCGTCACTTTTGTGACGCAGCGGCGGTGCAAAAGATTTGCTATGTGGCGACATATTTAAAAATTGATGCATCTAGGCAGATGTGTCATGCTGTAAAGTCCTGTGCCACATGAAACCTGCGTCAGTTTTCATATCGGTGTTTTGTTGCAAGGTATGCATTAATTTGCAAGAAAGCCCTGTAAAACTAACACAGTGAAATTTAGAAGATTTCACTGACTCAGCTTTATAGCATTGCTGAATCAAATCATTACGCCTGTTTGAAACAGGCATAGGAAGTGATGCACCATGCAATGTGTGGCTTGCTCCTGTGCATTGCAGTAGACATGTTGCGCTTACGACGTGATTCCTGCAATGTGCTGTTTTTGCGGCACAGATGCGTGACGCATCTGTGCTGTTTTCACTCAATGGTGCTCCACATTGTAAATGCGGCACACCATGGGTGGCAGAGCAGCGGTGCACATTAACTGGTGCATCCCTGGGAATGCGTCAGTTAACATAAATCTGCCACTTTACATTTAAGTATGAGCAGGGGACACAGAGTTGGTGAGGCTTATCCAAGGTTAAGAAGAGATGAGTCCTGTTCACTGAAAACTTGGACATAGGCCTTACCTCCTCAGCATCGCTGGTCATGGCTAAATAATAGCTGCAAAATGTTACTCTTGTTAAACAATTTTACTATTATAGTCTCTGAGATTTGTGCCTTACTCTGCAACATCTCATTGTTGTTCTCTTTCTTTAAAGATAACGACAACATCAACATGAGCGACAATCAGCAATCAGTTGATCTCGACCTCATAATTGAACTCGTAATTGAAACATCAGTGGAAGTAGATCCCTTGGATGATTTAAATCCTGAGGATGAAGAAGAACGTGATGAGGATGCAGATTGGTCAGAATTGTATGACATAGGGTGGGAAGCTGACGTGCTTGAGCCTATGGAACTATAAACATTTATTTTTAAAAATTTATAATAAATGAAAAGTAAAAATGTAAACTGTTTCATTTAAAAATAAAGACACCTTCAAAAACAGGTTATGTGTAGTGTCTTCAATAAAATATTAAAATATGCGCATAAAATTAGATCAGATTCACATATAAAACAGCACAGGTAAAATGAATATGAATTCCATTTCTTTTCTGCTATTTCTGTATTCTAAATTTGCCAAGCACTAAAAATGTCAAGTAGTGTGTTAAGTTTTTGATGACTGTTATTGATTTACTGTTTGGTAATAGTGGTTAATAACATTTTTTATTATATTTTACCACAGATTCAACTGCAGATCATTTCAAGATTTCAGCATGCCAACTAAAGAAAGACTTAGAAAGGCTGCAAAACGTCAAAGACAGCAGGTAAATGATATAATGCAGCAGTCCTCTAAGAAAAAAACTTGTCAAGTCACCAAGAAAGCACCGGGTAAGAGCACAAAAACATTTATAAGAAATATTTGTAGTAAAAAAAATATTACTACAGAAAATGTTTCAGTCCAGAAAAAGAGAAGCATTTTAAACGGAAAGGAAAGGCCAATCAAAAATGTTACTGCTAGAGCAAGAGATAACTCTGTGCATGATAGTAGAAGGAAACAACAGTTTAGGGACATTCGTAAACGAATGTTCCGCAACAGGATAATTGGCAATTTGTTAAAAAATATTAAGAAAGGTCAACAGAAAGTGGTTTTTTATAAGAGAAAAAAAAAAGTTGAGAAAGTTATTGATCAGGCATTTGAAATTAAACGTAAGTTATTTATTTTGATAATCAATAGAATTAGGAAGCTAAACAAGGCAATTTATGATTTCAAAAGAAATAGTAGATGGAAGAGAATAGTTAATCGTAGTAATTTTTGTGAAGTTTTTTCCGGAGAATGGATGCATAGTTCAAGTTGTGAGGCATTTTTTAATGAGGAGAGTTATTTCCAGGATAATGATTTGGTGCATGCAGTTGACACCAGTGGTCGAGCTTATGAAGTGAAAGATGGTTGTCCAGTTGAAAAAGAAAAACTTGTGACAACAGAGACAGAAGAGGTGTTAGGTAATGAGGTTTTAGGAAGACGTCCTAATGGTCCTGTGTACACCTGGAAGTGTAGTAGTATTTGCAGTGTGCGACAGGATTCCATCAATTTGCTTTGTGATTTTGTACGGACATTTAATAAGAAAAGTTTGAAGCAGAAAATGAAGTTGTTGCAAGAATTAGATCCTTGCAGAGTGAGAGAAGTGACAGGTTTGCATGGTCATTCACTGGCTTGTCTTTCCAGGAGAGTATGCCAGAGTGTTTTTCATCTTTTCAGGATGCTAGCAGTGCATCATAATAAAGTGAGGAAATTAGTTAGAATGTTGTATTATGCTAAGAGTCCAGCAATTATGCTTAAACAATTATGCGCTGCTCTTTTGCATGGTTCAGAAGTAGATGTGAAGAATATTTGTGCAGAAACTGAGTTTGGTTACTTTGGAAGTAAAGAGGAGAATGTTGAAATTGACCAAGAAGAAGAGGGTAATGTGGAAGATAGTGTACAGGTTTCCAGTACAGATAATTTTCAGAGGGAAATTGCGACGTTTCAGGTGAAATCAAGTGAGAGGCCTAATTTCACTTGTGTGTGTTGTCGACGCACTTATTATAAGAATCAGACTAAGTTAGTGGATTTATATGCAAAAAGTGAAAGGGAAAATAATAGTGAATGGAAGGATTTCACAACATATTTGATGGTAGAAAATTGTTTTGATTTGGGATCGGATCAACGTGTGTGTACTTATTGTTGTAGCAAATTAAATCAAAACCAGATGCCTGCTAGAGCAGTTCATAATAATCTGGAATTGGTTGAGATTCCTTCTGAATTGAAGGATTTAAATACTTATGAATCTATTTTGATTCAAAGTATCCATCCCTTTCAGGCTATTGTAAGAATGGAGCCAAAGACAGGGAAATTGCCTCCATCAGATTTACAGAGAGGATTAAAGGTAAGAGTTGTTTATTTGCCTCTAGATTTGAAGAAAAACATTAACACAATTGGAGTAGAAAAAGTGGAAGAGGAACCTCTGGTTATCTTAGTTAATGGGGTTCCGACAAAGAATAAGAAAATATGGCAAGATTTAGTGGATGTTAGGAAAGTCAAAAAGGCAACATTGTATTTGAAAAAAAATAATAAGTACTATAAGAATGTTTATGTTGCAGAAGAGGAAGTAAGTGAGGAAGAGGATAGCGATTTGTGTGCTGGTCAAATTGAGAAAGTAGAACACTCTACTAGTGAAGAAATATATGAACATTATAGTGTTCATCCTTTGCATTCCAAGGAAGTTATGGGGAATGCTATTGAGTTGTTTCAAATGAAACAAGCCAAAGGGAGTCCCATTAGTGTTTGGGAGGAAAGTTTGGAAGCTCGGTGTTTCCCACAGCTTTTTCCAACAGGTCAGGGAGGAAGATATGATGAGCGACCTCATCAAATTCCTGCTTCTGAATACCGGACTTTGCGATTGTATGCAGGAGATGCTAGGTTTCGACAATGTATTCCCTATTTGTTTCATCTCCTGTTTGAAAGCGATCTGTCTGGACTGTCATATGCAGTGAACCACATCTTGAAAAGTGGTATACACATGCAAAACATCTCGGCAAGTGACTTTATGGATAAAGTCAATGTCCAAGACAGTATTTTAGATTCTCACCTGATTAATCTCATGGCGTGTCAGCGTGGTACTAATGAGTACTGGTACCGTCGTCATGGTGATTTAAAATGTATGCTGAGGAACTTAGGAACTCCCACATGGTTCCTCACTCTGAGCTGTGCCGAGTATGGCTGGGAAGACTTACTTGAATTTCTACGAGAGGCAAATGGAAACATCGAAAACATCGAATTCAAGACACCCGGAGAACTGTGCTCTTTGGATCCAGTCAATGTATGCCGGTACTTCAATCATGGATTTGAAGCTATGATGTCTTTCATCATGAATAAGAAGAATCCACCTCTTGGAGAGGTGTTGGATTTCTTCTGGAGAAAGGAGTACCAAGCAAGAGGTGCTCCTCACATACATATGATGTTGTGGATCAAGGATGCACCTAAATTTGGAACAGATCCAGAAGACTCAGTGATGAGTTTCATACAACAGTATTCTACGTGTGCTGTTCCAAACGCAAAGGAGAAGAAAAGCCTAAGAGAAAAAGTTCTACGTTTCCAAAGCCATCGTTGTGGAAAGTACTGTTGTCGTAAATTCCGAAACAAGGACAAGTTCTACACCAAATGTCGTTTCGGCTTTCCACGACCGGTGATTTCTAAAGGAAGAGTAAACAGTTTGATGTCTTCGCTGTGACATAATGTGATGAAGAAATCACCTAAAAACACATACAATTTGAAGAGGAACGAAGAGTCCAAGTACATCAACGACTACAACCCGGTGATTTTGTCCATGTGGAATGCTAACATGGATATACAGTTTGTGGCTGATAACTGTATGGCTGTGGCTCGGTATGTGACATCTTACATCACCAAAAAAGAGAAGACAGAATTGAAGGATATGTGGGAGGACATTTCCCATGAAAAGAGCCTCAGCAAAAAGTTGTACAGTTTCAGTCTGAAGATGTTGTCGCATCGAGAAATCGGAGCTTACGAATGTTCTGACCGGTTGTCTTCAGCAAGTCTCTATGCCAAATCCAGGAGTATCGTTTGGGCGAGTCTTGGTCTTGCTGCAACGCGTAATCGAGTTCTGAAACCTGTGCGGGAAATTGAGTATTTGGCGGAAAAGGAGCCAAACAGTACCGACATTTTGAAGACCAACATGTTGGATACATATTATCCAAATCGAAGCAGTCACCTCGAGAATGTTTGTCTGTATGAGGTTCTTCAAAATTACATATTCAAGAGGAATATCAAAGAAGATACTGAGAAAGGAGTGTATGCTGTAATTGGAAGTGAGGGATGTCTGGTCAAGCAAAGAAAATGCCACTTGGTAAACCATCGAAAATTGAGTGGCGAATCTCCTGAAAAAAGGAGTTTTTCTATTTAGCACTTTTACAACTTTTCATACCTTGGCGTGCAGAAGAGGAACTGCTTGGAGATTTCCTCTGTTACAAAGACTCTTTCACTGCCGCCAAGGAGACCATAGAATGTCCTGCTTTTCCCAAATATGTAGAAATGTTGAATGTGGAAATCGAGCAGGAAGCAACGATTGCAGCTGAGATTGCCAGAGACAGTTCTCAGGACAGTCAGAGTTCTGCTTCATTGAGTCAGGATCCACTAGGAGGACCTGTTATCGAAAATGAAGCTGCCACTGCTATGAATGAAGTGGAAAGAGCCATGGCACATGCTCAGGAGGATGCGGTTAACTTAGAAGAGTTGGAAAGACAACTCAACGTTGAGCAGAGGAAAATATATGACGAAGTTACCATGCAAATTGATCATGGATTAAGTCATGAGAAGAAAGAGTGCTCATGTACGTCGTTGAAGCCTGTCCGACTCTACGTGAGTGGAGAAGCGGGAACTGGAAAAAGTTTCCTTATTAAAGCAATTTCATGTTATTTGCAGGAAAGGACTGAGTCATCGCTGTCTTGTGTTGTCACCGCTCCAACTGGACTGGCAGCACATAACATTAAAGGGATTACTTTACATCGTTTACTGATGCTGCCAGTGGAGCATGACAACAAATTACAATATCACAAGCTATCTGGAGATGCTTGTTGTGAAGTTTCAAGAATCTTGAGGAAAATGAAAGTTCTTATCATTGACGAAGTAAGCATGGTTTCCAATGTCATGCTTGCCTTTGTGCATTTGAGAATGCAAGAAGTTCTCAAAACAGAGTATGATGTGTTATTTGGTGGCAAACACATCATTGTTTTCGGAGATCTTCTGCAAGAGATTGTGAAACTGGAAGCTATTGACAGAGTAGAGCATATGGGATCAACAATTATTTTGTCTGAGAATTTGAAATCAAAATTGGATTCATTAAGGAAGACTATATCTAAAACTGCAGGTTTTGAAAAGAGTCTGAATGTGTGCTTGAACTGCCGTATAATTTTAAGAAGGAATTTACATGTTGAAAGAGGTCTGGTAAATGGATCAATGGGGAATGTTGTTGATTTTGTGAAATACAGAAATAGAGATGGAATTGAATTTTTAAAAATTAAATTTGATGGCATTGAGGAAGTACAGCTAATTGGTCGTTGTTCTGCTAGATTTTTGCTTGTAAAAGACTTATATGTTCGCCGTAAGCAGTTTCCTGTTTGCTTGGCATATGCGGTGACAATCCATAAATCGCAAGGTTTAAGTGTAGACAGTGCATTGGTGAATATTGGCAGTTCTGTGTTCAAGGAGGGTATGGCATATGTGGCATTGTCAAGAGTTAGAACTTTATCGGGATTGTACTTGATTGAGTGTGATGTCACAAACATTTGTGCGGATCTAGATTGTGTTAAGGAATACAATAGGTTGAGAAGAGAGTATGCGCCACATTTGCCTCAATATCCTTTGTTTGAGAAACGTGTGGTAGGCCGGAAACGAAGAAATGTGACCAATACTGGGGAGGTTGTAGCAAAAAGACGAAAAGTCGATGAACCTGAAATTATAAGCAGAAACAAAAAGGATTCTGTTGAAGATGTTGTTGGTTTTCAATTTGAAAACACTTCTGGTGTCAACTGCTATGCTAATGTAGTGGTTAATGTTTTGTAAAAGAAGAGATTGTGGTCAATTCTGATCAAAGATTATGCAGTTTGTTAAATTCTGTGTTAGAGAAATGTAGCACTGATAGAACAAAAATAGAAAGTGTGTCTGAAATTCGAAATCTGTTAGACAGATGTTCAGGCCAAACACAATTCTCTCAAAATATTCAGCAAGATTGTCAGGAGTTTTTATTGTATATGCTTGATGTATTGCATGCTGAAGGTGTAGATGTAGATCACCTGTTTGGGCTTTCTTATCAATGGCAGCATGACTGCGAGAACTGTAGGGTATCAAGTACTACTAGTGTAGACTCAGAAAGATTTATATATTTAACTTTGCCAGACAGTAAATCAGTCTCCTTTAATAAGGTAGTAAAAGCAGCTGATCACAACATGAAATGTAGCCAATGTAAATCTGAAATGATGTCAACCTTATTTATACGAACATATGGCCAGTATGTCATTTTAATGTTCCAACGATGTAGGTCTGATGGAACAAAATTGACAACTTTAATTAAAAATGTTGTGGCTTCACAGTTGTCAATATCAGGAAGGACTTTTGTAACTGTAGCAATTATATATCATGACGGTCCTTCAATAACATCAGGACATTACACAGCTTATTTAAAGTCTAGAAATGGCTGGTCATTCTGCAACGATTCTGTTTTAATTTTCCAAAAAAAATTGCCGTATGACCTTAAAAATTCTTACCTGGTGTTTTTAAAACCAAAATTTTAGGGAAAGAATCTCGGGATGTGCTCTGAGGAATTTCAAGAAGTTCTAATGGCTCCTACACGATTTGGCCTTGAGGATAAGTGTAGTACAGAGACATAACTTCTTACCATAACACTGGACGTCATGGAAAAATAAGTGCACTTTGAATGAGTTCAGAAAAACTATTTCTTTTTATAAGCTAATTCAAGCAGCCAATCAAAACATGGAGTAGAGGGAATGTAAGTCTGCAATGCTGTCTACTGTTTTATATTGCTTTGTGATTAAAAGTGATGTAGAGAATTAAATAATTGTAGTAGTCATAGAGGTAGTGTAAGTCTGCTTCATAGTAAGCAGTATCAGTGTCATAGGAAATGTAGAACATGAGTGAGTAAGAAGGGTAAGATATTAGTAGTCCAGGATTGTGAAAATGATCTTCAACATTTTAATTCTGAAAGTTGCGGAAATACAACATGACGGGATTGGCTTACAAGAATTCCAAGAGTTATAAATGGCTCTGACATGATTTGGCCTTGTGGAAACGTGTGGTAGAGAGCGAGAAGTCATTTATTGCATGTAACATATTTTTCAAAACGATGGAGGTTTTCTTTCAGAAAGTGGCGGGCTGAAAGTAATAACAGCACAACAGAGTGTAAGCTGTTCATAGGACATCCTTCGACGTCATGGAAAGTAAGTTAACTTTAAGGAGTTCTGAATTCTGATTTGTTATGTTGTATGGGTTTTTTAAACACAATCATTTTGATTGTGTTTTTTTTTCCCCGCTGTTATATGATGAATACCTTCAAGTCACTGTTTTTAGTGAAATTTGATACATTCTGAGAACAGCAAAAATAAACCATTTAACATGTATAATTAATTCTGTACTGTTTGCATTTATGATGTACATGTAGAACTGTGTAGGAGGCATGGAGAAGGTGAGGCTTCTGTAAGTGTCAAAGTTGTTGCATACAGTGCTGCACTTCTGGGTACTGTTTCATATGCTGGACTACATCTGCACTATGAGATACCTAAGCAAAGGCAACACAGGTGATGTGATTGTGAAATGAGGAAAAGAAACTCCACATTTTTCAATTACATCACCTGTGTTTCGTAAGTTTACGAATTACATTGTGCAGATGAAGTTTAGGTCTGTCCACGGACACAAAAGAGGTCTGGCCCTTGTTCAAGAGTGAAGTGGATATGACTTACTTCATTGGTAGGCCTTCACATGTATTATCTCCTCTGTATTCTTCAACAAGCATAAATTTGATATGCAATCCTGAGTAGGCCTCACCTTAAACAAACCTCTGGAGAGGCCACACCTTATCGTCATCCTGAATCAATCATTTCAAATGTTAGGGACAGATTTATGATAGGTGTATGCCTCTTTTGCACCACTGTGCGTCACTTTTCTGATGCAGCGGCGGTGCAAAAGATTTGCTATGAGGTGACAAAATTACAAATTGATGCATCTAGGCAGATGTGTCATGCTGTAAAAAACCCGTGCCACATGAAACCGATGCAGCAGTGATGCAAAAGATGCACCATGTTGCAAGACAGGCCTGACTTCATCTCCAACAAGATAAGAAGCTAAGTCTTCTGTAAATGTCAAAATTGTTGTATATACTGCTCAACTTCTATGTACTCTTTGATATGCTAGACTCCATCTGCACTATGAGATACCTAACCAAAGGCAACACAGGTGATGTGATTGTGAAATGAGGAAAAGAAACTCCACATTTTTCAATTACATCACCAGTGTTTCCTAAGTTTACGAATGACATTGTGCAGATGAAATTTAGGTCTGTCCACGGACACAGAAGAGGTCTGGCCTTTGTTCAAGAGTGAAGTGGACATGACTTACTTCATTGATAGGCCTTCACATGTATTATGTCCTCTGTTCTCTTCAACAACTCGAAATTTCATTTGGAACCCTGAGTAGGCCTCACCTCAAACAAACCTCTGGATAGGACACATCTTATTGGCATCCTGAAACAATCATTTAAAATGTTAGTGTCTTGCGACACTTTTGTGAGACAACAGCAGTGCAAAAGATGCACCATGTTTTAAGATAGGCCTCACTTCATCTGCATCAAGATACTGTTAGTTTAAAATGTATATCTTTAGGACTGTGTAGGGGGCCTGGAGAAGCAGAAGCTTCTGTAAGTGTCAAAGTTGTTGAAAAACTGTTTGTCCTTCAATCTTTTCCCTTGTCTTTTCTAATTTTTAAATACAAGTTTTAATATTTTTCAAATGTTTGTTCTCTCTTTCACAGATTGAAAGTATAAAAATAAAAAGTGAGTAAGTTAACGACAATTATAAGGTAAATGTTTTGTTCTCTTTTTGTTACATTTCTATCACATTCACCTACTATTAGTTCCACAGCTTCATTTCTTTAACCCTCAGTTTCCTGCCTTTGCTACTTTCCTCATTCCTTTCTCTATTACCTACTTACTCAACTCCTTCCACTCTTTTTCTCAGTCCCTCTCTTCTCATAGTTCCTCACTCTTGTTCACTCACTCCGTCTCTATTACTCTTAGTGTCTTTGACTGATCACTCTTTCACTACTTGTTCATAATGCTTTCTCTGTGTAGTTGAAGCACACTAAGGGGCATATTGTGAACACAGCCAATAAAATTATTGCTGTTTTTATTGGCAGAAAACTGCTGCAAAAGTGGTTCAGAAAAGGGGGTGGTGATGAACAGAGTGTCTGAATTAAGCAGACCACTCTTACCCAGTCCAAAGATCAGGGCTTGATCCATCACCGTTTTTTAGCTCACTGCACCATCCCAGCTCAGAACCTGGCTACATGCAAATTAGTCTGTTCCTGTCCCAGTGCATGATGGGAACAGGGCAAACCAAACTACCAAGCCAATTCTTATACTGGGAAGGAAACAAGCTACCGGGGACCGGTTTCTGGCATTTCAGCCTCGTCGGCCCGGCTTGCTTGAATCCTGATGGTGCAATGAGCAAGGGACTCACATCTGAGAATACCCTTCCACGCTTATGGTGGACAAAATGATTCAGAAAAGGGGGTGGTGATGAACAGAGTGTCTGAATTAAGCAGACCACTCTTACCCAGTCCAAAAGCGGCTTTAGCGACACATTTCTGCCGATAAAAGCTGCAAAACTTTTATTGGCTATGTTGATGATATGGCTCTATGTTATTTACATTTCTTTGCTGTTTCAATTAATCTTTTTCTGTTATTTTTTCTTTTCTGTTTTCTGTTTTTTCTCTCTGTTATTCCACATGTTTTAATCTTATTTTGAACATTCACTCACATTCTCCAAGAAACTCGTCTTTGTTATTGTTCTACTCTCTTTTTTTTCTTTCACTTCCTTTTTTATTTTGTTTTTCACAATTATACCCTCTTCCATCTTTTCTTCGGTAAATAGATCTATTAAACAGTATCTCTGGTTTAATCCCTATAGCTGTCTTTCTTTTAACATTACTCTCTGTTTACTTCCCTTATACTAACTCTTCTTTTTTTTTTTTTTTTTTTTTGGGTTCGCTCCCGGTTCGCGAACAGGGAAGCGAACGGGGAAGCGAACCAAAAGAAATAGAGCTTGCCAGAGTGCTAAACATTCTAGCAATTTTTTTTGAAAGGGGAGGTAGTTCTGAAAAGAACTTTTTTTTTAATGTTTTTGTTGTTTTATATATTTTTTTTATTTTTCTGAAACTTTTTTGTTTTTTTTTGTATTTTTTGAACAGTTTTATGTTTTTTTTGGTTTTTGCTGGAGGGGAAACAACAAAAAACAGGCATTGGAAAGGGCTCAACAGGAGCAAAAAAAAAAATTACTGTCTGCGGCGTTTAGGGCAATTGTGATTTTCATAAGCTCGGTTGATTAAGGTAATACTCATATTACCACAAGACAATAATGCACCACAATACAAGCAGGTAAACTTCATATGGACAAAGTTGTCCTGAATGTTTGGCACGGTTTCCCGTGCCTCTGCTGGTGTCAAAGATATCTGTGATGATGACCTGGCCACAGGAGTTGTTGGGTTGTCCTGCTGGTCACGTATCTCTGCCCGGCTGTAGTTTAAAGGATGCCACCTGCTCATATGACGATGCATGGTGTAGTTACCGAAGCTGTATTTTTTTAAGGTGCCTCTAGATAACTTCTCCTTACATATGAGGCAGGTGACATATCTGGCATTTACTTTCTTCTGCCCATCAGGGATCGAAAAAAACTGCCAAATAAAACTGGTTTTCCGATGAGAAACCCGGGGCTGCTCTTCTAAAAACTGTGGTCCTTCTGTCTCCTCTTCCTCTTGCTCATCCTCTTCCTCCTCTGTGTTGCTGATGAACTGGGGAGGTGGTCCTCTCTTCCCATGAGGAGGTGGTGGTGGTGGTGGGGGTCCACCAGCTGAAGCTACCAATGAAGCCATTGCTGAACTATCAAAAAAGGTCTTCCTCTCACAAAGATGAAAGTCAGAGTGAGGAAAGAAGGAGGGGTTTTCATCATTTGGGAAAAACAATAGTTCTAAACCAATGAAAAGTGTTATTTTTAGGTCACCTGACCTAGCCTTACATCATTATGAAACCAAAAGTGAAATGAACCAATGAAAAGTTTTATTAACAAGTCACATGACCTGTTACGCTTACGTTACGCGCTGCGGAACGCGCCCCGGATCGCTTCTGGGTCGCTGCGCTTCGCGCCTCGGTTCGCGCTCCGGAGCACTTCCGGGTGCGCTAACGCGGCGCGTCATAAGACGCATTACGCGGCAACGCGATACGTCGCGCTTTCGCGACGCGCCCCTGATCGCTTCCGGGGAGCTGCGCTTCGCGTCTCAGTTTGCGTACCGGAGCACTTCCGGGTGCGCTAACGCGGCGCGTCATAAGACGCATTACGCGACAACGCGATACGTCGCGCTTCCGCGACGCGTCACGATGTTGATTTCTAAAGCGGCAGTTGCGCAAACGGAACGTTTACCGGTTCGCGGACCGGGTCGCGGCATCAAATTGAGCTAACGGGAAGCTTCCCGGTTCGCGAACCGGGAGCGAAGAAAACAAATATATTAAAAAAAATTTTTATTAATAAACATATAACATATATTTTTGGATTTAAAGAAGAATACATTTTACAGCTACAGATATTAGCTTTTAAAAAACCAATGAAATTCACTGAAAAAACCATAGGTTATAGACCATATATAGTTAGGAATTAGCATTTACAAAACCTTGAAAATTCACTGAAAAAACCATAGGTTATAGACCATATATAGTTAGGAATTAGCATTTAAAAAACCTTATTTTACTCACACAAAACCATTGAAATTCCATATATAGTTAGTTGTACTAACTATATATCGCGCACCCGCAATCCACTGCTGATCATGTCACATATTACATCATTCATGACATGGTCAGTGACATCACTGATGACATCACTGATGACATTTCAAATTACATCACTGATGACATCACTGATGACATCTCAAATGACATCACTGATGACATCACTGATGACTACATCCAGTGACTGTATAATTCTGTAAAGTTAAAATATGTCTTACATATTGAAGAATGAGTGGATGTATAAGTGTCTTGATGAAGGATTTAGTAGGGGCATGACTGACTGTATGAGTGACTGATTAAATGTGTCTCACTGAGTGCATGGGTTAGTGACTAAACTGTCTTAATTTGTGCATCATTATGTCTGTTGTTCTGTAAACTGCTGCATGTGTTGATCAGTAGCTATATGAGTAAGTATATGGGTTATTGATTGGTTGCCCAAGCATTTGTATGGGAGACTGAGTGTGTGTGTGGGTGGCTGGGAGGTGTATGACTCTCTGCATAGATGTGTGAGCAGTTGATTCACTAGATGTATGGGTTCAAAAGTGCATGTGGAAACAGCTGTATGGGCGGTTGACTGTGTGCATGAGTGTATTGGTGAATGAATGGATATCTCAGTGCTACATGTCATAGTAAGTACATATGTAAAATACAGTACATGTGAGAGTTGACATATATAAATAACTGTGCATAAGAGCCAGTGAATGTGTGAGTGGCTGTATGGATCATTGTGAACTTGTATCCAGGATTGTATAAGTGAGTAAATATGTTTTAGTATATGTTTGAATAAGTAAGGTGTGTATAACTGTATAGTTGAGGAAATGGAGGTGTGATTGATTCTTTGCATGACTGACTAAGTGTCTGAGTAACTCCATGGATGAGTGACAGTCTGTGAGTGTCTGTTTACACTGAGTGTATCTAAGGTTATATTAGAGTCTGAAGAGGTTCATCGTATTATCACATGAATGATGTCATCAGTGATGTGATCAGTAATGTCAAATGAGATGTCATCAGTGATGTCATTTGAGATGTCATCAGTGATGTCATTTGAGATGTCATCAGTGATGTCATCAGTGATGTCATTTGAGATGTCATCAGTGATGTCACTGACCATGTCATGAATGATGTAATATGTGACATGATCAGCAGTGGATTGCGGGTGCGCGATATATAGTTAGTACAACTAACTATATATGGAATTTCAATGGTTTTGTGTGAGTAAAATAAGGTTTTTTAAATGCTAATTCCTAACTATATATGGTCTATAACCTATGGTTTTTTCAGTGAATATATATATATATGTATTACCTACTGGCGGCCGCCAGTAGGTAGTTATAGTTGGGACCTATTATGAATAGGAAAATTGCAACATTCTATTGGGAATAACTTTGGCGTTGATTGATGAATCTTCTTGACATTTTCCAAACGTTCGGCCAGCTCAGTTCCGCTCCTTCCCAGAAAGTTTGAGGGTGATTGGTCAAGTGGGGGCTGAGAAAAAAGGGGGGTCCCAAAATGTGTTTTCCCCATGCAATTTCCCATGGGACCTTTAGCCACGGCTACAGCCCGAACGGCTTAACGGAATTACACCAAATTTGGCGGAGAGGTAGTACTCAGTTCCGACTTGTGCCTTTTGCTTATATGGATTCAATCTGTTCAGTAGTTCCTGAGAAAATTATCGGTAAATTCATTTATATATCTATGGGTGTGGTGGATCCGCGGATTGTGCGAGGATTGGCATCGTAGCATAAGGGCACCGTTCCGATCACGCGCTCAATGCTAATTGGCTGTCAAGCGATTGTAGACATTCGAAACTAGGAACTGTTGGCAGCCATTTTATTCCTCGGTATAAGTGAGGCTGAAGAAGTCTGTGAAATATGTGTGCAAAACGTGAAAAGGGGGCAGGGTAGACACACCCTGACCGACTAGGCCTGCTCAGGGGGTCCCATGAGGACCCCTAGGGCAAAAAAATAAAAATAAATGCAGGATGCGCGTAAGATCCGCGTATTTCGCCGCCGATAAAAAGAAGCATGTATTTTTTAGATATACATCAAGCTTATGTGTTTTGATCTTGGGTGGCTCTAAAAAGAGCCCTTGTGTTTATTGAGAGATTTTAGTACCTACAAGTAAGTACAGATGCAGAGTCTAAAGTTCAAGAGTTAGACTCTGTTCCCTTCATCTGTAAAATGTATACCATCTCTCCTATAGATGCAATGAATATTGAAAAGCAGATTGTTGTGGTATATGGACCCCATTCTATAGTCTCGGAGAAAAGCAGAAACTAATTTATTCACATGTTTCCCAGCTTTCTCATTCTGTGACAAAATTGATTGGACCAGTTCCATTTCTGCCTTTGGCATACGTTAGAATAGACAAAGGCAGTTTGGGGGAAAAGTGACATCAATTCTCCAAAGGTGTCCTTCATAAGCATTTCCAGACCTACCCCAGTCAAAGTGCCTAGGTCATTGCCACCACAGTGCACAATTATGAGGTCAGGGTGTTGGAGATACAAAAAGGATTTATGCTAAAATGGTGGATAAGATGCAGTGTTGAAAACATAAAATAAATGATTGGTTGTTTGACAACATTCCACACTGAAAACTAGGGTGCATGTTTCTGTTTTTTAAAACCATGATTCTTATTGGTTATCAGAAAGTGATTGAAAAGAGCATTACATAGGATAAGCTGGTATATTGAGAAGTCAAGCACACTTGCTGTTTTCATTAGCAACATTGTGTGATGAACTTTTGACCTGTGTGCTCAGTTAAGTGTTTCATGAAGTGTTTCTATGGTAAAAGGCAGAAGGCAGAATGGGGGTAGGGTTCAAATGTATGTCGTTTGGAGAGGATTGAAATGTCTAACCAATAGAAATGTGTGTTTGGTTTTGAATTAATGTGGGAAGCAATGTGATTTGATGTGAAGGTGTATATGTGTTCAAAATGAGAGGGAAACTCTGCCATTCTATGGTTCTGGTGAGAGGTGTTGAAAACAGAGATTCTGAATAAGAAAATCTGCTGTGTGACTGACATACTTCTTATTCTACAAAACAATTGGAAAGGTGAGTTATTAATTTGTGAGGGAACGTATGTGGTGCATTTTGATTTTAATCAGAGTAATGTGTTTGTCCTACTACAGTGCAGGGAATACTTTTTTTTCTCTAGAATTTTATTGTGAGTTTATGTGCATTTAGAAAGTATTTTGAGATAAGCATTTGTTTATTTTGTGTGTTTGCACACAGATAAATAGGCTGTTATAATGTTTTGGTAGAATTAGAAACCAGTTATTTTTTATGTATTTGCAAAATGAGTGAAGTTTCTACATTAAAATGCAGTACCTATTCTACACTATGAAATATGTTTTGATAAAATAGAAGGGATAGTGTCATTTGTCTAGAATCACACAGTGAGTCTGTGCATTTAGGAATCAGTTCATGTGTTTGCTGACAAGTAATGTATTGTGTTCTCACATTTTGGTAGAATTAGAAAATAGTCATTGGTTATGTGTTTCCAAAATGAGTTTAGTATTAATAGTAAAATGCAGTTCTGAAATATATGGAATGCATGCTTGATGTTTTTGCACACAAATATGTACATGTAGTCTTGCAGTGACATTATCCCCAGTATGATTTCCTACACTACCCAAACACCACTGTAATACTGTAAATCCTTAATCTACCTCCAGCATGACTACCTACACTACCTGTTCATCACATTACTACCCTAAACCTTAAATCTACCCCAGCAGAACCTCCTACACTACCCAAACACTAGTTTATTTCCTAGAACACTACCCTACCACGACCCCCTACACTACACAAACACCACTGCACTACCTTGAAGCCTAAACACTATCCCTACCATGACCCTGTACACTACATAAACACCAACGCACTACCCTAGAACACTACCCCAGCACGACCTCCTACACTACCCATTTACCAATGCACTACCCTAAACTCAAAAAACACTATAACAGCATGACCCACAACAGTACCCAAACACCATTGCACTACCCTAAACCTTAAATCTACACCAGCATGACACCCTACACTACCGAAACACTACTGCACTACCCTAAAACACTACCACAGCACAACCCTCTATACTACACAAAAACCAGTGCACTACACTAAATTCAAAATCTACCCCTAGTATGACCCCCTACACTACATAAACACCCCTGTACTACCCTAAACACTAAAACAGTAACCAGCACGACCCCGTACACTACTCAAACACCATTGCACTACCCTAAACATTACATCTATCCCAGAATGACCTCCTACACTACCCAAACACGACTGCACTATCCTAGAACACTACCCCAGCATGACCCCGTACACTACCCAAACACTACTGCACTACCGTAAAACACTGCTCCAACACGACTCCATACACTACACAAACACCCCTATACTACCTTAAACTCTAAAACACTATCCCTATTATGACCCTATACACTACATAAACACTATTGTACTTTCCTAGAACAGTATCCCAGCGTGACCTACTACACTACTCAAACACCATTGCACTACCCCAGCATGACCCCCTACACTACACAAACACCACTGCACTATCTTAAATCTTAAAACACTATCCCTAGCATGACCCAGTACACTATATAAACACCACTGCACTATCCTAGAACATTGTCCCAGAAAGACCCCCTACACTACACAAAGACCAATGCACTACTCTAAACCCTAAATCTACCCCAGTACAACCACCTACACAACCGAATCACTAGTGTAGTACCCTAAACTCTAAAACACTACCCTAGCACAACCCCCTACACTAATGAAACACTGTTACACTACCCTAAACCTTAAATCTACTCCAGCACGACATCCTACACTACTGAAATACCACTGCACTGCTCTACAGCAGTACCGCTACTTCCTACACTAGAAAAACAACACTGCACTACTGTAAATTCTAAATCTGTACTGTTGCAAAACCATAGGGACTGTTTATGTACCATGTAGTAATCTATTTACTAAAGTAAAAGTGAACTAATTATGAATTCACTCAGTGTCTTTCCTTATAATATTGTGATCATTTATTAAATATGCATGTACTCATACAGTGCTTCAGGTTCTAGTGTTATGGAGTACTTCAAACTGCTATGTTGTTATGTATGTAGTGCTCTTATCACCTTCACAGTTGTGCTTCAGGCCTACAGTTTTTTAGTCAAAATTTGTATGAAATGTGTTTGTATAGTAATAAAAATGTATAATTCTTTTAAGTTATTAATAAATACTTTTTTATGTTTATTTTTTACAGATACTGTTTATTATCGTTAAAATAAAGTTATCATGCTGCAGAAAGAAAGAAGAAGAAAAAGTCACAAAAAGGATACTTACTTGAAAGAACCTCAACCAGAAGTATTGGAAGACCACCATAATGTGGCTAAAATAAGAAAACTTTATGGTAAGACTACAAGAGACTTCATAAAAAATATTACTAGATTCAGAAAAAAAATCCAAATGTGCAAAGCAGTGAAAATGTTCTAAGCATAAAAAAAGTGCAAAGAATAGGAAAGGCAAAAAAGGCAATGTAAAAACAAGGATACAACTTATAGTAAAAGAAAAGAAAATCAATATAAAGAAATCAGCCGAAAATTATTTTACAACAGAGTTGTCCATAATTTACTGAAACACACAAAGAAATATAGAAAGAGAACACAATTTTATAAAAAGAAGAAACATATTGAATCCATTGTTAAAAAGGCTTTTATAGTAAAGAGGAAACTCTTCATTTTAATTTTGAATAGAATTCGATCACTAGATAAACCAATCTATTTAATAAAGGCCTTTTTTAATGAAGAGAGTTATTTACAGAGCAATGATTTGTTGCATGCAGTTGACACCAGTGGTCGAGCTTATGAGGTTAAAATGGTTGTCCAATTGAGAAAGAGCAAATGGTTCTTAGAAATGCAGAAGAAGTGATAGCTGATGAAGTTCTATGCAGACGTCCTAAAGCCCCAGTGTACACTTGGGATTGTAGTAGTATTTGTAGTGTGCGACAAGAATCTATTGATAAATTACGTAATTTCTTACAAGCATATTGTAAAAAAAGTGTTAAACAAAAGATGAAGGTGTTGCAAGGACTAGACCCTTGCAGAGTGAGAAAACACACTGGTTTCCAAGGTCATTTTCTGGCTTGTCTTTCTAGGAAAGTATGTCAAAGTGTTTTTCACCATTTCAGGATGTTGGCAGTACATCATACTCAAATGCGGAAGTTAGTGAAAAGATTGAATTATGCAAAAAGTCCAGCACTAAAGTTAAATGAGTTGAACAGTGCTCTTTTGCGAGGGTCAGTATCAGATGTGAAACAGGTTTGTGATGATATTGTGTTTTGTTACTTTGGTCCTGAAGAAGAGAGTGAAGAAACTCAGACATTAATAGACGAAAATGTTGAACATAGTTGTACAAAAAATTTTGAAAATGAAATTACAAAGTTTAAGGCGATTTCAGGTGATAGGCTTGGATTTGTTGTCACCAAACTCACTACAAAAATCAGACTAGGAGTGTTGATCTGTATTTAAAAAGTGAAAAAGAAAATAATGCTACGCGGAAGGAATTTGCAACCAATTTGTTGGTAGAGAATTGTTTTGATTTGGGTTCTGATCAGCGTATTTGTAAATATTGTTATGACAAATTAGATGACAATAGCATGCCTGCTAGAGCTGTGCATAATAATTTAGAGTTAGTTGCTATTCCTCCAGAACTGACAGATCTCAATACCTATGAGTCTATTCTCATTCAATGTTTGCACCCGTTTCAGGATATTGTTGGAATGGAGCCTAAAATAGGTAAATTGCCTCCTTCAGATTTGCAAAGAGGATTAAAAGGAAGAGTTGTGTATATACCGTTAGATTTAAAGAAAAATATTGAAACTATTGGTATAGACAGTGTAGAAAGTGAGCCACTAGTTATTCTTGGTAATGGTGTGCCAACAAAGAATAAGAACATCTGGCAGGAGTTAGTGGATGTTATGAATGTGCAAAAGGCAACATTGTATTTGATAAAACACAATGCATACTATAAGAATGTTTATATAGGAGAAGAAGAAATAGTTTGAGCAGAAGACACTGAAACGTCAAGTGGACAAATTGAAAAAGTGGATATGTTAAGATGTGAAGAAATCTATGAACATTACAGTGTGCATCCACCTTTACTTTGTTTCTTTGGCTCTCTTCTCTTGATTTCCATCCTCTAAATTTTAGCTTTGTTCTACACGTCTTCTCTCTTTATTTCTATCTACAGCTTTGTTTCTACACTTCTCTTCTCTTTAATTCTGTCTACATGATTATACACCTGATTATGTTCTTTTCGCTTTTATTAGAAAAGAGGATATTACAAAGTGATGGGAAACACTATTGATTTGTTCCAAATGAAAAAAGCAAAAGGAAGTCCCATGAGTGTATGGGAAGAGTGCTTGGAAGCTCGTTGTTTTCCACAGTTGTTCCCAACTGGAAAAGGAGGACGTATGATGAACGTCCTGTGCAGATTCCTGCATCTGAATATCGGACAACAAGATTATATGCAGATCCAAGATTTCGACAATGTATCCCTTATATATTTAATCTTTTGTTTGAAAGTGACTTGTCTGGACTTTCATATGCAGTCAACCATATTCTGAAATCTGGAATACATCTGCAAAATGTATCTGCAAAAGATTTTATGGATAAAGTGCACCAGAGAGATGATCATCTAGAATCTCAGCTCATTTTTGATGGCATGTCAGCGGGCACTAATGAATATTGGTACCATCCTCATAGGGAACTGGAATGTATGCTACGAACTTAGGAACTACAACATAGCTCCTTACCCTGAGCTGTGCTGAGTACGCTTGGGATGATTTACTAGAATTTCTTCGAGAGGCAAATTCGAATATAAAAAACATTGAATACAAGACACCTGGAGAATTGTGCTCTTTGGATCCTGTTAATGTATGCAGGTATTTCAATCATAGATTTGAGGCTATGATGTCTTTTATCTGTAATAAAAAAAATCCTTCTCTCTGAGAAGTTGTGGATTTCTTTTGAAGAAAGGAGTATCAAACAAGAGGTGCTCCTCATATACATATGCTGTTATGGATTAAGTACGCTCCCAAATTTGGAACAGATGCGGATGATACTGTTTTGAGTTTTATTGACCAATATGCAACACGTGCTGTCTCCAAAAGCACAGAAGAAAACTACTTAAGAGCACAAGTGTTACGATTCCAAAGCCACCGATGAGGAAAATACTGTTGACGAAAGAACAAATCTAAGGACAAGTTCTACACCAAATGTCGTTTTGGATTTCCAGTCCTGTAATATCGAAAGGAAGAGTGAACAGTTTTATGTTATCTTTGCGACATACTATCACAAGAAAGTCTCCCAAAAATACCTACAACTTAAGAAGAAATGAACAGTCAAAATACATAAATGACTACAACCCAGTTATTATGTCCATGTGGAATTCTAACATGGATATTCAATATGTTGCGGACAATTCCATTGCTATTGCTCGATATGTAACATCTTATATTACAAAATAGGAAAAGACAGAATTGAAAGAAATGTGGGAAGAGATTTCTCACAAGACTCTACGAAAGAAATGATACAGTTTCAGTTTGAAGATGTTATCGCATCGAGAAATCGGAGCATATGACTACTCAGATCGGTTATCATCTGCAAGTCTATACTCTAAATCTACAAGAATCATTGATGTGACTCTAGGTCTTGCAGCAATGCGAAATCGAGTACTGAAATCTGTACAAGAAATTTAATATTTAGCAGCAAAAGATCCAGAAAGTACAGATATTTTGACAACGAATATGTTGGATACATATTACCCAAACAGAAGTCATCATCTTGAGAACATGTGTCTCTATGAAGTGCTGCAAAACTACACTTTTAAACTGAATACTACAGAGAACTTCAATGATGGAAAAAGGATGTTTGGTGAAACAAACGAAAGGAAATTTGATTAGTCACAGGAAGCTGAGTTGTGACACTGCTGATAAAAGAGAATTTTACTATTTAACTCTTTTACAACTATTCAAACCATGGCGTTCAGAACTGGAATTACTTGGAGATTTCCAGAGCTATGAAGATTTCTTTAATGCTTGTAAAGATAGCATACAATGCAGTGCTTTTGCACATTATGTGAAAATGTTGAACAATGAAATTGATCAAGAAGCTACAATTGCAGCTGAGATTGCTAGAGACAGTTCTCAAGACAGTCAAAGTTTTGCTGCGCTGAGTCAAGATCCACTAGGACAACCAATTGTTGAAAACGAAGCAGCAATCGCCATGAATGAGGTGGAAGCAGCAATCTATCAAGCTCAAGAAGATGTAACAAACTTAGGAAACTTGGAAGAACCACTAAATGTTGAGCAAAAACAAATATATGAGCAAGTGAGACAATAGATTGACCATGGATTACTTCATGAAAAGAAAGAGTGCTCATGCACGTCATTTAAACCTATCCGGATGTACGTGAGTGGACAAGCTGGAACAGGATTTTTTTTATTAAAGTAATTACAAGTTATCTTCAGAAAACATTTGTCTTGTGTTGTCACTGCCCCAACTGGGTTGGCAGCACACAATATTAAAGGAATTACTTTACATTGTTTACTAATGCTACCAGTAGAGCATGAATGCAAATTGGAATACCACAAGCTATATGGAGAAGCTTGTTGTGAAGTTTCAAGAGTCTTGAAGAAAATGAAACTTCTCATTATTGATGAGGTAAGCATGGTATCAATCTTAATGCTTGCCTTTGTGCATTCATGAATGCAGCAAATTCTTAAGACAGAGTATGACGTGTTATTTGGAGGAAAACACGTCATAGTTTTTGGAGATCTACTGCAACTGACTCCTGTAAAAGGACAACCAATTTTTAAAACACTTGCGCATGAAGACACCAGAAAGTCTCTGGGTAGTGTTGAAAATGTGAACATTTGGTCATATTTTGAATACAAAGAACTCATTACAAATATGCGACAGGCAAATGATGTTGATTATGAAACTATTCTCCAAGATATAAGAATTGGACTACTGACAGAACATGACAAACAAGCTTTACATACTCGATTACTTTCCAATTTGTTTCCAAATGAAAATATACTTCCTGAGAAAATATACATGGAAATTGCAGATAAGAAATCTGTAATCTGCTCAATGCCAACACTGCGTGAGTATTCTATATTCAATTAACAACTTTTGAAAACAGGATAATGAAGAAACAATGAAAAAGAAAGCCATCGATAATATAGAACATGAAGGAATCACTATTATTTTGACCGAAAAATTAAAGACAAAATTGGATTCTTTAGAAAAATCAATATTTAAAACTGCTGGTTTAGAAAAGAATCTATATGCATGTAGGAATTGTCGGATAATTTTAAGGCATAAGTTGGATGTAGAAAAAGGTTTAGTTAATGGAGCAATGGGCAAAATTGTGGATTTTGGTAATTATCAAAATAAAGATGATACTGAATTCTTAAAGATTAAATTTGATCAGATTGAAGAAGTGAAACAAATTGGTTGTTGTTCGTTTTTTTTTTGCTTGTTAAAGTTGTATATGTCTGTAGAAAACAGTTTCCACTTTCTCTGGCATATGCAGTGACTATTCATAAATCTCAAGGTTTAAGTGTTGACAGTGCTTTGGTGAACATTGGAAATTCTGTGTTTAAAGAAGGTATGGCATATGTTGCTTTGTCCAGAGTCAGAACATTATCTGGTGTGTTTTTGATTGATTTTTATAATACTAAGATTACTGCAGATGCCAACTGTGTCAAAGAGTACAATAGGCTAAGAAGAACATGTGCTCCTAATTTAGGTCAATATCATGTATTTGAAAAGCGTGTGGTTGCTCGAAAAAGAAGGTATGAGGATATCTGTACTGAAGGTGTAGAGAAGGAAAAAAACAAGATAATGTTGTGGTTGCAAGCAAAAAGAAGAAGGACACTGTTGAAGAGATTGTTGTTTTTCAGTTTGAAAATAGTTCTGGTGTCAACTGCTATGCTAATGTAGTGGTCAATGTTGGTTTTTTTCTTGAAGGTTTGCAACAGCAAATTAAGGAGAATCGTGAAAAAAGATTTTTTTCCTTGTTACATTCTCTTTTTGAAAAATTGAGAACAGATAAAAGTAAAATACAAAGTGTTTCTGATGTTCGTAATATTTTGGATGTATGTTCTGGTTCTACACAATTTACACAAAAAAATCCAACAAGATGCTCAGGAATTTCTAATGTATTTGCTTACAGAATTGGAAAATGAAGGTGTAGACATAGAGAATATTTGTGGCCTTTGTTATAAATGGGAACATCAATGTGAAAATTCTATGTATACATGTAGCACTAATGGAGACACTGAAAGATTTTTATATTTGACATTACCGGACTGTAAATCAGTGTCTTTCAGTAAATTAGTTAAAGCTGCGAACTAAAACATGGAGTGTAGGCAATGCAAATCAGAAAAACATTATTTATCCAAAGATATGGAAAATATATAATTTTAATGTTGAAACGTTGTACAGCTGACGGAAGAAAATTGGACACTTTAATAAAACATTTTGTAGCTACACAACTATCAATATCAGGAAGGACTTTTATAGAAGTAGCAATAATGTTCCACAATGGTCCTTCAATAAAATCTGGACATTACACTGCATATCTCAAAAGTGAGAAAGGCTTAGAGTCTTTGTAATGATGCTGAGTTGGTTTTCACACAACGTTTGCCTTTCGAATTATCACATTCCTACCTAATATTTTCAAAGCCAAAGTTTTAGGAAGATAATTCAGCCTCTGAGGAATTTATTCTTATCATTTCATAGGATTATCATTGTACAATTTACAAAATACAATTTGGCCTCAAGGAAATGTATTTCTTTGAATTATGGACTTTTGTTGCACATTGTCCTGGTGTATAATTGGCATTATTTATAGTGTTTATAAATTTAAGTTATAACATTTTCTTAGCCGTAATCATTTTATATACGTGTGATTTGTATTATCTAGTATTTTACTGTACATGGATTATTGTTTTTCTTTTTAAGCAATCTAATTGATTGGGGGTTTTTGCCCGCTGTTATGTGATGAGTACAATTAAAATCACTATTTCTAGTGAAATTCAATACATTCTGAGAACAGCAAAAAAGGCAAAAAATGTACTTTGTAAAATGTTAAAATTATGCTGTGCTATCAAAAATTTATTATTATATATTATAACAATGTTTTCTTTTTTTACAGATATTAATTTTAAGATATCAAATTTAGCACCATTTAGATTATAAAAAACAAGTGAATAAAATGTGTACTGTTTTTTACGTGTATTACTGTTGAGGTAAGTTTTAGTAAGTCTTAAAATACACAATGAACTGTGTTTCCACACAGTTGAAGAAAAGGAACATGGATGGACTAGATTTCTGTCAGGAAATTGAAATGCAAAAAGGTATAAAATAGGGGACAGCTTCAGTACACCTGGCTGCAAGATATATGGTATAGTACAGAATAGATTAATATGGATCTTTTGCAGGTCTTGATAATTTCAGAATTAAAAGAAATGAAACTCTTTAACTTAGACCACATCAGTCAATGTTTTTGCATATGTCATATTAGATCGCATCCCTTCCCTTCAGTAATATATAATAATGTCCTATCAGTTTCCTAAGATGTAAGTAGTTGTAAATGTATCTTGTTCTTTGTTATCAGTACACAAATTTACTCCTGTAATAACAATTGGCCTAGCCATTAACTCTCTTTCTCATTTATAAGGTGAGGAAAAGACATTATGTATACCTATTCTTTTCCATGTAAATATAATCTCATTGTACACAGTACTATGCGTTGAAAAGGTGTTCTATAGGTTTTGCTCTGCATGTTTGCACAGAACACTCATAGAACAAGACACATTTCCAGATTTATCAGAAATCATAAATCTGGACATGTTTGAATGCTACACCATCCTCCTATTGGTGTAGCAAAGCACAACGAGGAAAATTGTTTTCACTTCTCATTTTTTCACTTTCACTATATGCTGCAATGCACAGCATATATTGAAGGAGAAACATGCCTTTACTGATTGTTTTTGTGCAGGAAGGTGTCCCTTCTTGCACAAAAACAATCTCCACATGACACGGACATCCCTGCACCATGGTGCAAGGGTCCCTGTGTCACCACATGCCTGCAGTTTCTGCAGCTGTGCAGAGGGAAGCACAGAGTTGGAACATATTTATGTACATATGTTACATCCTTGCGCTTCGGAAGTACCACAGCACGTTGTAGTTAAACAGTTTACAGTGTCATGCTGCAGCGCTTCCTTATAATTCTGCACTTATGCATTCACCACACATCAGAAATGTATTTTTACAGTCAATTATGCACTACACATATGTTCATCTAAACTTTCACACACTGGCATACTAGCTTAGATCTTTCTTTAACCAGAGCAGTTAGTTCTGAAAATAACTTTTTATTTCTTTTTGTTGTTTTGTGTTTTTTTTGATTTTTTGAACGATTTTGTATTTTCTTTTTGTTTTTTTAAAACAGGGGAAAAATGAGAACTGGGAAAAGAGAACTTAAAACTGGGAGGAGAGGAGAAAAGAAATCTAACAATGGTGGTGGTAAACAGCTCGACAAACCAGATCCACCGACTGTTCTCCATATGCTATAAGCCGTCCACATTTTACACAGCTCATTCTAAGTTTCCCAAATTGGAGACGAATATCAGGGTGTGCGGTAGAGGTTGATGGTGTTGCTCCACTCGTACTCGGGCCTTCTGATGAAGAAGGAGGAGCCTCTCTCAATCTCCTTAACTCCTCCCTTGCATAGTTGACCAGATGTTTGAATTGCAAGTGCTTCCGCATGCTTGCAGATCCGCAGGAGTACTTTTTGTTGTGGTCTCCCCTTGAAAGCACTTCTTTGCATATGCGGCAAGTTACTTTTGCTGCATTCACCTTTTTTAAGCCTGGTTGAAAGTTAAAAAATTTCCAGACAATGCTGGTATATTTTTCCTTTGGTGGAGGTTCAGGAACACATTCTTGCTCTGATGAGTTCTCTAAATCAGAGGATGATGGTGGATTAGCAGCCATGGTATGTTTAAATGAATCTCTTCTCTAAAAAAGAAAGAGCAGCAGATCTTCTCAGGATGTCTTTCTCTAAGAAAAGTTCTAAGAAGAGTGATTGAAATGGGTGGGGTCCTTCAATAGTTTCAATAGGAAGTGTAATGAACCAACCAAATCTCTGTTTTTGAAGTCACATGGGGTGCGCATAGGATGCGCGTAGGATGCGCACACTCAGCACGCACCGTGCTCGCGCCCAGCGCGACTTCGCAAAATTGCATTAAAAAGTGATGTACTTTTTAAGAAAGTTAAAGAAAATTATTTTTATAATTACCTCAGTTAATCTCTTTTCTTAATATTTATATTAAATATATATAAATTAGTTTTTCAACATTAAAAAAATCACGGAAGTCGCGCACCCACCGCATCCGATAAGCATATGACGACACGCGCTATAGCGCGGCTGTCACGTTGCGTTTTACTTACATCTCGCTTATGCGCCAGGCATCGCGTACAAGTCGCATAGCAACCGAGTTGGAAAAGTCGTACCCGTCGCACACCGTACGCGGATCCTAAACAGCGACCCTAAAATGGCGGACACGTTTCACGCAGTAAAAGAGCAGGGTGTTTGTAGAATGTGCAACTCCAAAAAAAAAGAAAAACCATAATGAAAATAATTTAAGTATATTATAAACAATATTAAATAATTAAAAAATATATTTTTATGTAAAAAAATATAATAAAAAAATGTTTAATGTAATTTGAAAAATATCATCTATGTTTTGCATATGTTATAGTTAGGAATTAGCATTTAAAAAACCATAGAAATTCACTGAAAAAAACATAGGTTTCAGACTAGTTATAGTTAGGAATTAGCATTTCAAAAACCTTAGAAATTCACTGAAAAAGCCATTGGTTTTAGAGGTGTTATAGTTAGCTAGACATTTCACTTGAATAAAACCATTGAAATTCCCAAGTTATAGTTAGTTATACTAACTATAACTCGCGCGCCCGCAATCCACTGCAGATGATGTCACATATTACATCATTCATTACATCATGAGTGACATCACTGATGACATCATTGATGACATCTCAAATGACATCACTGATGACATCATCCATGTGACAAACTGATACACCTCCTCATACAGTAGCATAACCTTTCAACACTCATTATAAAATATGAAGTACCATATTTGAAACCATTGATACACCAATACAAGTTTCTAAAAACCCACTCAGTGATTCCTACACCTACACACACATCTAAACACTTACCTATAGATTCACTCATACATGCTAACAAAGATCAATAGAACACTATTAAATATACTTATACACCTACATCAACATTACACACCAGCACATATCCTATTCACTTATGTAGACATCCTACTCACTTATGCAAACAATTGATCATACTTATATTTACTAAGCTACACACTTACACAAACACCATTGTATTTATTTATATAGATAGTAACTCATACTTAGTGTGTTATAAAATCACTATTACAAGTATACAGTTACCGATACATCAATCATACAATCACTGAGTCTTATGCATGCCTTTTCATATACAACAACTGTCATATACACTGTCTTTTATATTTTTAGTTTGTTGGACATATATCATTGATCCTTGACCAAAATTTAAAAGCCAGACATTTTACCAGAAAACATTTACCACAGTGATATGAGATACAGGTACAGAGTACCCTTTAAGCTAAGAGAGGCAAACTGTCAGCAGACACAGCTGACAGTATTGAAAAATATGAAAATATAATTCCTTATTTCACACAGACACTCAGTGTGATCCTTGACCAAAATTTAAAAGCCAGACATTTTACCGGAAAACATTTACCACAGTGACATAAGACAGAGGCACAGAGTACCCTTTAAGCTAAGCGAGGAAAACTATCAACAGACACAGGTGACATTATTGAAAAATGTGAAAATATAATTACATTTTTCACACAGACACTCAGTATGATTCTTGACCAAAATTTAAAAGCCAGACATTTTACCAGAAAACATTTACCACAGTGACATGAGACACAGGCATCCTTGACCAAAATTTAAAAGCCAGTAATTATACCAAATGACACACACAAAGAGAGAGATGTGGCAGGCACAGAGTACCCTTTAAGCTAAGAGATGCAAACTGTGAGCAGACACAGGTGACATTATAGAAAAATGTAAAAATATAATTCCTTATTTCATACAGACACTCAGTGTGATCCTTGACCACAATGTTAAAGCCAGACATTATACCAAATGACACACACAAAGAGAGAGATTGGGCAGGCACAGAGTGAGATGACACACAGGCACAGAGTGAGGTGAGACACAGGCACAAAGTACCCTTTAAGCTTAGAGATGCAAACTATCAGCAGACACAGGTGACATTATTGATAAATGTGAAAACATAATTCCTTATTTCACACAGTCACTCAGTGTGATCCTTGTCAGAAATGTTAAAGCCATACTTTTTTACCATAAAATATTTACCAGAGTGAGATGAAACATACGCAAACAGACAAATGACACACACAAAGAGAGAGAGATGGGGCAGGCATAGATTGAGATGACACCCAGGCACAGAATGAGGTGAGACACAGGCACAGAGTACCTTTTAAGCTTAGAGATGCATACTGTGAGCAGACACAGGTGACATTATTGAAAAATGTGAAAATATAATTCCTTATTTCATACAGACACTCAGTGTGAGCCTTGTCAAAAATGTTAAAGTCATACATTTTACAAAATAACACACACAAAGACAGAGAGATGTGGCAGGCACAGAGTGAGATGATACACAGGCACAGGGTGAGGTGAGACACAAGCATAGAGTACCCTTTAAGCTTAGAGATGCAAACTGTGAGCAGACACAGGTGACATTATTTAAAAATGTGAAAATGTATTTCCTTATTTCACACGGACACTCAGTGTCATCCTTGACCAAAATCTAAAAGCCAAACATTTACCAGAGTGACATGAGACACAGGCACAAAGTACCCTATAAGCCTAGAGATGCAAACTGTCAGCAGACACAGGTGACATTATTGAAAAATGTGAAAATATAATTCCTTATTTCACACAGACACTCAGTGTGATCCTTGACCGAACTTTTAAAGCCAGACATTTTACCAGAAAACATTTACCAGAGTGACATAAGACACAGGCACAAAGTGAGATGGTGCAAGCAGAGAGTGAGATTAATAATTAAACTGTACTGCACTTTTGCTGTGACAGAGATGCTGTGGTATAAACTTACTTATGTTGTAAACTAGTGTTTATATCATTTACTTATTGTAATTGCTATGTAGTATGTTTGTAGTGGTCTATAATATGTTATTTTTTCTTTACCACAGATTGTAATCATCAATAGAAAGATAAAAGAATATGCTGACGAAGGAAAGACGTCAAAAAATATATAAACATGATTTATGGTCCAAGAAAACACAAATACAAGATTCATCCAAAACACAATCTTCAGTGAAAAAAAAGAATGCTCCTGGTGAGCAAACTAAGGACTTTTTAAGGAAATTATTGAAATGTAAAAAAAAAAGATGTACTTTCAAAGAAAAAAACCCATCTCTAAATACAAAGAAAAAACTGTGCCCCTCAAAAAATGTTAGACCTGTAGAAGGAGATGATATTCTCTATAGGAATAGAAGGAGAAATCAATTTATTGACATTTGTAGACAAATGTTTTATAACAGAATAGTTTCAAGTTTATTAAAAAATGTAAAGATGTATCAAAAGAAGAGTGCTTTTTACAAGAAAAAAAAGCATAGTGAAGATTGTGGATCAGGCATTTAAAGTGAAAAATAAATTATATGGTTTAGTAATCAATAGAATTCGTACACTAGATAAGGTAATCAATGTTTTCAAATCAAAATGTAAGTAGAAAAGAGTAATTAATCGGACTCATTTTTGTGATGTTTTTTCTGGAGAATGGAAGCATAATCAAGTTGTGAGCCATTTTTTAAGGAAGAAAGTTACTTTCAGGATAATGATTTGATGCATGCATTTGACACCAGTGGTCGAGCATATGAGGCGAAGGACGGTTGTCCGGTTGAAAAAGAAAAAAATTGTGCCTAGAAATACAGAAGAAGTGTTAGCTGATGAAGTTTTAGGGAGATGTCCTAAGGCTCCAGTGTATACTTGTAATTGTAGTAGTATTTGTAGTGTGCAACAGGATTCAATTGATTTGTTTCTCAGTTTTTTACGGACATATACTAAGAAAAGTCTAAAACAAAAGATGAAGATTTTGCAAGAGTTAGATCATTGTAAAGTGAGAGAAAAAACAGGTTTGCATGGGCATTCACTGGCTTGTCTTTCAGGAAAAGTATGTCAGAGTGTTTTTCACTATTTTAGGATGTTAGCAGTGCATCATAATAACGTGAGGAAATTAGTGAGAAGGTTGTAGTATGCAAAAAGTCCAGAACTTAAGCTAAAACAGTTAAACAGTGCTCTTTTGCATGGAACTGAATTAGATGTGAAGAATATTTGTGAAGAAATTGAGTTTTGTTACTTTGGTGAAAAAGAGGACAGTGCAGAAACTGATACAGTAATAGAAGGTAATGTGGAATAGAATGTACAGATTTCAAGTACAGAACAATTTGAACATGAAATTACAAAGTTTAATGTGAATTCAAGTGAAAGGCCTAATTTTACTTGTGTGTGTTGTCGACGAACTCATTATAAGAATCAGACTAGATTAGTTGATTTATATGTAAAAAGCGAAATGGAAAATAATGATGAGTGGAAGGTTTTTGCAACTTATTTGTTTGTAGAAAATTGTTTTGATTTGGGTTCTGATCAACGTATTTGTAAATATTGTTATAATAAATTAAATGAAAACAGAAGGCCTGCTAGAGCTGTTCATAATAATCTGGAGTTGGTAGACATTCCTTCTGAATTGATGGATTTAAATACCTATGAGTCTATTCTGATTCAATGTGTACATCCTTTCAAGGCTATTGTTCGCATGGAGCCTAAGACAGGGAAATTGCCTCCTTCAGATTTACAGAGAGGATTAAAGAGTTGTTTATTTGCTTCTAGATTTTAAGAAAAATATTGATACAATTGGTGTAGAAAGAGTAGAAGAGGAACCTCTGGTTATTCTAGTTAATGGTGTTCCGACAAAGAGTAAGAAAATCTGGCAAGAATTAGTGGATGTTAGGAAAGTCAAAAAGGCAACGTTGTATTTGGTAAAAAACAATCACTACTACCAAAATGTATATGTTGGAGAAGAGGAAACAACTGTAGAATAGGACAGTGATTTCTCAGCTGGGCAAATTGAAAAAGTTGATGTCTCTAGAAGTGAAGAAATTTATGAACATTATAGTGTTCATCCATTGCATTCCAAAGAAGTAATGGGGAATGCTATTGACTTGTTTCAAATGAAAGAAGCAAAAGGAAGTCCCATTAGTGTGTGGGAAGAAAGTTTGGAAGCTCGTTGTTTTCCACAGTTATTTCCAACAGGCCAAGGTAGACGATATGACGACCGACCTGTTCAAATTCCTGCATCTGAATACCGGACTTTAAGATTATATGCAGAAGATCCAAGGTTTCGTCAATGCATTCCATATTTGTTCCATCTACTGTTTGAGAGTGACTTGTCTGGACTTTCTTATGCAGTGAACCATATACTGAAAAGTGGAGTACATCTGCAAAATGTTTCGGCAAGGGACTTTATGGATAAAGTCAAACTGCAAGACAGTGATTTGGAATCTCAGCTAATTAATCTCATGGCATGTCAGTGTGGTACTAACGAGTATTGGTACCGTCGTCATGGGGAATTGAAATGTATGCTAAGAAACTTAGGAACTCCTACATAGTTCCTCACTCTTAGCTGTGCTGAGTATGCTTGGGAAGACTTACTTCAATTTCTACGAGAGGCAAATAAAAACATTGAAAATATGGAATACAAGACACCTGGAGAACTGTGCTCTTTGGATCCAGTTAATGTATGCAGGTATTTCAATCATAGGTTTGAAGCTATGATGTCTTTTATCACAAACAAAAAAAATATCTTCCGCTTGGAGAGGTTTTGGATTTATTTTGGAGAAAGGAGTATCAAGCAAGAGGTGCTCCTCACATACATATGCTGGTATGGATCAAAGATGCACCCAAATTTGGAACAGATTCAGATGAGAAAGTGATGAGTTTCATTGAACAGTATTCTACATGTGCTGTTCCGAAAAGTACAGAAGAAAACAATTTAAGACATCAAGTTTTATGCTTTCAAACCCATCATTGTGGAAAATACTGCCATAGAAAATACAAATACAAGGACAAGTTCTACACAAAATGTCGTTTTGCATTTCCACGTCCGGTAACATCGAAAGGAAGAGTGAACAATTTTATGTCTTCTCTGCGACATACTGTGGCAAGAAAATCACCGAAAAATACATACAACCTAAGAAGAAATAAAGAGTCCAAATACATAAATGACTACAACCCAGTCATTTTGTCCATGTGGAATGCTAACATGGATATTCAGTATGTTGCTGACAACTCTATTGCTGTGGCTCGATATGTGACGTCTTACATCACAAAATCAGAAAAGATGGAACTGAAGGAAATGTGGGAGGAAATTTCACATGAAAAGAGTCTAAGTAAGAAATTATACAGGTACAGTCTGAAGATGTTGTCGCATCGAGAAATTGGAGCATATGAATGTTCTGATCGGTTATCATCAGCAAGTCTATATGCCAAATCTAGAACAATCATTTGGGTGAGTCTGGGTCTTGCTGCAACACGAAACCGAGTTTTGAAATCTGTACAAGAAACAGAGTATTTGGCGGAGAAAGAACCAAACAGTACAGATATTTTGAAGACAAACATGTTGGATACATACTATCCAAATAGAAGTAGTCATCTTGAGGACGTTTGTCTCTATGAAGTTCTGCAAACCTATACTTTTTAGAGGAACATAACAGAAGATATCAATAAAGGTGTATATGCTGTAATTGGATGTGAAGGCTGTCTGGTGAAACAAAGAAAAGGCCATTTGATTAATCATCGAAAATTGAGTTGTGAATCTCCAGACAAAAGGGAATTTTACTATTTAGCTCTTTTGCAACTCTTTAAGCCATAGCATACAGAAGAGGAACTACTTGGAGATTTTCTCAGTTATGAAGATTCGTTCAATGCAACCAAGGATACCATAGAAAGTCCTGTTTTTTCAAATTATCTGCAAATGTTGAACGAGGAAATACAGCAAGAAGCTACAATTGCAGCAGAGATTGCTAGAGACAGTTCTCAAGACAGTCAGAGTTCTGCTTCATTGAGTCAGGATCCACTAGGAGGACCAATTATCCAAAATGAAGCTGCCACTGCCATGAATGAAGTGGAAAGAGCCATGGAACAAACTCAGGAGGATGCAGTTAACTTAGAAGATTTGGAAAAAGAACTAAACGTTGAGCAGAGACAAATATATGACGAAGTCACAGAACAGATTGAGCATGGTTTATCTCATGAGAAAAAAGAGTGCTCATGTACATCATTTATACCTGTCCGACTGTACGTGAGTAGAGAAGCAGGACCTGGAAAAAGTTTTCTGATTAAAGCAATTGCAACTTATCTGCAGAAAACAACGGAGTCATCGCTGTCTTGTGTTGTTACTGCTCCAACTGGGTTGGCAGCACATAACATTAAAGGGATTACTTTACATCGCTTATTGATGCTGCCAGTAGAGAATGATAATAAATTACAATACCACAAGCTATCTGGAGAAGCTTGTTGTGAAGTTTCAAGAGTCCTAAAGAAAATGAAACTTCTTATCATTGATGAGGTAAGCATGGTATCAAATGTAATGCTTGCTTTTGTGCATTTAAGAATGCAAGAAATTCTTAAAACAGAGTATGTTGTGTTATTTGGAGGCAAACACATCATTGTTTTTGGAGATCTACTGCAGCTAACTCCAGTGAAAGAACAACCAGTGTTTAAAATGCTTACACATGAAGATACCAGGAAGTGCCTAGGAAGCATTTGAATTTGAACATATGGTTAAATTTCAAATATGCAGAACTGCTTCAAAATATGCGACAGGCAAAGGATGAAGATTATAAAAATATTCTACAAGATATAAGAATTGGAAAAGTAAGGGAGCATGGCAAAGAAGCTTTACATGCACGATTATTTTCAAATTTGTTTCCAAACGAAAACATTCTCCCAGAAAATATTTTTAAGAAAATTCCTGAAAACAAATCTGTCATATGCTTGATGCCTACTCTGCAAGAATGTTCAATCTTCAACAACAAAATGTTAAAGTTAGAAAATCAAGAGATTGTGAAACTGGAAGCTATTGATAAAATAGAGCATGAAGGAGCAACTATTATTTTGTCAGAAATGTTGAAATCAAAATTGGATTCTTTAGAGAAGACAATATCTAAAACTGCTGGTTTGGAAAAGACTCTGTATGCATCTTTAAATTGTCGTATAATTTTACGACGTAATTTACATGTGGGAAGAGGTTTAGTAAATTGAGCAATGGGTCATGTTGTTGATTTTGTGAATTACCAAAATAGAGATGGATTTGAATTTCTAAAAATTGTATTTGATGGTATTGAAGAAGTACAACAAATCAGTCGTTGTTCTGCTCGATTTTTGCTTGTGAAAGATTTATATGTCCGCCGAAAACAGTTTCCTGTTTCTTTGGCATATGCAGTGACTATTCATAAATCTCAAGGTTTAAGTGTAGATAGTGCTTTGGTAAATATTGGAGGTTCTGTGTTCAAGGAGGGTATGGCATATGTTGCTTTATCTCGAATCAGAACTTTATCTGGATTGTATTTGATTGATTTTGATGAGACAAAGATTAGTGCAGATCTAAATTGTGTAAAAGAATATAATAGGTTAAGAAGAGAGTATGCTCCAAATTTACCTCAATATCCTCTATTTGAAAAGCGTGTAGTAGGTCGAAAAAGAAGAAATGAGAAAAATTGTAGTGAAGTTGTAGCAAAAAGAAAAAAAAGTAGATGAACCAGTAATTGTAAGCAGAAAGGAAAAGGATTCAGTTAAAGATGTTGTTGGATTTCAGTTTGAAAACAGTTCTGGTGTCAACTGCTATGCTAATGTAGTGGTGAATGTTGTTTTTTTTCTCCAAACTGTACAAGAACAAGATTTAGTTGTTTGTTGAATTCTGTGTTTTATAAATGTAGCAGTGATAGAACAAAAATACAAAGTGTTTCTGAAATTCGAAATGTTTTAGACATATGTTCTGGTCTAAATCAATTTTCACAGAATATTCAGCAAGATTGTCAGGAATTTCTAATGTATATGCTTGTTGTATTGCAAGATGAAGGTGTAGATGTAGAAAATCTGTTTGGCTTTTCTTATAAATGGCAGCATAACTGCGACAATTGCTCCTTTTCAAGTACTACTACAATAGACACTGAAAGATTTATATATTTGACTTCACCAGACTGCAAATCAGTGTATTTTAATAATCTAGTTAGAGAAGCAAATCAAAACATGGTCTGTACTCAATGTAAATCTGCAATGCTATCAACATTATTTATACAAAGATATGGACAGTATGTAATTTTATTGTTCAAACGATGTAGATCTGATGGAACTAAATTGACAACTTTAATTAAAAATGTTGTGGCTTCTCAATTATCAATTTCAGGAAGAACCTTTGCAACTGCAGCAATTATTTTCCATGATGGTCCTTCGACATCAGGACATTACACAGCTTATTTAAAATCTCAAAAAGGCTGGACTAATTGTAATGATACTCAATTGACTTTCAAACAACGTTTGCCTTTTGACTTACCAAATTCTTACCTAGTATTCTTACAACCGAAATTTTAGGAAAGGTAATTGGCCTATGAAGATTGGAGCAGTTAATAAAACTTAGTCTGCTGTTCAAAATTACTTTGTGAGTGAGATTGATTAAGATATTTAAAAACTTGTAGTTGTCATAGAGGTAGTGTAAGTGTATGACATAGTAAGTGATATCAGTATTATAGGAAATGTTAATCATGAGTGAGTCTGAGAACTGAACAAAAGCAGTGTCCGTAAATATGTTGTAATAAAATCTACACCCAATATGGAAGCGTACTTGTCTTGGCCAATGTCGGGCTTTGATAGATTTTTGTTAACAAGGTACCGTTTGGACTTTTTTCACTTACTGCTTGCCGTACCCAAGGGGAGCCACCGAGAACAAGTGCTACCGTCCTGCGGCTGCGACAATGTGTCTCCGCAGGACCTGGTGCACTTCCTATTTATTTGTCCTTACTATGACATACCTCGGAGGCTTTACTTAAAGCCCCTGCTCAAAAATATGAACTTTACACAGGTTAGACCTGCACTTTGTTATTTACAGCTGCTAACCCACAATTACACTTTATTTGTAACTGTTTTTTTTAAACTAGCACTAAAATTTAGAAACAGCATGGAGGGATAAATGTTTATAATTGTTTTTAACATTGTATTGTACATGATGAATTGTGTTTTTTTAATTCTGGAAGAGGTTTTTAGATCGATTTAACCTTTTTCTTTTTAAATTCTGTCTATTGAACTGTGCTTTTATGGTTGTTTGTTTGAATAACCGAATAAAGATCTTTTGAATTTGAATTTGAGTGAGTCGGAGGTGGAAATATAACTATTGTTTCATGATGTAAAAGATGTTGAAGCTTTTCTTTCAGAAACTCGGGTTAATGGAAGTTTAAGAATACTATTGAGTAATTTCCAAAGAAAAGGACTTTCCATATACTATATGGCCTCGTGGAAAAGTATGTGGATCAAAAGTGAGTTAAGATATGTTTTTTCTAAATTTTACAATAATTATTGACATGTTGTGTGGGTTTTTTAAACACAATCTTTTTGATTGTGTGTTTATTTTGCCCGCTGTCATATGATGAGTAGTATTGAACTCACTTTTTTTAAGTGAAATTCAATATATTCTGAGAACAGCAAAAATAAACCATATAACATGTACAAGTTATTTTGTTTTTTGTATTATGAAATATATCTTATACTCCCCTTGTCTCACGCTCACTCACCTATTTCACCCCTCTTAACTCACCCTCACTGCCCTTCTCTCACCCTCCCTCACCCCCGTTCCCTTACTCCACTTCCCTCACTTATCCTCATCCCTATCCTAAAATGCCCTTCCCTCACTCTGCTCCCCCAGTCACCTTTTCACAGTCCCTCTGCTACACTTCCCTTCCCCTTATTTCCTTTCTTTACTCCCTCAGTCATTCTCCTTCCCTTACTCAACTTAGTATACTTTACTCACTCCTTCTCTCACTCCCTCTATTATCTCATATTCTCACTCCTCTTCCCTCACTCACTCCCTCTCTGTTACCCTCACTCCCATTGTCCCCTCACTGTCTTACGCCCCTACATTCACCCTTACCCACCTTCCATCCCTCATTGTCATGATTCCACCCTCTCTCACTCCTCCTTCCCTGTCACTCACTCCCCTTTCCTTAGTCCCATTTCTTCCTTTAGTTTTCCTAACTCACATTCCTATAGTATCTTACTCACCTTCACTTCATTTGTCTCTCCTTCTCTTCCTCTCTATCACTGAATGTATCCATCTCATTATCCGCTTAGTAATTTGCTCTCCCTCTATTTCTTTTTCACTCTGTCTAACCTTCCACATTCCTTTGTTTCCCTTTCTGTGTCCATCACTACTACTTTATCTCTTACTACCCTTTTATGACTTTTAATCTCCTGTCTTGTCTCTTGTATTGTGAAATATATATTGTAAATATTATAACTTATTTTTTTTTCTCTTCCACAGATATTAAATTTAGTAAAAATATGTAATTAAGTTTACATTACTTATAAGGTAAGTTTGACATACAAAATTTACTTTCTCATCACTCTTTTCCTTATCCTCACTACTCTTCTCTCACCCACCCACACCCCTGTTCATTTACTGCGCTTCCCTCACTTATTCTCAATCCGCATGTTTACTCCCCTTTCCCTCACTCCCCTCCCACACTCACCTTCTTTCAGACCTCCTGCTTTACTTCCCTTCCTCTCTCTTCCCTTCCTTCGCTCTTCACTCTTTTCCCTTCCCTTACTCTCCTTACTCCACTTCACTAACTCCTTCTCTCACTCCCTCTGTCTTCTTACTTCCTCACTCCCTTTCCCTCACTCTCTCTCTCTTAGCCTCATTCTCTCCGTCCTCTTAGTCTCTCACTCCTCTTCTGTCACGCTCACTCCCTATAACTCAGCCACACTCCCTCACTTATCTTTCTTTGCTCCCTCACTCAGTCCCTTTCTGTCACTCTTTCCTTCACTACCTCTATCCCCTCATTTCCTCACTCCCCTTGTCTTACCCTCACTCACTTTTATCCACCCTCTTTCATCCCTCTATACTCATGCTCTCTGCCGTTCTTTCACCCTCCTTCACCCCCGTTCCCTTAGTCTGGCTCCCTCACTGCCCCTCATTCCCTATCTTTCTCTCCCTTTCCCTTTACTTTCATCCCCCACTCACCTTCTCTCAGTACCTATGCTTCAGTCTTCTTCCCCTCTATTCTATTCCTTCGCTCACTCACTCATTCCCCTTCCCTCACTCACTTTACTCCACTTTACTCACTCTTTCTCCCACTCCCTCTGTCCGGTCACATCCTCATTCTCCTTCCCTCACTCCCTCTCTCTTAGCTTTACTACCTCCGTCCCCTCACTCTCTCACTTCTCTTCCGTCACGCTCACTCCCTATAACTCTCCTACACTCCCTCACTTAGCTTTCTATGCTCCCTCACTCAGTCCTCTTCTCTTACTCTTTCCTTCAGTCCCTCTGTCTCCTCACTCCCTCACTCCCCTCATCTCATGCTCACTTGCCTTTATCCACCCCTCTTTACTCACCCTCACTGCCCTTCTCTCACTCTCCTTCACCCTCGTTTCCTTACTCCACTTCCCTCAATACCTCTCATTCCCCATTCCTTCACTCCCCTTCCCCTCTCTCTCCTCCACCACTTACCAGCTCTCAGTCACTCGACTTCAGTCCCCTTCCCCTTCTTTCTATCTTTTGCTCCCTCAGTAATTCCCCTTCCCTTACTCACCTTACTCCACTTCACTCACTCCTTCTCTCACTCTCTCTGTCCTTTCACTTCCTCCCTCCCCTTCCCTCACTCCCTCTGTCTTACCCTCACTCTCTCCATCCCCTCACTGTCACTCCCCCTTCACTCACCCTCACTCACCTTGCATTCCTCACTGCCATCAACTCACCTTTACTCACTCCCCTTCTATCATGTGTTCCATGAGTCACTTTCACCCCTTCATTTAGTCATTTCATCCAAACAAATATGCAGTACACATTCATTGAAAATAAGAACGACACAATATGTAAGGAATATAGGTCTTTTTGGAGAATTGGAGGTAGTTCTGAAAAGAACTCTTTTTTTCTTCTATTTTAGTTTTTAATTTGTTTTTGTAAATTTTCTGAATGTTTTTATATATTTTTTGTTTTTTTACAGAACAAAAACAAAACTAGGGAATGCAAAATTGCTCAACAGGAGCAAAAAAAAGGGAAAAATTAGGGATGAGGGGCGCAGCGGTGATCCTTTTTCTTCCTAATAATTTATTCTATGCTTTGCTCCCCATAACAAAGCAATTCATCGCAGTACTTGCACACAAATTTCAAGTCTGCAAAGTCTGGCTGCACAACAGGTATTAATCTTGCAGCTTGACTTCCAGAAGGTGTTGGTCCACCAGTCGAGGTACTGCCGCCATCTCTTGTGGGATTGCGTGCCAGGTCCCTGACACTCTCCCGGGCATAGTTCTGGGGGTGCCTTCTTTGTACATGTCGAATTATAGAGGCGTTGCCAAAACTGTATTTCTTTCTTGGGTCACCACGTGATGGAATTGTGTGACATATTTTGCATTCCACCTTTGCTGCATTGACTTTTTTCTCACCTTCTGGAATGGTGAAAAACTTCCAGATGAAGTGCTCCTTAATTTTTGGCTGAGGAGGGTCCTCATGTAGAAACTCATCAGAGTCACTGCTACTTGGTGCTCTTCCAGCCATTCTTTTCAAAGAATTCAAGAGGAGAAACAGGGAACAGGTCTTGCTCTCTCCAAAGTGAAAGAGGTAGTGAAGGAAATGGGTGGGGTTTTCATTAGTTGTAAAAAAAACTGTGATCAACCAATGAAAAGTGTTATTTTAAGGTCACATGACTTGACGCGTTTACGCTACCCACTCCGGAGCGCTTCCGGGGGCGCTTACGTGGCACGTATGTAGGCGCTTCCGGGGGCGCTTACACGGTGCGTCTGAATGACGTTTTGCTAGATTTTCGGAAATGCGTTTAAAGTTAAAATACGGTTATTTAAAATCAAAAATACTACTTTTATAAGTATGCCACTGAATGTCTTGCATTATTATTTACTTTAAATACATACTTATATTTTTTTTGCACGCGGGAATAGCGCTTACGCTACGTTTACGGGTGCGTTTACGGGTGCGCGTACCCTGTGCGCTCCGAGGTAAAATGATTAAAAAAAAACACAGGAAAAATACATTGAAAAATTAATTTTAGAAAAATATACATTATTTAATTAATTTTATAAAAAATATAATAATTAATAGTGATAAAAAAACTTAATAATTCACTTTAAAAATCGTAGGTTACAAACGCGTTATAGTAAGGAAACCTTTGAAATTCACTGAAAAAACCATAGGTTTAACACTCGTTATAGTTAGGAATTAGCATTTAAAAAACCTTTCAAATTCACTGAAAAAACCATAGGTTTCACACCAGTTATAGTTAGTTGAACATTTTACTCATACAAAACCTTTGAAATTCCCACGTTATAGTTAGTTGGACTCACTATAACTCGCGCGCCCGCAATACACTGCTGATGGTGTCACATATTACATCATTCATGACATGGTCAGTGACATCACTGATGACATCACTGATGACATCTCAAATGACATCACTGATGACATTTCAAATGACATCACTGATGACATCACTGATGACATCATTCATGTGATAATGTGATGCACCTCCCCACACTCTAATCTAACCTTTGATACATCCAGTGTTGAATACAGACTACCATTCCTGAAACCATTGACACACCAATAACAGTTACTATATACGCACTCACTGATTCCTAAGTCTACACACACATCAACTCATTCACCCATACAATCATTCATACATACAGTCACTCATCAATACAACACTATCATATGCACTCATACACCTATACAGACACTCACACACTGCCACTCATCCATGGAGTTACTCACACACCTAGTCAGTCATGCAAAGAATCAATCACACTCCCATTTCCTCATCTATACAGTTATACACACAAAACCTTACTTATTCAAACATAGACTAACACATACTTTTACAATCACTGATACAAGTACATATTGATCCATACAGTCACTTATGTAATCACAGGCTCTCATGTATAGTCATTTATATATGCCAACTCTCATATGCACTGTATTTTATATATGTACTTACTTGGACATGTAGCACTGAGATATTCATTCCCTCACCAACACACCCATTCACACAGTCAACTGCCCATACAGTTGTTTTCACATGCACTCTTGAACCCATACACCAAGTGAATCAACTGCTCACACATTTATGCACAGAGTCACACACCTCCTAGCCACCCACACGCAGCCTCACATACAAATACTTGGGCAACCAATCAATAACTCATATAGCCACTCATATAGCTACTGATCAACACATGCAGAAGCTTACACAACAACAGACTTAATGATGCACACATTCAGACAGGTTAGTCACTAAGCCATGCATTCAGTAAGACACATTTAATCACTCACTCATACAGTCAGTCACGCACCTACTAAATCCTTCATCCAGACACTTATACATCCACTCATTCTTCAATATGTAAAACATATATAAACTTTACAGAAACACACAGACAATGGATGATGTCATCAGTGATGTCATTTGAGATGTCATCAGTGATGTCATCAGTGATGTCACTGACCATGTCATGAATGATGTAATATGTGACATCATCAGCAGTGGATGGCAGGCGCGCAAGTTATAGTGAGTCCAACTAACTATAACGTGGGAATTTTAATGGTTTTGTATGAGTAAAATGTTCAGCTAACTATAACTGGTGTGAAACCTATGGTTTTTTAGTGAATATATATATAAAATATATATATATTTGGCTCAACTTCCTTCGCGGCAGCAAAAGAATCGACCGCACTCCGGTGGTGGAAATCAAACGGGTTTATTTAATCCGTCAAAATCAGAACAGTTATATATATATATATATACAACCTCCGTACACCCGCTGGTTCAGTTTTTCTGGTAGCAGAGGATAGTTATTATTGATTAGTTTGGTGATAATTATTGATTATTGATTATTAACTATATGTTTAACATTAAGAGTTAATGTTGCGTTCTATGTAATCTAGAAGTACAGGTACAGAGCTACCTGGGAATCCCGGGAATGGAATTTAGAAGAGTGTGGTAGGGAACTCACACTGCAGAAGGTTACTCATCAGTTGTAATAATACCTAAAAGCTACAAAGGGCTGTATGTGTTATATTAGGGACTATATCGTATAAGAGTGGAGTGTGAGTGATAGCAAAGGGTCCACCTGTGAAACTTTGACCTTATCTCAAGAGGAGTATCCCTAGAGGAGTAACAGGTACTCCCGAGCTTAATTGAAGGGTAAACAGTGGTTTTTACTCATAGTGTAAGGAAAAACGCTCTTAGAAGAAGTGAAGAAACTATCTTTGGTTTAGAGGAACAGACAGGGTAGGGCTGTTATTACGTTGTTACTAACAGAAAATGATCAAGAAAAGTTTGAAAAATACATTGCACTATTACCTTGTGAAGGGAGGCTCAGTAGCAGGAGTCATACTGACATCACAATGGCATTGGTCAGACAGTTGGGTGTGCTATACGCTCTGATTGGCCAGTAGACAAGAACTGCGCTGGTATTGGTTGAGGAAGAAAAATACGTGGTAAGCTCTGATTATATTGTCAGTATGAATTGTGCTGGTATAGGACAAGTGTTAGTGCAAGATTTGAGAAAGATTAATATAATAGTATTACCCTGTTGTCCAGGAGTACCAAATCAAGCAGTGATCCTTTATCAGATACCTTGGCATGCACATTGGTACACAGTGATTGATTTGTGCCAAGTGTTCTTTCTAATTCCTTTACATCCGGATAGCCAATATCTTTTTGCATTCTGGTTTGGAGATCATGTTTTGGCATGGTGCCAAGTTCCTCAAGGGTACAGAGAAACTCCCTCGATTTTCAATCAGATTTTGAAAAAGTGTTTGGAAACGTTGGTTATTCCAGGAAATTAATTTTTGGTTCAGTATATTGATGACCCATTGGTGTCATCAAAAGCACGAGAAGCTTGTGTCACTGACATAATTGCCTTACTGAACCATTTGGCAGAAGGAGGACACAAAGTGTCACCAGAAAAATTTAAGTTTTGTTAACAAGAAGTCCAATATTTGGGACATAAGATAGAAAAAGGAGACAGGAAAGTGACACCAGAATGATTCAACAAATGAGCTTGCCTAAAACTAAGAAAGAAGTGCAAATGTTTTTAGGAATGATTGGATACTGCCACCAGTGGAACAGTGGTTTCTCACTGCTTGCAAAACCTTTACAGAAGTTGATATGAAAGGATGTGATAGATGCAATTGAGTAGGATGATGAAAGTATGCTAACATTCATAAAATTGAGAGATTGCTTGTGTCAATCGCCTGCATTGGGAATGCCAGCCTATGCAAAAGAATTTGCCTTGTTCTGTTGTGAAAGGGAAGGAAGTACACTTTCAGTGTTAAACCAGAGACATGGATTGTTATGACGTCCAGTGGCATACTTTTCTTCTATCTTGGATTCAGTGAATGCTGCATTGTCTTGCTGTTTAAAAGCAGTAGCTGCTACTTGTGTGAGTCTGGAACAGAGTGAATCGATTGTGATGGGACATCCCATAAAAGTATATGTGCCACATTCAGTTGAGATCCTTCTAACAAGAACTCGTACTCAGCACCTGACCCCTAGTCAACTGACTAAGTATGAAAGAGTGATTCTGGATGCTGAAAATTTAAGTGTGATAAGATGCACCACAGTAAACCCAGGAACCTTGTTACCAGATCCATACTGTGAGGAGGTAAAAAAGGAGGTTGATCATGATTGTTTGGATGTGACAGAAATGTGAACGAAGCCTAGACCTGATATTCTTGACGTTCCATTAGAAGAATCAGATACTGTGATGTTTGTGGATGGATCATGTTTGAGAAAAGAAAATAGAGAATTGAGCTATGCATGCTGTATACTGTGGCCGCTATCCTGGAAGCATCCTGTTTAAAAGGAGTCAAATCTGCACAAATACCCAATTGGTCGCTTTGACAAAAGCATGTAAACTTGGGAAGAAATTGAGAATAACCATATTTACGGATAGTCAATATGGTTTTGGGATAGTGCACAACTTTGGCCAATTATGGATGCAAAGGGGGCCTTCTTCAGGTTCTCCTATCGGGAATAGTAAAAATGTAAAAGATCTAATGGAAGCACTGCAATTGCCAAAAGAAATTGCAGTGGCCAAATGTGCCGCACATAAGTCAGAAAATGACTATGTGACCCAGGGCAACAGATATGCTGACCAAGTTGCACAATTTTGTGTTCAAAATACAATGTCTTTGAACAGAGGTTTGGAAAAAGAAGTTACCAATTGCCAATTAATGTTCTAGTCCTCTTTTGAAACATGGGAAGAAGTTAGGCAGTTGCCGGATGAGGCAGATTTAAGAGAAAAGGAACTCTGGATTAAATCAGGTTACACAAGAAGAACATACGATGAGGTATGGGTGTGTCTAGATGGTAGACCAATAATGCCAGATTGTTTGTTCTCACAGATGGTGAAGGTATATCATGGAGCTACACACATCGGGAGAGATGCCATGATTAGACACTTCAGACATGGTACAATCCCAAGTTCAGGATAATTGCAGAGAGCCTCTGCCAATGGGGCTCGATATGTCAACAGCATAATCCAGGTAGAAAGTTGGTTGTCAGTTGGGGAAACATTGGAAAGGCAGAAGGACCATTTACAAGACTGTAGCTTGACTTCATAGAATTGCCACCATGCAATGGTTTGAAGTATGTCCTTGTCATTGTGTGTCTGTTTTCTCAGTGGATAGAAGCTTATCCCACAAGAAGGAATGACAGCCTCACGGTTGCTAAACTACTTTTAAGAGAAGTTATCCCTAGATTCGGATTTTCTGTCACTTTGGAATCAGATAGAGGACGTCATTTTAACAATGAGATAATTAAATTAATTTGTGCAGCTTTCAAAATTGAACAGAAGTTACATTGTGCCTATCGACCAGAAGTCTCTGGAGTGGTTTAGCACCGAAATGGCACAATAAAATCTAGATTAGGAAAGGTATGTGCATCCACAACACTGAAATGGCCTGATGCTTTGCCCCTTGTATTAAAGAGTCTTAGAAACATTCCTGACAGAAGGATGGGATTGAGTCCAGATGAAATTCTCATGGGAAGAGCAATGAGACAAGCATTTGTACTAGGAAACAAACTGAGGAATATAACTGACGATCTAGTGTTAGACTATTGTAAAGGACTAGCTGGTACATTCTGTGTCTCATCAGGTTGGAGAAGACGCAACCACAGCACAGCTGAATCTCGCTCATGATTTAAGTCCAGGAGACTGGGTCCTGGTGAAGAAACATGCAAGGAAAATATGTTTAGTACCTAGATGGAAAGGATCCCATCAAGTTATATTGCTCACGGCGACAGCAGTGAAGTGTGTGGGCTTGCCAAATTGGATTAATGCCAGTCATACACAAAGAGTCCTAAGTCCACCTGAACGACAAGACCGACAAGAGCAGCAACTGGTAGGACAAAGAGAAGAATCAGAAGCTGAAGGTTGTGAAGACGAAGAAATCTGAGTAATAGACTCTGGAGAGCACATCGACGATGAACAACCAAGTACCAGTCAAGTAGAGTGGGCACCAGTTTCTGGGTCTCGTGAGACTGCTGTTGAAACAGAAGAAAGACAAGAATTTGAAAGACCAGAACAAATTGAGGAAAAATTAGAAGAACTATCAACAGAAAATCCAGATCAAGCTCAATAGGAAGATGATGAAATATTAGAAGATTCAGAATGAATTCAGTCAACAGAAAGAGAAAGATCAGAAAGTCCGGGACAAGTTCAGCTAAAAGAAAGGGAAAGCCAAAGAACACTCGAAATAGACCAAGAAGGTGAAAAAGCAGTACAAACTAAGAGGGTCAGAAAAGGTGATCAGTGGCCAAGTGGAGTGAAAAGATATTTTCTAAGAAGGAAAACAGGGAAAGGACGAGAGCAAATAAATGAGGTTTCAAGTCAAACTGAGCAAGAACAATTTAGAAACAAACAAATACAAAAGTCAAGAAGAGTGAGAATTCCAAGCAGAAAATATAAAGGTCTTGTATGGACATACATAATTCTAGAGGACTTTGAGAATTAGATCTGAATGCAGATCAAGAACGTGTTGCTGTTAAAAGAATTGAGGAAAGAAAATTGAGGCCACCTTAAAAGTGAACGACTTTGACACTAAGGCCCCCATTAGGATAATGGGTGGACTTTGTCCGCACGTCATCCTACCGGGGATTGGGACCGCCTGCCATAAGGGGGTATTAGGATGTGCCTGCCACAGTGCACCCCCCACCTCTCCTTCACTCTGGGGGCCCGCAGGGGGCTCCCAGAGTGAAGACCGCATGCCTTTCCATGGCGGCATCGCCGCCGTGGAAAGGCATCTAAAGCAGCTCATCATAATATGGCGGTGTCTATTAGACACCGCCACCATATTAAACCTTTTCTGCCCCGGAAAAGCGGCGGACGGTCTTTCCGTCCGCCGCGGTCCCCCGCCATTCTAATATGGCAGAAGGGAATTTAGGTGCGGATGGCGGGCGGATTGCCCCCACCAGGCTGGCGGTGGCTACCGCCAGCCTGGCGAGGGCAATCCGCCTGCCCTCCTAATGGGCACCTAAGGGTGAAAATTATTGAAGAAATAAAGAAGAAAAAAAAAAAGAAAAAGGGGCAAGGAAGAAAAGCCTTGAAGTGTGGGATCACACAGAGATTAAGGGTAGCAGTACCTCAGCAAACAGACAAGCAGCTTAGCATCACCCACAGATGCACAACTCAGGGATGCCCAGATGCAAACAACATGACTAGAGGACAGTGCTGCTCACACATATGCACTGCACATGAGCAACCATGAGTGCAAACTAGTAGAATAAAATAACACATAACTAATTGTGAAACTGTCCTGAGTGGCACATTGGTACTGTACAAAGATCATCCTCCCACAGTATAGTGTCACACTATGAAGTGGTGGGGAGGGTTACACACTGGCAAGGCATGGGGTGGAAGACATGAGATTGAAGTGGTGTGTACATCAGTAGAGGGCAGGTGAGGAGCATACAGTCCACAAACACATAGAAGAGTAACTCACAATGTGTAGGAATCAGAAGCCATATAGGGGATGGTGTGACTCCTCATACCAGATACAATACTAGAGCTACAAATGTGTCAAGTGACAGCAATGCATGAGAAAACACACAAATAATGTCAGTGTGGCTGAGCAGGTCAGCACAGTGAGCACAAACTTAAACACGACACGTGGCTGATCATCAAAACACAACACAGACTTTGCAGTGACACATTCTGCATACTCACAACTGACAGTGACAACAAGTAGGTGTCCCCAAGGAGTGCAAGGACACACCGACGCACGGCACATTGCTCAACCTACAATTCCTACATGTGCCCACAATCTGAAGCACATGTCTGACAATGTAAACAAACAGGCACTCATTACCTGGATCACACATGTACGTAATCGGCAGGGGCACATACACATCAACGCTATTGACAATGACAGGCCAATCACTTCGTATGACTACTCAAGTGCACACATTCAAATGTACACATGTGACTATGAAGACTGACCCACACAAGATTACTACACATCAACACTGCTGTACACACATCAAGAAAGAGCCCACAGAAATGCCAGACTCTGGCCACCCGCAAGTAATCCTGTGGATAGCATTCACCTCTGTTCTGGTATTGCATCCTACATGATATGTGTAACAATTTAGTAAACCTGAGCACAGAATGATTAGGAGAAGATTAGATCATCACAAACAACCATCATTGCACCCTCGAGCCTCAGACTGAAGAAGAACAAAATGCATGTTACCTCTGGAAACGTCTGAAAAAGTAAAACAAGCAAATGCCAATGTTAAAGTGACATACATGTGTCACATGAACCAATACCCATACATAAAACCTTTTATTTAGTAAGGACATTGACAAAGCAAACAACAGGTGTAACAGTCTTTATTACATATTACCCAGATAGGCATCAAAAGTACAAAACAGCAAGGCCATTGGCTACTAAAAATTCAAAGTATGCACATGTGTGCATGAGAAACTGCACAGGAAATGGGCATCAAAAGTGACAAACAGCAAAGCCATTGGCCAGTCCATTGTTCTGGTCCGCACATGTGTGCATGAGAAACTGCACAGGGAATGGGCATCAAAAGTGACAAACAGAAAGGCCATTGGCCAGTTCATAGTTCTGGACCCCACATGTGTGCATGAGAAACTGCACAGGGAGTGGGCATCAAAAGTGACAAACAGCAAGGCCATTGGCCAGAACAAATTCAAAGTATGCACATGTGTGCATGAGAAACTGCACAGGAAATGGGCATCAAAAGTAACAAACAGCAAGGCCATTGGCCAGTCCATAGTTCTGGTCCGCACATGTGTGCATGAGAAACTGAACAGGGAATGGGGATCTAAAGTAACAAACAGCAAGGCCTTTAGCCAGTCCATAGTTCTGGTCCGCACATGTGTGCATGAGAAACTGCACAGGGAATGGGTAACACGTCCACTGCCATGGGAACCACCCCAGCTCAGGGGATACAAATGGGCAGGTCAGGCACCGCTGTGGGAGAAATGGAGTAAGGAGGGGGACTTTGCTTCAACTGTGGCTTTCAGTTGAACTGGGAGGTGGCTGATTGTCAGGGCCAGTTGGAGGAGTGGACCTGGTAGAGAGAGAACTAGCTGAGGTAGAGGCATCAGTGGCCGTGGGAGCCTGAGGGCTGCTTGGATCGGGTGGTTTGGTGGCAAAGAGGTGGAGACTTGCTGCCGGGAGACACAGTGTGTGAGGGTGAATGTTGAGGGCTGGGTCTCTACTTCTTGGGAATTCGATAGCCCACTATTGTCTTGGCTGGAGTGGGAAGTTGGGTGTGTACAACAGCCTCACTCTCCACCAAAGGAGTATCAGGTGCTTGTGGCTCTCCCTGTGGGGATTTGCTGGATTTGTTGGTATGCTTGGGGTAGCCTTGCCTTTCCCCCTGCATCCCCTGTTGTCCAGCTAAACCCCCCAGTTTGCTCTCTGTCCCAGCTTCACAGGGGTGTGGGTGGAGTTAACGTTGTGGGTGAAACTGCCTTAGTAAAGTGTTTGTGCTTAGTCGTTGCAGGCACCATATTCACATCAGACAGGGCAAGTGTTTGTTTGTCTTTGGGAGCATGTGTAGGGGTGGGACTGCCCTTGAATAGGGGTGATTTTGATGAATGTGATGTTAATGCCTGCTTCTTGGCCTGATGCCCATAAGTGTCATGTGATGGGCTTTTGTGTTCCTGTGTGCCTGTTTTGTGTTGTGGGGATGATGTCTGTGGTCATGTCTACTTAGAGTGCTGCTGTTGTTTGCTGCGTGTGGAGGACTTGGTGCCTGATGGCTGTGGAATATGTGGGCACTCTCATCAGGTGGCGCCACTGGTGGGATGGTAGCAACTGGGAGGGTGGGCACTGGACGATGTGTGGTGAAAGAAGAGGCAGATTTTGAACTTCCTGTGCCCGCCAACTTCGAGGAGTCATCGCTGGAGTCTGATGATGTTGAGGTTGGTGTTTCCGGGCGTGAATCATCCAGGAAACTCCTGTCCCCCTCCGAGGTACTGGTCACATCAGTGTCAGTAAGTTCATGTGTAGCCATTGTGCCAGCAGCTTTCCCACTGGCGTCGGTCCCCTGTCCTTCCGTGCTCTCTGTAGATGCTGCAAGAGACAGAGACATAGGTTCAGTATAGTGCCATACTCACAAACATCATATGCAAGCAAAGTACAAAACTTGAAAATGATACTCCCATGTTGGCCTCCTCCATGTACAGTCAGCATGTGCAACATTTATGCAATCATCAGAAGATGCATGGAAACATGTATAGTTGATAGTAATGCCCCATGTGACATTGACCCAGCCAAATAGCTGGCCGGTGCCTCCTTGTAACCTAACATACTATTCTCTTTAGGCATAACTACGTGTCTGTAGGGGAGATACATATACATCTAAACATGTTGTCTCTGTCACACATGGAGTCACTTTAAGGCAACACCACAGATACAGGATCCTAAATGTCCTTTTGCAATGGCCACAAGCTTTTGCTATTCACCATGTTGTGGTTTTGAAGCACATCTACTGTTGCATATTGGTGTCTTCTGTGTAGTTGTCACAAATGTTATATTGTGCACAGCACACATCTATAAATGCACACTAACATGATGTTCACTGCTGTTCACTGCCAGGTGATGTCTATGATGATCATATTGCAGCATATGTCATAAGGCCACATCTCCGCTGTCAATGACAAGGGTCATTGTTTTAAACACATGAGAAACCACATGTTGTAAAAATGCATAACAGCTGCACTTAACACTGAGGCCACTTAGAAGCCATTGCATCACTCTAGAGGCATCACAGAGCTTCCCACTTGCTCAGGGTTGGGATTCATGCAGTCACTCATACCCAAAGTCACACTTTCGAAGAATACTCACCCCCAACTTGCTGCTGATGGGCCCTCAAGTGTCCATCCAGCTCTGGCTGGGTCACAGCCAAGATGCGGGCCGTTAGTGGTGTCATGCTCCTGCGCGCCAACCTGCCACTCTGAGGGAGCACCCACAGGGTCATCTCTGCCACATTTTTGCTCAGTCAACAGATGTCATCCCACCTCTTCTGACAGTGTGTGTGCTGTCGGTTGGAGACACCCAGAGCCTGCACCTTGCGTGCAATGGTCCTACATATTGCCTTACGCTGGTGGACCTTAAGCTGCAGGCATGGTAGACATGAAGAGGAAGTTTCAGTGACACTGTGGTATGTATCACTGTATGTCAGTATAGGAGCATGAAAAAACATAGCACATCAATACATAAATGTTGAGCAGAGGTCATACAGCATGACGCTCAGTACACTTGCATCAAATAATCTCATAGAAATGTATACATGTATGATGAGGGACACAGTACCTGACCATCTCATACACATGCAGAGTGCCAGCAGAGAAATCAATGTAAAGAAGACCCTCATATGTGATGCAGTAGGTGAATGAGAAATACATACAATACATTTGAAAATGATGTGTAGGAGCAGACTCACTGTGTCCAACACTACACACCCCTTAATGTACATGGCCAGTGAATGACTACCTGTGTCATAGAGGTCAGATTTAGGGCCATGATCTTACATTCTCACACTCTTCTCACGAGGTGTGGTCCTGTCTTGTGCAATCCTCAGGCCTAGGATAGCTCATTCAGAAATAGTTTGGCAAACAACACATATGTTTCACTCAGCCCATTTACTGATGGGTCCTTTTAAATGTGGGCAGTTTCTGTACAGGCCAGTGGGACTCACACTGAGGTTAAACGTGAGCCATCAGAACATTCACATATTTGTTCAATATGAGAGGGGAAACAGTGCCCACACATGCGAGACAGAACACATAATGAAATCAATGGAAGGATGACATCTCCAAATTACATTTATCTGATGTGTCATAGGTGAATTACCACCAAGAATGTTACACTCAAGTATTTTACTCTTGTGCATAATGCACACATATCCAAAGGGGCAATATGAAAACTGTACACACATTCTTCAGTACCCTCTGGACAAAACACATTTGTTGTCACAAATGAACATGTGAAGACCTCATGGACTATGGGCCCGATTCACAGAATGAACTTAAGACAAAATCCTAAACTTACTACAATTTGGTATTCACAGAATGTACTTACTACTATTTGGTATTCACAGAATGCACTTACTACTTTCGGGATTCACAGAATGAACTTACTACTTTCGGGATTCACAGAATGAACTTACTACTTTCGGGATTCACAGAATAGATTTACGACTACTAACTTTACGTCCGCCGCCGGGCCGTAATTTACGCCACGGGACGTATTTTACAGCACTTTGCCGCAAATTACGATCACGGGCCGTAAATTACGATTACGGGCCGTAATTTACGATTAGTGGCCGTTGGTCATGTTAGCCAAGGGGAAACACCTGGCCAAGGTCCACCCATCCCCCAACATGGATCAGCTGACACACAGCAGCTAATCCCAGCCACCAGCTCCATTTTGCCATGGTGTATGCTGCCACTGCCTACCATCCCCCACCATGCTCCAGCTGAAGCCAATTAACACTAATTGACCAGTACCACTAGACACATAAAAGCAGCACACAGTGAAGGAACAGGTTTGGCCACAGAGAGACTGTTACTACAACGCTTCCAGTGCCAGAGAACATGGAGATGAGAAGGAAAACAAAATTCACAGCAGAGGAGACCACCATGCTTGTGGAATACATAGTAAGGCACCACAAGCGCCTACATGGGTTACCACCATACTGCACCAGTGGGGCACAGAAGCAAGAACTATGGCAGCAGATAGCCACTGCTGTCTCAGCCCTGGGCGTGGAGAGGCGAACTGTACAGGACAGAAGCAAGAACTATGGCAGCAGATAGCCACTGTTGTCTCAGCCCTGGGCGTGGAGAGGCGAACTGTACAGGACATTAAAAAAAGTGGCAGGATGAAAATCAGAGGGTGAAGGAGAAATACTCCAGGATAGAACTGAGCAGAGTCCTCCCTGCTGCATGCCCTGGACCCCGCATCCGGATCACCCCACTGGAGGAGGATATCCTAACAACAATACACCCCCACTTGGTCCATGGGCTGCCTGTTAGTGACGTCCGCTACGTGGTACCAGGTAAGTGGAATGAGAAGAAAAAGTGCATGAAGAGATTGTCTGTGTTACACTGTCATAGTGATCATGGAAATTGTCCAAAGTGTATATAAATATATGGTTAGTCAGAGACTCATGTGTCACCCACTAAGTAGCACCACAAGTCCCAGAATCCTTTGCATCAGAAAAGGCTAATACCCACCCACCCTATTAAAAACATATGCACAGTACTGATGCCATACATACACAACCCAGCTAATTCAATAACTGTACATATTGACTGAAAATGTGCAATGACAAATGGAAATTTAAAATTAAGTTAAATAAATAAATTAGCTAAAGACAAACATTAGCAGGGAAGCGCCAGTACCAATGTAACATGCAATTCAACCCTTGCGCAAACATGGATGTGTCGTGTACATATGGTGGAGCACTGTGGTGCAGGGATAGACAGATGTGTGTTGAATCTGATGGTGTAAAGGGGGGGCTTTGCTGAAGTTGTGTCGCAAGAGCGTTGCAACTCCAACAATGTCCATGCACTGCCCATACCTAACGTGCTGTGCCACTCCTTACGTCTGCTTCAAGCAGGCGTAAGGTTGCGTCGCAGCGGCCTCTGATAAGTGATACCGTGAAATCATGTAGATTACACTGACTCACTTGGACGCGGCATATCCCAAAGGAGTGCACACCATGCCTACCTCCAAGCTGACGTTGCGCAGGGCCTCACAACATGACGATTCACCATAGTAGCGTCACGTTGCGAATAATCCTAAATGTGTTGTCTGTTGTACACCACCGTTGTGTAACAGAAGTGATGCAACAACAGTGTAAATTCTTTTTCTAGGGGGTTGTAAACCTGCCACAAAATCTCCAAAAAGTACATCACCCTGTGCCAGCCCAAATCACAAAGCAGATGGTGAGAGTATCCTCTGATGTAAATATGTCCAACACATATCCTGTTGTCCAATTTCCACTCTGCCAAGTCATTACATCCCCAACACACCACTGCTCCTACCTGCCCCGTCTGCGGCAGTTCCGCGCAATACTGTTATCACACAGAAGATATGGGCAAATCCCCGAAACGTTACACAAGCACATTTCCCATTTGTCTTCTTTTCTCTCTTCTCACCCATTGACACATCCAGCCAGAGCACAGACAACTGCAGTAGCAGTGGTCACCGCATTGCATAGGAGGAATCGGCAACGTACCGAGAAAGGCATGTCAACCACACAAACTGGTAAGTCAAAGTGGACAGGAGATGGTCAAAATGCATACATCGTCATAAGACGACAGAGGGACAAATAGTGCCCAGCTATGTAAGTCAACCATTTATGCTACATTTGCTACATTACAATTGGAGTTGTCAATGGACATTCACCTTTAACATATGACATTTGTGAACAGCGAAAGACAAATCATAAAATGTCTTGGCTCATCATACCTTTGTAAATGTGGTATACAACATGTATTACACCAACAGACCCAGAACGGGGAAAGCAATCCTGTAATCGAGGGCAACAACAAGTCAAAAGGGTGTACACACCATATTGTAATAGTGTTTGTAGACCTAATCAAGAAATAGCATTTGCACCGAGACGGAAATGAAGACCAAACAGTGAGATACCAGTCTCTGTAGTATTGACAATGCATACACTGTCCAACTGCTAATCTTTCATACATACTTTATTCAGCACAGTCCACACAGCTGATCATGTACTGCGTACATTGGATGGATAATTTCCGGACATCAACAAAACACGATAGTGGACTTTACCTCTGGATTCGTAGGCATGTCATTGTGACATAGGTAGCATCAAGGTAGTGGGCCCAATCTAAGTTATATGTGGGATCACTCATTACATAAAGTATGACACACTTCTGCAACGGGGGTGACCATGACTGCTTGTGCCCGTCCTGTGCCAGAAATTGAATGCATCACATGTGGCAGCAGGAATGTAAAATTGCTAAACAAACTTATCATTGTAGGTACAATGTGGTCCTCCCAGAACCCCAGACGTCCACTGACTTCTGATACTAGGTTGGACTTGCCATCTGTCCAGGGACAACATACTGCTCCGGTGCTGGGCCACGGTAAGTCAAGCTTGCTGAATGCTTATTAATTGTGCCTTTCACCTCCACCGTATGTGTTGTACAACACTGTTATCCTGCATCACAATATGCTCACATAGGGCATTTGAACACATGGCCAATCAGACCCTGGTGGCAAAAGAGATGCTGACCCAAAATGTATGCCAAGTGTGTGCACAATGGACATACAATAGAACAATGTGTCATAAGAAATGTCCACAACACAACAGGCTTGCAATTCAATGATATGCTAAATCCCTAGCAAAATTAACATGGTCAAATCAATATGAAATTGGTATGGCTGAGGCACACACTGGTGCCAGTTGTGTACCTGTGAGATGGGTGTAGGGGCTGCTAAGGTGAATCTTCATGCAGTTATACCTGCAAAATGAGTTGGCTGAAGAGCAACAGGATAATCCAGTGCAGGTGGGAAGATTCAAAGCTTCTCACCTCATCTGCAATGTGTGATCTAAACCAAATGTTGTCTTCTGCTTGCCTCCCTTCTACCATATTCACATGTATAGGTGAGTGTATGAAATATGAGGTTTGGATGTCTGCTGCACAAGACACTATCTGTTGTCATGTAAGTAGTACCATGATGTTGGAAATGAAGCATGGGAACAGAGAACACTCAAAGGATGGACATTAGTAATCTGTGTTCTCTCATTCAAAAATGAGCTGTGTGACCTCATGGGTAGGGAAGCACAAATGGGCAACATCAGGCCCCTGACAACTGCACATCTCACACATGAACTCCTTTCTGACTTGTCAACAGACAACATTACACCCATGAAAAAAGTTAGTCACAATGGTAAGGGTGAAATCAGTAACCTTCTTATACAAGTTTGTCAGTGGATGTGTCATCTTATTGATGTCAGGGCTGCATGGCTGTAAGCTTGCAAATGCTGCTTGTGAGCAGGTGCCCACATGTTAAGTCAATGAGCTACACATGCTGCACATCGTCCTTGATTATCCACAAATGGCTAAGGAGAATGTAATTTGATCTAATAGCTACAATCTGTTGTACTAAAATATGGACATGTATTTCTCATCACAGGTGCTGACAGGATGAGACCACTGCAGCCGACACCATCCCGGGGGATGCATGACATCCTGGCTCCAGCTGTGAAACTGTCGCGCACCTGTCCCTCAGGTAAATCGGGCATGAGGAGTGTCAACAGCTTAGATTACAAAGCCATTGCAGAGATCGAGATCCCCTTCGACATGGAATCAACAGTTGTTGATTACAAAGTGAAATACAGACCAGGCGTGACACATATGCATGTCTGTCATTTGGTGAGGCAGATCGTTGAGAATGTTGTTTCTACCCTCTACAGCTATGTCTACAAAAACTATGATGAGACTAGGTGCAGCAGGATACACCAGGAGGGAACGCAAAGGGACAGAGAGTTGTGGCTGGAGCTGGTGAGTTTGCTAGTATCATGTAGATCTCCGTGTAACACCTCAGGGCTATGGTGTGAGCGGCCATTTGTGGTGGTACCCTAACCTGATCACATGATCCTCATCTGCTGATGCAAAGTGCAGTAAATACAACTCTCGTGTTGCTGCACATGTAATACCTGGTCAATCACCAATACAGTTGCAACCTCTGTGTTTCAGGTGATGCTGAGGGAGAGGCTGACAGACCGACAACCAGTGCTGGCCGACGGGAAATCCGAGGGGAGAATCCCCTGATCCTTCAGGCAGCAATGTCGGCTGCAACTCATGCCCAAGAGGAGGAGGATCAAGATCAAGAGGACGTTGACTATGAGGAGGATGATGAGTACATTTCCATTGACTCCGGGGATGACAATACCGACGTCCCGGCCTCACATCCTCTGACAAGCAACGCCCCTCTGCCTCCTCTCAAACCAGCAATACCACGGCAAACATCAAATCAGCCACGGCTCCCACACATCCACTCACAGACATCATTCACTCACAGCCCTCACGTCCGTGACCGACATGGTGGTTCCCCTACCCACTCTTCCCTACGCAGTCTATCCCTGCCATTCTCTCCACCAACTGTGGGAAGTACCAGCCCTGTTGTGGACCTGGTATCCCCTGTGCACCCTTCTCCTGCCCACAGACCTCTACCTGCCACCCCCCCTGTTGTTTGACCTGCTCATTTCATCCCTGGCAGACAACAGCAGAGGGGGCCTGCACGTGACGATGGTGGCCAGTGGGAGCAGGACTTCTTCCGACAGCAGGCAGATGTGAGGCAGGACATTCGGGCCATAGGGGCTACCCTGTCTGACATTTCTGGGTCCCTGCAGGACATGGCCCAATTCCCTCAGGTGGTGTACAGGGTGGGCCAAGCTTTGGATAGGATGGCACTTGGCAGGAAATGTCTAGAAATATGAGAGACCTGATATCCATCCAAAGGGAAGAGAGTGCCTTGGCCATGAAGATGATGGAGGGCATCGTGAGAGTGATCCAAAGTCTACCTTCACGGCCAACGCAGGGAGGGGAACAATCATGTCAGCCTGTAGGACAGCACATCCCCACACCTGTAACACCAACTGCACAGCACCACAGCCAAGGTACACAGACACACCCGCACCCTGAACAGGCACGCCCACCACCCCCACTACCTGCCCAAACACCACCAACCTTTGCACAGTTACTTCAACCACCTGAACAACCAGCCCTTGTCCAGCCTCAGACACCTAATGTGCAGACACCATCGGCACCTGCACCTCTTGATCAGCCTGGACAACACCCACAGACACGAAGGCGACAACCTCAACCTCACCCCTCACCGCGTTCCTCCCCCCCACTATTGCTGAAACGTAAATATGACCGCCATTGACATGGCCATTTTGTTTTGGGCTCCTTAGGAGTATTTTGACAATAAATATCTACTAAAGTAATATCCTGTTATGTACCATGTCCCTTCTGACGATGTAGGCATGTGTGTGTGTGTGTGTGTGAGACAGGTACAAGTGTAACACATCATAGCAACACGTTTTAATGTACATAGCATATGACTTACTAAATATGTGTCTATATTTGGGAATAGACATTCAAAATGAAGTCAAACTAATCAGACAAAGTATAATTCTGCAAAGTTATTTATGTAGGAACACTAACAAACCGTCCGTTTGGAAGGGAGAAAGGGAAACAAATGATGATCTTAATGCAGAAGGAGAAGGGAACTTGGATTTGGGTGGGGCAAAACAAATATAATATGTCAGGTAGCGTCGTGGGAACCAGTCTATTCACAAGGGGAAAAAGAAATTTTCGTACAAAACAATGTCTCAGTCCAACAGTTAAGTGTCTTTCTGGTCATCCTCCAGGACCACAATGTCTATATCCTCAGGGTCGGACACATCCACACGGCTGGCTGATGCAGGAACAGGCACCACACGGGAACGTGACACATGAGGAGTATGGGGGGAAACAGTGTGGGGCAACGGACAGGGGGACACATTGACGGTGGTATGGGAAGGCACTTGGGAGATGAAAGACATAATGGCTGTGTTCAGGGACTGGACTTGGGTGCCGACGTTGTCCATAGATCGGACTAGGTCCGTGTTCAGGGACTGGACTTGGGTGCCGAGGTTGTCCATAGATCGGACTAGGTGCGCTTGCATCGAGCATATCTCCAGACACACCTGTAGCAAGATGCGAGCGGACATGTCAGGTTGACCCTCGACCATCCAACTCAAGTCCCCTGGCACAGCCACAGGAGGAACAGCACCGGCACTGGGGGGGGGACACAGAAGGGATGTGGTGCCTCAGGTCCGGAGCGGATGGGTTCGGCTTGGCGGCTACGAGGAGGGGGACAGGTATCAGGGGCTTGAGCTGGAGCCCCCGATGGCATGGGGGACTCTAGAGGTAGGGAGGGGCAGATGGCAAGCCCAGATTGAACGTTGGCCTGCCCCGGGGACACCTCTTCGTGACCCACTGGTGATGTATCTGTGGGTGAGTGGCTATCCCCCACATCATGGTCCGAGGTGTCCGGTCCTTCACCCCCCCTTCAATGTCCACAGCCTACACCCGGGACATAGTACCAGTGTCGTGTTCTTCTTCATCCCGGGTGGGTGAAACCCCCTGGCCTGCAGATGTTGAGGGGCCCTCCTCCTCCTCCTCCTCCTCCTCCTCCTCCTCCTCTCCTTCATCGCTGGTGGAAAGAGCGTTTAGCCGCCGCCGAACTGATGGTCTCCTTCTCTGGACTTGTTCCTGCGGATCTCCTGTCTCACCAACTGTGCCTGCAGAAGTGTAAGCAAAATCCTGATGTGCTGGTTGTTCCATGCATGACGCTACACATACATAGAATAGCCTAGGTCCAAATGTGTTTGACTCTGATCACACTGTACAGTTATCAGGGGCCGATTTACAACTTCTGGTGCATCTCCGCTAATCAGCAGAGGTGTGTCTGATGAGTTGCAATGCATCAGCCCACCTGTGCGTCACCCCTGATGGACCGCATGTACAAAGCGGCACACCGTGACGCTTGGGTGGGCAGATGTGCGATGCATCCCCGGTGGAATTGCCGGGCTTTGCTGGAGTGGCGTGGCAAGTGCGAACCCGCCTCCAGCAAGGCTCGGGGGTGCACGATCGCTAACATGCTGCGGCAATCCTTACACCTGCTTCAAGCAGGTGCGTAGATTTGATTCCGCTTGGCCCTAATAGTGACTGAGTGAAATCTTGTAGTTTCACTCAGCCACTTTTAGGATGCGATCCTGCAACATATGCGTCACGTTGTAATAATCCAGCAGCATGGCGCTTTGTGTGCTCCGCCGCTGCGTCACTAAAGTGACCCAATGGCGGTGCAAAGAGGCGCAAGTGCCTTGTTGATCTGCCCATTAGTCCTTATGGACTCAATGGTGGTTGGGAGCACACTGCCTCACAGTCCCAGCACAGTTTGCCTCTTTGCATCTGGGTAAATGCTGTTTACAGTACTAACTAACTAACTCCTGAATCATCTGTGTTTGCTGGGAATGCTGCCAAGTTCCTCTCAGGTCACAGTAACACTCACAGGCACACAGCAAACCCAGATGATTTACTTTGCTCTCTGAAACTGCTGCTCTCTACTGATGAAGCGCTCATTCCAGGAACACTTGTCTAGAGATATACAGCAAAGTCAGCAGCAAATTTGGTGTTTGACTCCAGATTATTCCAAAGTAAGTTTGAACTGTGTACTGCATTTACCAGGATGTAAAGGGACAAACCGTGCGGGGACTGTGAGGCAGTGTGCTCCTAACCCCCATTCTGTCCATGCACTTACATTACATGTATGCACACTGTCATATACTGATTTGAGTTTGACATGGACATCTCATGTGTATTATTGTGGCTTGCACAACTGCATTATCCAAACCTCAACCTTGGCATTGTTGTGATCTGTGTGTCGTGTCACTGCTGCATGTGCCAGTTCAACTACAAGTCCACCAGAGGAGAACAATAAGAGTCCAGATATAATAGATATTGGCTATTGATATGGATTTGCAGCTATTTAACGTCTGGACAAGTGTCATCTGCTTTGTAGCATTGTATGGGACAAGACAAATGTGGGTCACACATCCACGTGGGGTCTGGAGTACTCCTCTAGCTATATTGTGTGTCTAGCCTTTTGATGTCCCCACACATCTTTGGACAATCCAGTGCCACATAGTGGCTAACTTGACTTACAAGGTAGTGCAGTACACCGCTGAACAGTGGTGGGCGGTTGTGACAGCTACCTGTACATGTAAAATGTCATATAGGCCACTGAGGGTGAGACGTCTGTCAGTGGACACACCTTGCCAACCTATGAAAACTTGTGAGTGATGCAAGGATCTCAAAATCTGTCTTGACTCCAAGGCACATGATGATCCGTCTCAATTGGAACACAACGCTACAGGTGCAATGCTAATCACAACATCCAATCCCCTATGGCCTGCCATGTGCAGACTGGACAGTCTCTGTACCATCGCTCATCCAATGCACATATTCATTATGATTGACTTGGTTCAATTGTAGTCGTGCTGGCAGAGCAGAATTCAATATGGATGCATGAGTGTGGCTCATTTACCCAGTTGTCATGAGAAAACTACAACTCCCAAAATGCACTCTGGCCTGTTTAGTCCATATGCCACAGTGTGCCTCTTGAAACCCGGTGACTGCTGCTTGGACATGGAATTGGCTAATGGAGGCATGGGACACACAATGGTACAGCACTGTTTCACTCACATCATACTCCCAGACTCATGTTGCATATGGTGCACTTACTAGGTCCATGCTGCTCGTGCTCCTCCAGCTGAGCATGGAGGGTTGGCCAAGTTGCTCGCAGGACCCTCCTGTACAGTGGTGAGAGGCGAGGACGATGTACATGGTGCTGGGAGGACAGGCCAGCCAGCTCCGTAGCCTTGTGACGGGCCCACCGCTTCAGGTCCTCCCAACGCTTGCGGCACGCCCTAGCCCTCCTGGTGGCCACTCCCACTGCACTGCAGCGCTCGGCGATGTTGGCCCATAGCCTGCCCCGGGCTGCAATGCTCAGCTGGTGCTCAGGGTCCCCATATAGCTGAGGGAATTTCTCCAGCACCCCCTCCATCAAGATGTCCAATTCCCTGTCTGTAAAAGGGGGGCTCTCTCCTCATATTCCTCAGCCATTATGTGGAAATAGGTCAGATGAGAGCAGCAGGATGCCTGAGGATCTGATCAGTGATAGAGGATGACTCAGAATGACCACAAAATGGCTGCCAACTACTTCCTGTGATGTATTCCCTGTCTCCCACTTCATGTATTACCTTGCCTGTATGAAATGATGTGTTCTAGTTTATTTTCGTAATTTACGGCCTGAAATCGTAGTTTCCGGTTCCGAGGCGTCGTTTACGCGCACGCGCATTACGATGCGACACCGGAAACTACGATTTTGCGCCGTAACTTCCGAAAATGACCCGGAACACATTATATCATACAGGAAATGTTATACAGGTAGTGGGAGAGAGGAAATACATCACAGGAAGTATTTTGCAGCCATTTTGTATTCATCCTGGGCCATCCACATTCAGTAAACAAATCCACTGCCATCCTGTTGATCTGCTGTAGAGGAAAGTGAAATGACAATGCAGGTGTGATTCATTAATATGTATCAAAAGGGGGAACAGATCATTTCAAGTCATTTATGCACTGACAGGGGGTAGGGGGCTGACAACATCCAGCCCACTTTCCTATTCTCATACTTTGCATTATGGGACATGTAGTTCATATTGAGTACTCAGTATCAGAGTTGAATGAAGTATTATGTAACATTGGTGTGGAGAAGTGTGGATATGTCAGATACATATGGGGGCAGCTATACGAGCCCTGTGTGCACCAATTGCGCCACAGTAGCGTAACTTTAGTGGCGCAGCAGCGCTACACCACCTCCATGCTGTGGGGTATCTTCAACGTGACGCATCTGTGAAATGTGTCATATTGTAAAGCCCTGCACCACAGTTGTGCATTCCTGCACAGGGGGGGCCTTCCAGCACACAAACGCCTCCGAACAGTGGCAGCGTGAAATGTACAAAATTACACTAAGTCATTTTCATGGCCATGCTGCGTCACAACCCTGCGCCTGCTTGTAGGAGGCCTAAGAATTGATGCAGCATGTTAGGCATCGGCTCGCCGCTTGCCTTGCTGGAGCTGCGTTGCGCTTGCGACCCAACTCCAGTGGTGCTTCACCTTTATGACAGCATATGCTTCACGATTCTGTCTATACTTGGCCCACAGCGCACAGCTTTGTAAATGCGGCCCATCCATGATGGCGCAAGGGATGTCTGCTGTGATGCACAATTACTGGGGCATCCCTGCTGATATGCAGAGATGCAACTCTTATTGTAAATCTGACCCATGGTGCATGATTCTCCCATGACATCATCACTCACATTCTGGGCCCATCATTTGTGGGGGAGTCAATTCTGTAGTGGTCATAGGCCTGAGTATGCAACCTTTTGTGATTTGGTGACCCATCCTTATGAGGTCCAGGTATGTCTCTCAGGACATGTATTGTTTGTCATCAGCGTGAATAGTTTGTTTAAGGGATGTCCACTACGCTGCTCGCTGACATGGGCACATGACCTGAGGCACAATCCACCTTTTGACTTCTGTCAGTAGCTGTGATTTGCATGCAGTTAGTGTGGTTTGCAAAGTCGTCTCAGGGTGGGATTTATGGACACTGTTGTGTCTGTCCACATTTCATCACTGACAACAGACAGCAAACCACATGTTGTCCGTGACACTACAGGTTGCTCTTGCTCACTTGGCCACTGCATTCAAGATAACCTGGCTGATGAGGATTATGAATCCGAAACCGGTCCCAGGATGCTTGTTTCCGGTCCAGGGAAGACATGGCTTGGCAGTTCGGGCTGGACTGTTCCCATGAGGCACAGGGTCAGACTGATTTGCATATGGCCATGTCTGAACTGGGGTGGCTGAGTGAGCTAAAGAATGGTGATGGATTAAACCCAGATCAGTTGACTGGGGGTGAGTGTTTGATTTGCTCAAACGCTCCGTCCATCATCCCCTTTTGTATCACTTTGTTCGCCCTAAGTGTGGCAGGGTATGCTCAGACGTGAGTCCCTTGTTCACTTGGCCACTGGATTCAAGATAGCCTGGCTGATGAGGATTATGAATCCGAAACCGGTCCCAGGATGCTTGTTTCCGGTCCAGGGAAGACATGGCTTGGCAGTTCGGGCTGGACTGTTCCCATGAAGCACAGGGTCAGACTGATTTGCATATGGCCATGTCTAAACTGGGGTGGCCGAGTGAGCTAAAGAATGGTGATGGATTAAACCCAGATCAGTTGACTGGGGGTGAGTGTTTGATTTGCTCAAACGCTCCATCCATCATCCCCTTTTGTATCGCTTTGTTTGCCCTAAGTGTGGTAGGGTATGCTCAGACGTGAGTCCATTGCTCACTTGGCCACTGGATTCAAGATAGCCTGGCTGATGAGTATTATGAATCCGAAACCGGTCCCAGGATGCTTGTTTCCGGTCCAGGGAAGACATGGCTTGGCAGTTCGGGCTGGACTGTTCCCATGAGGGACAGGGTCAGACTGATTTGCATATGGCCATGTCTGAACTGGTGTGGCCGAGTGAGCTAAAGAATGGTGATGGATTAAACCCAGATCAGTTGACTGGGGGTGAGTGTTTGATTTGCTCAAACGCTCCGACCATCATCCCCTTTTGTATCGCTTTGTTCGCCCTAAGTGTGGCAGGGTATGCTCAGACGTGAGTCCCTTGCTCACTTGGCCACAGGATTCAAGATAGCCTGGCTGATGAAGATTATGAATCCGAAACCGGTCCCAGGATGCTTGTTTCCGGTCCAGGGAAGACATGGCTTGGCAGTTCGGGCTGGACTGTTGCCATGAGGCACAGGGTCAGGCTGATTTGCATATGGCCATGTCTGAACTGGGGTGGCCGAGTGAGCTAAAGAATGGTGATGGATTAAACCCAGATCAGTTGACTGGGGGTGAGTGTTTGATTTGCTCAAACGCTCCGTCCATCTTCCCCTTTTGTATCGCTTTGTTCGCCCTAAGTGTGGCAGGGTATGCTCAGACGTGAGTCCCTCGCTCACTTGGCCACTGGATTCAAGATAGCCTGGTTGATGAGGATTATGAATCCGAAACCGGTCCCAGGATGCTTGTTTCCGGTCCAGGGAAGACATGGCTTGGCAGTTCGGGCTGGACTGTTCCCATGAGGCACAGGGTCAGACTGATTTGCATATGGCCATGTCTGAACTGGGGTGGCCAAGTGAGCTAAAGAATGGTGATGGATTAAACCCAGATCAGTTGACTGGGGGTGAGTGTTTGATTTGCTCAAACGCTCCGTCCATCATCCCCTTTTGTATCGCTTTGTTCGCCCTAAGTGTGGCAGGGTATGCTCAGACGTGAGTCCCTTGCTCACTTGGCCACTGGATTCAAGATAGCCTGGCTGATGAGGATTATGAATCCGAAACCGGTCCCAGGATGCTTGTTTCCGGTCCAGGGAAGACATGGCTTGGCAGTTCGGGCTGGACTGTTCCCATGAGGCACAGTGTCAGACTGATTTGCATATGGCCATGTCTGAACTGGGGTGGCCGAGTGAGCTAAAGAATGGTGATGGATTAAACCCAGATCAGTTGACTGGGGGTGAGTGTTTGATTTGCTCAAACGCTCCGTCCATCATTCCCTTTTGTATCGCTTTGTTCGCCCTAAGTGCGGCAGGGTATGCTCAGACGTGAGTCCCTTGCTCACTTGGCCACTAGATTCAAGATAGCCTGGCTGATGAGGATTATGAATCCGAAACCGGTCCCAGGATGCTTGTTTCCGGTCCAGGGAAGACATGGCTTGGCAGTTTGGGCTGGACTGTTCCCATGAGGCACAGGGTCAGACTGATTTGCATATGGCCATGTCTGAACTGGGGTGGCCGAGTGAGCTAAAGAATGGTGATGGATTAACCCGGTTATCTATGCATGTGTACCAGGCTATGGCAGCAACGCTGGGGGATACTATAACCAACTACTACATGATGTCTCATAATAACATCATTCATGTAAATATGTATCCCCAATGATCGGCACACAATGTAGTCTATAATGCCCAGCCGGTAGTTACAAATTATTTTAAGAAAATGTAGCGCCCTTGTGAACAAAAGTGTGGCAAACAATAGAAGACTTAGTAGTGGGTATATAATAGCAAATGTAATACTCCGAACATGCCGAGCGGTAGTACATAAATAAAAAGTATAAAGCCCTTTACAAATGAAGAGCTAAGGTAAAAAACCTATAACATCTAGGATGCTCCTAATACGATAAAGTTGCAGTATTAAACGTATAATAATATACAACATTTATAGTCAGACCCGACAAAAATACTAATTTGCAGGTATAAATATCCTTAAAACATATTAAAATAGGGTTTAAATAAAAGCGCAATGGCGTACTTTCAAAAAAGAAAAAACAATATAACCGTAGCTGTTGCAACATACTGGGCTCAGAGCGATGTAAAACACCATTCCAAGATGGCGTCACCTCTCTCGCAGTCCGCACACCGACCAGGACCACACTACCCCAGCTGTGGGCAATTTACGAACCCCGGGAGAATATAAATAGTTGAGCTCAAAGCATTCTCGGTAGAGAGCAGATCGAACGAGGCAGAGGTGAGGCGCCACGGAAAAAGAGGTAAGAGCTAGGGAGCCCGTTACTCTTAGAATAACGAGGGAATATTGAGTAAGTGCGGTACTTTCGCTCCACGGACCCCGTATAGGGTGGTCCAACCCCCGCCCGTTCAAAATAGCTGACATCGGAGCGCGTGCACCCAGTACACTGTAGGTGCAAACGCGACCTGTTATATTAATTGTAGCATGTAATCTATCGGGTCCCTTTGTATGCTTAGAGGGATAACGAACCGGTGATAACCAAACACAGTCATAGTTACACGCATGTGTGTGTCTAGCCGAAATCATTGTAGAAAGTGTGGGCAGAGCTTACCGACGGGGCAAACACAATCCAGGGATAAAAAATAACAGTTTTCCTTTGGTGTCCAGAGGGCGGGTTTATTAGGAAAGATCCCGAGGATGCCGTAGAACAATTGTTGTGCCTAGATCCATAGAGGTAATAGTTTTCCTTTGGTGTCCAGAGGGCGGGTTTATTAGGAAAGATCCCGAGGATGCCGTAGAACAATTGTTGTGCCTAGATCCATAGAGGTAACAGCTAGGACCACTCGAAGGATATAAATACCTCATAGAATCCTGAACGGTCTAGTCTTACATATGACAGTATAGATGTGATTATTCCACCAATCATATGCTTTTCTGACCCCACCAGAACATATCCAGTTCCGGCGAGGCCCCCAACATATGCCCGTTTGAAGCAAGTTTTAAAATATTACAGGTAAGAACGGCAATAGATTGATCACACCAAAGTGCCAAGTGCCCAGTGACAGAAAGGAATAAAAAACCTTTCATTTCTTCTAACCAGATACCGTGTCTTAAGAAAAAGAAAACGGAAGACAAAAGAACACCATTAGAGGAGTCTTAATAAGACACAGAGGTATTAAAACGATCATATTACCTTGAGGTAGAATAGCTGTCTATACTCTCCTTTATTTAAGAACCTGCCATATATATATATATTTGTTTACCTCCAGGCCAAAACAGCCACTGATTACATAGAATTAACCTGGAAGATTCCAAGTGGTGCATACTACCCAATCTAGGTGAGGTTGCGGTGCTATTATTATATTATTCTTACCACACCCCCGATGGTAATATCCCCCCAATAATGATTTCCACATATGAAAGATGTTTGAAGGAAACATAGGGCTATACCGAATCTCGAATGTGAGAGTATGATTAATTGAAATATAGAGATACACATGTCCGCTGTAGTAATTAAATAAGGCGGTCCCAAATCATGAACTAACTGCAGACACCAGCCATTTAATATGTATCTAATGGACTATCTCACCCTGATATTTGCTGAAACACAGAAATTGTGATTACTACGAATGTGAATACACACCCAGGGTGAATAGACTTTGATATGATTTTATTTTACCCCTCACACAGGGAGAGTGAAGTCCCTTGTAGTATGGAAAACCCCTGCTAAGAAGTCCTGAAGAAGGTGCCACATTATCGAGTGTCTCGCACCGAAACGCGTCGACGCATTCCTATATGAGAATCCACTTTAAGCTCAAACACACTGGATGTACATATATTCTTGTCACATGTGTGTAGTTGTGTACATGTCATCTGTAGCCAGTGGATCGATTAATCAATAGTGGTAATAATATCTGAGTGCCACCGTTTTAATAGGGGTCCTTTTACTTTATGCTATGAATTGTCTTTGGTAACATAATCTTGATGTCTGTGATATATAATGTACTTACATGTCTCATTATTTCATATTGTTTACTGTTACTGTAGAGATTAACTTTTACTTTTCAGGGAAAGTTCCTTTGAAATTTTAAATGTGTGTATTTTTAATGTGAATGATCTTTTCATTTTAATAAAAATTCAGATTGTTAACAAATATTTTTTCTTTGTGGGAATCATTATACAAATTCCGTCCTGTCATACAGTGATCTATGATAACCTGTAACCCGGGTACCATGGTTAACTGTATTGGTATAGATATTACGGTCCAGTAAATACATCCCAGGGATCCCTTTTCGACTGTTGGTCCCATGAGGCACAGGGTCAGACTGATTTGCATATGGCCATGTCTGTACTGGGGTGGCCGAGTGAGCTAAAGAATGGTGATGGATTAAACCCAGATCAGTTGACTGGGGGTGAGTGTTTGATTTGCTCAAACGCTCCGTCCATCATCCCCTTTTGTATCGCTTTGTTCGCCCGAAGTGTGGCTGGGTATGCTCAGACGTGAGTCCCTTGCTCACTTGGCCACTGGATTCAAGATAGCCTGGCTGATGAGGATTATGAATCCGAAACCGGTCCCAGGATGCTTGTTTCCGGTCCAGGGAAGACATGGCTTGGCAGTTCGGGCTGGACTGTTCCCATGAGGCACAGGGTCAGACTGATTTGCATATGGCCATGTCTGAACTGGGGTGGCCGAGTGAGCTAAAGAATGGTGATGGATTAAACCCAGATCAGTTGACTGGGGGTGAGTGTTTGATTTGCTCAAACGCTCCGTCCATCATCCCCTTTTGTATCGCATGCGAAATACGTGGCAACGAGCTGATCACGGACTTGCATGCCCTGACGTCGGTCATGTGCAATAGCCCGGTCTCCCACATTCAGAGCTAGTCGAGGTTTGAGAGGCATGTGTAAGCCATGCATTAGAGCAATGTTGTGCAAAACACAACAGGCTAGTATGATCTTGCACGCGACTACTGGGGAGTACAGAAGCACACCCCCTGTACGGTCGAGACATCTAAATCGCGACTTCAACAGACCAAAAGTGCGCTCGATGATGGCTCGAGTACGTATGTGTGCCCTATTGTACCTACGCTGAGGTACAGTGTTAGCACGCCTGTAAGGGGTGAGGAGATGTGGAGAGAGTGCATACCCAGCGTCGCCTGAGGAGGGAAGAAAGGGCAGTTGTTAACATTTCACTCTTTGACTTTCACAGAACATGATCTATACGTTCATACATGCAGTGTCTGTTGGGCCATGTTTCTTATTGTACAATCGTTACTATTGGGGGGCATTCAGACATTTCAATGACGCATATCACTCATTTTCAGTGCTTGGTACTTACCCAGTAGCCACATGTTACCAAATTCTCCAGCAGCCATACGCCGAGCAAGAGGTGACATGCGGAATATGAAGCTGTCATGTGTACTGCCTGGGAACACTGCATGCACATTGATGAACCTTTCACTGGCATCACAGACTGCTTGAACATTGATGGAATACCATCTGTGTCTGTTGCAGAAGATGTGTGCAATGTGGCGGGGTGGCTGAAGGGCCACATGGGTGCAATCAATTGCACCCAGCACACTTGGGAATTGTGCAAGGAGATAAAAATCTCTTGCTGCCCTTTGTCTCATGGCCAAAGTATATGGCATTTTGATGTAGTTGGGGGCTCTATCAGTGATGCATCTCAGTACCTGATGCAGGCACCGCGACTGGCTTGCCTGGGAAATGCCCACATGGTCACTGGTGACCCTTTGGAAGGACCCAGTAGCAAAGAAGTGGAGGGCAGAAAGGATCTTGAGGTATGCTGGTATTGCATGTGAGCAGCAGGTCACAGAGTCAAGTTCCTGCTCCCACTCACATACCATATCCAAGATGACTTCAGGTGGGAAACAGTACCTGGCCCTTACATCCTGGCTGGACATTCCAAATAGGTTGATCCTCTGCCTGTAGATCCTCTCTGCTCTCCTCCTCCTCCTCCTCAAGTAGTTTTGCCGCATGGCAAGGGGTAGTGCTACAAACACGTTCAGTGACATCCTGAAAGGGATTGTTTGTGTCTGCTCTGCATTCATACATGCTGCAGGGCTGGGATTGGCTGCTGTGTGTCAGCTGATCCATGTTGGGGGATGGGTGGACCTTGGCCAGGTGTTTCCCCTTGGCTAACATGACCAACGGCTCGCATTCGTAATTTACGGCCCGTATTCGTAATTTACGGCCCGTGATCGTAATTTACGGCAAAGTGCCGTAAAATACGGCCCGGTGGCGTAAATTACGGCCCGGCGGCAGACGCAAAGTTAGTAGCCGTAAGTCTATTCTGTGAGTCCCGAAAGTAGTAAGTTCATTCTGTGAATCCCAAAAGTAGTAAGTTCATTCTGTGAATCCCGAAAGTAGTAGGTGCATTCTGTGAATACCAAATAGTAGTAAGTGCATTCTGTGAATACCAAATTGTAGTAAGTTTAGGATTTTGTCTTAAGTTCATTCTGTGAATCGGGCCCTATGACATCACATAGCACAGGCAATGTTTTTTCAGACTTCGACTTTCCAAACCAGCAGTGTAACTGTATGGCTGCAGAAACACTGCATGTCCCTCCCATCTTTCAATGCAGCCATGGATCTGTAGAAATAAGGCTACACCCCCATTGACATGAAGTCAGCATGCTAGGCAGTGTATCACACATTTACATTACCCAGTCTCAGACCAACATTTGTATTTTTATTGCTGAAGAAGGGCTGTAGACATGTCCATGTTGCCATCCTGCCCATGTAGTCAAGTGCAATTCTTACTAGGCTATGTATGGAGCATGGTATATGAAAAATGAGGATGTATGCACATTAACTTGCACTCACAGACTCATACAACTGCAGAGCAACATCATGTGAGCACTCTGAAACTTTAACTCACAAACACTTACCAGTACATCTGGTGCACCATATAGCCTCCCATACTGTGAAAGAACCTCATCCACCAGGACCTCCAGCTCCTCTGTGGTGAAGGGACGGGCCCGATGTTTTAAGTTCTTACTATCACTGGGTCCAGGAAACATGAAGAGCAGCAGCTGGTGGTGCAGAATGGCAGGCAGCAGTGTCTGAATGCAATTGAAATGTGTGGCTCTCTCGCAGACATATATAGGCCCCTGGGGTTGTTTCAGTGGTACTCAGCTGCTGCAATTGGTGTTCCTGGTTAGCATTTTTCAATTGTAACCAATGACCGGGCCAGCGTAGAGGAGCATGCCTACCGCGGGTTTCAAAATTGTGTGGTACTACCGCGATTCCTATTGGCTGCAATGGCATGGGCACTGGCACACCGCGGGTCCAGGCAGTCGCTAACGCATTCCTTAATCTTTCAATTGTAACCTATGACCGGGCTTGCGGTAGCGGAGCATGCCTACCACGGGTTTCAAATGTGTCATTCACTACAGCGATCGTGGTTCCCAATGGCTGCAATGGCATGGGCATTGGTGGTGGCACACCGCGGGTGCCAGGAGTCGCTACCGCGATTTGGCAACTTTCAATTGTAACCAATGACTTCACCGCACGGTAGCGGATCACGCCTAAGGCGGGTTTCAAATGTGTAATTCACTACCGCGATCGCAGTTCCCATTGGCTGCAATGGCATGGGCATTGGCTGTGGCACAAGGCGGGGGCCAGGTGGTCACTACCACAATTTGCCATCTCACGATTGTACACAATGACCGGACCCGCGGTAGCAGAGCTTGCACACCGCACCTATGGACACATTATGCTCTAGCAATGGCAATAGCCAATTCTGATCATTGAACAGTAGACCTTCACAATGTATCACAGCACCTGTTTCCAAAATGTAATGATAGTGTGACATGCAACCCACTGATGCCTACACATGCCATGTCAGTGCACATGATTACATGCTTTAGCATGTACTTACTCACATTTCACCTATGATATTTGTGTGCATGTACAAAGATTTGGTGCGTAATGGAGTCTCATATTTGTGCATTTGTCAATGTGTGAGATGGCTAATCACCACACAGTAATGATGGCCTGACCACATGATGTGTCTATTTCACTGTGTACATTGCTGTGTCCATTTTGATAGTTGATCAGATTACACACACTGTGCTCATTATGTAGAATTGCTGTGCTCTGTGCGACTTACACAAGAATGTGTGGCAGGTACAGCAGCTACGTAGAAGTCAGCTGTGTGGCTGTTTCCAACATGTGCTGTGCCACCTACACCCAGGGCTGCTGACACAAGATATATTAGTGTACCGTTTACCATCCACATAGTCAGAATCTGACCACATGTACAACTACATGAGAGCAAGTTGTCTCTGCATGTGACTTGTGCATTAAGCTGTTGTTACAGTCCAGTCATTGTTGGTGCTGAGTCAGTCAAGATGTAAGATGTTTGACACACCTCATAGGGGAATTAAATTGATGTGTATCCCATTTAATAATATGTAGGAGACGCCCAAATGTGCATCGTCCATTCCCAGTGCTGGCGAACATGGAGGATGAGGACATCATAAGGAAATTCTGTCTGGATCACCTTACCCTTCAAGACCTATGTGGTCAGTTGGAGCCCCACCTGAGGCCTCACAGAACCTATTTGACTGCTTTGACGCCAACAGTTAAGGTGATGGCGGCCCTGCATTTCTTTGCAACTGGTTTGTTTCAGTACACGGTGGCCATCGCCGGTGGAATGTCTCAAGCTATGTTCAGCATGGTGCTACGTGATGTCCTGTCAGCTATGATGACATACAAGGACCGCTACATCAACTTCCCAAGGAGACATGAATTGGCAGGTGTGAAAGATGATTTCTATGATCTTGGACACATACCTAATGTTGTTGGCGCAATTGACTGCACAAATGTTGGCCTAATTCCTCCACAGGCACATGAGCACGGAAGAGGAAGCATTTCCATTCCATAAATGTGCAAGTGGTATGCCAAGCGGATATGATTATCTCCCATGTCTGTGCCAAAATCCCCGGGTCTGCATATGACTCCTAGATACTGTGTAACAGCATCATTCCACAATTGATGGCATTTCTGCATCCGGAGAATGCGTGGCTTGTTGGTGATTACGCAGAGTCAAGTAGTGGGCTGTATATGTGACATGCTGTCCTCAGCTACTGCTTATATTACTAAATTGCTCTCTGAATCTCACACCTAGGTGACTCTGCATATCCCAACCGGCCTTGGTTGTTGAGCCCACTGAGGAATCCAAGGACCCCGGGTGAAGTCCGCTCTAATGATGCACATGGGAGGACACAGCGTGTGGTGGAGCTTACTTTTGGGCTTCTGAAGTCTAGATGCTAGTGTCTAGACAAGAGCGGAGGTGCACTACTCTACTCTCCCCAAAAGGTGTGTCAGATCATAGTTGCATGCTCCACAATCTGGCCTTGCGCAGAGAGATCCCTCTGCTCCTGCATGATGATGAGCAGCAGATGCCCCTCCTCCAAGCCCACACATGCCCAGTGATGATGATAGCAGAGAAGTGGAAGGAGGTGACCTGTGTCAACAGCTCATTGACAACTACTTCCCCTGAGTGTGAGTGACACTGTACAACAGTGACATTGTCTGTTTTCTTTGATGTTAGTGGCAAGGCCTAGAAGACCTTTTTGACCGCTGGCTGTTGTTGGTCCTGTGCTAATGGCTGATGTGTGTGGTACAGGGTATTTTTATCCAGGTACCTCATTTCTATGTTGATGTTGTTGCTCATTGTTATGTGTGCTGGTTTGTGTACCTTGATGACTAGTGGTGTATTCTACCTGTAATGGCATCACCTGACAAGTAAATGTCATTCTCTTGTGTCTTTCTAGGTCCCTTCTCCCTCTCAATGCCTCGTCACAATCAGAGCTTGTTGGACATTGGATTCTGAGTTAACATTGTACATACAGTGTTAAACATGGAGCTGACACAAAGACATAGGTGTGTAAAGAGTGTTTATTTACAATGAGTATTTGTGACAGAGAAGTGATTACTTACAAAATGGTACTAAGTGAATTTATGAGTTGTCAGTGATGGTAAATGAGACAAATAGATCAGTCACCACATTGATGTAGTCACACAGTCCAACATACCCCTGCCATCAACACAGCAATGTGGGTAAGGATAGTCAACAAAGTTAATTTCAAGGGGAACAGAGATGCCATCATGGCTGGCTCAGCAACTAGCATTTGGATGGTGCATTGCCACGTGATCCTCCCCTGGTGTTTGTCGGATGGCCCCTTGTGCGTTTGGTAGGGGGGTCTCTGCTGCGGGCTCAGCTGTGTCTGAGGAGTAATTGTGTTATAGCTCAACCCTCTTTGTGACTGCAACTGAGGTGGTGGGAGTATCAGCATGCGGGCCACTGGAGGGGGGTTGAGCTGTCATTTGGGCTGCATGTCTGTCCCTCTGAACACCCACGAGCTGGCCCATGAGCTCCACAAGTTGGCCCATACGCATGTCCATCGACCTCAGCAGCAAGCGGAGCTCACGCACTTTTTCTACAACTTGGCCCATCTGTCTCTGGGTCTGCTCATATGCCCCAAGGACTCTGGCGAGGGTAGCCAGGGCTTCGGTCCCAGTGTCCTCCTATGTTTGTCCCCCAGTTGCCCTCCCACCTGCCCTGCTGACCCAGATCTGTGGCATTGGCACTCGATGCACCCGCAAACTATCCCTGCCCTCCTCTGATTGTTTGGTGGTGTTGGTAACCACTGAGGCAGGGAGAGTGTTGCAGGCAGCTGTGGTAGTGGTGGTGATTGAGGCCACACAGGTCGTTGCAGCAGGGGGTCAGCGCTGTTGTTGTTGCTTTGGTGGTGGCGGTGGTAGTGGTGGGGACAATGAGGGCCTGAGACGTGGTGCGCCCTGGAAGTCCGGATGGGCCAGGTTGCTGCTTCCCATCCAAGAAATGTAGGAAGTCTGCATCCGAGAGTTCATGTTCTGGGTGGGAGACTGGCTCTGCAGATTGGTATTGTCTTCTGTAGCAGTTGCTTGTGGCTCTCCTGTTGAACAGCCTCGAAATGGTCATTGAAGTGCACTGCACTAGCTTGGTGTTCGACGTTTGTATGTTACATTTGATACACCACACACTTTACATTGCAATCACTTGGTATGGCTGCAAGATACTGAACATCATGACATGATGTTGAGGTACTTACATTATTTGTCCATGGTGTGACATGTAAATAGAAACCATGTGCCACATACAGATTGTGTGATTACAGGGACATGTCGTCATCTAACGACTTGAGGCACATCAACTTTATATGATGCGTCTTTTTGGTTTGCTTTGCATGGAATCGCTTTCAGCTAAGCAATGACTAGCCATTGTAATGTTATACATACCTTTTTTATATCATGTACTTTAGTTAGTTTGTCTGATTGACCATGAACGTTTTGTGTTCATATGGGCCTTACTCTGACACCATGGTACTCACACATTGTATTCTGTGCCGTGCATGATTGGGCCGTGAATGTGATCAATATGTGACTTGGTGGTTCAAAGTTTAATTTCTGTGACAGTTGTGTATGCTTAGCTGCCTGCACACTGAATGTGGCTTTTGGATCTATGCCAAGTTGGATGATATATGAGTGCTGGTGTGGTCATATGACTCCATGCATTTTGAGAAGGATAGCAGGATGCATGCGTTTCCCTCCACTGTGTTCGGTGACACAGTGAAGGGAAAGAGCTGCCACATGGTTGTGGGTGGGAGGAGTGTACCTTCCTGCTGAGCTGTGGGACAAGGGGACCTGGTGGAAGTTGTAGTGCAGGCTTCCTTCCCAAACACACCCCTCCCTGTCAGGAAGGCTATCTACCTGTAAGGTGAGGTGAGCCGTGCAATGGCTGACACATGGTTGTGGATATGGGGAGTGTTTCATCTTGCTCATCTGTGGGATGAGGGGGCCTGGTAGGAGTTGTAGTGCTGGATTCCCACCCACAAATACCCCTCTCTGTTAAGATGGCTACCTATCTGTAAGTTTGAGGAGAGCAATGCAATGGCTGACACCTGGTTGTGTGTGTGGGGAGTGCTCCTGCTGAGCTGAGGAACAATGGGGCCTAATGGGATTTGTAGTGCTGGCTTCCTTCCCACACACACCCCTCCCTGATGGGAAGGCTACCTCACTGTGAAGTGACGCAGAGGAAGGGAATAGGTTACACATGGATCTTGGTTGGGGGGAGTGTTCCATCCTGCTCAGGGTTGAGATAAGAGAGCATGAGAAGGCTACCTTCCTGTTAGTTTGAGGAGAGCAATGCAATATCTGACACATGGTTGGGGGTCAGTGGAGTGTTCCATCCTTCTGAGCTGTGGGACAAGTGGGCCTGGTGGGAGTTGTAGTGCTGGCTTCCAAGCCACAAACACCCCTCCCTGTTAAGACGCTACCTACCTGTAAGTTGAGGATGAGCAATGGAATGACTGCCACATGGTTCTGGGTGGGGGCAGTGCTCCATCATGCTCAGCTGTGAGACAAGGATGCCTGGTGGGAGTTGTAGTGCTGGCTGCCTGTACACATGCACTCATGGAAATATTGCTAGCTACCTTTGGGGTGATTCAGAGGAAGGGAATGTTAGATCTGTGAGACGTGTTGGGAAGAGTGTGTTGTAAGTAAGTGCATTTAGGTCTAGGAAGTGTAGCTTTCTAATTGTGCAAGACAGTACATAGCAGTGTAATGTGAGACATTTGTTGGTACTTACCAGCCTCCACTCGCCCGGGTATTCCTGTAAGGCTCTCTGAATGCAGCGTGGCAAGCACCTTCTCCTCCAATTCTGTGAATATTAGTGATGGAATTGGAGGGCCACCGCCAGTCCTCTGAGCCAGCTCATGGTTTTTGTTGGCATGATCTTTCTCCCTGGTCTTGAAGTCATGCCACCCCCTCCTAATGTCCTTCAGGGTGCGCAGGGTGGTCCCTACTGCATTGACTTTGTTGACTATCCTAGCCCACATTTGATTTTTTGTAGCTACTGGTGTCTGTTGGACCATGCTTCCAAACAAATGTGGTTCTACTCTGATTACCTCATATACCATCACTGATAACTCATTGTCAGTGAATTTGGGCATCTTCTTCTGTGACATGGTGTGTGATGTGCAAATGGGGGAAAAGTGCAGGTGTGAAGGTGGTGGTGGTGATGTGTGTGGTGTGTGTGTGGTTGTGAAGTTATGATGTGTGCTGATTTGCCTCTCCTTTGCGCTGTGGGGTTGGTCCCTTCAGTTGTGGAGTTGTGCAAAGGATTCTGGGCAGGGAAGGGGCTGGTTTATAGTCAGCTATGTGTGTTGGTCAAAATGAAGTAGTCATGTCAGGTGTGTGGTGTGGGTTGACCTGGGATCTGTATTTTTTACTTACCATGGGGATGTGTCATTTGGGTATGTTAGGTGTTTTTTGAGGTTGAACCAGATTTATAGCCACACTTGTTAGCCTTGTTGTGTGGTTGCTTTCAACCACCATTACTTTTCAAGTGTGACCGCGGCGGTCAGAATCCAACAGTCCTTCTGCCGCCTCTCCCATTCATCATTTGTTGTGACTGCGGCGGTCAGAAACATCTGATAATTCCGCTGGCACCGCCATCGTATCGTAATTTCATTTGCGGTCATTCTGCTGGTCGAACGTAGGATTTGGGTCTTTACGCAGCAAATCCGACTGCTGCGGATTGATTTACAGCTGTTCCGGATGGTCCTGGCGAAGTTTCGTGGAATCCGTGCGATGCGGTCGGATTTTTCTGGTGGTTTATCTCAATCTGACCAACGGTTTTCCCGCGGTACATGCAGATGGTTAATTTCCACTACCACAGCAGTCAGAATGGTTTTCTGACCACCATCCTAATCGATCTCTATGTATCATGTCATGTCACCTGAATAGACCCTGATAATAGCCAAGTCTACTGTAGTAGAATGGTGAGAGAATCTTCTATGTATTTTGTTGTAAAATGTTTCTTCCTGCTTGTTCACCATTGGTGCATAACCTGTGCACATCCTTTTAGGAACTTTTTACAGTTAATCCGAATGTATGATATTTTTTTAAGGTAGAGAATGGCCTAAGGGGGAGCACCAACGACAGAGAGGGTTGCACTGCTCCTATTAGCCTTTAGCCTGCATTAGAAAAGTTAAAGAGGCACAGGTTTGTGACCTGACAGACGCTAAGGGCAGGTAGGAGGGGGAGTGAGAGCACAACACACCATGGAGAGCTGGAGGGAGGGCACAGGGCATGCACACAAAAATGCACCACTTTAACCTTTCCTTATTTATATTTATCTATATGCACTGAAGAAACCAAAGATTACAGGGACGTTATAGATATGCTCAGATTTCACTCATATAAAACCATTGAAATTCAGCAGTTATACTTATATGAGCTAACTGATTACATCTCAAATGACAACACTAATGATATCATCCAGTGAGTGTGAGTGTTTCGGAAATGTTTCTGAGACTTAAAGATACTGCACAAGTTAACTGGGTGTGTAAGTGGATATATGGGTAAGTGAGTGGCTGTTTGAGTGAGTGTATGGGTAAGTGAGTGGGTATGTAAGTGACTGTATTGCACAGTGTCTGTGTGAGTGCCTGTACAGGTGAGTGTGTGGATTTGTGAATGCTTGTATGGATGTGTGAATGGGTATATAAGTGGTTGGGTACACAGGAAAATAGGTGGATGAGTGGCTGTGTGGTGAGTGGCTGTGTTACTAGCTGTGTGGGTGTGTTGAGTAGTATGGGTATGTGAATGGTTGTATGGGTATGTGAGTGGGTGTATGAGAGACTGTATGGGTGTTTGAGTGGGTGTGAGAGTGGTCCTGTGGATGATTTTATCAGTGATGGCATCAGTGATATCATTTCAGATGTCATCAGTAATGTCCCTGACCATGTCATTAGTGATATAATATATGAGGTCATAGGCAGTGCATTGTGGGGCATAAGTTATAGTAAGCCCAGGTAACTATAACTGCTGAATTTCAGTGGTTTTGTACAAGTTAAATCTGAGCCTAACTATAATGTCCCTGTAACATTAGTTTTTTGCAGCAAATGTCTAAGTAAAAACAAAATATTATGTCCTTACTATAACCTCCCTATAACCTTAGTTTTTTTCAGTGAATTTTCCCAAGGTTTTTCAAATTTGACTTTTAAAGTATTGTATCTCTGTAATGTTTCGTTTTTTTTGTTAATTTCTAGAGTTTATTTAAATACTAAATATACTCAAATGTAATCATTTTTAATTTAGTTTATTTAACTACAGGCATCTTTTAAAATAAATATACTTTAAATACTTTTTAAAATATTATTGTGAAATATATATTTGTTTTGTTAATGTAATTAAACAAATTCATTTTCAAAATATTTTTTCATTCTGCGGTTCCTCCAGACTAGTACTCTATGGTTTTGAATCCTGAGCGTGATAGGAATGAAACCGCAAATCCAAATCAGTGGATTAGCTAAAAAGTGTATAAATTATTTTAAATATGTACACCCCTCCATTTTCATTAATGACATTTGTGTGAACATTGTTACAGGTATATATAAGGCACCCTATATCTGTTTAAAGTAAGTTACCCATTTTAGGAGTTTCATGAATCTGCTGATCTGTGAACCAGATTTACGAATTCGGCCGACGACAAACCCAAAGCTACACTTTTGACTGGATATATTAGAACCCCACCCATATACATGGAATACCACACCCAGAAACAGTTAGTTCTCCAGTGAAGTCTCTAGAAAGATCATTGAGAACCAGTGGTGCTCTGCTTTTAAAGAATGGTGGAAGCTGCATGTAGGAAAGTGTCTATTTTTGTATGGTTAGCCCCCACTTTTTGCCTCACGCCTGATGTATTTTTTAACTGTATGTGCACTGAGTCCCTGCTAACCAGGTCCCTAAGGACACATCTCTTTCCCAAAACACTGTACCACGATTACCACAACTTCAGCTGACGATGACGTAAGCAACTGTAGGTGAAGCGCTCAGGCTTTACGATGGCTTCTACAGCGCAGGGACACACCAGTTGGTGTAACCAGGCGCTTTACAAATTCAGTTATTATTATTATTATCAGCTACCCCTGTAAGTCCCTAGTGAATGGTAACCCTGTTATCAAGGGCATGGGTATTGAAGAGGGTCTTCTGTGGCAGCAGCACTGATTTTGCCATCCTAGGGGTCCAATCTACAAGCCTACACACTCTGCCACTGCATGTTACATTTCTTGGTGCATGAAAATCCAAAGAGTTGACATGGTGTGTGCCATGCAACCCCAAGACTGCATAAGATATAGGTGTCACCTCCTCTGTAGGCCTTTAGCCCTAAGGCAGGGTGCACCATGGTTCACTGACACAACATCTATGTAAAAAATACCGACTCCTATACTTAAACAGGTAAGTACAAAGATATCAACTAAAAATATATATCGACTTATATAAATATAGAAAGAAATAATATATATTAAATATATTAAATTAAATATCATTTTAACAAAATAAAAGAAATTTAATATACATTGGAATAAAATATACCAAATAAACTTAATAAAAAAATAAAACACACAAACATACACATTTATACACATATATATTTATTTTAAAACAATTAATAAACTATTGTTTTTTAATTATTGTTAAAAGTTTAAAATCATATAAAAATACAATATATATTAATGATTTATAATATAAAAAATACAAATCTATAATAAATTAAAACATTAACCAACAAAATAATATTTAAACTTACATTTCACAATACAATCAGTGTTGGATAGTAAAGGGGTAAAACTAACTATTCTTACTGCAGTGAGTGCAAAAGTAGGGTAAGTGTTGGATAGGGGAAGAATTACATTTACTCTTCCCAGTCCAGTGAGAGAAACCTCAGGACAAGTGTTGGATAGCGGAGGGGTAAAAAGTACTATTCCTGCTCCAGTGAGAACAACAGTAGGGAAAGTGTCAGATAGAGGAGGGGAAAATTTACTATACCCACTCCAAAGAGTGCAACAGTAGGGAAAGCGTTGAATAGGGGCGGGGTAAAATTGACTATTCCCACTCCAAAGAGTGAAACAGTAAGAAAGGGGTAAAAATTATTATTCCCTCTCCATTGACTGCAACAGTAGGGAAAGTGTTGGATAGTTGAGGGGTAAAATGTACTATTCCAACTCCAGTGAGTGCAACAGTAGGGAAAGTGTTGGATAGTGAAGGGGTAAAAATTACTATTCCTACTCCGGTGAGTGCAACAGCAGGGAAAGTGCTGGATAGCAGAGAGGAAAAAATTACTATTCCCACTCCTGTGAGTTCAACGTTAGGGAAAATATTGGATAGCGGAGAATAAAAATTATTATTCACACTCAAACAGTTAAAACTAAAATAAAAAATATTAAAAATGAAAACATATCATAAAAATGAATAAACAATATTTAAAAAATGAAAAATCAAATATATTAAATATATATGATGAAAACATATTATAATATTAATTACATATAACAAAAACCTACATATAATTTATACAATCAAATGATAATTACATTTATAAAAAATTATTCTTTTAAACTAGAAAATATTTACAAACAAAAAATTAATTAATACATAAAGTATTTATTTTATTTCCTACCCTATAACACCACATCAATAACAAAACACTTCAACATTTTTAATTAAATTTACTTCCATAATTAACATACTTTAACACTATAATAACCACAACACACACCTAATTTAAACTATAAAAAAAACACAATTAAAACTTATTTTTAAATTAAAAACTATTCACAACTAATACTAAAGTAATTAAAATGTATTTAATACCAACCCTTTCCCCCTTAAAAGTAAACACAACACACACAAAAATAAACAATTACCCATAATAAATATAAAATAATTAACATTACTTAACAGCTAGATAATAATTAATTAAATACAAATTACTTCCTACCGTTTACTCCTATAAACCCCACAACACACACCTAAGATTAACGAAACAATTACCATAATTAATTACCAATTAATTAATTAAAATCATTTAATAATCATTTATGAATTAGTTAATAATAAATTACTTTACACATTTAACACTATAATAACGCAATGAAACAAATATTAATTAATAAAAAATAATAAATACTTTTAATATGATTAAATTACTTCACACCCTATTTCCCTATAAATTCACAACCCGCTACAGAACTTAAACGCAAAATTCAAATAAATAAATTAATAACTGCTAAAAATGTACCCCAGACATTAAAAATGCAAACAATTCTTATACATAAAACAGACATCACATACATATAAAATATATACTAAAATACATAACCTTAATAAAAAAACTATATTTTTAACAGCTACATTTTTGTTAACGATATTAAACACTTTAATATTTTTAAAATCGATATTACTTACCTTAAGCCACTATTCTTGACCACAATATTCTTGCTGTTGTAATTTCTGAACCACAACATTAACGACTTGATATTTGTGCAAGTCGATATTTTGTACTCGATATTCTGTCTCGGGACCTTGCACTGTATCCTATGTGTGGGCATAACAGCATGAGCAGATATGCCCCTACACTGTCCAGTCTATTCTGGGATGTGGTAAGTGAGCAGGGAATCCATAAAGAGTACATGGGCTGGACATCAAAACACATTTTCTAGCACCATGATGGCTTCACCGATTTCTGACATGTTTGATACCAAACATCTTGTCCTAACCCGTTCCATGCATCGGACCGGGAGCCGTCCGACATCATGGTGGGTACCTTGACGCAGATGCTACAGCGATAGTGTGATGTTGGACTCGTGCGCCTTCACCATCCCACCTCAGATTTACTTGAATAGCCGAGGATGCCAGATTACCGACACCTTCGGGATCCAGTATGAGGACCAGAATAGGTACCACACACGGGCAGTGGACCGTGACTAAGTAAGTGGGTTACAAGGGTATTTATATGTGAGGTCAGCATCTGCCGCTATATATTTTTTTTAAAACCCTACTGTAGTATTCTGACCGGGTGATGCATCTTTTGCAGAGTGTGACTCTAGGCATTGTCCCTACCGGAATCGATGTTGCCCAAATTAAAAGCGACATAAGTAAGACTCTGTCTGATTACATATGCCTCATTAATCATTTTTGGGCAACTCTCCTAACCCCTGCTTTCTCTGCCATATAATAATCCACATTTGTATAGCGCACAATCACCCGTTAGGGTCTCTAGGCGCTGGGGGCCGTCGGGAAGATTAAGCAAGCTATTGCCCAGAGTCGCATGCTGCTGGGCTAACCTGCCGCCGGACCCGGGGATCGAACCCTGATTCCCAGATTCCAGCATCAGTCGCCCTGGCCGCGGCGCCACACCTCTCCATATGGACCTTTAATAGCCACAACCATTAGACTAAAGCACAATTAATAATTCCACTCATATGTCATAATTAGTACATAGCCCAGAATTACTATGATTTTACGCAAATTCATGAATGTTCACGCATATTCATGAATGTTCACATATTGTTTTAAAAAAAATAGTGACGTGCCAGTAAAATAAAGATGATTATGGGAAGGGTAACCCAATCAACCCTTGTAGGCTTGGGCAATGTTCAAAACAAGGTGAGGTTGTAGACAACCTCACCTTGTTTTTAGTAAAATAAAGATGGCATTATCCAAAAAAACAGGCACAGACTAATTTGTGGGATATAAGTGGTATGCACAGTGAAACTTGATTGGTGCATGCTATGACTTATGATACATATGATATTGCACCATGTACCAGACTGAATTTCAATTGTTTGTGTCACATTACAGATAATTTGTCCTGCTTTTACCTTTCAGATACATCAAGTTAGGTGAAAATGGTAAGTTACTTTTCCACCAGGAGAGAGTTTCTCCTACACTTAGCACACCTTAGTGTGTGTGCGCTCACTTATCGTAGACTGAACAATTTGTTTGTCTCTTCACCCCTTTCGGTCCGTACAAAAGTCATTTATCAAAACACTCTTTTGGATGAAACATGTCTGGCTCTCTTGGCTTGGCAGTTTGAGCTGGACTGTTCCCATGAGGCACAGGGTCAAGTCTGATTTGCACATGACTGGGTCCAAACTGGGATGGCGTGGTGAGCAAAAGAATGATGTATTAAACCAAGATCTTAGTGACTGGGGCTGAATGTTTGCATTGTTCAGCATTCCATCCATCAATTGTTTAATTGCATTTGTCCCCCTAAGTGGAAAGGGTACGACCAGACATGGGTCCCATGCTCACTGCACCACTAGTGTCAAGCTAGCCTAGCTAATGAGGGGTGATGCCCTGAAACCGGTCCCAAGATGTTTGTTTCCGGTCCACGAAGGACCTGGCTTGGTAGTTAGGGCAGTACTGTTCTCATGAGGCACAGGGTCAAGATTAATTTGCATATGGCTGGGTCCAAACTGGGGTGGCGTGGTGAGCAAAAGAATGATGGATCAAACCCAGATCTTTGTGACTGGGGTGAATGTTTGCATTGTTCAGCATTCCGTCCATCAATTGTTTATTTTTAAACATTTAGACCATTTGTAGTATATGAGACCAGTCAAAATCTCTGAGATATCCGTATTTTCTCCTTTTTAATCCTACCACAGGGCCCCAATATTAAAGCATTCCTGCTCAGGAAGGAGACCCTGTAGGACGTTTTACCCTATAACTATTACAACTTGCCACAAAAAATGCCAGCTCCACTGTAATAAGACATCAAAGCACACCTAGGATACACTCTGCATCTTGGGTGGGAACCCTATGATGAAGCATGCCACCAACTAGGTTGGAGGGTAGGTGTTCTTTTTAGAAAGCTATTCCTTTTTTTACACAGATCTTTTTTGGATGCAGAATAAATAATTTTGTGAGCCCTTTCGTTTTGATTGTTTATGTTTATTTGGGAGAAAGGAATAAGCCACTCCTATTTCCTCAATCTCTTTTAGACTAATTGTAAGATATAGGTAAGCCACCCCTACTGCAGGCCTTTAGTCCTAAGGCAGAATGCACTATACCATATTTGTGGGCATATCAGCATGAGCAGGTACGCCCCAACGAAGCCTAATCCATTCTGTTATGTTGTAAGTGAACAGGGAATCCATGAAGCATTCTTGGGCTGGATACTCATCATCACGAGGTTCCTAGCTCCATGATGGCGTCACTGATTTGGAAGATGTTTGGTACAGACTTCTTGTCTAAATAAATCCCATCTGATGCCAGTGTTGGATTTAGTAATAGATTCACACAAGAGACCCTTTTAGAGGGTCCCCTAAAACATAACCAAACGCTAGTGGGGTCTCTGGCCAGTTCCTACCAGCCTGACGCTTCTAGACATGTTTCTGACCTCATGCGGTGAGAGCCAGATGTCTCAAATGACAGAAACAATAACTGCTCTGGTCATGGGTGTTTCGCACCTCCTCCAAAACAAGATGACCTTCCTGGGTGGGAAGCATCAAAGCTGATGCTGATAGCGGGGGAGGCCAAGCCCCCTTTCCTGCTTGGTTAGATGAAGAGGAGGGTCCCCCCTCAGTCTGCACCACCCCCTAGGGTAGGAAAGGCGAGGTTAACCCCTCACCTGAAATTCCACCATCTTCAGATGGTGAGAAAACCTCCAATCAGGGCTAGGACAGTGCCTCTTCCCACAGGAATTAGCACTAGAGGGTGTAGACACCCTAAATGTGGGTAGCCCCTTGGCTACTGTCTGTCTCCCCATTTTACGACCCTACATTCACTATTTAGGTGGTTCCCTCAAACCTTGACTTTAGATTCCACAGATCAAAAGAAGACTAGGGAAGAAGAGTCCTGCTGCCAATGAAACCGGGTTCAAACCCTACCAACTGTGAAAGGACTTGCTAACTGCAGCATGCCATCCCTTTCTGAAATCTGTGCAGCCTCCAAGAACCCCAGAGCCTTGCCTGCTTATGCCAATTGCCTGGGACCCCCCCACTAAAAGTTGCAGCAGCCAAGATTTGTTGACCACCAGACCAGTAACCAACTCCTGCAATGCATCCACCAGCCTCAGGGATCCTCACAGTACCTGCAACTAATGCTAGAAACAGCCCCACTCCTGTGAGTATGTACCCACTCCCTGGTGGCTGCTACTGCGTGAAAGCAGCAATCAGGGTACAACCGCCCCAACCTCGACAGACTGCCCTCATTGCACCTGCAGCTAAACACTGTCAGTGAAGAACCAACTTTGCATCCCAAGACCGCATGCACCTCTGATCCAGGTAACCCAGAACTGCCTGCTGTCCCCTAGCCTGGGGACTCCCAAAACTTTGCCTGCCCTGGAGTAGAACTTTCCCAGAACTCTGGGTGACTGTTGTCCACGTAAACTCTCTGGCGGAGTGTTGCTTCCATTAACCGTGATGGTAAATGTGCTGGCGGTACTCTGTTATCTAACACTATGCTATCTTCCCCTTGACTGCGATGGTCTCTGTCTGGCGGTATTGACTGCTGCTGCTTAAAACCTGTAACCATTTATAAATTGAACTGTATTTGGTCTACGATCGACATAGAGAGCAATTATTAACTGTGAACAAAGTTATTGGTTTCTAAAAATATATATAAAGATACAAGTTTATTTTTCATAATTGGTCTCGGATTTATTCTTGAGTGTGTGTCTTTATTTTATTGATTCAGTATGTGACAACAAATGCTTCACCCATGCTACTACAATAAGGGCATAGAATTGTTTGCTTTTGCTTTTGCATGGCGGTGGCGATCTGCCCGAGATCCGTCCCCGCCTGCCACCCATTCCCCCGCCATATTACTATAGCAGGGGGGACCACAGCGGACAGAAAGACCGTCTGCTGCTTTTCCGCCCGGTCAACAAGTTGACTGGGCGGAAAAGAGTTTAATATGGTGGCGGTGTCTGTTAGACACCACCAGCCATATTACTATGGGGCGGAAACATGCATTTCAGTGGCGGCATTGCCGCCATGAAAAGGCATGTGGGAATTGCTTGCAGGGGCCTGTTGCGGGCCCCCAGGGACACTGGCGGGTGGGCGTACACATGGAGGGTACCTATGGTACCCCTCTGCATTTCAATAGACAACGTGGCAGGCTCCATGCAGTGCCTGTCAAGTTGTGCATTGGAATGCGTGACAGGCATTTTTGGCATTGCGGCGGGCGGTGCTTTCAGCACAACTCACTTCAATGTTAAATATGCGGGATGCGCCCGCCACTGTGGCGGGCGCATCCTAAATGCCCCCACCGGACCCCCGCCCTTATGGCGGGCGTTCCCTCTTCACGTCGGGATGGAGGGTCAGACTAAGTCCGCCTGCCATCCTAATGAGCCCCTGAGTCTGTAGAAGAGGATTGTGTGCTGCTTAATTTTAATGACTGAAGGTGTGTATATTTTGATTTAAAGTACCTTAGAGACACCCCTGGCAAACTCATAATGGCTAGTCCCTGGGGTTTCTTCTATCCTCCCCATCAGAGGACTATTTTGTGACAACAGTCTTCACGGTGGTTAGGCCTGAATATATATTCCTCTTCAGAGCCCTCTCCTTTTACTAACCCAAACAGTTTTGATGCCCTCTCAGGATTCACTGATATCGACTGACTGCTCAAACAATCTGGACAGCCAGTCGAGTAGAGAATGGGCTCGCAACACATCAACCAAGAGAGAAATTTATATGAAGGTGATTCTGTTAGCAAAGGGTTTGTAGATCCAGCCGGCACTATCACATATATACCTAGCATCACTAATATGAATCTAGGTGACCATGAAAACCCTTCCCTTCCACTTAATTCAATCATCGAGGGTAACCCCGTAGGGGAGGGGCCTGGCTTAGTGGATCTTACCACTATGTCTGCTATTAATAGTGCACCAGTGGGTTTTGTAAACCAGGGACATACCACCTTTCACCTCAAAATTATTTCCTGGGATATTGCAGGAATTGGCGGTAAACTGACCAATGAGGTATGGCTAGAGTACATCAGGGGGTTCTACATCATTTGTCTCCAAGAAATTTGGTATAGAGATGACATTGTGTTGGACCGTAACTGCTCTTTTACTGTTCCTGCAATTCCTTTTCCGGCAAGGGCGGGGGGGGGGCTAAAGGAGGGCTAGTGTTGCTGATCTCGCTAAGTATGGGTCTTTAAAAGCCCTTGACTTAGGTTCCTCACCTTGGTAACAATTAATTATGATTTCTAATTTGACGCAGGTTAAGATACTAGTGGTGAATTGGTATCATAACATCTTTGATCACAATTCCTGTCATGTTATTGAAGCCCTACAGCTGAAATTTCTAAAATCTCTGGGAAGTGGCAGCCTTTATGTATCTTATGGGTGGGGGATTTAATTGCACTACCTTCGGGTTTAGTGCCAAACGAGTCTGTGGGCTGCTGTATACAAAGGGTCAGCCCCAGCCAGACTTTACCCAGACACCGCAGGTTGAGGCCTTAAATTCCATCATTATTGAGAATGACCTAGGCCTTATTAATAACTTGGTGTCTAGCTCCTCGCCCCAGTGCCCAAATATGTTGGAGGTGGCAGGGAAAGTTTTATTGATTGTATGCTTATTTCAAGGAAGTTTTTGTCGCCGTCAGTGACTTTGAGGTGGAACCCAATAATACTAGTGATCATAACCCCCTCACAGTTCAACTTAGTATAACAGCTCAGGTAGGGAAAGGATGATAGCTGCCTGATTCATTATAATTCTAATAAAGGGGTAAGATTAAATTGGGGTAAAGTGATAGTTATACCTAATTATCAACCGATCTCGCCCAGAGGAGGTTATTCAGCAATTTGAGCTGATTTGTATAAATGTAGCTAAGAGACTAACTAGGCCGGCCCAGTGCCGGGAACCCCAGGAAGTTCGGTGATTTAACACTGAATGCACAAGGGCTCAAAAGTACCTTAAAATGGCCCTTGACGCTAGTCCTCGTGATAGAATTCAAATTAAAAGCGCAAGGAAGATTTATAAAACTATTATTAGCCAAAGGAAAGATGAATTGAGGAGATTGGCATGGGAAGACCTGGAGAGAGCTAGTTTCATTAAAGATACAAAAGGCTTCTGGGATATTATTAATCACCGTTTATTTACAGATGATGTGAGGCAGATGGACTCACTGATACTGGGGGATGTCTGGGAATCCCATTTCTCGGCTATATTAAACCCGAACTGCCAGCAGTTAGAGGAGAATAGTGGGGCCCTGCCTCTCAATTTAAGCATGGCCTCCCAATTAAGTTTATCTATCTCAGTATCGGAGATAGAGGAGGCCCTAGCAAAGGGAATATGTATGAAAGCCCCAGGCCCTGATGGGGGTGCCACTTGATTTGTTCAAAAGGAATCCCAACTTTTGGGCACCCCTACTGACTATTGTCTTTAAAGCAGTGGTGATTGGCCCTATCCCAGCAACCTGGAAGGAGGCCATTGTGGTTACTGTTTTTAAAAAGGACAATAGGAATGACCCGGCTTGTAATAGGCCTATTCCCTTATCAACACCAAAGGTATTGGGAAGGGTTGTTCTTGCCCGGCTGGAAGCTTGGTCGACCACTACAGGGGTCATGTCCAAAACCCAGGGTGGTTTTAGGAGGGGGCTGGGTATTACAGAGCAGTGCCTCAATTTGACCGTGATTATTAGCAAGTACATGAGGGCTCTATTCACCTGGCCTTCATGGATTTGTCTAGTGCTTTCAATACCATTAATCGGGAAAAATTGGGGGCACTAATGGGGAAAATGGGTGTTGAGGAAACACTTATCTCCCTTTTGCGTAGTTTACATACTAAAAAAATTGTTGCCATAAGATACAACCCCAAAGGGGAAAAAACTAAGCTGATTCTTTCTACTGAAGGTGTCGGGCAGGGGTGCATTCTAGCTCATTTTCTCTTTTTAATCTATACTAATGGCCTAGAGGCATTTTTATTAGACAAGGAAATTGATTTTCTCTGAATTGGTTGCAATCTTGTTTCACAACTATCGTATGCTGACGACACAGTGCTCATGGCTTTGAAAGCAAATGGCCTTCAAAAATCGCTTAACGCTTTTACGGATTTTATGTCGGCACTTGATTTGAACGTTAACTTTATTAAATTGTACATTATGGTTACTTTGCTGTAAGGGGTAAAAGTATTGATAACTTTGAATAATTTTACATACTTAGAAATTTATTTAATTATACGATGAATTAGGAACCACTTATAACAGCAAGGATGCAACATAAAAGTAGGGTTTTAGAAGGGTTATTCTGTTTGCATGTAAGCTAGGACACAAGCCGGTGATAGGGATAGTCACACTCTATAAAGCTAAATGTTTGTCTGTGGCAACTTATGGGGCAGGGGTGTGGGGCCACCACAAGAGCCTCCAATTACAGGTCTTGGAAAATAAATTCATAAAATGGCTACTGATGATCCCGAACAGTGACCCCACACTCCTTTGTCATCCAGAGTTGGAATTCTTAAAGGACCGTGTAGGCATCGCCCCTTTGTTCCTATGGGCAAAAACTTGGTAATCTGATGAATTAGCAATCTCTAGGGATGTGAATAAAGACTGTACTAAATCAGATAGTGCCCTATCGATCCCTTGGCTTCGATTTGTGAGAGATACATTTCGTGAGATAGGCTTGGGGCACTTCTACGAGAATCCTGATAGTATCCTCACAAATGCAAAAGCCATTATCAACGAGGCCTATTATTCTAGGGCAAATATGCTCCACACACAATCAGAGGCAACTGGTTTTGTATGCTTGCTCCCTGCCCAACAGCAATTTTTTTTAACCTTTACCATCAATGCACAGATACGATTTCTTATAACTAGGTTTGATATACGCACTCTACACTTTTTAGTGGCGTTCCCGAGACAATCAGGGTGGGCCCGACAAACTTATGCCCTGTCCATGTGACAATTTGGCAGCTCAGAGCACCTTACAATTTATTTTATTTTGCCTCCCTTATAAAGAGCGACAGGGAAAAATGTTAGCTCCACTTTTAAAGGAAACTCGGCCTTGCACAAACATTGATGGTTTTAATCTGCTGTATTCATTGGCCAATCCATTGTGGTCTCTAATTATATAACAGTTGCAATGGCCATTAGAAAGCACTATGAGTTGTAGAAGTTGACTAGGAATATTGTAATTTTTAATGCACAACGTTTATACCTATCGAATTTTATGATCAGTGACATATCTTGCTGTGCTATGTCATTTGTAGTATGGATTATATGTTTTTACCTGCCAGATTCTTATGAACTCCTCTTTTATTGATTTAACTACACTATTTTACAAATATGCTATGAAATCTTAAAATTGTGATGTTTTGTTTGTTAAAATGTTATGGTCTTTGAAACCGAATAAAGTTGATTTGATTGATTGATTTGCGGCAAGCAGTTTTCCTGAAGCACTGCAAATATTTTTACATGGTACATGTTCCATGTGGAAGCACTTAAATTCAATTCATGAAAGGGTCTACAACCGGATAATGCAGGACAATGCAGGTGCAGCAGGATAGTCCACCTCTACAGCACCCTTGGTAGAACCATTGAGAGCTGCAATCGAAGAATTGAGTGAGAGGGTTACTCACTGTGCAAAGTGCCACATGCTTGTTGCTATGTGTTATAAATGGGATTTCTGGTTGGCTGGGGCTAGGCAAAACCCACCACTCTAGTCGGGGTAAGGGAGTTACACTCCCAAGATAACCCCTGTTTACCTCCTTGGTAGCTTAGCACGAGCAGTCAGGCTTATCCCAGAGGAAATGTGTATAGCATTTGCGCAACACATCCACACCAGTGACACAATAAATACACCACAAAAGAGACACCACAAAGGAGTATATAAAAATACTGTATATATTATTCACATAGCATAGACCAAAATCATATAACCCCATAATCACTTTGTCAACTGAGCAATTGTCAAAATATCATAGTTAGTGTAATAAGAAAAAGACATATATTGCACATGTCATGAACACACCATCACTCAATAATAAAAATGTAAATATTGGAATAATATTCGTTATCCTGATAAGGCAAGGCAAAAACAACATACATCCGGGCATGATATTCAGAAGATTGTAATAAATCATACAAATCATCACAAGTTACCATAGAACAATAAAGACATAGGGTAAATATCCTACAACTGCAGAGATCCCATTGAGACAGCACATCTGTGCTTCTATTTCATGTTTTGTGGTACTAGTTTTGTAAGACATGCCCTTCTGTGGACAAATTGCAGATATGAACTGTAGGCGTCAGGAACACCTGTGTGCCTACTATAGGAACTATGGTGATCCCCATTCCCTTGAATAGGGTTGTTCCCGGGGACCTCCTTTGAGGTTCTGCCCAGCAGTGTCCTCGAAGAAGGTGCCCTTCTCCATGGTAGGTGCCATTTAGGCACACCCCAGGCAGGAGAAGGGAGGAGAACACAAATTGCAGGGCAAATGCAGGGAGACCTCACCCGGTCCTCACTAGCCTTACTCTACCTGTCCTTCAATGAGAGGCGCAGCACTTTCCACCATGTGGCATAAGCCCGCCTCACTGGGGCTATCCCATGGGGGTACAACTGATCAGGTGTGTACCAACCCTGGATGGGGCATAGACTGGCAGAACACTGACGGGACCTCGCTGGTTTTCCAGATACTAGGTGCCCCAAATGACCCCAAATGGCGGTGCGCGAATGTGCAGCATATGGCGACGGTGCGCGAATGTGCAGCATATGGCGACTACCACGGGCGGACTTCACAGGGTAGCCGGAGTCATCTCACCTCTCTGCCTGTCATACGACTGCTCTGGCCCATGCCAATCTCTTCCAGAAGTACCAATCGAAGCACCTACCACGAGCCAGATTTTGTAAAAAGGCCTATGAAAAATGTAGCTCTCATCACACGCTTCTCTTTGGGGCAAAGATCAATTACCAATGAAGTACTCTCCACGCTGGAATTACAGGTGACTGGGGAGGCTGGATTCAGAGTCCCACGGCCAGTTCTGGGCAGTCAGGCAATATAGGAGCATAGAGGGATTACGGAGAGGGTCGCCCTCCACTCAAAATCAACAATACACAATGAAGACCCACTCCAATGGCGTACGTCTGTATCAGTGACTCAAAGGGGGGGGGTTAACAAGTCCTACTCCCCACTAATCTCTTATCCACTTTATAAGAAAAGGAATGCGCTGTCCCAGGAGAACAACTGGGTGGGGGCACAAAATCAGGGAAGCAGGCAGCAGGAAAGCGCACTGGTTTCCTTACCAAAGTGGCAGTCTCAATAGCAGCCAAGCATGCAAGCAGGTCAGCATAACAAAGCTAGATCCAAGTGGTGATTTTCCTGGTAGCACAGCAATCCTCTGGTACAGAACTTAGATCCAGCAGCATCTAGTTACTTAAAAGTCCCACACAGTGTCTAAAAACATGGGGTCAGAGCCCCTGTACTTATACACAAAATGTCCTTGATGTGGATGTAAATGAAAAATAACTTTAGAAGAGCACAACACATCTATTCAATCACAGCAGTGGCTCCAGACATCAGTTGGGGTAAACAAGCCCTTTCTGTTAGGACAGGGCTCAGACTTTACAAATATATGTCCACCCCACCTCCCTCACTCCCAAACAAGGAAGGCCATTCACTATGTAGATGAATGCAGATGCAACCCTGTTACACCCATCCCTTCCTGTGTGATGGTTGTCTGGAAAGTATTCACAAAGCCCAGATGTCACTCTACCCTATACATGTATTGGAGTAAGGCTGCAAAGCACAAAGAGTCATAAGCACAGTGAAAAGCCCACTTTCTAAAAGTCCAATAACTGAGAAGGGTTTGGGCCTATTTAATGTCAGCCAGGCTAGGCCACTCTAATATCCAAGGAACAAACAAGCAACAGTCCTCACTCTGTTTTGACAACACAATGATTTTGTTTAGTGATCACACAATTTAATTATTGTGATCCCACTTTAACTTTTACATTGTACATCAAAAATTGAAAATGGATAATTTTTTCCGTAGAAAGTGAAAATTAAAGGGTGATCACAATAATTAAGTTGCATGATCACTAACTGAAATCATTGTGTTGTATACACAGAGATTGACCTGGCACTTGCTTATTCCTTGCACATTCTAAAAGTGGCATTTCTACCATGGTAATGTAAAATCTACCTACACCAATAAGCAGGATTTATCAACGCTATTCCAAACATACCAAACATGGCAATGCCACTTCTTTCAGAGCCACAATTACCACAGTTAGAATTGGGGGTTCCTAGTTTGCAGTGGCGTGCACCATGTCCAAGAAGGGACCCTTCCTCCTAGTCAGGTTACAGGAGTTACACACTCTAGATAACCCCTGCTCACCCCCTTGGTAGCTTAGCATGAGCAGGCCGGCTTATCCAAAAGGCAATGTGTAATGTATTTGTACCCAAACACACAGTAACACACTGAAAACACCACAAATGGACATCACACCAGTTTAGAATAATGTATATTTATCTAAATGTGGGTTAATAAATTCTGAGCTCAGAGAACCTAAACTTCAAGGGCCACATGTATGAAACAATTTTGCATTTGCAAACAGTGCACATTGCAAAATTCAGCTGTTTGTGTATGCAAAATAGCCATTCATGATGTATGAAAGGTTTTGCATTTGCAAATGTAGGTAATTGCATTTTTTTACGATTGCCTAAAATTGCAAATGCAAATAGGGAATAGAAATTTGTGATTCTGTAATCACACGTTGAAGCAGTTTCCAAATGCAAACTGTGTATTTAGGAAAATGCAATAACCTTCGACTATAAGTAGATGGTAACCATGTGCAAACTTTTAAAACTGTACAAAACTGCATTTTCTGAAGTGCAGCTTAGCGCCCATATGTCCCAAGGGCATGCGTGCACTTTACATTTGCACATAAATTACTTGTGGTGCTTCAGGAGGGCTTTATGCCACAGGGCACCCTTGGCTTGGCATTCGTTAATTTGTGATTACCAATTAGGTAATCGCAAGTTAGCTAATGCAAAACTCTTCAGAACTTTTGGGCCTTTCAGCCCTTAGGAACTTATGGACTAATATTACCTAATAGCAATTTGCTATTTAGCAAATCACTATTAGGTAATATTAAGGAATCCCAAAATCTTAGGGGATTCCTTACAGACATAGAATTTTGCGATTACCAAAGAATGATTCAGTATACATCGCTATTTGGTAATTTCAAAATGCTATTTTGATAAATGTGATCCCTAATCTCTAGCTGTTTCCAATTGAAAGTTACACATGTAAAATATTACAAGGCAGCTCCAATGATAGACTTTAGAAGAGCTCTTCCTTGCAATAGTGCAAACGAAAGGCACAGTATTTCACCATCAGTACATTTAACACACAACAGTACATGTCATACCTTTCACATGCACTGCACCCTGCCCATGGGGATGCCTTGGGCCTACCTTAAGGGTGACTAACATGTAGTAAATGGGAAGGGTTAGGCTTGGCATGTGGGTGCACTTGTCAGGTCAACATGACAGTTAAACCTGTGTGCAGACACTGCAGTGACAGGTCTGAGTCACATTTGTAAAAGTCTACTTGTGTGGGTGGCACAACCAGTGATGCAGGTCTACTAGTAGCATTTGAATTACAGGTCCTGGGACCCTCATTGCACTTAACTAGGGACTTACCAGCAAATCAAATATGCCAATCATGGATAACGAATCAAAAATTACAATTTACACTGGGAGCACCTGCACTCTGACACTGATTAACAGTGGCACAGTTCCCAAAGCAGCTAAGCCAGCTAAAATGAAATCCATTTGAGGGGCCTATGGTCTGTCTGAACCCGGACGTAAGTCCCAGACAAGTAGGGTCTTAATTTCTTCAGTGCCCAGACTATAGCAAAAGCTTCTTGCTCAATTGTACTTCACATCTGTTCCCTCTGAAGTAGCCTCCTACTAATAAAAAGTACAGGTTTGTCAAGGCTCTCATTGTTCTGTTGTGAGAGAACTGCACCCTGCTGGGGGCAAATTATAGTACCTCAAGTGTCGGTCATGGAGGGCCCACTTCTGGAATGTGCTAAACTGCTCAAAGTATGCACAGTCAACCGCACAACATATTGGCATTGATTTGTTGAGATAGGTGGACCCGTCCCATTGGAAACCCAATAAATGGAAGCTGCTGGGTTGTACAGGGAGGAGGCGAAATGCTGTTCCTATGTCAGCTTTTGCCATGAGGACTCCTCAACCTGCAGCCCTCACTAGTGGCATCATCCACCGCTGAGTACCCCAAATATGGCTCATTACATTGCGATGTAATACAGCGCTTTCTTTTACAACGTGGTTGTTACAACGACCACGTTGTTAGTACGCAATGCATTTACATCGTAAGTCATTACAACGACTTGCACTAGGGGGGCGCGTTGGACTTAGGAATATCATTAATTACTATTCCTACTCCAGTTTGCGCAACAGTGGTGAAGGTGTTGGAATTCATTTCCAATACCTCAGCGCCCCCTAGTGCAAGTTGCTTTAATGACTTGCGATGTAAAGGCATTACGTGCTAACAACGCGGTTGTTGAAACAACCGCGTTGTAATAGTAGGGCAATGTAATGATAGCATTGTAAATACTGCTTCCTCTTTCCCCATTGAGCATGCCTCGTCACTGATCCCATTGTTAATTGACATGCCCTCTGGGAAGGAGAGTTGGTGGATGAGTCTGAACTGACCTGCCTCCTTCTTAGGCACCACCCTAGGGGGGAGATCACCAAGTCGTCTGGCACCGGGAGTGGGAGGGGACCCTCAATCCTTCCCAATGATTTTTCTTTTTCTTTTATTTTGGCGCATGACCCCTGGGTGTTGGAGTGCTGATTAGAGGTTTTTTACGTTGTCTGTGGGCAATGGGCCCTCAAATAGTATAACAAAGCCTTCTTCGAACCCCTTCACTAACAGGGCGGTGCCCTTCTTGTGATATTTGTTGGCTAGCCTCCTCAGCTGGTGTGCGTTAACCGGTCCATGGACACACTCGAGGAAGTAACGAGGGACAGATTTGAGCTAAGTCTATTCAAGACGGCCTTAATGACCGCATTCTTCGAGGCATTCAGACTCAGTGAACTGGTGGCCCCGGCACAATCTGTCCCAACAGAACAATGCCTGCAGGCAGCCAATGTCAAACCTGGCAGGGCAGAGGTGGAGTTGCTGCTGTAATGGTCCAAACCCGATCAGACCGGCAAAGGGGCAGTAATACAGCTGAGGTGCATCGAAGACCACAGATATTGCACCGTCTGCTGCCTATTAACCTGCATGGCCTTGTGACCAGGAGGGTAAGGTCCACTCTTCAGGCATAGAGAAAGGAGGTTTTTAAGCAAATTCCAGTTCACAGCAGTAATGCTCCAAGCACCGAGTAGATCGGGCTCCCTCCGGCAGCCTGTGACACGCACTCATTTACGATTCCGGCCGCCACCTCAGCTGCATAACATGGGGTGGCGGAAGCAGGAATTAAGGCGATCAGCAGGTGGTGGTCCAAGGCCTACAGGACTTAAGTGAGACCCTAGCTGTCGTAGGGGCGGTCTTTGCGACAGGGAAGCAGGGGGTTTGCGGGGCCCTCCTTCAGGACCTTGCAACTGGCTGACACTGTGATTATTGCCTCAGAAGGAAAGCGCCCGCGGCTGGTATGGGTGGTGGGCCACTCCTTTGAATCCAGGATGCAGTCATGGTAGCAGCACTGAAGTAACAAACATGCGTCCGCTGGTGGGGTCATCCGGGTATGAGATAGTACCAACTACCAGCCGCACTCAAGGAGCTACTGGCAGATGGGGCATGGCACCCAGATGTTTTGATTTTTTTTTTATTAATGGACATGGCAGGGGGGACCTGGAGGAAGACGGAAGCCTCCCTGACGGCATGGCAGATAGGAAGGGGTACAATGGTTGGTTATGGAGGCACACCAACCAAAAACAAGGAGATGATGGACGGAGCGCTGAAACTTTTCAGACACTCACTCTCAGTCACAGATCTGGGTTGAATCCATCATCGTTCTTTAGCTCACTTGGCCACCTCAGTTCAGACCCAGCTATATGCAAATAAGTCTTGACCCTGTGCCTCAAGGGAACAGTCCAGCCCGAACTGCCAAGCCAGGTCTTCCCTGAACCAGTAGCAAGCATCCTGGGATCAGTTTCTGGGTAACACCCTTCATCATCCAGGCTAGCTTGAATCCAGTGGCAAAGTGACCAAGGGACCCATGTCTGGGCTTACGCTGCCAACTTAGGGCGAACAAATCAAACACAAGGAGATGGTGGATGAAGGCATGCCAGCCAGGCGGTGTGCACGAGGAAGGCAGGGCACAAACGAGACTAACAAGGTAGCGAGTTGGGGCCTAACCCTGGGGAGGGGCTAACCTCCACAAGCAAAGGGCGAGGAAACCAACAGAACAATTTTGGGACCCCACAAGTGCCAAGAAAATAACACCCAGCAAAACAGCACAACAACAAACTGTCTAAGTGCATTACCAATTATGAGGTGCTAATGATTTATGACAAGCTAGTGATTTATGACAAGCAACAAGGTGTAACATGTCACTATGATGATTTATACCCAGGGTCATAAAGCAATAACTTGGGTAGTGTAGGATAAGATATGATGATTCAGTAATGCTAATAAATCTGCGGCCAACATCAACCACAAAACCAAAAACATGAGTTGACTGTTTATTGGATGTATATATGTAAGAAAGCTGCATGTCATTCTGGAGTGGGCACCGTGCGGGGTTATAGTATGGGACAGCCATGATGTGGTGTGTTTCGGACTCCCGCAATCTGAATATCGGGGGCCTGAGTCACTGTCAAGGGCCCATTATCTCTTTGACGTCTCATAACACGGCGCACTGCTGTGAGGAGGGGTGAGGCCCAGCAACGATTTTTAGGGTTCCAACAAAGGGGCTTGAGTACTCTATGGCACAATTGGAATGTAAACAGCCGAAGAGGAGCACCACTCACCTGAAGTCCTTGTGGCTGGATATAATTTTCTCCAGTAGGTTGGAGATATGGTATGACGTGCTCCCCATGTTCCTACTGGGGGTGGATACAGACAGGTAACTGGTTGGGGATACAGACACTGGAGGGATGTGCTACTCCTTCTGCCGGGACCCTCTAAGCTCTGCACTGTCAAATCCCGAGATCCACTATATTTCTTGCCCAAGGCCCCGTGGTGGCCACACAGCCCTCTTTTACAGACTTTACCCTGGAGGGTCTGGGCAGCTTGGCCCACCCAGCCTCCCGGTAATGTCCGAGGGAAATCAACCCTGCTTTTGCATCCAGGGAGGGAGGGTAGGGGGCTCACAGGGTGGGTGGCAGACAAGTGGGTCCCAGATGCTTTAAACAGTTCTGACAAGAAAAACAAGCACTGCAAAGACAACAATTATCATCTAATAATTCATTTTAATGTTGATATATCAATAGACAGAGTATGAACTGCCATTCACAGAATGGTAGCGATAGACACATCGTAGCAGAGTGTGCTTCGTTTGTGGATGATTTTATCTCAGTGTGTTATTAACCGGGCATTAAACATATGCCAGGCAGTTACAGCAGGTCTCTGCTCAGTCCGCCCTTCCTGCTACCAGTGCCTGTTGGAAGGTATGAGGAGGGATGCATATGCACCCTTACATTTTGTTATTACAACAAGCACTGCAAATCCAACTATTCTCATCTAATAATTCATTTGAATGGGAAGAAGCAACAGTACTCAATGCAACATAAAGAGTCCTATGTGGAAAAGCATTTGATGAACACCAGCGCTGATAGGTTTTGACAATGTCATGTGACACGGAGGACGTCCAATGGGAGAGAGAGTGGGATGGAGGAGGGGCCATCACATGCTGTACAGTGTGATGGCCAAACAAAACGATCTCTTAGTGAAATCGCCAGCGAGGGAGTTAAGCCCACAAAGGAGGGACATTTAAGCAAATGCACCAATAACAAGCCAGCATTTGTAAATAACCCAGATAGCAGCCAATAGCAACTGATGGGTGTGCCAAACCGCACAGAAAAGATATAACAGGTCGTTCAAGCTCGACCCAAAAATGTGAGTGACAACAATAGTCCAATGGATGATGGGTGATATCTGAAAGCCACTTTTTTTCTTTTAAGGGTCCATTACATAACAACACTTCTGCACACTTTCGCAATCCCCAATGTAAAACAGTCCCATGTATTGGGCAGGCAGCGACTTTCATCATTTCCTATTCAATCCAGACCAGGTGACCATGATTCCTCTTTTCCATTTACAATATTCCCCCATTGTATTTTTACTGTCCCTGAAAGTAGTGCCCTCCAGGATCCATGCCCAATGTACTGCTATGAAAGGGTACACAGTGAATCACCACATGTGTCAACAGCGCTCCCCTGCCCCACACCGTCAAGTGTCCTACCCTCGTTATTCTTGTGCGCTTCCTTGTGTCAATGCATCCGATTCCCAATGTAAGGCGCCACGTCCCGACGTACATCTTCCTAACAGTCGGCCACGTCACCTTCACTCGTACCTGCCTCTCCTGCGTGCACCCTCATAACTTCGCTTGTCTCCGCGGCCTCCCTCTGTTTATGTGTCCTGTACAATCTCCAAACATTTTTAGGTCTGCTGCATGGCGGAAGCAGTTCACTATAATTCTCTGTCTGCGTACAGCAGTATAACATATCATGTGACCACCTCTTTATTGTTGGCACCGGGCCCTTCATCTAACACAGTGCCACCACCCTTTTTGCTAGTAGCAGTCCCATATCTACCAGTCTGCGTATCGCCTTGGGCAGTTTCTTGGAGTACCCCAACAAAGTTATTTGAGGATCTGGGGCTAGTTCCACCTCCACTATCCTCCCCAATTCCCTAAAGACTTCCCCCCAGTATGCAAGTATACCCCGGCAGTTCCAGGCTAGGTGTATGAAGTCCGCAGCCCATGCTCGGCACCTCTCACACGTCGCTTCTTTGTCCCTCAGTCCATATCTATATAGCCGTTCTGGTGTGTAGTAAACTCGGTTAAGAAATTTAAAATGTATAAGCTTATGCTTCCTGTGTAGTGAGATTCTCTTTGTGTTCAAGCAACAATACTGCCACATCTTGTCATCTATTGTTATCTGTAAGTCCCTTTGCCAGGCCAGACTTGCTGTTGTGTACTCATTTGCCCTGTGCGTCATAGCTATTCTATAAATGTTAGTGACTATTTTACAAGGTGAATTTAATGACATATGTTAACTCTGGGATTTCCGGAGGCTCCTGCATATCCTCTCTGAACTGCTCCAGCATTGCACACCGCCCCCGGTAAATCTGAAATCTCTGTATCTGCGTGGCCACCTCTGCCCCCTCCACTACTTGTTCCCAGGACTTTGCTACCCCGTCTCGGAAAAGATCTCCCGTGACCTCAATGTTCAGCTCATGCAGAGCTCTGATGACTCCCCTGTTCCTGCACGGGGCCAGCCAGCGAGCCCACTCTATAGGCATAATAGGCGTGTATAGCAATGCTCCTGCCTGCTGCAGTAGTAAGCAGTGCCACGCATGTCTAGTAGCGTTCATTGAGTCAAGGAAAAAAGTTCTGCGATCCGGCTCCTCAAAAATTGACGCCGGTAGTGGCTGTGAAGCAGCAAACAGCTTCTCCATACGCCAAAATCGTATACCAGCTTCCCTGTGTATCCAGGTATGTAATGTGCGCACTGTGCCACTCTGTAATAGAGCTCAAAATCCGGCGCACCTAGGCCTCCCATGCTATAGGGTGATATAAGGACCCACCATTTCACCCTCGCCTGTTTATCCGCCCACGCCAACTTTAGCATTAATTGGGTTAGTCTTTGGAAAAAGGCTTGTGATAGCACCATAGGTATATTATAGGAACAGCATCCTAGGCAAAACCACCATCTTCATAATGGATATTCTTCCCAGCAAGGAAAGGAGGAGTTTGCACCAGGCATCCACATTGTCCTCCAGTTTATCCATGGCTGTGCCATAGTTCTCTTGTAGTACTGTTTCTGAGTCTGTGTGCAGTCGAATCCCCAAGTATCAGACTGAGTCAGTAGTCCACTGTAGCGGGTATTCCATTTCAAATTCTTCCGTGACCGGGGTCAGCAGGAAAACAATGGACGTGGCCTAGTTGACTTTTAACCCCGATAAAGCACCAAAGTGCACCACTTCCCTAAGCACCGCCGTCAGATTCTGTGCAGGATTTCGCACACACAGTAGCATGTCATCTGCATGGGTGGATATAATTATGTTATACGTCGGTAAACCAATGCCCTCATGACCGTGATACTCCCTAAGAGCACACGCCAATGGCTCCGCTACCTGGGCACACAGCAATGGTGATAGTGGGCAGCCCTGTCTCATGACCTCTAGTGATGGCGAAACGGTCTCTGACTAAATTACCTATGTGTACTCTAGCGGTGGGTTTGTAATATAGTGTGCCAATTAGTTGTAAAAAAAACTGCCCCAGTCCCATCCGGGTCAGAACCCTGTCCATGAACGCCCACTCCACAGAATCAAATGCCTTTTCCATATCTAGGAATACTGCCACTGCTTTCACATCCTGCCGCACATGCTGCATGGTGCCAAACACTGTGCGGATATTGTATGTGAGATTCCTGTTGGGTGTAAACCCCGCCTGTTCTGGTGCCACCAACACCTTAGACAGAGGGGCTAGACGGTTGGCCAGTATCTTTGCAAATATTTTAGTATCCACGTTTAAGAGCGACAATGGGCGGTATGAACTGCACTCCTACGGGCGATTTCCCCGGCTTAGAGATCGCTACCAGTATCGCTTCCCTCATGGATCTAGGCATGGTTCCCTCAACGCACAAATCATCGAAGAGCGTGGCTAAGTGGGGTAGCAATATACCTATGAAAGTTTTATAAAAGTTGGCCGTGAGGCCATCTGCCCCCGGTGCACTGCTCGACTTCATGCCCGCCAGGGCTTCCATTATTTTGTCTTTTTCTATCAGGAGCATTAAGAATTCTGTTTGGACGTCCGAAAGGAAGGGTAAATCTATGTGTTCTAGATAGTCCTGCATTTCTTCTTCCATTTCCTCTGACCGTGACGTGTAAAGATCTGCATAGAATTGTCGGAATCTCTCTGCAATATCTACTTCTTCCGTGAGTAGTTCTCCTTCCTCGGATCTCACCTGTGTAATCAATGCTTTACCTCGTTTTGCTTTCAGGATCTGGGCCAGTGTGGAACACGGCCTCCCCCCTCCCCGTACTTGCGCGCTGTGGCATACTTGCCTAGATGTTTGATCTCGCTATCTGCCACTTCATGATATTCTTCTAGAAGAGCCTTTATGTCGTCTTCCTGCCCCCCTCCTCAATTGCTCCCTCGCTGGTCCTCCAATTGTTTTAGCTTCTGCTCTAGATCCTTCAATCTCTGTCTTATGGCCTTCAATACCCCAGAGTTTTTGGACATTGTGATACCACGTATACAAACATTGAAGGCTTCCCATGCTGTTTGAAAACTATCTACCGAGCCTATATTGGCCTAAAAAAATGTCTATGGCCTCCGATAGTTCCCCCTTAAAAACAGGGTCAAGCAGTGAGAACGGGGGGGGGGGAAGCGCCAAGTAAACGGGGGTATTGTTTTCTTGGGAGTAGCCAATGTCAGTAGTACTGGTGAGTGGTCCGAGAGATTACGCGGTAGGACTTTGCAGGCTCGGATATCTTCTAACACCGAGGCCGAGGCCAACCAATAATCGATGTGTGTATGAATATTATGGTAGGCTGAATAGTGTGTAAAGCCCCTTGAATTCTGATTACGCGCCCGCCATACATCTTCTAGTTCCATGCATGTCATCACCCTTTCCATCTCTCTCGCAGCCGCAGACGGTTTCCTGTGTGGACCAGCCGATCTATCTAGGCCTCGGTCCCTGACCATGTTGAAGTCCCCTCTGCCCCACAGGATCGTTGACCCTGAAATCTCCAAGTCGTGTTAGCCAACTGCGCGAAGAACTCAGGACAGTCATAGTTAGGTCAGGGAAAGGACAGGAGGGGGTAGTACAGGAGTTAGTTGCCTTTGGTTTGTGAGGTTTTACTTGGTGGGGGTTTACTTCTTATTAAGGTTGCTCAGTGAGCTGAAAGATTTGGGTTTAATAAATAAATAAATATATGAAATATGTTGAAAGATGTTTTGGTTTCACACCTGTCTTAATAAAGTGGCCTTTCTTGCTTACTAAGAAGTTCTGGACAGTGAATTCTTGCGCGAGAGGACATTCTAGGTTTTCCCCAGCATTGCCAATGCAAAAGACTTTGCAGCTCATTTCAAGAGTGGAAATGAAATAGGAGGAGTGGGAAAATTAAGAGTTTTGGCATTAGTTAGGACTGTAAAGCACTTGGGGTGGTTAGTCCGTAAGTGAGCAGACTTACTGAGCAGCCATAGTTAGAGCTGATCACAGTCCCCATAGGAGTATGATGAGGGTGTTTGTTAAAATAATTCAGGCAGAATACATCAAACTAAGTGCCATCCCTCCCTACGGTGCGCTACAGTACTCATCAGAATGATGATATAATTAATGTCTCTACTTGTTTTTCTGTATTTTGGTGAAGTTAATTAACAGTTGTTATGTAATTTATAGTCATCATCTCAGTAATCTTACTACGATTACTGTGTCAAAAAATCCACATCTATATAAAACAAAAATGTTAAAAAAGAAAACTGAATAATTTGTATTCATGCTAGAATTAGTTGATCTTAACATTTATGAGTATCTTTTTGTGAATATGCTTGATTGCAAAAACTGATGTTCCGATAAACACTAGGGGTCTCATTTATGACTTTTTGCCATAGGGCAGCGTCGCAGGCCTTCCTCCTACGCTGCCCTATTGAAAAAGAAAAGGGCAGCAAGGTGCTGTATCTATCAGATATGGTGCATTCCTCTCCTTTTCTGCTGCACTGGCGCACAATGACATTCCATGCCCCAATGCAGGCACCTTTGCACCATGGTGCAAGGGTGCCTGTGTTCTGGGGATGATTGTTTTTGTAGAGGAAGGAAACCTTCCTGCACAAAATAAATCACAAAATGCTTTATACTGTTTCTATGCATGCTGTTCGAGTTCTATACCTAGATGGATTGACCCTGCAATATAGATTTTTTTCAAACAACAGTGGTCCCATGCATAATCCAGTTCACAACCAATAAATATAGACGAAATCAATTCTATATTTTAGAATGACATGTCCATCCGGACAGAGGTCCTTCAAGTTTACTTAATAAACAGAGTTTTTCAGGATACAACAAGGATACCTTCCACAACGCCCCTGTGTGGTACACAAGCATGTGCCCAACACTTGCGGGGTGATTATAGTTAGAGAAAAGTAGGAAAGGTTTTAAGGCAAAGAAACGTTTTTCTGTTTACATTTTGAATTTACAGAAAATATCAAAAAACACCATTACATTAATTTAGCAATCAAATATTTGTATACGGTGCTGTGAGCAAGTCGACGGCGTTTCGGTCCCCCTACAGGGTCATGGGAACCATCATCAGGACAAACAAATAATTGCCTTTTTCACTAAACCTCAAATTGCCGAGGCAGTGTGTAATTGTCATATGGACAAGTCGATGCTCAGAGTAGTCCGGACCAATAACCCCGATTAAGACGTGGGTTGCCGTGTTACACAATCGTAACCGGACGACGCCAGGGTAAGCCGATATGGACGGTCATAAGGATGACATCCTTATGACCGTCCATATCGGCTTACCCTGGCGTCGTCTGGACCAATAACCCCGATTAAGACGTGGGTTGCCGTGTTACACAATCGTATCCGGACGACGCCAGGGTAAGCCGATATGGACGGTCATAAGGATGACATCCTTATGACCGTCCATATCGGCTTACCCTGGCGTCGTCCGTTTACGATTGTGTAACACGGCAACCCACGTCTTAATCGGGGTTATTGGTCCGGACTACTCTGAGCATCGACTTGTCCATATGACAATTACACACTGCCTCGGCAATTTGAGGTTTAGTGAAAAAGGCAATTATTTGTTTGTCCTGATGATGGTTCCCATGACCCTGTAGGGGGACCGAAACGCCGTCGACTTGCTCACAGCACCGTATACAAATATTTGATTGCTAAATTAATGTAATGGTGTTTTTTGATATTTTCTGTAAATTGAAAATGTAAACAGAAAAACGTTTCTTTGCCTTAAAACCTTTCCTACTTTTCTCTAACTATAATCACCCCGCAAGTGTTGGGCACAGGCTTGTGTACCACACAGGGGCGTTGTGGAAGGTATCCTTGTTGTATCCTGAAAAACTCTGTTTATTAAGTAAACTTGAAGGACCTCTGTCCGGATGGACATGTCATTCTAAAATATAGAATTGATTTCGTCTATATTTATTGGTTGTGAACTGGATTATGCATGGGACCACTGTTGTTTGAAAAAAATTGCTCCCCGAGGTCCTTTGCTGACTGAATTGGGGTCCCTTGTTGTTATAAGAAATTACCTGCAATATAGATGGCACCTACCAGGCTGTGGGACTGTCCGATGCACAACCTAAGCATTCCAGGCCTGCAGGGGACGGCACTGTGTCGAAAGGAGATGCGGCTGGATCCCACTGACTGCAGACACTGATGAGTGGGCCAAGGCAAAGAAAGTCGCAGCAGTGAGTGTCCACCCGTTGCCTGCCCCTCTCGCTGCTTTGTGTCGTGGTAAACACTGCAGCCAACGGGTGGTCTTTGCTCCCCGAGGTATACCCAGGCCTGCACCTTCCGAAGGACGAAGCAGGTTCTGCAGCCACAAGTGGAGAAACAGCACCGGATGGGCACCCGGGCTGAATAGCCAGGAGTGAAGATCCATCGGAGCCTGGAGAGTCGTGGAAAGTTCCCTGGGGCAGAGCTGGAGTACTTCCCCCAGCTGCAAAATCCTTCTGTGGGGTAGCCTTTTGTGATGTGCCTGGGCCGTCAACCCTGATAACTGAGGCAAGTGACGGGGCCCATGGAACATGAGGTGAGGAGCTGCAACACGGGGTCTCAGAGAGATGCAATGACTGGGGTTGGAATTTAGCGGAGGCCCAGCCTGCAGTGGACACCAGGTGAACCGGCTCAGATCCCCAAGGGGGCACTCCCCTACCCCCGGCCACAAGATCGTTCTGCTTACTGACGCCCTTCCTGCGGATCCCAGAGGGTGCAGGCGGCATTACAAATGGCCAGAGCCCGAGCTCGGCCACCAAAGGCACTAAGGCTCCCCTGTGGCTCTGCTTTGCCGTGAGGAACAAAACCTGTGCCTGACAGGATTACCAGTGGTGCAGCAGGGAGAAGAGCCCTTGCTTACCCCGTTGGTTCTTCAGGTCCCCCTCCCTCTGGACTGCATCTGGGGCCCTGTGACTACAGTGGGGCTTAGGTTGAGGCAGACTGTGATCTTTGAGCCCCATTCCACACTCATGTGTCTTCCTTTGCTACAACCTGCAGAGTGACGTCAATAGGATTCAGTTGGGGCTAAATACATATTTAGTTAACATTCATTTTGTTCATTAAGAAGTGATCTAAGGGGGGGGAGGGAATACAGACCTCTCAGACTTTACCTATGTCACTTGTTGCCAAAGTTGACCATCTGGAGAATGGGTGTGGGCGGTGGGAGAGAGTGGGGAAGGGGAGTTCAGGGGGACGGAGGTTACAAATGAGTATATAGGGGTTTGTTTCCGTTAGTTTGCAGCCAATTGAAGGGACACCAGGGTCATAGATTGGGAAAGGAGTGCCTAAGACCCACTCGAGCCAGTGTGGGGGGGAGTTCTAGGCAAGGAAATAGGAAAGGGAGGCTACTCGGTGCTGATGTGGAATGTTAATGGACATGGGAGTATCCCAACATTTTGGCTGATTTTGAGTTAATAAGAACAGTTTTTTTTAAAAACTGTGTTAAAGCTAACAATATTTACAAGGCAGCATTAAGCCAAAAAAGTAGCTGTCTGGTAAATATGGAGCAGGCAAATGTTAGCATTCCGTCCATCATTTGTTTGCTGTAACACTTTTCGTCCTAAGCGGGATTGGTATGCCCAGACATGGGTCCCTTGCTCACTGTGCCACTAGATTCAAGCTAGCCTGGCTGAAGAAGGGTGACGTACCCTGAAAACGGTCACAGAATGCTTGTTTCCGGTCCAGGGAGGACCTGGCCTGGCAGTTCGGTCTGGACTGTTCCCATGGGGCACAGTGTCAAGACTGATTTGCATATGGCTGGGTCCAAACTGGGGTGGCATAGTGGGCAAAAGAACAATGGATTTAACCAAGATCTTTTGACTGGGGGGAGAATGTTTGCATTGTCAGCATTCCGTCCATCATTTGTTTGCTGTAACAAATATGGAGCAGGCTCCTGCGCCACCACAGCGTTACAGAAAGTGACGCACCGGCGGTGCAAGGGGCTTATTAATACTCCCCTAGAAGTGAGCAAGCCTCTGAAAGGTCAAGCTAGGCTCTGGCTTAGCTCAAAGTTCCCTGGGAATCGCAAGCCCACATCAAGCCGAGTTTTTATGCGTCTTCTGCCTGCCAGTGTCACTCTACCCTCATGCACAAATAGGTAAAAACAAATCTTTAACATTTGAGATAAAAAGGAGATAGACATATAGATACCTATTTATTGCAGATTTGAACAAAGGGAAACCAGAAACACTAAATTATTTGTGACTTCCAGACTTAACCTTATAGGCAAATATTTAATTTTACAGATCCTCCTTTTTCTTCAGCTTCACATATGAAAGTACCATCAGATTCGTAAGTTCAGAATACAGCTATACAAAAACCTATTTGGTTTGAAGTAATAGACTATAATGTTGGTCTGTTTATAAGAATCTGGGCCACATACAGGGTTCACATGACTACTGTCTTGCCACATTAAGGGTTCACATGACTACTGTCTTGTCTCTTAGTTAACTAATGGCACTGTCACAAGGTTGGGGTGGGGTCAGGATTTGTTCTAAATTCATGTTTAAAAATGAACACTTTTATGAAGTAATTACTTTTCAGTGCAGTGCTATAATGTGACATATTAATGTCAAAGCTTCCACATGTTAAAGAAATTAACTGTTCTTTAACTTTGAAGACAGTTTAACATATGTTCTTTGATGTTTGTTGTATGATCCACATGGCAGTACACAAGAGAGGGAAAGCCTCACAACTGATAAACTCCTAACGTTTTAAGAGACCAAATGAACTGGTCTCTATATTTATATCTAAGTGGAAAGTAATCTGCACCCAGGTAAATCTGTGTGACTCTTGCATCACATGGATATATTAGTAGGATCCTCACCCACTAGGACCACCATTGGCATGCTTCATCGTGGGATCCTCACCCACTGTACCTAGTGTGAGTGGGTGGACTCAAGGTGGTTTTAAGTGGAGCTCACTAAAACCTAAGTGCAAGTTAAAAAAGCCTTTGGGATACTAATTCTTGTTTATTATTGAGGTCCTGTAGCTGGGATAAAAATAGTCTTATGTTCTATGAGGGCAATGACACCTAACATCTTTAACTCAGTAGGTTGACATATTTCACCCTGTTACTAGTACCACTCCGGGTCAGCAGGATCTCTCCAGGACCAACTAAATCTGTAGACTTTCTACAGATTGTGTTAAATACCAGCTCCTAATGCTGGTTTACACAGTACGCTTTAAATATACCACTTTGTTCTGTCTAACTGCCTTGCACGGTATGCGCTGGTACACTTCATGAAGTAGTTGTGCAAGTTATAAGTGCTGTTAACAAATGATAACGCTAAATATGAAGCATGCAGTCATACAGACCATATAGACCTTTTCCCTCTAGTGGTCTATGACTCCCAAAAAACTTCAGGATCCACGTGGAAAACATTTTCAGGAATACATGCTCAATTACTGGTCCAAAATAATGTACTCTAATAAGAAAATTTTAATTTTATAAAATCATTTAATTATCTGATAAAAGAAATGAAACAGGCAAGTACAGAGAATAAATAGTCGAAAAACATGCAGAAGACTTAAAGAAGGAAAAGAAATGCACAGTTACTAATTACAGGTTTGATAAAGACCAGTGGTACGTGTAAGGGGTATTTTTTTCTTTCTATCTGATCTACTTTTTATGTCAAGTGATAACGTCAGTGATTCTACTTGACTCAAAAATATGCTTAGTTTCAGTAGTACACACTTAAGTGCAACGTTCCACATGATGCTAGAAAACAACTGACAAACAACAGTTACATCAATTCCATAATTCACAGATATATCTCAATCTTCCATTCCATTCAAACCGGGTTGCAATCATGTTCTAATTCTCTCAATCAAGTGTATTACAGTATGCTCTTCAGATGTTTTATCGGCCCATGATTAAGTAGAAGATTGTTTTGTACTGGGTAAATTCTTATGATAGAAGCCTTCTTGACCAGTAACACAAATCGCGTGGAACACTTTAGTCTCAGATTTTAGAAATTGCTATGAAAAAAGACCTTTCCCAGTCCTTCCTATCAAGAAGTGTATGATTTATCCGATAACATCATTTGAGGACCAGTTAACTTCTTCGGAGACCTTGTTTCAGCTTCTGTGCAGGTAGTGGTGGGTGCAGTGGTGTTTGGTAGGTTTGGTGAAGCAGAAGTGAATGCAGTGGTGGTCAGTCCAATGTAGTTCAGAGGTGTGGCTGACGGAGATGTAGTAAAGCCAAATTACATTCATACCAATGCAAATAAAACACATCTTTGTAACTTGAGCCAAAGAAAAACTTTTTTTACAATAGCTGATGAATGAGTCATATATGTAAACATTGCTCATTGCATATGTGAGCCACAGTGTAAAAATAGATTACATAGGAGGTCTGAGAAGGGAAGCTGAGTCACCAAGTGTAGTTATGATTGAATAAATTGCTGAGAATTTCACACTCTGTAGATGGGGAAACTCCTATTTTCTGTATTAAAACTCTGTACTGCCCTTTCAAACCAAACTTCCTGTTCTAGTTTCCTGGAAGCAAGTGGTGACTTTGATTTGCTTCACTCTGTTTTTGTTCAGTTTTAGCAAAGGCTCAAATAGTTTGCAAGAAAACAACTATTTCAAGCAGAATATACAGATCCCTATTTCTGTGCTGCTAGTGGAATATTTTTTGCATATGCTATAATATCAACATATGTTTGATCAGCTGGAGATTGAGCTCAAAAATGGATTTCCATTGCAAAAGAGTGAAAAGAGCCAGAAGAGCATGCACACAGATGGGCAATTTCTCCATTTGACCATGGTGCTGCTTGCTGTCTAAATGCAGTTCCCCGGTTCCCGTCTTCCATCTCCTGGCATACCTCTCAGCCATGTGATCCTTTGTCCCACTGCAATATTATTTAACGTTTACTATTAATTTGCAGGCTAGATTGTATTTAACTATATTCCGTTCAGGATGTATGACATTACAACGCATGCTTTTACATCGCATGCCTTTACAACGCAAGTATTACAATGCAGTCCATTCCAACGCATAGTGCTTTGGGGTGCTGGATAGTGAATAGTTTAATTTACTATTCCAACTCCAGTCCCCGTGGACACTAGGGAAGGTTATTGGATAGTAAATTAACCTATTCCCTATCCTAGAGCGCCCCCAGAGCAATGCGTTGTAATAGTTTGCGTTGTAATGGTTGCGTTGTAAAGGCTCTGCGATGTAAAAGTTGCGTTGTAAAGGTTGTTTACCTTACGTTCATGCACTGTGCACTTTTTGTTGGCATTTCCACGTCAGAGAGGGTGGGGTGATGAGCTCATACCTTGTCAGTGTGACATCTTTACAAGCCAAAGCACTATTAAATGTATTCTATTCTGCACCTTATCCAAACTGGTGAGGAGTACATTTTTAGGCCCACTATTAAGGAGAATTCCTCCCCGTACATATATTGATGGTTTTAACTTTTTGCATACATTGGCTACCCTTGATATCTGAATTGCGGTAAACAATTATATAAAAGTTTCAATGGCTATTAGGAAACGCTATGAGTAAGAGCTTCTGTATAACAAATGGCTTTGAAATTTTATGAACTGTGTACTATAATGTTGCTTCAACCTAATTACTGTATGTAAAAAATGTATTTCCCTGAAATTTTATGAATTGCTTTTTAAACTATTGGTTGTAATGGTTTTATATGCTGTGATAATTTTATTGTAAACTTTAATTGTTCTTGGAAGCTAAATACAGATCTTCTTGACATTTGATCCTTTAGCTCTAGACACAGCAGATTGATTTGGAAATGTGGTGGTGCAGTGACTTGTGTTATAGAAAGCCTCCTTGATGAAAGAGTGATGTTGTGATGCCTGTGCTTGCTGTACTGAGTTTGATAGTGGAGCACTAAACAAGAAGCCAATAGTCGGCAAGGTCAACAAGGGTCCATTGTATATAAAAAAGGAATAACAACAGGGTCGGTTTGGACTTCGTTGCTCTTGCTGGATGAAAGGTATGGGAATGTTACTTTCCACACCTGTGTTGGATTGCCATTATGAATCGCTATGAAAAATTAACTTCAAGATCAAACTGGTTTGGTCTTCCCTTGTAAACATTTGGAGGGACAGAGAAAGTGATTTGCATTGGTCGGCTAGTCTTTTCCCTATCTTAGAGAGCTTCAACTACATAATAGTGTACCCAGCTACAACTGTTCGGAACCTTAAATCCAGTGGTATGTATTAGGTTTACCCATAGTGTTAATTTCCAAACTGGCATCCTTTGATTATTGCTCTCTACGCAGAGTCGAACCAAATAGGTCTTCAGTAATAACATGACTCCATTAGTGCAGCACACTGGTCAAAAGCAGCGGTCTGTCACAAGCTTGACTGTAAGGCTCAGGCATGAACAAAAGAACAAGCAAGTCTGGGCCAGATGATACCTACTTCAGTTCCTCCAACTTTCAGTGGTTCTCCAAAGAGAGACCAAACAATTTTTAGAGAGGTATTTTTGAACATTATGACAAGGAGAGTGACCCGAAATCTTGAGGGCTCACAGAGGATCAGAAATCTTGAGGGCACACTGGATTCATGCACAGCTAACTAGAGTACATGGAGAACGAAGCATAGCACAAATGATTCTGTGCCTTTAATGAAAAAAAGTGCACTTTCATTTTCTTTGTGTCCTACTACAATAATCGTCACTATGCTGCACAGAAAAGCTGTTAAGGAAGTGCCAAGGAAGGAAAAACATGATGTTGAATGTGTCTCCAGCATCAATTCTTTTAACACATAGCAATATAAATTGGCTTTATTTTTTTAACAAAAAATATTGTGATGTTTAACAAACACTACCAGGAGCATCTGATCATATATGGATAGATTGGTCTAAATAGATGTGTTTATTTTGGTTTTGTTGCCAAGTTATACCAGTTTTGATTGCCACTTTGTTTGCCAGTTCCCTGTGTGTTTTCCCACAGTGGATGCCCTATGCCAGGGAAGGGTTTCAATCGTGCTATTTTCAGCCTTCCACATGAAAATGCTGTCTACAGATTGTGGGTTATCTTCATTGAGGATGCTCCACATGGGTCAGGTTTAAAGGTAATCAATTCTGGCCTCAGAGTATGTACAAGAAGTGGGGGCACTTTGAAACTGAGGGCCAGATTTATGAAAGTATTGTGTTGCCCTTGTGTCCCACAAGGTGACACAAGGGCAACAAAATCCGTCAGATTTACCAAGCCACACAAAGTCACCTTGCATGTCCCTGTGTGGCTTGGTAAACCTGGAGTAACTCATGACAGCACAAGTTGCTGACGTGCATTACTACTCAACAGGAAAGAGTTACATGGGTGGAGAGTGGGTGTTCCCATGCATCTATTTATTTATTTTGGTGTATTCCCAAATTTACCTAGCCAAGTAAACCTCAGAATGTGTCAAAACTGTATGCCTTCCCGATAGAGGCAAAGCAAGGAAAAATATATTTACTTCTGCTCTTCCTTTCCTCTTCTAAGTGTGCAGCATTCTACAACAAAAGTACAAAGAGGAAAACGCCTCTAAGGATTGTTTGGGCACAAATGTGTCCCTTCATGCACAAAATAAATCCTGACGGGGATACAGACACCCTTGCACCATGGCGCAATGGTGCCTGTGTTGGTGCTAGGCACCTTTGGAGAGAACGAATGCAGCATATGTTAGTAAATATTGTGCATTCCTCCTCTCTCCATTTGATGCAGCACAGCAACATGTCTTGCCTCATTGTTCTGCATCAAATATTAACCCCTTCGGGGCTGATGACGAGCTCAGCTCGTCAAGGGCGTAGCCTGCCCTACGCTGATGACGAGCTGAGCTCGTCACGTAACGCGGGTTTTTTAAAAACACACCGTGCAGCGGGAAAACCGCTAGCGCGCATGTGGTTAATAAATCTGGCCCTGGGTAACAATCATAGTTACTCTTTGTGGAATAAAGGCACTTAAACACATTGCATTGTTAGTCTTTTCCTATGCAAAGCCTGCTTTCTTGCTTCTCTGCAGAGTTTATATATGGCTTTAACACAAACAGCGCAAGTTACCTCAGCATGCCTCCCCCTATCTACCCGTGACCCTCAGTTATTTTCTGCCCAGATGGAGGAAGCTTTGCTGAGTGGGATTCCAGAAATGTCAGACGAATTTGATTAGGACAGACACCCCCCACATTTTCTGAGTACTCACAAACATCCACTGTTTCCTACCCACATAAGTTTGGAGGAAACCAAATGATTGGTGGGCTAAGGCATGGGCCTCTTCGTGCAAAGTCCTGAGCCTTCTTGCCTGTTGGTTCTACGGTCTATGAATAGCGCTAATGAAAAAGCATGTGGGGACTGCAACCCTCTGGAGCTGCAGTCACCCTCATCTACTAAAAGAGAAAAATAGGTTAAATTAAAACATCTTGCTGATGCAGCTCAATTTAGAACAGACACGATCTACTGAGTAAGTGCTCTCTTGGAGTGGATAATCTTACACTGATTACCATGGGTAAAGTTGCTGGTGCATCTTTGGAAATTTATATCACCTGACAGGATGAAAGATCTGAGCGTAAATTTCTGTGTATCATTTTAAAGTAACAAATATCCTAAGAAGACTCCATTACTCAAATCAATTCCACAGTCGCCTAATGTTTTTAGGATTTGTTCTTCTCCAGACACGGTTGTACTCCTGCCTTAATCGTGCTTTATTTCAATTGAGTGTTGTTGATTGATAAGTTTATGACACACATTCTCTCATGGATATCTGATTGCACCACATTCTCTACTTTTGGATTAACTCAATGGGATTAAAAGAACTAAGACAAAAAAAAATTCTGCAATCAAAAATACGACTGTTTGGCTTTTTCATTTGGGAAGCTATCTTTTTACACTCTTTTCTGTACTCACATTATGGTGTATAATTGCCTTCACATATAGTTCACTTGTGTTTTTCGAGTGCAGGGTCATTTGTGTTCATTGGGTTACCCAGTTGCATGCTAAGCATGGGTGCTCAAATTTTTCCCAGAGGAAAAATTAATGCAGTGTTTGCTTCTCAATTGAAATGTTCATGACATGGCTGATCTTCTACTGGGTTGTAAATAGGCTTGCTTTATAGAGTCTCACTCATTTGATCCTCTTGTGTCATCCACTGACTACTTGCCAAGGATACATTTTGGACATGCTTTCCGGCTAGATCCGGATCACAAAAAATACTCATTGGGCCACTGTTAGACCTGGAATCTTTTGGTGGCTGGTTTAGTGTCTCTGCGCACTTTCTCACTGCTATTTAGTGTTAAAGTGCAAGTGATGCAGTTGTAAATTATTATTATGGATTGGTGTTTCCATGATTGGCATATCTAATTTATTGGCAAGCCACTAGTACAGTGCACTGAGTGTGCCAGGGCCTGCAAATCAAATACTACTAGTGGGCCTGCAGCACTGATTGTGCCAGCTACATGACTAGCCCTGAAAAGGTATATCAGATCTGCCACTGCAGGGTCTGCATGCAGTTTGTAACTGCCATGTCGACCTGGCAAGTGCGCCCACTTGCCAGGCCTTAATCTTCCCTTTTCTTACATATGTCACCCCTAGAAAGGCCCAAGGTACCCCTGTGGGCAGAGTGCTGTGTGTGTTAAAGGTAGGACATGTACTGTTTTTTTTTATGTCCTGGTGGTGAATTACAGTGCATTGTGTTTGTCACTATGGAAAGGCTATCTGTCTGATAGGATAGAATGGGAGTTTTACTTATAACATCTTATAAGCATAACTTCCCATTGGGACAAGATTGGAAAATGGACTTTAGTATGCCAGGACTCAGAATGTAAAAAATGCATCTTTTAGTAAAGATTATTTTTATGTTCTGTGCTTGAAAATGCTAGTTTTAGAAAGTAAGTGTTTTCTTGCTTAGTCATCCTGTGTGCCTCTGCTGGGTTTGTGGATTGACTGTCTGACTTTGGAGTGACAGGGGCTGGGGATGTGCATTCTCTTCAGACAGCCACTGGGGGGGGGGGTGGTTGAGGTGTGTCCTGCTTTTCCTGGATGAGTCAGGGCTGGGCTGAATAGACCTAGGCTGCATTTAGAGTAATTGTAGGAGATTTCCTTGCACCTGAATGGGCCTGGTCTGCCTTGAACAATGCTGTCTCCACCTCCTGCCAGGGACCTAGGCCAGAGAGGACAGAACTGCTTTGGATTAAGCACAGACACTCTCTGCCTGAGAGGACAAAGGAATTTTGAGTATAAATATTGGGGCCCATATCCCAGAACTTTAGAACTCGCTGGAATTAAGGAACCTGCCAAGAAGAAGAGCTGGAAGAACTGCCAGGGGGAGTACTGCCCCTTTGCTGTGTTGTTGCTTTGTTGTCTTGGCCTGCAGTTCCTGCTTCTGCCTCGGGCAGTGAAAGGACTGGACTGAACTTTTGTTATTTGTGCTGAGTATCTAAAAGGGCTTGAAATAGAACGTTCCTCCTGTTCTAAAGTCTGAGGGACTGCAAAGACTTCACCAGCCACTGGCTACCGCTTCAGGAACCGCTGTTTCAGTTGCCACAGAGAAGGGAAAGCAACCGACTCTGTCGCTGACTCCATGTCCTGAAGACAACTCAAAAGGCACTGTCGCATCTCATACCACAGCCCTGGTCTCAACAATAACGACGACTGCCGCCACTAAGCCACTGCTTGCACCGTGACCTGTGGGCATCGCACTCCGCCTTGCTTCACTTCACCACCCTGGTCTCACTGACGTCATCGCTGCCTCGCACCATAAGCCTTGGTCTCAGCGACGTCGCCTGGATAATCACCACCGAGTCGCTGCCTGCACCGCATCGTGAGGGCACCACACCCTGCACTTGCTTCCATTTTGCAACGCAACCACAACGGTTGCCCCGACCGGCTTGCACCAATGTGCCAGCCGCAATGAGAAAGGTAGTTCATGAGTCTGCCCACTCTTTAGCTGGCCCATACAGACGGGGTTGGCTGGAACTGTTAGACTCTGCTGTTTTCAGCATCGCTGTAGCCCTGGAGGGAGCTACTGCCTCAGTAGAACTGTGTTTTTGAGATATTTCTGCAATTTTAGGGATATCTTGCAAAGTATATATTTTTAAGTACTGTATGTTGGATTCTTATCGTTTGGGTCTTGTTTTGGATATATAAAAATATTGGATATTTTTCTAAAGTTGCGTTGTGTCCTTTTGTAGTGTTTTCACTGTATTACTGTTGGTTATGTTCAAATGCTTTACACACTGCCTCTGATATATGCCTGACTGCTCGTGCCAAGCTACCAAGGTGGTGAACAGGGGTTATTTTAGGAGTGTAATTCCCTTATCCTGACTAGGAAGGCTCCCTACTTGGACAAAGGTGCAAACCATTGGCAACTAGAGACCCACATTTGTAACAGTCACAATGTTGTGTTATTTGTTATTACCTTGACCACCTTGGGTTATGAGTAGCCATATTCACTCCGGGGCAGTGAACCTCACAGGTGAAAAAATCAAACAGAGAACAATGCACAATGATTGCAATGAGAATCTGGCTTCAATAGCTTCAGCTTTAATTAGCAAGTGTTTGTGACCCTCTATTAAGACACCACTGAGATGTGGGGTGGATTAGCGAACAAAGGTGGAGCTGACATTCTTGGCCTCTTAATATAAACACATAGCAAATCAGCAAGGAGCCACAATTCAGATTTATGCAATTATCCGCCTCGTTCATTAAGAGAACATCATTGACTGCACCATGAAAGAAATGACAAATTAGCAATTTCACCGCAGGAGCCCAGCACTATCATTTGTATCGCAAAGTCAGCAAAATCTAACCCGGCATAACTCAGCCGTCCATTCTTAGCCTGTATGGTCCATCAATATGATTTCACGTGTCCCGTGCTAATCACTAAAGTCAGATAATGCGCAAGGTTAATGGTTGCAGATAGCCCCTGGAAATATCCAAGATCTGATAAGGGAACCCCGTATTATTGCTGTGCAGTGTGGCTATTACCTTGCTTCAGAATAGGCAGAGGGAGTAAATCGATGTGAGAGGCAGCTGTAATACATCTCTGGGCGCGAGACATAAAGTGGGCCTTCAGTCTCCATTCACGTTTTACGTAATAAATAACTCAGACGTAGTCCTCGCGCGATAGTAGAGAGGTGACTCCTTTGTATATTTGTCACTCACACTTTAGATTTATGTTGCGTTGTTGCAACAGAGCCTCTGTCGTGTTTTTCAATTATCTAACAGGTCCTTTAATGAAAATAAGAACACGACATGCTTCGGCTTGATTAGCCTCTTGAAAATAAAATATATATCACATCTCATGGGCTGCGCAGGCTAAAGCTTTGTTGTTCGCTGAATAGGAGTCTGAAACAAAGTCTACTCTCGGCCCTCTATCTAGCAAGCTCTGCGCTAGATGCACCAGACATCTAGCCATGGCAAATATTTCAAAATGGAACATCTCTTGCATATTTGGATCAATTTTCATTTCTGATGTGCAGATATATCTCTTTAAGGACCCTAGTACTCAGAATCCCCTCTGTTTTTGTCAGCAATTGAAAGCCTTTTTCAAGTCTCTGACGGGGTTGAGTCGAAATGAAGACCTACTGTGACGCAGTTTCCTTTTAAAATATACCCCGCAATAGGAGCAAATAGCAGACTACAAAATATTGTTAACAAGCACAAAAGATGCCTCGCCTGTATTTGTCAAATAGAATGGGTTTTCTTTTCTCTTTGCTGACTGAAGGGTGTTGCAGAAAGTCGCGAGAAACCGCTATTGAGGTGAACAACACGTTATCATTGTAAGCAGGGTATTTTATTGACGGCTACATCATGCTAAACTTTTCTTTCAAATGTCTGCTTTTTTTGGTACGCTGTGATATGAGTAAAACAAAACCAATGCATAATTGTATACATAATATAGTGTACAATTGTCAGTTCCACGGACTTTATGAAGCACCGAATGAACAAATTATACACCTGGGTTGACAAATGACGCGGCGAGGAAATAGAAATTATGCAACATAATGCAGCTCATTATGTGAAGGAAATATTCATTGTTTTGCCATTTTAATACACACTATCATTGTCTAGACAAAGGATCAGCTCGTTCTTACAAGTTCAGCAATTAAAGGCAGCAATTTGTTATTGAAAAGTGACCAATTAATCTTTGCAAAAAGTCTGCATAGTATATTTGTTTAATATATATTGATTCCCTTGTGCTAGTTTACACTTTTTTTTGAAGTATGCAAATTATGCAGCAAATCCTGGATTATGTGACAACTGTTAACTAAATCTATAATTATGTGGAAAATGGCACATTCACAGAATCACACAATTCTAATAGAACTAAGAATAGTGTAACAAACACCCCGCCTAGGCATTATAAATAGATAGCAAGTATCAGGTTTGAAGATTTGGGTGAATGAAGTGGCTGTGCAGCCTTACCATGTAGTACTCTTGCAAAAACTGTGTTGGGTCCAGTCAAGCTCATTTGTAAAACTTTATGAATTTTATGAGTCCAAGATGAGCATAATCCACCAGAGTGTTACGGAGACACAGATTTTTAAAGTAACCTTAAATCTCAGTTTAAACGCGAACAAGCAATGGTAACTGTAAAGTTTGTAAACTTTTGAAAAGTTTGAGAGAGTTGAGTTCTACGACGCTGGGGCGGCTTGGGAGACCAAATCTGACAGGGAGAAGGCCCGAGGGGCCAATAAGCTGTATTTGGACAGGTACCTTGCCACCAACGAGTTTTTCAGTCCAGTTTCAAATGTTGCAGCACACCAGCCATAGACTTCAATTGAGTGGTCGTGATACTGTGGATGCGGTGACAGCAGATGCTCAACGATTCTCTGAGTGCTGTGCAGTCAAAGGGGGTGACTTTGTGTATGTTCCTCGTTTTACTGGTCAGGTGGGGTGACTTTGGCCATAGAGGTTGAGTCCTTCAAAGTCCTCTATAAGACAGTAGAAGCCCACCTGGGGCTGGGGCTGGGCTACCGGTCTCTGTATACAGTGGTCTCAGCAATATCCTTTTGTGGAGGCGGGTGTCCCATTTGGACAGCCAACCCGGACTCAGACAAACACTACTGGGTCTGGCTGACTCAGGTGCAACTCTATGCCATCGAGGATCGGTCTCTTGGGGCACCCAGCCACAGTCAGTGGTGATTCTCCAAAAGTGACTACTGACTTGCTGAGTCACACTTCTTCAGCTTTGATGTCCCTGGTGCTTGCTCCAGGAAGGTCAGCCGACTGACCCATTGAGTCACTTCTTTGGTCGGGGGCTAGGGCATGACTTTTTCCCAAGCCAGGACCCATAGGCACAGTCCTCCCTTTGCTAGCCCTAGGTACAGCACATGCAGTCCAGCAGTCCGTACAGCCTCTCTTTGCGCCCATCACAGGGATCAGCGGGACAGTCCTTCTTTGATCACTGTTCTGAGTCCAATTTGGTCTGAGGTCCTTGGTACCAGGCTGCCATATTTATCCCTAGAAAGTGCCCTTGGAGGATGATGCAATCACTAGTCAAGGGACTACCTCGTCGCTGCCCTCTTTGTGATGACTTTCTGTATATGTGTGGTATCTAACAATCCCACAGTGCACCATTCTACCCAGTCTCGAGATGTCAGGTCTCTTCCTTGGATGTCAGGAGCTTGGTAGTCCATCTTAGAGGTGTGATTACCTGTAGGCTGCATGCCCATGGGAAAACTGGTTTGGGCACTGGGCTCCCCTCTCTGTTTCTCTTGCCAGCCTTCCTACCTGAACAATGGCACCTCCTCAAGATTGTGATTGACATTTGCCCACCTTTGAAGCTCGCCTTTGGGGCTAACACCCTGAGTGGCTTACTGTGAAGCAAATATGACACCTAACCCTGCAGCAGGCTGCTATTGTTCCCAAGCCTGGGGGTCCTTCAATCTATTCCCAAAGAGGGCAGAAATCTGTCTGGTGGCAGTGACTGTGTTAAGCCACTGGACAAACTGGGTCATGGAGTGGCAACTTTCTAAAAGTTGCATTTCCCTAATAGTGACATTACATTCGACTTGGGCGTCAAGTCGGATTTAATGCCACAATTAATTTGATACCTTACAATACCCATCTCAGTAGTCCCTTTCAGAAGTTAGCCAGGCTGAGTGGTCAGTCGGTAACTCTGTGGTAGCCAATAGGGCAACCAACTCCCTAACAGCAACACATCAATATAGGAAGTGTTGCTGCCAGGACCTATATATAAAATAGATTTCCCACTTGATGAAATACAGCTCCCTGTCTTAGAGCTTGATAGGACTTTCTTAGGGGAAACATGTCTATATTGTCAAGAGGAGTGGGGGCTTTGCAGCTGGTTTACCACTGCCCTTCCAGTCTGTAGTGGCAGGCTGCAAGCCATTTTGTGTCTTGTCACACACATGGTGACACAATCAATGCTTCAGCCCTGGATGGACACTTTGCCTTACGTGCCCTAGGTACCACTTACTAGTGATGTATAAGTAAGTCAGTTTCTGTCAATTGGAGGTAGCCAACTCAATATATTCTTAGTAAGGGGTCAGAACACTGGCACTGAGGTATGGTAAGCAGGCCTCAATGCACCCTCAGAGTAAAAAAAAAACAGCATCAGTCCAGAAATGTGGGGGTGAACATGGAAAAAGAGATGTTTTCTTACACCAGAAATTTCAGTGACCATATAGAAGATTGAGACTAAAGGTCCAGGCCCTCATTTATGAAAAGTGACGCATCGCTGCGTGAAAACAGCGATGCGTCACTTTTCACTGCGCCCTCCTTGCAAGACCAATGATGCGTCGTATTTACTCTATGACGCATCATGGCGCAAGGAGTTACAGATACGTCAGTATTTCTGACGTATCTGTAAGCGCAAAAGTCACGCATTGCTGGAGTGTGTCACAAAAGTGACGCAACTCTAGCAATACGTCCTTTCACATGGGGAAAGCCCCATGTGGAAGGGCTTGTGTCAGTCTTATGCCTGCTGTGAGGCAGGCGCAAAATTTTGATGCAACAGCGTCGTAAAAGTGACGCAGTGAAATCTCATAGATTTCACTGCGTCACTATTACGAGGCTTTTTGCGGGGGAACGCCCTCTCTGCATACATTACACCTGACGCAGGTATAATGTAGAGCAGGGGTTTACAAAGTGACGCATCTGCTTAGATGCGTCACTTTGTAAATAGTGCGCAACAGGAGGCATGTTTTACGCCGCCGATGCGTCACAAAAAGTGACGCATCGGAAGCGCAAAACTGACGCAAGGCCTCATAAATGAGGCCCCCAGTTTCTTTATAAGGTTCATGACACTCTGTGATGACTTACAATAATACTTTACTGTACTATTCGGCATATAGGTTTTATTCTGTGCAATATGTGGCAATCAAACACACAAAAAGTAACAGAAGAAATGCTTTTATTTTTGTCCTCATTTCACCATCAGCGCTACTTATGATCGAACCCTCTATTACTCTCTATGTACGGTGAGGCTGCCTAGTTGTCCACAGGAGGTGCATATAAATGATCAGCTTTGGACTATCCTCAGGCACCACAACATTTAGGTGCAATCATCGGACAGACGCCATATCCAAAAATCGTTCCATATCAAATTCAAACTCTTCAGGTCACATGCAAGATCCGTTTGACCCACATAGTCAATTTAATCCAGTGTGTGTCTAATGGTGGATCAGCAGAAACACAGTTTTTGCAAATTTCTCTCCTTGCTAGCAGGAATAAATAGAACACCAGGTGTTGCTAAGGCTTCCTCAACCACTTGTTGATAAGTGGTTTGGTTCTCATTAAACTCAAAGTGAAGCTTATAAGATCATTTGATTCATGATCTCACCAAGAGTTTTATTTACGGCTTCCGAGGATGCTTTTAGTCCTAGAAAATCAACAAACATATGTCCATCGTCGGCTCTAGGCTGGTTTAATCTCTTACAGTCTGATGTTGCCTGTACAAACTTGGCAATTCTCTTGGCATCCAGCATATCCTATGGAGAATAAAAAAAAATTATTTCAGGGAGCAGACTTTAACGTAGAACAAAGTAGGCTTCGAGATTATTGCCAAAGGTCTTCTATCTCAAACTCTGGTAGTTCTGCACTCCACACTTGAAATGGTTTGATCAGATGTTTATCCTCAGCATTGATATTTCCCAGTACCATAACGTGACCTCTTTTTGCAGCCTAACTTTATTCATTAAAATGTCCTCATTCTCCTAACCAAGCTCGTCCGTTCATTTTTGCATTGACCACCATGACCTTAGTTGGAGATATATGAATATTGAAATATTTCCTTTTGTTGCTGCATATGCATCCTCCGTACTAAAAACCCTCTTTCTATTGCTAAAATCCCCTAGAGTGTTGTTTCCTGCTTGTCTGAGAAGATTGCTGAGCTTGGCCATTAGACATGTCGGAGTTCCAGGAGAATCTCATACTGGTGCTAATGCTGCATAATAAAGGATATCAAAAACTTTCCTCAAATTATACCATAGTTCTAATGCTACTACTAGGGCCTTAAGCTTCACTTTTTTTGTAATCGTGGGTCCCCAAATTTCTTTTGCTCATGATTATCCAAGATAGCTTTGCATACTCACCCAATTTATGATTTATTAGGTCACACAGCTAGCATCCTGCTGTTTTTAAATTGAAAAGTTTGACAGTACAATTGGAAGTCAGGAAGGGTGAGCCCTGCCTTCCTCTGCTTCCTCCTGATTTTCCTCCAGGACAGATGAGTACCTTTGGATGGCCATACAAAGTAACTCACTCTCCCTTGGATCTTCTTAATGTGGCTGCTGGAGAAAGTTAGAGAAATTGTGCTAAACAGAAAATTCAACTTTTGGAGGATCATCATCTTGATCAGATTTGTTCTTCCGTAAATACTTATCAGGAGATTTTCCCATCTCCCTTAAAGGACTTCAATTTCCCCTCTGATCATATTTAGATTGATAATTGGGTGTTGCTAGAGGTTTTGCGGGATTAACATTCTTAAGTATCTCATCTGATTTTTTATTCCATGAATTCCCAGGGCCTCTTTTCTATCTGCCCATGACATGGCTTCTGTTTTCTCTGTATTGATTTGGTAGCCTGAATAACTTCCAAACTGTTCCGCATGCGTCTTGACCTTGATGATCGAATATTCAGGATTGGCTGTTTATAAGATGATATCATCTGCATAACATGCTATCCTGACTGCCAAGGCAAGGCCACAAAAAGCAGAATCAAACTGTCTTGCCTAATCGATTGAGAAAAGGGTTAAATATAAAAATCAAACAAATAGAGGCCAAAGGGCAGTCCTTTCTAGTACCTCTGATTATGGGAAAAGGTCTAGTTAGTTCTCTGTTTATTAATACCCAAGCCTTAGGTGCCCTGTAGAGAGACTGGATGGTATTCATCAACATAGTCTCCAGTCCAAATGTCCTTAACATTTCTCATAAATATATCCAATTAACTCAGCTAACACACAACTGAAATATGAGACCTGCTGAGCAGCGATGCACCTGATGTCCTCCTCATCACAAAGACCTGGCTGAACATCTCATCGGCTCCTGACATTGCTATAGCAATCTCAGCGGGCTGCAAGATTGTTCATCAGGACAGCCTTCACAAGCCAGGAGGATGACTCGCTATTTACAAGGAATCCATCAAATGCACAGCATTTACAGAGCACGCCACCCCGTTCATGGAACATCTGCACCTAAAGCTGCAAATCTCTGAAAACGTAATCTTGAATGGATCCCTTGCCTCTTTACCAACCTTATCACCAACTTCATCACTCCACTCACCATCGACTCCAGAGCCTACATTCTCCTTGGCGACCTCAACTTTCAACTTAAAGACCAAAATGACCCCAGCTCCACAGCACTTCTCAAGAGCTTAAGCAACATAGGACTCATCCAGCTTGTCCCAGAACCAACCCACACCACAGGACACACACTGGACCCTATCTTCACTGCAAGAAACACCGTCAAATACAACTCCACCACACCACTCATATGGACCTACCACTCCAGGATACACTTCCAAATCAACACACTTCAATCAACCACCCTATAATGTTCAGGATTCCAAGCTGCAGCTGGGGAAAAATCATAGAAGCAGACTTTTTCAACGCTCTCAGCATGGATCAACCTAGCCCTATAAACAACCCCGATAAGGACATCAACAACTTCAACAACTGAATCAAGAACTGTGAGGACTCCTACGCACTCATCAAACCCAACAAGCATAGAATATCAAACAAGCAGGGAAGCTGGGGCATCAAAATACACTGTAAACAGCTAGAAAGGAAATGGAGAGGGAGCAGTGACACCAGAGTTAGAGCTACCTACAAGGCTGCACTCAGCTGCTATCACCAGCAAATTAGAGACATCAGGAAAAAAAGCACTAGTGGGCTGGATCGGAAGAAGCTCTAATAGCTACAAGGAGATTTTCTCAATTGTTACGGATTTTCCCTTTCCCTTAGCCACTGTCAAAAATATCACTGCCTTCCAACAACTCTGTGAGAACCTACCCAGCGAATTCTACAGCAACATCGCAAATATCTACAGCAACTTTGCACACCAACCCAATTCCAGAGAACTTGTTGCTAAACTACCCACCACCAACCAAGACAGCCACCTGGCCAAATAGAGAGCCCTCACCAGAAACAGCACAGTGACAATCATGTGGACTATCCGCTCAAGGGCCTCAATGGACCCACTACATCTATAACCTGGGAAAATCACCAATCAGCACCACAATGACCCATACCACCTAAACCTCCTTCATGTCCGCTACTTTTCTAGATTAATGTAAACTTGCAGAAATCAATGTCCTTCTCAAGAAGCCAACAACCGACCTGAAGCAACTGTGCAACTTCTGACCCATCTTCTTGCTCCCCAATCCTGCTTGACCTCTCTACATCCTTTGACACTGTCTCCCATAACACCTTCATCAGAAGACTTCACAAGATTGACATACAAAGATCAGCTCTCCAATGGATTTGTTTCTTCCTCACGGGAAGAACCCAAGGGGTCAGGCTCATCAGAGACCAAGAGATTAAAATTGGAGGTGGGTGTTGAACTCTACTCCACCAGTGGAGTTTGTAGAGTTTTGCCAGCTCCACGCTCCGCTAGGAACGCAGAGTTCAGAATTAAACGTTGATTCCATCGCATGGAGAAGTTTGATCCAGCAGTCAACCCCTATTTGAAATCTTCCTGAATCCCTGTACAAGGCTGCCACTCAAAGCTAACCAGCTCTCCAGGGGTGTCACAAGCCGCCACTGCCCCGGAAATCTCCTCACAGGAAGTGCCTCGGTTTCAGCCTCTACTGGAGAAGTCTGTCAGCCAGCCATATTCAAGCTAGCGCTCCACCACGTTGCACTACATGCCGGGACTGATGAAGACGCAGGGGTGGGCTTAACAATGCCACTTCCATAGGGTAGCTTCTAGTTGACATTATAGGAATAACCATTTGTCGTCCTTAGCTACCACAACTGTCGCGTGACAGACTGAGATCTTTTTTACACTCCTTATTGTCAGCATCAACTCCTTTCAGTCCAGGTGGTTCCTCCATGTGGCCACCCCGTGGGTTTTGTGATACCAGTGGGGGCTCTGGCAGAGCCATGCACCGGTGCGCACCATCTTCAGACATCAAAGGACCACAGCAGGGAGTCTCCAGCCACCTGCCCAGTCACACAGCGGGCGCGCATCTGCAGCACGTCCTTGCCTATCATTGCGTGGTAAGCAAGAAAACCCTGAGGCTTGGCTTAGGTTACTGGAGCCCAGCTTTGGTGGCTCGCTTCAACCTGAAATGTGCCCGCCTCACTCCCCAACAGACTGCATACCTGCCTCCCTGGCCGCTCTCTGTACTTCCTGCACACGTCAGTGGAAGCTGGTCCCATCAGAAGCCCCTCCGCCAAAGGCACAGAGATCATGCTGACGAGTTGTCACACTGAAGAGAACCCCAAGAAGTGTCAGGTACGTACAGTGTGAGTGCAGCAGACATGTGATGGCTGGAAGAAGTCACACTTGTAGTGTGGAGCTGAAGGCATGTTTGAGAGCCGATTAGGGTGGAGCAGAACTCTGTGGAATTCTACTGAGATTTTATGCAACTTTGTGGAATTCCACATAGTGCAACTCCGCCCACTCCTAATTATTATAGAGAATCGCACTGGGCAGGCCCTTCAGCCCCACTCTTTTCAACATATACATGACACCACTCGCCAACATCATCTGATTGCAAGACATCACTGTCATCTCCTATGCTTATGACACCCAACTCTTCCTTTTCACGAGGGACAAGACAACCACCACCTGGACCAACTTCACTAGCTGCATGACCATGGTAGCAGACTGGGTGCGAACCAATTGCCTGCAGCTTAACTCCGACAAGACAGAAGTTCTAGTCTTTGGCAATAAGACCTCCCATCTCCCATGGTGGCCATTGGAAGTAGGACCAACACCCACAGACCATGCAAGAAATATTCGGATCATCCTAGGTGACAAGCTCAACATGATTGCTCAAGTCATCACAGTGTGCCCTTCTTGCTTCACATCCTAAGCATGCTATGGAAGGTCTTCAAATGGGCTTCAGCACACCAGATGGAATTTCATGCAAGCACCCATCACTAGCAGGCTGGATTACTGCAACACTCTCTACTCCAGAACGTGCAATCATCTCCTACACAGACTCCAGGCCATCCAGTACACCAGTGCAAGACTTACACTTGACCTCCCAAGCCGCACCCACATCACTTCACACCTCAAGAAGCTTCACTGACTCCCTATTCACATGCGCAGCCAATTCAAATCTCTCACACACACATACAAAGCCCTAAAACCTCACAGGACCTGAAGACCTGGCCAGTTGCATACACTTTCACAGACCTACTAGACACCTACACTCTGCCCCACTCTCACTCACACACACTCTCTGCATCCGCAAAAGCAAAACTGGAGGTTGCTCATTCTCCGACATAACACCCAAGTGATGGACCAAACTCCTTCAACACATCAGGGCCTTCTCCTCACTTCTTGAGTTCCAACAAGAAGCTGAAGACCGAGCTCTTCATATAAGCACCTTGGGGACCACATACATACACACTTGCTCAAGCTCCCGGCTACCCTCTCTAGTGATTAGTGCACTATAAAAATCAATATAACATAACTAGGGCTCCTGGATTTATGTATTTTGTTTTTACCATTTCCATCTTTATTTATTCATCTTTAATTTTTGCTAATTTTATCTGTATTCAACCACATTTATTTTGGGTTTTGTAAAAAATGTATTTGAAATTAATATATTTCCACATTTATTTAACCAATACGTATGCACTCATGCTTTAATGCCTGCAAGGTTTCTTTGCTATGAAAACCAACAGAAGATAAATCAATGCACTTTTAAGAAAATATGCAAATTTCGGTATCAACTTCATGCACATCTCTTCACTAAAATTCCTTTCTTTTTTAACACCCTTACAATCCACAAAGCTTTTGGCCTGGCAATGGCAGACAATATTTAGAATCACTCAAAAAACAACCCAATGTACATTTTTAATCAACATTTAAAAATAAATACAGGCAAGAAAATACATGTTTTTCTGTCTGTATTTAGCTGTAAAAATCGATAACAAAGAAAGAAGGGAACCCTGTAATAAAATAACATTCCCTTTCTAATGCTAGGTTCTCTAGTTCTTAAAACATCAGTAGGTTTTTCTCTGCTAAGCACATCCTGATTTCCAATAATTTTGGTTCTATGTCCTGTGTATAGATAGACGTCAGATGACTTAGCATCACTTCCTGTACCTCTTATTGCGATTGGACCATCTTCCCCTTTACCGGATCAATCAGCAGACTGATTAAATTCCTAGTTTGTTCCAATGACATTTGCCAAGTCCTTTACTACTCCACTTTTCGACCCATATTCAAAATGCTGAAGCTTACTCGTTTTCTAGTTATCCTCAATCTGCATGCCCAAGCCTAATTTAAACTGAAGCTCTTCGAGATCAGACCTCAGATGGAGGGTGTTTTGGGGGGCAACTACTGAGGGGTCTTGGAGCACTCTTTCTTTCCTTGCAATTTCGCCCTGCAGATGTTTGTATTCAACTCGTCTCATACTGTTTTGTTCATGTGAAATCTTTATAATGGCCCTCTGATATAGGATTATACAAATATCAAACCATGTTACTTACTGCTGGCCAATCCAAAATGAATATCAAAACATTCTTTGGTTTCTCTTTAAGATGGCTAATGTGATCCTCATTACGTGATAGGGTTTTGTCTAGTGTTCCCCTGATCTCCCTCCGTGGAGCAGAAAGTTCTAGAGTTTTTGCAACTACTGAATAGTCCGATAATGATGCTGGCTCATGGGTTATACCCTTGACCATCCCGACCATGTGGTGATCAGCCAAAAATGAATCAGTACGAGAATGGTGCCCATAGTTTATGCTGCAGAAGGTGGACCATTCTGGGTGCCAACCTTCATGCGCCAAATATCAAGTAATCCCAGATCTTGCATCATATTTCTCAAGTGCCTTCTCGAATTCAGGGTAGATGTGTAGCTGCTGTTGTAAGATCTATCTAAATCCTTATCTAAGATAACATTGAAATCTCCTCCTATGAGAATTAAGTCCAGAGAATCTAGCAGATATCCTTCCAAAGTTCGAAAGGTCATCCCAATTTGGGCCAAATTATCCTTCACATATCCATTCCAACCGCCCTGTCTTTAAGATGGCCATAATCCATCTCCTCGAGCGATCTGTTTTATATTCTATAAACCTAGTATGAGAATTCTTCTTGATAAAGATAGCTACACCTTTTGTACCACCAGTCTGATGTGACAATATCCTGTATCCAAGGGCATTTTTTAAAACAAGTTAAACACTCAGTCCTGTCTAAGTATATTTCCTGAAGAATCATAACTTGTGCTTTAGACCCCTGCAAAAATCCTGCAACCAAGTTCTGCCATTTCCTAGTTTGCAGGCCATTTCCATTCCATGTGATCACCTCACCTTGAGCTGTTTATCTATACCACCTAAAACAAATCCTCCCTCGACCTTTCTCCACCAGCTAAAAGTTGTCAGTACTCCACATACTGGTAAGACATCTTGATAGCCCCTTGTCTCCCTATGGTAATATCATATACAGGTGTGTGATTTGAGACATTTATTTTCTTTTTCTTTTTCCCCCAGTGCTCCCTTCCCACTTGTGCCCTCCCTGAGAAAACCTCCCTACCTTGAAAGGGATGGAAGGAATGCTTGCAACTTGTCTAAACACTGGCAATTGATCAGGGTAGCATTCCAATCCATTGTTCTTTTGCCCATCATGCCATCTCAGTTTGGTCTCAGCCATGTGCAAATCAGTCCTGACCCTGCTCCAATAGAGAGAGTCCAGCCCAATCTGCCAGGCCAGGTACTTCCTGAACCGTAACATAAGCAAACCAAGACCCGTTTGTCCTGATTTAAGCTTTTCAGTCAGGTGTAGCTTGGTTCCAGCAGCACAGTGAGCATTGTACCCACGATTGGGCATATCCTTGCCACTTAGGGCAGGACATCAAACACAGAAATTGTTATGGAAGGACTGTTTATAATTTGTCTAACCACCGGCAATAACTCTGTATAGCAATCCAACCCATTCTGTTGTTCTTTTGCCCACCATGCCACCTCAGTGTGGACCTAGGCATATGCAAATGAGTTTTGACCCTGTTCCATTAAGAACAGTGCATCCTGAGCAGCCAGGCCAAGTCCTCCCTGAACTGAAACACAAGCAACCCAAGACCGGTTTCACTCTGATTGGGGCACTTCAGTCAGGTGTAGCTTGGTTCCAGTGGCATAGTGACCTCGAGACCCATGTCTGAGCATACCCTTGCCGCTTAGGGCAGTACAGCAAAAACAGAAAAGTTAATGGTAGGAATGCTTGCAATTTGTGTAAGAACTGTCAACTGTTTGGGGTTGCAATCCTACCCATCGTTCTTTTGCCCACCATGTCACCTCAATTTGGACCCAGCCATATGCAAATCTAATATGTGGTCATACCATTGTCGTCTTCTTATCACTCTGTTAAGTCGTTGGCTTTTTGCTCCTTCGTATAAAATAGATGCTATGATTGATGAAATGTAAAATTAATGTATAGTTTGTATGGTGAAAGTAAGCATGCTAATAAGTCGTTTGCCCCATTTTTACAAAAACATATTGCTGTGGTTCTGAGTGTCTGGTAGCATCCTAATAAAATTCTGTTTTCATGAACTTCTCTTGAGCAGTGCCAAAAATACAAATTTTTCAGAAATGTATGTACATTTTCAGGGAATATAGTTTGGAAGGAGAGGAGCTGGAAATATATCACTTTCAAAGCTTAAACAACCCTTGTTATTCTCAGTGACTTGACTTTCACGCTGTCTTCTGACACTGGCACAATTACATCAATACTCAACTGTTATAACTTTTAGAGTAAGGTAGTGATACCATTTTTGTAGTGCAGATGAGTAGTGATGACATAGCCAGACTAATAAAACAAATTGAAACCTACCTAAGAATGGCATTCCGTGGTTCCAAGTGTCAAAATTACACAATGCCAAATGTTTATATATGCAAATAAGCGACTGAATTTAACCTTTCCCTATCATCGTCTTTGAGTAGCCTAATTACTGACTCCGTTACTTACCGGTAATGTTAATTACTCTGAGTCATAGTCTTCCTCGTCACAGTCATAAAGGAGCACCCCGTGTTCCAGACACAGCATTTACCCATAAATTATAAAGGTCCTCACCAATATGGCCTCCTGACAGGAAGTACCTGTCCCCTGGCCTATAAGGGTGGGACCAACACAGGAAACATCCTGAAATACAAAAGCAGAAACAAAAGAAAAAACAACAAATTTGTTTTTCTCCCCCAACATCAAGGGCAGGCGGGAGGTAACATGACTGTGAGGAGGAAGTCTTTGACTCGGAGTAATGAACATTACCGGTAAGTAACTGAGTCATTACCAACCTCGTCCATCTTCCTCGTCACTGTCACAAAGGAGCGTATACCCAAGCGCTGGATGAACAAAGAATAGACATCCAGGACACCAAGGAAAAAACAACATGGACAATCACAACCAGGAAACAGCCGCAAGGAAGGCGGAGCCAAAATCCCCACTCCCAACTACAAGAAACGGGAGAAGAAGACACCTGGGGAGGTCCAATACACTGAAGCACAAAGCACCAACATGGAGGCCCCTAGAGAGAAGCCCAAGAGGAAGGCACACACTGAGTGGAACGACCCCAAAAGACCAGGGAAGAGAGACCCCCAGAAGCAGGAAGGCCAATATCAACCAAAAAGGGGCATGGACCATTGACCCTGAGAATAAGAGTAACATGCCGACCCTGAGAGAAAGAGACCCAAGCTCAAATGACCGAGCCATCGGGGCGAGAAGTGGACCAAACCCAATGGGAACCGAGGCCTGCGTAGGACGACAGCCCCGCAGGGCAACCCCAAGGGCGACAAGAAAAAGTCCACCAGGCGAAGGGAGGCAGAGGCCGACGCCAAGGCAGATCACCAGAGCCCAAGGCAAACCAGGGAACGGAGCCGTATCCCCACCCTGAAGAGGGGCAGCCGAGGACATAGGAGAAGGACCGGACAGGACGAAGGCCCAGGTAGGTAGGGAAGAAACGCAAGAAGAGGATGACAAGCAAACGACAAGCACCCTCAACGTCGCCCAAACGGAAAAGACCAGAATGCAAGCATGAAGGACTAAAGGAAGATCCCCAGGGGGGAACAGGTGAAGCAATGATAGGCCGTCGCGGGAAAAAACTGTGCAGAAGGCAAGAAGCGAAGGACTCAAGGGAGACGAAAGAGGTCCCCCGGATAGCTGAAATGACGGACCACCAGCAGCGGAGAGCAGAGAAGCACAAAGCACTCCAAAGGAACTCAAGCAAAGAACGCTCTCACAGGCAACAGGGACAACCACGTGAAGAAGAAAAACGCTGGGGACGGCCTCAGACCCCAAGGGTCAGCACAACGGACAATCACGAAAGCAGTGGCAGGAAAGGAAACCAAGTGCAGAGGGAGCCAGAGCTACCAGAGACACAAGACACACCATAGAGCCACAGCACCATGGGTGAAACAGAGCCGTAACCATTGACCAGAAACAACAAACCAGGGAAATACCAGAAAATGAACTCGTAAGCCACGGAGGTAATACTGCGACCTGAAACCCCAGGCCACATCAACACCGCCAACAACTTCCAAACCCCCAACTCCAACCGGCTGAGCGCCAGACGAAACAGGAGGGGAAAGTGGAGTGGAGTAGGGGACAGCAGGAACCACCACAGAGGAGCAACCACCAGGAAGGAGGAGGGGACACCAAGGCCGGCGTTGCACCAAGCACCAACACCCCAAGCAAGGAAGAAGGGTGGAAACCATGGCAGAAGAGCAAACTGAAGGGATGCAAGAGAACCAACCAGGGCCACCTGAATCACCCTGCCAGGACCAGCCGAACCGCATGCGACCCAACCGCACCAAATCAAAAGAGGAGAGTGAGTGCCCCCCCCACAGGAGCAGCCAGCACCACCTAAGACGAGGACACCCATCGAAAAGCGGGAAACCAAGAACCCTGAGCCGAGAAAACTGAAGCACATGAGAATGGCGTAGACGGCCAAACCGCATCAATGCCACAGCCACCAGGACAAAAGGCAGACGAGGAAGAAACACTAGTCGACCCGAACCAGCGACCTGCGAGAGCCGATGCCACAAGAGGCACAAGACCAACCAACGAGTTAAAACCCCTGGGAGAACCATTAGACCCCCAGGGGAGCCAAGGTCGAAGGAAACACCAGAGGAACAGATGGCAACCCAAAGGGGAGGAAACAAAAAGGAGGAGTCAAGGCGGGGTAAGCCGGTCCAAACCCCCATCAGGAAAGCGCACAATCACCTGTAGGCAATGGGGTGCTGAAAGACAACGTTTGTTGCCCAACTCACTGGCACACACAACATCGACCTGAGAAGGACGAAAGGCGGAGTGGGTCCTCCGGGATCGGAACCTGTGAGTACGAACACAGGCCCCTGCAGCGAACGCATTGGTCCACTGAGCCACCAGCCCCTCACCACAGGTAGCCCACAGCACCAGGAATAACCTAGCGGGCACACTTAAAATGAAAGATATCTTCCAACATTCAACAGAGAAAGTGCCATTTGCCATAATTGCCCCACAGAAAGCTCAAAAGTTGAAACACTTGGATTTTAACACATTCCAGGGCAAGAACAGCAACACTACTGAAAGAGAGGACGTCCGAGAACAGACGAGAGCAGGAGGACAAATGTTGGACGGCAGTAGGCCCCAAAGGGCAAAGGAGCCAGGAGGGCCCCAGAGGAAACAAGCAAAAGTTGAAACACCTGGTCGGGCAAAGGACCCAGGAGTCGAAGAAGGCGTGAGAACCAAACCGGCCACCCAGCATGAGAGAGGCAGGATGTGGCAGAGGCATCTGGAAGGGCAGCACAAGAAGGCAGAAACCTGAAGACGGCATAGAAGGGGTGCCACGACCACAACGCCACCCCCGAAAGGGCAGGGAGGAACCCCGCACAAGACGGGGATGACCAAAGGCACGCTCGCATGAGCCTGTGACACCAGACGGTCAAGACGAACCAACGAACAAGAGCACTGTGGGACCAAGGGCCCGTCCAACAGAACATGTGTAATAGGAAAACGCAAGTATCACCCAAGGTGCCAAACAACAGATGTAGATCGGTACCCAACTCTATGGAACTCATTTTTATCGACCCCAGACGGACGAAAGGCTGAGTGACCTGCCGGAATTAGAACCTGCGACCATGAGGTCGAACACAGGTCCCTACAGAGGAAGCAGTAGACCACAGTGCCTCCAGACCCGGCTCCAAACAGAGAGAGAGGTAATCCGAATCCAAGGACTAAAAACTCAGGACCAAAGGGACCCGCAGGAATGAAGTCACTAAAGCACAAGGGAGCACCATGGGACACTATGAACAGGAACCACATGACAAACACAGGAAAAACAGCAAACAAGGAGAGCAAAGTCCGGGGGAATGCGCTCTGCACAAAGCAACACGTAAGGCATAATGTCTGGTGAATACAATTCCACCACAGAACCCGAACTACGGAGACACCAGGATTCGAAAACATAGCCCGTGTAGCAAGAGACAGTCATGCAAAAGGTAGAATAAAATGTCACGGGGAGTGCAAGGGACTTGCCCAAAATCAGAGCACAAAGATAATGACGTTGCAGAGACTCGATGAATTTGTGCCCCGCGAGAAACCCACACCACAGTGGGAGACAACAGGGTGCATTAGTTTCCAAACGTAAACAGGGGCGTAGCTAGAGCTTCTGGCGCCCGGGGCTATCCCTCAGATTGCCGCCCTTGGCCGCGGGGCTGGGGAAAAAGGACGGGGAGCAGCGGGGTGGATTGGCAGGGTTCAAGTTACAATGCCACTCTCTACTCCACTGCAGGTGAAAGCAAAGGTCGGAGCGGAGGTGCTGCGTGGGTCCACCCACTATTTTGACAGGGTGAACACCGTCCACCCGCCAAGAAATTGGGCCACACAGAAATATGCTGAACTTGATCTGGTGTCATTTTCAGACTCCTAGGCACGTTCAGCAGCACCTGGACAGTCTGCTTTTCATTCCCATCAGCAACGTGCTAGTAGCGAGTGGGGCTTTTATATCTTAACCTCCAGCTGGGCCAAAGATAAAGGCCAAGTTAAGGGGCCATTAGGCCTCCTTTTGATGGAGGGGCCTGGAACCTCACACTTAAATGTAAATGCAACAGAGGGAAACAAATGCACACAGCTTGTTATCTCTTCACAGGTACTTAAGAGAGGCTTGCTTTTGACTTTATTAGGTCCATTTATGTAAGTGCATGAACTGTAAGAATGTCATATGTGTTGGCCTGTCACAGTATTTACACACAATTTAAATAGCACTATTTTCATGCAAGTGTGTAAATCAGTGTATAAGATGAGTTGCATGAGTCAATGAGGGTTGAAAGATATAGCAGTCACATATCCTACATAGCTCACTGAGCTTTATTGAAAGGCTTACTATTTATGAACTGCAAGTAACGAAAGGGTCTGTTCAAAGCAATAACCTGCTTACCTTGTTACATAAAAAAACATTCTATCATCTTTATATTACATGATGTGCTTTGCCAGCACATTAACCTTCTATACTACTTCGAGTCAGATCTGGAACTACACAAAAAAGTAATCTCTCCATGAAATACTTTAACCGCCTGGGTTATCTCACCAATTATTATTTCATGATATATACTGGGCACCACTGTAGCAGATGTCTTTCCCCATAAAAATATTAGAAAATGCAGACTTTGTAACCAATTAAGCATAAAAGATCTACCAACATGCTTCTCCTTGCTGCCTAGTTCTTTAAGCAGGGTTTTAGAACATTTTTAACATTAGTTGAGGCATCGGGATTGCGCCACTTTTTTTTAGCACAACCCCAAAGCAAAATCTAATTTGCTAAATCTCATAATGCACTTAAATGCACTCATGATATGTGATGTCACTTACTGTCACTTACTGTGATGCCAGGTGTGAGGTCATGCATTGTGACAACACAGGCTGTGATTGCACACACTATGATGTTACTTGACTAACTAGGTTAGTTCCCCCCACATGCTGGAGTTACAAGAAAGTCCATAGCTTAAAAAAATACAATTTACATATTTTTCCCCACAGCACAGGCAGTTTCATGCTGTCTCATCCACCACATGCATTTTAAAAAGGCCTGCCCCGGGACCATCCCTCTGGGTAACTTCATGTGGTGTCAGTCAGCCAGCAGTGTAGTCCAGCAATCATTCGAGACTCCTTTGAAAAGCATCACCACCGTCCCACCTGTGGCCCCCAGGTCAAAACTAGAGATCCTTCCATCTCTCAGTATCACCCATATCCAACAACTGATACCTTAAACTGATAGCCACCCTTAAGTTAAGTTCCTACTGCTGCTGTATAGAACAGAGAAATACAAATTCAAATTTTATTCATTTTCACTTACCTTATTTAGGTTGTCAGTGTCATAGCTGCCATGGTTTCAGATTGCTATGTGTGAAATTTTCAGAATTTCAGTATAATAATGAGTGACATTTCAACGATTAGGAGTGACACTTTCTCCCGAGGTAAGAATCAAGCAAAGACGGCAAGGGAAACATATAAATATCAGAATTAATACCCATTTGAGCAATAGGAACTCTATTAATATCTTACAACTGCTGCACAGCAACCACAATTCGATGCCAAAAAATTCAGCCCATACAGTGAACCTGTCCCACCTACACTTCAGGGTGTGTACTGGAAGACAGCGTACATATGTGATTTTACGGCAGGAAAGGTTTGTGGTAATATAAGAAAAATCAAGAGTACAACCCAGTGCAGCAAACCCAACACATCCAGAAAAAAGCCCAAAACACTCAGCCCAAAACTGTCACTTCAGGGGTTGCATTGGAAGCAGGCATGATAAGAAAACTACCACCTCAATGTCTCAACAAGGTATAGTGGGGAGAGTGTGTGTATTTAAAATTGCTGCAGGACATTTTTTTTATAAAGTCAGGAAATCAACAGTAAAACCCTGCGCAAGAAATGTAATAGGTCAAAAAATGTCAAGCCACACACTGGCCTGTTCAAGACCTTGGTTTCTCCAAATTGATTGATTTCCTTTTTGTAGTTTTATGTAGCACCGGCTCAGCCAAAAGGTATTGAATGGCTTTAAACGAGCACCAGTTACATTTCATGAGCAGAGGGAGTTATTTGCCCCAAATCACAGGATGTTCAGACTATGCCGGGCCCGGGAGTCAAACCTCTTTCGGTGACTGCTGCTGGTGTCGAACAGGTCGGCCACGCTGCACTCTCCCTGCAAGATCAGTGGCACCACAATTAGTGGAGATAAGTCGCCCCGGCCCAAAACAAGTTTGCATACTGTAGCAGAAACCTACTGAGACAGTAGACTGCCTCATTGCACAGTTCTCGGTTACACGGCCGCAGGCAGATCCGGAAGACCGCTGCGCCTGCACATTGTTAAAGGCATAAAGTTGAGTAGAATTAGAACTTAAGTACCTTACTTCTTTGCGAGGTGAGCCGGTGCCCCGCCAACAGGTCAGCCGTGTCTGGCTCGCAGTCATGCTTACTCCTGTGGCATTGGCAACCAACGCCAGGCCTCGTGATTCTGGCAGGTACTTGTATACGGTAGTGGACTGACAGTGCCCTGGGCTGTTCCTGCGGCCGCCGCGGTCCTCTCTGAGCCTGGCCGCTGGCGAGGGGTCAGGCCAATCCGGTCGTGGTGTGGGTGCCTGGGTCGATGTAAATAATAAACACTGCCACTGTACGAGGGCCTCTTTCATTTCACCAGAAGGAGACACTTTCACAAGACTGCCGCCGGTAGTAATGATAATCCCGCTCGCGGGATCATAACCGCTTCAGTGCCATGATTGCCCACTAGTTTTAAACTCCAAAACATGTAGCCTTTTCGCGCCGCAGACGTTTTTTTTCTCTTAAACAAGGTGGCTGGAAACGGAAGTAGCCATTGGGCATCCGGGCACTGACTCCTGACGAGGTTTCTGTACTGCAGGGTCTGATGAGAGTGCGAGTCAGTCAGGCGTCTGAAATCACTATGCCTGGTCACGGTGGTGCATGATTTTCTTAGAAGCAGGTGCGCTTGCACTTTCAGATATACGTGCATACTCAACAGCCGCCACATGGGCCTGCCGCCCCAAAAATAGTGCCGCCTGGGGCGGACCGCCCCCCTCGCCCCCCCCCCCTAGCTACGCTGGTGAACGTAAAGTAGCAAGGCATTGAAGCACAAATGATCATAACAGGATGCCTCACCATGACAAGAACTGGGAACCCCATGACACGAACTGGGATCCCTCAGCCCCGAGGACGACGGCACAAGCCGCAAGGCAAAGAAATGAACATCGCCTAACCTTTGACATGAGCACACAGTGCCAGTGAAAGAACAAGGGGCGAACGCAAACTTCAGATACCATCCGTGAAGGAGAAGGGTCCGTGAGAGGGCAAGGAGCCAAGCCTACACAACACATTCTACGGCAAAAGTGTCAAGAACCCTGGCGCCCAGCCCCCGCCCCAAGCAGCCCAGCCGCTGGCAGCAGGACCACAAGACACCCCCCACGAGGAGGAATAAGTAGGGCCTCATGCAGCATCACCACATGGAAAGCACAACACAGCACCAGGAAGCATGAAGCTGAATTTTAAAGAAACACACTGAATCGTGGTGTTGGCAGATGCACAGTCAAACAGAGAGCAACCGGCAATAACATCTCAGAGTTCCGGGGGGAGGACCGAAATACAAGTGGGGGCCAATAGGCCCCCACGCAAGCATGGCGGGGCCCGGTCCCTCCCATAACCCGTCCCCTTCGGGGCCGCGTTCCCCGCCCCCCTCGCCCCGGAAGTACTGGTGTGCTTCCGGGGCGAGGGGGCGGGGTCGCGGCGGCGAAGGGGTTAAGAGCCTGGGGAGCGCGGGAAGCGGCCTCTTTGTGCCCGCGCTCCCCAGGCTCGCTCCTCGCCCCACCGTGGGGCCGTTTAATTTTCTTTGTTTTTGTTGCAGGTGTGGTTTGCGGTAGCGGTTTTCCTGAACCCGACGCGCTGTGGAGCCCTAGCTGCGGAGGACGGATCGCGGTGGAGGACTGCTCTCGGCGAGCTCGGGGATCCCAGGACGACGCATAACGGAGCCGGCGCAGGGGGATTTTTAACGCGGTAAAACGGATCCGGGAATCCATCAGACCGCCGACCGGCAGTTTCTGCGCTCGATTGAGGCAACGGAGCACAAGGTATTTTGCGGGGCGGGCGGGCGGCCAGTCACCTACGATCGGTGATAGTAAGCTAGGTGGGCCCTCAGCAATAAGGCAGCAAGGAGGAGCGCATCAGGTGGCGTGTACGTGAGCCCGAATATATTGCCTGCCGTGTGAATATTAGGAATAGCGCTGTGTAATTGTGAAGGGCTGAGCTCTCGAGGGAGGAAACGCGATCGATCTTCATAATCTGTTTTGTGTAAAGCTGACGGTTTGACGCTGGGGTTAATGCGAAGCGAAGCAGGGACAGCTAGGGCACACGGTGGATGGGAGACCAAAGAAGGTCTGGCTAAAGGAAGACGTTTTTCGCGCTAATAAAGGGTGTGTTTAAGATAGAAACAGTGAATGCTCCTCACTCTAACAATAGGCGATATTGAGAGTGTTATAACTGATATATATCGAAAGTGTTAATTTTGGTGCTATTTAACTGTTTTAGTGGCATTCTAATGAATTACAGGTGAAAGGAGGATATACCCCTTTGAGTGTGGCGGGAAATGTTTCAATATTAGCAAATGTTACAACGAGCAATATTTAAAGTGTTTTGGTGATATTTAACTGTTGTAGTGGCATTCTACTGTTCACTGGTATAGGGTCTTATCTACTCCAGGCACCCACTATTGGAAGTGTAACGTACTTTCTTTTTCAGGACTGCAAGACTAGGTTTTGGTCTTCCTACCCCAGCACAGGCGCCTTCAAATTGGGTCAGGTATTCCAGCTCGTGCACCTTCAACTGGGTCAGGTACGGAGCACGGTGTGCTCATAATTATGTCTCAAAGAAGGGGGCGCGGCAATCCAAATGTGGGTGTAATATTACAAAAAATGATGCGCAGAATGTCTGCAATGGATAAGAGACTGGGGAAAGTTGATAAAATGGATAAGGCTTTAGCGGTTCTGGGGGCCAAGGTAGATGCCCAGGCAGGTCCATCTGGTAGACCCAAGCGAACTATAGTGCCGCCCAAGCCAAGGGGCGTTTTTGTGACACCACCCAGGCGCGCAAGAAATAAGAGGGTGGGGGGGCAGCCACAGAATATTGCTCCCATCCTACCTCCTGCTGCACCAATTCTGCCACCACAGGTACCCCCTGCTGCCCCACTCCCGCCACCTCAGGTCCCGGTGCCCGTTCCAGCCCCGGTGCCCCAGTTGCCAGTGGCAGTACCAAATGTGCCGGTGATACCAGCGGCGGCACCAGTGCCACCCGTCGCGCCACCACAGGCTCCGGTGCCCCTAGGTGCGGGCCCTACTCCCACTCCCGCGCCAGGGCCCGGGCCAATAGACCTGGCAGCTCAGGTGGCAGCTATTCTCCCATGGTTAGGGGGGGGTGCGTTGCCGGCCAATACCGCTCTGACAATGGAGCAACAAACATTGGTGAATCAGATATTGTCGGCTAGTGGTAGGGGCGCAACGCCGCCTGCACCGGTTTCTCCCCAAACAGGTCCAGCGAATGATGGAGGCGGTGCCAAGACCGCGGACGCAATGTTACCCAACGACAATGGGAATGGTAAGGAGATTGCCCTGCCTTTGCTGGGCGAAGGTACATTGCCCTCTAGGGGTGAGTGCTTAGCGCAGCATGTGTCACAGTGTGTAAAGGAAATGATATGGGCCGACAAGTATGTGAACATGTTTTCTTTGCTAATAGATAACAGGGAGTGGGAATATGCAAAATCACAGAAGGAAATGTTCTTGCCCAGTGAATGGAGAGCGAAGTTGTACAAGTTTAGGGTTGAAGAAAACCTCATCAACTGGCTGAGGGCTTTTGCAGTGTTCGGCGCAGTAATGGGCGAACGTTTTAAGGGGATGCAACCAGCCATGAATTGCTATCAAAGTAGGATAACAATGTTCCATGAGAATCATGCAGGGGATGTATGGAAGGAATATGATGTCGCTTTCAGAAAGTCCAAAGAATTTGATAAAACTTTATCATGGGACAAGGTAGACTCTATCTCATGGCACAATCAATTCGAGAAGGGTCAGGGGGCAAGCACAAGCACGAATGCGGGTAGGGGGTATTTCCCCAGGCCGCAGCAGGCGTTTCAACAGCCCTTTCGATCTGCGCCGGGAGGGGAGACGGCCCAAAAGCAGAAAGCGAATGGAGGGGCGAAGGGGGTATGCTGGGACTTCAATAGGCGGACATGCAACAGGGCACCAGGTACCTGTAAGTTCAGGCACGCATGTAGCGTATGTGGCCACACTTCCCACCCCGAAACAACATGCCGAAATAAAAATAGTGGTGCAGGAAGCAGGGGTAGGAGGAAACCTGAATAGTAAGATCCACCCGCTAATAGCACATTCACCCATCCAGCTGTCAGCATTGATCCCCTGGTTGAACAGGTACCCGAATCACACGGCTGCTAGATTATTACAAGAGGGTTTCACACATGGTTTTCGAATTCCTGCTGGGGGGTATGTTGGGAGACCACAGTGTAGGAATCAGCTATCAGTCTTTGCCAGTCCAACAGTGGTGTCAACAAAAATAGCTAAAGAAGTGCGTTTGGGGAGGGTAGCAGGACCATTTCACGTCATTCCCACGCAGAATTTTGTGTGCTCTCCTCTGGGGGTGGTGCCTAAGAAAGAGCTAGGGGAATTTAGGCTCATCCACAACTTATCCGCACCAAGGGGGGCATCATTAAACGATGCTATTGATGATACAATTTGCTCAGTGAAGTATGCGTCCTTCGATCAGGCAGCGGGCATGCTGAGGAGTTTGGGCGCAGGTACACTGATGGCTAAGTCAGACATTGAGTCAGCCTTTAGACTACTCCCGGTTCACCCACAGGACCAGCACCTGCTGGGTTTCTCCTTTAAGGGAAAGTACTACATGGATAAGTGTATGCCCATGGGTTGCTCAATTTCATGTGCTTATTTTGAACAGTTTAGCTCCTTTTTGGAATGGGCATTGAGACAACATACGGGTCACCAGTGGGTGATGCACTACCTGGATGACTTTCTTTTTCTGGGCCCGGCGGGTTCACGGGAGTGTGCGTCGGCATTGCAGGAATTTTGCGTGCTCATGCGCTCTTTCGGGGTCCCGTTGGCACAGGGGAAGACAGTTGGACCAGTGACATGCCTGGAATTTTTAGGCATTGAACTGGATTCTGTTGAGGGGTGTTTTAGATTACCAGCAGAAAAGATCCAAAAATTCAAACAGACTCTAGGACTGTGCTTACAAGCGAGGAAGGTGAATTTAGGGCTGTTGCAGCAGACAGTGGGACAGTTGAATTTTGCGTTGAGAGTAATTCCTATGGCTCGCCCATTTTCACGCTCAATTGCACAGGCCATGAGGGGTCTTCGTGAAAAACATCACCGGACACGGCTGTCTGCTGAGGTGCGCCAGGACATGCGGATATGGATGGCATTCCTGGCGGATTTCAATGGAAGAGTGCTGTGGGGTGCACCCACGGTGTCTTCGGAGGACATTGGTTTATGGACAGATGCAGCGGGCAGTGTCGGGTTTGGGGCCATCCTTGGCAAGAAATGGGTGGCGCAGAAGTGGCCCGCCTGGTGGGAGGAGAACGGGCTGACGGTGAACATTGGTTTCCTTGAGCTCTTCCCAATCTGGGTGGCACTGAAAGTCTGGCCAGAGGAGCTGGCCAACAGATCGGTAATATTCTGGTCAGATAATATGTCAGTGGTTGAATGCATCAACCAACAAGCTGCAAGGTGTCCACTCATTTTACGCTTGATAAAAGAGATTGTACTGTGTTGCATGACAAGGAATGTACTTTTCAGAGCAAAACATGTCCCAGGGGTGTTAAACAATGCAGCTGATGCCCTTTCTCGCTTTAAGATGCAGGTGTTCAGGGATCACTTGCCGGAGGCAGAGACAGCGCCAGCCCAATTCCCGGCGATTCTTTGGCAAATTGGTGCCCCCAACTACATGACCTCGTGGCAGCCAGCCTAGCACCCAAGACCAGGACGGCATACGAAGGGGCGTTCAGGTCTTACTGTCACTTTCTGGGACAGGGCTGGGAGAGTAGTTGGACTATGGAGGCTAGCTTCAATGAGTATTTAGGCAGCCTACACAAGGAAGGGCGCACGGTGGCAACAGCCAACAGGCACAAGGCCGCTATCTCCTTTTTCGCACGGGCGCGGGGGGGCAGGGACCCTACACACAGCTTCCAGGCCCACAGGGCATTAAAAGGATGGCGGCGCATGCAGCCCCCCTCCATAGATTCCAGGAAACCCATAGGTTTTGAACGTCTGTCAGCTGTTCTCCTAGCGCTGCCGGACACATGTAGCTCTACATCTGAGGTGGGCCTATTTAAAGCGGCTTTCTCTTTAGCCTTCTATGGGGCATTCAGGGTAGGTGAACTCGTTGCGGCCAACAAAGGTGATAAGATAGGCGGCCTTCAGCTGCAGGATATCAGCATAAAGGGCGACACTATGTGGATCAGCATCAGGAAATCTAAAACTGATCAGGACGCTAGGGGCCAAAGTTTGGCGTTACATCGGGCAAGGAACAATCCCTGCTGCCCGGTGACACATGTGGAGGAACTAATAAGACAGCGGGCACAGGAGTGTGTGGGGTCACTGCTGATGCAGGGGGGTGGGACTCCTCTTACCAGGTTTCAGTTCCAGAGGGTACTAGCCATGAGCATGGCAAAAGCTGGGTATAACCACAAAGAGTTTGGGACACACTCCTTCCGGATAGGGGCAGCCACAGAAGCAACAGCTAGGGGTTTGACCACAAAGAGTGTGCAAAGAATTGGGAGATGGTCCTCAAGCGCTTATAAACGCTACGTGCGGTTGCACATGTTGTGAGAGCTGCCGCCATGTGGAGTATTGCTAACACCTGCTGTTTTTCTGGTTATTTACAGTTTCACGGGCCTGTGACGCAGGACGGAAACTACCCATGGAGCATCAAGGCAACTTTACTACAGCATGGAGGGACCAGGAGGACAGACAGAAGACCGTAGTCATTTGGGTAGTGGGGCATTCATATGTCAAACGTGCTAACAAAATTTTTCTTGCAGGTTCAGGCAAACAAAGGGTGGAAAGTAGGGGGTGCAGGGTCTCCTTCCATGGCAGGGGGGGGCTCCGCCTCAATCAGTTCAGGGACTATATGTCGGACTTACTAGCACGACATACTACACCACCCTCGGCGGTAATACTTCACTTAGGGGGGAATGATCTGGCAGGTCTGGGCAGACGGGTCCTCCTGGAAGAAATTATATCTGCAGCGGGTTGGCTAGCGAAGCGGTTACCAGGTAGTGTTGTAGTATGGTCACAACTGATACCAAGGATGCAATGGAGGGGGGGAAACTCAGTCAGCGCGTTGAACAGCTCGTTAAAGAGGGTCAACAACAAGCTGGACAGGTTATTTAGGACACCGGTCTTACAGACCATCCCTCACGGTGGCATTTGGGGGGAACACTTCTACTTGCGGGATGGGGTGCACTTAACAGAGGAAGGGAATGCCCTTTTTATAGGAAACATCCTGGCATGGGTGGAAATTTTTGCAGGAGGAGTATGACCTTTCTAGAAGGGGGGAGTTCTGGGGGGGGCCAGATAGTCGGTTAACTACCTGGCCTGTGGCGGTAAGGTCATTAATCGGTGAGCAGCATTTTAAGGTCCTTACGGGGGGGGCGGACCCATTCACGAAAGGGGCCGCCCGCGGGAGGGGCCATTTGGTCTCTCTCAGAACTTCAGGGGCAGGAGATGGTCTCCATTAATTTAAAGGGTGCGGGGGAGGGAGTCTACGCTTTCCTCAGGCTGGTAGCCACCCCTCACAACACTATGACGTCACTAAGGTGCGCGAGTGTCTGGGCCCTCCTGTTATGGTTAAATGGAGTTCGGGGAGCGCACGTGGGTGTAACGTGCCCTGGGTTGCGCATGCGCATCTTCAACGCGAGAGCGCAGCTGTCAAAGGATCTGACACCGGTTGGCGACCTTGCCGTAGGCCTTTATTAAAGTTATTAAAAAGTTATTAAAAAGTATTAAAAAGTATTGGAAATATTAGAATGCAGTTTAATTTTCAGGATGATTAGATTACGTTAGGAGACACGCTGTATTAGCTATTTGTTAAGGTTAGCCCATCATACCATGTCGAAACGGATGTCAATCTAATATTCTGAAAAGTGTGCATTTTAATAATTGTCAGAAATGTTTATTTGATTAAAATTTTTGATTTGTTTTTATATTTTAATAAATACGGCCAGGGGGGGGGGCCCCGTACCCCCCCCTTGACTTCCAAAGACCCCCATGTGTTGACTGGTTGAATTGGGTAATTCAGTCGGTGTTCAAGGGGGGAGGTGGCCGGCAGTCCAAGACCATGATACAAGTGGGGGCCAATAGGCCCCCACGCAAGCATGGCGGGGCCCGGTCCCTCCCATAACCCGTCCCCTTCGGGGCCGCGTTCCCCGCCCCCCTCGCCCCGGAAGTACTGGTGTGCTTCCGGGGCGAGGGGGCGGGGTCGCGGCGGCGAAGGGGTTAAGAGCCTGGGGAGCGCGGGAAGCGGCCTCTTTGTGCCCGCGCTCCCCAGGCTCGCTCCTCGCCCCACCGTGGGGCCGTTTAATTTTCCCCACCCTCCATCCCTTATTAGCAGACCTTGGGGCTTGGCAAATGGTGAGTATCAGGTTTGTCCAATATGCCGGAACATAGATGTAAGGGGGACATGGTCCAGTGGGCCTTGAATTTCCTGTTTACTGGAAGGAAGTACAGAAGTAAAACGTTGTTGCAGTACCGTGATTTTAACCAATTCTTTCCTTAGGCCCCTTTTTTCCCGCTTACAGGAGTAATTATATATGTAGATGTTTATGATTTGCTGTGTGTTAACAATTTTATCCTTAGGCGTTTTTCCCTTTAGAATAGCATTGTCGTATTTATTATGTGTGTCTGGCGGTAAGGTCATTAATCGGTGAGCAGCATTTTAAGGTCCTTACGGGGGGGGCGGACCCATTCACGAAAGGGGCCGCCCGCGGGAGGGGCCATTTGGTCTCTCTCAGAACTTCAGGGGCAGGAGATGGTCTCCATTAATTTAAAGGGTGCGGGGGAGGGAGTCTACGCTTTCCTCAGGCTGGTAGCCACCCCTCACAACACTATGACGTCACTAAGGTGCGCGAGTGTCTGGGCCCTCCTGTTATGGTTAAATGGAGTTCGGGGAGCGCACGTGGGTGTAACGTGCCCTGGGTTGCGCATGCGCATCTTCAACGCGAGAGCGCAGCTGTCAAAGGATCTGACACCGGTTGGCGACCTTGCCGTAGGCCTTTATTAAAGTTATTAAAAAGTTATTAAAAAGTATTAAAAAGTATTGGAAATATTAGAATGCAGTTTAATTTTCAGGATGATTAGATTACGTTAGGAGACACGCTGTATTAGCTATTTGTTAAGGTTAGCCCATCATACCATGTCGAAACGGATGTCAATCTAATATTCTGAAAAGTGTGCATTTTAATAATTGTCAGAAATGTTTATTTGATTAAAATTTTTGATTTGTTTTTATATTTTAATAAATACGGCCAGGGGGGGGGGCCCCGTACCCCCCCCTTGACTTCCAAAGACCCCCATGTGTTGACTGGTTGAATTGGGTAATTCAGTCGGTGTTCAAGGGGGGAGGTGGCCGGCAGTCCAAGACCATGCGCTCCCTGCATTGTACACTCCTCGTAGTCACTCCCTGGGACGCGCAAGCCACCAGCATGGGAGAAGCAGGAGGGCATTGCACAAGCACTGCGACCTCCAAGAGGAGGAAAACAAAAACGCACCTGATCACCCAAGCACAGGTAGCGGAGTGACACAAACCCAGCACCACCGTATCCCAGACGCTCAGCGTGGGGCGGCGGTGCAAATGCAAATATATGCCGGGCAAAATGGAGAGGCAGCCGCTCCCATCGCTCAGCGCAGGAGCGGAGCCAAACAAAACCGCTGCCCCTTCCAACAAGTAAAAAGAAAGGAACACTCATTTGTGTTGCACCTCAAAAGGTCTTTTTTCCAAAAACTCACAACAAGTAAAATACATAAGGAGGAGAGGAGTGGCGGTTGTTAAATAAACGGGGACGCTACAGCAGGCCCCGGAAAAATAAAAAACATATAGATACATTACCAAGACCGGACAAACGAACCGCCTAGATGGGTGTTCTGCAGGAACACAGAGAAAAAAAAACAGGACATTTACTGTGTTGGTCCCACCCATAGGCCAGGTGACAGGTACTTCCTGTCAGGCGGCCATATTGGGCAAGGACCTTTTTAATTTAGGGGTAAATGCTGTGTCTGGAACACAGGGTTCTCCTTTGTGACTGTGACGAGGAAGACGGACGAGGTTGGTAATGACTCATTTTAATATATTTTGACAATTCTTAAGTCATATATGTGCCTCACAGATCATACAGACGGTAGTGCGATTCAAAACGTTATGCTGAGAACCAAAAAGACTTCTAGTAAGTATTTTATTTTTTAAATCACACTGCAGCCTCCCCCATTTGAATCCAGTTTTCAGTTGCTCACACAAATTCACCACCATATCTCACTTTGGCTCACAATTGTCACTATCTATCAGAATATCCATCAGACAAGTTATTTTAAAAACAATAAAGGTTGCGGCGGTGGGATGAGGGTAATTTCCATATTTTCTTGGGCCAAAGCAGAAAGAAGGTGAAGGTAATTTACAGCAAATGTCCTTGAAAACGGGTTGTGCCCTCTATTTTGATTACAGCATTAAAATGTAATCAGTAAAACACTCAGGGCCGGACTGGCCATAGTGGCATCTGGCATTTTCCCGGGAGGATGGAAGTGTGGGGGCCGGTTATGCACAGTGGGGGGCATTTTTTTGGTACTGGAGGGCGGTCTTGTAATAGTGCTGCAATATCAGACCCCGGTAACTAAAGCAGCAGTGCTTCGCACTTGCAAACCTACTGCTCCTTTTGCCTGGCCTGCTTTGGGTTCCCAGTCCGGCCCTGAAAACACTTTTACCTGGGAGGAGCATCTACAGCGTGAAAACTGGCTTTTAAAAGCGGGTGATGACAGAGAGATTGCATTTGAAAATTGAAGGTGGGATTAATTGGCCATGTACCCTGCTCTAAGAAAGGACCTGCATTGCCCCAAAGTGAATATATTGTCATGCTTTTTTTCAGTTGGTCTTCGTGTCACTTAAAGTGGCAATCTAAACAGATCAAGTTCATGTGTTGATGTAGGATGTGATGCTTTACTTTAGGGAAAAGACCTTGGTCACCAAGTTAAGGTGATATTTTGAAATGATTAACATTCTGACCACAGACCTGTGCGTAATACCATAGCTAGATCATATAAATTGCACCTTTGCTGATTAATTGTGCATTGGTTGCTGGCATTTTGCAGTAGAACATTTTTTGCAGTCATTTTTTTACCAACAACTAGTGGAAAACAAGCAAAGGCAAAGATAGTAAGTCATGCATTGTATACCCATTCATTATGCCAATTTTTTTTGCCGATACTGCGTTAATTTGCCAAGCAAAAACAAAGTACGATGATGAGGATGCTGTTGCTAGTTGCATGATTCTGTAGGTGTGGACATTCGTTATGATGTATGTGCATACATTTGTCTTAACAGTTAGGGTGTCTTTAGGATCTCAGGCGTATTGTCACCGCACGCATGGCGGTGGTGATCCGCCTGATATCCGTCCCCGCCCCCCACCCCTTTCGCCTGCCATATTACTATGGCGGGGGGGACCACGGCGGACAGAAAGACCGTCCACGATTTTTACGCCCGGTCAGCGAGTCGGCCGGGCGGAAAAGAGTTTAATATTGTGGCGGTGTCTGCTAGACACCGCCATCCATATTATGATGGGGACGGATACCCGCCACGGAAATGCATGCGGAATTCTCTTGTGGGGGACCGTTACGGGCCCCCAGGGACTCTGGGGGTGGGGGGTGCACATGGAGGGGTACCTATGGTAACCCCCTGCATTGCAGTGTACAACGTGGTGCCAGTCACGTTGTGCATTGAAATGCATGACGTGCATTTTAGAATTGTGGTGGGCGGTGCCTTAAGCACCGCCCGCCGCAATGTTAAATATGCGGGATGCAACCGCCACTGTGGCAGGTGCATCCTAATGGCCCCCACGGGACCCCCGCACTTATGGTGGGCGGTCCCTTTTCACTTCGGGATGGCGGCAGGACAAAGTCCGCCCGCCATTCTAATGACCCCCATAGTGCGCACACATAATGATGCAGGTAGTATTTTCTTTTTTATATACTGAGCAAAGATTCTTGAGGCCACTTATAACAATAAATCCAAAAAATGAAGTGAGCAAAGAGGTTTTCTTGTAGCAGAGCACCTGGCAGCAAGTGGCAGTAGAAAACGCTCCAAAAACCTGTAAATTTAAAAACATGTTAATGATGGTGAGGGGTGGAGTAGCAACAGAGAGGCACATGGGGGAAAGCAATGGGGCGTGGATGGGGGAAATACAACTTTTAAAAAACTGGGTTGGGGAAGCGGGGAAAAGCAGTACTTGAGGGAAAGAGCAACAAGAAGCATGGGAGTTTGGCTTAGGAGAAGCACACACATGAAAGAGCAGCACACAACGGAGCAAGCAACACAGAGCACACACTGGCTATTTGGGGAAGTGGGAAGTACATGAGGGAGGCAGCTGGAAAACATTTGCACTCTCAAGGAGTGCTTAGGGAAAAAGAAAAAAACGTGTTAATTAAGACGTAGCAATGAAAGCATACAAGTTTGCCAGTCAAAAGGATTGTAAAGAGGCTATGCTCTAGAGGAGGGATAAACACAAGAAGAGGATGGAAGAGGAATACAAGCATTGAATGAGAAGCAAAGCTAACCAATCAAAGCATTGGGTTGGCTCTAAGGCCACTATAAGGTCTTGGTGTAGCCCACAAAGATCTTCTACAACTAGGCAGCTTTAAGCTGCCTGATAGTTGAGACCTACCATTTATTTTGCTGTGATTGACCACTGCAAAAACATATCATAAGAGATGGTCAGTGCATATGTCAGATCAATAGGGGCGCAAAATTATAGTACATTGTCCAAAAACATATCGGCAGAACCATTAGAATTATGCAGCAGTAGTGGACCATTTTATGTAGCAGAGTTGACTAAATCATGTGGCAAGGTAAGACACATTTATTTTGTAGTGTATTGTGTCAGTATGATTTCAGTCTTTCATTTTAGCACACATTGATACTATGTGGGAAAAATATTCCCCACTTAGTAATTTTTGAAAGGTTTGAGCTGGAAGCAATTATTGTTGCAGAAGTCTGTAAATAGTGCAGCAAACAGGGGATTTTGTGGCTCATGTGGTACATCCATATTTATGTGGAAAATACCATGGCTTCAAAAAAATGTAGTTCATGTTACCCTGATGCATGCATTAGACAACAACAATAACATTTATTTTTGGTGGTAAATCTCACCAATGTGTCCTCTTTTTCTATGATGTTTATAGGTAGGAATCAGACAATCATTACCTCAAGTGTTCTACTGCCTTATCTGTTTTATTGTCTTAGCCTTTAGAGAGTTTAGTGGGTTAACGCATCAGCAGCATACACCTGTGCACACCCTGAAGAACACAGGTAGGAGCCAAAATAGAGTGGAATAAGACTTCCCTTTCTGAGGTGGACAAAAGACTTCCCTCTAAGTAATTAATTAAAGATACTTCTTAATTACGTCACTACAGGGAGCAACCCAATGGAAACATGCGCCACAAGAAAAAACAAGTTCATATTATTCTAAGACTGTACTTATATCTTCGAGCTATACAAATCTAAAATCGAGATATCAGTGCACTTTAGGGGACCAGATCAAGTAAATTTTACCCGAGCTCCGCGGTCTTGCATGTGTTTCAGTCAAATTTGCACTTGTGCAGGGCAATTTTCAATAATCATGTTTTTTTGTTCACAGTTAAACAGCAATACAGAACCACAACTTAGGGCCAGATTCCGATGCTCTGTCCAAATCGAATCGGGAACGTGCCTTTCCGACCAATTTGGAAAGGTTTCTGGCTGAACGAGTACTATGCGAGTTAGGGGTTAGGAATATCCCAATCTGAACCCAATGGCATTTGGAATAGACAAGCCATACGGAGCAGAATCATACGTCTCTACGGGCCGCATTTCGGAACTACTGAGTAAGATGTTGGATTTGGGCAGCCTTTCTGGGTCGTGCAGTCCGACTCGAATCGGCTGTCGGAATCAGACTTTGGGGGCCTGTAGTGTGCCCCCTGCACCGGGAGCCTTCCCAATCGGGCCTGTGGGGGTACCCATAGGTCCCCCCCTTACCAGCCATGGACAGTGTGGCAGGCACCAAGGGGTGCCCACCACAGGGTGCCTGATTTTCCCAGCCACCACTTTCTTCACTGGGAGCCTATGCATTCGGTCGGATGCATCATACTCAGTCGCTTGGACTCTCCCAATTGGATCCTGTCGGAAACCATTCCCAAACCCATTAGGTCGGGAAGCTTTCCAAACCGCATCAGAATCATGCCCTAAGATGTAATTGTATAACATACCTGCTGTCGAGATAAATGGGCTAACTACCAGTCGTAAGTTGGTAAAGTGTGCATTCACGAACTGGACAGTAACATTAAGCATTACTTAACCACAAAAAAAACTGATTTAAGTCCTGATATAGAACTCATGGAGGGTTTACTACATCACAACAGTGATGGATATCCAGTCCGCCATAATCTAAATCCTATAGGATATAATGGGATTTAGATTATGGCAGACGAGATATCCATCACCTTTGTGATGGAGTAATCCCTCTGCCAAGTTCTAAATCAAGCCTCCAGTTTGTCCTTTGTGCAGTGAAAGTAGACATGTTGATTTTTTTATAGAACAGAGATATACATTTGACAGTTTATGTGAAAGGAAACATCATATATGGCATATATGTGGTCCAATTTCCCAAAAAATAATGAATCTATGCATTGTACAATTACTGCTCTGGTTTCCATAGACTTTCCAGAATTCCTTAGATTATCACATGGGTTGAAGCCTACTCATCGACCAAAGTGCTCAAATATACTGAAATCGTAAAAATTCACATTTTTTCTTCTTTTCTCCATTGGAAACATTTTAGGTCAAGCCTAGGCAATGCATGTGCTGTCTCTCCGAGACATGCTGTAGGCTTACAGTCCACCCAATGCCTTTTCATTCATCCCTTCGATTGTCGTTCAGAAATGCTTTCTTGCTCCTCTTTAATCCTTCCTCTTTGTCCCTCCTTTTTTCTGTTTGGTTTCCTCCCACTGAGCACCTCCCAATTACTGTTAACATTATGCTTCTGTGTTTAGGTGTTCATTTTGGGGACAATTTTGTTCCTTTGATTCCTGCTCATTCCACTGTTTTCCTGTCTTTGGTTGTTCAGATTCGGCGCCCATCACTTAATCTCCCTGTCCTGCTCAAATACCGAGATGAAATGTTAGATGCTCTTTTCAAAATCACCTCTTTAATTTTCTTTGACTTCAAAGTGCGAGGATTTTCCCCAAACCCCTCTCGCTTCGCTGCTTGTTCCTTTAGCGAGCCTCAGTCATCGGACCTTCAGCAACCCAACCTTGCAGCACAGTTATGGGCAAGGCTTGGACAACTCCAGTCGCATTTTTTCTGAAGTTTGTTTATATAATGTGAACTTGACCAACCAGAAGGTGTTGGAACACTTTATATGAGTGCTAGTTACATTACACAATATCAAATTAATTTTTGGGGCATTTTTATGGAGTGCAAACTCTATTGACCCAAAGGTATTGAAGCCCTTTACAAAAGCCCCAGTTACATTGCACAAGGTCAGGTTCATTATTTTATTTTTTGTTGTGCGGAGATTAAGTGATGCCAATGCTGCCCGTTTGTTTATTAATTTCCCTCTACCTGACAAATGTAAGCAGCATTCATTCCCTCCGTCACTGAGGTCATTTTTTAAGGTGATCCCGCAAGTGGTACTATTAGCAGATAAAAGTCCTCCCCCTGATAACTTAGAAAAGTCACCAGCAGAGGTTACAGGTCTCGAGGGGGCAATGAGCATTGAGGTTTTGCCTAATAACAATAATACCCTGATGGATATGGCTACAGGTGGCGTAGAACGCTCAGTACATTTGGGAGCTAGTGTGGAGGTTGAAATAGATCGAGTTGGGGATACAGAGAGTGGGGTTGGCGATACTATTGCACCTTTCTTGTTGGTCCCCTTATCTTTAACAGCTGGTTCGAGCTTACAAGATACTATGCAAGGAGCTACATCAGCCACATCAGTTACTTCAGTTCCCCTGTCCAGTGTTATGTCGTCCAACGGCATTAATGCAGACCTGGTTGCCACTTTGCAGGCTTCTTTTCAGGGAATGTTTGCATCTTTGTCGGCTGATATTAAAAAAGGATTTGAGACTTCGGCAGCTAATCAGGCGGACATCAGGTGTTTTTGTGAATCTCTGGATAAAAAATTGAGTGATCTTACACTGAGAACAGAGGTACTTGAGGACAGGGTAACAGGTATGTCTCTACATCTTGATGAAGTTAGAACGAACATCAACACGCTTAGGAAAGACGATCAAATCTTATCAGAAAGGATGGAGATGCTGGAGAACAATGCCCGAAGGAATAACCTTCGTATCTTGAATATCCCTGAGGATAAAGAAGGTTCGGACATTAAGCAGTTTGTCATCTCACTGTTGAAAGAAGCGTTGCGATTAGACCAGTCAGAGGAAGAATTAGCCTTAGACATCCAACGCCTTCATAGAGAGCCTTGTAGAAAGAATCCCCAAAGATCCAAGCCCAGAAAAGTTTTGGTTAACTTTCATACATACTCCCTTAAGGAAACCATTTTAAATCTGGCCTTAAAACAGAAATCTGTCAGTGCGAAGAGATTCAACTTTCAAATTCGATCTGACTTGTCCAGGGTTACTCTGGACAAATAATGGGAGTTCGGGAAAAGGCTTGAGGTTTTTAGAAGCTACGGTGCAGTGGCTCAACTAGTCTTTCCGGCAGCATTGAGAGTTATGTATAATAATAGCATGCATAATATTAGATCAGTGCAGGCAGCGGACGAGTTACTCCTGACTATGGGCAAAGAAAAAGGAGTGTCCAGCTAGGCTAAGCTTCCCTGAGTGGTTATCTAATAATGTTTGGAAAACTAAAAACATTAAGAAAGAGATAAAGGGAAATATATGTGTATAAAGATGGAGGGAAGAGTGCGAAAAAAAAGAAGGGTGTAATTTGAAGTAAAATTAGCGAAATATATAACACATAACACAATAACACATAACACACAATATATGTTACATAACACAACATGGATCTCGTAGGGAGAGTACAGGGTATATAGGATAGATTTATTTCTCCTCATTCTCTCCTTTGACATTTTTCTTTTCTCCTTGTTTTTTTCCCCGGTCATAGTTAAGGCGGGAGTCCATGATAGAGTGCTGTCTTCTGGTTTTTCCAGATAGATAGAGCAAGGGTTTCCCATGGTGGGTGGGGGGTTAGACAGGGACACTGGGGGGGGGGGGGGGGGGTTGCAGGGGAAGACATTTAAAAAAAGTCCTCATTTCCGCTTTAATTTTGCTTTATGCTCGATGTTGTCATTGTTGCTGTCAAAAGGGCATGTTACTGTCCAATTTTTTCTTCTGGTTAGGGGCCTATTGCAGATCAGCTTTTATAAACTTGGGGGTATTGAAAAAGTAGGGATGTGGAAATATCAGTATAATGAGTAAATTGGCTATTCTCTCCTGGAATACTAATGGTTTGCGAACTAGTCCAAGGAAAAATAACATTATGCAATATCTCCGTGATTCAACTGCACAGATTATAGTACTCCAGGAGACACATTGGGCTGAGTCTGAAATGCTTTCCCTGGTTAAAAAGAATAGGTGGATCGATATTTGCATAACAACTTCGCAATCGATACACACTAGAGGAGTGACAATCTTTTTTTAAAAATCCATCAAAGCAAGATTGGTCTCTAAGTTGCTTGACTCTGGTGGCCGGTGGGTAATAGCATAAGTTATAATATCGGGGTCTACAATTACTATAGTGGGATACTATGGTCCTAATCAGGATGACCCATTGGTTTTGAAGACTCTTTTTTCAAACCTGTATCTATTCCCCGACCCGGTTATCTTAGCAGGTGATTTCAACATAGTCATGGATCCCTTAGTGGATAAATCACCCTCTAACAGAGCTAAAACCTTATCTAAAACCAGGTCTTACCTGCAAGATAGCATGAAGCAGCTAGGATATAATGACATCTGGAGATCAATGCATGGGCTGCAAAGAGGAGTCACATTTCGAAACTACAGATATCATCACCAGTCTCAAATTGATTTTATTTTGATTAGCCAACCATTAGTTAACATGGTTAAATCAGTCTCCCATCTACGATTTCATTTATCAGACCACGCGGCGATTCTTTTAGATTTGGTAGGGTTTCCTAAGAATCGATCAAGAAATTGGTCCTTTGACAATTCATTGCTCTCCTCACCTAATATCATCGATGCTCTCAATGTGGAGGTGCAGTTCTTTATGGAAGAAAATTCTGATTCTGCCTCTCCAGGTGTTATATGGGATGCACTTAAAGCATTCTTAAGGGGTTACATAACTAATAAAGCTTCACATAAGAACAAGATCTATAGGGAAGCAGTGGCCTCCTTAGAACTGGAGTTGACTAAAATTCAAACCGGAATTGCTAGGCATCCGGACACCCTCTCGACCACAGTACATGAGTGGCAGAATAAAGTGACCACCTTAAAAGGAGAGCTAAGCTCAGTTTTAAATGCTAGGGTCCTAGAGAGATGGGAAGCCAGTAAGCTGGCACATTTTGAGTATGGCGAGGGGGCCAGTAGGTTGCTGGCCTGGAAGACGAAGACTGAGCAAGTTCGCAATAACATCAATTCAATTACGGCCGGTGGTATAACATTCTCCACTGATGTCGACATTAGGAGAGCGCTTCGAGATTTCTTTAGCGAAATATACTGTGAAGATAAGAACGTTGAGTCAAAGCAGGTTGAAGATTGGCTGGCGGGGGTCTCTCTTCCGGCACTGTCATCAGAACAAAGCACTGTACTAGAAGATCCTATCTCTCAAGAGGAGGTTAGGCTAGCAGTTGCTAGTAGCAAAAAAGGTAGGGCATCAGGTCCAGATGGTCTGCCGTCTGAAATTTATAAAGCCCTGATTCCAACAATCCTCCCTTTCTTAACTGAGTTGTTTAATAAGATCCTCCAGGAAGGGATGCCCCCTCCTATCTCATGGGATAGCGCCTCAATAACACTGATTTTAAAACCAGGAAAATCAGCAACGAATTGTGGGTCCTATAGACCAATTTCTATCTTAAACACAGATTATAAAATCTTCACATCTGTATTGGCAAATAGGTTGGGGGCAGTCGCAACAAACATCTTGCATGTAGGTCAAAAGGGCTTTGTAAGGGGGCATCAGCTGTACGAGTTGACCTATGATCTTATAGGTGCTATCGATATGGCGACAGCGGCGTCACTTCCTCTTGCAGTTCTGACTTTGGATGCCACCAAGGCCTTCGATAGGGTTAACTGGGTTTACCTATCGGAGGTCTTGGGAAAATTTAACATCGGCGAAAAATGTAGGCACGCAGTCAACTCCTGTATAGGAATCCGTCAGCTTCTATACTTGTCAACGGAGAATTATCAGACCCATTTAACATCACTCGGGGTACCCGTCAAGGTTGCCCCCTTTTGTTCGATCTATATATAGAGCCTTTTGCTCAACGGATTCGAGACAATAGTAACATCAAGCCTTTTGTGTTTGAAGGATGGGAGAGGAAGGTAGCCTTGTACGCGGACGACGTTCTCATTTTTTCATCAGAACTACGTTCGGCATTTCCGGCTATAATTGCGTTGGCTGAGGAGTTTGGATCCGTATCTGGCTATGAAGTCAATGCTGCCAAGACGGATATAATGGTCTGGAATGACCCGGTGCCTGTGGCAGGGGTACAGTTAAGTCCAGTCCTGCGTTACCTGGGCCTAAATATATACAATGATATAAACGAGATAGTTCCATCAAATTTCTCGCTTATTTCCAAAGAGTCTCGTAGGCTAATGAAATCATGGTCTTCACTTCTGCTATCTTTATTGAGCAGATCCAACCTAGTTAAAATGACTATTCTACCGAAGGTTACATTTCTATTTAATACCATCCCCCTTTTTTTTGAACCTACAATGATAGCTAAACTCCAAAGTGATATATGCTCTTTTATTTGGAATAATCGCAATCCTAGAAATGCTTGGAAGAAGATCAGGCGCCGAACAGAGAAGGGTGGTTTGGCGGCGCCTGACCTACAGCTCTATGGGTGGGCCTTTCAGGTGTCCCATGCCAGGATGCTGTTAAAATCTCCGATAAACTCGGGATGTGGGCACATGTTTGCTGCATTACTTAAACGGGAAAAGGTTGCTGATCACGAATTTTTGTTTAAGTTTGGGGATCCCAAGTTTAAAAAAAATAAGTAAAACTGAAGGTGTTAAGAGATATATGTAAAACATGGGCTAAACTTAGGCGTTCCATTAAAATTGACTATTATTCTTGTAAGGCTCCATTATGGAATTCACCTGGATCCCCGAGCTGGCTTTTGGATAGCCTTACAGTACCGCTGCGAGAGGCAGGATTGGTGGTATGGGGGGGATCTTTTTGTTGATGGTAGCCTACTCCCGTGGGAGGTATTAAGCTCAAAAATAGGGACTGGGTTTTCCAGGTTTAAATACCTACAAATACAAAGCTGGGCACACTCACAGATTTCCGTTAAAGGTAGATTTCAGTTAGGGGGTGATAGTAAAATAGTGTCCCTCTTAACAGATAAGCCTCCAATCAATCAATCAACCAAGAAATTTGTATAGCGCGCTACTCACCCAGAGGTTCTCAAGGCGCTTGTGGGAGAGGGGTCCGCTACTGCTCAAAGAGCCAGGTCTTGAGTTGCTTCCTGAAGGAGAGGTGGTCTTGGGTCCGACGGAGGTGGATGGGGAGAGAGTTCCAAGTCTTGGCTGCCAGGTAGGAGAAGGATCTTCCTCCCTAAGAAAGAGGTCTCACTCTGGTGCAATCTTTTATTGGATGAAATCGAGGGTGAGTTCCAGTTGCCTGATTTTCTGTGGACCGCACATATTACTAACACCAGTGTGGAGAACCTGTGGTTTGAGTCTTTTAAGATCATGTGGGACATTGTGAAACCATTTTGGCTACGCCGAAACCACCTGTTCACGCTGCATAGGGCCTACTATTCGCCTCAACGTCTGTCAAAGTTTTCGGATAATTCACCTGTCTCATGCCCTAAATGTGGCTTGATAGCAGCCTCCGATTTGCACATGTTCCTAGATTGCCCACTTTTATCACCTTTTTGGAATGCAGTTTACCTATCACTCTCCACTTCCCTGGGATCCCAAGTTATATTATGTCCTGCTCTTGTTATCTTTGGTGTTTCTCCAGAGTTTCATGGGCTGGCAAAAAATTTACTTTTTATGGTATTTCGTTGGCCAGGAAGGAAATATGTAGTAGATGGAAGGCTCTGTTACCTCCTTCCTTGCTGGACTGGCGCACTTCAGTGCTACAAACATCGAAGTTGGACCTCTTAAGATCAGGCAACTCACGCAAGAGAAATTTCTGGCTGTTATTAAATTGGTAACGGTTCCTTAATTGACCATGGTGTTTTTTTTTTTTTGTTTTTTTTCCCCAGAGGTCCAATGATTACGCTGCTTGGCACCTTTTTCCACGTATGTTTATACCCAATAAAGTTGACATCGGTATAGAAATGGGTATATGAATGCAGCATGTGACCCTGACGGTTGTTCCAATGTGGTGTAGTTGGAGTTTGGCACTACTAACTGAGGGGCAACCTGTGCTGCTCCACTTAGAGCCCCTACCAGTCTACCTGTGACAGTAAGTTCATCTCCACGTGCTACTATTTGGTCACCAAGGACAAAATATGAGGACAAAAAAAAAAAAGCATTAATTCCCTCCCACCTCCTCCTATGTCACCATATGCCCAACCTGCTGCCTCTTCCTGTCATCATCCTTCACAAAGCTCTAATTTCAAAGCACATTCACGGCAGCTCCCCAGGGACTGTGAGGCATTTTTTATTATATAATGTGAACTTGCGTGACCAGAAGGTGTTGCAGCACTTTACACGAGTGATAGTTACATTACACAATGTGTGATTACATTTTGGGGGCACTTTTATAGAGTCCGATCTGGACTGACCCAACGGTATTGAAGTGCTTTACAAATGAGCAAGTTACATTACACAAGGTTAGTTTAATATTATTGTTTTTAGGTGCTCGGAGATAAAGTGATGCTGCCACTGCTTCTGTTTGTTTATTATTTCTCCTCTACCTGACAAACGGGAGCAGCATTCATCCCTCCCACCTCCTGCTATGTCACTGCATGCCCACCCCACTGCCTCATTCTGTCGTCCAATTTCTCTCAGAGCTCTAATTTCAAAGCACATTCACAGCAGCTCGTGACGGACTTTGAGATTTTTTTTATATAATGTAAATGCAAGTGACACTGAAGGTGTTGGAGCGCTTTAAATTAGCACTAGTTACATTGGCCAGATTATTTATGGTGGGTATTTTTCATAGAGCGCAAACTCGACTGATCCAAAAGTATTGGAGAACTTTACAAAAGCGACAGTTACATTACACAAGATCAGGTAAAAAAAAAGGTTTACTCCTATACCCAGGAAGCTGAGACAGAGGGCTGGCCTGGGGTTTGCTGGTAAACGGATGGCGCGAGCAGTGTTTTGAATGGAAAACTCCGGAGAAGGGTGCTTGGCAAAAAGAAGCCTAGAGGAGGAGGGATGTGATACGTCCGCCATTGGAAAGTATCTAACTTCTTTTTTTCATAGGCTGTTCAATACTATAGTGATGCAGTCGCACACAGAATGTTATTGTGCTACTGACTTGCATCAAGGCACATGTCTTGGAGGAGGAGTGTGGCTCACTGATTAGAGCGGCAGACCCTGATGCAGAGGTCTGGCCCGGGACCAGGGTTCAATTCCCGAAACGGCAGGGTCCTGAGCCCAAATATGTCCACGGACTCGATAATTCTCGCCTCGGTGCCTATTCTAATCATGGGGTCCCACGCTGCAACTCTGGGCAATAGTTGCTTAATCTCCACTACGGCGGCCCACCCGCTGCGGGATGCCTGGCTTTCACCCTGGGGTAACCCAGTAGGGGTTATCTCACAGGGAAAAGCCAGGACGGGTACCCAAGGCAAGCGCCTTGATGCCTTCGGGTGATATGTGCGCTATATAAGTCGCAATACAATACAATTTCTGTCTGTGAGTTAAAAAGTCTTGGAATGTGTCCATAAATGTTTCCTGAGGCACGCATGTATTCCTGAATCACACTGCATGAACCAGTGTGTAGAAATTGTATAGCTCTTCAATCCCTGGCAGCATAGCACCCAAGATAATGTGCTGCATGGCTAAATACTTATAAGGTCTTAAAGGAGACACCTATTGGCTATGCCAATGCTTGTTACTATAGGAGAATCATATCCATCATCCCCCAAAAATTTTGGGTGTATTTCATGTTTCCATATGCTGGAATTAATTTGCTCCTGTTCATAGAAGAGGTAATTTTCCTGAGTAGAAAAGAACCTCAAATTCTTTATGAATACACAAAAATGAAGGAGATTGTGGGTGTTGACCAATGTAATGCTCGGCCAAAGACGTAAAAAGAATCTTAAGTTGTCCTTTGTTGCATTTTACTTCAACAAAAATGTGTAACTGTCAAACAGGAATGCATCTGATCTGTGTGTAGGCATATTTCCTTTTTAGTTTGTTACACAAAATGTTTGTGAATCAAATCCAATTAGTACTTAACCCCTTGCACGCTGATGACGGGAACCGCTCCGTCATCAGCTGCGGGTGCGCTGTGCTGATAACGGAGCGGTTCCGTCATGGCCCATTTGCCGCTCATGCGCGGCGCGAATTCCGCGTCTGCGCTGAGCGTTCTATTGAGCGGGGCGGGCCATGACGGAACCGCTCCGTCACAAGCACAGCCCAACCGCGGCTGGTGACGGAGCGGTTCCGTCACCAGCATGCGGCCGCCGCGCGGCCGCCCCGCCCCTTTAGCACTTCGGCGGAATAGCGCGCCGCAGTGAAGGGGTTAATTTGAGACAGTGGTTGCAGGTGGGGCCCACCGCCGCTCATTTTTGGGACAAGCACTTATTTTTCCTCAACGGCCTTTGATCCAGACCAAGAGAGAGAAACCATGAAAGGGGGAAGGAAGGAAAAAGAGAAAGACATAAAAAAGTGAAAAGGGGTGGAAAGCAGGGGTTAAAAATAGCCTACAAAAGGTGAATAAGGAATCCGGCAGTGTCTGGTGGTGGATTAAAGGGGCAAGAGGTGGATTCAAGACTACACAGCCTTGGTATTCGGCACACGGATCATAGATAGCGCCGGACATGGAGGGGAGGGGAACAGGGGAGACAAAGGGAAATAGAAAAGGAGTCAAAGGGATTTCTGAAAACAGATTTGCATCCAGCTGGATATTTTTATTATGTTCTTTCAATTGTATGTTAACAACATTTCCTCTGGTTTTGCTAAGAAACATATAATTGCTGTCAGTATGAAAGTTGTTGAGTTTCTCTATAACTCCAGAGGGTTTCTAAATATGGTTTTAGTTCGTCTGTTTAAGATTGTCTGGAAATGTTCAATTTTCAGGGAAAAGTTAATAATCTTCGTCTAATATGGAGATATATGGCTCGCCATGGTTTTCCTTAGGTTTATTGCATAGAGTCTCTCCTTCATGTGAGAAGGGCCTTAAGTTCCTACACTTCCTCAAAAGTTCTGACAGAAATAGTGTCAATATTTTCCATTGATTAATGTATTTTCCTGGCAGCTGTTAAAAAGTGGTTTTGTATGACTTTGTCATTATATTACTATTGCTGTTTTTCCCCACTTTTTCATAACAGCATTGTACCCAAAATCACTTGTTAGGTAGGACACGTACACCCAAATATATACAAGGAAAAGTACATACGTACGTTTCAGACAGCATGGTGATGTTTGCTAAAAAGCCAGGAGTGGCTGCCGACCCCACATGTGAAACTGACAGGTTTATTAGTGAATCTACCTCACATGGACACCCTTCTTCCAGTCATTCACTTTTCTCATATTCTGGTTGGTTCAATCTAACTAAACAAACCTACAGCTACAACTTGGTAAAGGAAAAAACCCAACCCAGGAAACAACTTTTCCCAGTTATCTTGTGGCCCCACATATGTTCCTACTTGAACCTGAACCCTTTAGCCACTTCTAGGATTTTAGGTATCAGCGTGTCATTTCTTTTGTAATTTATATCTGTCAACTCATGTTGGCAGATATTTGCAAAGCTCTGTATTGCATTAGAACAACCTTTTAGAAATGTTGCATTTTTTTACCTTTTATTGCTCTCTAGGGGCCTCATTTATGAGGCTGTGCGTCACTTTTACGCCGCTGGTGCGTCACTTTTTGTGACACACCAGTGGTGTAAAAAATGCGCCTTGTTGCGCCATATTTACAAAGTGACGCATCTAGGTAGATGCGTCACTTTGTAAACCCCTGCCCCACATTATACCTGCGCCAGGTATAATGTATTGGGGGGGGGGGGTCGTTTTGGCGCAAGAAAGGGTCGTAGAAGTGACCAAGTGAAATCTATGAGATTTCACTGCGCCACTTCTAGGACACAAATGCGTCAATTTCTTACGCCCGCCTCACAGCAGGCATAAGATTGACACAGGCCCTTTCACATGGGGCTTGCCCCATGTGAAAGGATACATTGCTGGAGTTGCGTCACTTTTGTGACACACTCCAGCAATGCGTCACTTTTGCGCCATACAGATACGTCAGAAATACTGACGTATCTGTAACTCCTTGCGCAATGATGCGTCATACTGTAAATATGACGCATCATTGGTGTCGCAAGGAGGGCGCAGTGGAAAGTGACGCATCGCTGTTTTCACGCAGCGATGCGTCACTTTTCATAAATGAGGCCCTAGGATCCCTTCCACAGCCTGGAGTCTGTTTATGTTTGTTTGAGTAAGAGCACTTACATCTCTTACTATCATGGCTATGGCTTTATAGAACATTCTATCTAGGTGGCTTTTCATGCAGTTGTTAGAGGGTTATCAATATGACCAGAGAATCCATCATCTAATAGTGTTTTTTGTTGCACGCTGGATTTACTTTCAATACTAAGCATTAGTGGCTCAAAACTCCCAACACGCATCACCATATTTACTAAACCCCAGGAATGGCAGAAGGAGTCAAACATAAAACGGGGCGATTTGAAATAATGGTGCTCATTTATGAGCGCCTGCGTCACTTTTGTGCTACCGATGTGTCACTTTTCGTGATGCACCAGTGGCGTAAAACATGCACCATGTTGCGCCATATTTACGAAGTGAAGCATCTAGGTAGATGCATCACTTCGTAAACCCCTGTGCTACATTATACCTGTGCCAGGTATAACATATGCATGGTGGGCGTACCCCCACAAGAAAAGGTCATAGGAGTGGCGCAGCGAAATCTATGAGATTTTGCTGCGCCACTTCTAGGACGCCAATGCATCAAAACCTTACGCCTGCCTCATGGCAGGCGTATGGTTGATGCAGGCCCTTTCACATGGGGCTTGCCCCATGTGAAAGGAACATTGCTGGAGTTGCGTCAGGCTTCCGACACAACTCCAGCAATGCGCCACTTTTTGCACTGACAGATACGTCAGTTATACAGACGTATCTGTCCTTCCTTGCGACATGATGCATCATATTGTAAATATGATACATCATTGATGTCGCAAGGAGGGTGCACTGAGAAGTGGCGCATAGCTGCTTTCACGCAGCGATGCGCTACTTCTCATAAATGATGCCCAATATGTCTGCTGCTTTGTGAGAATCTACACTGTGCGCATCTTCGATTTGCAGTATGAGAATGATATAACTCTAGGGTGACCAGATCTTGAGAACCAAAAACAGAGACATTTTGGAAAAATAAAAGAAGGACTACAATTATTGGCACAGAATGACAGCTCTCATCAACATAGGATCACAGAAGATACATTACCAAAATAAATTAAATGTAATTTCTACAACCAACATCATACCTATTAATGACATTGCTTACTTATGACATCTGCTAACTAGCACAGCTTTAGAACACCCAAAATAAGTGCCTCCCACTGATTTCAGTCGACCCCCCTCTAAAAACCGGGACATAAGCCAAAATTGCAGACCTCTGCCGGGACAGCTCATGAAAACCCGGGACTGTCCAGACAAATTCGGGACGTCTGCTCACCCTATGTAACTCGCGACCTGCTGTCGCTCGGTCACCGTTATACACTAGCTGCTATTGTTGTCGGGTTTCTATAAACGGCATTTGTACCGATATAAATGTTTGTCTCTTCCTTGTACAGCACAAAACTCAAACGGTGGTGAGAGGTTGTATTTTTTATTCTCTTGGGCGCACATCGACAAATCAATTGAGTGACGTAACGTTTCTGGTTTCTGAGGATGTTTCTTTTTTACTTTCTTATTAAGTGTGGGACAGTGAGAGTTGTGAAAGTAATTTAAATGACTGGTTTTTTTTTTTTAATGAAGCGCTTGGAAGCCCATTTAAAATAAAATTAGGCCACAAAGGTTAGCAGATCAGGTTTTGACAGGAAATGCACCATTTGAAACATGTCCGAGCAACGATAATCTTACTTGTTTTTAAAACCCTATCTAACGACAAAAATCACATTCTAAAATTTGTCCCACATTAAGGAGTCAAGGAATTTTCGTTTGAGTTGGATAAAAACGTGATTTAAACCGAAAAAAAGAAAATTGAATTATTAACGTTAAATTTCATACCCGTAATAACGGGGGAAGGCGTGGGGCACATAAGGTAAAAGATTCAGAGTACAAAGGCAAACGAGTAAAACATCGTCCCAATTCTCTCGATTTAGAAAGCCAGTTCATACATATCATGTTATTTTAATTGTATCTGTTTATTTAATGTGTTTATTTGTCTCGTTACCGTTCTTGTTTCCGTTATTTTTTGTAAATACATACGTTCATAATTCCAGATACGTTCGTATTGTACTAGCTGAAACCAATGCGCTAAAATGCATCTTATCTCAGCGTGCACACACTACGACTCCTAGCGGGCCCTGAAATAAAAAAATAAAAATAATAATGTAAATTATTTGCATTCTGAAAAGGGCTGGGGAAGGACACAGACAGCAAATACTATAGTACTGCTTGCGTCATCAATTCCCTCAGCTTTCACCAGAGAAACAAGTCACGCAAAAAAAGTGTAAAACCTTGTATTTTTATTTCAGTTTTCCTAGCTAAATACATTCATGCAGCCGACAAAGGCGAGCTCTACTCTATCTACCTCTCCGTCATGTGTGGTCTGTCCACTCTTACTTGCACAATAAAATAAAGCTCGGTTAATTAGGAGCTTACCTATCACTTATCAGCTGGTCATGTAAATAGCTTGCAGAATAGTGAAAAGGCAGGTGGTAATCCGAAGGGATAAGAGCGATGGGAAAAAAGATGCCATTAGGCACGCTGAGCTTAGCATGGCAAACAGCCCCTTCCACTCCCGCAGCAATGAATAGATGCTCTGCTCGGCGAGAAAACAGCCGCATTCAACAGCATGTGTCAGGCCAGGGAGGCGGGCGGGTGTGGTGCAAGGCAGGTGGGGATGAGGGGAGAGAGGGCTAAACCTCTTCATGTGATACAGAATGTTGCTTTCAACGAGGTAAATAGTAGCCTCTCCTTTTAAATAAAAAATAATAGTTCGCAAGAAGTTAAAATGCAAACGAAAAAAGTGATGTAACTGGAATAGAAACTTTGTAGATCAACACATTTTGCTGCCTCACCTAATCCATCCCACCCATCTACATTTACCGCGCCTGCCCCACCCCTGCCCTACCAAATGGGTTTGCCTACATCTTATCAGGCTCAGGTCAGTGACCTAAAGCAAAATGTTAGAGGCCACTGCAGAATGCAGTAAGGAGCCATAAATGTTAATTTAAAAGTGAAATGAATGGGCCCCTCCTGAAGGGGTCGGGAGCAGTGAACGTTTGGGGGCCCCTTACACTTCACAGACTGCTGGGGCCTGCTTTACGCCCTTGGATCAGGTGATTCTGGAGAATACATGCTCGACCTGTTAAGATAAGGGGACTTTCCCTCTAAGAAAGGAGGGTCAAAACCAGGGCTTTAAGTGGGCCAGGTCCTGCTGGTGCTCAGGTGCTGAGACGGGTCCCTATTGGGATCTCCATTTTTGCCCTCACCCTCAGGGTGTAAAGAAAATCTTAATTCAGCAGCAGGTCCACTCTTCACTGCCTTTGCTGCGACTTCAAAGAGACTCGTTATTGTTCTTTCACAGTCTCCTCATTTCAGAACTGAAGCATTTTCAATGTCATATACAAAAAAGTCATAGTTGTTGATTATTTATCTTAAGCAACTAACAACCACTAACAAACCCAATAGTCCTGGCTTGTTGTAGGTGTAATGTTACTTGTTGTTTTATAGTTCTAGATGCAATGATAGAAGCAGCAAAATGCCAGTCGGGCTGTACACTGTGCTAGGCACCAATTTTTAGCTTATATGTTCTTAAGACACACCCTTAGTTACACCAGCCACGCCCTTTTGAAATACCCTCCAGTTTTTTCATCCCACTTAAAGCCCTGGTGAAAATAAATGTAAAAACCATCTCCCTTGATACTGCCACACCCACCGCACCTTTGAATGCAATGAGATAGAAACAACTACTGAGACCTTGTAAAACATACATATTTCTGTGATAGTTTAATTTCTCCTTCATATTTTAATATAACTACATTTGAACCTGCGCTCAACGCTTTTTTTGTGTTTTCTATTTGAGAACTTTCTCTTACTTTTGGACCGCTTTGCTGATGCTACAGTTGGTAGCTAATGGACCGAAACCTTCTTTGCCCCATCATTTTCATTTTTCATTTTCTTTATTTCCTTGTTCTATACTAATGGTCTCACGCTTAATGGATTTTAAAATGTTAACCCTTCTGTGTAGCAATTGAGGTGTTAGGGAACAATCTATCCTTCAGCCTTAATGGTAGTGGGACTCTGTAACTCTCTTAACTGATTTTGATAATAACCATCCAATAAAGCCTTGCCTAAATGTTTCATCCTTTAATGCAAGCTGTGATATTCTTAACTGAAATTCTAAAAAGACTGCTTATGACAATACATTTTGGATCCTTAATATAATAACCAAATTAATCTTATACCTGTCTGAGTCTATTATTGAGTCTTGTTGGACCTTCCATTTAACTGTGCTATTTTAATGATGTTTTAAAGACGTTCCAGGGAGAATCAGTGAGCTCTGTCAGAACATCAAGTGTTACTTATTTTGTTCTGTGTTGCTTTCACAGAGCTTTTAGTCTGTATCATTCTTGCCCGACTTAACTTCTTCAGGAGGTTGGGTCTTCCTATTGCTATTCTTTATTTCTCCTGCATGGTCTTGAGAGTGGTGTACCTAAATCTGATCCCAAATTTGTGAGTCAGCTGTCAATTAATGGTCCTCATTGGACAACTAACGTGGTGGTTTGTCTACCCTAATTTTCACCCCTCCTATCGGTGGAGAAAGATTCACGAGAGGATCATTGCCTATGTGGTAAATGGAAATGCTGGAAATTGTCTAATCGTAAAGGTCCCAGTATGGTTAGAGTAGCAAGGAGTGTAAGTGTATTATAACATTTTTACCTCACTTGCACTGCAACAAATTTAGTACTTAATGCTGAACGGTGATGGAAGATACAGGCCCATGCCTAAACTGAACCACACAGAGACCACCAAACTCATATCCCAAGGAGAAGCAGACAGGGAGCAACAAGGCTGGTGCATCAGCAGTTTATTAAATTTTTTGCATTTTTCTGCAGTTGTAAGTACAAAGATGAAGAACAGTGAGAACACTTCCATAGTGCCTTATATGTATGCATGTTTTTGTGTTAAAAATATTTTATAAACTTTTATATAGAGGAAAAACAGCTAGACAACAACAAAACAGAAAAAGTATTCAGCAGTCAACACTGTCCGCCATCTTGGTTTCTTCAATGATCATGACCTCTTTTTAGTCACACTTTCTGCTAGTTAGGGTACTAGACAAGGTTTTTCCTTTCCTTCTTGTGAGAACGTCATCCTTTTTGGACCTGATCATGCCCATTTTTTGACAGATACTGTTGGTAACTGACTCAGAATGCACCCTAGACTTTCCTAACCAGGGTCAGTACTGTGAATAAAAGTGATATAGTTATTAGGTGGAATTACAGTTTGCACAGATGACCTACCTGTAGGTTCCCAGTATATGGTAAGGCATGTAGGTATAGATGCCCAGCAGCTTTGAGTCACTTAAGTGTGTGCTGCTGTGTTGCCTGCTGTCAATTCAAAATCAGCCCTACTTTGCAAGCTGCTTTTAAATTGAAATGACATGCAAATTCGAATTTGGATTTAAAGGTACTTCCTAAGTTTTAAACTACCTTATTTTTAAATGTAAGTCACCCCTAAGGTCTACCCTAAATGCCTCCAGGGTAGGGTGCCATGTAACAATAAGCAGGGGTAAGTTTTACATTTGTTTTATATGCCCTATTGGGGGAAAAGCTATGAATGTCGTTTTCCCCCCTTGGTAGTACTTTTAGCTCCATAGGCTAAGTTGGGAATACTGTACTACAGTGTAACTATTGACTGGAGTGAGCAAAATAAGGACATGAAAGATTGGCAATGATAAATCCAACAACAAACTACTGTTGAATGTATCATAACTAATACAATAAAGAAGTTATAGAACTTTATTTTCTGTGAGTTAAAATCCAGCCTTCAAGCTTCCTCTCTTGATTCAATCAGGAGTTTGTTAAGCACAACTACTCACTTGTAAGGGTCTCAAGGAGCTCGGGTGGGGGGGCCTTATCAGGCTTAGCCAAACTGCTTTGATGAGGTGATTAGAGGCCTGCACAGAGACAGAGGATACCTGATGGGGGAAGTCTTCAGCTACAGAGAACAGGCAGGAAGGGGGTTGTATAAATCAAACTGGGCTTTAAAGAGAATAAGACAGTAAGGAATGCCAGCTAAGCCTACCCCCTCTTCTTGTCTGGCCTACCCCCTCTTCCTGTACCCCTGAGCCAGTTGAGAGCCCCAGGAATGGAATTTGCAGGAGGTCTGAAAAGGGAGTGTTAAGGGAAATGTGCCACACCAGTGGGTTGGCTTAGCCATTTCTTACTCCCAAGGTGGGAAAATCTCCATCTTGAATTTTAAAGTACAGTGCTTTTTGGGTCAAGAAAAGGCCACACTTTGGAGGAAGCTGCCATGCTTTTGGGTGTCACCCTGTATCCCTTCGGTCAGGGGGGCCCACTGCTTTCTGCCTCCCAGCATGAGATAAAAATGTGAGAGCTGTATAGCAACACAGATCTGCTGCCTAAAACTACAAGGAGAAGTAGCACTGCCCTGCTGGAGCCCTGGTCTGCACCCCTAAGTATTGCACCCTTTAGGACTACTCCTGCTGCACACTTAAAACTGCAACCCTGAGGACTCTGCCTTTCTTCAAAAATTATTAAGGAGTGGACTCCCTGAAAGCAACAGGTTAACAGATCCCACCTGCACCATCTCCCCCACGCAGTCCCCCCCAGCCTTGAGTGCGTCCTGGGGACTTTTGAGAATGTGTCCAGGTGCATTGTGAGAACTGTAGTCTCACACTTCAAGGACCATCTCAGAGCTTCTAGACCCATGGATTTGTGTTTTGGATACTTTGAACCCTCAAGAGGAACTTTATGAAAAAGTTCCAGATGATTAGAGAAATTTGGTGAAAATTTGGGAAAAAGCTCCAGAAAAGGACCTGCACATAGACGAGTCAGGCTACTGACGTTGACACATAACCTGGCATGGATTTCCAGTTCATCCAGCTGAAAGCTCTGGAGCTCAAGACTTCCAGGATTTCACTGAGACCTCATACTGAGCCAAGTCGCCGTCGTTGACTCGAATTCCAGCCTGAAGAGGAGCATCGCTCGAGAACAAGAGAAAATCCTCCAGAAAAGTTTCTAAGTGCGAAGGTAAAATTGTCGCCAGGGCCTCCCGCTTAGTGTGTTCGAACAGGGCTCCATTGCGGTTGGCCTCAAACTTTGACTTTGTCCCAGTCAAGCGCAATCAAATGTCCCAATTTGGCGCTGATCTGTTTTCAGCACTAGAAGGCATTTATTCTTTACAAATTCATATCTCCGGTTTCATACATGGATTTTTGTTATTTTGGTGTCCTTTTATTCATAAAAAATATTTCTTATTTTATAAACACTTATTTCTTGTATTGGTGTTTTAAATGGTTGACAGACCTGTCTCCTAAGTTAAGCTGGCCTGTTTGCAGCCAGCTACCAAGGATTGAGCCAGGGGCTAATGTATTGAGACCTTGACAGAACCGTTTATTGGGTTGGTGGCCTTTTTGCTAGTGGTTGGTGCATACTTACCACTGCGAATAATCCAACGTCCAACACTTCTATTTTCTTCTGGCCCAGTAGTTGTACAATCTATTGTTCTTAGCAGACTGGCCTACTGTAATACTCTTTTCCTGCATACTCCTCATTACATTCTTCAGCACCTGCAGCGGCTACAGAATGGTGCTGCACAACTTGTTCTAGTTCTGCCTACTCTCTCCTCTGCTACCAAGGTCTTACACTTCCTTCATTGGCCACCATCTCCAAGAGAGTTGCGTTGAATTCTCTCTGATGTTCAAGGCCATCAGCCTTCCAGGGCCTGGATTTCGTTCTAACAAGTTTAAACCTTGCATTACTTCTCGAGCACTGAGATCTCTGGCCAGACTGCCGACCAGACCCAGGTTCTGCCTGACAACACTAAAATACTGAGCCTTGTCAGTCATTGCAGCTGAGGTTTTGAACTCTTTTCCTCTCAGACTAAGATTATAGGATCATTTCCTCTCACTCTAAAAACAACTAAAACATGGGTGTTCCCTAAACAAGCTTACAGTGACTATACCACCCTCTCTACTCTTATGTATTCACAGCCACAGGACATAGCTTGGTAACAGAGCTCTATAAAAGCTCACACATGACACAATAGAATGTTGAGCAATAAGTACGTCAACATATAAATATGAACCAATTAATGAGGTACTGTTATATATAGTACAAACTAAACAGAAAAAGGGAAAAGGGGGTCTACCCAATATTTGTGAAGGAGAGGTGAGACAAGAGAGAAACATTATTCAACAATAGAATAATGTATTAAAATATATTACAAAGTACCTGAGGAAAAGTTAGGGAGCTAAACGCCAAGAGCTTTCAAACCTGCAATGGGATTGAGAAGGTACATTACGTTTGTTTTAAAAAAGGGGTTAGAGCCACGTCATGTGAATCCTATCCAAGCCCACTAAGTAGGAGCAGCAAGCAATTTAGTATCTTTCCAATTAATATGCAAGAATGCTGACAAACTTAAGCAGAACTGACAACACCATTCTGCCCTGTGTCAATGTGCATTTTTAATCCACAGGAATATCGGCTACCAAGACAACAACACTGCCATCGATTGGACAACATTTTTAGTTACATTAAAAGCCTCTTCAAGAGAGGTTTCTTCTTTTAAATATGTGCTATTCAGAATACAATTATCAGTTACCCAGTCAACTTGCACTCTGTACTCATTGCTACACTTCATGCAGTGATGTTACTCCCTTGGATAAACGATTTAACCCTCTTTGGGAGTGGTCGAAACAAGTTAAAAAAATCAACTTTTATTAAAATACTCTCTGGCCGCATATGCCTTTGTTTAATTTGTTAGGGGATCAGAAATTAGACATCACACACAAAAGGAAATACACATTTGAATACCAATAATGGGGAAGCAATATTGCTTTTAAAAGAGAGGAGGTATATAAGAGGCCCATATAAAAAATGACAAAATGAAAACAATGATGTGTATAAATAAGACAAAATAAAAATCATGTGTGAAGTATTTTGAGGTCTTTAAGACGTTGATCAGCTTTCATTTCATTGTCCGGTTGCTTGGGATTGTGGTTGATTCCTTCAGCCCTGGCTTGAGATTATTGGGGATCAGGAGATTGTGTTTATTACAACCACTAGAGGAAAATCATTTTTTTGTTTCAATCGGGGTCAAAACTAGAGGTTTTCTTTGAGGGGGTAAGCATGTTATCCTTTTGAAACAGCCCACAAATTGAGGTTTCTTGTAATTGTGGTCACAAAACAATTGCAGTTTACTACCTACTTCAAGTAGGTGGTAAGCCACTCGCAAACAGAAAGCGTTCCCAGGAGACCCCTTCCCCTCTCTGACTGGCATTGAAAGTATGTTTTAGAAGCAGGCAGTGGCCCTATGGACCACTGCCTACTCTTAAAAAATGAAACAGCAAAGCTTAATATTTATTTTATTAAATGCATCCCGTTTTCCTTTAAGGAAAACAGACAGCATTATTTTTTTCAACTGCCTTGTTTAAAAAGCAGTCACAGACATGGTGATCTGCTGATCCCAGCAGGCCACCATCCCTAGGAGTGCTAGCCATTCCGAATTGCATCCAAAATTGTACCTGCGCATTAATATTAATGAGGCAGGCAATTTGTAACCCCATTAGGAATCACAAACAGTGTCTGAGACAATGTTGTACATTCCTATTTGCGAGTCGCAAATCGCAAGTCACAAGATATTGGAATTTGCGATTTGCAAATTGGTAGGGTCGTACATCTTGCCCTTATACACAAAACAAGTTTGAGTACATAAAAACATACTCTGGTACTACTCTTTTACATATTCTTACATGTGTTTATGGCTCAGCCTGGAAACATCCATATTCCTGTTAGTAAAAATACAGAGTGCACAGTCTTTTCTGTTTATACCAATTATGAAGGGATATTACTCAAATTTAATTCACATTTAGATGTTTTGGGAGCTAATTTACAGATGCATGTAGGAGTACTTAAAAGAGTACTACAGGAGTAGTGCTTTTCGTACTGCAAAATGCCTTTGTGAATAGGCCACCTAATTCTTATACATTTTTAAGTGCCACATTGTGAGAACCTCACAAGCAGAACAGTCTCAATTTGTTTTTTAAAATGTTAGCAGCTGTTTATTAGATTTTCAACAAAAAGCACAGTACAGAAATTTGGCGTAGCATTGCATAATATCAGGGTCCGTGCATATACAAGCTTGAAACAAACATTCACAATGCAGTATTTTCAATCATTACTCAGAGAGCAAGTGTTAGAAGCTAAGCAAGTGTCAACCAGCGAGGCTAAAAGGGATGAGTGACACGTTATGAGGGAGACATCAGTGCACACCATTTAGATTACATGCAAAGGTATGAGGATAAACCCCTAAGTCTGTGCCTGGTATCATGGGAATAATAGGGTCAGGCCCAATAGAAAGTGCACCCCTTCCCCAGAGGGATGATGATTGGTAGCCATGAAAGGGTGCCTACAGAAGAACGATCAGGCCCTAACTGGCTGGATCCAAACAAAGAGACCAAAGTACCAATGGGTCTAACAATGAAGAAAGGAAACCTAAAACCAAGGAGAAAATAAAAGGGGAACCGCCATCTAAGGCGGGGGAAGTTCAGCAACAGTAAGCATTACAAAATCTATAGGGGGAGAGCAAATGGGTAGAATGGCCTCCTTGTCATGAAAGAAATGGTCCTTGGTGAGCAAGTCGGGGGCTCTATCTTAATGGCCAGCTAGACATGTGATGTGGATAGCCCTATCTAGAACAAGTGGTTGATTCTTCAGCCCCCCTCAGTTAGCTAGGACAAGTCCCTAGTGAATGCCATGATGTCCTCCCCGTCCGCACCTTGAGGGACCCCCATATGCAGATATTGTTGCAGCGGATGAGGTTCCCATAGTTCTCCTGCTTGGCCAGAAGTTCAATCTGTTGCTCTTCCAGAGTTACAATGTGGCACTAAAGCAGCTCCTCGTCCCCCGCTTTAGAGTCCATTGTTCACTCAAGATCCTCCACACTCAGTCCCACTGAGGTGATGTCTTTGCAAAGGACCTGAATGCAGGTTTTAATATCTGCTTTTGAGTGAGCCAATTTCCATCCAGATGTAATTGAGGAATTTCTCCATGTAGTCTTGTGTGATGGGGTAAGCAGCAGGCATCCCAGGGGTCTGTGAGGAGGACTCAACCTTGCCACTCATGTCCTCAAAAGAGTTCTTGGCCCAGAGGGAGGCAACCAAGCTGTTCTTGATAGGTTTGTCTCCGAGTATAGCAAGGGAGGAGTGTGCTTAAGTTATCCATGCTCTCAGCTCTGGAAGTGGGCAGGCTGCTACCAGCCACCCCCAGTTAGATGCTATAGTATGAAGTAAGAAGTTCTAAGGTCTCAGGGGCAGGTCGGGCATATGAGCAGGGAGGACTAAGTGGGAATGGATATGAAGGGTGTCAGTCCCTCTACCCAGGTCACTGGCCTAGAGCAGGCAGGCGGGTCGCCCATAGGAGGGGAACCCCAATGCATGTTCAAGCAGTCTCTCCGTGGGGGTCGCCCTGGGGCACTTGGCTAGGATTTGGGGTGGAGCCCCTCCAGGTCTCTAAGCACATACCACAGTACGCAAACTCAGCACCCTGTTGTCCTCAACCTTGACACCCCAAGCAGAAGATATTGCACAGTTCTCCTCACCTCTTCCTCTTGGCCCCTTCAAGGTGCATCACATGCACATCCTGTGCAATCATGTTTTTTACTTAACTGGTGTGGGGACCTACAGGTGTCAGAGCAACCCTGTGTCACTGCAGCACTGGGGTCTTTCTCCAAGCCAGTCGCATTTGCTGAGGAGAAGGCTACCCGGTAAGGAAAGCAAGAGGGCACCCATTGCCTCTGATCCGCCCCCAGGGCCCTTGGTGTTGAGTTCTTCATCAGTCCGGGGGTCCGGTACCCATGAGGTCATTAGTTGCTCCAGGGCCCCCCAGGCACAGCTGCGGCCAGTTGTGTTAGACTTGGCATCTTTTGGGGTGTTTCCCCTGAGGTTTTGCTTTCTGACCTCCCGGTTTTGACTCTGTTTGTGCTGGCTTAGAGTTTCTGCGCACTTTTCTCACTGCTGATCAGTGGTAAAGTGTAAGTGCTCCTGTGGTACAATGTGTTATGGATTGGTGTTTCCATGATTGGCCTATTTGATTTATGTGTCAGTCCCTAGTAAAGTGCACTGCGTGTTTTAGGGCCTGTAGATCAAATGCTGTTGGTGGGCTGCAGCACTGGATTGTGCCACCTACCCAAACAACCCGTAAATGTGACTGGCCTGCCATTGCAGAGCCTGTGTGCAGTCTGGTAGTGCCATGTCGACTTGGCAAGTTCACCCACCTGCCTGGCCCTAACCTTCCCTTTTCTTACATGTCAGCCACCCCTAAGGTAGGCCCAAGGTACCCCTGTGGGCAGGGTGCAGTGTATGTGAAAGGTAGGACATGCCCTGGTGTGTGTGGCATGTCCTGATAGTGAATTACTGCCAATTTCGTTATTCACTATTACAAGGCTACCTGTTCCCCATATGACAGAATGGGACGTTTGTTTATAACATCTTATAAACATAACTGGCCCTGGCAACTAAGTTGGAAAGAAAAAATAGTATGCCTGAACTCAGAATCTAAAGATGCATCTTTTAGCGAAGGTGATTTTTACATTCTGTGTTTGAAAATACCACTTTTACAAAGTAGGTATTTTCCTGCTCAGTCATCCTGTGTGCCTCTGCTGGAATGTGGATTGCCTGTCTGGGTTTTGGATGACAGAAGGCTGGGGAGAAGGCTCCAGATAGTCTAGCTGGGTCAGGAAAGGGCTGAATAGACCTGGGCTGCAATTGGGGAAGGGGGAGGAGATTTCCTCGCACCTCAAAGGGTCTGGTCTGCCTCAAAGACTTCAAGTTCTTCTGCCCTCACCACTGGGGACTGTGTGTTTTGTGCTGCAGCAGAGGAAAAAGCAACCCAACGCCGTCTACGTCGCAGCTGCCGACTCCATGTCCCAAAGGCACCGCAGAGGACACCGACGCAACGCCGCACTGCGATGCTGGTCTCACCGACGACGCCTGCTGCCACCGAGCCGCTGATTGCACCGCGATCTATGGGCACTGCACTCCGCACCGCCTCCCTTCATGGCGATGCCTTGGTATCCCGGACGATGATGCTCCACTGCAAAATCTATGACGCTGCTTGCACCGTGGTTCGAGGACACCGCTCGTTAAGTAACACGAAGCCCTCATCCCGCACCGCAGCATTGGCCTACAGACGCTGGTGCCATTGACTCCAGTTTGTCAGCCGACAACAGCGCTTCAGCAGCGACGACGACGCTGCTTCTACCGCAACCTACCTGCAACGCGATGAGCACCGCATTCACTTTGCACCGCGACCCTGGTCTCAACGACAATGCCATCGGACGCCACCACCAAGCCGCTGCTTGCACAGCGACCTGAGGGCACCACACACCGCACCGCTGCACTTCGCACCGCAGCACCCAATGCCTGCCGACGCCAGCGCTCCTGACTTCAACAGAGAGGAGATCGATCTGCAACGTGTGTGACTTTGAGGGCCCGCACCGACCTCCGGAATCGACGCCTGCTGACACCGTGCATTCGGAAGCTCAACGAGAGGCCACCATCACCCTGCATTTCTAAAAGGTACTGTTTGTGGGTCTACCTGACACCGTAGCTGGCCCGCAACGCCGCGGTCAGACAGAACTATTTGGATTTGTTTGCTTACGACGCTGTGATAGCCCCGAACTGAGCTATTTTTCAAGCATATTTTGATAATTGAAGATTTTTAAGTACTATATTGTGGATTATTATCGTTTTTGGTCTTGTCTTAGGTATATAAAAATATTGGACATTTTTCTAAACTGGTGTGGTGTCCTTTTGTAGTGCCTACACTGAATTACTGTTGGTTATGTGCAAATGCTTTACACACTGCCTCTAAGATAAGCCTGACTGCTAGTGCCAAGCTACCAAGCTACCAAGGGGGTGAGCAGGAGTTATTTTGGGAGTGTAACTCCCTTATCCTGACTTGAGTCGTGGTTTCTCCCTGACTTTGTTTGGCACATGCCCTAGCCAACCAAAAATCCAATTTCTAACATTGGTGGCTTCGGTGGCAGCGGTGGGATAGGACTTGTGCTTGCACTTGACTTACAGTGATTGGTGTGCACTACTACCATATCGCAGACCATTACGTACCACATACTTTTGTTTTTGGCCTAGTTTGGACCTTGCCAGCTTGAACTTGCTCCTTTATCATGCCTGAGCATCATCTGTTGCATCCATGGAAATTGCCTTTTAGGAGGATAGGTTGGAATCCTATAACGTGAATGAGTTGAAAACAATTTGCAAAAACCTAAGAGTCCAAGTCAGAGGCCTCACTAGGAAGGAGGAGCTACAAAAGGCACTGAGGGCCTGGGTAGCAGCCAGTCATGCCAGCGAGGTGAAGGTGCGATAGATAGGCGAGAAGATGGCGGCCGGGTGAGACGCACGGCCGGAGAGCTCCGGTTCAGACTCTTAACGTAAACAGATGCTAGAGTGTTAAACAGCGTTTTAACTTAACCCGCACTAAAGAATGCACCATGTACCGTGCAAAAGAATCTCATTGAATAAGGAACTGTAAAAAAACTGAAGAACGTATACACTTACGGAATATGGTAAACTATCTGGAGGGAGAAGGCAGAAACAGCGGTCCGGATTTGAAGAGTCGAGCCGGCACAGTGAAGCCGATAGTAAAATCAAGTAAACCAGGAGTTTGGTCGGCGGCCGGTGAGGCAAAGGCAAATTGCGTGAAAGCTTCCGGGAGGCTCAATTTCCAATTCCGGGGCGCGAGTGGGAGAGAAGCCTCGGACGTCTCGAATGCAGACACAGATGTGAAACAACTCCTAGAGCGGCCCCCAGTGCAGAATCGTGTTCGGTACTGTGTAAGGTTGCCAGAGCAAACCCACGATCAAACAAGCTCAACAATTGAAGTGAGCACTGCAGCTCGTTTTTTTCAAAAGAATTACGGAGTGTTAGAGCAAAAAACCAAACCCTATGAGTTTTCAAACAGTACCCCCTCCAATTGTGAATGGAAGTCAGAAATTGCGCTTTGGAAACCCAGGGAAATAAACGCTACAATATTTGTGCATTGGGGAAATATTAAAGGAGAAGAGGCACAAGCCAAAAACCATTTGAATCAGCGGAGTGGCTACCTCAGAACTGTATCGCCCCCAAGTGGCTGGTGGCAGCACAACACTTATAAAGTGGAATACAAAATAATATACGAAGATACCAAGAGCCACATAGCTGCATCGAAAGGTGAGTCCATTAAAATTAATTTACAATCATTGAGCAAAGAACTGAAGCAGCAATATATGAGCAAATCACAGGAGGAGGTAGAGGTGGAGGGGGGAAGCTATTTTGAAGTGGAGAAAGACCTTAGACATTCGGACACAGGAAAGAGAGAAAAACCACGAAGTGACCAAGAAGGAAGTCTAGTGCAATTACAGAGCAAGCAGAACAAGCAGGTTGTATCCAGCTACAGTCTTAGGAACAGAAACTTCCTAAAACAAGAACAATATCCTAAGGGTATCTCTCCCAGAGAAAGTAAAAAAAAGTCCAGAAAACTAAACAAACAAGAAATAAAGATTAACACGGAGGGAGGTACAACTACCCCCAGGGGAAAGGTGGACTTACTCTGGAAAGGAAAAATCAAGGTCACTCCTTCCTTAAAAACCTACTTTAAAGTTCAGACACAACAAAATTCACAAAAGGGAGAACAAGCTCAGAAAGAGACACATCCGGTATTTCAAAACCTCTTAAGCATGCAAGAAAAGGAAAGCGCGCTCACCTCTAAAACTGTACGAACCCCTGATATACAATATACATACTCAGAAGAGCAAACTAACAGAGGTTTAGTTGACTTGACATTAAATCACAATATGGCAGAGGGTGGAACAAAAGGAGCATCGGCACCAGCAGTAGAAATAAGGGAGGATACAACAGACAAAGAAGTTACGGCAGAAAAAGAAAAAGAGAAAGAAGAGGCACAAGAAAACACCAAAAGTCACACAGACGAATTCCTCGAAAAGATATGGAGGGAGATGAAGGAAAAATTCACTATATCAGAGGCTAAACAGGATAAAATCCAAGAAGTCTGTGAGAAATTAGATAATAAACTAAACGCTTTGGGAGACAGGGTGACAGCTGTAGAAAGTGAAGTGGGTACTCTAAATAAAAATGTGGAAAGAAACCGAAAAGAAATCACCTCACTGAAGCAAGGGAACAAGACACTATATGACAAGGTGGAGTCACTTGAAAACCAGGCAAGAAAAAATAATGTAAGGATACTAAACGTGCCAGAAAATCAAGAAGGGACAGAAATAAAGAAATATATAATCGATCTGTTGGCAGAACATTTCCCCTGGGCAGACAAAGATCTGCTTGAAGAAGACATACAAAGGGTTCACAGAGACCCATTTGGTAAAAACAAAGAGAGGAAAACACCAAGGAAAATACTCGTGAACTTTAAAACCTATGTATTAAAAGAAAAAATATTAGGAGAAGCTCTGAAAAAAGGAACATACAATAAAGACAATTGGACTTTTAAAATTAGATCAGATATGTCAAACGCTTCTCAAACAAGACAATGGGAGTTGGGGAAATTAATGCCGGAACTCCAACAACTTGGTGCCACAGTGCAAATGAAATTCCCTCCCTCATTAAGAATCATGTGGCAAAATAAAATGAGAAATAAAAGGGACCCAGAAGAAGCTAAAGCATTTGTTGATTTAATAAAAGACCAAATCCGAGCTGATAAACCAATGAGTTAAAAATCAATATCCCTAGAATTTGATATATATATAGTTGAGTACATATGTAAATAATGGTGCAGAAACACGGGCAAACACAATTCAGTTAAACTTAGAGTTAGAAGCTGGAGCTACTAAGGGTTATGGAATTAACCCAAAGAAAAGAAGATGGAGGCTTCCCCAGGGTGGGTAACGGTAAATCACAAAAAAGAAATCATAAAAACTACACGAAAATGGGTGGGGTGCAAAATAGGGAAAAAATACGAGAAAAAAATATCCTCATAAGTAGAAGAAGACGGGTAAACATCAAACTGCGGTTTTACAACGGTAGACCAAATGATTTTCAGAGGGAGGAGCACGAACAAGAAAATCTGGATAAATGAAGAAAACTAAAAGAGAATTTAAAATACTCTCCTGGAATGTAAATGGGATGAGAACAAAAAGCAGAAGAAACAAAATCTTGGAATATCTCAGAACAGCAGAAAGTGAAATCATAATTCTACAAGAGACACATTTACTAAAAATGGAATGGGACCAAATAATAAAAACCCTAAACTGGGTCGATTTCCTTGTATGTACCACACAAGAATGCAACATCAAAGGAATCGCAATAATCGTCAAAAAATCACTCAAAGCTAATTTGGACTCAGCAGAAGTAGACAATAAAGGAAGAAGGGCAATAGCAAAAGTTTTGATAGGGAATAACCCACTCACAATATCGGGATATTATGGACCCAATCTTGATGATGAAGACACGCTACGGAAACTCTACTCTCATTTAATACAAGCCACCTCTCCAATAATTTTGGGGGGAGACTTTAACCTCGTAATGGACCCAAACAATGATAGATCCCCACCAGGGAGACATGCAAATCTACCGAAAATGAGAAAATGGATCGGTATTCTTAAAAGGGATTTAGAACTGACGGACATTTGGAGAGAAAGAGGGGATAAATCAAACCCATTCACACTTTATAACAAAAAATTGGGGCACAGATCAAGAATTGATTATTTCCTAGTTGATCAAAACATATCAAACAGTGTAATAAACCTAATTCACCTACCAGCCCACCTATCAGATCACTCTGCGGTCCAATTAACACTTCAAATAAAATTAGTAGAAATACAAAGAAGGTTCACGGTAGAAAGAGCAATCTTACTTGATCAACAAAGTATGAAAGAAATTGAACTGGAAACCACAAACTTCTTTGAAAATAACAAAAATGGTACAACAAAACAGATAACTTGGGACGCATATAAAGCCGTATTAAGAGGAAAGTTACTAAGCCTAGGAGCATATAAAAACAAAAAAACGAGACAAGAAATAACAGACCTGGAGGAAAGCATCAACCTCATTGATATTCAAATAGTAACAGAACAAGAAACACAAAAGAAAAAAGACCTAGAACTAAAAAGGAAAAATCAGAAAGAAAAACTAGAAGACTTACTAGAAGACAGATTACGCAAAAAATGGGAATCAAGCAAACTTGCAAAACACGAATATGGGGAAGGATGTGGTAAATGGCTTTCTTGGAAATTAAAAACAGACAAAAACAGGAATAAAGTAAAACAAATTCACCAAGAAGGACAAACGAACCAAACCACAGAAGAGAACATAATTAGACAGGAGTTTATGAAATTCTTTACAGAACTATACACAGAAGATACAAGTCCAGAGGAAAACCAGATAGACTCATATTTAGAAGACATTCCTTTACTGGCCCTCACAGAAGAAGAAAAGAAAGAACTAAATAAAGAGATCTCAATGAGTGAAGTAGATGAGGCTATCAGAAATCTAAAAAAGGGAAAAGCCGCAGGGCCAGACGCCCTACCAAACGAGTTATACATTAATTTAAAAGATACCCTACTTCCACATATTACGGAACTAATAAACTTGATTTTTAAACAACAAAATAAAATACCAGATTCGTGGAATGATGCAATAATTACAATCATATTAAAACCTGGTAAGGACCCCGCTAGATGTGAATCATATCGACCCATATCGCTGCTCAATGGAGATTATAAAATATTTACAAAAATTATGGCATCCCGACTGGGGAAAGTAATGAATCAACTTATTCACCCAGATCAAAAGGGATTCATAAAGGGAAGACAACTGCATGAAGTTACACATGAGCTTGTGAGCTCCATTGACATAGCTACGCAAAAAAAAGTCCCACTTACTATACTCACCATCGACGCCGCAAAAGCGTTCGACAGAGTCAACTGGACATTCCTAGAAAAAGTTATGACCAAAAATAATATAGGTCAATCTTTCATGCATGTGGTAAAACATATCTATAAAACACCAAGGTCAAAAATCTTAGTAAATGACAGCCTTACTGACAATGTCAATATAGAAAGAGGAACAAGGCAGGGTTGCCCCCTCTCTCCCCTGCTTTTTAATCTATATATTGAACCATTGGCGAACAAACTAAGAAACACCAAAGAGATTACTCCCTTCCAATATCAGAGATGGAACAAGAAAATCGCATTATATGCAGACGATTTAATGATTTTTACGGACGATTACATCAAGTCAAAGACATCAATAGAAGAAATCATAAGCGAGTTTGGGAAAGTTTCAGGCTATCTGGTAAACCATTCAAAGACCGAGATTATGACATGGAATACACAATTCCAAAGCTCAAATATCAAAAAAGAAATAAAATATCTAGGGATTCTAGTGAATCAAGACCTGAATAAAATAACACAGCGAAACCTGAACAAAGTAACTGAGGAGGTAAAAAAATTACTCGAAGTATGGTCTAGTCTACCACTAACCTTGATAGGAAGATCAAACATCATCAAAATGTCAATAGTACCAAAATACACTTTCCTCTTTAATACGATCCCTCTAGAATTTGCGAAACCGCTCTTAAAAAAACCACAGAGAGATATCATCAATTTCATATGGGCCTCAAAGGGAATTAGGATTTCGTGGAAGAAACTCAGGAGAGGAAAACAAGAGGGAGGACTATCAAGCCCAGATCTGGTGGAGTATTATAAAGCATTCCAGTTTAAAAATACACGAATCCTACTAAGAAGTCATCAACACTATCCAAAATACTTACAAGCAATGACAGACAGAGAAGATCATTTCTTATTCAAATTTGGCCACCCTAAAAACTTAAAAAAAATAAAACTAAAGACCCTAAGAGAGACAGCAAAATTGTGGGCACAAATTAGAGCAAATTTGAAAATTCAATATTACAGTGTAATGGCCCCAATATGGGACTCACCGGGAACACCAGAATGCCTAAAGGATGCAATGTCAATCCCCCTAAAACAAGCCAATATCAACTACTGGGGTCAACTATTAGAAAACTCAACTTTGATCACGTGGGAAAAATTTCAATCTCTCACCAAAGGGTCAGTGTCCAAGTTTAAATACTATCAAATATCAAGCTGGGCGAAAACCACCACTACTAACAACCAAGAGGATGTAAAGCTGGAAAAAGAAATGGTAGAACTCTTAACAATCACTAAGGAAGTGGCAAAGTGGTACTGGGCGTTTATTATGGTAGGAGAGGGAGACAAGAGGATGGAAGATCAAATCTGGGGGAGAGAACTACAACTGGATGACTTAGATACAATCTGGGAAAGATCCGTGGAAAAATGTTGGTCAACTCTAAAATCTGTTGCACTAAAAAGGAACCACCTTTACACAATCCATCGCGCATACTGGACTCCGAAAAAACTGTCTAAATTCAAAAATGCAGGAGTAAAAAAGTGCCCGAAGTGTGGGGAAGAAAAGACAGATGACTTCCACATGTTCAGAAACTGCCCCCTACTGGAAGAATTTTGGAAAGAAGTGGGTAAGACCATGAGTGTAATCATACAGACTCAGCTAACTGTAAGTACAACTTTTACCTTTTTTGGGATCGACGTCACAATGTGTAAGGGGGGATTAACAAAATGTCAGGAAAATCTTCTTTTTGTTTTAGTTGTTCTAGCCAGAAGGGAGATCTGTTTAAAATGGATTAGCCCACTGCCACCCATACATAGTGATTGGATGAATTCTGTCATAAAGACCAACAAACTAGACAGAAAAGGAAACATCAGAAAAAGATTTAAGTATTGGGAAATTTTCGAAAATTATATAAATTCCAACATTAGGTCAGTACTTACGGTCCTATGATTAACGCGAAAACAACATCTGGTAGACAAGTATGATACTTGTCGAGTAGTCTAAAGGCTAGCTCATCCCCGAATCTCCAAACCAGAGTTGGTACTATGTAAGGAACAAGGATACTCCTCTGAAAACCTCGGAAAGATGACAAACGTCCCAACCTCAAAAAACCAAGGGACAGTATTGGTAACGAAAACAGAGGCAGAAACCTGAAACCCGAATACATAGAAATTTTGCAATATGAGGACAAAAAAAAACAAGAAAAAAAAAAAAAAAAAGTCATGCCAGCGAGCAATCTGGTATTCTCAGTGGGGAGGCGGAGGAGCCTATTACTAGGGTGGATGTGCTTTTGGGAGGGGGGATCCCTCCAGGTCAGGTAACAGTGGTTAGTCCCCAGAGGAACTGGAGGACAGACGGGAAGCTAGGAGGCACGAGATAGAGCTTGAGAGGCTCAAGATGGAGTCCCAGAGGATGGTATTAGACCATGAGCGTGGGCTCAAGGAGCTGGAATTGAAAAGCAAATCCAGCATGGATGGTGGCAGCAACTCTTCAGTGCAGACAGATTGGTTTGTGCACATCCCCAAGAATGTAGGTAAAGAGTACCAGAAGGGGGATGACATACAAAGGTGGTTTCAAGGGTACGAGGTGACTATTTATATGAATGGGGTCCCTGAAAGGAACTGGGGGGCAGGGTTGTGGCCTCTCTTTCCGGCAGAAGGTAGGGATACCCTGATTGCTTTGGGTAAGGGGCAGAACCTCACCCATGGTGACATGAAGAACGCTCTCCTCACCAGGTATGGACTCACTCCTGAGAAGTACAGGGATAAGTTTAGGGCCAAAAAAAAGTTTGACGCCAACACTTGGTTGGAATGTGTAGATTCGTTCTGCAGGTCATTGGATGAATGGGTTAGGGCCAGTAATGTGACAGATTATCAGGGGCTCTACAATGTAATTGCATGGGAGCAGTTGTCTAGTCTATGTTTACATCTTAAGCGCTCTGTGCCCCTCCCCTACCCGGACCGCCCTCGGCTGAGCATCGACGCCGAGGGCAGGGATTCGAACTTGGCGGCCATATTGGGTGTGGGCCAGGCAAATCGCGCGCTCTAGCAGCGCTATAAAAAGAACTGTCATGACTCCGCGCAGCGGACGCGTACAGCGGACGCGCCGGACCTGCGCCGGAGTCGTGCCAGAGTCATGCCCGTTTGCGCCCGTTCGCGCACTGTCGGGCCCAGGGCCTAAGACCCCTGGTATACTAGCCCCATGCCCTTTAACATACTCCCGCTTGTCACTACTCTCGCTCAATAGGATACTTCCATCATCATGCAGTCACTTGATGGACCTTGAGCTCGGCTGCTTTTCTTGTAGTAACTGCTCTTTTAGGGCTACAGAGGCCATTACTAAAACCATATTATCCCCTAAAAATAGGTTAGTAGATACTGCTTTAAAGATGGCACTGGTTAACTGCCGCTCTTTACCTAAGCACTCCACGGAAATCTCACTATTGATCGGAGATTTAAACGTGGATATTCTATTTTTAACAGAAACGTGGCTTGGCACGTCCTCCGGCCCCGACATTGTCCAGGCCCTACCCGCCGGATATCTGATCCAACACAAAGATCGAGAACTTAAAGCTGGTGGAGGGATTGCCATTTTATATAGGGAACACTTAGCCTGTCGCCTAATCAACAGCACTATCCCAGACTGCGAGAGTACACAATTCTCCATCTCTTACTCCCCCAGAACTCTCAATTTCCGGTCTTTTAATCTACCGTCCTCCCGGCCAGATTGGTCAGTTTATAGAAGGGCTAACTGAAACTATTCTTGAATCAGCCACCATGGTCTCTAATTTCATGGTGCTAGGAGACTTGAATCTTCATTTTAACAACCCCTTGGACACTATTGCCACGGAATTAACCAAAGACTTAGCTGCATGTCAACTTAATCTGATTGTACAACACCCCACTCACTCTAAAGGGAATCTCTTAGATCCAATATTCACCAATGTTGCAGAAATGTTTACATCTGTACCATACTCTATTCCTTGGTCAGACCATATGGTAATACCCTTCTCATGGAAAATTAACAGACCGTGCATTAATCAACCCTCCCATAAAACCTTAAGTAGGTGTTGAACAAAGCTAGAACCCAGTGACTGGATAGAATCTCTGAAGCAGAACGAACCTATGGCCAATCAGAATATTGATAGGGCCAACACAGACTTCAATCAATGGATAGAACAATCATTAAATAGTGTGCTCCCTAAAAAATGCATTTCAAAGAAAAAAGGTACGAATAAACAGCCATGGTTCAACTCAGACCTAAGATCCCTTAAACAGGAATGCAAACGAGAGGAAAGACAATGGCGAAAACATTTCGACGAGGAGAAAAAACCAAATACAAACTTACAATTAAGAAATATAAAACTGCACTTAACATAGCCAAATCCACTTTTTACGCTGAAAAAATCGAAAAATCTAGTAATGCTCCCAGAGAAATGTTCAGAATAATAAAAACTTTGACAAGGGCCCCCGATCCCCCTACACCCATACTTTCATCTGAAGAATCTGGTGCCCGCTGCAATGAACTAGCAAATTTGTTTGCCACGAAAATCGAAAAAATTCTTCTCTCTCTCCCCCCACTTCCAGTAGTTGAATCCAACCCTTCTTTGAGGGATGACATCGACTCTACCATACCCCATCTTGCTTCCTTCCATCCGCTTAGTGATGATCTTTTCCCCTCCCTTTTTAACTCCATAAAGAGCGGTTCTCCCCTTGATCCCGCCCCTATGTCCGTCTTGAAATTAGTCCTCCCTCACGTTAGCAGAAACATCATTGACCTAGTCAACACTTCTTTGGAGTCTGGTACAGTGCCTCAAGACTGGAAATTAGCCATGGTAAGGGCTCTATTGAAAAAGCCAAATCTCAACCCTGATGACTTTTCAAACTACCGTCCCATCTCCCTTCTCCCTGGTATCAGCAAGCTTGCGGAAAAATGGGTGAATAAACAACTGGCATCCTACTTGGAGTCCCATAACCTGCTACACCCCACACAAACAGGCTTCCGAAGGGGACAGGGAACCGAAACAGCTTTGTTAAGGGTGGTCGAGGTATCCAGGAGGATTCTGGACGCTGGTGGCAGCGCGGCCATTATCCTCCTGGACCTCAGTGCCGCCTTTGACACGGTTAACCACCGTGTCCTCCTAGCCCGTCTAGAGAGAATTGGAGTCACAGGTAAAGCTCTTGAGTGGCTTGAGTCCTTCCTTAGTAATAGATTCTTTAAGGTCTTCTCAGACACCAACTGTTCCCTTCCAGTGCCATTACAGTGTGGGGTACCACAGGGCTCCTCCCTTAGCCCCACACTGTTTAATGTGTACATGGCACCCTTGGCAGAGGTAGTGGCCCCTTTCGGAAACCAACTGGTAAGCTACGCTGACGACACCCAGCTAGTAGTCTCCCTCACCCAGGCAGACTCTCCCCTGAACAATCTCGGCAGCTGCCTGGGTGCGGTTGCAGAGTGGATGGATACATCCCACCTGAAACTGAATGGAGGAAAAACCGAGCTGATGATGCTCGGAAGAAAGGCCACCTTTAACACCTCCTTTATGTGGCCTCCTTGCATGGGACCTGGACCTACCCCAAAAACCGAGATAAAAAGCCTTGGGTTTTGGCTTGACACAGAATTATCTTTCAGAATCCAGGCAAGAAAAACAGTGGCTACTTGCTTCGGTCTAACGAAAACCATTCGTAAAATCCTCCCCAGCTACCCGAAACCTCCAAGAAAACCATAGTCCAGTCTCTCATTCTGTCTAGGCTGGACTATGGGAATGCACTCTATTTAGGAGCCCCCACCTCAGTTATCCGTCAACTTCAGATGGCCCAAAACTCCGCAGCGAGGCTACTCACTGGCACTAGTCATCGTACCTCAGCAGCACCCTCACTAAGGACCCTGCACTGGCTCCCAATAAAGGAGCGGGTCCATTTCAAAACCCTTTGCCTAGTCCATAAAACTCTCCATGGGAACGGCCCCCCCATCCTGAATGATATGATCAGACCATATATTCCATCTAGGGATCTTCGTTCTAAACAGCAAAACATCCTCATAACACCCAGAACTAACAGAGCCCGATCTGGGGACCGCCTTTTCTCGCGAAATGCAGCAAAGCTGTGGAATGCCCTCCCGCTCTCACTTCGTCTAGAACCCAACTTGCTGGCATTTCGAAAACAACTTAAAACAGTACTGTTTCCCAAGGCATAGAGGAGTTAGTTTTCATCGCCCAGATCTTGTTTATTTCTTCTGATCGGTATCAAGCGCTGGGATGCTTTCGAGTAGCCATGCGCTATAAAAGAGCCTTTTCAAATCAAATTCAAATCAAATCAAATCTGCACCAGCACCTAGTCGATAGTAAGCTGACTCACCCCAGAAAGCGTGCTATGGAGACGGACCGCTGGGTGAGTACCCAGGTCCACAAGAAAGCGTTTGGGGTAGACTCAGCCAAAGGTGGGCAGGGTCCCCAGCAGAAAAGTGGGGGGGACAAGGGTAAAGCACAGGAGTTCTCTAAAGGGCCCCAAACTAACACCCAGGGTGAAGGTTCCCTTCCCCCCTGAGATAAGAAGCAAGGGGTCTGTTCAAGAAAGCCTGCTGAGACCGGCCCCTGCAAGTGTTTTTCATGTGATCAGGTGGGCCACATGAAGAGGGACCCCAGGTGACCTAAGGGGGCACAGCCACCCACCAGTGGGCAGTCCAAGGTATTGGCTAGTGTAACGCTTGGGGAGGAAGAGTACCCACAGGAGGGTGGGGATCCCACAGAAATTACCCTCATCTTACTAGGGGAAAGTAAGATGGTCCCAGGAAACCAGGTGCCCCCTAACACAAAGAAATACAGCACCTGGGTGACCATCAATGGGAAAAGGGTAGAGGCTCTCAAAGATACTGGAGCCACTGTGACCTCAGTCCGGTGTTACCTGGTCTCTGAGAAGAAGGTAGTCCCAGGGGCATTCCATCAAGTAATTGCTGTAGACAATTCAGAGCGCCAGTGTCTGGTGGCGCAGGTTCCCTTAGAGGGGGGGGGTCTCAGGTCCCTTTAGGGTAGTTGTAAGCCCTTCCATGCCTGTAGATTGCCTGCTAGGCAATGACCTGGAGCAGTCCTTATGGAAGGATGTTGAGCTCAGGTCTCACATGGAGATGCTTGGGTTGCCAGAGTGGGCATGGGTGTCCACTCAGTCAATGGCGGCCAGAGAGGGTGATCAAGAGGACTTGGAGCCTGAAACAGTGGCCCAAGTCCCTGCCAAGAAAAAGGGCAAGGGGCATGGGAAACCAGCCCCTGAAGTTCCGACGGACTGGGAAGAGGCAGACCTTGAGGGGATGCTCCGGTGCTGACAGGGGAGCATGTAGCTGAACTGGGGAACATCTCTGAGCTGACACATTGGCAGCAAGAAGGGGGTCCCACCAGGGAGGAATTCTGCAAGGAGTATAAGGAGTGCCCTTCTCTGGAGGCTCTGCGGCGGCAGGCTGCAGACCAGGCGGCTTGTGATCAGTCCAGATCACAATGGATCTACTGGGAGAATGATCTCCTGTACAGCGAGCCTAAGGACGCTGAGCCTGGGTTAACCTGTGTGCTGGTGACACCCAAGCGCTTCAGGACCTTCCTACTGGGTCTTTCTCATGACGGGCCTTTGGCAGGACATTTGGGGCAGGACAAGACCTTTGACAGGCTTGTCACCCACATCTTCTGGCCCCAAATGGAAAGGCAGACAGATGGATATTACAGGTCTTGCCAAACTTGCCAGGCAAGTTGTAAGAGTGGGAGGAAGGGCAAAGCTTCTCTCCAACCTTTTCCATTTGTTGGAACACCCTTTGAAAGGGTAGGGTGGACATTGTGGGGCACTAGATCCCAAGACAGGCATGGACAACAGGTACATCCTGGTCTGGTGACCCTTGCCACCTGGTACCCGGAGGCAATCCCTCTGAGGACAACAATGGCACCAGTGGTGGGCCGGACATTAATGGGGATCTTTTCCCGAGTACGGTTCCCAGAGAGAGGTGGTTTCTGACAGGGGGATCAATTTCATATCCATGTATATGACATACCTGTGGAAGGAATGTGGTGTAACCAAAAAGTTCTCCACCCCTTACCACCCCCAAGGTAACGGTCTGGTGGAGAGATTCAACCAGACCTTGAAAGGCATTATTAAGGGTCTAACAGAACCCATGAGGCGTAAATGGGACATCCTCTTGCCATGCCTTCTCTGTGCATACAGGGAGGTACCACAGAAGTATCTCGAGTTCAGTCCCTTTGAGCTTATGTATGATCACCCTGTGAGAGGACCTCTGAGTTGGTGAAGGAAGGCTGGGAGGCAGCCCCAAGGAAAACTCCCCAGGAGGTGTTTAGTTAAATGCTGACCTTCCAAACCAAACTGCCCACTTCAGGAAACTCACTCAGGCGAACCTAGAAGCCAGCCAGGAAGAAATGAGGAAGTGGTATGACCAGAATGCCACTCTGGTCGAATTTCAAACTGGACAAAAAGTGTGGGTCATGGCCCCAGTGGAACCTTGTGCCTTGCAGGACAAGTGGACTGGGCCATTTGAGGTAGTGGAGCGCAAAAGTAATGTTACCTACCTGGTGTGCGGACTCTAAGGAACCCTTTAAGGTTCCTCCATGTGAACTGCCTCAAGCCCCACTTCAAGAGGTCCGAAGTGAGCATGCTCCTGGCGACAGATGATGGATTGGAAGAGGAGAGTGAACCTCTCCCAGACCTCCTGGCTACCAAGGAGTGTAATGGATCAGTGGAAGGTGTGATCTTCTCCCCTACACTGACTCCAGAGCAGCAGAGAGACTGTCACCAGTTGTTGGGACAGTTTACCCCTCTATTCTCTCTGGCCCAGGCGCTACGCACTGGTGTACCCATGACGTGGACACCAGGGACAGCCCTCCTGTGAAGCACAAGATTTACAGGTTGACTGACCGGGTCAAGGCCAGCATTAAAGAGGAGGTCTCTAGGATGTTGGCGTTAGGGGTGATCGAGCCTTCCAACAGTCCTTGGGCCAGCCCAGTGGTCTTGGTCCCAAAGGTTGCTGCACCCGGTGCCACTCCAGAACTGCGGTTTTGTGTGGACTACCGTGAGCATAATGCTGTCACCAGGACTGACGCACACACCATCCCCAGAGCTGATGAGCTCATTGATCGGTTGGGAACTGCCAAGTTCCTCAGTACGTTTGATTTAACGTCTGATTACTAGCAGATTGCCTTAACCGATGGGGCCAAGGAGAGGTCAGCATTTTTCAGCCCAGAAGGACATTACCAGTTCCAGGTGATGCCTTTTGGGTTGATGAATGCCCCTGCCACCTTTCAAGAGGTTGCTCAACCAGGTGTTGGCTGGACTCGAGGATTTAAGTGCCGCCTACCTGGATGACATCGCAGTGTTCAGTCCCAGCTGTGAAGAACACTTGCAGCACCTCGGTGAAGTGTTGAAGGTGCTACAGAGGGCAGGCCTCACGATCAAGGCCAATAAGTGCCAGATCGGGCCGGGTTTGGTTTTGTACATGGGACACCAGCTAGAAGCATCCAGGTGGCGCCCCAACAACCCAAGATTGACACCATTCGGGCTCAGGAGCCCCGAGACCCAGACAGAGGTGAGGGCCTTCTTAGGGCTCACCGGGTACTTCAAGAGGTTTGATAAGGGGCATGGCACCATTGTTGCCCATTTAACAGAGCTGACTTCCAGGAAGAAGCCCAAGAATGTGATCTGGACGGAGTCCTGCCAGAAGGTTTTTAAGGCCCTGAAGGCCACCATGTGCACGGCACCCGTGCTCAAGGCACCCGACTTCTCAAAGGAATTTGTCGTGCAGACTGACACTTCAGAGCACAGTGTGGGAGCAGTGCTCTCACAATTAAATGAAGAGGGCCTAGACCAGCCTGTGGTCTACATTAGCAGGAGACTACTCCCCTGGGAACAGAGGTGGAGTACCATAGAAAGGGAAGTTTTCGCTGTGGCCTGGGCACTGAAGAAGCTGAGACCCTTCCTGTTTGGGACTCACTTCCGGGTTCAGACAGACCACAGGCCCCTCAGATGGTTGATTCAAATGAGGGGTGAGAATCCAAAACTGCTGCGGTGGTCCATCTCCCTACAGGGAATGGACTTTACAGTGGAACACCGCCCGGGCACAGAACACGCCAATGCAGATGGTCTGTCCAGGTTCTTCCGCCTTAGTGAAGAGAACTCCCAGGAGGTTTGGTAGTTCTCCTTACTTTCAGCTGGAGGGGACATGTGTTAGACTTGGTATTTTTTGGCGTGTTTCCCCTGAGTTTTTGCTTTCTGACCTCCCAGTTTTGACTCTGTTTATGCTGCCTTAGAGTTTCTGCACACTTTTCTCACTGCTGATCAGTGGAAGTGTTCCTGTGGTACAATGTGTTATGGATTGGTGTTTCCATGATTGGCCTATTTGCATTATGTGTCAGTCCTTAGTAAAGTACACTGCGTGTGCCAGGGCCTGTTGATCAAATGCTGTTTGTGAGCTGCAGCACTGGATTGTGCCATCCACCCAAACTCTGGCCTCCCATTGTAGGGCCTGTGCGCAGACTGGTACTGCCATGTTGGCTTGGCAAGTGCACCCACCTGCCAGGCCCTAACCTTCCCGTTTCTTACATGTCAGCCACCCCTAAGGTAGGCCCAAGGTACCCCTGTGGGCACGGTGCAGTGTATGTGAAAAGTAGGACATGCCCTAGTGTGTGTGGCATGTCCTGATAGTGAATTACTGTCAATTTAGTTTTTTACTATTGACAGGCTAACTGTTCCCCATAGGACAGAATGGGGACGTTTGTTTATAACACCTTATTAACATAACTGGCCCTGGGAACTAGGTGGGAAATTTAGTATGGCTGAACTCAGAATCTAAAGATGCATCTTTTAATGAAGGTGATTTTTACATTCTGTGTTTGAAAATACCACTTCTAGAAAGTTGATATTTTCTTGCTCAGTCATCCCGTGTGTCTGCTGGAATGTGGATTGCCTTTCTGGGTTTTGGATGACAGATGGCTGGGGAGCAGGAGTGGCTCCAGATAGTCTAGGTGGGTCATGAGAGGGCTGAATATACCTGGGCTGCAATTGGGGAAGGGGGAAGAGATTTCATCACACCTCAAAGGGCCTGGTCTGCCTCTGACAATGCTGTCTAAACCTCCTTCCAGGAAGTCACACCAGAGAAGGCAGAACTAGTTCTGGCTGGGAACAGACACTCTCTGCCTTAGAGATCAAATAATTTGGGGATATAAATATTGAGCCCCAGACCCCTGAACTTTAGAAATCTTTTAGATCAAGAAGACTGCCAAGGAGAAGAGCTGGAGAAACTGTGAAGAGGAACTGCCACTTTGCTGTGTGCTTTGCTGTGTTGGACTGCAGTGGCTGCTTCTGTTGTGGGCAGTGAAAGGACTGGACTGAACTTTCTGCAATCTACTTTCTCCAAGGGCCTGAGGTAGAGCTTGCACCCTGTTCAAGAAGTCTCAGGAACAGCAAAGACTTCAAGTTCTTCTGCCCCCAGCACTAGGGCCTGTGTGTTTTGTGCTGCAGCAGAGGAAAAAGAAACCCAACACCATCTACGACCCTGCTGCCGACTCCGTGTCCCGAAGGCACTGCAGAGGTTACCCATGCAACGCGGCACCGCGACCTTGGTCTCACCGACAACGCCTGCTGATGTCGCCACCGAGCCACTGCTCCCACCGTGACCAGTGGGCACTGCACTCCACGACGCCTTGGTATCCCCGACGCCACCGCTCCACGCCGAAATCTACGTGGCTGCTTGCACCGTGTTTCCAGAGCACTGCTCGTAAAGTTACACAATGCACCGCCCTCATTCTGCACTGCAGCCTTGGACTGCCAACGCCGGCGCCATCGACTCCAGTTCGTCAGTCAACAACAGTGCTTCAGCAACGACACCGCCGCTGCTTGCACCGCGACCTTGCAGCACTGCAACGAGCACCGCATTCACTTTGCACCGCAACCCTGGGCTCACCGACAACATCATCTTACGCTGCCACCGAGCCGCTGCTCGTACCGTGACCTGAAGGCACGGTACCACTACACCTCGCACCGCAGCACCCATTGCCTGCCGACGCCAGCGCTCCTGACTTCAACAGAGAGGAGGTCGATCTGCGATGCGTGTAACTTTGAGGGCCCCGACAACTCCCGCACCGACCTCTGGAACCAACGCCTGTGGATGCTGTGCTTTCGTAAGCTTAACAAGAAGTCACCAATGCTCTGCATTTCTAAAAGGTACAGTTTGCGGGTCTTCCCGAAAAGGTCGCTGGCCCGCGATGCCGCGGTCAGGTCAGAACTGTTTGGATTTGTTTGCTTACGAAACCGTGATAGCCCCGAAGAGAGCTATCAACATCAAGGAACTATTTTTCAAGCATATTTTGATAATTGAAGATTTTTAAGTACTATATTGTGGATTTCTATAGTTTTTGGTCTTGTCTTAAGTATATGAAAATATTGGATATTTTTCTAAACTGGTGTGGTGTCCTTTTGTAGTGCTTACACAGAATTACTGTTGGTTATATGCAAATGCTTTACACACTGCCTCTAAGATAAGCCTGGCTGCTCGTGCAAAGCTACCAACGGGGTGAGCAGGGGTTATTTTAGGAGTGTAACTCCCTTATCCAGACTTGAGTGGTGGTTTGTGCCTGACTTTGGTACATGCCCTAGCTGACTTAAAATCGACGCAGAGACGGTTGTCTGTTTTTCGTTGCAGATTTATATTCTAGATGACATTGATCAACCCGACCTGCCACCAATGAGCGTGACGAGCAGACTAGGCCGTAAAAACCATGAGTAGGAGCTCAGCTGAGCCCTCACCCTCCAATTTTGTCCAGCATCAAGCAATTAGCTGACAACAAGAATAGGTGCTCCACCACAGTCCTAATGAAGACCCCCTTCTAAGGCTGGACAAATCTAGTTTTTACCATCACTGGTCAAAACATTGACACACACCCACAAGAGTACAAGCTGGGACAATTGTAAAAAAAAATAACAGTGTCCGTGTTGAGCTATGTATATTATTTGGAACATTTGACCTATTGTCTAGGGCAGATCACGATCACAATGTCTATGTGATGAATATATGTCACACCACTTTGTCTGTGTCCACTACCCTCACAAACCCTTCAGGATCACCCACACTCTGAAATTACAGCCCGTGGGCAAGTCTGGCTGCACTGCCCCTCCTGCTTCCACTTGTATACTGCCTCTCTGAGGGAGTGGGAAATGGCCAACTGCCAAATCCTGACGATTATCCACATTGTACCCTCCCTCCGCAGCAAACACAGGCTCATAAGTGGAGCCTGCTGTAGAGCTCCAATTTCGGCTATCAAAGCCATAAATGCACATACAAGCATGAATTAATACAAAGAATTCCAGATTATCAATTCATAAAATGTCCATAAAAATATATTAGCTGTGCTGATTTCCAATCCACACAAGAGACAGAACTCACCAAAGTGGGTCAGATGCTTTTGGAGTCTGCTTGGGGTTTTGGAAATAACAAGGTATTGTCTGTGAACAATAGGATTGGGGGTTTTGTATTGGCCAGTGAAGGAGCATCTGTACAGGGCAATGTTAGGAAGCAAAGTATATCATGTAGATACATAGAGGATATAATAGAGGCCAGCACACAGCCCTGCCTTACCCCTCTAGATACATGAATCCTTTCTGTCAACACAATCTCTTTTCTCAAACAAACTCTAGCAGAAATGTGATTGTGTAACCGGACTATGATAGACAGTATGTCAAGGGGCATTCCCTTATTCCTGAGTACTTGCCAATCAGATCGAAAGCTGATTTCAAATCGACAAATGCAACATAGAGATTTCCCTTGCCGCTTACGATGTTTTTCTTGTACATCAATAGGAATTAGAACACTTGATCGATGGTAGGCACCTTTTTCAGGAAAGCAGGGGCTTAGGGTGTTGTTTGTGTCTATCCACCCTGGATCTTAGCTAACACACATCGCTGAAAACTTTTTGTATGCGATCTATAAGGCTTATTGGCCTGTAGTTCCCAGGCTGGGATCTGTCACCCTTTTTGTAGATTGGTATCATCCCTATAAAAGGAAATATAGCCCAAAATGTTTATGGTTTTCAGAGACACTTCTGAAGTAGCTGACCATGCTTTACTCATCTTTCTTTCTTGCAACAGCCTAAAGCCTCTCTAGACATCCAATTCCACACAGTTTTAAGGCCATTGTGCTGTAGCACTCATGTATTGTATTCCATAAATAGGGCAGTTGGATGTACCTGTTTTTGTATCAGGTTAGACCCTAAAGAGAAATCTTTCATTCTTTACAGACAGGTTGTGCACGCTGACCCACACCTATTGTTTTAGTTATAGAACAAATAAGTGCCAGGGCTCAAGGTAGCTTTCGGAAGCCACCGCGGCTGGCAGCAGCCACTGTCCAGGCTAGTGCTGCCTGAATGCCAGACTCAATGCTACCTACTAATCAACCCACTCATACAAGTGAGATATTTTGTACTAATATAGGTCACCTTATGCAGTAATGCTGTAATGGACTTACTGGCATTATGTTTTTTAAATGATGTTGAATTGTTTACTCTGTTAAAAAAACGACAGTCCAAGTGGTAAACTGTCCTAAATGTCAGTGTTTAGAAAACAGTGCCTGTGTTGAACACTGACAAACACAGCTCACATTCAACAGTGGCCACATCAATAGCTCTATTACAGCACGGTGCCACAAAAGAGTTGCAGTATGAAGAAGAGAAGTATGATAAATGTTTCTTTCAATGTGTATGTAATAAAAGCTATATTTACAGTTTCAAGGCATAAAAACATAAGAAGGAAATGAGTGAACGCATTTTGTGAGAAATATGTTATGGGCAAGCACTATTTCATTCTAACTCTGCTTGGGAAGTAGATTTGGTGAGGAGTGCAAGGACAATGGGTCATATTTATGAGACCAGTTGCATCACACTTGCACAACACAACATGGTGCATGCGCAACGCAACTCAAAAATAAAATTTATGAAGCCACACAATGCCGCTTTGTTTGGCCCAGAATGGCTTGATACATGTAGAGTAACGCAACATAGCGCAAATCGTCATTGCTTTGTTTTACTCTGCCCTGGGAAAGTGTTCCATGAGTGTTGCGTGGGTGTTACCATGCAACTGCAGTGGATTTTTAACGCATTCCCAATTTACCAGAACTGGTAAACCTGAGATGTGCCAAAAATTCTACACCTTTCGTGTGTAGATGTAAAATGGAGAAACATCTATATTTCTCCTCTTTAATTCCTTTTTCTATGTATGCTGCGTTCTACAGCACACATAGAAAGAGCAACATGCCTCAGTCAATTGTTTTTGTGGAGCAGGTGCCCCTTCCTTCACAAAAACAGTCCTGCATGCAACTGAAGCACCCTTTCACCATGATGCAAGGGTGCCTACGTTGACACTAGACAGACCATTGCGCGCCAGAACTCAGGGAAAGGACAGGAAAGCGCTGTATGGGGCTAAATGCTGTGCGTTCCTGAGCTTTCCCTGTGATGCAGCACTGCAAGGTGACTTGCTGCGATGTGCTGCGTCACATTGCCACAAATATGGCCCAACATTTTTATAGTATTTTTAACAGCAGATATGACTTCAAGGTATTTATAAGAGCAGCTGAATTCTTTGACAATTAAGTACCACATTTTGTGCCAGAAAAAGGCAAATAAAGTGGTATATGTTGGCACATTCTTTGACAGTACTATTTGCTATTTTGTCATTTTAACACATCTTAATTCTTTATGGGCAAAATGTTAACCTCATTAGTACCAGTCAAACACCTAAATACAGCAATCATCAACTGCAAGGAGTGCTATTTTTCTTTGGAAAAGAGCTGCCACTCCGTGGGCACTGATTGTGATCCTTTTTAGCACATTTTGGTGAGGTTGAGCTAGAAACAATTATTCTGCTGAAATCTGCAAATCACGCAGCAGATAGCGAATTATACGGATTGTGGTAAATCCATAATTATGTGGAAAACACCCTGGCCACGGAATCATATATTTGCAGTGGCCTGACGTTTTCTTAACAACAGAGATAAAATTAGCAGGCCTTCATCATCAAATTTGAAAAAGACTGGGAACGCCAAGCAATACCACCTTGAAGGCAGCAGCCGGCTGCCCTGTGTGACCCTGTGGAAACTGGAAAGGGGTCAAACGATGACTCATCAAGGATAGTATTTGGCTGGTATCGATTTCAGTTGACCATATTTTCACTCCTTAGCAAAAAAACAACAATCAGTAATTGCCATTTTCAAGACTGCGCATGCGACTTTGAACATCAGCTGCATGTTATTAAAAGCGTGTTGCACATACCGCCGTTAATGCCGCATTACAGGCACAAAGGAACTCTTGACTGTCTCACCTGTTTCCTTTGCTACAGACATTTAGCCGAAAACAAGAAATACATCTATTTCTATTGGGCTCTCAAATTGATCTGACAAGGTAATAATGGTGAGAAAAATCTTCAAATGATGGGGAAAGCTTGTTCTAAGCAGCACTACGTCAAACCACGTTCAACTGGCCACCTGTGTGTGCTGTCAAGGCAGCATTTTGTATTCTGAGGAGGGGGCTGGAATATCCCGCACAGAATAACTTAAAATCGAGTGGAAGGAACTCATCGCTGTGGAGATGAAAGTTGTGGGATGAGGACCAGGTGGTGCTCTTTCTGACTGGAGTGTGGCCAGGAAGCAAGGCTCAATGAGTGAGAAAGCAAAGGCAGAAGGCACTAACAAGCGAGTGAAAAAAGCCAGCTGCACGCTCCCCTCTTCACATGCATTGCAAATCAATACAACAAGAAAGAAAAATATTTTTGTAGGCTGAGATGGGCCGCTTTTACATCGGAAGGCACATGGCAGGCGGGGAATTTCCTTCCAGCAAGCAAAAATAGGTGGGAGCATCTTATTCCTGAAGGGGGGACGATGAATGGACGCATATGGCGAAGCACGCCGTCCTTTTATCATTACAGGCTGAAAGGTGTCGCTTTGCTGTGTCTGAGTGCCATGCGGTGCTTTGCGTGACTTAAAATGTGAAACAAAACTGATTAGCCTGGTCCTTTCCCCACACAACACCCTGGGCAACATTACGTATCATGAAATAGGAAAGGAACTTCCTTTGTCCATTAGGTGACTGAGCGGCCACCTCTTATATTCTGTGGTATTGTCTCACAGCATGTGATGATAAAAAAGGTAAAGAAACAATGAGGAAAGCGAAGGGAGCAAATGCTGCATTTGTGAGCACACGTATTATCGAAGTAGTTATTGCTAAATTTTTAAATTCAAACTGCAGCCGGGGGCACATTTCCTTCCTTGCGCTATAGCCCATGACGGTCTGGCTAGCTACTGATCGGAAGCTGCAATAGACCGGGAGAGGAGGCTACTGAGCTCATCATGCATGTTGTATCCATGTGGGAGGCTGTTTGGAGGTAGGGAGTTTTTGGTGCACGAGCAGATCATGAGGGCTGGTCGCAATAAGGTGATGATTTTAAAGTTATGCTCTCCTATGGTTCTTCATCCAGTGCCTGAGGGGCTGTGTCTCCAACAGGCCTGTGCTCCTCTGACTTTTCGAGTGGAGGGGAACTATACCCACAAAGGTGGCCAGGATGGGCCTAGTGACCACATGTTCTACAACTCAGCTCCATCAGCCAATCTCCTCAGGGAAACACCTTTTGCAAAGTGACTCACCAGCCTTCCTGGAGGAGTCCATCTCTGCAGGAACACACTGCACTTCTCTCTTCCAGCTGACTCATCCTCATAGGATACTGTGGTCCAGACAAATCTCAGGAATTCCCATGCATGCACCTGGTCACCTACGATATTACCCAGTAGTCCTCACCACTGGGTAGTTATTGTTAGGTCAGCTGTTCACAGGAAAAGCGTTTTTTGTGTTGCTAATAACATTGGCCCCATTTGACATATCTCGATGAAACTTTCCAAAAAGGTACCAATGTTTTACTAGTATGTGCAAGGAAATCTTTGGGTCGATCAGTCAACCCAGGGCCTTAGAAAAAAGGGGGTCCCATAACGTTAATTCCTCATGCGTATTCCATACACTTCTTTAGGACGGGCTACAGGATAAACTGCTGGATGGAAATATACCAAGTTTAACAGGCAGCTAGATCTTGGTCCTCAGATTGTGCTTTTTGTGATGTGGTGTAAATCCATTTTGGAGTTTTTGAAAAATTAATGTTAAGAAATATTTGTGTATCTGGACTGTTGGGTCCGCAAGACTCTCACAGGCATCCTGCAAGAGCACTAATTCAAAAAACGGAGACCTGTGATTGGTCGAGAGACTTGTTTTTCAGTCAGCCTTCTTGGTCCTGTGGGAGCAAGGGAGTCCCTCAGATTCACAGGAGCGAGGAGCGAGTGCTCTGACTGGCTGGCTGGCTGTTGGAAGTTTAAAAATAAAATGGCTATCATTACAGTTTACGGTGAAAAATTTGAGGTGTTGTAAAAATTAACTAAAAAGCTATATAAGGGGTCAGGAAAGAGGTATCAAGTCACCCTAGTTTTTGACAGGCAGTATGTAAGGTATAAATGCTGTAAAGGAAATAAATGGAAATAGTTCTTTAAAATGTGGTATATAAATAAATAATACCGGATCTAGGTTTTACTGGACATAGCAATAACAGATAGCTCAATAAATAAGAGTCAAGATTCGAGGTAGTAGGAGTTTGCAGGTTTAATACAGCATAAAGGACAGGAACAGGACAACCTGCATAGGAATAGGATGGCAGGGCCCAGCAGCTGCCGGGGACAGGGAATGAGCGCGCTGACTTTAATAACAATGTACAAGCATATATACTAAAACAGTTGCATTACAATGAATACAATAGGCGGAGCAGTGGGTGTGGTCAATAGCAGTCACGAAAGATAAGGGTGAAAGTAGGTGTAACAGGAGGCGTGTACATAGACATGTGATGTAAACGTAACAGAATATGTCATAAATGGGGCGGAAACATGGAGGGGGCTACCTAAGGAGCCGGGACCTCTGGCCTAATGGTGCGCGCAAACTGACAATGACGTGTTACTAGGAGAAGCTGGGGGCTATGAACTCTGTGCTAGGAGTAGAGACTGAAGTCTGGAGAGTCAGGGCGACATGTACCTAAACCCTATCTAGTATCTGATGTTTAGAGAACATGTTGATATAAACTAAAAGTTATCGGGGTAAAGGCTAACGGACTCTAGGACTGGTGCATGCATTATTCTACATGTAGTGCGTGATGAAGAATATTAAATGACCATAAATACAGTATTTCTCTTACATGGAGACGTAAAGGCTAGACAATGACGGAAACTATTGATGCGATTCAGTAGCTTAGGAATGCAGAGAAGGAGGGCTGGACTGATAACTAGAATCATAACATACTCTTGGCAGACTCAGAGGCCGAGCCAGGCCGAGCCGGGCACTGCGAGGCAGGAAGTAAGTGAAGGGACGAGGATACAGGTGGGGGCTGTATCGCTCCTCAGCGAGGGTTCAGGAGACAGGAGCTGAATCTGGTGTCCAGGCCCTTTTGAGGCCTAGAAACGGGGACTTTACAATGAAATAACGTGCACACTGAGAAACGTGGCAACGTAACTTTACATAGGCCTAATATTCGTAGTATTCACGAGAACTGGAAACTGGCATACTAGAGATGGACACAACTATAATTGCATCTTAAATCGAACATGGGGAATACATATGCATATTAATCATGCACACATAACATAAGATGGGGAACACGTAGGGACACAGAACATGGCAAAATTTACTTTTCCACATTCCCTCCTTGTCACTACGTTTCCCTCAGGAAACATCAATATTCATGATACCATCTATCATTTCATACAGTATCATTTGCTCGTCTCGAATTTTCTTGGAACGGGATTTAGAACGGGACTTGGGACTAGGAATACAAGAGGTAGCACAAATGCCGCAAATCGCAGGGCCACATTGTATACATAGGCAGCAACTGAATATGATCGCTACTGCAATACCTAGAAAGGACAATACTTTCCATCCCCAGGTGGAAATTATATTCCAGAACCAACCGGACCATGTCCAGGTGCCTGGATCTTGGTGTAACATATGGGCAATTTTATGGAGTCTGGTAATAGCTGAATAAACAGACGGCGCGTTATTAGGAATGAAAATGCAGCAACTAGATCCGATGGCTCTACATGCCCCGCCCCTATCGGCCAGTATGACGTCAAGGACGAGACGATTCTGGAGCACGACAATTCTCATAAAGGATTGCTCTTCGGTTAAGTTACCTAGAGCAGAAGTAGTTTCAATCACTACTGCTTCAAGTGTTCTGGTTAATCTACGTATCAGTTTACTATTTACAACAGTGCCTAAGTAGGGGAAGACACCTTTATTGATATCTATGTATTGTTCTAGAGCAGTTTCAGTATAATCGACAATCGGGAGATTTCTCTTGTGTCTAGTATGTACTAGGTGGGAATTCCTATGATAGTCAGGTGGGGCTAGAAAAACTGGTGGCAGTAGGAAGGCAATATAACAGGTTCCCTCCCAATCGAGGGGCAGACGAACATATGCGGTCTGACCACAAACAAAATAAGAATGACGTGAAGCTTTGAAAATAGATTTCCTACTGTCACTATACTTGACAATAGTAGTACAATCACTATGTCCTACGTGTACGGAACCATTATTTCGGACACATAATTCGCCTTTAACTGGTAGTACTGACATAGCAGGTAAGTCTGGAGTAGAATCAGACTGAACATTCAGGACCATGAAATTCGAAGAATAATTACCTAAATTATAAACTTCATTTTCTAGATCTAACCCTGTTCTGTGGGGAAGACCTTGCTTGTCTGGGAAACATGTACTGTTAAGAAAAGACATATCTGTTGAGGATGACGTTAACGTGGACCATGCTCCACACGAACCATTATGTGAGAATGGATAAGGAAAGAGTGGCAGAACTCCCTTCAGTGTCTGGAAAGGGGGGAGTCGACCACACACCCAAAAATTAGTGGCATTGCTGGTCTGGTGTGAATAATGTAACATGCGGATAAAAGAATTATTTCGCATAGCGAGACGATATGAGAGTTCATGAGGAGGCAGATCACTAAACGTGTGTTCTACTGTAGCATTAGCAGACTTATTTACATGAGAAACTGGAAAATACAAATAAAATGCATAACATGTGCAGGTAATCATAAGGCTGAGATATAGCAGAAAACATAAAATAATAGTGCAACTTTTAGAGTTCTCACTAACTCTCTCTCTGTGGGGGTCTATTTTATACATGTCAGAAACCGGTCTAACCGTTTCACCTAGGGGAGGACTTAGACAATCAAACTGGCTGACTTATTTTACTAGACCTTAGTTTTTTCTTATACTCCTGTTGCGGAGTTTTCTCTAACAGGGAGGGTTCAGTATCATTGTCTTTTGCGGGACAGTCCTTAAGAATAGTACTTTGGCAGTCTTTAAGATCCTCAGAAATGTTCTTTGAAACAGGCTTCAATCCAAAAAATCTTTTCACATGTGACAGGTGGACCCAGCCCTTCCTGCCTTCCAGCTTGACGGCAGTACGGGTGGCCAGGAGGACCTGTCGGGGTTCCTTCCAGCGAGGCTCCAGCGGACTTGAACAATCAAAATTACGGACAAGAACCATGCATCCGGGAACGATGTCATGCGGTGCCACCTCGGTATTGTCTGGAAATGCGGCGGCAACCTGTGAACGACAAGAGTTGAGGGCAGACATCAAGGAAGCTAGGTAATCTGTCAGCATATTACTTGAAACATCGGTAATACTTCGAGGTCTAGGTGTACCCCACATATTAGGGGGGCGGCCGAATACGACCTCATACGGGGACAGACCTGATCTGGAATGTGCGACCATGCGCATATAAAATAAAGCGACTGGCAGAGCTACTAGCCAGTCTACACCTTTCTCTTTACATACTTTGGCGATGCGGATTTTCAGGGTCTGATTATGTCTCTCTACGAGACCAGCTGCTTCAGGATGGCGTACACAATGGAACTTCCACTGGTACCCTAACAAAAGGGAAACATGTTTCATAAGCTCAGATGAGAATGGCTGGCCGTTGTCAGAATATACGACCCTAGGGAGTCCGTAACGGGGGAAGAATTCACGAACCAACTGCTTGGCAGTGGTCGTGGCTGTGTAATCTGGGACTGGATATGCTTCTGTCCACCTGGACAAAGCGCATACAACTACAAGGACATACTTGAAACCTCGACATCGCTCCATCTGAATATAATCCATCTGGAGGACTTCAAAAGGGTGGTCAGGGGGCTGGAATCCACCTTGTTCCACCGGGACACTTTTACCTGGATTAAACTGACAACATATCATACAGGTACGGACTTTCTGTTTGGCTGCAGCTCGTAAATGCTTGTTAAACCAAATGTTCTGGATACTGTCTAACATAGCTTTTTCTCCTAAATGTGCTGGACTATGTGCGGTATTGATAATGACTTGAACCATAGAGTCGGGGAGAAACCATGTGGCTTTACCCTTCGTTACCCATCCCTGATCTGTCTGGACCCCTCCTTGTTCGGACCATTTCTTGATTTCATCGGGAGTAGCATGTAACTGGATATCTATGACATCTTGAGTGGGGTCCTTAACTGTCATACATGTAGTCTGATCAATCAATCAATCAATCATTGACACTTATAAAGCGCGCTACATACCCGTAGGGTCTCAAGGCGCTGGGGGGGGGGGGGGGGGGGTGCCGTTACTGCTCGAACAGCCAGGTCTTCAGCTTCTTCCTGAAGGAGAGGTGGTCTTGGGTCAGGCGCAGGTCGGTCGGGAGGGAGTTCCAGGTCTTGGCGGCCAGGTAGGAGAAGGACCTTCCTCCTGTAGTCGCTCTTCGGATGCGGGGGACGGCGGCGAGGGCGTGGTTGGCTGATCGGAGGTGGCGTTTGGGAGCGTAGAAGTTGACTCGGCTGTTGAGGTAGCTCGGGCCTTGGTCGTGTAGGGCTTTGTGTGCGTGGGTGAGGAGGCGGAAGGTGATTCTTTTGTTGACGGGGAGCCAGTGAAGGTCTTTCAGATGTCCGGAGATGTGACTGGTTCGTGGGATGTCGAGGATGAGTCTGGCTGAGGCGTTCTGGATCCGCTGGAGTCTCTTCTGGAGCTTGGCGGTGGTACCGGCGTAGAGGGCGTTGCCGTAGTCCAGTCGGCTGGTGACGAGGGCCTGGGTGACGGTCTTCCTGGTCTCGGTGGGGATCCACCAGAAGATCTTCCGTAGCATGCGTAGGATGTTGAAGCACGCCGAGGAGACGTTGTTGACTTGCCTGGTCATGGAGAGGGAGGAGTCCAGGATGACGCCCAGGTTTCGTGCATGGTCAGTCGGTTTGGGTGCGGTGCCCAGGGCGGGGGGCCACCAGGAGTCGTCCCAGGCGGAGGGTGAGGAGCCCAGGATGAGGACCTCCGTCTTGTCCGAGTTCAGTTTCAGGCGGCTGGTCGTCATCCACTCGGCTACCTCTTTCATCCCTTCGTGCAGGTTGGCTCTGGCGGCGGCGGGGTCGTTGGTCAGGGAGAGGATCAGCTGGGTGTCGTCGGCGTAGGAGATTATGCTGAGGTTGTGTTTGCGTACGATGGCCGCGAGGGGGCTCATGTAGACGTTGAAGAGGGTGGGGCTCAGGGATGATCCTTGGGGGACGCCGCAGATGACTTCGGAGGCCTCTGACTTGTACGGTGGTAGGCGGACTCTCTGTGTTCTTCCGTCGAGGAAGGAGATGATCCATTCCAGCGCCTTGTCCTGGATGCCGATGTTGCTGAGGCGCCGTACTAGGGTGCGGTGGCAGACCGTGTCGAATGCCGCGGAGAGGTCTAGGAGGATGAGGGCCGCTGTTTCTCCCTTGTCCATCAGGGCTCGGATGTCATCGGTGGCGGCGATGAGGGCGGTCTCGGTGCTGTGGTTGGCTCTGAAGCCGGACTGTGAGGGGTCGAGGGATCCGTTCGTCTCGAGGAAGGCGGCCATCTGCTTGTTGACGATCTTCTCGATGACTTTGGCTGGAAACGGGAGGAGCGAGATGGGGCGGTAATTCTTGAGTTCGGAGGGGTCCGCTGTGGGTTTTTTGAGAAGAGCGCTGAGTTCGGCGTGCTTCCAGCTCTCGGGGAAGGTGGCGGTGTCGAAGGATGTGTTGATGATGTCTCGCAGGTGGGGTGCGATGACAGCGTCGGCCTTGTTGAAGACGTGGTGAGGGCAGGGGTCGGTCGGTGATCCGGAGTGGATGGAGTTCATCGTGCGGATGGTGTCTTCGGTGCTGATCGGGGTCCAGGCGTGGAGGGTGGTGGTGGGGGGTGGTTGTTCGGTCATGGTGTGCGTTGGTTGGTTGTTGAAGCTGTTGTGTATGTCGGCGATCTTGTTGTGGAAGTATGAAGCGAGGGAGTTGCAGAGGTCTTGCGATGGGGTGATGTCGTTGTTTCCTGCGCTGGGGTTGGAAAGCTCTTTCACGATGTTGAAGAGTTCCTTGCAGTTGTGTGCGTTGTTGTCCAGCCGGTCCTTGAAAGCTGTTTTCTTGGCGGCGCGGATCAGCTGGTGGTGTTTCCGGGTGGCAAGTTTGAAGGAGGTCCTGTTGTCCGGTGTCGGTTCCCTTCTCCAGACTTTCTCGAGGGCTCGGCAGTTCTTCTTGGAGCTCTTGAGTTCGTCGGTGAACCATGGGGCCTTCTTGCTGCCGGGTCTGCTAGGCGGGGTCCTCAGAGGGGCGAGCTCGTCCGCGCAGATGCTGATCCACTTCGTGAGGTTGTTGGTGGCCTGGCTGGGGTCTGCTGAGCTGGCAGGAGGGTGCTGGCTCAGGGACGTGGCGAGCTGGTCTGCTGTAATCTTGTTCCAGCTTCTGCGGGCGGTCTGTTGCTGATGGTGGTGGGTCGTCGTTCTCTTGAAGGTGAAGTGGACGCAGCTGTGGTCCGTCCATTGAAGCTCAGTGGCGTGGCTGAAGCTGACGTCTTTGCTGGAGGAGAAGACTGCGTCGAGTGTGTGTCCGGCGCGGTGGGTGGGGGTGGACACCAGTTGCTTGAGTCCCAGGTTGGCGAGGTTGTCGAGCAGGGTGCTGGAGTTGCGGTCGTTGTTGTTTTCCAGATGGAAGTTGAGGTCTCCCAGGAGGATGTAGTCAGCGGAGGGGAGGGCATGCGGGCTGACGAAGTCGGCGATGTCCTCGCTGAAATGTGTGCGTGGTCCGGGGGGTCGGTAGATCAGGGTGCCTCTGAGGGTGGTGTTCGGGTTGGTGTGGATCTGGAAATGCAGGTGTTCGGCGCTGGTCAGGGTGTTGTCGGTGCTGGTCGTGAGACGGATGGTGTTCCTGTGGATGATGGCGATGCCTCCTCCCATCTGGTTGGCGTTGCGGTCCCTGCGGACGATCTTGTAGCCTTCTGGGATGGCGATGGCGATGTCGGGAGCTGAAGAGGCGTTCATCCAGGTCTCTGTGAGGAAGGCAACGTCAGGGGCTGTGGCGTCTAGGAGGTTCCAGAGTTCTACGGCGTGTCTGTGGACGGAACGGGTGTTGAGCAGGATGCACTTGAGGTGTGTGCTGCTGGTGTTCGATTTGGCGGGTGCTGGTGTGAGGCAGGTCCGGATGCAGGCGAACTTGCAGGCGTGGCAGCTGAAAGGTCCGTGGGTGCGTCGTGGAGTGGCTTGGTGGCACTCTGGGCGTCGGCCGGTGTTGAGTGCGCTGAGGGTGGCGGCGGAGTACGTCCTGCGGGTCGGTCGGGATCGTCGAGGTCCAGGGGTCCTGGCACTGGGCGCGGTCCAGGCGCGGACGGGCGCAGACGGGCTTACCTTTGGCGCGCCTTCGGCGCACAATCGGCGCGCCCGCTGCGCGTCAACGCTGCGCGTTCGCACGGTCGCCATTTAAGGCGAAGTGCGCGGGTGGGCGGAGCAGCTGGGAGGCGGGAGCGGGGAGGGTACAGAAGAAAAAGGGGCGGGGCTAATGGCGGTGGCGGGAAGCGGGAGCGGGGAGGGAGAGCGGCGAGGTAGGCGGGCAAGCAGGAAGGAGACAGGCACAATGGAGGTCAAATACACGAGGAGAAAAACGTCACAGAGAAAAACAGGCAATAATACAGGACAAAACGGGGAAAAAACAGTGGAAACGCGATCTCGGGCACAGAAACAAAACAAGCACAATTTTCCGACAAAACGGGCAAAAACCAAAGGGGAGCGCTCAAGGCAGCAGCGAGAACGGCGCTGAGGCAGAGGCAGGCACTGGGGGCACACGCAGCAGCTGGTGGCCGTGCGGCGCGGGGGTGTCCCACAGGTGGGTCACACTCACCTGCGTCGCACGGTCGCCATTTAAGGCCAAGTGCGCGGGTGGGCGGAGCAGCTGGGAGGCGGGAGCGGGGAGGGTACAGAAGAAAAAGGGGCGGGGCTAATGGCGGTGGCGGGAAGCGGGAGCGGGGAGGGAGAGCGGCGAGGTAGGCGGGCAAGCAGGAAGGAGACAGGCACAATGGAGGTCAAATACACGAGGAGAAAAACGTCACAGAGAAAAACAGGCAATAATACAGGACAAAACGGGGAAAAAACAGTGGAAACGCGATCTCGGGCACAGAAACAAAACAAGCACAATTTTCCGACAAAACGGGCAAAAACCAAAGGGGAGCGCTCAAGGCAGCAGCGAGAACAGCGCTGAGGCAGAGGCAGGCACTGGGGGCACACGCAGCAGCTGGTGGCCGTGCGGCGCGGGGGTGTCCCACAGGTGGGTCACACTCACCTGCGTCGCACGGTCGCCATTTAAGGCCAAGTGCGCGGGTGGGCGGAGCAGCTGGGAGGCGGGAGCGGGGAGGGTACAGAAGAAAAAGGGGCGGGGCTAATGGCGGTGGCGGGAAGCGGGAGCGGGGAGGGAGAGCGGCGAGGTAGGCGGGCAAGCAGGAAGGAGACAGGCACAATGGAGGTCAAATACACGAGGAGAAAAACGTCACAGAGAAAAACAGGCAATAATACAGGACAAAACGGGGAAAAAACAGTGGAAACGCGATCTCGGGCACAGAAACAAAACAAGCACAATTTTCCGACAAAACGGGCAAAAACCAAAGGGGAGCGCTCAAGGCAGCAGCGAGAACGGCGCTGAGGCAGAGGCAGGCACTGGGGGCACACGCAGCAGCTGGTGGCCGTGCGGCGCGGGGGTGTCCCACAGGTGGAGTATGTGTCTGTGTCGGGTTAACTGAAATGTCTGGAGTCTGTGCTGTAAGCTTGGCTGTGCGATCTGCTAGATCATTACCTTGAGAAATAGTGTCAGTAACTTTCGTATGTGCTTTGCACTTCATAATAGCAATAGATGTCGGTAAATGTATGGCATCTAACAGAGCTTGAATAAGGAGACCATGCTGAATCTTGGTTCCATGAGAAGTCATGAAACCTCTCTCCTGCCAGAGCACTCCAAAGTCGTGTACGACTCCAAATGCGTAACGTGAATCTGTGTAAACATTAACCTTCAGGTTCTTAGCGTGTATGCAGGCTTGTGTCAGAGCAACTAGCTCTGCTGCTTGAGCAGACAGGGTGTCAATACGGTGTGTTTCTATAACTTCAGTGTCAGTAGTCACTGCATACGCGGCTACTAGTTCTCCTGTACTTGTTCTCATACATGAACCATCCACATAAAGTGTCAGGTCGGGATCTGGTAATGGAATATCTGTCAGATCTTGTCTTGGCTTAGTCATAATGTTAACTACTTCCACACAGTTATGTGTGGCAGGATTTGAATTAACTGACGGTAACAGTGTAGCAGGATTTAGAACGTTGCAGCGTCTGATTTCTATGTGTGGTTGGAACAGTGTCAGTTCATAACCTGTTAAACGTGCAATTGTCAAGTGCTGAGTCTGTGTTCGGTTTAAAAGAACTTCCACAGAGTGTGGAACTTGTACTGTCAAGGAGTGTCCTAACACTATGGAATCACTTTGTCTGATAGCTAGTGCTGTGGCTGCAACTGACTTGAGGCACGCAGGCAGAGCCTGGGCTACAGGATCTAGTGTGCTCGAAAAATAAGCACAGGGCTTGTATTGTCCTGCTTGATCTTGTGTGAGAACAGATAATGCTGTACCTTCGCGTTCTGTGACGAAAAGTGTAAAAGGCTTACTGTAGTTCGGTGTAGCTAGAACAGGAGCTTGGCATAAAGCTTTCTTTAACTCATTAAAACTAAGTGTATGTTCAGATGTCCAAGGGAGGATAGTCGATACGGCTGCCTCCTGTGTCGTTAACTGTATCAGTGGCTTGGCTAGGAATGCATACTGAGGAATCCATTGTCTGCAGTAAGAAGTAAGGCCGATAAAAGCACGTACCTCCTTCTGGGTCTTGGGCTGAGGAAGACTCGCTATTAACTGGATACGGTCTGGTGTCAACTGCCTACCCCACTTGGACAGCAAGTGGCCTAAGTAGATCACTTGCTGGACACAGAATTGAAGCTTCGAAGGGGACACCTTGTGCCCCATCTCGGCAAGGAAATACAAGACTGTAAGGGATGCTCGCTCGCAAGCACGTTCAGAACGGGCTGTGATCAGTAGATCATCGACATACTGGAGCAGGGCAGTGTCAGTTGGCATGTGAATGTTGTCTAGTTGTCTCTTAAGTGCTTGACTGTAAATACTAGGACTTTCTGTGAAACCTTGAGGAGCTCGTGTGAACATATAGCTTCTTCCATTTAAACAAAATCCGAAAAGAAACTGGCTGTCTGGATGAATGGGGACACTAAAAAATGCGTTCTTGAGGTCTATGACTGTGAAAAATGAGGCTTCGGAATCAATGGCTGTCAATAGGGAAGAGATATCTGGGACAACTGGGTACTGGGGAATAATACATTTATTAAGTTCTCGAAGATCAATCACTAATCGATATACTGGGGGTGCATTTGGATCAGTACGTTTCATGACTGGAATGATCGGAGAATTACATACATTGGAGTCAGTTTCTACAACTACTCCTTGAGCGATGAGCTCGTCAATAATTTTGGATAAGGCTGTTACAGCCTCAGGTGGCAATCTGTACTGTCTGATTCGTGGTAACACTACACCTGGCTTGAGAGTCACACGATGGGGTGTGATTTGCATATAACCAACATCAGTCGGACCTTGCGCCCATAGATGCTGCGGGACATTGGACAATCTCGGATCAAAATCTCGTAATACATAGTGACCCTTGAAGTCACGTAGAAACAGTCGTATTCCCTCTGGGGAGCAGCAAATAACTGCACCTAATTCTTTCAGTGTTTTAATACCTAACAGATTTTCTGGACATGACTTCGTAAGTAACAGATCAGTAGTGCGGGACAATGGACCTACTTCTAGAGTAACTGGCTTAGATATCTCGTTTACAATAGGCTTTCCTGAAAATCCAAGGGAAACATTTCTAGAGCCTGAGAGCGGAGCCCCTGGAACTTCGGCGTGACTAATGGTGGTCCTACTTGCCCCTGTATCAATCAGAAACTTTCTGTCTTTCCCTAGTACTTGACTATGAACATAGGGACCTTCTTGATCTACAGGAATCTCGATGAGAGGCAAGCCTACCTCCCTCTCTAGGCTGTTTCATGAATATGGCTGATACTCTGGATACTCGGACTGTGCATACTGGTACATCTGCTGTGTAACATGCTGTGTTGCGGCAATAGGCTGCGGTGCTGGAACTGTCTGTTGTGCATTCTGTGGCTGAGAAGTCTGTGAAACTTGTTCTTGTCTAGGCGGACGTGGTCTTTCTTTAGTCTTACCAGTAGCTATATTGTGTTTCAGAACTGCACACTCGTTTATATAATGACCTGGCTGTTTACAATAATTGCAGGTCCCTTTAACGGGAACGGCAGGATGACTGGCTTGATTCGGACCCCTCTTCTGACTGTCTTGTGGAACAGATTGTGCAACTAGTACTTTCATTTTCGTGTCTTTCATACGTTTTCTTTCATGATCTTGCTCTTCTCTGATTCTATTCTGGTGATACTGGAGCATCTGTAACATCTGGGACGGAGTATTAGCTTGCCAGGTACTTTCGACTTTCAAAACTCGATTCTTTACTTGGGGACTTGAATTCTCGACTAATTTAGTAACAAAAAGATGAGGGTATGACTCACTACTCGTTTTCAATCCACTGTTTATAATAAAACACTTTTCAAATCTAGAATAAAAATCACTAGTGTCTTCGTCTTGTTTCTGTTTACAGGCTGAGATTGCATCCCAGTCTTCCTTTTTAGTGGCTAATAATCTAGGCAAAACTTGTATTAACAGTTCTGGTAATTCTTTACATTTCTCTCCAAGACCGGTACCTGGTACTCGTATCTTATCTTCAGCTTCTAGAACTGCCCAATCGATCTTTTTCTCTCCCACCTCCCAATCTTTTTCCTTGAGTTTTTCGTATACCCCTGCGGGCAACAGGACCTTTAACATTTTAATTATATCTGGATACGTGTATTCTCCCATACGGAGCATGTATTTTAATTCTCGGTGGAACCCTGCTGGATCTTTGTCGTGACAAGGAATTAATTTCTTCATCTCTAAGAGTTCCATCTTTGTAATCGGGGTGTAAACAAACACTCGTTGCATTTCACCATCTGTTGTCCTGACTGGGTGTACTTCTCGTAACGGATTCTGTCTGTCTATGTAAAAGGGTTTACTTTCTGGGGGTGAGACATGAACAAAATGCGGGTTCAAAAACGTTCTATATTTGTGGCGCTGTTCTAGAATGACACTAATTAAATCGGTACCTAGACCTTTCCATCTATACTGGAGTAACTCGTTCAGGACATCGTGTAACGGACCTGGATCAGAATGTTGACCCTCATACAGAGTAATGAGGTGCTGGATCATATACATACCCACCAGTCGTTGCTCGGCTGGGGGCAGTTTCAGAAACATTTGTGCCACTATTTCATCTGGAAAAGTGGTAGAATCAGTAATCCATCGGACTGCTGATCGGGCTAGTTCTTGTTCATGCATAGTACTTAACTCACTATAACCGATTCGTGATTTCAAAATGTGATCGGTAGCTTGGAATACTTGTTCTAGAGAACCTTGTTCTGGTGCTGGATGATGAAAAACTGTCTTGTGTTCTAGGCGTAAATGGCGATCTGGAAATCTAGATTTTCCTACATACGCTATTCTAGTGGGATTCTCGTCGTCTACCTCTTCGGTAGAGTCATTTTCTTTCTCGCTTACTTGTGCTGCTTTGCGTTGTTCGTGTAACTTTAGTATTTCTTTACGAATTTTCTTGTACATACTCTCTATACTACTGATAGTCTTGTGCTTACCCTCGGCTATATTATCACTCCACCTTGTCAGGATTCTCATTTCGGCCGGATCTTTAGTCGGGTAGTCTTGTTCTCTTATTAAACAATTAATCAGAAACTTTAACAACATGAGCTGGATCTCAGCTTTCCTTTGAGACATGGCTTCACCAATACTTTCTGGATCATCCCCTGTACGGATGAAACGATATATTCTGTCTAGATCTTCTTTCATATTCGGTAGGGTATCCAAATACCCGGTCACCCGTCTTACACGGATGGAATATATAACTGTACTATCATCACCTGCAACTGGATCATAGCGGCATTCAGTAAGGGCTCGTCGGATATCTGCAACGGACTTATATTTGGGCGTACGCTGTAACGCACATTCATGTAACTCGACTAATGTTAAACGTTGGTGTGGTGGCGGGGTACCAGGAGGACCTCCTCCTGCGGCCCCTATACTGGAATCGTCGACTGACACTCTTCGTGCTGGCAGAGTGGGAAATTGTAATGCAGGCTGGACCGGGGGTACCGTAACGGGTACTCCGGTGTCTGGAGGAACAGGAATTGCCTGATTTACAGGGACTGGCGGAACAGGATTTGCATATTCCGGGACTGTGTCGTCCAAATAGGACGAGATGAAAATATCAGCTGCGGTCGGTTTGTGACGTAGCTTGGTCGGAACTAATGGTGGCGGAAAATTACTGGGTGCCTCCGGGGTCGCTTTTGGCAAGCCCTCGGCAAGAAGAGGATACATACCCTTAATGAGGGCATGCCTCTGTCTGTCTGACTGTTCGATTTTGACTCGTTCACCTATCTCGATTAATTCCCTTTCTTGGGCTCGTTCTAAAGATTCTCTACTTAATTCTGACTTTCTGATTTCTTTTTCGGTTCTCTTATGAGATTCTTTGCGCCATAACTCGATGGCATCTTTCTGTGACTGTCTGGCTTTCTTTTTCCATAATGCTTCTTCTACTCGCATGATGCACTCGGCATCCCATGTGCCTGATACAGGCCATCTATACTTTTCCTCTAACTGTTTGGTATACTCTACCCATAAATCTAGATATAATATGGCACTTATGCCATGCTTTTGATACATAAAATGACCTGGACTGTCCCTAGGCGGGACAGGAACTGCTGCTTCTAACAGACCTTTTCTAGTTTTCAACTGACGTAGTTTGGAAAATAGCGGCATGACTGAACTGTAATCTAGACACAATACAATACACAATGAACACGATAACTACACCACTTTCATACCACGACATTAAAATACATGAAGAACATTTAAAATAACAGTTCGAACAGAATACTACCTGGAATACGGAAAACAGAATACATGAATCTTCTCGAGAACAGAACTGACTAGAACAGAAACTAGATGCACTGCTAAAACAGTACGAAACTTACCGGTCTCATAAAGAGACACGTCAGGACCCGCATCCACCGAAGTGGACACTTCGTTTTGGGTCTGTGTACCACCAAAACCCACGGACCAGAGACAATTAGATTGACCCTGTCTAGATACTACCCCAGCAACGGTACTCACCGGGCAGCAAGAACGGAAGGCCTCGGACTGGACTGGACTGCTTCGACGCCGGACGGACGAACTTCGGACTTCAGTTACGGGTGGGCCTCCGGATACCTCGGACCTTGGACTCTCGGCTTGGGCTCTGGTCGGGACTCGCCGCGTTCCTCCACCGCCTCGTCTGGATGCTGGACCGCCACCTCCGTCTCCTCCGTGGGCCTGAGGGATACTTGAAGCAGAAATATCTGCCGGTGCGCAGAAGAGTTCCGTCACGGCTGCAGAGGGTCAGGGGGCCGGCGTGGCTTCGCCGGCGCGTGGGGAAAGGGCAAGTTCCTGTTCGGGCGCCATTATGTGGTATATAAATAAATAATACCGGATCTAGGTTTTACTGGACATAGCAATAACAGATAGCTCAATAAATAAGAGTCAAGATTCGAGGTAGTAGGAGTTTGCAGGTTTAATACAGCATAAAGGACAGGAACAGGACAACCTGCATAGGAATAGGATGGCAGGGCCCGGCAGCTGCCGGGGACAGGGAATGAGCGCGCTGACTTTAATAACAATGTACAAGCATATATACTAAAACAGTTGCATTACAATGAATACAATAGGCGGAGCAGTGGGTGTGGTCAATAGCAGTCGCGAAAGATAAGGGTGAAAGTAGGTGTAACAGGAGGCGTGTACATAGACATGTGATGTAAACGTAACAGAATATGTCATAAATGGGGCGGAAACATGGAGGGGGCTACCTAAGGAGCCGGGACCTCTGACCTAATGGTGCGCGCAAACTGACAATGACGTGTTACTAGGAGAAGCTGGGGGCTATGAACTCTGTGGTAGGAGTAGAGACTGAAGTCTGGAGAGTCAGGGCGACATGTACCTAAACCCTATCTAGTATCTGATGTTTAGAGAACATGTTGATATAAACTAAAAGTTATCGGGGTAAAGGCTAACGGACTCTAGGACTGGTGCATGCATTATTCTACATGTAGTGCGTGATGAAGAATATTAAATGACCATAAATACAGTATTTCTCTTACATGGAGACGTAAAGGCTAGACAATGACGGAAACTATTGATGCGATTCAGTAGCTTAGGAATGCAGAGAAGGAGGGCTGGACTGATAACTAGAATCATAACATACTCTTGGCAGACTCAGAGGCAGAGCCAGGCCGAGCCGGGCACTGCGAGGCAGGAAGTAAGTGAAGGGACGAGGATACAGGTGGGGGCTGTATCGCTCCTCAGCGAGGGTTCAGGAGACAGGAGCTGAATCTGGTGTCCAGGCCCTTTTGAGGCCTAGAAACGGGGACTTTACAATGAAATAACGTGCACACTGAGAAACGTGGCAACGTAACTTTACATAGGCCTAATATTCGTAGTATTCACGAGAACTGGAAACTGGCATACTAGAGATGGACACAACTATAATTGCATCTTAAAGCGAACATGGGGAATACATATGCATATTAATCATGCACACATAACATAAGATGGGGAACACGTAGGGACACAGAACATGGCAAAATTTACTTTTCCACAAAAACATTTGCAATCTAGCAGGACTCCTGCATGATCGTCAAATTTAGCAAGGAGTAAGTGTGCTCTTAATACACTCTACTAGGAGAAATGCCTCCACACACCCTATTACACACACTCACAACCTAACAAAGAGGTCTTAATGGAGAGGGCACTCTCCCAAAACCCTACTTGGCACTCTTGCTATCCAATATAGGGGTCTCAGTGGAGATGTCAATCCCTCCACATATCTACTATGCACACCTGTCATCCAAAAGAGAGGTCTCAGTGGTGAGGCTAGTCCCTCCCCAAACTCTACTATGCAACTCTGCCATCTAGGAGAGATGGCTCACTGGGGAGACAAGTTCATCCACACACCCTACTATGCACTTCTGTTATCCAAGAGAGAAGTCTCAGAATTAGGGCCAATTCCTCCCCTTACCTACTGTTAGAAATGAGATTTCTGGTTGGCTAGGGCAAGCGCCTAAGCCAGGCAGAAACCACCACTTTAGACAGGGCAAGGGAGTTACACACTGAAGATAACCCTTGCTCACCCCCTTGGTACCCCCACACACAATAGTGACACACTAGGCACACCACAAAAGAAACTCCACACAATGCTATATAAAAATAGCCTTTGTATTACTCATAAGTCTCATTTGAGCATAACCACAAATATACACTGTACCACCTGGCACTAGGTATTACTTTACAGGGGATTATATACTTTACAGGGCCAATCGGGCCACTGTCATCACCATCATAATATACAGGTAGTGAAAACAACCAGAGCGCGCAAAAGGGTACAAAGTTCCCCAGGGAAAGAGGTTTAGCTACAGAGGAGAGATGAATACAGAGTAGACCATCAAGGAACCAAGAGGTTCCTCTGTCGGAATTAGAGAGCCTCACACACCCAAGGCATTTAGGTGTGGAACACGCCCAGACCGTAGGGTGTCCAGTGTCATCATTGGCTCACTGCTCCTTGTCAGACCGGCGCTGCAATGTCTGACGGGGTGCCAGCAGGCACCCTTTTGGCGGAGTTCTTTTATTCCTTGCCAGCGGTGTGTGCGAGTCAGGGAGATGGTAGTGTAGTCGGTGTAGAAAAAGTGAGTGATAAAAAGGGTAACCAGTCCACAATAGAATTTATTGGTGTGGCTGCTTCCCTGATTAAAAGGGGGTGAGAGGGGAGCGAGGCACTGTGTGGTGTATCAGAACCTAGCTCTACCCCCTGGTATGGTCAACATGTTTCTCGCCATCCGGCGATTCGTCAGGACCAAAACAGTACTACACGTGAAAAAGGTGCTAGAAAATACAACAAGAAAAATAAAACACAGTACAAATACAACCTCACTGGGTCGGTTGAGTAGGGGGCCGGAGGTCCTGCTCTAATTAGGCGACCTATAGGGTGAGGAAATATAGATTAAAAGCAAAAAGGACAAAAACCATTGTAAGTATGTCTTGGTGAAATAATCGTACTTTGGTATACTGTACAAGGTCACTCTGTAATATATTACTCTCCACATTAAAAGATAGGGGGTGGATGAAGCGTGCAGGAGATACAGACACACAGATTATTCAGTTTCAACAACTTTTATTCGATTATAAAAATTTGTATAATCATAAAAAGTACATTTGAGAAAAATTTTACACACAAATAACAATTTTAAAATAGAATGAAATTAAGTAAATATGAGATCTATACAAAAAAAAGATGTTTTGGGGTTATAAAATCATTTTTACGATTCTTTGACAAGACATGTTCATTTAGCTAACAATATTTCGACGAACTCTTATAGTTGCTTTAAGAAAAGACGCTATGAATTTGGCTTCGTGTGGGGATTTTGGAGATTGTAAGTAGAAGAGAGCTGGATAAGATTGTCTAAGTCCACTGACCCGGAGGATCGGAATGATCCATCTTTTCCTTGCGAGATTATAGTACTTACAAAAAAGGACAACGTGAATCGTGGACTGTATAGAGGCTCCATCACAGGGGCATTTCATCATGTTAGAGGACCAGTTCTGTATTTCCGGGAATGTAACCAAACGGAAAAAAACATCAAAACGCAGCCTGGTGATTAAAAACTTTTCATAATTTGATAAAAAGAATGTCAGATAAGGCTGGATTGCTTTTCCTGTCTGTAATAAACAGATTTTCTCGTTTTTTGGTTTAATGATCTCGGCCTGGTTTCGAAGATCTCTCAGATGGGCTAACGCCATCTGCTTTAATTGTTTTCTTGAGATGTCTTCGACTGAAGGGGGATCAAGGAAGTATTGTTCACGGTCCAGATCTTTAAAGAAATTATATATGAATTTTAGCCACGGGATTTTTCGCCAATTTGTTAGTTTCAGACAATCAAGGATAAGGGAGCGGGTTAAATGACTTTCAGGGTTACACCAAACTCGGTGCCACAGTAGGATGGGCTGACATCGGATGGTATCGATGATGTACTCGATCCCAAGCTCCCTGTGTGATGCCAATATCGGGGAGCTTTGGGGAAGACCCAAAATGTACTTAATAAACACATTTTCGGTGATCTGGAGCTGGTCGATGCGGCCGTAACCCCAGATTTCCGCTCCATAGGTAGCCACACTGTGGCATTTAGCGTAATATATGGATAGCAGGTCAGACGGGGCAGGTTTGCCGAGTTTCCTCGAAAAAGATTTTAGAGCTGAGGTGGCTCGGCGAAAATGGAGATTCCTCGCCTCCACTGCCTTATTCCAATTCATCTTGTCATCTACTAGAATACCCAGGTATGGGTACACCGAAGTTTTGTCCAGTCTATGGTTGCTGATGGAAATGGGTTTTGAAACTTTCGTCCTGGGGCCAATATTCATTGTAAACGTCTTTTTGGTGTTAACTTTAAGGCCAAGAGAGTCCATGAAAGATACATACTTATCAAGCTGAAGCTGGAGTTCGTTCAAAGTCCGTGCTATAATGACTGAATCGTCAGCATATAAGAGGGTAGGAATCGGGCGATGGTTTATCTGTGGTAGGTCCTGGCTCCCTCCCAACATCACCTGTTCGAGCCCATTTGTGTAAAGGTTGAACAGGAAGGGAGCCAGTACACAGCCCTGCCTTACTCCTCTCGTTATCTGAAAAGAGCGCGATAATTCTCCACTGGTGCCAAATCGGACTCGACCTTCTGCATTTGTATAAAGTTCTCTTAAAAACGTTAGTAGTGGGGGGTCCACACCAAGGTCCGCTAGGATTTCCCAGAGCTTCGCGTGCTGTACACAGTCAAATGCCGCGCTTAAATCTACGTATACAAGGAAGATGTTTCCACCCTTGGCACGGACATATTTGTCAGTCAGGAGTACAAGATTGAGGGCCTGCTCCACAGTCCCAAGCCCCTTCTGGAACCCATATTGCAAGTCAGTTATGATTTTGTTCGCCCGGGCCCAAGATTGTAACCGGTCCAGGAGTAAGCGACCCGCAATTTTACCCATGGAGTCCAGGAGGGAGATGGGTCTGTAACAAGATGGATCGTTACGGTCACCTTTCTTAAAAATGGGTAACAATATTGAGGTAGACCATGAGTGGAAGAGGCCCGTGGATGCTACTGCTGACATAACCCGTGTGATTATTTTAGACCAGTAATCTACGTCATATAGAAACAGATCCATTGGGACTCCGTCCGGGCCAGGGGCCTTTCCACTTTTGGAGGCCTTGACTGCTTTTATAACTTCATTTAGAGAAAAATGAATATTGATAGGATAAGTCGTGATTTTCACCGGATCAGCTTCTTGACCTCGATTGTTTTGAATGACAGTTTTTGGCGTTCCAAATATTTTTGAAAAATGGGAGACCCACTCCTCTTCTGAGATCGCCACATCGAGATGGTTTGGGTCATTGCTGTTGGCCAAGAAGGGTGATCTAACAGTCTGCCAGAATACGGTGCTGTTTTTGCTTAGAGCACTTTCACGTAGGCGCAGCCATAGATCGTGTTTGATCTGCTTCTTGCGATCCTGGCGGACGATGTTGTAGTGTTTCCTCAGTTGGGAGACTTCCTGTGGGTCCCTTGGTTGTTTGCGAAGGGCTTCTTTAAGGGCGGTGAGAGCTTTTCGGCAAGAGATGTCAAACCATCTCTCCGAAGGGAGCTTGGGCTTGTTGTTTGACTTAACAAATAGCTTGTCTCTAACCACTTGCTGTATGTTTTGAAAGGAATCAATAAGTGACTCGGGTGAAGTCTCAGAAGACATACATTTTTGAAGCCAAGGTTGAGCGCTTACAAGGATTCTCTGCATTGTCTCTACTGGATCGATTTTTGCCCATTTGATTGAATACCCATTCTGTTTATGCATGGAAATCAGGTGTTGGTCAAGAGTGACGGACTTAGTAGGGTGCAGGCCGGTTTGTTTCATGATAATTGACACAGAAAGTGGGTAATGGTCGCTTATTGGATTAAGTCCGACCTCGTATTTCGTTATTTCCCCTTTGTAACAATTCGAGGCCATTATATAGTCAATAGTTGTGGAGCAGCCTCGCCCATGGAAAGTGGGTAGAAAATCCTGCTGTGGAACAACTAATTCATTAACGAAATCCATGTCTAACGAGAAAAGCAGTTCGTTTAGTTTATTGCCGCATGGTGTGTGCACAAAGTGGGGTATCGAGTTCCCTGAGTCATCTAGTAGCCCGCATGTCCCAGTTTTGTGCTTGGGGCACAGCGCGAGATTGAAGTCACCCCCCCAAATAAAATAAATTGAGATTTTACTATTCTCGTTTTGAATAGTGGTTAGGTATGCGCCTATTTCCTCTAGGTATAGGCAACATTCCAGGGTGCCTGAATTATTATAATAGTTAATAATTATGTGGGTTCTTTCCTTGGTTGATATTAACTGGATAATTTGGTAAGTGGGTGACTCCTTTAATAGCTTGACTCTAACGGGGAGAGTGTTAGCAATATAGGTCGTAAGCCCCCCCTTTGGCCTACCCATGTTTCCTGGTACTGCTGTAGTGAAAAGGGTTTTATATCCCGCCAGATGTAATGGGGCAGTGCACCAGGTTTCTTGCAAGCACAGTATTTGGTGAGGCTTCACTGTGTCTAGCCATGGTAAAGATGTTATTTTTGACGTCAGGCCGGCAATGTTCCAGAAAATGATAGAAACGGTCAAGTTTTCAGAGACCGTCGTGGGACACGGTGAATCTGCCCGGTGGACAGTGGCCTCAGATGTTAATGGTTGTCGTAGACTGGCCTGCGGGGATCCGACTGGAGCACTGATAGGAGCAGTTAATTGGTAGCACTGACCGTAGGGATTTATTGCTTCTGATGACGAAATAAAAGGAGAAAGTGTTTTTATAGCATTAAATGGAGAGTGTGACGTTTCTCGATGTGTCTCTTTGCGATTATCAGTAGAGGACTCTGGAAGTACTGAGTTTTGTGTGAAATTGACTGATTGTGTTATTTTGTCGGGTCTTATAACTCTCGGGCTACTCTCTGGTGGTCAATCGACCGTCTCCAGACAGTCGAAACGATTTTGCATTGGAATTCCCTGCCAGCACTCATAGGTTGGGCAGGGTCTTTCGTGCCAGTAGTGCCTTGGTCGTTCTCTCGGACGTTCCCTCGGGCCGCTCCAGGCTGAGCGATCTCGTGAGTACTCCACGTAGTTCCATGGTATTTGGTTCCATGGTTCTGTGGGGAATTGGTGCCAAGACCATGGTGGAGTGTTGCGGTTCTGTCTCACTGGAGGGTAGAAATAGGAGAGATGCCGAGCATCAATCCCCCCTTTCTTTTCCAGAGAGGGCCATGCGCAGATATAGTCCACCACAGAAGGATCTTTACATGTTACTACAATACAGTCTCCTCGTAGTGATTTAGTAGTTTTACCTACCCAGGCCACCCTACGGACTGTGTTGATACCCCCAGATAGATGGGACTCAAGAGGTCTATTGACACTTAGCCACTGCATGACCTTGTTTTTAAGGGACCATGCAGTTTCCGGGGTGTCGTCAGTTAGTTCTGGGACGCCTGTGAGAACTATCGTGTAGGGGGTAGCCTCCGGCGGCAAATGGACCGGACGGCTAGTTGCTGGCATTTTTTGTTTATCAGAATTTTTAGGAGGAGGTTGAGAGGCCGCGGGTTTCACAGCGGTTGGTGCTGGATTTTTTTCCAGGTGGATTCTGGAGGTATCATTAGTTGGAAATAAACCTGGAGTATTGTTAGTAGACATTGGAGTATTATCCCGCTGCTGCCTGGAGACAGCCGGGGTTTTATTCGACTGGATTAGGGGCACTTTGGATGGAGGGTTCTGGTTTGGGACATTTTGCGTGCAGTTTTTTTGTGCTACGGGTACTGGATTGATGCGTGCATCAGCTTTGTGGGATTGTACTTGGGGTCGTTGTTTTGACGGCTGTGGTGGATTCCGTTGACCCCTTGTTTCGATGCGCGTACTAGTGTCGAGGAGAGTAGCAGAGATTATGTTAAGCTGAGCTTCTAAATGCCTGATGGTAAGTTGAATGGGTTTTAGGTGCTGGAACAAAAGATCTTTGATGGTAGTGAGAACCTGCGAAGTGATTTTACAGGTTTTACAAAGGTGGTCGCTAGGCTCATTTAGTGTTGTCTGATAAGGTATGGATACTGTGGGGAGTAAAGTACTTTGTGAAGTTGTATTAGTCAGTTGAATTATATCATGGTCGACGGGCTGGGCCGCGGTTATTTCCCCAGCTGGCGGGATAAGTCGTTTGGGGATTGCTCCTTCCCTTATGCCTTGCTGGGACGGATTGGCGGTCGTCAGCGATTCATCCTGTGTGTGACAAATCGCCAAATCAGGGGTTACTTCCAGATCCTCCGAGTTAAAAGATGGATCTGACTCGGACTGGGTTACAGAGAGATTTACTGTGGATGGAACAGTGATTGTGTCTGACGTTAGTAAAGACAGTGGGAGAGAACAGTTATGAATAGTAGGATGAATGGGAGAGGTGGCGTTTGCAATAGGACCTAGTGAGGAGCGTTTAGCGTTCGCAATCATGAGGTCTAGAGACACTCTCTTTTCCATTAGTGCAATGCTCTGGTTTATTTTTTCGTGAGCCCGCGAAATAAAAAGGTCAATGGGACCCGTTATTTGGGCTACCTCTTGTGCGTGCTTAGATTTGGCCTTAGTGTTGCTCCTAGTTTTAGCTGGCATGCTGGCAACTTACTTTAGTACCGTAGGTGAAAGAGGGATGGCCCGGTCCGGACCCTATCGGGCACTAACGGGCAACAACGGGCCCGCCCTTTGGCCCGGGCTCCGACCCGCGCGCGTCCCGCGATGCGCGTGGTGGGTAAAAGTTATGTAGTTCCGCGTGGAGGGAGGGCGTGGCACTGGGAGGGGGTGCGGCACTCACGGGAAGAGGACCAGCTGCAGGTGGTGAATGCTGGTCCTCGCAGTCCCGGGGCCGGCGCCTCTCCCTCCTCTGCGGCCACAGCAGCAACCGAGTCCTTGGTGATTTCAAAAGCGGCAACAGCGCTGGGTACAGGCTACTCCAGTAGCGCGGTCAAGGGGAAAACACTTCTTTGGATTTGCGAGCGGCACCCGCGAAGCGGGGGCCGCGAGTAGTTGAGCACTTTCTGCAGGGCGTGGCACTGGGAGGGGGCGCGGCACTCACGGGAAGAGGACCAGCTGCAGGTGGTGAATGCTGGTCCTCGCAGTCCCGGGGCCGGCGCCTCTCCCTCCTCTGCGGCCACAGCAGCAACCGAGTCCTTGGTGATTTCAAAAGCGGCAACAGCGCTGGGTACAGGCTACTCCAGTAGCGCGGTCAAGGGGAAAACACTTCTCCGGATTTGCGAGCGGCCCCCGCGAAGCGGGGGCCGCGAGTAGTTGAGCACTTTCTGCAGGGCGTGGCACTGGGAGGGGGCGCGGCACTCACGGGAAGAGGACCAGCTGCAGGTGGTGAATGCTGGTCCTCGCAGTCCCGGGGCCGGCGCCTCTCCCTCCTCTGCGGCCACAGCAGCAACCGAGTCCTTGGTGATTTCAAAAGCGGCAACAGCGCTGGGTACAGGCTACTCCAGTAGCGCGGTCAAGGGGAAAACACTTCTCCGGATTTGCGAGCGGCTCCCGCGAAGCGGGGGCCGCGAGTAGTTGAGCACTTTCTGCAGGGCGTGGCACTGGGAGGGGGCGCGGCACTCACGGGAAGAGGACCAGCTGCAGGTGGTGAATGCTGGTCCTCGCAGTCCCGGGGCCGGCGCCTCTCCCTCCTCTGCGGCCACAGCAGCAACCGAGTCCTTGGTGATTTCAAAAGCGGCAACAGTGCTGGGTACAGGCTACTCCAGTAGCGCGGTCAAGGGGAAAACACTTCTCCGGATTTGCGAATCATAATCAGTTAATTTGGTGGTACAATTCTAATCTCTCACTGGAGATCTCAGGGATTACAGAATACATAGTGAATTAGTCTAGTCCTTCCATGCAACACCGTGGTCCAGTGGACGCACAGGGGAACAAAGCAGCGATTCCTTACCCTAAGAAGGATTAGAAAGGGCCTAGCAGTCTGCTCCCGTGAGGCCAGCGCTGTCTGGTGGTGATGCCTGTGAATGGTAAAACGGCAGGGATGTGGTTGGAATGCAAGGCATGTGTAGTAAGAGATAAGGTGTTTAGTCAGAAGTGACTGACGCTATGTTTCTCAGGTACTCGCAAGGTGAGGGGACAACTTAGTAAGGACATTAGCGCGAATGCAGGGGAGAAAAGGTCACTCCTAAAGGGGCATTACCCGTTTAATGAATGCAGAGTTTCAAGTAACTGCTAGGGTATAGGTAAGGTAAACAGGAGAGGTAGCGGTAAAAGTAGAGGTAACCGGAGGGACCAGAGTCATTGTGATGAAGGCTCTATTGTGTCGGTGTAGTACTACCGAGCTGCTGCTTGCTAGCACCAGTGTCCTCCTCCCTCCACCAGTGTATTGGTGGATCGGTCTCCTGGTGAGGCTGGTGGTTTAGTCTGCCGAGGGCTATGGGTAGGACTCCCATTGCGTGGTGTGCCGGGCAGCGGGTAGCAGTTTACTCATATGAAGAGAGTCACGGGAAGGGGAGGGGGGGGGGAAAGAGGGAGGGGAAGGGTCAACCTTTGCCATCCTGGTGCCTTAATTATATGTCACCCGGTCTTGTGCTTATACACCCATTGATTGGTTATTATATGTTCTGACAACTGAAATCTAAATCAGTAGTGGTGTATTTTTTGTTTGCATTATCCTCTACAACCATTTTGCAATTTATTTTGGTTGGCCCTATGTATTTTACCATTGTTCGAGTGAGAGTGGTGTGAATGTGATATGCTTGTTGAGCGTGGAGATGGTTGAAATGACATTCTTTTATTGTTTTGTGTTCCAAGTTATTGTCTGTGAAGAATACAATCTGTAAAGATGTATTGAAATAGATAAAATGTCCGATGTTCAAATCATTGTGAATAAATAGCTATTTAATAGCAATAAACCCAGGTATTGAACTGATGTCTGTACTTTGGTGAAAGTAAATACTTGGAAAAGAATATATCAGCACTGGCATTCCTCCTTTGTTGTTGCATACTTCTAAAAGTGGCATTTCTGAAATAGTGATATAAATCTGCAAACATCATTACGCAGCAATTATTACCACTATTCCAAACATACCAAACTTGATGACGCTACTCCTCTCATATCAGGAATTACCAGTGAAACACATATCAGGGAATCCCCAATGCATTCCTATGAGAGGCAGCCTCACAGTGGTGAGAAACCAAAATGGCTGTTTGTCACTACCAGGACATGCCGCACAGTTAAGGCACATGTCTTACCTTTTACCTACTTTGCACACTGCCCATAAGGGCTAGCTAGGGCCTACCTTAGGGGTGACTGATATGTAATAAAAAGGGAGTCACAGATGTGGCAACCATTTTATGTGCAACTTCACAGAGGCAGTAAACTGCACACGCAGGCCCTGCAATTGGAGAGGCCTGAGACAGGTTTGAAAGGCTACATTGGTGGGTGGGTATCAAGCGGTGCTGCAAGCCCACCAGTTCATTTTAAACAAACAAGGGAACCGGAAAGGTAACTAAGGACCTTGGGTGTCAGTTATTTTATAGAACACTGGTCCTTAGTAGAGAAGTATAAAACAACAAAAAATGACATATAGACCTGGATGGGTACTATAACATTTTCAATGTCCAGCCGGACAAGGAATTTAATATGCAAATGAGAACAACAAATACTTTGATGGTGAAAGAAGAAACAATACAGTGGGATGCAATCCTGCACCCGATAAGCAAGTAAAGAGAGCGAAAAAACAATAAACATGAAACATAAAGAATAACAGGCAAATTTTGGAGCGTTGAAAGCTTGAGCTAATTATAAAATGAAGCAAGCTTAACCATCTATAGTGACCACATTAAACATACATAATGAAAAGCAGTGGCACTATATAATATGTCGACGACGTTTCGATCCCAAGCTCACTAATTATAGGGATCATCATCAGGACTACAGAAATTGATATGCCTGGTGTAAACCACAGTGCATGTGGGAACAAGACATGGGAAGAAAAACATAGGGGAACCTGTCAAAAACAGTTTCACAAAAAGGATTTAGAACAACCGTCAGCAAAAACATGCATCAATAAACTGTGACTTCTGAGTGATATCTTAGTTGTGAACGACAATCAATTCTTATTTTAGTTAAGAGCAACAAACAATTCCTATTGAAGACGCCCACCAGACGCCCACCAGTAGCATTTAATTTACTGGCCCTGGGTATATGAGATCAGGGGTGAGGATAGGACTTGCGTTACACTACAAACTCAACAGTTAACACTAATCACAGGTTTGGGGATTTCTCCTGATTTTTTATTTCGCCTCAAATTGTTGTTTTTGAATTGTGTTTACGCCTAAGTCTCTTGTGTTGTACTGTGAGTTGTGTATCTTGCCAAGATGTGGTTAGTCTATAATGAGGATGAACTTTGGAAGCACACTGAGGAAGAGTTAAAGAGTTTCTGCACAGAAAAGAGGATACCAAGAGAAGGCAATTCCGCAGAAAACTGTTCCTCTTTAAAGCATTCTGCCGGGGAGTTGTCCTGGAGTGCTTGGGGGACCCGCAGATTACCCCTCCACATACCTAAGTGGTGGTTATGAGTGAGCGCCTGAAGAGTCTGAAGGGGAGGGAGACAATGACAGGGCAGAGAAACCAATTGGTAGTGAGGCCCCCATAGAGAGGGACTCCCTTGCTGGGTTTAGTGCCACGGGTAGTGCCCAATCCCTTTAACGGTCCCCAGAGGAGTTGGTGGACAGGCAGAAGGAAAGGGAACCCCAGGTGGCGTTAGGGAAGCTCAAATTGGAGCATGCCATGGGGCTAGCACAGCTGGATTTGGGGCACAGAGAGGCCCAGAGAGCCTTCGAGGAGAAGAAGGCCTGGTTGGCCCAGGAGTTGAGTCTAAGTGCACTGAGCCTTGAGGAGAAAAAGCTAGAGATTGAACGGGTCTTTGCGCAGGAGAGATTGGCAGAGGCAGAGGGGGCGTTTGCCAGAGAAAAGCTAGCTCTTGAGGACATGTCCCCTGAGTGTAGTTTTAGTGTTCTGGATTCACCAGAGAGGGTGAGGTCCAGTGGTGGAAGCAGAAGTGCGTCCAGTGTAGGGAGTGCCACTCCCAGATCCCAGAGCATGGTACCTACTTTCCAGGAAGAGGGTGTCACACCTGAAGGATATAGGTTGAGGTTCAGGGGCAGTAGGAAACTGTCTCACCAGTCTTGGGGGGGGGGTGCGGATGAGTGTTGTGATGCAATAAAAGGTTGGGTGATGGGTAGCACAGCAAACAATTTTGAAGGTCTGTTCAATCTGCTTGTCAGAGAGCACATGTTGCATTGCTGTTTTCCAGGGTTACACCAACACCTGTTGGAGTGTGAGTTTTCTGATCCCAGGGAGCTTGCATGGGAGGCAGACTTCTGGGTGAGTGCCAGATGGTCTGATTAGGCATTTGGGAGTGATCCTAAGGGGAGTGGCTCAGGTATTTCCCAGAGTAGCGGGAGAGATTCTTAGTAGCCCAGATAGGTCCCGATGTAGTGAGAGGGGTGTAGGGACTCACGTCCCGTCTCTGCGGAGAAGGACGGAGAATGGGATGTGTCCCAAGGTGCCCGAAACCCAGTCTCAGGGCCTGAGGGTTCCCTAAGGGAACACCAGGTGGGGAGCCTCGGCTGTACTGATAGGTCATCCGTTGAGTGGGATCTCCTGGTGTCAGGAGAACTGGGAAAGTCTGTAAGCAGAGCTCCACCACTGCTGGTGTCTGGTGGTGCCACTCCTAAGTGGAGAGTGCAGAAGTCCAGATGGAGGGGTGAGAGGGGGATGCGCTCCCCAGCGGGAGTACCAGTGAGTCAGGGGCCAGCCAAAAGGGCTGAGCCTCCTAGGAGTGACCATGGTGACACCATTTCTGTTTTTCGGGGTATTTGCACATTGTCAGATGGACAAGTCAGGAGATCAGTGCCAGGCAGACTGTTACGCAACACATGAGTTATGTGTCACCCTTGGGGGGCATGCATGCTCCCCAGGAAGTCCTGGTGTGTCAAGGGTGTGGTCAGGCCAGGTTCAGGTTCTGCATGACCTGGAGGGAAGGATATGTGTAACCAGTGTCCCTACCGTTTTGTCTTTTGGGGATACCACTCCAGGTGGGAGGGTGCAGAACTGGGAGACCAGTTGTAGGAGAGAGGACCTGAACTGGAGTTGTGTTCTGAGGGTGTTTCTCCTATGAGGAGAGTGTCGAACCCCAGAAGGAGATTTAGGGTGCATACCCTGGGTTGAGGTATCAGTGGCAGTTTAAAACTGCACTGATGAGAGGTAGAGTGGAGAATGGACGTGGGGCTACTGCCTCCCCCCACCCTGTGAGATGGCAAGGACCAGAGACATCTAGATGGCGTAGGGCCTGGTCCCGGCCACGGACAACTAGGGTGTCCCATTGGGGTAGCTTAGTTGGTCCTGGGAGCTTTGACAGAGGGAACCACATGCGTTCTGATTGATATAGAACTGGGGTGTTTACCTGCAGTTGCGGGCCTGCGTCCGTGTTCTATAGCCCCAAGCAGGGAAGCCCATCAAGGTATTGATTGGTCTACCCTGGCTTTTGGCTGGAAGGGGGTTATGTTGGACTTGGCCCCTTTTGCAGGGTCATTCCTGAACTTTTTGCCTTCCTCCTGGTATTGTTTTTTTTACCTGGTGTTAGTGGCTTTAGGACTCTGGGCACTTTATAACTGCTGTCCAGTGTAAAGTGCATGTACTTTCTATGGTAAAACGTGGTAAGATTGGTCTACACCTGTTTGGTGTATTTATTTCACCTATCAGTCCCTTGTACATTGGTTGTCAGGCTGGTTGGCTAGGACAAGTGCCTAAGACAGGCAGAAACCACCCCTCTAGTCAGGGCAAGGGAGTTACACACTGAGGATAACCCCTGCTCACGCCCTTGGAAGCTTGGCACAAGCAGTCAGGCTTATCCCAGAGGCAATGTGTAAAGTGTTTGCGCTACACCCACATACAGCAGTGAAACACTAGGCACACCACAAAAGAAACTCCACACAAAGATATATAAAAATAGTCTTTGTATTACTCATAAATCACATTAGAGCATAATCACATATATACACTGTGCCACCTGGCACTAGGTATTACTATACAGGGGATTATATACATTACAAGGCCAATCGGGCCACTGTCATCACCATCATAATATACAGGTAGTGAAAACAACCAGTAACTACTGGCAATATGGTACACTTAGCACAACCACATTATGCAGAGCATTTTTAGGCATATAATCATCAGTAGTGCAGGGCATCATCTCCATAACACACCATCCCCTGTGTAGGTATGAACATAACCGGACAGTATGCCACATATGGTCCTCTGTGCACCACAGTACTCACTTATCAGAGTGCAACCTTGGCTGTGTTACCCTAATGAGCACAATGTAGCTAGAAGCATAATTAGGGCATGAACAGACCTTCCCCAATGACCTTCCTATGAGCCAACTGGCCCCCAACACATGTAGGGCACGGAAACACCAGCACCCCAAACTGCTGATGCAGTAAAAGCAATGCCGGTAACGCAAATGGGCGGGGGCAGTGGTTCAACTCCCTCTTGTCTCCTCTGTGTAGAATGCCCCCCAACGATGCTATTTAAACACTACAAGGGAACCCAGGGCGCAATAAACTAGGGACCTTGGGTAGGTACTTGCTAACAGAGACAGTGGTCCCTAGACAAGAAAAAGATGAGAGCAAAATAAATATAGACTAGATAGTGCTATATTCCAAGTGTCCAGCCGGACAGTTTAATTTCTCATAATGGAGATATAAAGGTAATACATAGTGTGATACAAGTGGGACACCAGCCGATGTCCGACTCACACTCTGGGGGGACAAGAACACAAGGGGATTGTAGGCAAGGTAGGGTCATCTGAGTATCATAAATCATATACAGACAATCCACGACAAACACACATGCATACAAAAATTCACTGTGCAACTATGCAATTAGTGCATTAGGTCGACGACGTTTCGAACCATACGTAATCTAAGGTTCATCCTCAGGACAGTAATGTATGCCTAAAGAAACAATATAATAGCTTTGGCCCACACTGTGGGAGTATTTTGCCAATACAAATACAACATAAAAGGGAAATAAACGGGGAAGGTCATGGAAAAAGAGGAGACGTAAAAGATAAGACATGTCAGTTTTTGAACCTATGTAGGCTACAACAATTATTTACATCAGGTGCCATGCCAGAGTGTAGTTTAAAAAAATGATAGGTGGCAGTATAATAAAAAAACATACACAGAAGGGTCAGGTTTGCCATATTAAGGAGCGCGCAGTTCATATTCATGTGCCAAGCATGCAAAAAAAAAAAAAGAAGAATTTTTTGTTGGGTTGCGAGTTACCACATGCTGATGAGAGAGCACCTGTAGTGCAAACCGCGGTCCACTCATAAAGTTATAAATTACCCTGTGTATCCGTTAGTGGTCAAGTGCGATGTGTACAATCAGCGAGTGAAAGGTCGTGCTGTTTAAAAGAAGGGGGGCGGGTGAATAACAAAGGCAGTTTTGGCCGTCAAATGACCGGGAAAGATAATGCTTACCAGGGGGACTAGCGGAAGCAATGTGACTCACAAGGGTGTGTGAGCCTGGAGTAGCGATAATCTGTAAGAAAGGCACGGGGGTAAGGGAGTGCAAAGGGAGAAGAGGTGATGTATGCCGCAATAATATAAAAAGCTTACCAGGGGAGACGATGTCCCGTCCAATAGAGTCTAAAACGGGAAGAGTTAACCCGATAAGTAAGACGTGACCGCTATGTTATATTGGCCAAGTGTGAAGGCAGAAAGAATGAGAATTTACAACGCGCTTACCCGAAAAATGTAAGCACAGGTCCTCAATGGGGGTCCTTGTGCATCGTGGCGAATGCTGCACGATCCGTGGTTACCGGTAGGAACCCGGATGTACTAGTACCAGAGCTGATCAGGTGGTTTGCAGTCAGCCAATAGGGAGTAGCCGTGAAACATCGTGGCCATCATGGTATGGGCACCCTGTGTGAACCGAGTGAAAGTACGGGAGCCGGCCAATAAGGGCAGTCCAGGAAAGCATGGCGGCCATATTGAGTGTGGCAAGGGAAATGGAAAAATGGAATTTTTACATACTAATGTGATCACGAAGGTGTAGTGAGATGGTAAAGTGAAAATGACACATATGCAAACAGTCAACATTACATTTGATGGTACACAGTAACAATTATGCATATAACTAAAAAAAAATGTTTTAAAAACAAATCGCGAATCAGTATTAGGAAGACATTGCTTAGGGTGAAATAAACTGATCATGAATGCCCATTAGCACAAAAAGTCAATCCAGTGACCGCACAGGGGGGTCAGACTGTGAAAAGAGTAAAGTGTATCCCACCACGGGAGATTTGAAGTTCAAATCAGAGAGGTCCAGTCCTCCATCCGGTTAAGACCATTGTGGAGGCTCTGGGTCTTGAGAATCCAATATAGTTCCTCTTTATTCAACAGATGTTGCAGGTCCCCACCTCGAGGAGGTAATTTGATCAAGGAAATGATTGTCCACTGGAAATCCAGTTCGGTGTGAGAGAGTTCAATAAAATGGTCCATCAACGGGGCATTCTGGGTTGTACAACGAATGCGGCTCCTGTGTTGGCACATTCTGCTTCGCACTTTCTGGGTTGTTTGCCCTATATAGATTTTAGAACATGGACAAACAATAGCATATATAGCATTTGTACTGTTGCAGTTAGAGAATTGCTTGTGTGCATGCTTTACGTCATTGAAAGTGAATTATTTGCCCTCGATAGTGGTATCACACATAGAGCAGTTGCCCCAATGATGCAGCTGCACAAGGGACTGCTGTGCAGCTGTGACAAGACTGGGTGAAACAGTGTGCCCCATAGGCCCCACTCACCGGGGTCTCTCCTTTTCCCTAAGCGGGAGACTGCCTGCTACTGTGAAAGGCGTGGAGTTTGCAAAGTGGAACCCGGGAAGCTCGGGTCCTTCCACGTTGTCCGGCAAGTCTGCGAGGCCCCGTCTCTATTGAAGAGACACACGGGCTCTCCTCCTCCTTGCGGGGAGCCTCGCCCACAGCCAGGCAGCAGCCGCCTAGATTCCTGCTCTGGCCCTGCTACCATTGGCCAGCCCCGCCCAAGGTCAGGCGCTCCTCACTTGACTTCCGGTTTTCGGGCACAGATACGGAGCGAAATCTCCGTCGGGTTTGGGCGCTCCTCTGCACAACCATCAGCAGAAAAAACTAGAGCGTGCCCCACTCCCTTCTGGGGTGCAATCACCGCACCTTGCAGCTCACCAAGAAATCGGAGCACTCCTCGCGCAGTGCTGACAAACATCTACTCACGGGGAGGGGAAACACAGTGCTCAGTCTGACAAAACAAGTCCTGGGCACACATTAGCAAGGTGTAAATCAAGTGACAATATTTAGAAAGTTCAAAGAAACTTCAATGTTCATCTCCAGTGTGTTGAAACTTGTTTTTATTATTCACAAGAATAAACGAAAACCAGCCGACATGTGTTTCGTCGCCATGGGAGTAATCCCGCGACTTCCTCAGGGCTGGAGAAGATACAAATAACACTATGAATGACAACTAATGTACTGGAAGTTAATCTAAGTGTGCGAAATGTAGTGACTTATCACTTTAAAATAGAAATCCTGGTGGAACATGCAACATTGAAAACATACATAAAATAGTCATGGTGACTCTGTAATTCAAAGCGAAAAATTAAATTATATAAAACAGGGATATATCAACCAGTGACAACCTGGTGCTAAATAAAGTGATAATGTGACTTTCTTCAAAATTTGAAAACATTGTGTATAGTGAAAAAGTGAAGTTTCTAAATATGTGCCTTTTAGTGAAAACCTGAAACCCTAGTAATTTCTTGTGAGAGATATTCGGAGTGGACAAAACAAAAAATAGATAGGTATGATGGAAAAGTAAAGTATCATGTGAAAACAAAAAGAGAGTGGCTAAGTCTAAAGGTACGCGAAGCATCTGTTGGATAGCAATATTAGTAATTGTACAAACTATATGAGAAAAAGAAAGAAAAATAAGAGAATTGTGAGTGACCTGTAGGTGCAACATGGGGACAGAATCACTACGAATATTAAAGAGCGCTTACTGCTCTGCCGGTAATAATACCAACCCAGCTGGTGAGGGTATTTCAAGGGTAAAATTCACCGATGTCCAAAATCCAAATGCAGATGGCAATAAATCTAAATGTAAATGTTAGACCTGGCACCTTGGTGTGGTTCTCCCTTCCATTTTTGCTCATGCCTCATGTGTTTTTGCTGGTGTTAAATGCTTTGGGCACTGTGCCACTGCTGTCCAGTGCCACAATGTATTAATTAGTGATTCCATGATTGGCTGGTTTGGTTTACCTGTCAGACCCTAGTACCGTGCACCAGGAGTGCCCAGGGCTTGCAAACCAAATGCTGCTGGTGGGCTTGCAGCACTGGTTGTGCCACTCACAGAAGCAACCTGTAAAAGTGTGTCTAAGGCCTGCCATTGCAGAACCTGTGTGCAGTCTGGTACTGCTATGCTGAATGGGCAAGTGCACCCACTTGCCAGTCCCTAAACCTTCCCTTTTCTTCATGTCAGACACCCATATGGTAGGCCCAAGGGCAGGGTGCATTGTAAGTATAAGGTAGGACAAGCTCCGGTGTGTGTTGCATGTCCTAATAGTGAATTACAGCCATTTTTGTTTTTCACTATTGCAAGGCTACCTGTTCTCCATAGGCCAGAATGGGCAGTTAGATTATCACGTTTTACAATCCTAACTGACTCAGAGAACATGGTGGAAATTCGAGTTTAGTAGGCCTGAGTATGCCTGAACTCAGAATGATAAAATACATCTTTTAGTGAAGTTGATTTTAACATTCTGTGTTTTAAAATACCACTTTTAGAAAGTAGGTGTTTTCTTGTCTAACTATCTAAGCCTGCCTCTGCTAGGTTGTGTATTCCTTGTCTGGAGTATGAGTGACAGGGTTGGGGGATTCCAGGAGACAGGGTGAGTCAGCCCAGTGGTGAATAGAGAGATCTGCATCTAGAGGGGAGGGAGGAGTTGCACCTAGGACATGAATAGGACTGTGCCTTCCCTCCACAATGCTGGCTCCACCTCCTGTGGGGCGTCTGCTGTCTCTGCCCTGCACTGTGAAAGGAAAGAAGGAGTCATGTAAACAGAGTTCTCCAGGACTGACCTGAACTGTCTTGGACTAGGCCAAGGCCCTCTGCCCTCAGAGGAGAAAGGATTTTGGGGTATAAGTATTGGGACCCTGATCCCAAGAATTTAGATCACTTTTGGACAACTAGAAGAAACCTTTGCTGAGGAATGCAACCAGAAGAAACTCAGGAGAGACTATCCCTAATCTGAAGTGCTGCTTGGGGTATTGGCCTGCAGTGGTTGCCTGACTGCTGAAGAAAGGAGAAAGGAATAAGTGTGCACTTTATTCAACTTGTGAAGTATTTACATGGGCTTGAGAGAAGAACTTGCCTCCTGCTGAAGTCTCAGGGACAACTGACTTCAACCCCGAGCTCCCCAAGAGCTCCTTGGAAGTGCCTGCTGCTGTTTTGGGCCTTCTGAGGGACTGCGTGTCGCAAGGAGCTGGAAGCGTCTTGGAATGAAGAAGAAGCGCGTCGCCGTCGCAGCCACTGCCGTCGCATCGTGGATGTTGCCGCTGTAGCTGTTGCATCGCACCGCATCAAGAGAAGCATCTCGCGACGAAGAAAAAGCGTGTCGCTGTCACAGCCCCTGCCGTCGCATCGTGGATGTCATCACTGTAGCTGTCACATTGCGCCGCATCAAGAGAAGTGTCTCGCAATGAAGAAGAAGCGTGTCGCCGTCGCAGCTGCTGCTGTCGCATCGTGGATGTCTCCGCTGTAGCTGTCGCATTGCACCGCTCTAAGAGAAGCGCCTCACATCCACAGAGAAGCGAGTCGCCGTCGGAACTGCTGTTGTCCCATCAGGGAACAAGGGTGTTGCAGCTGTCGCATCAAGCAGAAGCGTCTCGCATCGTCGGAGAAGAGTGTTGCCGGCAAAGCCACTGTCATCGCATCACGGAACAAGGGTGTCGCCGCTGCAGCTGACGCATCAAGTCGAGACTTCTCGCAACATCGGAGAAGCGTGCCGCATCAAGAAGAAAACAACGTCTTTGTTTCTTTGCACCAAAATTTCATCACATCGCAGCATAGCTTGCCGCATCACCCCGGGAACGCAGTAAGGAACCAACGCATCACCATCTTTGCAATACTTTTGTTGCTCTGCATGTCGCATCTTAAGGGACATTGACTCAAAGGGTTGCATTTTAAGATCTAAACAGAACTAAGCTAATTCCACCATTTTAAGTACAGTATTGTCGATTTTTGTCGTTTGTGGTCTTGTGTTAAATCTATATATCCTCGCTGTCGTAGGATAAAACTCGGCGGATCCAGATTTTCCATTCTTGCCCCCCTCTTTTGGAACGCACTTCCTCTTGCTATCAGATCCATCTCTACCTTCATGGATTTTCGTATAGCTCTTAAAACCTATCTCTTTTCCCGAGCTTATCCATCGTAATTCCCCTTGCTTCCCTCAGGATAGTTTTTCTGCAGCGCCAAGAAACCGCTTGGTAGTAGAGCGCTTTACAAAACTCTTTCAACTTCAACTTCAACTATATAAAGAACACTAATTTTTTATATACAACTGTGTGGTGTCCATCAGTAGTGTTGTCACTGGATTACTGTTTGTGTTCAAAAATGCTTTACACACTGCCTCTGATATAAGCCTTTCTGCTCGTGCCAAGCTACCAAGGGGTTGAGCAGGGGTTACTTTAGGAGTTGTACCCCCTTACCCTGACTAGAGACAAGGGTCCCTATTTGTCACAAGTACCTACCTGTGCCAACTAGAGACCCCCAAATCTAACAGTAAACAACGGAATAAATAAATAACTTAATTAGCATCATGGTGCTTAGTGCACAGGAGCACAACATGACAGTTATGTCACTAGAAAGATGTTCGAAGAGGGAGCACTCACCGAGCTGCCGCTGATGATAACAACTGTTCGTTTGCCGTAATGTTGGATAAAGAAGCGGATGAAAGGATATAACAGTAAGTTATATCTGGATATGAGAAAAAAGGTCCAAAGTAATTATCAAGCAGGGGTTTTAGCAATTATCACCCAATATACGGCACAAAAAATTATAAACAAAGAAAATTAAATAAAAACGGTCAAATCCAGATTGGCCCTTTCCAGTGGAAAAAACTATTTCCCTAAACAAAAATGACGCCTAATTTCAAGCTGATAAAAGGACTCTAAGGTAGAGAATGCATAATTCCATAAGGCAAGGTAATAAAAAAATCTAAAAATCCTTACCTACAGCTTATAAGCTGTGGTATCTCTCAGCAGTTTAATTGGACTTGTAAGCACAATAGCGGTGTGCTACAGAAATTTGCTACTCAGCGAATAATTTGTGTTACTGAGACAAAATATTTAAACAGAGAGTCAAACACCAGTATTTCAAAAAACTTCTTTAAATAAGTACGTAAATGTGAGCAAGATGCACATTCTATATTGTAATATATCAACCACAATAAGTCCGGCACAACTCTTACTTCAGCGAATATGCAGAGGTGATACGCGTCGGAAATGCAGAGCGCACAGACACTTTAGAATACCTGCTATGTGCTTGAAAGGCACGGAAAGTTGTTCGTGAATCTGTGCAAAAATTAAATAAAAGTAGTTTGTTACCTTATAGTGGGAGCACTGTCAAGGTGCCCGACACATCTGTTCAAAGAGTTTCCCGGGTACCGATGAACCGGTCTAACCCGGAAGTGTTTATAAGCATTCTACGTGAAGAAACACTAGAGCGCCTACCCGGATATGCGCCGCAAAGCTTTATTGACAAATAATGAACGTGAAGCTCCCTCAGTCAAGGAATAGAAGGAGATAATTAGCAAAAATTATCTCATGAAAAAACGAAAAGTAAGCATTATCCATGGGACAAAAATAAATATACAAACGAGGACGAATCGAATAATGATAGTTGCATGCCAAAATGTCCACAGGACAATGTCTCATGATCACTTTTAAAATCAAGAGAAAATATGCCAATGCCTAAAAGTTGCACGCCAGTCTCTAATGGGAAAATGTTTATGTTATTCCATTCAAAGAGAAGCTATATGTCGAATCTATATGTACCATCATACTATCTATGCTAACCTATTTAATCTAGAAGGTATAATCATTATGTTTTATCGGGTGTGGCAGTATCCAAAATTAATATCATATTATTCCATCACATATCACCCAATATACGGCACAAAAAAATATAAACAAAGAAAATTAAATAAAAACGGTCAAATCCAGATTGGCCCTTTCCAGTGGAAAAAACTATTTCCCTAAACAAAAATGACCCCTAATTTCAAGCTGATAAAAGGACTCTAAGGTAGAGAATGCATAATTCCATAAGGCAAGGTAATAAAAAAATCGAAAAATCCTTACCTACAGTTTATAAGCTGTGGTATCTCTCAGCAGTTTAATTGGACTTGTAAGCACAATAGCGTTGTGCTACAGAAATTTGCTACTCAGCGAATAATCTGTGTTACTGAGACAAAATATTTAAACAGAGAGTCAAACACCAGTATTTCAAAAAACTTCTTTAAATAAGTACGTAAATGTGAGCAAGACGCACATTCTATATTGTAATATATCAACCACAATAAGTCCGGCACAACTCTTACTTCAGCGAATATGCAGAGGTGATACGCGTCGGAAATGCAGAGCGCACAGACACTTTAGAATACCTGCTATGTGCTTGAAAGGCACGGAAAGTTGTTCGTGAATCTGTGCAAAAATTAAATAAAAGTAGTTTGTTACCTTATAGTGGGAGCACTGTCAAGGTGCCCGACACATCTGTTCAAAGAGTTTCCCGGGTACCGATGAACCGGTCTAACCCGGAAGTGTTTATAAGCATTCTACGTTAAGAAACACTAGAGCGCCTACCCGGATATGCGCCGCAAAGCTTTATTGACTAATAATGAACGTGAAGCTCCCTCAGTCAAGGAACAGAAGGAGATAATTAGCAAAAATTATGGCATGAAAAAACGAAAAGTAAGCATTATCTATGGGACAAAAATATATATACAAACGAGGACGAATCGAATAATGATAGTTGCATGCCAAAATGTCCACAGGACAATGTCTCATGATCACTTTTAAAATCAAGAGAAAATAGGCCAATGCCTAAAAGTTGCACGCCAGTCTCTAATGGGAAAATGTTTATGTTATTCCATTCAAAGAGAAGCTATATGTCGAATCTATATGTACCATCATACTATCTATGCTAACCTATTTAATCTAGAAGGTATTATCATTATGTTTTATCGGGTGTGGCAGTATCCAAAATTAATATCATATTATTCCATCACATGTAACAGAAAATATATTAGCTATATAATCCCAAGAAGTAAAATTATACAAATCATTAGAACTTGTAGAGTTCAAAGAGAATATGAACGAGTATAGTTAGATGGGAGGGGAAGTATGTCATCGCAATGGAGGGGTTAGTTGTTCAAAATGATATATACCAATGATCTGATTAATTCTATTGTGACTCCCATGGATTTACCCACAAATATGAATACCAATCGAAGGTGCTGGTTCCCCTTTAGTAAACTATCGTCTAATATATTAAATTGCAAATATGCATAGAACACCATTAAAGAAAATCATATAGACAGAATGTAAATCCTCAAGTGACATTTAACAAGATCAGTAAATGAGAATTGTTAGAAACCATGGTTATTAATCATCTAGAATTGTGATACAGCATGGGGTGACTAATCCCCTTACAGGATGTGTTCTGGTCCTGATCACAGTTTGAGCCGTGTATCCATTTACTAAAGGCCAATATTCCTGATGGCCTTATATAACATGATAGGTACTTAGAATTTGTAACAAAAAATGTTCCTAATCTATTCAGAATTACAATGTAACAGGGAGCGACTAGTCTCCTAGGAAATACTGCATCTCCTGGTCGCAGTTTAGGCCATGTTTCAATGTCCGGAGGTGCATTATCCAGGTGGCCTCTGTGTGTCTTAGTTACAGTTCTCTGTTTCCTCCACGTACATTGGGCTAGATGATTTGTATCTCAAAAAAGGAAGGAAAAGCTTTTGTGTGTGCCTTGAGACGGACATATTGCAGTATATAATGCCACTCGGTATCTGGCATCTTGTTGATGTATCACTCTTACATGTTCACTGATTCTGTCCTTTAGAGGCTGGATAGTGCTGCCTAAATACTGATTTTTGCAGGTACATTCTGTGATGTACACAACATATTTGGTGTGGCAATTGATGTTTTGTTTGATGTGGTATTTCTTTCTGTCCGTACTCTCAAAATTACAGGTGCGATGTTTTGCCCATCTGCAGACCCCACAGCAACCGCATTTGTAAAAATCCATAGTGTGTTATGACAGCCAGGTGGACTCTCTGGCGTTGCGTGGGACTGTAGTGCTGAGCCTATTTCTATGGGTCCTGCCTCTTCTAAATGGTATATGTGGGTGCGATGTAATATGGTCATTCAGGGCTGCATCAGTCCGTAAAATCCCCCAGTGTTTTACTAGCCTTTTTCTAATTACATGGCTCAAACTGTTAAAGTCAGTGATGAGTCTCACCGGTTGTTTCGATCCTGTTTTCGGTGTCTTGATTCGTAACGTGTCTGCTCTTGTGATGTGTTCTGTTCTGTGTTCTGCTCTTTTGATTACTTGTGTAGTGTATCCTCTCTTCCGAAATCGTTGTTTCATGTCAGTGAAACATGTCTGAAAGTCTGATTCATCACCACAGTTTCTTTTTGCCCATACAAATTCACCATAAGGTATTGTCTGAATTTGATGTACAGGATGGGAGCTGTCTGCGTGTAGTATTGAGTTACCTGAGGTTTCTTTACGGAAAAGTTTGCTATGTAATTTATCTTCTCTGATAAAAAGTTCTACATCCAAGAATGTGATCCATAGTACATCACCTTTCTTGCAAAGAAGAGAGTTTCCCAGAGACCAGAAAGGACCGGGTATACAATAATTTGAAAACATTTCCTTTCTGTGTTATTAGGCTTTTATATTAGTGACCAACAGGCCTACATGCATATCGAATTACTTTTGTTTTAGCCGTGACACTGAGAGTTCTAATTGCACCACACTAGTTTAGATTTGAGTTTCTCAAAATTTATTTTCATAAAACATATTCATTCATCATTAAAAACATTTTGCAAATATCTTCGTACAGTGCTCTGGTACAAAATTAGCACCTTTTTCTAACAATTCCGTATTACGGTATTCTAGCACAGAGTCACTGATGGTTATGCATCAAACTTAAATATTAAATAAAACAAGAAATACACAAATTACTTAATGGGCATATTGGTTCAATATACACTTATAATAACCTTATAATAAAAACTAAGTCCTTTGTCGACGCGTTTCGGTGCTTAGAAGTATAGTGGCACCTTCTTCAGGACAGACGAATTTAAAACCCAATGTTGTCTTCTTTCTAAAAAGAAATGCATACCATTAATTTCCATTTGTGGAGAGAAATTGTACTAGTTGTGGGCACCTCTAATTTTTTGTCACTATCTCGGCTATTTGTCAATACTCAACAAGCCAACTTACTTGAGTTGTTGGGGTACAGTTCCTGTTCTTAATATTCAGGACACCTATGTCATCAATTTTGATCTTATTGGTTATGCGACCTCTTATCGTAAGTCACGTAGTCTAAAGTACAAAAGGAGGAAAAAAGAGGTTCCTTTTTTATTTTTCTTGGAGAGATTGGGATTAACTCAAACTCTTGTTGTCGGCCTGTTATTAGGGTAGAGTTTACGCATTACCAACTTACTGTGGAGCCGGGGAGACAATTTATAAATGGTCTGTATTTTCACCACGGCGGCGTCTTTCAATCTGCGCACAGGTGGTATCAAACTCACTGTTGTCTGTATGGATACACAGAACATCATCATGAGAAACCTTATTCTATGATAATGCTGTGACTTATCATGTGATTGGTAAGTGTAAATACATACCATTAAGATTATATCGTTGTTATTGGATCAGGCTGTAAATTTAAGCGCCACCACCATCAGTTTCTTGATGCCTGTATTGGGTAGACAGTGCATGGATGTTCAAATTTGGTTTACTAGGGTATTGTCAGCTACACTGGTATCTAGCCGCTTAGGTACACCTATACATACCGTAAGTCTGTGCACTTCCCAGTGGCAGCGTTCCCGTTATTTATGCTGTCCTCTGTCGTGCATTTGGTGGGAGGCTCGGTACCTTGTTATCGCACCTTCTCGTTTGTGCACTCCTGATGTGGATCTATATGGTGGAGAAATATTATGTAGAGCATTGTTTCTTTATGGATAATTCGTTGATATCTCGTTAGAGATTCACAATAATACCCCTGTGGCTAACAAGTTGTGCTCATGATATAAGGATTTTGTGGAAACTACCCCATTCTCTATCCACCTCTCTTATATTATGTCTGGGGGATCCATATTGAACCAAACCGTGAGATTCTTTAGGCTGTTTAATAACTCCCGGTACCCCCTTATCTGACATATATTAAACCCATGACCGAGTCCTGATTGTCATTTATTACTAAACGTCCTCATGGGTTTTAAAGTGGCTACTACGCAGTCTGTGCAGAATGTATGCATCGCCCGTCTTACATGTGCTTGGCTGTATTACGGGGATCTTTATATCGTTATGTCCCTAAGGTATTAAGGCTGAATGCCGGTCTCTTACTACGGGGTACTACGGGGTGCTAATCGACAGCAGCATACCGACGCTTGTCCCCTGGTTTGATGGTAATGTCATCACAGGTAGACAGATCTTTAAGTGCCTCCCTTTCGGGTTTTGATAAATTACTTTGTGTCCAAACTTGTGTATCCAAGAGTTTCTCAAGGCCAATTGTCACAGCCTTTTCAAAAGTATCAACCTCCTGTCCAACCATAGTTGTATTGGGGGTCCAAGTGGACGGAGGTTTAAGGCCCGACTTATTATTGGACTCTCTCTCATCCTTTCCAGCAAAAAACTTTTTAATTCTAATTTTTCTAAACAGGTCCCTAACATCTCTCTCTATGTTGAATCTACATCCCATTGTACTTGGTGCACTTGGACCAACAGACAGGGGGGACCATGAGGAGGCCTTACATGCGAACCCGCAGTCACAAAGTCTGGGATTAGAAAATGAAAATCAGAAAGCCCCAATAATAAATCTCTCCAACAAAATACTAACAACACATGAGATTAGTGTCCTAGAGAAAGGCTTAGGTTTTGCACCAAGTACAATGGGATGTAGATTCAACATAGAGGGAGATGTTAGGGACCTGTTTAGAAAAATTAGAATTAAAAAGTTTTTTGCTGGAAAGGATGAGAGAGAGTCCAATAATAAGTCGGGCCTTAAACCTCCGTCCACTTGGACCCCCAATACAACTATGGTTGGACAGGTGGTTGATACTTTTGAAAAGGCTGTGACAATTGGCCTTGAGAAACTCTTGGATACACAAGTTTGGACACAAAGTAATTTATCAAAACCCGAAAGGGAGGCACTTAAAGACCTGTCTACCTCTGATGACATTACCATCAAACCAGGGGACAAGGGTGGGAGCATAGTAGTACTATCTACAGAAGACTATGAGAGGAGAATGTGTAATTTGCTGGAAAATCCTACACATTACAAACCCTGTACTGTCAGAGATTGGGATAATGTCAAAAAGAAGGTGAAAGATGTGGTCACCTTTGCCAAGGAAGATGATATCATCTGTGATGATGAATATCGATTTCTAATCAACGAGCACCCCAAGGTACCTGCCCTTTATGAGCTTCCAAAAGTACATAAGAGTATGGAGGACCCCCCAATGCGTCCCATAGTGTCAGGCATTGACTCTTTAACTGAACCCCTGAGCAAGTATGTTGACCACTTCATTCAGCCCTTGGTTACAAAGTTACCATCTTATATAAAAGATACCACGCATATGATCTCCAAAATTGAAGGCATGTCATTTAAAAGGGATTCTCAGTGGCTGGTATGCTTAGACATAGAAGCATTATATACAAACATTCCGCAGCAAGACACTGTCAGAATGATGGAGGATATTTTGAGGAATGAAGTGGGGTACCTCACTGCCCAAAATACCTTCATCATTGAGTGCATAGAGATAATCCTTAAAAACAACATTTTTCTGTTCAAGAATGACTATTATTGTCAAATCAAAGGAACAAGTATGGGGGCTACATGTGCGCTGAGCCTCGCATGCCTCTACGTAGGGAAATTCGAGACCCAACATATTTATAATGAAATGTGTCCCTTCTTTGAAAATGTGAAATGTTGGTCTAGATTCATAGACGATATTTTCTTCATTTGGGATGGCCCAGTAGAGGAATTGAATGATTTTATTGAATGGATAAATCATGGAGATCCCAACTTAAGATTTACCTCAACCAAAAGCCAATCAACAGTAGATTTTCTGGACATTAGAATCCATGAAAATGAGGGATGTTTGAATGTAGAACTTTATGTGAAACCGTCAGATCGTAACACTTTCTTACATCACACTAGTTACCATCCGAAATGCCAAAAAGATGGGATACCATTCAGCCAATTTTTACGCATAAGGCGTAACTGCAGTGATAGGAAGAGCTTTGAACTACATGCAGAAAATTTAAAAGTCAAACTGACACAAAGAGGCTACCCGAGACGCCTGATTAAACAAGCATACAAACGCGCAAAGTACTACAACCGCGATAGTTTGTTTGAAACCTCAACGAAAACAAATGCATGTAATGAAGGTATCATTATGGTTTCCGATTTCAATGGCTTTAGCAATAAAGTAAAGAACTTGATAAATAAAAACTGGACCATACTCAATAAAGTAGGAACAGCACCCATAGCTAAGCCAACCTATGCCTATAGGAGAAATAAAACCATCAGAAATCATCTGGTACAAACTTTCAGAGAACCTAAAACCAGTGGTTTAAGGAATGTTCTAAACAATACTCCCATCAGGGGCAATCTGCCATGTGGGACATGTTCACACTGCAGTAACATCATCAAAACAGATAAACTGGAGGTGAATGGAATCACACATTGGATGAACGACCATGTCAATTGTCGGACATCGAATGTAGTGTACCTTCTGATTTGTCCGTGCAACAAATGTTACATAGGTGAGACTGGACGCGAAATGCGTTTACGCCTCAATGAGCATCGCTCAGCGATAAAAAATCTGAGAAAAAATGCCCCCTTGGTTGAGCATTGGCTCACCGAGAAACATAGCTTGGATGATGTAAAATGGTTCATTTTGGAAAAAATAAAAATATCTGTGAGAGGAGGTGACTTAAATAAGAAACGAAAATTAAGAGAACAGTTTTACATGTCCAAATTTAAATCCTACTACTTAGGCCTCAATGGGCGAGAGGAATGGGATAGAATGATCAGGTAATATCCTATACACACATTGAGATCATGTAATAACTAAATGTCTAAGAGATTCTGTTTCAAAAAAACTCTAGCTGTGACCTTAAATGGAAACGTGATCATACATGAGGTATGGGTAGTAAAAACAACAATGTTGGTACATTAACATAAATGATTGTATGCATAAAGGGAATATTGTTAACCGAATACTTGCAAGGTATAGAACTATATGGAACTTTGTAGAAAGATGAATCACTTAACTGCGATGTACTAACATGTGTGTTTAGAAAGTTAAATAATTTATACAACTGTCTGTATATGTGCTTTGATAAAAACAATTATGCAAAATTTATAGCAGCTTAATGATTGCTGTTGTTTTTTCTAAAATGCACAGTGCAAGCCGAATGTATGTGATAACAAATAATCTGATTGATTGTATAACCAGTGTACAGAGAAGGTCTTTATGTTAGAAAAATAAATTAATGGCTTGTGTCTACAGTAGGTTAAACACCGCGATAGACCAATAAGAAAACAGATAAACACGCTTTTTTCTAACCAGAAACTACCAAAATGGCGCCGGTATACAAATGAGGACGTGGACACATAGCCACCTCTCCTATCTTTCTCTCCCTTCATTCTATGGAGAGATCGACATAATTCAATAGCGGAGCAACAATCTGATTATGACAGTGAGTAACAACACTGCAAGTACTAAGCCTCGCATATTCCACCTGAATGTGGAACATACTCTTATCAGCCATAGCCACCGAGCACCAACGAATATTTAAAACAAATGGATTTAATCGTAAACAGGGGACCACACTTCGCATATCTTACAAGTGGGATTCCTTGTCTGTATAGGTGTGAGCGCCTAGAATTACCACGCTAAAGATGGCGCGGTTTTTGTATATCGCGGTAAATACGCTCCTGTAGTTCCGGATTCTCCTTAGGAGAACTACCCTAGAGTGCACACATTAGAAAAACTACAAATATGGCGGCTGTTATTACCAACACAGGTGACAGCACTAACGCACTAATCTTACCGCCCATCGCCAATTAAGTAGGATATATAACTCGGGCGAGTAGTAACCCTTCCAAACTGGAAGCCGGGGAGTATCGAGAGACTAACCGCCGTTCTTTCAAGGTAAGGAGATACGCTGCACGTCGGTATGCTGCTGTCGATTAGCACTCGTAGCCGGTCTCTTACCCGTCTCTTACCCGTCTCTTACCCGTAGTAAGAGACCGGCATTTAGCCTTAATACCTTAGGGACATAACGATATAAAGATCCCCGTAATACAGCCAAGCACATGTAAGATGGGCGATGCATAAATTCTGCACAGACAGCTGCGTAGTAGCCACTTTAAAACCCATGAGGACGTTTAGCAATAAATGACAATCAGGACTCGGTCATGGGTTATAATATATGTCAGATAAGGGGGTACCGGGAGTTATTAAACAGCCTAAGGAATCTCACGGTTTGGTTCAATATGGATCCCCCAGACATAATATAAGAGAGGTGGATAGAGAATGGGGTAGTTTCCACAAAATCCTTATATCATGAGCACAACTTGTTAGCCACAGGGGTATTATTGTGAATCTCTAACGAGATATCAACGAATTATCCATAAAGAAACAATGCTCTACATAATATTTCTCCACCATATAGATCCACATCAGGAGTGCACAAACGAGAAGGTGCGATAACAAGGTACCGAGCCTCCCACCAAATGCACGACAGAGGACAGCATAAATAACGGGAACGCTGCCACTGGGATGTGCACAGACTTACGGTATGTATAGGTGTACCTAAGCGGCTAGATACCAGTGTAGCTGACAATACCCTAGTAAACCAAATTTGAACATCCATGCACTGTCTACCCAATACAGGCATCAAGAAAGTGATGGTGTTGGCGCTTAAATTTACAGCCTGATCCAACAACAACGATATAATCTTAATGGTATGTATTTACACTTACCAATCACATGATAAGTCACAGCATTATCATAGAATAAGGTTTCTCATGATGATGTTCTGTGTATCCATACAGACAACAGTGAGTTTGATACCACCTGTGCGCAGATTGAAAGACGCCGCCGTGGTGAAAATACAGACCATTTATAAATTGTCTCCCCGGCTCCACAGTAAGTTGGTAATGCGTAAACTCTACCCTTATAACCGGCCGACAACAAGAGTTTGAGTTAATCCCAATCTCTCCAAGAAAAATCAAAAAGGAACCTCTTTTTTCCTCCTTTTGTACTTTAGACTACGTGACTTACGATAAGAGGTCGCATAACCAATAAGATCAAAATTGATGACATAGGTGTCCTGAATATTAAGAACAGGAACTGTACCCCAACAACTCAAGTAAGTTGGCTTGTTGAGTATTGACAAATAGCCGAGATAGTGACAAAAAATTAGAGGTGCCCACAACTCGAACAATTTCTCTCCACAAATGGAAATTAATGGTATGCATTTCTTTTTAGAAAGAAGACAACATTGGGTTTTAAATTTGTCTGTCCTGAAGAAGGTGCCACTATACTTCTAAGCACCGAAACGCGTCGACAAAGGACTTAGTTTTTATTATAAGGTTATTATAAGTGTATATTGAACCAATATGCCCATTAAGTAATTTGTGTATTTCTTGTTTTATTTAATATTTAAGTTTGATGCATAACCATCAGTGACTCTGTGCTAGAATACCGTAATACGGAATTGTTAGAAAAAGGTGCTAATTTTGTACCAGAGCACTGTACGAAGATATTTGCAAAATGTTTTTAATGATGAATGAATATGTTTTATGAAAATAAATTTTGAGAAACTCAAATCTAAACTAGTGTGGTGCAATTAGAACTCTCAGTGTCACGGCTAAAAACAAAAGTCATTCGATATGCATGTAGGCCTGTTGGTCACTAATATAAAAGCCTAATAACACAGAAAGGAAATTTTTTCAAATTATCCATAGTACATCACAACAGACAGACAACTCAAAAGAGATGAAATGGACTATAGGGAGGGTAGAGTTTTTATGTATGACAGAAAATACGATCAATTGGTCCATCCTATTTAACAAACTGACAGACCGGCTAGAATAGGGACTACATCGGTTTCCTCTAGCTCCACTTCCCTAAGTGCCCCACCAACCAGCGAAAGTGAGGCCGAAAGCTCAACAGGCACACACCGTACAAAATCAGCTTTTTTAAGGGAGATTCAAAGGATAAGGAAAGGGAACTGAACACAATCTAAAACAGGAGGACTAGACACAATACCCCTGGTTTCTAACAATTCTCATTTACTAAGCTTGTTAAATGTTACTTGAGGTTTTACATCCTGTCTATGTGATTTTCTTTACTGGTGATCTATGCATATTTACAATTTAATATATTAGACAATAGTTTACTAAGGGGGAACCAGCACCTTTGAATGGTATTTGTATTTGTAAATCCACGGAAGTCACAATAGAATTGTTCAGATCATTGTTATATATTATTTTGAGCAACTAACACCTCCATTGCGAAGATGGTATCATCTCATACTCAACGACTATCCCTTTCTCACATACTTTCATATTCTCTTTGAACTCTACAAGTTCTAATGATTTGTATAATATTACTTCTTGGAGGTATATGTTAATATATTTTCTGTTACATGTGATGGAATAATATGATATTAATTTTGGATACTGCCACACCCGATAAAACATAATGATAATACACCTTCTAGATTACATAGGTTAGCATAGATAGTATGATGGTACATATAGATTCGACATATAGCTTCTCTTCGAATGGAATAACAGGAACATTTTCTCATTAGAGACTGACGTGCAACTATTAGGCATTGGCATATTTTCTCTTGAATTTTTAAAATTGATTATGAGGCATTGTCCTGTGGACATTTTGGCACGCAACTATTGTTAATCGATTCATCCTCGTTTGTATATATATTTTTGTCCCATAGATAATGCTTAGTTTTCGTTTTTTCATGCCATAATTTTTGCTAATTACCTCCTTCTGTTCCTTGACTGAGGGAGCTTCACGTTCATTTTTGTGTCAATAAAGTTTTGCAGCACATATCCGGGTAAGCGCTCTAGTCTTTCTTCACGTAGAAAGCTTATAAACACTTCCGGGTTAGACCGGTTCGTCGGTACCCGGGAAACTCTTTGAACAGATGTGTCGGGCACCTTGACTACGCACCCGCTATAAGGTAAGGAAATGGGCTCTAGGACTTTTGAACTTAGACTTGGGGATACCCTCTTTGGTCCTTGCCAATATTTCTTGTTTTCGATCGAAAACAAACTACTTTTATTTTATTTTTGCACAGACTCACGGACGACCCTCCATGCCTTTCAAGCACACAGCACGTATTTTAAAGTGTCTGTGCGCTCTGCATTTCCGACACGTACCACCTCAGCATATCCGCTGACGGTAAGAGTTGTGATGGACTTATCGTCGTTGATATATTACAATATAGAATGTGCGTCTTGCGCACATTTATGTACTTATTTAAAGAAGTTTTTTGAAATACTGGTGTTTGACTCACTGTTTAAATATTTTGTTTGGTAACACAGATTATTCACAGTGTAGCGAATTTCCGTAGCACGCCGCTATTGTGCTTACATGTCCAATTATACTGCTGAGAGATACCACCGCTTATAAGCTGTAGGTAAGGATTTTTTTTTTTTAAATTGACCTTGCCTTATAGAATAATGCATTCTCTACCTTAGAGTCTTTTTATCAGCTTGAAATTATGGGTTAATTTTGTTTAGGGAAATCGTTTCTTCCACTGGAAATGGCCCATCTGGATTTGACGGTCTTTATTTTATTTAATTTGTTTATAATTTTTCATGCCGTATATTGGGTGATAATTGTTATAACCCCTGCTTGATTAATTACTTTGAACCTTTTTATCTTTTTTTCTCATATCCAGATATAACTTACTGTTATATCCTTTCATCTGCTTCTGTAACCATCATTACGGCAAACTGTCGGCTGTTATCATCACTGGCAGCATGGTGAGTGCTCCCTCTACGAACATCTTTCTAGTGACATAACTGTCATGTTGTGCTCCTGTGCACTAAGCACCTTGATGCTAATTAAGTTATTTCTTTATTCCGTTGTTTACATTTAGACCTATTGCTCTCTACGCTTGGATTTTGGACATCTGTAAATTTTACCCTTGAAATACCGACACCAGCCGGGTTGGAATGATCACCCGCAGAGCAATAAGCTCTCTTTATTATTCATAGTGATTCTGTCTCCATGTTGCACCTACAGGTCACTCACAATTCTCTTATGTTTCTTTATTTTTCTCATATGGTTCGTACGATTACTAATATTGCTATCCAACAGGTACTTTGCGTGCCATTAGACTTAGCCAGACTCTTTTCTGTTTAACATGATACTTTACTTTTCCATCATACCTCTTTATGTTTCCTTTTGTCCACCCTGAATATCTCTCACAAGAAAATACTAGGGTTTCAGGTTTTCACTAAAAGGCATATATTTTGAAATTTCACCTTTTCACTATACACAATGTTTTCAAATTTTGAAGAATTCACATTGTCACTTTATTTAGCACTAGGTTGTCACCGGTTGATACATCCTTGTTTTATATAATTTTATTTTTCGGTTTGAATTACAAAGTCAACTTGACTATTTTATGTATGTTTTCAATGTTGCATGTTCCACCAGGATTTCCACTTTAAAGTGATGTCACTACATTTGGAACACTGAGATTAATTTCCAGTACATTAGTCGTTATTCATAGTGTTATTTGTATCTTCCCCAGCCCTGAAGATGTTGCGGGACTACTCCCATATCAATGAAACACGTGTCGGCTGGTTTCCGTTTGTTCTTTTGAATAATAAAAACAAGATTCAACAAACTGGAGATGAACATTGACATTTCTTTGAACTTTCTAAAAATTGTCACTTGATTGACATCTTGCTAACGTGTGCCCAGGACTTGTTATGTCATTGGATTGTGTAGGGTTTCACCCCACACACATTTAGGGGTTTTACAGAATATCCCCTTACCTAGAAGCACTGTACATTTACCCAATTATACTATCATTACTAATAGCACGTTTTCTTAGCAGTGCGTCTATATCCCTGAGTCACTAAAAACCCTGTAGACATATCAAAACAGTGCTCAGTCTGTCTCCCACTTTCCAGACACTACCGAGGAGCAGGCAGCACTCCTCCCCAGGAATTGGCAAGGGCAGAGGCAGGGCCCAGGCAGGCCAGCACGCAGGGTCCCCTAGCAGAAGGGCAGTCCTCTCAGCTACCCAGCAGGCAACATGTAGTCCCTGGCAGCAGTACCTTCTGGTGTCCAGCAGTCCTCTGGCAGCACCTTAGCTTCAGTCCATCATGATCACAAAAAAACACAACATACATGAGGCCACAGCCACAATATTTATACTAGTCAGTGTCTTTGTTCTGCCCTGGTACAGGGCACTGGACCTAGTTCAAACCAGTTCTTGGGGGCAGTTATAAATATCTTTTCAGTGCACTATCACCATCCATTGTTAGTGTAGGCTCTGGCCCCAGACACACAACAGGTGGGCAGACCCAGCATTGTAGAAGGTTGGCACAGTCCTATTCAGGCCCAGGTGCTACTCATCCCACTACTCCAAATGCAGATCGGCCTACTCAGCCTAGCGTTGACTCACCCAGCTCCTCTGGAGGAACTGCTTCTCCCCAGCTCCTGTCACTCCTGAGCCAGTCATGCAATACAGATCAGGCACGCACAAAGACACCTAGCATACAGAAATGTCTACGTCTAAAAGTGGAATTTTTAAAATAGTGATAATAAATCTGCAAAAACCATTAAGCAGCATTTATTACTACTATTCCAAACATACCAAACTTGATCACGCTACTTCTCTCATATCAGGAATTACCACTGAAACACATATCAAGGAATTCCCAATGTATTCCTATTAGATGGCAGCCTCACAGTAGTGAGAAAGCAGAATGGCTGTTTGTCACTACCAGGACATGCCACACAGTTAAGGCACATGTCCTACCTTGTACCTACATTGCACCCTGCCCATAGGGCTAGCTAGGGCCTACCTTAGGGGTGACTGATATGTAGTAAAAGGGAGTCACAGACGTGGCAACCACTTTATGTGCCACGTCACAGTGGAAGTAAATTTCATGCACAGGCCCTGCAATTGAAGAGACCTGAGACAGGTTTGAAAGACTACTTTGGTGGGTTGCGCAAGCAGCGCTGGAAGCCCATCAGTAAAATTTAATTTACTGGCCCTTGGTATATGAGACACCACTTTACAAGGGACTGATAGGTAAATTAAATACGCAAAACAGGTGTAGACCAATCTTACCATGTTTTACCATAGAAAGCACATGCACTTTACACTAGACAGCAGTGCTAAAGTGCCCAGAGTCCTAAAATCATCAACACCAGGTCAGAAAAAATACCAGGAGGAAAGCAATAACTTCAGGGAGGATCCTGCAAAAAGGGCCAAGTCCAACATCTACTATACACACATGTCATCTAAGAGAAGGGTCTCAGTGGCGATGCCAGTCATTTCACACACCCTACTATGCATATCCTTCATCTAAGAGAGAAGTCTCAGTGAAGAGGCCATTCCCTCCACACACTCTTCAATGGACACATGTCATTTACAATATAGAGGTGTCAGCAGAGAGGCCAATGCCTCCCCGCACGGTACTATGCACAGCCAACATGCAAGAAAGAGGTCTCAGTGGAGAGGCTGGTCCCTTCACATGCACTACTATGCATGCTTATCACCCTATGGAGGGGTGTTAGTGGAGAGGTTAGTGCCGCCAAGCATTCCACCATGTACACGCGATGCCGTGGAGAAGGCTGTCAGCAGACATTTCATTCCATCTACACACCCTACTATGTACATCTGACAGCCCAGAGAAAGATCTTAGTGGAGAGCCAAGTCTCAATCCACATCCTACTGCATACACTCGTCATCCCAGAAAGAGATCTCAGCAAAGAGGCCAGTCCCTCTAAACATCATACTATCCTACTATCTTACTATGCACACCCATCATCTAAGAGAGAGGTCTCAGGTGAGGAGGCACTCCCTCCCCAAACCCTTCTATGCACACCCATCATCTAATAGAGGGGTCTCAGTGGAAAGGCAAGTCCTTTTACACCCTACTACACACACCCATCATCCAAGAAAGAGGTCCCAGCAGAGGAGTCAGGCCCTCCTCAAACCCTACTACGCACTTCTGTCATCCAAGATATGGTGATGGGTATCAGGGAAGAGACCAGTCCCTCTCTGCAGCCTAATATGCACATCCCTGATCTGAGAGAAAGGTTGCAGCAGAAAGGATAGTCCTTTCCCACACCCTACGATGCACACCCGTCATCCAAGAGAGTCGTCTCAGCATAGAGGCTGGTGACTACACACACCCAACTACATGCACCTGTCATCCACAATAGAGGTCCTAGCTGATGGGCCTGTCCCTCTCCAAACCCTAATATGCACTTCTCTCATCCAAGAGAGAAGTCTCCGCTTAGAGGCCAGCCCCCCACACCCTATTATGCACAAGTCATCTAAGAGAGGGATCTTAGCGAAGAGGCCAGTTTCTCTACACACCCTAATATGCACACCTATCATCTAAGAGAGAGGTCTCAGCCGGGAAAGCACTTCCTACCCAAACCCTACTATTCACACCTGTCATCAAAAGAGGGGATTTAGCAGCTAGGCCAGTCCTTCTACTTACCTGACTATGCACTTCCGTAATTGGAGACATAGGTTTCAGTGGAGAGGTCAGTTCCTCCCGACGCCCTACTATGTACACCCAACATCCAAGATTGGGGTCTCAGCAGAAAGGCTACTCCCTCCCCACATACTACTATGCATGCTTATCACTCTGTGAAGGGGTGTTAGTAGAGAGGTTAGTCAATTCCCACACTCTACTACGTGCACCTGATGCCCTGGAGAAAGCTGTCAGCAGAGAGACTGCACACACCCTACTATGCACATCTGTCTCAGAAAGGTCTAGTCTCTCTCCACACCCTAACACACACATCCATCATCCCAGAACGAGATCTCAGCAGAGATGCAAGTCCCTCTACACATCCTGCTATGCACACCCGTCATTCAATAGAAGGGTCTCACTGGAGAGGCCAGTCCCTCCACACACCCTACTATGCATACCTGTAATCCAAGAGAGAGGCCCCAGGTGATGGGGCCAGCCCCTCCTCAAACCCTACTACGCTTCTCTGTCATCCGAGAGGTGATGATGGGTATCAGCAGAGAGGCTAGTCTCTCTGCTCACTCTGCTATGCACACCCATCATCTGAGAGAGAGGTCTCAGCAGAGAGGCCAGTCCCTCCTCACACCCTACTATGCATAGCTGTCATCCAAGAGAGAGTTATCTGCTTAGAGGCCAGCCCATCCCTACACCCTCCTATGCACACGTCATTGAAGAGAGGGGTTTCAGCAGAGGCCAGTCCCTCCACACACCTACTATGTACATCCATCATCTAATAGAGAGGTCTCACAGGGGAGAGCACTCCTTCCGCAAACGCTACCATACACACCCATCATCCAAGAGAGGGGTTTCAGCAGAGAGGCTAGTCCTTCCACACACCCTACTATGCACTTCCATCATGTGAGAGAGAGGTCTCAGCGGAGAGGCTAATTCCTCCCCAAACCCTACCACACACACCCATCAGACCAGAAAGAGGTGTCAGCAGAGATGTTACTCTCTCTGCACATCCTACCATACACATCCGTCATCCCAGAGTGGGAACTCAGCAGAGAAGCACGTTACTCTAGAATTCCTACTATGCACACCCATCATCTAAGAGAAAGGTCTCAGTAGAGAATACACTCCCTCCCCAAACCCAACTATGCACACCCGTGATCTAAGAGAGAGGTCCCAGCTGAGAGGCCAGCCCCTCCTCACACCCTACTATGCACATGTCATCTAAGAGAGGGATCTTAGCGGAGAGGCCAGTTTCTCCACACACCCTAATATGTACACCCGTCATCTAAGAGAGAGGTCTCATCGGGGAAAGCTCTTCCTATCCAAACCCTACTATTCACACCTGTCATCCAAAAGAGGGGATTTACCAGAGAGGCCAGTCCTTCTACTTACGTGGCTATGCACTTCCGTAATCTGAGACAGAGGTCTCAGTGGAGAGGACAGTTCCTCCCCACGCCCTACTACGTAACCGGACATCCAAGAGAGGGTTCCCAGCAGAGAGGTTAATCCCTCCCCAAACACTACTATGCATGCTTATCACTCTCTAGTGGAGAGGTTAGTCCCTATCCACACTCTATGACATACACCTGACGCCCTGGAGAAAGCTGTCAGCAAGAAAGACCATTCACTACATACACCCTACAATGCACATCTGTCTCAGAAAGGTCTAGTCTCTCTCCACGCCCTACTACACATACCCATCACCCCAGAAAGAGATCTCAGCAAAGATGTAAGTCCCTCTAGACATCCTACTATGCACACTCGTCATTCAATAGAAGAGTCTCAATAGAGAGACCAGTGCCTCCACACACCCTACTGTGCATACCTGTAGTCCATGAGATATGTACCAGGTGATGGTGCCAGTCCCTCCTCAAACCCTACTACTCTTCTCTGTCCTCCGAGAGATGATGATGGGTATCAGTGGGGAGGCCAGTCCCTCCTCACACCCTACTATGCATAGCTATCATTCAAGAGAGAAAGTGCTCAGCTTAGAGGCCAGCCCATCCCCACACCCTCCTATGCACACGTCATCAAAGATAGGGGTTTAGCAGAGAGGCCAGTCCCTCCACACACCTATTCTGCAAATTCATCATCTAATAGAGAGGTCTCTGAGGGCAGAGCACTATTTCCCCAAACCCTACTACGCACACCTATCACCCAGTAGAGGAGTTTCAGCAGAGAGGCAAGTCCTCCCACACAACCTACTAGGCACTCCTCTCATGTGAGAGAGAGGTCTCAGCAGAGACGCTAATTCCTCCCTAAACCCTACCACACACACCCGTCAAAGAGAGGTGTCAGCAGAGATGCTACTCTCTTTCCTCACCCTACTACACACATGCGTTATCCCAGAGAGGGAATTCAGCAGAGAAGCAAGTTCCTCTAGACATTCTACTATGCACACCCATCATCTAAGAGAAAGGTCTCAGTGGAGAATGCACTCCCTTCCCAAACTCAACTATGCACACCCGTTATCTAAGAGAGAGGTCCCAGCAGAGAGGCCAGTCCCTCCCCACAGCCTACTATGCACTCTCGTCATCTGAAAGAGAGTTCTCAGCAGAGAGGTCAGTTCCTCCTTACACCTTACCATGCACACCTGGCATACAAGAGAGGGTCTCACTGGAGAGACCAGTCCCTCCCCACATCCTACTATGCACACCGATGATCGAAGAGAGAGGTCGCAGCAGAGGGGCCAGTCCCTTCCTGCACCCTACTATGCACTTCTGTCATCCAAGAGAGAGGTCTCAGCAAAGAGGCCAGTCTCTCCCTACACCCTATTACACACACATGTCCTCCAAGAGAGGGGTATTAGTAGAGAGGTAAATCCCTCCACACACCCTAATACGCACATGCATCATTTGAGAAAGCGATCTTAGTGGAGAAGCCAGTTCCACCTCACACCCTACTACGCACACCAGGCATCCAAGAGAGGGGGTCTCAGTAACAAGGCCAGTACCTCTCCAAACTACTGTGCACACCTGTCTTCCAATAGAGGGGCCCCTGTGAAAAGGCCAGACCCTACAGACACCCTACTATGCACACACTTCATCTGAGAGAGAGTCACAGCTGAGTGGCCAGTTCCTCACCTCACCCTACTACGCACACCTATCATTCAAGAGAGAGATCTCTGTGGAGATGCAAGTCCCTCCCCACACACTACTATGCATGGCTATCACCCTGTAGAGGGTTGTTAGTGGAGAGGTTAATCTCTTCCCACACTGTACTATGCACGCCTGTCTCAGTGGGGAGAGTTCCTGTTAGAGGCCAGTCACTCCTTACATAGAACTATGCATACATGTCATCCAAGACAGAGGTCTCAGCAGAGGCACCAGTTCCCCCATACCATACTCTGCACATTTTTCACCCAAGGGAGAGGTAAGATCAAAGAGGTCAGTCCCTCCTCACAACCTACTGTATACCCATTTTTGCACACCCGTCATCTGAGAGAGAGATCTCAGTGGAGATGCCAGTCCCTGTTGATGCCCTACTACAGACACCCATTATCCAAGACTGAAATTTTAGCAGAGAGGCCAATCGCTGCCCATACCCTACTACGTATGCCAGTTACCCTAGGGAAAGGTCCCAGCTGAGAGGCCAGTCTCTCCCCACTTTCTTCTAAATATACTTGTCATACAGGAGAGAGATCTCAGTGGAGAGGCCAGTCCTTCCCCAAAGTCTAGTAGGCATACCTGTTGCTTGGGAAAGAGGTGGCAGTGGAGAGGCCAGTCCCTCCCCACAACTTACTATGCACCCTCACCATCCTGAGGAGAGGTATTAGTGGAGAGGCCACATCTCTATAATCCCTACTATGCACTCCCATTCACATGGGGTGAGGTCTCAGTGAGATGTTAGTCCCTCCCCACATTCAACTATGCACACCCATCATTAAAGATAAAGAGTGGCCAATACCTTCCCACACCAACTATTTCACTCTTGGGAGACATATCATCGGAGAGTGTAGCCTGTCCCTATTGCCTACTACCTATTATAAATATCTGTCATCCTGGGGAAAGGTCTGCACGGAGAGACCGATCTCTCCCCACATGCTAGTATGTATGCCTGTTACACTCAGGAGAGATCACAGCAGAGAAGCCATTCCCTCCCCACCGCCTACTATGTTCACGTGTCTCCATGGCGAGAGCTATCTGTTAGAGGTCAGTCTTTCCTCACATTCACCTATGCAAACCTGTCATCCAAGAGAGAGGTCTCAGCCGAGAGGTCAGTCCCTCAGCACACGGTACTATGCACACCTGTCATCCAAGAGAGAGGTGTCAGTGGAGAGGTCAATTCATGTGTACACCCTACTGCTACATCAATCTTTATGTTACTCAATTAGCAGTCTGTTAAAATGTGATAACCTCAGGGTCTAGTATTTCTCTAGAAGATTCTACACACACCCTTTACTCTGTTCTGAGTTGTCACTAAAGAAGGCTGTCTTTGTAAAACCAATAATACATGTGCTTCACTCAGAAAAAACATCTTTGTAGAGGGGTGATTTAACCAGCTTTTTACACCAAGCATTTGCTCTCTGTAGAGGTGTCAGTAGAGTGGGTATGTTGTCATAAAACTAAAGCATTCGATCTGCACTCTGTGAAAATTTGGTAGCAAAAGGCCTTGTGTTTCTCTAAAACTTTCTACACTGATCTATTGCGGTGTTCAGAGCAATAAACAGAACACCTGCTGTTTGTAAACCCATATAGCACAGGAACTACTATTTCTCTAAATCCTTTTACACAGAGCGTGTCTCTTTGCTGAGGTATTAATAGAGAGGCTGCTGTTACTGAGTTGTATGAGATAGAATCACTGTTTTATCAAACCAAACTCGGCCATACAGAATGCATAACATGTTGAAATGTACTAGCACAGGGCCTGGTTTTTCTGTTAAATCTTTAGCACAGCCTGTTCATTCTGCTCAGAGTAATCACTAGCGAGGGTGATGTCACTGTAGTGAACCAAGAACCCTATCCACTCAGGGAAAAACATCTGTACATGGGGATGACTTTCTCTACAAAGCCTTTCACATCAGCCTTCACCCATAAGAGAGGTCTCACCAAACAGGCAGTGCTAAAATCAAACAAAACATTTCCCCATACACACTTGGGGAGTAGTGTGGCTCACTGGTTAGAGGCAGCAGGCCTGAGAGCAGAAGTCAGCCCGGGACCAGGGTTCAATTCCCGACGCGGCAGGGTTGTGGACCTTGGTCAGCGGACTCGATAATTCTCGCTTCGGTGCTTACTCTAATCAGGGGTTCCACTCGGCAACTCTGGGCATTAGCTTGCCTAATCTCCACAACTGCCCCACCAATTCCGGGGATGCCTGGCTCCACCTTGGGGACTCCCAGCAAGGGACCATCCCACAGGGAAAGCCAGGACGGGTTCCCCAGAGTTATACAGCGCCGGGACGCCCCGTTGCTGGGGCAGCTGTGCGCTTTACAAGTGTACTACACACACACACACACACTTATAAGAAAAGGAACTACTCGTTCATCAAACTGTACCACACATAATCTTCACCTTTTAAAATGTGATAACACACAGCCTTGTGTTTCCATGGACCCTTGTACAAAGATTCTTTACCCTTCCGAAGTATCAGTAGGCAGCTCTGTGTAAATTGAACCAAACAACCTGTTCACTCTGAGAAAAGGTCCATAAAGAGAGATGAATTGATCACTAAATCCCCTCACACCCACCATTTAACCTGTACAGAGGTTTCAACAGGGATGGTGTTTTTATAAAATTGAACGATTCACTCTCTTTAGACTTGCATGAGAAGAGTTACTCTTTCATAAAACTACTACACACAAATGGTACACTGTTTAAATGGGCTACCAGAGAGCATAGTTTTCCTCTAAAACTTTGAATATTAACTCTTTTCTCTGTTCAGAGGTATCAGTAGAGACCTTGCTGTCTGTAAACCTATTCATACACTATCTTCTCTCAGAGATAACATGTTTGCGGAGGGCTGAATTACTCACCAACGTCTTTTATACCCAGTCTTTACCCTATACAGAGCTTTTCATAGAGATGGAATATTGTGATAGAAGTGAGCCATTCACTTTATATAGGTTGATATCGCCACACGCAAATCCTTCGGAACCCCGTTCCTCGTATTCGGACGCTAGAATACACTCATCATCTGTATCTCGAGAATTCCCCACATCAGGAGGTCTTTTCCAGATATATAAAAGTATCGTCCTTTTTCTATATAAGATTTTAAAACGTCAACGTCAGCGTTCCGAATTACAAGTGCGGTTGAATTCATCAGCTAATCAGAACTCAACCATATAAAACATTGTTGAAAAATTGAGCTAGGCTGATTTCGAGAGCTGATCAGAATTTTAGCCACATCAAAATATCCATGAGACATTTTCATTCCTACTGCCGTACTTGAGATAATTTCCGGTACGAAGAATTACTCATTTTTCACCTAAGAGCCTGAGGCCTGCATCCTAAATAAAATCATCGATAATCATACTAGCTCTACAATACGTTTTAGAATGAGAATATACTGTGGCTCCTCCAGAAGAAGGCGCTGGTCGCCAAAACGCGCGTCGAGAACAATATATTAATTCTGCCACTTTTTTTTATATTTGTGATAATCTTGATAGTGTTTTGCCAATTGATTTATTTTAAGTTTAATTTTCCTGTATTGTGATGCATTTTCTCAAGGTCTTAATTCAGATTGTTCTGTCTAAAGCCTTGGCTGTTTTTAGTATGTATATTATTAAATGTTAGAAACTGACCCTGTGTAGTCCCACCTCTTTTTTATTTGTTAGCTTGACATTTTGTAATACCATAGTGCCTAGGTTGTTTTATTTCATTCACTCTGAGAAAAGGTCCATAAAGAGAGATGAATTGATCACTAAATCCCCTCACACCCACCATTTAACCTGTACAGAGGTTTAAACAGGGATGGTGTTTTTATAAAATTGAACGATTCACTCTCTTTAGACTTGCATGAGAAGAGTTACTCTTTCATAAAACTACTACACACAAATGGTACACTGTTTAAATGGGCTACCAGAGAGCATAGTTTTCCTCTAAAACTTTGAATATTAACTCTTTTCTCTGTTCAGAGGTATCAGTAGTGACCTTGCTGTCTGTAAACCTATTCATACACTATCTTCTCTCAGAGATAACATGTTTGCGGAGGGCTGAATTACTCACCAACGCCTTTTATACCCAGTATTTACCCTACACAGAGCTTTTCATAGAGATGGAATATTGTGATAGAAGTGAGCCATTCACTTTATATAGGATTATATTACAAAAGCTTAATTTTACATCAAACTTTACCTTACTAAATCTGCACTCAGTTAAACTGTCATAACACAGGGTGTAGTTTTTCTCTGAGACCTTGTGTACACACCGTTTACTCTGCTCAGAGATATCAGTAGAGAGCTTGCTGTTTGTAAAGCTGTTAGACCTTACACCATTGGCGTGGGTTTCCCCTGCATTTTTGCCTTTGCCTCCTGTGTTTTTGATGTGTGTTGGACTCCGTTTTTGATGGTCTAGATCAGGGGTACTCATAGTACGGCCCACGGGCCGCTAGCGGCCTGGCAAGCCTTCCTTGGGGGCCCGCGGACCTTGCAGAAATGTACCAGTTTAAAAAAAAAAAATTTTCAAGAGTGTCAGTAAACACCGCCGGTTGATGCAGCCTGGACTCGGAGAGGCTCTGCTCTAGGAGATTTCAGCCATAGAGTGGAGCTGCAGGGGCCTCAGAAGAGGTGAAACAGAACAAAGCCTCATTAACAATTTAAAGGTCTTTTAAAGACCTGTAAAGTGCTCCGGCTGTGTGCGCTCCAGGCAAGCTGTCTCATCCCGGGCTACCACACAGGGGTGGGGGAGGGCGGGTGACAATTGTTGGACAATTACAGTGATCAGGACTCAAAGACAAACCCCATGACTGATTGAACCGATGAACTTAGACATCACTCTGCGCAGCTCGTGCTCCCATGAGTAGCATTTGTTTTATCGACACTGAAGGGATGAAAGTCTGAATCAGCCCAGCCTTATTAGGAATCTCTGCCCTCCGGATTACACCTGATCTCTGCTGCAGCGGTCCAGCTGGCTCTCGTGCACCCTCTACATTAGGGTGTCATTAATAATGTGGTGCAGATTTTGGGAAGGCTGGGGAAGGTGGTTCGATGTGTGCAGCAAAGAGCTCTTGCTTTTCGTGATATTTCTAATAGACTTATTACACCTCACCTAGACAGAGATAGGGAGATGGAGAGAGAGGGAGAGAGTCAGGAGAGGGCGATGGAGGGAGGGTCAGGGGAGGGCGAGGGAGGGAAAGACAGAGGGAGGGAGGGACAGACAGAGGGAGGGAGAGACAGAGGGAGGGAGGGAGACAGAGAGAGGGAGGGAGACAGAGAGAGGGAGACAGAGAGGGAGGGAGACAGAGAGGGAGAGAGGGAGGGAGACAGAGAGGGAGGGAGAGAGAGAGAGGGAGACAGAGAGGGAGGGAGATAGAGAGGGAGAGAGAGAGAGAGGGAGACCGGGAGGGAGGGAGACAGAGAGATGGAGGGAGACAGAGAGGGAGAGAGAGAGAGGGAGGGAGACAGATGGAGAGAGAGGGAGGGAGACAGAGAGAGGGAGGGAGAGAGACAGAGAGAGGGAGGGAGACAGAGAGAAGGAGGGAGACAGAGAGAAGGAGGGAGACAGGGAGGGAGGGAGAGGCAGGGAGGGAGAGAGACAGAGAGAGGGAGGGAGAGAGACAGATGGAGGGATGGAGAGGGAGGGAGAGGGAAGGAGGGAAGGAGACAGAGAGAGGGAGGGAGAGAAAGAGAGAGGGAGGGATGGAGACGGAGAGAGGGAGGGAGAGAAAGAGGGAGGGAGATTGAGAGAGGCAGGGAGATAAAGAGAGAGGGAGGGAGACAGAGAGAGGGAGGGAGACGGAGAGCGAGAGGGAGGGAGACGGAGAGCGAGAGGGAGGGAGAGAGAGGGAGGGAGAGAGAGAGGGAGGGAGGGAGAGAGAGAGAGAGAGGGAGGGAGACAGAGAGAGAGAGAGGGAGGGAGAGAGAGAGGGAGAGAGGGAGGGAGGGAGAGGGGGGCGAGACAGAGAGAGTCAGGGAGGGAGACAGAGAGGGAGAGAGCTAGAGAGGGGGAGGGAGCCAGAGAGAGGGAGGGAGCCAGAGAGAGGGAGGGAGACAGAGAGAGGGGGGGGGGAGAGAGAGAGGGAGGGAGGGAGACAGAGAGAGGGAGGGAGAGAGAGAGGGAGGGAGGGAGACAGACAGAGGGAGGGAGGGAGACAGAGAGGGAGGGAGAGAGGGAGACAGACAGAGGAAGGGAGGGAGACAGATAGAGTGAGGGCGATAGAGGGAGGGAGACAGAAAGAGGGAGGGAGGGAGACGAGGGAGGGAGGGAGACGAGAGAGGGAGGGACGGGGACAGAGAGAGAGAGGGAGGGAGGTAGAAAAAGAGAGAGAGGGAAGGAAAGAAAGAGAGAGAGGGAGGTAGGGAGACATATGTGTGTATGCTGGGTCTGGTGGCTCAGTGGACGAAGACATCCGCTGCAGGTGCCTGTGTTCAACCTCATGGTCACAGGTTTTTTTTGGATCGAGCACCGCCCCCTCTCTCACTGACCACGCCCCCACCGGTGCGGCCCTCGGCCACAAAACACACTGTAGATTTGGCCCCTGAGAGAAAGTTTGTGAGTACCCATGGTCTAGATGTTCTGGGCACTTTGTCCTGCTGTTCAGTGCTAAAGTGCAAGTGCCCCCTTTGTAAATTATTGTTATGGATTTGTGATTCCATGATTGGCATATTTGATTTACTAGTCAGTCCCTATTACACTGCATTGTGTGTGCCCAGGGCCTGTAAATCAAATGCTGCTAGTGGACTGCAGCACTGATTCTGCCACCCACTTAAACAGACTGTAAATGTAACTCTGTCCTGCCATTGGAGAGCCTGTGTGCAGTCTAGTACTGCCATGTCGACTTGGCAAGTGTACCCACTTGCCAGGCCCTAACCTTCCCTTTTCTTACATGTTAGTTGCCCCTAAGGTAGACCCAAGGTACCCTTGTAGGCAAGGTGCAGTATATGTGAAAGGTAGGACATGCTCTGGCATGTGTGGCATGTCCTGATAGTGAGATACTGTAAATTTTGGTTTTCACTATTTGCAAGGCTACCTGTTCGCATAGGATACAATGGGGGTTTGTTCATAACATCTTATAAACATAACTGCCCCTGGGAACCAGGTAGGAATATACATTTTAGTATACCTGAACTCAGAATGTTAAAATGCATCTTTTAGTGAGGTGAATTTCACAATCTGTGATTAAAACCGCCCCTTTTAGAAAGTAGGTATTTTCTTGCTTAGCCATCCAGTGTGCCTCTGCTAGGGTTGTGTATTGCATGTCTGGCTTTGGAGGACAGGGGCTGGGGAAGAGCAGTGGCTCCAGAGAGCCTGATGAGTCAGGGCTGGGCTGAATAGACCTGGGCTGAATTTAGAGTAGGGGGAGGAGATTTCCTTTCCCCTGAATGAGACTGGTCTGCCTTCCACAATGCTGTCCCCACCTCCTGCCAGGATGATGCACCAATGTGGACAGAACTGGTTTTGGCTGGGCACAGACACTCTCTGCCTTCAGAGAACAAAGGATGTTTGTTTATAAAAAGAGGAGCCCAGACTCCAGACTTTTAGATCACTTCTGGGAAATCAAGAGGATCCTTTGCCAAAGAGACGAGCCAGAGAAGCTGAGGAGGAATACTGCCCCTTTGCTGCTTGCTGTCTGGGGTTGGCCTGCAGTGGCTACTTGCTGTCAAGGAAAGGAGAAAAGGACTTTGCTGTTTGCTGTGTCCCCATCTTGATGAAGATCTCCAAGGGCTTAAAACTGAGCTTGCCTCCTGTTCTGAAGTCTTAGGGACTTCACCACCAGCTCCCCTGAACTGCCTTGCTGGGACTTCTGACCTGCAAAGAGGTGCCTGCCGTTGTTCTGGGCCTCTAGACAACTGTTTTCCGCTGGGAGCTGGAGAATCCATGCAACGTTGAGAAGGGAGACGCATCTGCACCTATTTCCAATGCATCGCCGAAGAAACTGTTGCAGCGCCTGCCGCGGCTCAAGAAATCGCATTGCATTGAGTGCAATGATCTCCGAAGTCAAAGATCACCGCACCGATTTCGACGCAAAGCCTGCTGTGCAGCTGCAAGAGTTGACGCATCGTCAAAGATCATCACATCTAGGATCCAAGGGCCAGATGTAGGAGCCCTAATACCGGTCGGTAACGGCCGAATTTGGCCATTACCGACCGGTATTTGGGTTTTCAGATGTAGGGGCCATTATTTTACAGAATCGGTAAATTTACCGATTCGGTAAATTTACCGATTCTGTAAAATACCGAATCGGTAATTTTACCGATTCGGTAAATCCAAATGTAGGTGACACTCCTGAGAGTGCCACAGGTCCTTAAGAGTCGGTATTTTACCACACAATCCTATTGTGTGGTAAAATACCGAATCCAGGTGTGCATGCACATCTGTGCATTCACACAGTGCAATGTCACACACAGACATGCCCTTAGGGCATGTATGTGTGCCACATGTCACACTTGCCTTTACTTGGGGTGCTAGAGGGTGTCAAAGTGACACCCCTTGCACCCTTGCAACATTCGGTATTTACCGATTCGGTAAATACCGAATCGGTATTTCCCGTTGATTCCTATGGGCTTCACAGCCCATAGGAATCAATGGGGAAATACCGATTTGGTATTTACCGAATCGGTAAATACCGAATGTTACCGATTCGGTAATTCAATTTTAAAAAATAGCTACATCTCCCTCCTTCATATTTACCGATTCATAAATACCGAATCGGTAAAATTCGGTATTTATGAGTCGGTAAATTGAAGTTACCTACATCTGGCCCCAAGTCTGTTGCATCATTGGGGACGCAGTAAGAAACAGACCCATCACCTCTCCCTGCAGTAAAAACTGATGCATCACCTCCTCTCGGGTAAGGAACCAACACATCACCTTCCCAGTGCTACATTAAGTCACCGAAGCATTTCTTTCCCTGGAGCAAGGAACCTATGCATCACCTTCCCTGAGTGTAAGGAACGGAGGCATCACTGTTTCGTTTGTTTGCATGATGCAAACAACACTGCTTTACACACTGCCTCTGAGTTAAGCCTGTCTGCTCATGCCAAGCTACCAAGGGGGTGAGCAGGGGTTATTTTAGAAGTGTGTCCCCCTTACCCTGACTAGAAGCAAGGGTTCCTATTTGGAGAAAGGTACCTACCTCTACCAAATATAGACCCCCATTTCTAACAAAAGTCATGTAAAATAGCATTTAGTATTCCTCTCAAGTCTTCTACACAGAGCTGCAGTTCTCCGCTGAGGTGTGCCTAGAGAGGCTTCTGTTGTAGAGTAATGTCAGATAGGATCACTGTTTTATCAAACTCTACAATACAGAATATATAGTATGTTGAAATCTACTAGCACAGAGCCTATTTTTTCTCTGAATCATTTTACACAGACTGTTTATTCTGCTTAAAGAAATCACTAGAGAGGGTGGTTCTACTATAGTGCCCTAAAAAATCTTATTCACTCAGAGAAAATATGTTTACACAAGGATGATTTTATCAGTAAATGCTTTCAAACCCAGCCCCTATACAGAAGAGAGGCCTCACCAGAGAGGCCATGTTGTAAAAAAAAGTTAATTTAGGTTGTTTAAAGGTGTAGAAAAGGGAGACACTCTTTCATGAAGCTTTGCAATATAGAATCTGCACTCTCTTAAAATGTGGAAATACAAGCATTAGTGTTTCTTTTAATCATTCTAGCTAAACTTGTCAGTATTTTTAAATGTGTCACTAAAAAAAGTGTACTTAGTAAACTGAACCATTCATGATTCAATTTTTTTGCCATAACTCTGTGAGAAAGATACATTTTAATGTGTTGTTTAATTTCTGTGTAAGACTTGTAGTCAATTGAAGATACCAGAGAAAGTGCAGAAAAAGAAGAAGAAAAAACAAAGTTGTTATAAATAAGTCTCCAAACATGTAACACAGCCACATGAAAGAAGAGATGGTAAAAAAAGACCGAAATCAAGTAAGAACACCCAGTCTCTTATTAAAAAAAATAATATCATGTAAACTTTCTTCTGCAGGTTAACTAGTAATGAAGCTTTTCAACAGCAACGAAAAATTAGTATTGTTTTAAAAAAAAACACACACAATACCAGAAAAGGAACAGAGCAACCAGACAAATTTAAGAAGGAAACATTTAAAGAACTTCACTAGAAGTTCTTCCGCAGAAGATTAGTGTCAAATGTTATGAGGTGCATGAAGACAGTGAAAGTAGAAAAGCATTGGAAAAGCAGAGGGAGTTTGCTGTGTGTTTTGTTGATAAGGCCATTGTATTAAAGATAAAGCTGTTTATACTAATTTTGAACAGAATGCAATGTTTAGATAAACTGGTTAATTTGCTTAAAAAAATTCTCAAGAGGTGCACGTTAGCAAAGCAACCTTTGCACTATTTTCAATGGAGAGTGGAACCCCACTTCCAGTAGTGAGGAATGTTTATTGAGGAAAGTTATTTAAAGGAAAATAAGTTAGTGTCTGTAATTGACAGAGATGCTAAGGCATATGCAATGAATGAAGGTAGACAAATGAGAAAGAAAAAATTGTGCTGAGAATAGTAGAAGAAGAAATAACCAATGAAGTATTAGATCAATGTCCTTGACAACCAGTTTTTGAGTGGAAGTGTAGGAAAGTGTGCAACATAAGACAACAGTCTATTGACAAACTTAGGGACTTTTTAAACAAGTACAGCAGAGGAACTGTGAGAGAAAAAATCATGCTAATCCAATGATTTGATCTTTGTCGAGTTAGGAGACTGACAAATCTTCAAGGGCATTTATTGGCTTGCTTATCACTACAGATCTGTGATAGTACTTTCTATCTCATAAGGATGCTGTGTGTGTACCATAATAAAAAGCATAATCTAGTAGGAAGATTGTATTTTGTGAAAAGTCCACCTCTTTACCTTCAAAAACTAAATGAAATGTTATTAAGAGGTAGTCATTTGCAAGTAATTTCTGTTATAGATGATATTCAGGTAACTTACTTTGGGCCTGAAAACCAAACTGAAGAGAATGAGACGCCTATGAAGACCAAACACAGTTTTGAAAAATGTAAAAAGGAAACTGATGCATTTGCATCAACAACTGCAGATATCTCTGACAAAGTCTGTGTGTATTGTAGGCAAACCCACTACAGATCACAAACCCAAAAAACATGATATTTATGGAAAGACAGAAGATAGTGATCTAGTACACTGTTTTATACTGGCTCTTTTACTGCTAGCAGTTTGACGTATGCATAAACCAGATTGTCAGTAAATATTGTATTGACAAACTGGATGATTATAAAAGGCATGCTAGTGGTGTTCGTAATAAATTGGAAGTTTTTACAATTCCTGCTGATCTTTAAAACCTCAACGTCTACGAGAGTATTGTCATACAGACAGTGTATCCCTTCCAAGCAGTTGTTGGATGGGAGACCAAAAATATGAAACAACCTCGTTCTGAAGCATTAAAAGGTCCCTAAGGTAAAGTTGTGTATTTGCCTTTGAATATGAAGGAGAATATTGAAACTACAGGTATAGATCGAGAAGAAAAAGATCCACTAGTGGTTCTAGAAAATGGAGTGCCTTCTAAAGATAAAACTATTTGGCAGGAAATTGTAAGCATTGATAGGGTTAAGAAAGCTTTGCAATATCTTAAATTAGAAAATGTGTTTTTCAAAGAAGTTGATGTAGAGCATGGGTACTCACAAACTTTTTCCCAGGGGCCCATGGTGTGACCGAGGACAGCAGTGATGCCAGCAGGGGGTGTAAATTGAGTGAGGGAACCAAGCCATATATATCTAGTGGCTGTCTTTACAAATCAAGTTGTTCCTAAAGTTAAGGGCCTAGTTTCTTCCTTGCCCTAACTGCAATTAACCTTTAAATATGTGTTTGCTGTATCTTTAACTTTATTTTTCATGTTAGTGCTGACTCGAGTAAACTGCAGCCCAGTGCTGCTGCTGCCCAGGGGGCCGCATGTAAAGGTCAGGAGGGCCGCATACTTTGTATATAACTTATGTAGAGGGGACATGTTGCTTGAGTCAGAACAGCATATTTTTACCGTAGCTGCTTCTGCCCAGTTTGAAAAAGTTGACTTAGGCAAAGCAGAAGAAATATATGCACATTATAGCAGTCATCCTCAAATCAAATCAAAACAAGCTTTATTCGGTATAAAGATATATATCCATAAAAGTATTCTACAATAAAATCATCTCACATAAAAAACATACAATTTAATCTCACAGATTTTTACCAAAGCACAATTCTTTACAAAAATAAGCACTGTATGACTTCAAGTATTAACAGGTATGAACAGGTAGGGATTTTGTGTCAGCACCAGGGATCAACAAAATACATATAATTTAATATTCAAATGTTAGGATGAAACTTCTCTTTAATCATCAATTTAGCGATTCCAGATAACAAAGTTCCTTTCTACTTTTGATTGCCATCTGTGTAAAAAGGATAACCGCGTTACATATTGATGCATCCTCAATGTTACAGACATGATAAATAGCAATTTTATAAGTGTACAGCCTATTAGTAATAAATATTGGGCATAAAAAGAATTTTCTGATGTCCCGATAAAAATTACAGAAAAGTATAAAATGCAGGGAACTCTGAGGATTCTTACCATCACACGGGCACCTTGGTAAATTATGGCTACACTTACCCATTTCTGCGAATGCTACTTCAAAGTGGAGTGTACTCAGCCTTAGTCTTGTCAAATATAATCTATGCTGTACATTTCTTGTAAAGATAAGATACGATTGGGTCCCCAAAAAAATTGGTCCTTCACAATAAAATGTAACACTTGATTTCTTACTGAGTTCAGCAAACCTCTTATTTACTCTCGATTGCAAAAAAACTCCTCTTAAGCTCATTTTTACTGTGAGTCTGGATGCTCGTGTGCTCTTTAAGGCTAACATTCATGTTGCATTCTGCTAGTAGACCACCACTATAGTGCAACCATGTTATATCCCTATAATGATCTAATTTGAGGCAATCCAAAAAGACTTCTTTAGTAAAATGGGCTTCTTCTATTGGCCCGTATTCGATGCCACTAAGTGAGGGCCGCTACATTAATCAGGTCACTCATATATGGTACATCTAGCTCCTTGTGTACTATATAGTTGGTGTTGAGTTTGTGACCGCTAAAACCCTTCTCCAAAATTTATTCTCAAGTGTTTGTATAGGAGAAGTATCAGCCTCTTTTCTGTGAGAATCTAAAAAGACCCTCACTTACTAACTTTAGTTTACAGGAATTTACATGAGCAGTCCATGAACCTTTGCTATTAAAAAGTAACCCTAAATAAGAAAAGGTGGGTGTCCTCTCGATAAAAATTCCCCCAACTTTATGATTTCTACATTTTCTTTTCCTTTTCCCTCATGTCATGACCAATATCTTGTTACGGTTAATTTTTCGATCCCTTATGGTCATGAAGTTGGTGAAATTATCTATTAAAAGTTGGAGGCCATTTGCAGTCCTCGATATTAGGACTGCATCATCTGCATACAATAAAACTGGGGTAACACGTTTATTAATAACAGGGGCATCAGCTTGCAAACTCTGTAATAAATAATCAACGCCATTAATATAGAGGGAAAATAAAAGAGGGGAGAGGACGCAACCTTGTCTAATTCCTCTAGTAACTTTAAAGTGCGGAGTGCATTCCCCATTTTGGCCATAATGTATTTTTGAGCTAAGATGGGCATATATCTGTGATAAAAAAATGTATAATATCCCCGGGGGCACCCATCTCTACTAAAGTTTGCCATAACTTGGCATGGTTTACCAAGTCGAACACACTAGAGAGGTCGACAAAACAAAGATGGAGTAAACCTGTTTTTGCCAGTGTGTATTTCCCTATGAGCAACTCGAGGTTCACGCATTGCTCCACTGTTTCAATACCCCTTCTAAAACCATATTGGGCGTCTGTTAAAATGTTTTTATCTTGTATCCAGCATACCAATCTCACTAACAAAACTCTGCCCATTAACTTAGAGGTGGAATCCTGTAGGAATATTGGCCAGTATCATTGTGCGCTACATCGGTCGCCTTTCTTGAATATAGGGGCGATCACACTTTCGGCCCAAGTTGACGGCAACACCCCATTTATACTAGTGTTAAATGAATTAACTAGGATGGGTGACCAAAAATCCACGTCATGTTTAAAAACATCGATTGGAACCCCATCTGGCCCTGCAGCCTTCCCACTTGCACGATTTTTCAAGGCTATATTTAGCTCTGCAATGGTAATTAGTTCTATCCTAGGATTATTTGTCAGAGTAATATAACGATGTTCTTCCATTGTCAAGGACTGTTGTGAGGGAGTAAATATATTTTCAAAGTGAGTTAACCATTCTACTTGTGCGACTAATGTATCAACCCTTACTGGAATAGCATCTTTAAACAGTGGCTGATTGATGGTTTTCCAAAAAAGGATAGAGTTCTTTGTCTCAGCTGCCTGGATCAGATTATCCCAAGCATTTTCCCTTATTTCTATTTTTCTTAAGTTTAAGGCTTGCCTCAATTCTTCCGAAGACAGCGGATTTTTTCCCTATCCCTTGGTTTACTTTTTAGTTCTACCTTCAGATCCCTATTTAATCTAGAACAACAATGGTTGAACCAGCGTGGACAGTCTCCCTGGTTTTCTTGATCTTAATTTTCAATTCGTTCGAAATTGAATCAGAAATAAATTGAAAGGCTATGTTACTAGATGTTGTATCCAGACATTTTCTTAGAAGGTTCTCATTTTTTTACAATATTTTCTCTGCAAAGATTGTGGGATCTACACCTGACCACTTTATATAAATCCCATTTTGGCCTGATGTTTTGATGTTACTTACAAGGGGGGATGTCTTCACTTTATAGAATAATTTAGAGTTTAACAACAATAAAACGGGATGATGATCACTTAGCAAACTGGGTTGTATAAAGCAGTCTTCAACCAAGTTCCTATAGTTTCTATATATTAAAAAGTGGTCAATGCATGAGGACGACCTGGACGCTTCATATATATATTTAACACAAACTCCTTCATGGGGTCCTGGTTCCATAACTTTCAGATTATATTTAATTATAGCATAATTAATGGCCTCACCACATAGATTATGTGGAAAATGAGATATTTGATCACCAAATACCTCTTCATAACCACATTGGTCCCCTGTAGTGTTTACACATAATTTACTATTAAAATCTCCTGCCCAAATTATAATATTATCACCCCTTAGTTTTTTCAAGACTAAGTCCAATTCTACCTCTAGTTTTAAAATTACTTCTTTTCTTATATTATAAAAAATATTATTATAAAAATGAATGAGTACAATATTCTGCTTTCCTTTAGCGGTAAAAACGCGGAGCTGAATGTGCTGTGAATTTAAATAGTTTTTCTTAAGGACCAGAGGTGCTGATATGGAAATTAATACTGCTAGGCCTCCACTTGCTCTTTCAGCCTTGGATGGTACTTCACTAGTAAAAAAAAATTACAATCATTAATATAAAATGCTTCTGTCCCCCAAGTTTCTTGTAAAAGAATTAAAGAGCAATGCTGAATACTTTTTACCCAAAAAGGATTTTGAAGTTTCTTATTGACCCCTGCGACGTTCCATGACATCAGTTGTAATATCCCGGCCAGTGGGTCATCCAAAGGAACAGCCCCAATCTGATTATTCTGCAATGTGGAATCACTACAGACATTAACTTGCGATATTTCCGTAGGGTTTACTTCTGTTCCTTTTAAATGGGTGCAGGAGTTACCTTCATTCAGATTCACCATTATTTTAGGTACTACTTCCTTAGGTATGGCTAGTTGGTTAAAACAACAGGTACTAACATCTAAATTTATGGGTGCTACATCCGGTCAATCAACCTCACTACAGCTTCGATGGGGAGCAAATGTATTAGGCAACTGCAGCCCAGTGCTGCTGCTGCCCAGGGGGCCGCATGTAAAGGTCAGGAGGGCCGCATGCGGCCCCTATGCCATACTTTGAGTATCACTGATGTAGAGGGACATGTTGCCTGTGTCAGAACGGCATAATTTCACAGTAGCTGCTTCTGCTCAGTTTGAAAAAGTTGACTTAGGCAAAGCAGAAGAAATATATGCACATTATAGCAGTCATCCTATACATTAAAGAGACATGGTGGGTGATGCTGTAGAACTGTACCAGATGAAGCAAGCAAAAGGTGAACCAGTGTGGGTGTGGAAAAGAGAACAAAAGCACTGTTTTCCAATTTTGTTCCCTACAGGAGTAGGTGGTTTTTATGGTAAACATTCAGTAAGTTTCCTATATCAGAATATAGATCAACGATACTATATTCTGAAGATCCACAGTTTGGGAAAAACATTCCATATATTTTCCACTTTTTGTTTGAACGTGATTTGTCAGTGCTATTTTATGCTGTGGGACATGTTATGAGAACGGGGACACATTTTAGTGATCACTGTGAGAGATTGTATGGAAAAAGTACAAGGGAAAGATGAGGTACTAGAGAGTAATCTAATGAATATCACAGCTTGCCAAGCTGGTACCAATGAGTATTGGTTCTGCCATCATGGTGAGCTAAAGTGTATGTTACGCAATCTATGTGCACCTATCAGTTTGTCACCTTGAACTGGGGAGAGTATGCTTGGGATAATCTTCATCACTTTCTCAGGCATGCTAATGCAAATATTGCAGGGATGAATTTCAAAGCTCATGGAGAAATCTTTTCTATTGCCCCTGTAAACATTTTTATATACTTAAAGCAGAGATTTAAAGACATTTTCCATTTTATCTGTAGCAAAAAGAGCCCACCACTGGGTGAGAATCTGTACTTTTTCTGGAGAAAAGAATATTGAGCTAGAGGTGTACCACATATACATAGGTTATTGTGGGTGAAAGCTGCACCAAAGTTTAGTGAAGAGACTGATGACTCAGCGTTATCATTCATTGAGCAGGATGCAAATTGTGACATTCCAGAAGTGTCTCAGAGCAGAACCTTTAGGGAACAAGTCTTGCGACTCCCTTCCCATAAATGTGGCAAATATTGTCAATAAAGATACAGAGCAAAAGGGAAATACTACACTAAGGGCCTAATTACGAGTCTAGCGGTCTAAGGACAACCAGACACGTGGCGGCTGTGGCAGTCCAGCCACAGCCACACCGGCGATCTGACCACCCTATTACGAGTAGGGAAGTCAGACCACCATTGCACCACCGCAGCTGCCAGGGAACCACTGTTCACTGATTGTGGTGCAGCAGTGTAGGTGGAGCAATATGCTTGGCGGGACCACTGCTGTCTCGCCAAGCATATTACGAGTTTCCTCTTTGCCTTGATTTTCATGGCGGTTCTTCCTCCATGAAAACTGTGGCAGAGAGGTGGAGACCCAGGTGTGTCTGCAGGGGGGCACGACATGTGCTCCCCTTTGGTCATGCACCACAATTCATGCATGGCATGGACTTTACAGTCCATGCGGAGCAAGAGCTTTGTTTGGTATGCCCATTGAAGTTTCCATTTTCAGAGGCACTGCTGTAGGACCACAAAAAAGCCTGCTATACACTAGAAACACTCATAATCAGTTGGGCAGGCCAACCATGGATTTGGTGATGCAGGAGCAGACCGCTGGCATGGTGGTCCGTTCCCGAACCGCCAAACTCAAAATCAGGCCCTAAGTATAGTTTTGGATTCCCTAGGCATGTAATCTCCAAACAAGAGTGAATCATTTTATGTCTGTAATGAGACACACTGTTACTGGAAAATCACCTAATAACACAAATAATCTAAAATGATCGGAGGCTTTGAAACTTATCAATGTTTACAATCCCGTGATCCTGTACATATGGAATGCCAATGTGGATATTCAGGTTGCAGCAGACAATTCTATTGCAGTTGTTCAACACGTCACTTCAACTATTATTACAAAGCCGGAAAATACAGACATGAAGGTCATATAGGAAGAAATAGCAGCAGATAAGTCTTTCAGCTAAAAGCTTTAAGTTTCAGTTTAAAGATGCTCTCCCACAGAGAGATTGATCTTATGAAGCCTGTGACAAACTCAGTTCCAATAGCTTTTACGGGATATCTAAATCAATAATTCAGGCACGTTTAGGTCAGGCATCAACATGAAACACTGTGTTGAAACCATTTCCTGAAATTCAGTTTCTTGCTGAGTTTGATCCAGAGAGCACCAATATGATGGACATTTATTACCCAAATCAAAGTTTTCATGTAGAAAACCTGTGTTTGTATGAAGCTCTGCAGCACTACACAAACAGAAATAAGATGTATGAAAATTTTGAAAAAGGAAAGTTTGGGGTGAGGGGCTGTAAAGAATATTTAGTAAGACATTCAAACCCAAGCCTGATTAATCATTGTAATCTGAGCTGTCAAACCGGTCAAGAAAAGAGAATTCTTTTACCTGCCTCTTCTTCAACTTTTTAAACTTTGGCATTCAGAGACTGAACTCAGTTCAGTTCAGTTCTTAAACTTTATTCGATTGTTCGTAAAAACATCATAAAAGTGTACAGAATAAACATTGCACATATGAATTATCACAGGATAGGGAAGTACAGGACGTAGCAGAGCTCAATCAATAAAACATGGACTAGCAGCAAAGGTTCAAACTAACATAATGTTAAAAAACCATACTTTTTCTGGCCGTGATTGATTTTAAAATAAAGGTTGTGGTAAAAAAGCATATATCCGGAGTAGCAAGTGCAAATAAGAATCTCATAGCATTACCAGTTGTAGACACAGAATATTTCTTAAACAGGGGTTTGAGGTAGAAAATACGCAGAGATTTATACAGAGGGCATATTAACATAAAGTGCAGCGTGCTTTGCTTAGTAATTCCGTCACATGGACAGGGGGTGGCAGAGTAAATTTTCATTCTCGGGAATGCCACCAAGTTATGCACAATACCTAGTCTCAGCCTTGTAAGAACATATTGATGAGGCTGTCTGGTGATAACTTTTAGGTACATAGGAAAGCCAGTCCCTTCTTCCTTATTAGAGAAATAGAAGGCATGGGTTGAATAATCTCTGGTTTGTTCTTTACGCTTATCATGTTTATGCCTCAGGAAGACACCTTTAACCTCCTGTTTCGATAGAACGATGGCACACATTGGGTCCTCATGTACATCCAAATCGTAGAGTTCCTTAAAGGATGAAGCAAAATACTTTAACCACGGGATCTGGTAGGCGTTATCCAAGCGTAGGCAGTCTTTAATTATTTCTCTGGTAAAGCTGGTTTCGTCCTTGGACCAGATAGATCTCCTTGCCATTAAGGGTCTCAGTCCGATTAGATCAGATATGTAGTCCAACCCTAGTTCTTTATGGGTCAGTTCAATGGATGCCGAAGAAGGGAGGCAGAGGAGTCTTTTAAGAAAAGAATTCTCCAGTAATTGCAAGTCCCTTTGGGTCCAATGTCCCCAGACCCCTGAACCATATAGTGCAATAGATGCACACCTGTGTCGATAAACATTCAGCATGTCCGGTATACGCCGGCTTCCCAATTTAGCAGCAAAACGATATACACTTGAGGAAGCCTTACCATCCTAGCTTTGACATTATGTTGCTCTGGGGACCAGGACCCGCCATTGTTAAAGGTAATGCCCAGATAGCAAAAGTTATTCACAACCTCGATGCAGTTTTTCTTAAAATAAAATGATTTAAGTTGGTTTACCTTTTTACCGCATGCCATGATAAAAGTTTTGGAATTATTAATTTTTAGTTTCTTCCCCTGTATAAAATCATAAAAGCAATTCATAAGTTTCTGAAGGCCTATGGGGGATCTTGAGAGTAAAACGGTATCATCTGCATAAGGCGGCACCGGGATAGATTGTCCCTCAACTTGTGGGGCATCAGCTTGCACTTTTTTCAGTTCCTGCTCAATTGAATTTATGAAAAGGGAAAAAAGCAGCGGGGCCAGGGCACAACCCTGTCTAATGCCAGATTTGACCCTGATCTTCCTCTTACATTCCCCCTCAGGGCCATAGCGGATCTGGGCAGATAAATTAATGTAGAGTCTGGCCAAAAAATGAATAATCGCAGCCGGTGCACCCATTTCGAGTAGGGTTGACCACAACAAAGTATGGTCAACCAAATCGAAGGCAATGGAGAGGTCCGCAAAACAGAGAAACAATGAACCCTGTTTAGCTTTAGTGTATTTTCCTATTAGGAGATCTAAATTAATACACTGCTCGATGGTGCCGAGGCCCTTCCTAAAGCCGTATTGGGAGACGGCAAGGATGTTATTACTTTCGGCCCATTCCTCCAAGCGTAGCAATAAAACCCTACTCATATTTTTTAGTGAGGAATCCAGAAGGGAGATAGGGCGGTAGTTCTTGGCCTCTCCTCTATCTCCCTTCTTGTAGATTGGTATAATTACGGATTCACTCCAAGTAGAGGGGGTAGTATCGTTAACAGCAGCGTTGAATACTTGGGTCAATAGGGGACTCCACAAGGCCAGATCGGTTTTATAAAGATCGATCGGTACCCCGTCTGGACCTGGGGCTTTCCCCCTTTACTTTTACTGATTGCCATGTCAACTTCCTGGAGGGTAATCCCCAACGGTTGGTTGGGTATGGTGGGGTTATTACAGGAGCTATCCTGGACCTTACCATTTGGGTAAAAAATCCCGGTAAAATGTAGGACCCAACTGACCTCGCTAACTTGAGCAGTAAGAACTGGAAATTCCTCCTTCTGGAGAAATGGGCTATTAACAGTACTCCAGAACAGTTTGCTGTCCCGTAGAGCTGCAGCCTTAGTCAGGTCCTCCCAGGCTTGCTCTCTCAGTTCCTGTTTCCTACGCTTCAACTCACAATTGTATTTAGACCTCAGATGTTTAACAGCATCCCTATCTCTCGGGTGGTTAGATAATGCCTTCTTAAGGTCTTGTAGCGCGGACGTACACGCTCTATCAAACCAACCTGACGTGGCCCGCTTAGTTAAACCCTTGGTAATGGTGAGGGATTTTTTAACTATATTACCAAGATCCTCGAAATCGGTTATAATGCGACTTGGGTAGCATCAACTTCAAGGCAACGGGATATCACTTTGGAACCAGCTCCCACAATTTTTTGTAGTAATTTGTCGGATTTATCTCCGCACCATTTGATTCGGAAATCGTTTTGCCTACATGGTGTGATCTCATCTGCAATCCTACCAACAAATTTATTTTTGGGACCCCATATGAGGATTGACATAGTTAAGGCATTGTGGTCGCTGATATCAAAATCCATGATAACGGGGACCGTACAGAGGGGGACCATCTGTGTCGATATTATCAAATAGTCAATAACGGATGCAGTATTCCTCCCTGTAAAGGTTGGGACAGTGTTGCCCTCTTTATCCAGGGCGGGTTGGTGAATGACCAGATCGTGCTTTAGCAGGAGAGTATTAAGGGAATCGCCATAAGGGGTATGGGAAAAATGAGCCCGATTCTCCCCATTGTCCCCATCATACCCACATGCGTTAGTATAAGAATACGGACAGGATCTGATATTAAAGTATCCCCCCCCCCCAGATAATGTCAAATGGTTTGTAGGTGTCGTTACAGATTTTATTTAAAGCTGTCTCAAGTTCGTCTACAACAAGGGTGCTTGTATGGTCAAATGTGTTGTTATAATGATTGATCAGCAGGATGTTCCGGCCCCCTCTATTTTCTAACTTGAGTATTTGGGAGTGTGAACCAACAAAGATCTTACACGTGCTGGAAAATGCACAGACAATAAAATCAACAGGCCGCCTTTTGCCCTACCCATGGTGGATTCTTGTGCTGGGCAGTTATAGGAGACGAAGCCATCATAGTGAATGTCAGTAGTAGACCAAGTCTCCTGTAAGCAGAGGATATCAAACCCTGAGATAGATTCCCTCCAGCCCAGGGCTGACCTCCTCTGTCGCCACCCGGCGATGTTCCAGCTCGCCATTAAACAGCCTGGGGGACTAGATGTCAGTACCGCATCCGTCTGGGCGGGGTTAAAAGAGGGGGCTATAATAGCCATCCCCGTCTCAGACAGACCCAAGGCATGGGGTGGAGGATGGATATCCGCTGACTCAACATGCAAAGAAGGTACCAAGGGCAGCATTTCAGATGTTAAGGGAGTTAACAAACGTTCATCTAGACTCATAACATTGCCCGCAATAACCACTGACTCAACATGCAAAGAGGGTACCAGGGGCTGCATTTCAGGAGTTAAGGGAACCAACAAACATTCATCTGGACTCATAACATAGCCCGCGATTTCCTCATCCACTACATCATTAACCATCTCAGGTGGAGAAGGCTTTAAGGTACGTTTTGGCAGTAGTCAATCAACCCCCTCTAGGCCCTCTATGCAGCTATACCGGTTGTAGTCAGAAAAAGAATTGTACTGGGGGGTGTACTGGTGTCTTGTTTCATAATATCTCTGTCTACCCCTACGTTCAACCCTAGTCCAGTCGTGCCTTCCTTTACAATGGGTTACATTGTCAGGTGAAAAAAAGAAAGAGACTGGAAGGGTCTGGGTGGTCGAGTCAAAAGACCTATTAAATCCCGCACAGATATGGGTCTCTGAAACTGACCATGATGCAATCCCCATTAATGGACTTGGGCGTCTTACCTATCCATGGTACCCTCCTTACCATGATAATTTCATTGTGGAGATGAGCCGGAAGGGGTCTATTCCAATTAAGCCACTTAACAACTCTACCTTTCAGGGAGCTAAAGGTTTCGGTTTCCCCGGTTTCCAGGGGGGGAGCTCCAGCTAAAACTACCGTATACCGGTTTGCTTCCGGGGGGAGATCGGGCCGGCGTGGTCTAGGGGCTCTAAGTTCTTTGATTGGGGACCCTAGTATCCCATCAGCCATTGGTCTGGAAGGATTAGACATATTGGGTTGATGACCGGGAAGTTGATGTGAGGGGGTATTATTCCCCTGACTGCGGAGTTGGTAATCTACTGGGGGACCTGGTGCAGGACAGGTGGGGTGTTGGGTCACACTTGCTGATTGAGTAACTGGCATTGTGGGAACAATTTGTAGGGTGTTAAAGCTATTAGGTTTGGTGAAGTTAGCTAAGATAGAGGCAGTCGCTTTCTCGATATTAGACAATCTGAGGTCCAACCTTTCCAATTTGGCCTCTAGAGGAAATAAGATTGATTTAAATAGGGCGGCCAAACTTTCGATAGAGACCTCTCCACTAGAGGGAACTGTTGGCATGGTGGTATGAGGAGGGGTGGGGTCGTGGTATAACTTGGCTGTTTTGGAGGTCCTTCCAGCTTTTTTATCTTTCTTACTATACGATCTTTTCCATTTTGCAGTAGCCCCTTCCCTGACCCCCTGAGACACAGAATTATTAAAGTATCTTCATGAACAGAGACAATGGAAACATTATTAGTGTCAGGAACTTGATTGATATCGGGTAAAATTTCATTCACCAAAATGTCAAGGTCCGCTGACGGCAGATTATCTACTTCAGGGAGAGGGGAATGGATAGCCACCTCAGGGGTAGCGTTAACAACATGTCGTTCTGGTGTTTTAGCATCAGCCAATCTCCCCAGGGAGGATCTTTTAATAGACATCAGTTCTTTGGACAGGCGTTTCTCAAGAGTGTTAATTTCCTTGTCGATGATGGTATTCGCCCTGATGAGAAATTTGTCCATACCTCCAGATGCAGATCATCCGGCAATCGAGGTCTTACTCCGTGTTTCCCGACCCACCATGGATGCCCGGTAGTACGTGCAGACGATTTAAAGAAATAAAGTTAGGGGGGTGTCCCGGTCCAGTCACTGCTGGTCACGAACCCGCCCGCGTCCCGCGTGCACGTGGGTGGGTGTGGCTAAATAGTATTTCGAGAGGAGAGGCGGGGCGGGAAGAGGAGCCAGGTGCGGCTGGTGACTCGCCGCTAGGCAACCTGGCCCTCGCAGTCCCGTTTGCACCGGTAGTTCTCTGCCCCTCGTAGAATGCCCCGGAGTCAGGAGACAAACAGCTTCGCACAATCCAAGCCTGAACTATTAGGTGACTATGACTATTATGAAGATGTGTTCAATGCAGTCAAATAAATTATTCAATGGGAATTGTTTCCAAAGTATCAGAAAATGCTACATGATGAAATTCAACAAGAGGAAACAATTGCTACAGAGTTCACAAAGGATAGTTCACAAGAAAGCCAGAATTCAGACCCCAAAGGTCAAGCTCCATTTGGTCAGATTATTATTGAAAATAAGGAATCCATAGCTATAAAGGTAGAGGAAAATGCTATGGGCCAAGTGAGGAGTGTAACAATTAAGTTAGAAAATGTGTTTTCTCAACTGAATGAAGAACAGCTTTAACTTTCTGAGCAAATAAGAAAATCTGTAGAGCATGGACTCCTACATGATGAGTCTGAATGTTCATGGAAAACATTCAATCTTACACTTCTCTATGTTAGTGGTCAGGAGGGGTACAGGAAAACGCTTTCTAATCAAAGTGGTGACTACATTAATTTACAGAAAGACTACTTGTGATCTGTCATATATTGTGACTGTTCATACTGGACTAGATGCTCATAACATTAAAGGAATCACATAGCATAGACTACTTATGTTGCCTGTAGAAAATGAGAACAAACTAGAGTATTGCAGTTATCTGATGAAGCTTGTCACAAAGTCTCCAGGGTTATGAAAAAAACGAAGTTCTTATTATTGATGGGGTTAGCATGGTATTAAACATAATACTTTCTTTCATTCATCCGAGAATGCAAGAGGTACTCAGAACTGAACTGACTATGATGTTCTCTTTGGTGGTAAGCATGTCACCGTTTTTGATGTTCTTCTACAGTTGACTCCTGTGAAAAACTAACCAGTTTTTAAGAAACTGCTTCATGAAGAAAACAAAAAGTCATTTGCGAGTAACGGAAATGTGAACAGATCGTTACATTTTCAGTACGCTGAGTTTACTCAAGCTATGAGACAGGCTGCAGATGTAGAGTGTGACAATATATTAAAAAACATGAAAATAGGAATTATTGGATTTTTAAAAATCTATTTCTATTGCACATTTTAAATAAATACATACATACATACCAAACCTTACTTCCCACCCCCAACCTACCCTGGCTGACCCCACATGCTCAGTTATGTCAAGGAGCCACATCTCAGCTTCTTAAGCCCAACCTTGCAATTAGCGATAAAATAAACCATCACTTCATTTAAATACTAATGCATTACAAACCTTGGCTTAAAAATTAAACAAACATTATGAGCTTCTTAAAGTGCCTAGTGCCAATAAAGGGGCCCTGGGGTCCCTACAGATAGAGGGTTACCACAGCCACTCAGTTAATGGCTCCCACATTTTTTTAGCCTTCTTTTGAGTCCGATTGCCCTTTCTGGCAGAAACAGATTTTTCTATGTTGTATACTGATAATAATTGGGCCAGCCACTATTGGAACGTTGGAAGGTTGTGGTCCAACCATGCGGAGGCAATGATTAAACTTACAATGGCCACATAGACAGAGAGAAAAGACTCAGCGCCCTCCACCTTCTTTCCTTTTCGTACTCCAAATAAGATCAATGTTGGTGTTAGAGAGACTTTTAGTTGGAGTTTGGAATACAAAAAATTTGTGATATAGTTTTTTTTAAAAGAATGGTTCTACATGTAGCCAACATATGTACTATGTCTGCACTAAACAAAGCATTTCTTGTTTGGGTCATAGTTTTCGACCATTTCCCTACACCTCTTTTTTTCTGAAATGTCCTTACTTCTGTATTCCAGTTTTAAAACAAAACACCCCAAAAAAAACTGTTACAAGGGACCAAAAAAGGCTCCTTTTGAAGACACTTATTTTGTTAAAAATAAGGACAAAAAGTAATGTTTTTTGTGTTTTGCGTAAGGTTGATTAGGTCCTCGAGTTCATGGGGGAATTTTGCAGGAGTTTCTATTTTTTTTTAAAAGAAAGGAGAACTTATAATACAAATACAGCAGATAATGACAGTATAGGGTAGCTTTGAAAAGAGCCTTTTTGGTGTTATTTTTTTTAGAATATTTTGTCATCACAGATACTATATTGAGAAGGTGCAAAATCGGAAAATTTAGGAAGTGTTAACTTGGAAGATAAAAAACTTGGGCTGAAGAGCACAATAATGCCCTTCCACAAGCTTATCTTGTGCTGCCACGATTAGCTCTGAGGCAAAAATGTTTTTTTGCAAATGCTGTGGTACAGCACTTTATGTAAGCCAGCTGCAATGCAGTCTGACTCTTGTGGTTGCACCTGAGGTGGTGCATGTTTCCCCTGGCTGTGGTGTTGTTGCAGTTTGTGCCCTCTGTACTTCAGCTCAAGCTAAGTGGATGGAATGCGTAGAGTGCATATGGCACAACATGCCGGTGGTCCCATAGCTGTACTGCTTCTGGGTTCCCATGAGAATTCCTGGTGACATAGTTTACATGTCGAAATTGAGGCTGAGGCTTTTTTCCGGCCACGGGGAGGAAATCCTTGTTTGGTTACTGTCTCTGTGAGATGCTTGATCTTGCAACTTCTCAGGTACATCTTCAGCTGACTCTGAATTAGACATCTTTTGTGTTATTCGATGTATAGAAATAACTCCTCCCTGGTCCAATGAGAAGACTGTCCTCTCTACAGTCCCTCTTTCCAAATGATAAAACCAGGGTGGGAACTTCCTATTACAAAGGATGACATTGATATTAACCAACCAAAAGTATTTGTTGGGTGTGGCAATGCCTGCTCTCATAGTCCCCTTGTGGTTTACTCGAGAGACTCTTGTGAGAATATAAAAAAATATTAAATTAACAGTATTTAGTTCTAATGATGTCTTGGCTATTTCATATGCTTTTTAAGTATATCACAATGGCATCATAATGAATATAGATTTGCTGTAGTAACTTGAGATTTGGTTACATAAAGTGCTCCTGTGGGTAGTTCGCGAGAGTCTGAAACAAGGAAGTTCCATCCCCTCGTACTCCATTTGGGGGATTCTGTCACGTTCTCTTGCAAGACTCTCATGGGATCGTGTCTTAAAGAGAATGTAACATTTTAAAAATAAATTAATTTTAACTGACTGCTAACCCTAAAACATTTGTTGAAACATAAAAAAAATGAATATTTTACATTTAGAACAGCCTAACACAGATTTCTTTGGTATGGGATCTCAAGAGAGTCACATAAGAGGGTACACACTCCCATGGAAGAGTTCTGATTGTTTGATAACAACATAAATGTTTATTTGAGGTAGTGGGCTCCTTTTTTCAATAGGTAGCAGGAACTTTCACTGAATACATGTATTTCTGACCCAGACACGATCTTTTAAAAAGATGTTTTAGGGTTGTTTAATAAAAAATCAGAATAGATCGTCTTTTCCTCAATCTGACTAGCAGGTAAAAATATCAACATCAGAACCTGTCCACACAAGTAGAAATTCATTTGCTTGAGATTTCTTGGAAATGATTTCGATAGGAAAAAAAATCTCTGAGACAGGCATGAAAGATGGAAAGCTTCACACAAAGGATTTTCCTATGCAACAAAAAACAGTACAATTGAATACAGCTTTGATGCACCTAAAATATGTCTCTATATCACAGCATGCACGTACCACACTTCGCTTATGCTAAAATGAAGAGAAGTTTTAACAAAGGACCGTACTGGTCGTGGGGGACTTGCAAGGCAATGGACCTTTTACTTCACGTTAAAAAAAACAAAGGAATTCACTTAAAAGGAATGTTAAAGTGACATTATAGGTAGGAGTGATTATAAGATCTGATTTCTGTTTTTAAAAAACCCTAAAAATTCACTGAAAAAGACAAAGTTTAAAGTAACACTATCGTTAGGTGTGATAAAATGATCTGTTTTTGTTTAAAAATACCTTAGAAATTCACTGAAAAAAGCAAAGGCCAAAGTATTGTTAAAGTTAGGTGTATATATCAGTGACAATATTAACATTTTGGACAAAAAAACACAGAAATACACAAGTTATAGTTAGAAGAGCTAACTGTAATGTGCTCCCTCACCATGCAATGCTTATGACCCCACATTTTATATGATTTATGACTTCACTGATGACATCTCAAATGACATCATTGATTACATCACTGATGACATCATCCAAGCTTCTCTTGCCCACATTACTCTATAATGGCATTTGAGGTCTGAAACTAAATACCAAACAGCATCATTAATTCCATCACTGATACAACTCTCTTGAGTGTAGCAAGCATGAGTTATGACCCTATATTATACACTTCATGGACAGCTCAGTTCATATTAACAATCAACCACAGATATATGGGAAAAGCTCATTGCACACTGTGTTCAAGCTGTATACCACTGTTCAGACAAAGCAATGTTCCTCAAATTACTCAAGTCTGTACCAAATGAATGCCTTACTATAGAAAGCTTTTATCTGTATCAAGCCCCTCTCAGTCACCAAACCTACATTTTGAAATTATGTTGATATGCGTAGAAAAGTGGGAATTGTGGACAATGTTTACTCTATGGAGAGTATTTACTCTGTACTACACTGTTTGCAGACAGTGAAACTCTCATGAGAATTACGTCATAGAGTATTCTACTGAGAACAGTGTATACTCTGTTCAACACTTGTCAAATAATAGAGAATTTCATTAAAATAATGAAGGTCTGAAGGTGCAAAGTTTATACTGCCTGAAGCCTTCATACTGTTGTGAAAAGTTTACAGATAACCCAACTTCTGAAGCAAAGGAAGCCAATGTACATAGGTTAGTACCTGGTGATAGAATAGAGATGTATTTTTAATATTTTATGTGTGTTTTGCTCTCTAATATGTTAGCATTCATACGGCTAATGCGTTATATTTTCGTAGCAAGTGTAAGACTTAATCAGTTTATACAAATGTCATGTTAGTTAGGTTGACATCTGCACCACCATTTTAGTTAAAGGGACACCATGTTCTGATGCAATCAAAACTGTTGCTTGCCTACTCATAACTGTATTTTGCTCATTTACGAGAAATGGTCCGTGGTAAGTTTTGTTTCTTTAATGCCCATGTTAGCTCATTAGCGCAAGCCTTTCTCCTTAGATCAAGGCCTTCTCCCACCTATCTAAAAGGGAGGATAGGCCAGACAACCTTGAAATGTAGATAGTTTGTACCAGGCTGCACAAGCGAAACTTATGTTCTGTATCCCCATTGCATTACAACATCTGTCAGTGTTTTTCCATTGTGGGCAGGTCTTTGTGGACCTTGCAACGTACATAATATAACTTCAAGCTTATAAAGGTCAGACCCTCGTCAGCCATCGTAGGAGACTGGTCTGATTGGACTCCACTGCAGTGTATTCTGGGAATAAACTAGTTTGCCTGTATTCTTCCCTGTATCATCGACTCTTCATTCTTGGAAGGCTAGAGGAGGTTGAAAGTGATCCGGGTAACCCTAATCGGGTCACTTCCTTCACTGGTGCACACAGTCTTCTATGTTATGTAGAAATTGTCATGCTGAGATGATTCATTCTAATGACTCAAGGCTGCTTACAATACTTTGTATTGAAACGTAGAATCTTTCCCTGTTAGAAACTTTTTCTACAGAACCAAACATCTTGTTTGGAACATACTGGACACAAGTTATCACCTGTCAACTCCACACAGAGTTAATCATCAATACAAAGATATATTACCTGTTCATTACTTCCATACATCTATGATGCATTAGTAGCAAATGTATTTTGTAAATACCTACATCCATTAGCTGGACACAAGCAGCACAAAATTAGGCAGCAAAGTAATATGGTAGTTACCCACCACTATGTAAAGTATAAAATAAACTTGCACACTCATTGTATTATACCATCAGTGATGTCATGAGTGATGTTATCAATGATGTCATTTGAGATGTCATGAGTGATGTCATATAACATGTCATGAGTGATGTAATATGTAAAGTCATAAGCAGTGCATGGCAAGGGCACAAGTTATAGTTAGCTCTGCTTAGTTCAAAACTAATAAAACAAAAGAGAAGCTCTCAATGTCAGAAGAGACATTGAGAGCTTGTTGCCGCTTACATTGGGTTAAAATACCTGGCTGCTTGAAATTGGACTCTGGCTTCTCTTTTCTTTCTTCGGCATTGTTGAATGGCATTGCTTGACAGGATGCTCCTTTCCAGTACTGCTGGAGCCATCCTGCCATAGTTTGGGGCTCCCAATTATGGAGGTTTGTGCTTCTGTGATAATCAGGGAGAATGACCCACCCGCCAAACCCACCCGCCAAATGAATTGAGAGAATTTTCCTAGGAATCTGGAAGGTGAAGGGGAAGGCGAGCAAGGGTGTGCAAGAGGGGTTTGCTACCACCTCCTGAAGAATGGAAATGGTTAGACAGTACCGTGTATTTTGGCAGAAACAGCAAGCAAAAAGTGGCCACAGTGCATTGAAACACAGATTGTGACTGTATTTATTTGGGAATATGAATCACAAGTTACTCATGCAGTACATGTCAGCCTGCCCCTTTAAAAACCACACGGTCACACTGTTATATAAGGATTGCCTATCAGTGATTAAGGTTTTATGAAGCCAAAACATGCCAGTAGAAACATTGAGAGCTGTTCCTGCTTACATTTAATTAAATTACTTGGCTGCTTGAAATTGGGCTTGGGCTTCTCTTTTCTTTCTTTGGCATTGTTCGACAGCATTGCTTGACGGGAGGCTCCATTCCCGTACCACAAAATCTAAAAGACTTTGGCATCCACCATAATGCTTAGGGGTGAACCCGCTGGGAGGTGAAGCAGTGTGATCCCACATTCGTTTCCTGTTTAAAATGCTCCCTCGAGCCGCTTTGAGCTGACGAGCTCGTGGAGAGGCACCTGCGTGCCTGGAGAGGTACTGTGACCCGAGAAGACTTTGGCAGCCTGCTCAGCAACCCCAAATATATTTATGCCTAATCTCTACTGATGACGGATAATAATCAAGAAACATGTGTTTAGAGATGGCCAGCATTGATCTGCACCAACCTGGTGAAACACTTGAAAGAACTTTTGTGCAAGTACACGCGCTTGATGAACTGCATCCACCATAATGCTTAGGGGTGAACCCGCTTGGAGGTGAAGCAGTGTGATCCTACATTTGTTTCCTTTTCAGATTTAGGATGTACTCTGGGAAACTTAGAACCGATGCAACGCTCAATACCTCTCAGCATGCCCCTTTAAAAAGTACAAGGCCACGCTGTTACCAAAAACGTGGCGATATCTGTTAGTGTGCAGTGGAATTTACTTTGCAAAGGTTAACTGGTCATCTTTCAGTTGCCTTTTGCTGCATTTGGTTGTTAAACTTGTACCAATGAGAGGAAAATGTGTCTGGACAGTATTACTCTGTAAAAATGACAAAATAATGAAGTAAAACAAGAAAACAGTGTGTCGCAATATGCCTCATAATTTGCCTTTTCTTGCTGCATAACTTAGTCATCCCTGCCACAAAATGTGTTGATCTCCTGCTACATTATTCTGATGGCCCGGGGTCTGACTATACCATTAAGAGAAAGGCCCACTGCAATAAAGCAGTGCCTGTCATATGTGAATTGTCTGTGCCCTTATAATGAGGACCACATCAAATTCCACTGCATTTGCATATAACAATTTGTGTCAGTCTGCAGAAAAGGATTGTAGTAGGATTTACAAAAAGGTTGTGTTGTGTATGCAAAAGCCATCTCCTCTGGTGTTTGGGCTTTTAAGAGTAGGCATGAGGTAGGTTAGAGTGCTAAGATGCACTCCTCTTTTTTAATGTAATCCAATCATTTAAATCTAATTATAGTGAAAGGTTGCCTCATCCCCTGTTAAGAGATCACACATGATAGGTTAGAACATTTAAAAGTAGACTACTGGGCTCTGATTTGGCAGGGTTTACCTCTGCAAAGAGTTAGTGTTGTTTTATAAACAAACCCTATCTGGTGTTAAAATCGTGGGAGAATATTTCTTTGACACGCCTATACCTTACGAACGCTGCCCATCCTTCACCCATAACTGTGTTTCAGAATATCGCATATATAAATATCACGTTCTCAAAATCATTTGCAAAAATAACGTCACGTGAGTGCAGATTTCCACGTTTTGAGTTCATTTGTGCAATATGTTTGTAGATTACATTTTAAAAAGCAATATTTATGTGAAATGGCATTTTGACAACAACATCATGGTGACACCTCACTCCTTTGTCTGCTATCAACCCATCTCACTTGACTGGTCAAATAAGCTTCTATTCTATTCTATTGTTACTTATAAAGCACATAGCTATGTTCAAAGAGCCTTCCAGCCTGCCACCCCAATGTTCATCCCCCACAAGAGACATTAGAAAACCAAAGGCAAACAATCTGCTGTCCAAGTCCTGAAAATCTTTGAAATGCAACAGCTACAAAATGACTTTGTGTCCCTAGTATAGAATCCCCAAATAAACCAAAGTAGCAACACCACTCATCAGAAACAAGCAGCTCTAGACTATTATTTGTGATCTGTCAACTTTGCCTTCTTACCCACTATTGGTGGCCTTCCTTTGGTTACCAGTACATAAGCATGTATACTTTAAGATGCTTTGTCTCGATCATGAATTATTGCAAGAACAAAGCAATGCGTTTCTTAAGGATGATCTTCAACCATAATTTCCATTTACATCATTACGTTCAACTAACCTTTTTATTGCTGGAGAATTCTTGAGTATGGCTCTCTAGAATAGGTGGCTGACACTTTCAGGCAGTTTAGGAGTGGGATGACCTATCTTTGAACTAACACAGTCAGTTCGGTTAAGTTGCCATTTGAATGCCAGGAAACCGCTTAGATGTGTATGAACTGTCCATGTTTCTTTTAACGGGATACCAAACTACAGGCAAACCTTCCAGACCCAAGTCTGTTTTGCATCTTGATGCACCCAAACCAAGGTTCAAACAAACGTCTAACCCGGAAACAGAAGAATCATGTCCGAAATTCTATTCCATGCTAGATATTGACAGCCTGAAAGTCAAAATGCAAATTTCTTGCTTAATCGTTAGCTGCATTTACCAACATGACAATGAAAAGAAAGCTTTCTTTAAGCACATGTTTCACTGTATCAACCTTGTCTCTTCTCTGGTCCCTTGGTACCACAGTCAATCAAGATGTCCACTGTCATCAAAACAGTACTCATTGACAAAAAAGAAAACATTAGCTGCAACATTGACAAAGGAATGCTCCAATTATTCCCATTTGAGACAACTTGATGAACTCCATTCCAATCTCTGACAGCATGAACTCTCAAACATTATGTCTGTACTTAAATCCATCATCTCTGATGATGACATCTTTCAACTCACCAAGATATTTTTAGTCAATTCCCTTACAACTCTACCAATTCTCCTCAGCTAAATACTTCTTCCCTTCCTTTCTAAAACATAGTCAGACACTGACCACACAGAAAAAAACTTCATATAAATCCTGAAAAACTCAACAACTTAGCTCACACCACTATCGCCTTCCCATAAACTTTTGGGGGATATTCTCAAGAATGTGTGATAATTATCGCAAAATTAGCTTAATGCAACTTATCACATCGCAGTCTATCGAGGGAAAATAATACTGTGTTAACATTGTATTCTCAACATGGTGGTACGATGCGTTAGTCTCACGATAACGCGTCAAATGACCGCGTTAAAATTAATGCGATGCCTAAAAAATGCAAAACGTGGAAAAAACGGTGATGTCCCAAACCACGATACAAAAATCAGTGATAGCCAGTGACAGGCCTTCAATTCCCACGCGTCATGCAGGAAAATGCACCATAAAACCAGAGAAAAAAAACTGTGAGATGTCAATGTATGAGTACAACCTCACATCCATGATGTAGTACAAATGTCCACTGTCCCGCATCAAATAGGCATCTCCTCGCAAACAGTCACAATGTACATTGTCATGCAGTCTGTTTGTAAACTTTGCCAATGTGTAAACATACATGGAACACACTGTAAAACTGCATCTCTCCTGTTCATTGCAGAGGGACAATCAACACCTCCTGCAGAGCAGACCCTACATCACGTCAGTGATGATGGAGACAACCCCCAGGACATTGACATGGTGTTCCTATGGGTTATTCCTGCTGTAGATGCAGTGGGGTGTGTTCCACCTGCCTCATCTTCCTCATCATCGTCCGGTGCATCTGGCACTAGTAACAATGGGGCATTGGTGCATACATATATGCTGTGCAACACACAACATGCAAAGATCATCTTGCACATGATGTCTGGGCTGTACAGGAGCCTTCCACCTGTGATGTCCAGGCACCTGAAACGTGACTTCAACACGCCAAATCTGCGTTCCAGGATGACCCTGGTGCGTTTATGGGCCACATTGTACTTCCTCTGGGCCTGTTTTTACGGGGCTCGGAGGGGTGTCATCATTCAAGGGCAGAGTGCATATCCTTGATCACCTGTGACAGTGCAGAGAGACATGAGTCAATAGTTGGTTCTGCATGATGTGTTGGCAGACCCACTGGTTCATTGGTGTGTGCTATGTGTGACTTAGTGATTCTTGTTTGACATGTACTGCTTTTAGAAAATGAGCGACATCAATGTGTATTACGTAGCCTCACTGCTGCTCCTCCCTCCCCCCTATTTACTAGTGTGCGCAGTGCGGTTGCATCACTTGAACTCCTACGGCACTCCATTGTCATGCATATCTACGCATGTCCACAAGCCTGACAAAGACACTGTGATGTTGTGCGTTGAAGGTGGACAGCCATGTGTGTGTAGGCCTATGGTAAGGATAGGGCGGACACAGATGTAGAGTTAATGGCTGGCTGAACTCGCGATGAGGTTGAGGGTATCCTTTGGCTTAAGCTGCGATAATCGTGACACAGGCAACAGTTGGCATGTATGATCCCGGACCCCGAGCGGGTTTGCGCTCCCTCATTTACCCCTTTGTCCGAGCCCGCACTCCGGGGGCATGCTACATTGCAACATTGTCCATTGCGGGATGGGTGGCGCAGACACTACAACAGAGACACACGCATTAGTTACTTCCTTGGCAAGGCAAAAACTTAATCACGCCCAGAGCCCCGGGTTGATTAACCACGCCCCTAAGCTGGACTGTCGTACGCCAGTCCACTCCGCTTACAGGGGGGTATAACACAGCTACATGTCCCAGGTCTTCCCCACTGCCTGAGGTGACATGGTTGCATCTGCTGTACACAGCACAATATAATGTGGTATGGCCCGGGGCCCTCATGCATACATAATGACCACACGGACACACTTAGAAAGTTTGTGGAACTGGCTACGGGCACTTGTGCCTGGCCCCTTTTATTGCCAGGGTCACATGTCCATTGAAGCCTGTGCTGGATGGGTGTGGGGTGAGTGTAAGTCAGCCCTCAGGGAGTGGTTAGTGAGGGCAACAACTACAACAGTGATCAGACAATCAGAAGTTCAAAGTTCAAAGAGCAAGGGTCCATGACTTGAGTAGCATAGAGTTAGTGGCCTTGGCTGCACTGTGGCCGGCACAGGCACACCGCCACTGGATGGTGACTTGCGGTGCACTGAGGTAGGGCCACGAGAGCTGAGCAGGTCCTCGTCGATGTCCAAGGAGAAAGTCGCAGAGTGTTTCGGGAGACAGTGGAAGGTGTTCTTCCAGGGTATGATGCATAGGGCAGAACCAAGCAGAAACAGGCAATATGGAGGAGATGAATGCTACAGACTCATTCTTAACACCAAGTCAGTATCAGCTATATGATGAAGAAGACAATCCCCAGGTCATATACTCAGATGCCACCAAAGTTCAACCAGTGAGTGTCCATGAATTTCGAGGCACAGAGTTAGTGGCACGAGAGCCTAAAGGGGACGCAGTCTGCAATGAGGCCTGTACAATGATATAAACTCTGCCATACAGAAATCAAGACTCGGTTCCAAATGTGTGACCTACTTGACCGCAGTCTTGGCCAGAGGCAGTGGTCAGCAGGGGCCCACAGCCACATTTTGTTGGCTTACTATGCACCGAGTTAGTGGCACCATAGCAGTTGTTGGTAGTGTTCGATCACCTATGTAACGATGATCCTTTTTTCCTCCTGACTGAACCGCGTCTTCCTCTTACTCCTCTCCTTGCATACAATAATATGAACTCTGCCATAAAGAAATGAAGACTCAGTTACGAATGTGTGACCTACTAGACCGCAGTGTAGGCCGGAGGCAGCGGTGGAGTATGCCAACGAGAAAGTAGTGCTGAGAGCCTGTGTCGCAGGCTGCACCGGCACGTAGTAGACCCTCTTTGAGACACGCCGGTGTCAGGAGGTGAGCAGTGAGGCCTGGGTGTGCATGTCTGTGGTCTGCATACTGCAGTCTCGCCAGCACATCCACACCACACTTATCATTGTGTACATTCTTATTCATGAGTCACTTGCCTCCTTCGCACATGCCTGGTTCCCACCTCTCTCCACATTCTGCAATTGTGTGACCGAGGTGCCATGACATGGATGGTTTGTCTACATGACTGGCCACGGTTACCACCGTTACTTGTGTTGTCGTGCCTGGTAGGTGGGCACGTTGTTTGGCATGTTGTATGTGATTTTGTAACATGTGCATTCCCACAGTTGTGAGTTGCATGATTGTGGGTTGATGATGGACTGTCGGAAGATTTAGGAATCATGCACACTGCCTGGGTAGTTGGCGACGACGTTGGTGAAGAGTCCCCGGTGGTCCACTATTGCCTGCACATTGACGGAATGCGTGTGCTTTCTGTTTCTGGTGCGGTAATTGTGTGCAGTGTTGGCAGGGGGCACACGTGGGTCATGAGTGCAGTCAATTGCCTCCAACACGTGCGGGTAGCCATCTATGGCGTAGAAGTCTTGCTTGGTCTCCAGCTGTTCCTGCACAGTGTGGGGGAAGGGAAGATGCTGGGGTACAAAGCTGGTGATGACATCCAAGACAGTTGTGATGAAGTTTGATAGGGCTGGCTTTGAGACTTCTCTGACTCTGGCGGTTGTTGGTTGGAAGGTACCAGAGGCCAACAGGTGCAGCACAGCCAGCAGCTTTGTCTGCGGAGGGATGTTGGTTGTCCGCTGTGTTGGTACCGTCAGCCTGTGAGCAATGATGGTCAGGATGCGGAGGATGGTTGTTCTTTTGAGCCTATAGTGGGCAATGACATCCTCTGGCTTTAAGTCTGTAAGGCTGGTGCATTTTCTGAAGGGTTGAGAATAGCAAGAGAAGTATAAGCACGGCGCACAGCTGTGATTGAGATCAAAGGTTTGTTGAAAAGTGGGGGAAGGTTAATCAATTTAAGGTGCTCCTTACAGGTGACGTAACTGTTCAGATGCGTCCAATAGGATTGTGGGGTTGAGTGCGCTACTGGGGTGTAAGCGCATCCCTGTAGTGGGCACACTTGTGTGGACCTGTGTGTAGCAACAACACAGTGTTTCCGAAAGATATTTCTGAAGGGACACTGTCTTTGTCTGTGCTGCCTCTGTGGTAGTCTGGGTGGGGGGGGTGGGGCGGGCCTGGGGTTGCTGGCGGTGGCTGTTGTGCCCTCTTGGTGCTCCGAGCTGCATGATCGGTAGCTCCATGGTATATGTTGTTCTTCAAGTGTAGCTCTGGGCTGGGCTCCCTTTTCTGATGCAGGTTGTCGTACGACTTTACACCAGGTAAGAGCAGGTGTTAAATCCCTGCTGCTAACACGCCTTATTGCCTGTTTTGTGATCATATCACCGATCTGGCTGGTCATTGAGAATGTTGCAAAGTGGCTTTTTGCACGGGAATGCCTCCTCTGCATATCATTAACGTTAGTTGCCAGTGTCATGTATAGCGATGTTTTTGCAGCTGCTATCGCAGGAAAACTGGTGATATCAGCTGTTAGCACCAGCTTGTGAATGGGGCGATAACTTTGTAGCCACTTTGGCTGCGATAACGTGCCGCTAACTTCACGATAAGTCCTTGAGAATATGCCCCCTGGTATTTCACCAGAGTAATCAATTCAGGTGAAATATCACATGACAGAATTCTAAGTAGGTCGAGGCCTAGAATCATCATATCCAATAACTCTGGACCGGATAATTCTGAACCCGGAGAAACCAGGCCTGTCATAGTTGCTGCAGGGGAAAAGATTGCAGGAGGCAGAATTGTTTTCCCCACCCACCCTTGCAGCATTCTAGGGGGGGTAGACAATGCTTTCCCTGGACAGGTACAGAGCAGGCGAAAAATGTCTTTGTTTCTTCACAAAAATGTGGAAAAATTACCCAGTTAAGAGGCCTTCAGTTCTAACTGGTTATTCCCCATCATTTGGAAAACTTGAATGTATTGCAGAGATGTCAGCTGTAACACTGATTCTGCCCCACAAGCATTACATCATGGACATTATATGGACATTATATAGGGGTCACAAGTGGTTGCATTAGCGACCCCTAGCTTGCCCCTTGGGACATATGGCACTACCCTTGCAACCCTTTCCTAAGAGATCGCTTAAGTACTGTCAGGAATACTAAACGGGGCTTTCCTGAGCTTTTTTCTTTTAACTTGTAGACAACATTAACATGTTGCCTGCTATGAAACATATTCTACATTGAAATCACACTCCACCAAAGCAAAATGTTACCATTCGTGGCCTGTGGAAAATAGGCTGAGCTGCTTTTTCAGTGTGCATCTCCAGAACAAACCTAGCACAGTGGTAAACTAAAAATAAAAATAAATGTTGCAACATAATTTATTGTTGCTGATTGAGAAGACCAGGCAAAAGGCTGTCTCTGGCAACATATTTCTTAGTTCAAGACTTTGGAAATTCACAAAGGGCATTTATGACTATGATCAGGATAGGGGAACTACAACAGAGAGAAGAGAGAAAAGATGTGTTAAGAGAGGTTGAGGGAGCAGCAGATGGACCAGAAGACAGGAAGAAGACACAACAGATCGGTGAGATACAGAAGCAAAAGTGTGCATGTGTGTGCATATCTCTGGGTCTGTGTGTGTGTGTGTACAAGAGAGAAATAAAGAATAAAGAAGCGAGATGGAAAACTAAAGAGATATATGTTGGGAGATAGAGACAGGTGAGACAGAGACAAAAGAGAAGTTTAAGACAGGCAAAAAGAGACGGCTTACATAAGGAAAGACAGAGATGTGATAGACAGATGCGAAAGATACAATAGAGACGAAGAGAAATATGTTGGTGAGATAGATACAGACACACTGAGAAACTGAGTCTGACCTGAGGAAGAGCCAGAGTGGAGAATGTGAAATGTGCTCCGGCAACTTCCCAAGATGAGGAGAAAGTACCCCCAGAACGTAGCTCGCAGATGGGTGAGCTGACACCCCCGGTCAAGGAGCCAGGGAAAGATAATCTGTGTGGGGGAGGTGTTGGCCGACAGGCCAATGAGGTGAGGCAGAAGCAAGAAGGCCAAACGGAGCCCCAGGACCTGCTGGTGCAATCGTGGGGGCTGGCAGAGTGGTGGTGGAGGAGGCCCCCCACCTCCACTGGGGAACATTGCTGTGGTCTCTGCAGGCCGCAGATGGCCAGAGCAAAACGGCATAGAGTGTTGGGGTGCAAGATTAAAGCTCTGATAAAGTAGCCCACCCAGAGACATGGAGGACAGAAGAAGCATTAGGCCACAACCGCGATCACAGGGCAGGGGACGCTGGGACGTAGCCCCACACCAGCTCGGACAGACAATAAATGCAGAGAACAAATGTGAAGAAGGACCCCTACCTGGAGCAGCGGCACCGGAACGGATGGCACCCATAGAGAGTGAAGCAGGTGGAGGCAGCAGTGTTGTGGACCCTGAAGCCAGAGGTGATACAGGAGGCAGCCCGGAGACCAGATCCGAGGGTAGGGCACTACCGTCCAAATAAAGAAAGAGGGAATAGCTTGGAAAGCATAGCGCTGCCAGTACCAAAAAAACCCTGGAGGTGAGTACTCTGCTGACCTGGGGCTGAGGCAAACTGCGAGCGGCAAGAAGCAAGGCACTGCTGAGCTGAAGGGGTGACGCAGCATCTGGGACTGCTGCCTTGCATGCTGAGTGGGGTGAACAAATGGGCCCCCAGTTAACCTATAAGCAGAAAGGTGGCTGGCTCACTGGAAGATTCTCCAGAGGACACGTAAAGCCAAAGTGAGGCTCCCAGCTAATATACAGCTAGTAGGGCAGAATAGCGAGCGATGAGGCAATGGGGCCACAGAATGCCAAATTCCCAGCAGGAGGGATCTCCAAATGCAGTAGCCACCCTATTAGCCTGAGAGGTGAGCGGGCTAGGAGAGAATAAAGGAACCCCTGGAGAAAGAAACTTCACAAGGATTTTGCCCCAAGGTGGAGGAAGGTATGAGGGCCTAAACGGGGTCTATCCCTGAAGAGTCAGCTCGGAACACAGCAGCTATCAGAGTCCAGGCATATTAGCGCTCTATGAGCACACACCTTTGTGCAGACACAAGGTAAAGGCCCAGGAAGTGTGGACAGGAGGGTCTGTGCCACTGCATATAACTACTCAGAGCGAGGGCACAAATCCTCATCAGAGAACGGATAGCACTGGGGCACGAAGATTAGGAAGCGGTGATCTACAAAGGAACTACTGCAACACTTACTGACCACACCCATTGGACACCCACAAATACGGATGCAAGCTACCCTTCCACTGGAAATGTGGAAGATGCTTAGGAAACGAGCTCAGGGTGCCACCGATCAAAGCAAAGGGCTTAGAACAGACGGACGAGGATGAAGATGCTGGAGGGTCAATGATGGAGACCGCCCAGCATCACCCGACACTGGCAGAGATTATGCAGGCAATTATTGTGTCTCGTTAATAACTAGAAACCAAGACTGATGCTATTGGCACGGGTCTAAACCTACTCAAGGACACCACCATTGACTGGTGGAAAGAGTGACAAACACTGAGCGCACAGTGTCTGATATTCCCTCGGGGGTCGCTGAGCTGTGCAAGTCCCAATCAAAAATGGAAGGAAGGGATTGATCTTAGAAATGAGAGCGGAAGACAGTGAAGGCTGATCCTACAGGTATGACTTAAGCATCATCAGGATTCCGGAGTGTGAGGAGGGAAACAACATGCTATTGTTCTTAGAGACCTGGCTAAAGATGGAAGTCACCCCAAAGGGTCTCTCCCCTTTTTATGCACCGGAAAGCGCCCGAAGAGTCCAAGCCAGATTCCCCAAACTGGGTGCTCCACCACGACTGATTGTGACCCGTCTGCTCCACTTCATGGATTAAGGCCACATTCTATCACATGCCTACCAGAACAATAATCTACAAATTGGTAACAACAAAGTCATGGTGTTCCCGGATTTCATGAGGGAAGTGCAGAGACAAAAGGCCCCCTTTTTAATGGTGAAGAAGGGCCTACGGCAACTGCAGATCTCATATACAGTGTTGTTTCCAGCCAGACTGAGAGTTGTTCATCCAGCTGGGACCCAGTTCTTTCAAACTCCACAAGAGACTTGGGCTTGGGTTGACATTGTCCCGAGCTGCGTATCGAAGGGGGGCTCTCCAGGATCATCATCTTGGAAGAAACAAACAGGTCTGGATAAAGCTAGAACTCCATCCTCAGTGGAAGCCAGAGAGGAACGGCACAGAGTCCTCAGAGCAGTTGCAGAACTAAGCCAAGCAGAATCCAGTCCCAAGTCCACACAACCACGAAGTGAGACAATTGGACTGTTCCCAAAAATCTAGCTCTGTGGAGAACTCTGAGACAGATCTTCTTAAAGTCATTCCCAAGTCGATAGATGAGCTCATATAAACAAGTGAGCACCATGAGATAATGAGCAACTGACATTCACTCCTGTATCCTTTTAGCTTTGCATGCTGGGCAAATGCCACCCCTATAGGGTTCAACTTATAATAATGAGCGAGGGTCATATTTCTGCATCTAGGGATCAGGGAGCCGGGCTGAGCGGACCCCAGAGCTCACCGGTTGAATCCACACCCCAAGGGCAACTATGTGGGTCAATCACTGGAAGATACCAACTAGTATTACGTTTGGATGGGTTTTGGACTGTCACATGTCCTGGGGAAAATGTTTCGATTATACAAATTATATGACCCGGGAGCATGCAGAAATGAACAAGTCGGGGGCACTGTTGGCATCGTTAGCTAACCCAGCTAAGAGGGGATCGTCTATACTTGAAATCAGAGATGCACTGGATGGAGAGCCTACCGGCAGCAGAATATCAATAAAGTGTTCTTTAAGTAGAATGCCGAACTATACAGGAGTAGTATAGTGAGCACAGAGGCAGACCATTGACGCGTTTAAAGGCCCTCTGAGATTGCCAACTATCACTGAAGAGGTGGCAGACGAGCCGGGGAGGGACATAGAACTACACGAAATTAGTGCAGCTATTTAATCCGTGGCGAGGAATAAAATGCTTGGGACCGATGGCTTCCCAGCCGAGTTCTACTCTATGTACGTAGACATCCTAGGACCTCGTCTGGTTGAAGTCTATAACCAAGGGAAACAGGGGGGAAAATACCGGGTCCCATGAGGAAGGCATTGATTATCCAGCAGTTAAAACTAGGTAAGCCGGCAACTTACTAAACAGCTTATGACCCGCTCTCCATGCTTAATCTGGACTAGAAGATCCCGAATAAGATTTTAGCCACACATCTCCGGCTGCCAATGTCAGACCTGGTACTCCAGGACCAGGCGGGGTTCATACCAACTCGTAATGCAAAGCTGAAAATGAGAAGGTAATGCGCATTATGGAAGGCGACTCCTACGACAAGGTTGAGGCGGTCATTTTTGCAGTTGACTTGAACAGGCCTTTGACAGCCTAGAATTGGCGTATCTCTTCAGGGTGATGCAGAGGCTTGGGCTGGGATCATGCTTTGTCGAATGGACAGCCCTGTTATGCTCAGACTGCAGGGCTAGAGTCGAGGCCGGAGGCCCGAAATTAGACAACTACCAAGTGGGTAGGGGAACACGACAAGGGTGTCCCCTCTCTCCACTTTTATTTGCCATAGCTAGGGAACCTCTGGCTGCCAGGGCCAGAACAGGAATCCATTACCAGGGTTTGGAGGTTTTGGGCTGGACTCAACATATACCAATATACACTGATGACCTTTTATTATTCCTCTGGAACACGAGGGAAGACCTTGATGGAGCAAGGGAACTACTTGTATCTCTTGGGAGGTGTTAGATTTGGGGGTCTCTAGTTGGCACAGGTAGGTACGTGTGACAAATAGGGACCCTCACCTCTAGTCAGGATAAGGGGATTGAGCTTCTAAAATAACCCCTGCTCACCCCCTTGGTAGCTTGGCACGAGCAGACAGGCTTTATCTCAGAGGCTTTGTGTGTTAACCATTTGTGACCACATACAGTAACCCAGTGACAACACTACAAATGGACACCAAACAGGTTTTATATAAAAATAAGTAGACTTAATATAGAGTTGCCACAAGACCATAAACGACAAAAATACACAATACTGTTACTTTAGGATGGTAGATTAAGCTTAGTTCATTTCAGTTCTTAGATGCGACACTTTGTGTCAATGTACCTTAGGTTGCGTTGCACTTCCACGACAAGCAATGTCGCAGCGATGGGAAATGCGGCAAAGTTCAGATACAAAAAAAAAAAGACGTGAAGATCTTCCAGATGCGGCACGCTTCTCGGGATGCAAGAAGTTCTCGGTTCGATGCGTGGACTGCAGCGGCGACACCCTGATGATGCGACAGCAGCAGCTCCAGCGGCGACACTCTTCTCCCACGATACTTGAATCTTCCGCTCAATGCGACAACTACAGCGGCGACATCCAAGATGATATGGCAGCAGCTCCGACGGCGGTGCGCTTCTCGGGGATGCGAAGTGCTCTTCTTCGATGCGGTTCAGTGCGACAGTTCCAGCGGCGACACCCTCCTTTAGAGTTGCGACGGCAGGCTCAGCGACGGCGACACGCTCCAACCTCGTTGCGAGATTCTTCTCTTGATGCGGTGCAATGAGACAGCTACAGCGGTGACACCCTCCCTCGGAGTTGCGACGGCGATACGCTTCCATTTTGCTGCGGCACGTTTCTCTCCGATGCGGTGCAGGGCGACAGTTCCAGCGGCGCCACCCTCCTTCGGAGTTGCGACGGCATCCACAGCTCCTTGCGACACGCTTCTTCTCGTTGAGTCGCGATTCCAGCTCCTTGCGACACGCAGTTCCTCAGAAGGCCCAATACAGCAGCAGGCACTTCCAGAGAACTCTGGGGTGCTAGGGGTTTGAAGTCTGTTGTCCCTGAGACTTCAGCTGGAGACAAGCTCTTTCCCAAGACCTTGGAGATCCTTCACAAGTTGCAAGCAAAGTACACAAAGTTCCTTTCTCCTTGCTTTGGCAGTAAGGCAACCACTGCAGGCCAATCCCCCAAGCAGCACTTCAGCTTGGGAATAGTCTCTCCTCAGTTTCTTCAGGTTCCTCTACTCAGTAAAGGTTTCTTCTTGTATTCCAAAAGTGATCTAATTTCATGGGATCAGGGTCCTAATATTTATACCCCAAAATCCTTTGTTCTCTGAGAGGAGAGGGGCCTTTGCCCAGTCCAAAGCAGTTCTGAAGCACTCGGTTTACCATACTTCTCATTTCCTTTCACAGTGCAGGGCAGGCACATCAGACGCTCCCCAAGAGGTGGAGCCAGCATTGTGGAAGGCAGACACAGCCCTATTAAAGGTTCAGGTGCAACTCCTCCCTCCCATCTAGATGCAGATCTCTCTATTCACCACTGGGTGACTCAGCCTGTCTCTTGGAATCCCCCAGCCCTGTCACTCACAAAACAAGACAAAGGAATACACAAACTAGCAGAGGCAGGTTTGAATGGTTAGACAAGCAAATACCTACTTTTTAAAAGTGGTATTTGCTAACACAGAATGTTACAACCAACTTCACTAAAATATGTATTTTATCATTCTGAGTTCAGGCATACTAAACTCGAATTTCTACCATGTTCTCTGAGACAGTTAGGATTATAAACATGTAATAATCTAACAGCCCATTCTGGCCTATGGAGAACAGGTAGCCTTGCAATAGTGAAAAACAAAAATGGCTGTAATTCACCATTAGGACATGCCACACACATCAGGGCTTGTCCTACCTCATACTTACAATGCACCCTGCCCTTGGGCCTACCATAGGGGTGACTGATATGAAAGAAAAGGGAAGGTTTAGGGAATGGCAAGTGGGTGCACTTGCCTAGTCAGCATGACAGTACCAGAGTGTACGCAGGCTCTGCAATGGCAGACCTTAGACACATTTTGCAAGGCTTCTTCTGTGGGTGGCACAACCAGTGCTGCAGACCTACCAGCAGCATTTGGATTTAGACGCCCTGGGCACACTCAGTGCACTAGACTAGGGTCTGACAAGTAAACCAAATAGCCAAACATGGTACAACTGATTAATACATTAATTTACAATAGGGAGCACTTGCTTGCACGGTGGCACTGGATAGCAGTGGCACAGTGCCCAAAGCATATAACACCAGAGAAAAAACATGAGGCAACAGCAAAAATGGAAGGGAGACCCACGCCAATGGTGCCAGGTCAAACAGTATGGTGTCAGGCCTTTTGCTTAACTGGAGGAAATCATGCCTGTTCCCCACTAAAGCAGCACAGGAGAGACCTCAAAAGGAGGGTGAAATACTATGGGAAAACAGGTGTCTCCCTTACTTAGGAGTTAACATCTATCATAACCGGGAGGACCTCCTGGAAGGTAACATAGGAAAAGCAATCAGGGGAGTGAAGTCGAGCTTCACCTTCTGGGCGACTATGCCCTCGTCAGTGATGGGCAGAGTAGCCCTGTGGAAAATGGTGACCCTACCGCAGTTCTATACCTATTTGGGGTGATGCCTGTCTGGATACCTGTGGGGACATTTCATCACTTGGAATCATTGATGATTGTTTTCGTTCATATGGGGGACATGCAGGCATAGAGTGGCAAGGACTATACTAACAAGCCCGAAGGCATCAGGAGGACTAGCACTCCTGGGGTATGAATATTGCTACCAAGCTGCTCATATGCAGTGGCTCACGAAGTGGGTAGCCTGTCGGGTGAGGGGAACTGACCAGCCAGACTACACAATCCCAAGTCTAAGTGAGGAGTTGGCCTAATGGCTAGGGCGCTCGACCTCGGACCTGGGGATCTGGGTTCGAGTCTCGGTAACGACGCCAAAACCTCCTGTGATTCTGGGCAAATCACTTAATCTCCCCATGCCTAAAATGAATGTGTGTCTGTCCTCATGTAACGTAACTGGTGCTATGTAAAGCGCTCTGATACCTGATTCGGTTCGGGTCTAGTTCGCGCTATATAAAACTCTGCAAAAAAAAAAAAGTGTATTGTCCCGCATTGTGCTGTGCCTGCCCACACAGGGAAGGGATGGAACCACTGAAGTAAAAGTAGTACGTAAATGCTGGGCAAGGAGTTTACAGAGATCTAAAACAATAAAGCTGAATGCCCCGGAGATCCCATTGACCATCTGCTTGACACTTCCACATGGGGGAGACTGGTGAGGGCCAGAGGTGGAGGTGACCAATGTTGGCATGCTATATGAGGACGGATCCCTACTACCATTTAACATGTTTAGCAAACACTATGACATACCCTGGAGACACTTCCTATTACATAGCACTCTGACAAAGGCACTATGCAAACATTGGGGAGAGGGACTCTCCGAACCATCAACTTCAGGAGGATGCCAACACGTGGTGACCACCTTCGGGACATGACCCCCCACATACAACTCTTACACACAAGACAGTGAGAACTCTCCAACAGATATCAGGAGGTTTGCATGGCCAAGGTAGGGACACGTGGGCTATAGCACACAATGACATGCCTAGTGGGAGGGAGGGGGCAAGGGAGGGAGTTGATTGTTTTTTGTAGAGGATAGGAGAAGTTATGTTGCACTTCATGACTCATATCACTGGCGAACATAGACGGGCAACTGGCTGTTCATTTATCTGCAATAGATGATAAAACAGGTAGACACTGCATGTTCTCACTTCCTTTTATAGCAATGTATTGATGGAAAGTCAAGGAAACCATGGGAGAGCCGAAGTTATGATTGTAATGCAAGATGTTACCATATTGTCTAAAATGTAAGATGACATGAAGAAATGCTCAATATTTTTTTTTTAAAAGAGACTTTTAAAATAGAGGGGTGAAATAGAGACAGTTGACAGACAGTGAGAAAGATATAGATGTGACAGGCATATACATGAGAAGGGCACAATAGAGTGGACACACGTGTGAGAAAAGGGCTAGAAAAGAGACAGGTCAGAAAAACACTGCAGAGAGATATCTAATAGATAGATGAGTAGGAGGCAGTTTATAGAGACAGACACAGAGAGTAGGAGGCAGGTATAAGAAAGGTGATATAGAAAGACTGGTGTGGGAGAGCTTGGAGAGAGACAAATATAAAGAGGTGGTACAGGTGAGAGAGAGGGAATAGAAACAACTGAGGAGAGAGGGAATGGACAGGTAAACAATAATTCATAAAGAGACAGCTGAGAGAGACGGGCAGTAATAAAGAGCGGTAATAGAGAGGTAACAGCCAGATGAGAGACAGAGGTAAGTAAAGGTACTGGTGCAAGTTAGATGATATAGAGAAAGAGGCAAGAAAGGGAAAGAGATGGGTGATGGAGTAAGAAGTGTCAGAAAATTGGGAAACGTAATAAGGAGTCAGGTGAAAAAGACAATTCAGAGAATGGGTAAAATGGGAGAGACAGATGGGAAAGACTTTGTTATGAGAGATATTATGAGATAGGCAAAGTGGAACAGAGAAACTGAAGCACTACCTTAGTGAGAAGGAAACAGATGGGAGAGTGAGGGCTGATAAAGAGATGGAAGCTTAGATATAAATAGCTGAGAGGTAGGGAGGAGTGATATATGAGATTTATATCACAGGCAACTGCAAGAGAGGAGAGACAGGAGAGAGCAGAAACCAAAATGGAACAAGTATAGAGAGAGCTAAAGTGAAAATGTGGGTGCATTGCTAAAGAGGTAAATGAGAACGAAACAGCAGGATGTTAGAGAAACAGGTACCTAACCTCTTCATCAGCCTTGCACTTAGTGCATGATTTGTAACTACACAGATGTCCATTGCCATGGTTTCATCAGAGTAGAATGTCATGGGATATCACTTCCTAGGATGATATAAGATAAAAGTTTGCATGATGTCACTTCCTTTGATGTAACTAGGGGTGGTCAAAGGGCAAGTCTTATCACATCCACTACCACAGGGAATTTGGTGAATTGATGACCATGCACTACATTCTGGCCACCTCATAATAAGGGCCTGTCTGTTTGGTCACAGGTAGCCCTAAATTAGCTAGAGACAACATTGAGCATTGACCAGGTCTTTTCAAACTTTCCATTACAAGCAAGGCCAAAATAGAAAAAAATACATCGAACTAAAATGTAAAATGAATTTGCTACCTTTTGAAAAGTACGTTTAGTAAAAAGTGAAAGTAGCTTGTTTGTCCGCTTTTTACCAGTCTGTTGATTACACACGTCAAGCTATGTGTACTTTCTTCTTGTAGCTACTGCTAAGCATGAACGTATAAGCCAAGCCTGTTATGCCCTCCATTACTACTATGTACTTACAACTGGCACAGACCTCTCCAAACAGGAGGTTAGCTCAGTGTTTTTTTGTTGGATTCAAGCACTGTTTTTATTACCTCATCTTTTTTATTTTCTAAAACCATTAGCCCCACTGATGTATGGTGTTTCTCTGACAAATTGCACTTGACATCCATTACGTGTCCTTGCCTTCCGCTCAGAATGTGTGACTTTTATTTTGTTGCAAATATTTCTGGACTAGTAATTGAAATTATTCCAACAACTCCAAGTCCATTTTTCAGCTCCTCTCCTGCTTCCATATGAAGCGCGCGCAGCACATACATCAACACCATCTTTTGTTCGATACAACCTGAAAGGCTAAACAGAGAGCTTTCGTCTACCTTATGATTCAAGTTTGCTGTGCATAGCTCCAAATTGGGGTTCACAAATTACTGCAATATTAAAAATGCACTCTCCTACTATTGAATCGGACTGTTTTTCAGTGTCAGGGTGTAGCATAAGGACACAAAACCAGTCAGAGCCGAGCAGGAGCAAGGCCAAAGAGATTGTCAACAGCGGAAGTTGGGGGGATAGTGGACTGTCAATAGCATTAGCTGCAGCTTTCACATGTCAAATGGCGAAGTGATGATAGTTATGGGGGGCACATTAGTCTAAATTATATAGCTAAATATTGCCCCTTCTGGTATGAAGTGCGAAGTGGAGCAGCATAATTTAGGCTCCACCCTTATACGTCACAGAAATGCAATTATATATGTGCACCAGACACTATATTTGCTGTGTGCCTTAACAATATTAACATGTGCAACAAATTTAAATGCATTATTGAAATGTATTCACTGTAGAATTATCAATGTGTACACTTATGTTCAAAATACCATGAATCGTGTATTCCTTACTCAGATTTTATATTTATAGAAACGCAGTGGCACATGCCCCCATCACCGCTGGTGATTAAAAAGTATCAACAGGTGATGACCTTTTTGAAAGGGAAAATACCAGCTAAAGACATTGGGTGAATGCATGCCTAGTACGAAATATTGTTGTGGGTGTGTATGGAATGAAGACTCTTGAAACTAAAGACATGGGAAATTTTGTGTCCCAGTTTATGATAGGCTTGAGTCCTGAGATTAGCTTGACGATTGAGTAGTATTTGATTTGTTGGCAGACTTAATTGGTGGATGAGATTCTAAGGTATAGGACATACTGTAGTGATGAACTGGAAATAAAGCGGAAGTGGCTGAAGGAGAAATTGATCATGGCACAGATAAAAGCAGCACAAAGAGGAATTACATTTTTTGTAGGGAATGTTGGTTCTATGCAAGGAGGATATCAGCAGGGAACTCCCAGTGATTTAGGTGGAAATGGGTTCCCGCAACAAGGTAGAGGTTCTAGTGTTCCAGTTGCTCCATGTCCTGGGATTGCTGTGGCAACTTTGAAAAGATTTAATCCTTGTCACTATTGCAACAAGTTAGTGCCTTGGAAGCGGGTATGTTGTCTCAATACCAACAGAGTGATGAATGAGAACCAGGTTCCGAGTTCAGGGCTTGCACAGCCCCAGAATAATAACCCAGTGCAGTCACAGAATGTACCAAGAATGCTACATTCTAATGTGCCCCAAGTTCCAGTATTGCAAGTTCCACAAGCCCCGATGCCACAGCAAAATTCAAATGCTCCTCAATTTAATTCAAATCAAAACCTAAATTTAAATCAGAATCATTTCCAAAATCAAAATGAGTTTTTGAAATTTCCTGTGTTTGAAGCATTTGAGGGCTATGGCTCTGACCAGTCCCAATGACAGTGTTTGAGGAGGGAGGAAGATTGTGTACGTGGAGCAGTCTTTGAGGTAGTCCATTTCTAGAAGGTGAGGTGAATGGCCAGCCCGTATCAGTCTTGATTGATACCGGTGCTCTCCGTTCTACTGCTAGAAAAGTGGAAGCTCCAAACCTACCCCTTGAGGGAAAAATAATTGAAGTTATAGGAGCTTCAAATAAGCAAATGACAAACCATGTAATAGAAAAAGTACCTGTTAAAATAGGGTCAGTTGAGGAGAGTCACCAGTTTGTGGTGTGTGATTCGAGTCCAGTGAGCTTACTGGGACGTGCTCTCTTGCGCAAATTAAACTGCACTATATATCATACCCCGAAAAGAGTGGAATTTTAAGGCCATGATGAAGATGCCGCCTTTAATTTGTCAAGTCAAGAACCAACCATTGGATTGTACCCTTTGATGACAATTGAGGATTTGCTACTGGATCTCATAGATACAGTAAAGTCTGAAGTGTGGTACTTTCAGGAAAAGACATTGGTCTCATAAAATGCGTTGAGCCTGTCCGCATAGCTGTTAAACCAAATGCTGAGTACCCAAGAATCCTACAGTATAATTTGACCCCTGAAATCATTACTGGGATTACTCCAGTGATTAACACAATGATACAACAAGGTATTTTGAAGGAGATAATGGGGAGTCCATGTAATGTTGCAGAAGCCTAGTGGTAAGTACTGCATAGTGAAAGACCTGATAAGTATTAACAGCATAGTTGTTCCTTGATGTCTAGTGGCTGCAGTGAGCACCTCAATTTTCAATCAAAACCTCAAAACGAATCTTGAGGTTCTAGTCATGCCCTGTAACTCAGTACTAGTCCCGCATATAGATGAATGGTTGATTGCATCAGATACACAGATACACAGGGAGCTTGTAAACAAGATACCATTGCCTTGTTGAACCACTCAGATGAGAATGGGCATAAAGTATCCAGAGTAAGTTGGAGTATTGTTAGAAAGAAGTCCTTTATCTCAGACATCACATTGCGAAAGGAGCTAGAAAGGTGTCACAAGAAAGAATCTTAGCGATTCTTAACCCCTTAAGTGCTGCTCACATTCTGTGGACGTCATGTGCACTACCTCGGTAGTGCTGCGCACGTCCGCTGAACATCGCGGCCCCGCCCATGCAATAGAACGTTCCACACCAGCGCGGAATGTTAGCGCAGCGAAGGGGTTAAAATGAATCCGCCAACCACCCGGAGAGAAGTCACAATGTTTTTCGGAATGGTAGATACTGTCGCCAGTGGATACCCAACCCTACCCTAGCACCCAAGCTTTTACAGAGGCTGAAACACAAGGATGTGTCTGATCTGATACCATGTGAAAACGACTGCTTGATTGCCTTCCTGGAACTGAGAGAACGTCTCTGTTGTGCCCGGCACTAAGAGTGCCAGATTACAATAAGGCCTTTACTCTTTTTTGCATTGAGAGAGGAAGGCTGCGCTCTCTCAGTGCTTACACAGATGCACTGAAATGCGAGACGTCCTGTGGCATCATCTTAGGCTACTCTTGATCTTTTAGCTGCAGGACTGCCTGGGTGCATTAAAGCATGGCAGCAGCTGGTGTCAGCATAGAAAGGGGGGAAAGTATTGTGCTGGGACATTCCATAACTGTGCTTGTACCCCACTCAGTTGAAATGATGTTGACCCATGCACAGCACTTAGTAGAAAGCCTCTTGACCAAATATGAACAGATCATCTTAGGGGCTGAAAACCTCACCCTCAAATGATGTGCTACTTTGAATCCTGCCCCGTTAATGCTTCTGCCGCAGAAGGAAAATGATGAGGGGGAAGTTGAGCATGATTGTCTCAATGTCACTAAACTATGTACCAAACCAAGACCATATATCTGATATCAGACACTGGTAGACAATAATTACATACTGTTTGTGGATGTGTCCTATTTAGATGACAATAAAGGAAACTTGAGAGCTGCATATGCAGTCTGCACAGTCTCAGGAGTAGCCAAAGCCCTCCTGGCTTCAAGGGGTGTTTTCTGCACAAGTGGCTGAACTCATAGCTCTTACTAGAGCTTGCAGTGTCTCTGAACAGCTGGGAGTGATTATTATTACCAATAGTCAGTATGGCTTTGGTGTCATTCATGACCTCAGACACTTATGCTCACAAAGAAGATATGTGACATGATGGGGATCACTGATTCGTAAAGAGACTGCTTGAAGCACTACATCTGCCTCCAAAAATTGCAGTTATGAAGCATCGGCTCATCGTAGAGGTGATGATTATGTAACAGTGTGCAACCGCATGAAGGGGAGACTGACAATAACCTTTTGTTGCCAACTATTCATGCCTGGGAAGTGGTGAAGAGATTGCAGGAGGAAGTATCAGAAGCAGAATAGCAGAGTTGGATCAGAGCACGATATGTGAAGAAGGATGATGTTATATAGGTTTCTTTAGATGCCAGACCAGGGTTGTCAGACAGCGTGTTGTCCCCAATGGCAAGGCATTCCCATGGACCCACACATATTGGGAGGGATGCAGTGGTACAGTTGTTTAAACAGCATTGGTTTAATCCACAATTTTGAGTGGTGACAGAAGAATAATTCCACCGATGTGTTGTATGTCTACAGATGAAATCAGGGAAAATAACCACTGTGATATTAAGCCATATAGTAAGATCAGTAGGGCCATTCAACAGATTAAAGATGGACTTTATTGAGATGCCTGTGTTCAACGGATTGAGATATGTCCAGGTGATTGTGTGCATCTTCTTGCATTGGGGTGAAGCCTACCATACCAGAATGAATGACAGTCTCATAGTGGCTAAATTGTTTTTGAGGGTTTACCGACTTCACTGGAATCAAACCAAAGGACTAACTTTAATAATGAGGTCCTCAAAATGTTGTGTGTAGCTTTGCAGGTGGAGCAAAGACTGCAATGCAGTTATCAACCAGAGTCTTCTGGCATTCTGGAGCAAGTCAATGGCACTTTGGAAGCCAGATTAGCCAAAATGTGTGCATCAACATCTTTCAAATGGCCAGATACAATGCCTCTTGTGCTGATGAGTCTCGGCCGTGTTCCTGGCAGGAAAAACGGCTTATCCCCACACAAGGTAATTATGAGGAGAGCAAGGAGATTGCCTGCTGTACCTGCAAATGTGCTTGTGAACATTAGACATGATATGGTTCTTGACAATTACAAGGGACTAGCTGAGACTGAACCAGTTTAGATATTTCAGTTTATCAACTATACTCCTGTATCTTTTTAATATTCTTTGATATTTGTATACATTGGTTTGATTATAAATTTGAAATAAACCTCTTAACTTTATTCATCCATTCCAAGCCCTCAAAGTGGAGCCAAATGGGCTTCATGAAAGTTGAATTGTTTTTATTATTGTTAACTCCATTTTTGTCTCAATCAGCCAATAGTCTTTATTCGGTCATAAAAATGGCAATAAAACACAGATTTTAATATATTTTACATCGTATGATATTTCAAGATCAAAAACATTAAGAAAACATCATGCACCAATCAGCACAAATTTAAAAAACACCATTGAGGCTAACATTCATTTATTACTATTGAATTGACGATCTCGTCAGGGCTAACAAGAAAGAAATATTTTTATGAAGCATACCTCCTCCTCAATTTTATTGCAAGCAAGATATATTTAAGGCTAGAGAAGCATATTGTGGGAGTTTTTAGGCATTTTAAAAAGATCAGCCCCTCTTGGTGTGATGTACTATGCTTGTGCTTTAAAAGTGGTAGTAAGAAATGTCTTCTCAAGTTGTTATATAGAGTGTAAAAAGCATAAAGTGCAATGTCGTTTTAGGCAAGGAGTTATTGCATGAGCAGCCGGAAGAGATTCAGATCAGGAGTCAGAGTTTGGAAAAGCAAACAGATAATGAAATGAATGTAACCTGAGCCTTGTGAGGTAAAAAACCTGCTCTGATTTTTCCACCCCGGTTAGATACTGCTCTGTCCCAGGCGTTGTGGAAATTGGAAATATATTTGAAAACTGAAATGAATCTCTTCATTCATCCTGAAAAATATTTGTTTAACTATGACCTTAGCCTAGGGACCAATACTAACTGGAAAATCAAAGAGATTAACCAGGTCCATGTCATTAAAGATTTACTTAATGCACACTACACAAGGGATGGAGTATCTGTTTTCCAGCTTCAGGCAATCGCTCTAAATATCTCTCAAAAAGCTTGTTTGTGGGGTGCACCAAATTTAAACCCAGAGTAAAAAGGGGGACCATTTTAACTCTGGCTTCCAAATAGCCCATCCCAAATTCACTGTGGGCTATAAAGCTTGGGGTCGATTTAGGGATGGCCAGTATCTGGCAGAGGAACTTATTTTCAAAGCCTGCATTATAATTGGCACTTCATGACCCCACACACCATATATAAGTTCCAAATCCTAGGCATTTAGATTTATATAGCTGGACCATCTCTTTTATTGGCTTTTGTCCCAATTGTTTCGCGAATCTAAAAATAGATTTGCATACTACTTCCATTTTCTGAATTCCCTAGTTAATCATCCCACCCCATTACAAATTTGCTTCAAATAGAATACCTAAGTAGATAAAATATAAAAACTTAGTGATCAGGATTTTGCCCATAAAAAAAGGATTTAGTTTTGGTATTTTTTGGGCCATCCACGTATAAAAAAACTGGGACTGGCTGAGAGACCAATCTAAGGGTATCATTATTGCATAAGCTCAGTGCTTTATCTAAAGAGTTGATGTAGAATAAAAACAGAAAAGGTGCCATCACACAGCCCTGCCTTGCCACTCTGACTACCTTTATAGGCTGTGTACATTCACCTTGTTGCGTATTATGGTCCCTGGTGGTAGTATCCCAGTGTAACCGCCTAGTAAGGGCAATAATGATGGGTCCACCCCAGCTGCCTCCATCAAAGACCACAACTTTCCCATGTCAACCAAGTCAAAAGCACAGGAGAGGTCCATAAACACCATATATAATGAACCTGTTCTGGCCTTGAAGTTGCAGTCAACTTAAAAAGATCAGTCGGATGAGAGATTTTAAATCACGCTCTTGCGCGCTCTCACAGAGCAGTGTGGTATTTCTGTAAGGATAGTGTTTGGCTTCTGCAACCAAAGGATTGACCATGTGATCAATGCAGAGCATTTGCTTGAATGTGCAAATAAACCTCTCAGCTGCACTATATCTTAGATACGGTATCAGTCAGAAGTAATTTTCTGGTGATGGAACTCTAGCTCAGTGACAGATATTGAAAACAAATTGCCCAGCGTTGACATTTGCAATCTGTTGAGTTTGGGGCTAGTAAAGGATAAACCAGGTACATGGAGTAATCATTATTGGGAACTGTGAGGTAAACTGTCCTTCAGATCTCTCCCACTGGCAATGAGCCATATTATAAAACAATCCACGTGTCAATAACATGTGTTAACTTGATGAGGAAGCATATGCACTGTAACCACACAGAAGATAAATGCAAAATAAAAAGTTCCTTTAGTACTCAAAGTTCCTTTACAGGTGCCAGCCTGAGGGTGACAGATTGCACCCATTGTCATTTTGGTCTTCTGGTTTCCCCAGTGGAGCAAGGATGCAGGTGAGCTGACCAAATTACTGGCAGTGCTGCTGCTGTAAAGTTCAGAAAAGGGGCACCTTCTGCCTCTTTTAAGAAGTTGGCCAGTGAAAGTAGGATGCTCTTGGACTTCCTGCACCCCTTTCTATGTGGTGCACTCTTAGCACACCCCTCCATGGCATGTCTTCCATGCACCTGCATCTCTAATATGACCCTGCTTCATCATTAGGTGTATTCTCTAATTTTGATTGGCCAGCACTCCTTGTACACAAAGGAACACCCACTTTACTTTGCACTGATACTAGACTTGTGGCCAAAGTAAAGTGTGTAACAGAAAACGTCATCACACAATCACCTACGGCCCCCTGGTAGAATCAACATTTTTACTGGGAGCCCCACAAAAGGTGCAAAGTTCTACCCTGCTCCTGTAACAGTTTCCATGACATGGAATGAAAGTACTTACTGTGGAACCAGGGACCAAGTTTATAATATGGGACTGTACCCTTCTTCAGAGCCCTCCTCAATATTTAAAGGGGCCATTTGCATACAGTCACAGAGAGATAGGTTCAACAGCCTCTTGCCTGTCTCAAGGGTATTCTCCCATAGATGTATGAACTTTCATAGTTAGTGCTTCCCAGGAGAATGCATTTATTTATTATTGGTGCACCTGGCACCTTTCATTAGGCCACATCCACCCTTACCTCTCTGTCCTCATGGTTCCTCTCCTCATGGTTCCTGCGGTCATCTGAGGGGTGGTGCATGTCATTGTGAGGAAGCGTAAGAGCCTCTGTTTCCTCACGACCTGGATAGCCTTTTTTTTTTTACAAAGTTTGGGCTTTTACCAGACATACCTTTACAGTGCAATTCATTGTAAAGGAATGCGTGGTAAAGGCACATGCATTGTAAAAAAATGCTTAGTAAAGACTATGCATTGTTGCAACACATGCATGGTAACACTTGCATTTTAATGGCATGCATGGTAACAGCCTTGACGTACTGGCTGTTCTTCAATGTTCTTCAACCCAGTTGAGGACTGTAGCCATGGAAGCAACCTGCTTGATTATCAAACCCAACAAAGGTCATGTCTAAGTTAGTACACCTACATCAAGTTTTGCTTTTGCCTTCAAGCTACGTCTACTCATTCAGCCCTTTAAGTTGGGCATCAGACTTTGCCAAAACACAAGATAGTTGTGAGCAGTATTGTGGATTCAGTGTTATATATATTTATTACTTCAATTGTCAAAATATATAACTAATTATCAAAAAAAGTGAACAAAATGTTGATAGTAAAAAATAAGAACATACTAAGCATAATGGCCATAAATTCCATGGCCAACAGTAAGCATCAATTTTGGAATGTATTTTGATATAAGAATTTTACCTATGTGTTCATGTGGCCGTGTGTAGGACTGGATGAACATTTATTGCACAAAATAGAAATGCTTGAAATGTAGGTGTTTTAAATTTGCTCCAGCCCCCAGTGGTATTTCATCTGCAAAGGGCAGTAGTCTGCTTTCTAAATCTGATAGACATAGCTGACAGTACTCATTCTACTGTTTACAGTGATATTTGGTTCATGATTGAAATTAAATGCAGCATTACCTCAGGCCTAGTTTTGTTTTTTGTTTGTTTTTTTGTTTCTTTTTTTTCAACATACTCTGAACCTCTCTCCAAATTTGCTTTACTTACATTGATTTTTTGTTCCATATCCATAATATTAGTAGGAAAGTGTTGCTAGTCTGGTGTGCCCCACGAATATTGCATCAACACTATCGATGTTCAGAATACTGAGGACAGAATACCTAAAACCAAACAGTGACAGGTAAGTCTGGAGTTTCTATGGCTAAATGCAAATATATGTGTCTACATGGTACATATATCTTCAAGGTACGTAGATGTGGAGTTAGGAACTATAAATCTATACATCCCTATATGAACTTAACTTTCGATATTCTGTCCTCGATATTAGTATACCAAAATATTGTTGCGTCGAGTTCCAAAACGACCCGTCATAAACATTTTTTAAACCAAACTGTCAGAAACCCTTCTCTAAATATTAAAGTACAGAATGAATATCTACTTTGAAGTTAGACTAGAAGTGCATAGTGGAAAATGATAATCAGACCTTCAGTAAGGATCCAATCACGAGTCATGTGATAATCTCACTCAAAATGAAATGAGATTGCAGCTGGTGTGGATTTACTATACCAGGGAATACTAGGTGCTGTAAAACTCAGGCACAATTTCACCTCCCCAGTAAGTAGGACAGTAACGGGTAGTCAGTGCTTGAAATAGAAAAATAGAAGTGAAGCTACTCTGTACCAGATTACCTGTTTGTTCCTCAGAAGTGCTGGTACTCTACAATTAAAAGTATTACATTTCTCTTGAGAAGTGCCAGTACTCTCCCCCTCAAAATAAAAAAGTGCCAGTACTCAGTACCAGACAGTACCGGCCCTTCTAAAGCACTGGTAATGGGGAAAAATATGCAGAAACACGTGTGGTAATTTTTCCCTTGCATGATATAACCTCTTTGTAAGGCAGAACTTGGAATTATACAGCAATGAGAGGTGATGGCTCATGGAACTTCAAATTTCAGGTGTGGACTTACCAAACCACCAAAACAAGGCAACTCGTCATCCATTCCTTACTGACCTTTGAAGTCTTGGAGCTCATCCTACACAGCTTGTCCAATGACTGAATAAATCATAAAGGAGTTGAGAGATGTCAGTCAATATGTGATCTGATCTTGTTGGATGGCGTAATTTCCTACTTGGTATCCATTACTGTTGCGTCACCAATAATACCCGCTCTAACAATCATCTATGTTTTCTGTAGAGCTTCATATTGCACCCAGTTGGTTCCAACCATAGTAAATCACAGATTGCAATATTATTGAATTTATTGGTACCAAATTTACCTACCTCAGATTGATGAATATCTATGGTGGACTTGAACTTCTGACCTGAAGATCACCTTATTATCAGCAGTGAACATTTACCTCAAGGCATCAACATACTTATTAATAATACATTTTAATATTAATATTAAATGTACCATTCCGTGGTCAATGTGTTTGGTAATTGGTGCTTAGGATCCAAAATGTTCTATATCAAGTATCTGTTGGGTTAAACCATTAATGTTCAGGTAGCAATACTATTAATACCGCTGAAGGTGCTTGTGGTGATTGTCTTTGAAAAGAATATCTGCTGATGCAGCATCTGTTAGTTAAGCTTCTCCATGACATTTTATCAGGGCTTGCTATTGTACACTTGTCAAAATAAGACTATTTACTTCATTGTGTAACTGACGTGTAACTGTCCACATGCATACAGAAGTTCATACATGTGGCCCAATCTGTGAAACCTCTTCTGTGTGTATGATACATGTTCCAAGAAAATGTAAAACACTGTACATGAAATCCACTCTGGGTACCGATAAGAAAGATTTGTGTACTTTTGCTATTGCACATGCAAAATTGTAGGGGTCTGTTTTTGTGCGCTGGCAGTGTCAAAAATTCATACATGGGATTAGGCACTCATTTGTGTGGATTTGGCATAGGGCAGCTCAGAAAGGCACCTTGCTGCTCTTCCCTACGCCAAAGTGAAAGGGCAAGAATGCACCATATATAAGCAATAAAGTGCATTTCTGTCGTTTCTCCCTGCACTGGCGCCATTTCAGCAGCCAATTGCTAACATAGGCACTGCCTCCGTTACATGCAGGATTGCTTTTGTGCAGGAAGGGGCAGGAACGGACATCCTGCAGCACACATTGAAGGAGGAAAAAACAAGGAGAAATAAACATATCTCTCTTTGTTATGTCTCACCTGGAGAGGCATACGGATTTGGTAATTCCCCCGGTTTATATGATTTTGTAAATCTGGGGCAGCTTTAAATTCCACAGGTGTTGCATGGGGAAACCCCCCTCCTAATGGCCATGGAATCCCTCCCGGGCACAGAGTAAGGCGACACAGCGATTTGCGCCGCGTTTCCTTGCTCATGATTTAGGAGACCATTCAAAGTCACACAGGGTGGCTTTGCATGGCTTCATAAATTGGATTGAGAGCCCTGTATCACACAAGTACCACTTTACGCTATATGAGGCAAAGTTCTCATAAACAAACCCCTTAGTTGATAAATTGAATACAGCTCAACTCAGAAACAGGGAGGCAACCACTGCTCACTGTTTCCAACCTGTACTGTCGGCACTTCATGCATTAACTCAGAGAAATTCCAATATATACCTATGAACTTTAGGCATTTTAAGCATATAACACAAGACTCGTCTCTGCACAGCTGTTCACGATACAGCCCTGGCTAAGTATGAGTAGAATTTTCCCATTCTGGGTGCTGCACAAATGGAGAAGGGGGACTTGCATTAATTTTTAGAAAGAATGTTCAGTCTATAATGCATACATTAACTACAAGTCTTTTTTTATTCTCTTTATCAAAGCAATAAAACCACATAAAAGAATACATATAACACAAAGCACACATCGAATAAAAACAACAGAATGACAGAAGCCTTTTCAAATGGCTACAAGTCAATGTAGAACTGCAGACAGCTCAGCTTGGAAACACAGAAGGGCAACTGTAACTCTTGTTGTCCATAACTCATGAACAGATTCGTAGATTTTCCATGTTAATGTATGTACTACAGACATCACAATTTCTGGAAAAACGAGCCTGTGCAACCCAACATCACCGCTCCGTCCATCATTATCTTTGGTTTTTCTTTGTTTGCCATAAGTTGCATGGGTATGCTCAGACATGAGTCCCTTGCTCACTTTGCCACTGGATTCAAGCAAGCCCGGCTGAAGACGGCTGAAATGCCAGAAACCGGTCCTCGGTAGCTTGTTTCCGGTCCAGGGAAGGCATGGCTTGGCAGTTCGGGCTGGACTGTTCCCGAGGTACAGGGTCAGACTGATTTGCATATGGCCATGTCTGAACTGGGGTGGCAAAGTGGGCTAAAGAACGGTGATGGATTAAACCCAGATCAGTTGACTGGGGTTGAGTGCTTGTATTGTCAACACTCCGTCCATCATTATCTTTGGTTTTTCAATGTATGTACCACAGATATCACAATTTCTGGAAAAACGAGCCTGTGCAACCCAACATCACCTCCATACCACTCAGAGCGGGCTCATGATAAGGCCCCAATTGGTTATTTTCAGCTGACTTTTTGGGAGTGGTCCATACACTATGGTCCTGATTCACAAAGGTAAACTGAGATGAAAGTCTAACTTTACAGCTTTCGGGATTCACAAAGGGCATTTACGAGCAGTAAAGTTAGACTTTTGTCTCATTTTTGGTCTCAGTTAAACTTAAGACAAAAACATAAGTTTAACTGAGACAAAAGTCTAACTTTACAACTTGTAAACGTCCTATGTGAATACCAAAAGCCATACAGTTATAATTTCACCTCAGTTTACCTTGGTGAGTCGGTCCTACAGATACTTCCATGCCCTTCAGATAGGTATAAACACTTGCAATGCCCTTCCCAAGGTTCACTCAATTCTCACTTAAATTATGTTTCAATTCAAACACTATTATTTGGGAAGGAAAATGTCACATGAAGTAATGTTTTTTATCTGAATCAAAATAAGAAATGATGGTTTTCAGCGGAATTTAAAAATGTTCCTTATCCTACACATGTGGGTGTTTGACTCTTTGGACATTTAACAGACACAGTTTTTTGGGGAAAAGCAGGAGCGTTATAGCAAGGACAAATTTTCATTTCATACATCTCACGGTTTGGTGACTCAAGTAAATCAATAAATGCACTACAACGGGCACAGATGATTGTAAAAGAAACACCCGGAACAAAAATAAGCTAATAATAGATTTCCTTATCCATGATTTGGGCATATGACAAAAAGTAATATGGAGGATCCTTTAGGGAAAAAAAACCAAAAACCAAAAACTATCTGAGGACAACTATTTATTCAAATCCAGGAGATGCGGACGATCCTTTGAGGTGACTGCAGTCAAAGTCTGTAATCTTAGAAATATGCTCTGAATCAGTCCTGCTAAGGTTCCAGAAAAACCCTAAAACATGCCCATTTAACAGTTAACCACAGGTCTTTCATGCACTTTTAATTGTTCGAACTGTGCTCCAAAGCACCAAGAGACATTGTTATTATTATTATTATTAGTATTATTATTAGTATTATTATTAGTATTATTATTAGTATTATTATTATTATTATTGTTTTATTGGTGTTGTTGTTAATCATCATCATCTGAAGCTAGATTTAGCTATTTTCAAGTTGGCTGGAATTTGGACCCCGGCAATCCCCTATGCCTGGAACTCCCACTACTGATGTCATCACTTATTCTTGGAAGGATTTACTGCTTCTTATAATTTAGGTGAATTACATGAAGGAATTTTCTCTTTTAAAACTTTGCATACTTTCAGCTGGCAAACTGTCCAGTTGAAGAACTCCAAATATGCAATGATCCAACACAGCTTGTGATTCTTGGTGGCCCGAGCAAGTCATACTACAGGTCCATTCAAAAGTTAGGAGTAGGGCACAAGTCAGGCTACAGACGGGTACACGGTGTCCATCCACTATATTTACAAGGTGGACACTGTCCACCCATCCAAGAAGCTGGGCCCCACTCAAATAGCCTGAATTTGTCTTGGTGTAATTTTCAAACACATTTAGCAGCAGCTGCACATTTTCTGCTTTCATTCCGAGCAGCAACATGCAGGCAGCAAGGGGGATTTGTTGATATAAACTCCAGCTGGCCCTGGCCCAAAACAATGGTTGAAGTTAAGAGGCCATCAGGCTTCCTTTTATTCAGGTAAGCTGGCTGAGAGCTATCTAGAGCCTCACATCTTGATGCAAAAGCAATGGAGGATAAACAAAGGTGCACAGCTTGTCATTACTACAGTACTTAAGAGAGGCATGGATTTGACTTTGTTCAGTCCCTGTATATAAGAGATATGCATACACTGTAAGAATGTCAGATATGTTGATCTGTCCCCGTATTTACACAAGTAACAATTTAAATACCACTATTTTGTTTTATTTCTTTTAAGGCACTACTCATCCCAATGCAGGGTGTCAGAGCGCTTTAAATCGCACATACACATTATATAGTGACAGTAAATCATATGTGTGTAAATCACTGTACAGGATGTGATGGAGAAGACAGTGACGGTTACATGGTGTCGGAGTCACATGGCCTTCATAGCTCACTGTGCTATATCAGAACAATTACAATTTATAAACTGCATGATACATTATATGCTGAGCAGTAGACACATTTACGTGTATGCTACTTTTATTCAATAATGGGGGTAGAAAAAACACAGATCTCCCCGGAAAACTCATTAACCTCCAGAGTTATCTTACCAATATTATTCCCTGAAATTTACTGGTTACCCAAAGATCTCTGCAGCAAGTGCCTTAACCCCAGAAGATATATTAAAAAGCAGATTTTATAACCAGTTGAGCTGAATAGATTAACTGCCACATTTCTCTGTGTTTCCAATTTCTTTGTGGCAGTTTTTTTCAAAATAATTGTGTAAGTTGAGGCCTAGATTTTGCATCTGGGCTGCATCACTTTTTTGGTACAATTCCAATGGAAAATCGTATTTGTCAAAACTCATAATGCACTTAAATGAACTCATGATTGACCTGCTAATGCATGTGTGAGGTATTCAGATAAAAAAATACTTTATTCTGTTTCCATCTTAAAAACAGTTCACCTATACCATTTCCATTAAAAACACAATAAATAAATAGCGGTACAGTTGTTAAATCAAGTAAAAACAAATAGCAACATTCCATTCATAGGACTTTCTCCAACTATTTACATGTTAAAATATTCCTCCGAAGAAATTTAGAGACAGCAAAACAGGCTTCAATGGAATGCAGTCTGCATCATCATCTAAGGTTGAATTTATTGATTGATACTTTATTCAATATTGTTGCATCATAAAAGTACATTGTTTCATAAAACATTGAGGCTAAAAAATTGTACATTACATATTAAGATTTGATACAAAAGGATACAATATACATATAAAACATAAAACATAAACAAATTTCATGACAATACTAAATAGATCAATGTTTAAAATATGATTAATTAATTAATAACCATATCAGGAAGGTCTAAGGATTAATAGCATTACATATCCTCATACGAATGAGCCAAGCAGTTGATAAATATTTTGCCACACCACAAACAGTAAAAAAGGAAGACGGATTGATTGTAATAATGCGGAGTGCAACCCGGAAATCTCTGACCCCCAACTCCCTACAAACTGGTCTCAGCCATCTGTTTCTTGCCCTCTTGTAAGCTTTACAGCCAAACAGGAAGTGTGAAAGGGATTCTGTTTTACAGGGGCAACAAGGGCATGCACCATTACGGGCCCTTGAGCCTTTCCAACCTCTAGTGAAAGAATTAAGTGGTAAGATTCCATACCGCATCTAGATCACTCTATCTCTAGGCGTTCTAATAAGATCTAAGAAAGGTTCCAATTTCCTAGTGGGTTTGTGTTCTATAAACTGCGTAGTTAAAATATCCCAGCTTGGGTTCCTCTGTTCTTCTGCCTCTACCCACTCCCAATACATTTTCTTTATTACTTGTTTTGGGGGTGGGGACTGGGAAATCCAGGATTCAATCAAACCCAACTTCAAAACCATCTGTTTCAATTTGTTTACCCAGTGGATTTTACCACCGGTGTTCAATGTAATCAATTCGTCCAGCACAAGAGCATAGTTTGCTAGCTCTGGGGTCCTCCTTAGGCGCACCGAGAACAGCAGTGGGTGCAGGTGGACTACATCAGAGATAGAGCGTTTGCCCACATCCAGAAACAGAGGTTTCAGCGGGGTTGAAGCCGGTAGGGCAACTAGTTCCCTTATAAATGTATTCTCTGCTCTAGCCAGGACCTGGACGTTTTCTCCGCCCCATAGTTCTGCCCCATATGTCGCAGAAGGCAATGCCCTTCCTTCATACACAGCAAGGGCCAGAGCGATAGGTCTGCTTACTGATAATCACTGGCTCTTCAGGATGGCACCCGAGCCTCTCTTAAGGTTTATTAACATCTTGGCTATATGGGAATCCCACCTCATTTTACTATTGATCCTGATTCCCAGATAGTCAAATTCCTCAAACACCTCAAGTGGTGATCCATTAAGAGTAATTTGGGGTTTCCTTCGCTGTTTAGAGGGGGGTAACACCATCAACTTTGTTTTAGTCGTGTTGATGGTAAGTCCATGTTCATGGCAAAACAGGCTAAATCCATCCAATAATTTTTGCAAGCCCGCTGGGGTTTTAACCAACAGTAGGGTATCGTCCGCAAAGAGGAGGGTAGGTGTTTTCTCCCCGGCCAGGACCGGGGCATCGGCACTGTCCTCCCTCAAGTGGTCTACAACCCCATTAACAAAGAGGCAGAACAGGGTCGGGCCATCACACAGCCCTGCCGCACACCTCTATTCACAGTCACCCTCCCTGTTAGCTGCCCCTGGCTCCCCCACCTTATCCTAGCATAGCTATCTTCGTGGAGCTTAACTATCAGTTGCAGAAGATAGCTTGGGAACCCCATGTCCGTTAGGACCTTCCAGAGTTTGTCGCGGGGAACTAAATGAAACGCACTTTTAAGGTCTACAAAGGCCAGGTATAGTTTCCCCTTCTTAACGGTGACTATTTTCCAATAGATTGCCCAGAATCTAAATAACTGATCCATTGTCCCCACATTTTTACGAAATCCTGCCTGGAAATGAGAGAGCATGTTCCCCTCCTCTATCCATCTGTCTATTCTGTTCACAATAACCCGGCCAACTACTTTCTGCATAGCATCGATTAAACTAATCGGCCTGTAGTTGACTGGGTCCTCCCTATCACCTTTCTTGTAGATTGGGACGACTTCTGCTCCCTTCCAGGAGTCGGGGACAGGGTGACCAGCAAGGATTAGATTTATAAATGGAGCAATACAGTTAGACCACAGCTTGGGTTCATGTAAATACAAATCACCTGGTATACCATCCTGGCCAGCCGTTTTTGCAGGGGTTATATTCCTTATAGCTGCAGCTACCTCCTGGGCTGTGAAGGGCTCAGGGGATGTAGTCCCATTATTATTGGTACATGTTTGTCCCCGCCAGGATGGAGCTACTTCTTCCTCACAATGATACAGATTAGAAAAGTGTGTATGCCATTGGAGTTCAGTTATATGATTGGCGGGAGGGTCCACTCCTTTTCTATCCAACTTATTTATCATGTTCTAGAATAATATTGTATTTTTTGAGTTTGCAGCCGCCTTTATTTCCTGCCAGTATTCCTCCTCCCAATCCCTCTTGGCCTTTTGTATGCAGGTATTGTATTCCCTTCTAGCCAGCCGTACAGCTGCACTATCTTTCCCCTTGATTGCAATTCCTATTTCCCTTCTTTTCGCCCTACATTGTGCCGTATACCAGGGTGTGGTGGGTTGCTGAAGGTATTTTCTTGTTAAACCTCCGTTGCCTTTAAGTACAAAGAAAGATCAAATTTCCCTCACCAGGGTATTATAAGAAACTGTAAGATTAAAATTATTATTGTCATTAAAGGGGGCCATAGTTTCAGAGATCAATTCTCTAGTTTGTGATTCCACCAATCCTCTAATGGAAAGCAGACTGTCCTCTTTCCCCAATATTTTGTTCCACTTAAGCTTACGGTTACCATCAGACGGGATTAGTTCTTTCGTTATCATTAATGGTATCTCTAATGGGTCCTTCTCACTCCCCCATTTTATTTCCATGCATAGTGGATTATGGTCGCTGTCCTGAGACTGTACAACTTCCATATCGACTAGTCTATTAGAATTAGTATCAAGCAGAATATAATCAATACGGGAGGGACAACTGAGTTTGTTATAAGTCATTGCCCCATTTGGGTCGGATAATGTTCTCCCGTTCAAAGCACGTAGATTATATTCTACTGTTAGGGCGTTTAATTGGATCACTCTCGGGGTCCACTTTTTTATTGGTACCAAGGTCAACTGCGGGATAGCCTTTATACAGTCATCCGCATTCATACACATGATGTCATCTGTGGCCAAAGGTTCATAAATACAGTTAAAATCTCCCCCGATGACAATACTAGATAACGGGCGAACACCTGCCAATGCCCCCTCAAGCAAATCTATAGTGGCTGACGTTTGGCCTCCCGGAGTCCCACGTGCATACACATTAAACAGCTCAAAAGATTTGCGGCCCTTTGCAGAAATGTGCAATATATCATCTGACAGTCCTAAGTGGGGGGTGATAGCCCGATTGAGTGCTATTTTGATCCATATCTGTAACCCCCCAGAGGGCCGACCCCGCCCTATACTAGTAGCTGGGATAGAGTAAGTTGTATAACCGCATTTATATTGGGGAGATATACTCCATGTTTCTTGAAACATACAAATGTCGAATTCCTCTATAAATTCAATCCATTCTGGCTTAGACATATTTTTTACAAGCCCTGCAATATTCCAGGAAATCATCCTAACTATTCCTGTTTTTCGAATCGCCTTGTTACTGAGGGCTTTTCCTTCTTTATCTTTAGTGGGGGACTTATCTGCTGTCAACGATATCCCAGAACTTCCTTCCCTGGGTGACAAGGTTACCTCATCTTTAGCTATACTAGCATTTTCCCCCGAACGTTTCATATTACTGCACGGTGGATTGGCTGGAAGATCCCTTATGTCCCTACTACACAGTCAGTCAATACCTTCCATCCCTTCGAACATGGAGTTACGAGAAAGAATCTCGTAACGGTTTTGGAGGGGTAGTGGGTGATTGGTCTGGAAATATTTACTTGTTCTGGAATTATTGGTTCTAGAATTAAGTCGAGGAGCCACTAAAGATCTAGGGTAAAAGTAAGTCAGATCACAGGGCATGATGGAATCACTGTCCTTGTCAGGATACCAGTTTAAAATGTGACTGACTGTTCTGTGATCCCTAAAATTGATGACAATTATGTCTCCCACTTTGTCCTTTGGTCTACTACCAAGCCATGAAAGTCGGGAAACGTGTAATATCTCGCCGTTTAGGTTGGGGGGAAGAGGACGGTTCTGCCTGAGCAAATATGTGGTCTTATTTTTTAACTGAGGGTAGTTTTCCCATTTGCCTTCTTCTAGTGTTGGAACTCCTGTAAGCACCACCACCAGAGGAACTGCTTCTGGTGGCAGCTCCACTTGATGCCCCCTAGGATTTATGATCCTTTCTGGAGTTTTTCTAGCCCACTTATTTTGTGGTTTTCCTGAGTTAAACACTTTCTCTCTCCTAGGGGCCTCTCTATCTACCTGTTGTACTGCCTGATGCTGTGGTTTATCAGTAACTGGCTTTGAAGGTTGTGTTTTTTTCCCCTTCCCCTCAGTGGTTTTTAATTTTTTTGGGACAATGGGATTTAAGGGTAATGCCACAGGCGAAATTACTGTTACAGGTCTGACATTTTGATTAGTCAGCCCAGTATTTACCGCTAATGATTTCTCTATTGTTGTAAGCCGATCTTCAATTTTCCTCAATCTCTCTATTACAGACAATGTTGAGGCTCTAATTAGGTGTTCCATTACTCCTATTAGGTCCTTACAGGAGGTGTCAGGTGCCATACATTGTGATAGAGTTCCTACTACAGGGGTCATTGTGGTCTTTGGTATAGGGGCTTTAGTGGACTTCCCAAAGTCAGTGTGGCTAATCTTTTTCCTCTGTGGTTCATTCCCTTTTTTCCTTCTTTTCCTTGGTGGTGAACCCTGGACTCTAGATTGCTTGAATTATTTTTGCTTTTTCCGTGTGGCCTTAGCTACAGGTAGAGGCGTATCGGGTATGACTTCTGTTCCCAATGGTGATTTACAGGGAGGTCACGAGTCGTGTCTACGCGATGCATTGCCTGTGTCAAGGGTGGGGGTTATATCTCGTAACAGGATGGGAATACTAATATTAGTTGTATCAAGATCATCAATATCGGCAGGGCAACTAATATATGATGGACTGTCTATCTGTGAGCGACCAGGGGAGAAGCGTTTGTTTTTAATCAGTTCGACAGAGCGACGTCGCTCAGCTCGCCGTTCTGCTAGTGTGCTCTCCCTTTCGCTCCCGGAAGAAACCCTGATTATATAATTGTCCAAAGTTCCATTATTTGCGCCACTTTTATCCTTAGTACTAGTAGAAGTCATGATACGCAGCGCCTATTGTCTGTATCAGCCCCGAATAAATAGTAACCCCACGATATCAAGAGTATAACCAAATGTCTCGCAAGCTAGTGGACCAATACTCGCACACAAGAAGGTAAGGGTTGCCAACTACCTTTCGGTATGATTGTTCCTGAGCAGCAGTTTAGCCAGTAGGCCCAGCCCGGCCTCCCTCGGCTCCTGAGGGCTACAGAGGGCCCGCCCTTTGCCCGGGCTTCGCCCGGCGTCCCGCGAGGCGGGGCTTACAGCATTTTTATGCGCCTCCTGGCGCTGTCGAGTGATGCAGGGGCCGCAAAGGTTGCCGGTAGGTGTAGTCCCCGACCCGGCCTCCGCTCGCTGGTCGCGCCGGTTTGATGTTACACCAGCGGGACGGCGGGAGGCAGACGGGGGGATCCGGTCACCAGAAAAGAAAAGCCAGCAGTTATCGCCCAAAAGTCAAGTGGCAGGTCTACAGAGTTACCCCACTCGTCAGGGGCTTACAGCATTTTTATGCGCCTCCTGGCGCTGTCGAGTGATGCAGGGGCCGCAAAGGTTGCCGGTAGGTGTAGTCCCCGACCTGGCCTCCGCTCGGCGGTCGTGCCGGTTTGATGTTACACCAGCGGGACGGCGGGAGGCAGACGGGGGGATCCGGTCACCAGAAAAGAAAAGCCAGCAGTTATCGCCCAAAAGTCAAGTGGCAGGTCTACAGAGTTACCCCACTCGTCAGGGGCTTACAGCATTTTTATGCGCCTCCTGGCGCTGTCGAGTGATGCAGGGGCCGCAAAGGTTGCCGGTAGGTGTAGTCCCCGACCCGGCCTCCGCTCGGCGGTCGTGCCGGTTTGATGTTACACCAGCGGGACGGCGGGAGGCAGACGGGGGGATCCGGTCACCAGAAAAGAAAAGCCAGCAGTTATCGCCCAAAAGTCAAGTGGCATGTCTGCAGGCAATAACGGCTTTAAAATTTGTAATTGCGAAATTTCATCAAATTTACAAAACAGAGTAAGGTACAGTTTGCATTGTTATAAACCACCATCAGACGGACAATGAATCAAGTTGGATGACACAGGGAAAAGAGATAAAACGCTGAAATATATTGGACACGATTCACAGAACTAACTTACGACAAAATCCTTAACTTACTACTCATGGTATTCACAGAATGCACTTACAACTGTCCTAAGTTTACGCCCGGACTCGGGCCAGAATTTCTGCACCCGGAGTTTAATCTCCGCACCCGGAGTGTAAGCTCCACACCCAGAGTGGAAGCTCCATACCCGGAACGGAATTTCCACCAAAAGGCAAAAATCTCCACTTCCGGGCCAGAACAACCACAATCTGGTGTTAATTGACTATATCTTATGCATTGTGGGTATTCCGGCGGAGATTCTGGCCCGATGGTGGAGCTTCCGCTCCGGGTGTGGAGCTTCCGCTCTGGGTGTGGAGCTTGCACTCCGGGTGTGGAGCTTATACTCTGGGTGCGGAAATTCCGGCCCGAGTGCAGACGTAAACTTAGGACAGTTGTAAGTGAATTCTGTGAATACCATGAGTAGTAATTTTAGGATTTTGTCGTAAATTATTTCTGTGAATCGGGCCCAATGTGTCTAAAATGAGTCAGCACAAATCTGTGCTGATGTTGTAAACCTTTTAATATCTGACCTTATATTTAGCAGATTATACATTACCACACTCACTTTTGTACATTCCTTGGTCATTCTGTCCACTACAAACGTATTCCATGCTAGTTGTTTAATCTCAGCCTTAGAGCTATGCAGCAAATAGGCTGGCTCATCAAAAAGGGCTGGTCTTCCTATGCGATCAAAAAAGACCTTGAGATAATTGAGCCATGGTATTCTCAAGGCATGATCCTGGGAGAGGCAAACTCTAATTATCAACCTATTTAAAAGTGGCTCAGATTGTGATCAAATTCTATGCCACAGTGAAATGGGAATAATTCCAATAAGGTCCTCTAAAAATGAAGTCCCATTTCTTTATGACATACATAGCTGCAAACGCAGCATTGTCTGCAAGTTGCAGCCTCTCCAGGTCTACATAGCCCCATATGCCAGCCCCATGTTGGGCCAATGAGGCACATTTCACTTTATAAATAATCCAGAGCTCTTTGAGAGGCCTGCACCCCCAGTCAGTCCGCAAATCTATTGAGCCCTCCCATAGATTAGTTCATCAATATTGTTATGCATGTAACAAGCTGATTCCATGAACAATGAGCATCGAACAGTAGTCCAATACAGGAAAAGGTAGGAGAGATTGCAAGCTTAGTGTCTCCTATCCTAAATTGATAATATTTATCAATCTTACACCAACCACATTTCAGAAGAAACATTTTAACAAGTTTACTCTTCAAGACAGCTCAGCTATTTAGCCCACAAAGTCATTAATCAGTTTCTGTTGACCATTAGGTGTGCGTGCCTTAAGGACTGTGGGGCATATTACCAAGGACCTTATCGCCACTTTAGCGGGAATTTTTCCCGCTAAAGCGGCGATAATTTTATCGCCCTATTACCTAGCTGTCACTAACACCAGTTAGCGACAGCTAATAGGCGATAGCGGGCATTTAGGGGCCCACTTTGCATGTCAGCGATAATTATCGCTAATGACATGCAAAGTGGGCGTGCCAAGATGTTAACGACTGGAAACAGTCACCTACATCGCTATCCCCTATTACCAACTTTTGGAAATATTCGCGCTAAGCGCGATTATCTCCAAAAGCTAAAGCCTGCCCATAGTAGTTCATTTATTTATTTATTTATTTATTTATTTATTTATTTATAGTGTTTTGTATAGCGCGGACAAGACCCGTGGGTATCAGAGCGCTTAACAAGGAAACAATTACATATAAAGATAATAAAAGCAATACTAACAACTAGAGAATAGTGAGGTAGAAGGCAGTATACTGTATGGTCAAGAATAAATATATATATTCATATTGGCTGTGCAATTAGCATTATATGGCGGGCACGGCTTGGTTTGTGTCATGGTAACAAACCATGCCCGTTGAGGTAGGGTTATAAGGCGTTCCAGTGCCTATCCGGGAAAATAAGTATAAATAAATCAAGTGTGGTAGGAGTTATATATAATGATTGTGATAGATAGTTAAGGTTCCACATATATGGATCAATAAATCAAGTGAGATAGAGGTTATATAGTATGACTGTGAGATATAGTTAAAGTTCACACATATATGAGGTATCAGTGATGTGACAGGCTTCGGCTTGCGCACGGCATCAGTTCATTGTCCGATGATGATCTTCCCATTTTCCATGAAGAGGGCGGCCCTCAGTTATCATAATTGATCCATTCCAGTGATCCTTAGGTTTCTCTAAGTAGGGTATTTACTCATCAAGTGGCTCTTCAGTTCTCGTTTGAATGTTACTGTATTTTGAATCTTCCTGATGTTTGGAGGGAGTGAGTTCCAGATTCTGGGGGCAGCTCCGGAGAATGCTCGGTTGTAGGTCTTTTTCTTGTGGAAAAAGGCTGGTCGTAGTAGCAAATCTCCTGCGCTTCTAGTTGTTCTGTTACCTCCTGAGATCGTAAGTTTCTTGGCTAGGTATCTGGGTGTGTTGTAGTGAACCGCTTTGTGTGTAATACAGGCCATCTTCATTTGAATTCTGGCCTCGTAAGGTAGCCAGTTTAGTGCTTTCAGGTGAGGAGATATGTGATCGAATTTCTTCGTTCCCGTAATGAGTCTCGCCGCTGCGTTGAGGCAGGCTTTTAGTGGTGCTGTGGATGTTTTTGGCAGGCCCGCTAATGTGGTGCAGCCGTATTCGATCCTCGAGATGACTAGTGATTGTATAGCCAGTTTTAGGTCTGTCTCAGTGATAAAGGGTTTCAGTTTCCTTAAGTAATTCAGGTGGAAGCGGGCGCTCTTGGCCATTGAGTTAATATGGTTTTTCATGTCGAGGTTCTTATCTAGTGTAATTCCTAGTGATTTGGCAGAGTTAACTAGGGTCGGGGTGCAGTTTAGCGCTGTCACCAATTTAGTCCACTCTATAACTTCAGATTGGCTCCTTGTCGGTGAGATTAGCAGGAATTCAGTTTTCTGGGCGTTTAGTTTCAGATGGTTCATTGTTAACCATCGCAAAGCACTCTTTAGTGTCTTGTTCATTAAGTCAATGTCCTCAATGGAGGCGATCTTTATGTATAATTGCGTGTCGTCCGCATACATATGATAGGATACCTGTGATTTTTGAAGGATCTCCGTGAGAGGTTCTACATATAAATTGAATAGATCTGGGGATAGCGTAGAGCCTTGTGGGACCCCTATTGCGTTGGGGCTCGGGGAAGAGATTGTTTGGTTGACTAGGAATCGCTGAGTCCTGTTCTGTAAGAAAGAATTGAACCATTTCAGCACGTTTCCAGACAAACCCATCCTGTCTTGTAGTCTGGTCATAAGCACTTCGTGCTTTACCGTATCGAATGCTGATGATAGGTCTAGGAGGATCAGTAGGCAAGATTGATTTCGGTCTAGGGCTTGAAGGGCGTCATCGACTATGTGCAAGATCGCAGTTTCGGTACTGTGCCCTGTTCTGAAACCTGATTGGCAATCATCCAGTAATGAAAATTTAGCGATGTGTTGACTTAGTTGGCCCTGCACGCATTTCTCAATGAGTTTAGCCAGTAGAGGGATGTTGGTCACTGGTCGATAGTTGTTCGGGTCTGTAGCATCAGCTGTCGGTTTTTTGAGGATGGGCATCACCTGCCCTGTTTTGAGACAGTCGGGGAGGGTTCCTTGTGTAAGTGAGGCGTTTATTATCTCGGTCCAGATCGGAACTAGAGTGTGGCTGATTTCTCTTACACACTTTCCTGGTAATGGGTCTTGAAAGTGGTTGTTCGGTCTAAGTTCCGCCAGCGTTCTGGCGATCTTTTCCTGGTCGTATAGTTCAAATGAGTCCCATTTTGCCTTATTTTTAGTTTGGAGGCTCTCTGGTGAGAAATTGGATTCGTTACTGGATGGAGGCAGTGCCTTAAGGTTAGTTGCTGCAATTGTGAGGTCATCTTCAAGCAATTTAGATTTTTCCGTGAAAAAAGAGGAGAATTCCTCGCAGCTTATGGGAGTTTTTGTATTCTCTAAAACCGTTTTGGCTAGTTTATTTGACTGTTGTTTTAAGATCTCAAAGAGTTTTCGTGGTCTGTTTATGGCACTGTCCAATTCATCTCTGATAAATTCTTTTTTGGAGTTGATTATTTTTTTGTTGTATTCTTTTCTTGTTTTTCTGAGTGTTTTCAGCTCAGGGGAGGAGGGATGTTGTCTCCACCTCCTTTCGGCCATTCTCAGTTTGCGCCGGTCCTCATTCAATGATTCATTAAACCAAGGATTTTTTGGTTTCTCTGAGACCTTTTTCAGTTTTTGGGGCATGGTGTCATTGACGATATTACCGATTGCGGTTGTGTAGTGATCCGTCAGCTCATTGACATTTTGCTTATTGTTGGGAGGCTTCAGGTCACTCTCACACCTTTTAACCAGTAGTTCAGTGTTAGCCTCCTTTGTGTCTCGGATCAGTTTCTTGAGCTTGCGTGGTTGCACGGTCCTACCCTTTGTCATTGTAGGTATCGTGAATGTTATGATGTGATGGTCAGACCAGTCACAAGGGTCTATAGCAAGGATAGATGTCTCATCCTTTCTTGAGATAATCCAGTCTAAGGTTGCTCCTTGTGAGTGAGTGGGTTGGTTGCAAGCTTGTACAAGTTTTAGCTCATTGAGGAAGTCTTTAAGCGAGTTGACCAGTTTATCACCGCCGTCATTCCAATGGAGGTTAAAGTCACCTAGGAATATGTTATTGGCATCCGAGTTAGAATTGGTCGTTATGATCTCCATCAGTTGTTCTGTGAACTTAGCGTTCTCTCCTGGTGGGTGGTAGAATGTATGCAGTTTGCAATGGTAGGTGGATAACATGGCCAAGAGCATTTGCTCGGTAATGCATGAATATCGCTGACTTTTCTGCGATATTCATACATTTCGGCCGATTTTTATCGCTTAGGAGATAAACCTTGATAATATCAAGGCTCCTAAGCGATAAAAAATATGCGAAGGTCGGCGATATTATTTTGGCCGCTAACCAAGCTTAGCGATAATTATCGCTATAGCTTGGTAATATGCCCCTGTGTTATTCGAAAACAGTAAAATAGGTATGGCTTTTTCGCCAATCTGCGGGACAACATGCCCTTTTGCTTCTAAAAACCTGCTACCATTATTAATGTACAGGAAGAAAATAAAAGGGGCCAAAACGCAGCCCTGCCACACCCCCTGCTTAATGGCTAATTCCTCATGCATTCTCCATTAATTTCGAACCTGACTCTGGCCTTGGCATTCGCATAAATGTGCCTAATAAAATTATCTAAAGATAAGTCAGCAACCAACTCAATTACTAGCTTCCATAATTTAACATGATTAACGCAATCAAACTCACTGGAGAGGTCTATAAATGTCAAATACGCAGCATCTCTCCTTGCTATAAAATATTTGTGAATGAGTAAACTCAAGTTCAGACACTCTTCAACAGTTCCTACCTCCTTTCTAAGACCAAATTTATTCATTGCCATGACAGAGTTTTCCTCAGGCCAGTCCTCCAATCTAGTGACAATTAGTCTCCCAGTGACTTTTACTGGTAAATCCAGCAAGTTAATCAACCAGTAAAAAGTAGGGTCTCCCATATCTCCCTTTTAAAAAAGTTAAACAATCAAGGAGGTAGATTAATATTCAAAAGGACATTTCTACAAATCACTCTTAGAACATTCGTCAGTAATGGCCCCCACAGATAAAAATTGCTTTTAAAAAGGTCAACTGCCATCCGTTTGATCCCAGGGCCTTCCCACTGTGTGATTTCTTAATGGCTGAAAAAACTTCCTCATATGTAAAGACAAGGGGTTTTATTCCCTTTGTTATCTCCTAGAAGGCTTCTTTTCCAGTACTTGTCATCAGAGGAATCCTGAGCATAAATACTCGAAAAGTGTGCCACCAAATCATCTTGAGATATGGCAATTTCAATGAATGGGGTATCGAATTTTTATAAAATGAGTTATTAACAATTTGCCAGAATGCACAGCTAACTTTACAGCTGCTGGCATTAATTAAAGCTGTCCATGCCTCAGATTACATTTCCTGCTTCCTGTTTTGCCAGAGCAATCTTATATGCCTGCCTAAAAAATGCCTTCGGGGTACTTCATACAGTTTACAAAAGAACACAAAGTGCAGCCTATCCTGTGGAGACTTTCTGTCGCAGCCCCAGGAAGCTAGCACTTGACCTCTGTTAGCCCCCTTAGGCCTTGCTAGCAGAAGGTGGAAGAAATTAATCTGAAAGCTAGTTAAAAGGAATTTCTCCTGTGTTGTGAAGGACCCCGTGAGATAAGGTTCCATCAATGGCGTTGTTTTGAGCAATAAGTATGTTCGGACACTAGGTTTCCGGGCCTCCTCTGCTTTCAGATCTGCTATCCTTCGGCTCAGAAAGACTGCCTTGGTTAATTCCACATCCTTTCTAACAATGACATCAGGATTGGAAAATAAAACACCCCGCCCAATCGCTTCGATCCCTGTTTTGATATAATTAAACCAGGGGATGAGAGCCATATTATCTAGGGCCATGCATTCTCTTAAAATTAAAGAGTGAGGGTTAGATCTTCATTCAATCAGCACTTTAACCAGAAAATCAAGGGACGCAGAGCAAGAGTATCACCTAGGTAGGGAACCCCCAATGTACCGCTAAGTTCGATGGTCCACGCTGCACACATAGAAATCGTTTTAAGAACCCATTTTCCAGTACCTATAGGAAATCTGTAGCAGCGTATCCCCAGATTTCACTACCATAGGTTGCGATGGCTAAGCTTTTTGCTTGATAGACTTGTAGCATAGCTACTGTCGGTTTGTTCCCTACTTTAGAGGCAAATTTTAAAATTGCTGCATTGACCCGAGCCAGATCCCCTTTTTTTCTGAATTGGGGAGTCCCATTTTAGTTGATCATCAAATAAGACCTCTAAATAGGAAAATACATTTGTGCGGGGGATCTTAGCATTGCCAACACTGAACTGAAAACTATTTTTCGTTTGTTTCCCCACTTTCACGACATAAGACTTTGAATTATTAATAGCCAAGTCCTGTTCTGACATCAATCCCGAAAATGTAGGTAAAAGGGTTTGTAGACCCATTTCAGTCCTAGATATTAGGACGGCGTCATCCGCATAGAGCAGGACTGGAATGCACCGCCGTCCTACATAAGGGAAATCAGCTCGTGTTGTCCTCAGTACACTATCTAATTCATTAATATAAAAATTGAATACAAAAGGCAAAAAGATGCAGCCTTGCCAGACCCCCTTCTTGATCTCAAAGCCCCTTGTAACCTGCAAATCTTGGGAGAACCTGACATTGGCTTTAGTTGATAAGTGAAGATCCTCCAGAAAATTTACAACACTATTTTCCACCCCCATTACCCTCTGCCATAGTTTGACCCTGTTTACACAGTAAAAAAAGCAGATGACAAGTCCATGAATGCAACATGGATGGTGAGCAACAGTGTATTTGCTCAGTATCATGAATAGATTAAGACACTGAGCAATGGTGGAGCGTCCCGGCCGAAAACCGTACTGGATGTCCGATAGAATCTTATGCTCATCTGCCCATGATGTCAATCTCTGTAGGAGGACACGTCCCACCACTTTGACCACTGAGTCAAAAAGCGAAATCGGTCTGTAACAGTGGGTGCTGTCTCTATTGCCCTTTTTAAAAACAGGGACTATAGTTGAGGAAGTCCAAGACTGATGACAGCCAATCTTTGCTGCAGCATTAAATACTGACTCTATTATCGGAGCACAGAACGAGGGGTCTGACTTAAATAGATCCGGAGAGATCCCATCTGGACCTGGAGCTTTGTTGATAGGTAGCCCTATAATACCTTCCAGGATCTCACCCCTTTCAAAAGTTATCACAGTGTCCTTCCTGACCTGTGTTTCACTACAAATAGGCTCATGCGGTCAGTCAAACATCGATTTAAAATGGGGCACCCATTCTGCCTCTGTGATGTGAGAAGAGAGCCCCCCCTCCTGATCAAACAGGGGCCCATTCACAACACTCCAAAACCTTCAGCTGTTCCTACGAGTACTAGAGTCAATCAGCTCCTTCCAGGCATCTTCCTTCAGGGATCCCTTACGTTTAGCCAGGGCTAGCTTGTATTCCTTACAACAAACACTGACCTCAGATTGGTTTCTTGGTTTAGCTACCAAAGCTTCCCTCAGAGCTTTAGAGCAATGGGAATCAAACCATCTGGGGCCATGTGAGATGTTTCCCCTGGCAGGAGCACTTAGGAATACTCCCACAGTTTGTGCTATTGATTCTTATGCACCAAGAATCTCATTGGGAGTGGACCTCTCGGATATACATAATGTTAATTCATGGGCAAAAGATGTTTTCACCTTATTATAAAATCGGTCTGGGGACACCTGGGACCATTTGAGTCCACGCTTTCCGTCCGTCAGTCTCAGAGTACCTCTGTTTGGAGCATCCCCTATGTTTGCTAATTGTGGGCCCATCATGAGGACTGTTAAAGGATTATGGTTACTGAATTTACTTTCTGCCATATTGAAACCATTAAAAAAAGGATTGCAAAGAAAAAGAAATTAAAATAAAATCAATAAATGATCCCCTACCGTGTCCTTTAAATGCTGCCACAGAGAACTTAGTTTGTGGGTTGGTTAAGGACATCGTATCCACCATATCTAGTTCATTTAGCATTTTGTTCAACAGTTCTCCTTGGGGGTGATGTTCCAAATGAAAACCCCTCATACGGGGACAGCCCAGCTCAGAAATACAAGATAATGATGGATTGCCACAGGGGTGTATATTAAAATCACCAGAAACCAAATGGTTATGCAAGCTAGGGCCCATAGATTGTTTTATAATCGCCTCCAGGGTAGTAATATTGCAAGCCTCATACATACAAGCCACTGAATTATAAAAACTAACGATTCCCCATCTGGTATCCCCCCTTTTGGCTGACAGTGCCAGTATTTCCGGGTATGAAGTTGACATCACCTGCAGCTTAAAATCAACAGCCACGGAAATGTAGGTAACAAGACCACCCTTTGGTCTTCCACTCACCGATGGAGTGGCCGGGACAAAGAAGACCTTATTGCCCTCCAAAAATAAATCGCAGTCCACTGACCATGTTTCTTGGCAACTAATTCTCTAATCCAGATAAAGCTGTAAATCTGTTGTCTAAGACCAGTGTGTGGGCAGTACCAAACTGCCTACCTGATTCGAGAGCTGGGTAAGCCATAGAAATAGGCTGTTGTCTAGGAGCTAGTTTGTTTACCCAGAGGAATCTTATATGCTTGCTTGCATGTTGTTATTTCTTTGCTCACCGTGGTTACACAATAGATGGTCGAAATGCAAAACAAATCAAACATTCACCCCCAGTCACAGATCTGGGTTAAATTCATCATTTGTTTGTGCCCCACACTACCCCCGTTTGGACTCAGCCATAGGCAAATCATTCTTGACCGGGCGCCCCATGGAAACAGTCCAGCCATAACTGCTAGGCCAGGTCCTTCCTGGACCGCAAAACAAGTATCCTGGGACCAGTTTCAGAGTATGACCCCCCTCATCAGCCAGGTTAGCCAGAATCCAATGAGATAGTGAGCATGGGTCCCATGCCTGGGCATACCTTTCCCACTATGAACAGCAGAACAAAAAAACACACAAATGATAGATGGAATGCAGAACGAATCAAACATTCACCCCAGTCACCGACTGGATTAAATCCATCAGTTTTTTTGCTCACCACGCCACCCCAGTTTGGACCCAGCCATAAGCAAATCAATCTTAACCCTGCTCCACATAGGAATGGTCTGGCCCAATCTGCCAGGTCAGGTCCTCCCTGAACTGGAAAATAAGTATTCTGGGACTATTTTTGGGGTATCACCCCTCAAGCCAGGCTAATTTGAATCTGGTGGTATAGTGATCACAGGACCCACGCCTGGGCATACCCTTCCCATGGTGGGAGACAAAGCAAAAAACACAAAAATCATAGATGGTATGTAGAATGAGTCAAATGTTCACCCCCAGTCACAGATCTTGGTTAAATCCATCCTTTCCTTTGCTCACCACCCTAGTTTGGACCCAACCATATGCAAATTAGTCTTGACCCTTCTCTCTATGGGAATAGTGAAGACCAAACTGCCAGGCCAGGTCTTCCCTGGCCCACAAAAAACATACTGGGACAGGTTTCAGGGTATCACCCTTCATCAGACAGGCTAGCTTGAATCTAGTGGTATAGGGAGCACTAGACCCATGTCTGGTCCTATCCTTCCCACTTTGGGCGACAAAGCAAAAAAACACACAAATGATGGGCAGAACGCAGAACAAATCAAACATTCACCCTAGTCACAGATTGGGGTTAAATACACAATTATTTTGCTCTCCACACCACCCCAATTTGGAACCAGACTTATGAAAATCAGTCTTGACCCTGGTCCTCATGGGAACAGTCCAGTCCATTCAGCCAAACCTGGTCCTCCCTGGACGGAAAAACTAGCATCCTGGGACTGTTTTTGGAGTATCACCCCTCATCAGCCAGGATAGGTTGAATCCACTGGTATAGTGAGCATGGGACTCACATCTGGGCATACCCTTCCCACTTGGGGGATAAAGCAAAAAAAAAAACATTTTGGGCAAAATGCAGAACAAATCAACCATTTAATCCAGGCACAGATCTGGGGTAGATCCATAGTTTTTTTTACTCACCACACCACTGCATGGGGGAGTATTTTAACCAAACTGTCATATTTATGGATGCATAAACTCTACACAAACAACGTGGGTTTAAAAAAATTTTTTTGTTCATCCGTATTATAGATAGGATTTAGGTATAAATACTGCTCCTTATTATGATGATAATTGTGTGAGGTTATAAAGAAAATGTTCCATTCTATTCATGACAGGATTGGTTTGGCATTTGAAGACACTGATTTTAAAACTGCTTTCCATTCCTTCTCAGGTGGGATACACAGTCAGTGAGAAAACATAAGAGGTAGGCTAACTACATATTTCCTTTTACATTCTTTTTTAAGAAGAAAGTTTAGAGATTGGATCAACTTTTATGAGATGAGGATTAATTATCATCCATATCTTTAGTTTTGTAACTAGGATTTACTGCTGATTCCTATAAAAAAAATTGAGAACAGCCAGAAAACTGTGAACATTGGTCCCACCTTTATAGATTAGGTGAGTCGAGAATATGTGAAAGGTCCTTTATACATATGAATATATTTTGAGTGAAGGGACCTTCTATTTATGCTGCACAATGCAGCACAAATGGACACAGCAAAAACGAGTAGAAAGAAGGCATGTTTCCTCATTTTGCCTGTTTAAGACCAGGTTTTCCCTGGTCTTAATTTTGGTGCTGCCTCCTATTTATGCTACTCTTGAAAAAAGTGGGCAGCATCAAAATCAATGGCTGTTGTGGTGGAACACCCACCGCAACACCTATTGGCCTCTGAGTTTTTGCTAAGTATAACGTGAAAGGGTGCCTTATTTACAAGGCTGTGTTAAGCCACATTAACTCCCAGATTAATCAAGAACACATTTTGCTAATCCTTAATAGCGAAAAATACCGAATCGCCATTAAGGAATAGCAAAATGCTATGCATCAAGAAATCACTAAAAGAATAGCGATTTCTAATAATTCCTTAATTGTGACTCGCAAATTGCGAGTCGCAATTAAGGAATATCTCTCCATTCATTCCTATGGGCCTAGAGGCCCATAGGAATGAATGGGAAGACAATCTCAATTTGCTAATCGCAATTAGCGATTCGCAAATTGAGAATGCGATTTCAAGGGTGCCGGGGTGTCCAAAGGACAGCCTGTTGCACCCCTGAAATGATGTGTGCACATATGTTGCGCACACACATGCCCTTAGGGCATGTGTGTGCGCAGCATGAAACTTTGAAAAATGCACTTTAGTGCATTTTTCAAAGTTTTTGCAAATTACCATGAAGTTGTACTTCATGGTAAATTGCGTGCCCTAATAGCGAATTCACAATTTTTTTACTTTCATGCATTACATTTAAGGAATCTCAATTTGAGATTCCTTAAATGCAAAGAATCGCAATTTAGCGAATTCTTAATTAGCGATTTTTGCATTTGGGATGATGCATCCCAAATGCAAAAATACCGCTCGCAAAGGGCCAGATTCTCAGAATCTGGCCCTTTTCGAGCTGATTTTTGTTTGATGAATCTGGCTGTAAGTGGCTTAACACTGCCTTGTAAATAAGGCAAAGCCCCTATCGCCATCACATCACTGAAAGTGACGTATTGGTGGTGATAGGGGCTTGTTAATATGCCCCTGAGTAACAATTTTTCTCTTACCCAAATCTTTTTATTTTATTAAATATTATGCTGGTTTAATTCACTGACATGCACTGTGAGAAACTCACAGCGCCTTCAGTCTCACCTCCAGAGCTCTCAATCATGGCCAGTTATAAACACTGTTTAAAACAGACTACGATTGAGAGTCTAGGCTTTGAGCCTAAGTGCACTGCTTGTATTTATTAGTGCCCATCAGTGGGCCCTGTTGCCTCCCCTGTTATCATTTCCGCTGGCTGCCACTGGCGCAGACAGGCCCACTCTTGGCCCAGTTTTCACCAATTTCTTTGTGGCAGAGGTTTAAAAAATAATTGCGTCCGTTGAGGTCTAGATTTTGCATCCTGGTTGCATCACTTTTTTTGGTAAAATCCCCACACAAAATCTTACTTGTTAAAACTCGTAAGGTGCTTAAATGTACTTATAGTTGGTCTGAAGATCTGATGCCACTTCTTGTAATTTCATTTCTTGTGAGGTCATGGGTTGTGATGCCACTTCCTGTGATGTCACTTCCTGTGATGGCACATGCACTGTCAGGCTCTGTGTTGGCACGTGTAGTGATGTCACTTGCAATCAGCATTGCTTGGATAGCCCCCCCCACTTCTTTTTTTATGACCTGTGCCCTGATTATGGGTGACTTGTAATGGTTGCTATAGTGGTATTGTCACAAGTCGGAGTATTTTTAATTGACTAAGGTTCCGAAAGTCCCAAAATAAATCAGCAGAATACAGAGGAGAATGGACAATGCAGAAGTGTGAGCTCTGGGACCTTATTACTGATGATTTCAAGCAAAACATGGGTCAAATCCTTTTTCACCAGTTTTGCTGCTTGTGTAGCAGGGAAAGGAGCAAACAGAATTCACTCTAATCTTTTCAAAAGAGAAAAACACCAATCAAACTCATTTCACACTCTTTTAGCTGCTTTTGAAGTCAAGAAATTGCGAAGCTAAGAATAAAGCCTGCTTGTTCATAAGTAGTAAAAAGGGTGCAAACCCAGATTTTTTTAAAGCTATCAGTAGCTCGGATTTATTTCTCAAAATTCTATTTTATTTCCTATTTCGGTACTCAGCAAGTTGATAATTTATTTACATTTTCTTGTTGAGTTTTATGATAATTTCTTGCGTTGTGTTTTTGGGTCATTATCTTATATTACATTGCATTATTTCGTCTGTCTGTTGTAAAATGTTTCTGCCCCATTCTGATCTCTGTATGAGATTTTCTTCCCTGGTCTTGGACGAGGGTATTATCCCATCTACTTAGTAGACAATAAGTTGTATGACTGTTATAAAGGTATTTTTTTGTTGTTTATATATTTTTTTAAAAACCTATCATATAAAAACAAAAAAATCATCACACATAAATAAAATGAGAATGGACAACAACGTTGTGAAATATGTTTTGCAATGGTTGCTAGATCCTCTCACTTTTGCCCTGGTGCACAAACCTCTCTGCAATAAAAACTGAGGACCTCATTTATGAGGAATTGGCATGGGGAAATGATGCAAGTCGTCTTGCTCCGCTGCCCTCTGCCAATGTGAAAGGGCAGGAATGCACTGTATTTATAAAATAAGGTGCATTTCTGTCCTTTCCCTGGTGCTCAACTTGCTGACTATCGCCAACGCAATGGTGCAAGGGGGTCTGCCTTGAAAGCACAATTGTTTTTGTGCAGTAAGGGGCACCTTCCTGTGCAAACACAATCCAGAGAGGCAAATTCCTCTTTCTATGTGTGATGCAAAATGCAACACACATAGAAAGAAGACAAAACAAGGAGAAATACAAATATTTCTCCTTCTTTATGCCTGCTCTGGGGAGGCGTCAGGTTTTGATGCTGCACTAGGTTTACGTGATTAAGTAAAATGAAGTAAATTAGAGCAGCGTCAAAATCCATGGGTGTTGTGTGGGAAAACACACTGCAACGATCATAGAACACTTCCTTGGCGCAGAGTAAGGCAAGGCAGCAACTTGCGCTGCATATCCGTCATCTCACAGACATGATTGAGAGGATTGCGCCAACAGAGCATTAAAAAAGAGATGCTCCGGCGGCTCAGGCCTCTTGTAAATTAGCCCCCCAATTTTGATGTTTTCTCTATTCTGTATTACACAAGCACTAAAAACAGGCTAAAGGGATTTTTCCCCAGGTATATCTTATATGTCTGTAGGACAAAGATACATTTGTGGAGTTAAAGGCATGTTGGTTGTGTTGTTGATGTCTCCACAATACCATCCAAGTTCTGCATTCACTTTTCTGCAATGCTGCAATGTTTTCTGGCTTTCTTTTCTTGACACACTTTACATTTGTTTTCTTTTGTTATTTTATATACAGCAATTTGGCACACCATGTTGTGTATTGTTGTCCTATAATTGCGCGCCTTTGCTGTGCTATAAAGTCCTGAAAGGAGGAGGGACAAGTTAAGGTCAAGTGACTCAAACTACATGAAAAGTGCACTGCAATTTTAAAGCAACAATACTTGTCCTGCAGTGCCTTGTTACTGCTATTAAAGTGATCTGCTGTCTGTGCTCGGTTTATGTGTGTGCTGGTCTTTTCAAAGATAGGCTCCAAGGGAGATCTGCTCAGCATCGACACTGCACATAAGTAAACCAGCCCAATCCATGCCTCGTATAATTCACACTTACCCTGCGCTTTTAGAAGTGCTGAGGGAGAGTCTGGGATTTGTTCATAGATTCTGGTGCTGTTTTGTAGCTCTGCAAGGGAACCAGTGTCGAGTTCTACCGGGGCAGACGCATTTCTTCCTTATTTCTGGAACGCTTCTCTTGAATTGGTCTATCCAGGAGTGTAACAAAGGACCCTGCAGTGCGGGGGCCCCAGCCTTCTGGGGGCCCCATTGTGCTCAAGACCTTTGGGTATCTCTGAAATATGGGAGCCTCCGGGACTCCTCCCTGCAATCTGCAGGGGGTCCCTCATTTTGCATTACTATTGTTATTATTATTATTATTGTTATAACTAGTGTTATAACTATCAATAGCCCCTTCGCTGCTTCTGTTGGTCAACCGCCATCGCGAGCACTACCTCTGTAGTGCTGCGCACGTCCGTTGGCCGGCTTGGCCCCGCCCACTTTATCATAGCGCCGCACCGCGGTTCAGCGGTTATTATTATTATTATTGTTATTAATATTATTAATATTATCTAGCTGGATCCAGCTATTGTCTTGCTTTGAAGGTGCAGGTCATACTTCTATGGTGATTGGAACCAGGGTCTATGATTATAAGCCAAGACAAAGATTAGCTAGGATTCTTTCTTCTTGACCAGCAGAACATTTTGAAAGAGGACTCAGAGACGTTTTAATGCATGGGCACAGTGGGCTGTGGCCCAGAGCCTTCCCCTTTCAAGTCCTTTGCCTTTATGCCTCACGTGCCATTTACTGTGCAGTAAAAATTGCCATTGTGTGCTCCCTCTGTGACTGCATCGTCCTTTTGGAGCTGCTGCCACACCAGTGCCATTACAGTCTCCTAGCTTCTGACTCTGATTGCCAGTCCCACACAGCACAGGTACGCAGAAATGTAGAGAACCCAATAGCACCATATGGCCAAATAGTGCTAATAGACAAGCAAGACCATATGTTGTGTCTAGAAGGCTTGGTAGAATGTGTCTGCTGTTATGGTGCAGTTCAACTTAAGATCTCCTGTGCCAATATAGGGCCCAAGTATAGATCTCATGTCTCTATACAGTGCAGCGCTGCATTATAAATTGACTGAACTGACCATCTGAAGCCGCTGTCGGCCGGCATGATCACACACTAGAGCCACCTGTCTCAGAGCTCCAGTTCCTCACACAGCAGGGACTGAAGTGCATTAAATAATTTTTAAAAACTTGTTCCTTTTGCACATGCTCAAACAGTGAGGCACTAGTCCACTGCACCACATGCAGGAGGCTTTTTCAGGGCACTTGGCATCCTTTTTCTCTGGTGCCGGCAAGTCGGAGAGAGCTTGTTTCAAGGTTTGAGCCTTTAGGCTGGATTTGGAAAAGGGTTGCCAATGACCCGACCATAGCCCTCATGTGTGTGAATGAGCAGAAAATGGATCAACATATTCCGATTATGTTCTGATAAAAGGGCCGCACATTAAGTTCGCCCAGGGCCCCCCAAATCCCTAAAATGTCCCTCAGAGGACTGATCATCAGTTAGAAGCAAGAGATTTCGGTGGGATTTGTTCAGGTTGTGCAATGTCTAGACTTTGAGCTGACACTGGCCACAGGCTTCCCAGAGCTGGGTCCATCTCAATGTACATTCTGCTTGTGACAGGACTACACGAACATCAACCACAATTAACACAGAGTGTTGGCATGCTGCATCTGAATTTGACCATAATCTCCTTTCCCACATGAATGTACTTTCGGTATAAGCCCTCTATATGTTCCATTCCTATTCCCATCCTACACAACACTGCACCATTTGTCACTGCTCTACTAGTGAAACAAAAAACAGTGTTTGTGGCAGCAAATAGTCTGGTTCCAAAGACATATTAAGGGGTCAGGGCACACACATATTTTGTGGCTCCCTTTTAGAACATTACAAAATATTTAATAATGGAATTTATATGTCTCCGTGACCTCACTGCCATCCAAACTTTGTAGAAACCTGACTATCTCTATTTACCCGCTCATTTGCCACTTTTCCATTCTTAAAACTGCATCCTCATAGACACTTTCCTAGTTACATTGTCACCCTTAAATCTACCAGTTATTAGGATTAATTTTCCCGTCCACCATCAATGAAACCCTCTCCAAGAAGCACTCACACTGGTCAATTTAGTCAATGCATCCCTTGCACAAATAATATTTCCCAGCATAATCTGGCTGGAAAGATCCCAGTGCTACTGAAAAAAACGCACACCTCAATTAGTTAGACCCTGGGCAAGCTTCTGTGCATTCACACATTTACTATTTCTCAAAAACATAAAAAAGTAAGTAGTCACGATTCAACTCAAAGGCCAAGACAACATCAATTCCATACTACAAGACTACCATATGCATGTCATCATACAACAGGACTCCAATCTATTGGCTCTGGCCCTGCTAGATCTCTCAGCTTCTTGAGATAACACTGGCTGTCACTCCCACATCAGAGTCCTCTTATCACTCATGAAATTGAATAACAGGGCACTGCACTGGTTCCTTTTTTTTACAACCAACACCTACTTATCTGGAGAGCCAGCTCCAGTTTATACAGAGTACTAGTCACTCGAGGAACCCCTGGGACTCCTCACTACAGTTTTCAGGGGACAAAACCTGTTTGCGGGGCTTTCTGTGATCAAACACAGAACAGGCTCAGCTCATAGCTGTGCTATTTTCCTCCAGCCACAGTGAACCAGTACAAAATGTGGCATGGCCACCATCAGGCCCCAGCTCCAGCAACTGCATGATTGTGTCTTATTCAAGCCATTATGGTGCTTTTGGCACTGGGCTGCCATTCTTGGGATATTGTGGACATTTGAGGCACACAGTAGAGGGGATGAGATAGACTCTCTTGGTATAACATTGGCATACTAAGCATTATTTACTTATATAAAGTTTTGTATTGCGCTGACATGACCCAAGCGGGTATCAGAGCCCTTTACATGACAGTTGCAAAAGACATAGATCGAAAGCTGCAGGAGAAATGTAAGGCAGTATACATCAGGAACAACAGTGACATAATGGCGACATTGGACCGTGACAGTGGCCAGTGATTAATTACGATAAGATACATAAGGTACAACAGTGGCATAATGGTGGGCGACACTGGGCTGTAGCAGAAACCAGGTGGTAACAAAGTCAGTAAAAACAAGCAGGGCGACATAAGGAGCAAAGCTACTAGTTCAGTGTATTGTTAATCAGGTGGCCATAGCATAAGGCGGTCCTTATCCTAGACTTCATGGTGGGTATTGCCAATTTCCTTGACATTATCATGGATATCCTAGACATAGTGGTGGAGGTCTCCGTCCCATTACATTTATTATAGATGTCCAGAAACAAGATGATCATTCCTGTCCTATAGTGACCATTTGAGGCATATTGTCGCACGGGCATTAGATGGCCGATTTGGGTATACTGTGGTCTTTCTAGGCATTATGTTGGTCATGGCATAAGGTGGCACTTATTGACGTATAATGAGCATCCTCAGCATATTGATAGCCACCACTTGTACCTTCTCTTGGAATAAGGTGGCTATAATTGACATTTGGCCAGTTTCTTTGCCTTTATTGTTGACATCCAGGATATAGTAGTGAGCATCCCCCACAAACGTGGGCACCATTGACTTCTGTTTGTCACCCTGACAAAAGGTGGATGTTCATGAAATTTGCTGGCTATCATTAAGATTTTATTCAATGCGACTGTGATACATAGGAACATGTAGCAGATTCTGTCATTTAGGGTCACTAGAACATGTAAGTACTTGATGGTCCAGGCCCTGATACTTTCTCGCCTGGACTATGGAAACGCGCTATATCTGGGAGCACCGGTAGCTGTGACCCACAGGCTCCAGGTCACCCAAAATTGTGCCGCCCGCCTACTGTACAACATCCCTCGCTGGCAGTCTGCCAAGCACGCCTTGAACGATCTTCACTGGCTTCCAGTCGTCGCCAGAGCTCAGTTCAAGGCCATGTGCATTGTCCACAAATCTTTCCATCGGACGGGCCCGGCCATCTTGTTTCCCTTAGTACTGCCTTATGTCCCCCCCAGAGCCCTTCGCTCCGGATCATTGCATCTAGCAACTACAACAAAGATTAACAAAGCTAGTTGGGGCGGCCGCTCCTTTTCCCACACGGCCGCCAGGCTCTGGAATTCCCTCCCTCTTGCCCTCAGAGGGATCCCCAACAGAATGGCTTTTAGGAAAGCGCTGAAGACATATCTGTACACCAAAACTCGGTAACCCCGCGGCCAGCTCAGTATTACAATCAATGTAAGCGCTGCGAGGCCTCCGGGTAGTTTCGGCGCTATATAAATATAATTTTTCATTTCATTTCATTTCATGAAAATAATACGCTGGTATTTGGAGACAAAAGTAGTGGATTGACTAAAAATAAAAAGTTGTTTTTCAAACTAAGAAAGGTTTTTTTGGTTTTTTTTATAAACATGTACACGCTTTTCTTTAGGGTACCTAAATGTGTTTAACCAGAATCAACGGTCTACATTTGGAAAGAAATGTTTGTTGATTTCAGAAAACTTAAAACAGATGTTTTTTGAGAAAATTCATTGTATTTCCTTAATGTATTCCAAACTCATAATTAATATATGCCTGCTGAATCAAGGACACATAGTGCTGATCCTGCTTCCTTGGAACCAGTGAGCACTTGCTTATATGGGTGTTGGTTCATTACTTGTATGGAGGCACTATACACCCACTTTACCGAATCTGTCTAATAGCACTAATGTCATTAGTACTACTGTGTGAAGCTAGAGTGTGGTAGCCTGATGTAATTTTTGTCTGAACATTTCACATCAATGTTACCCTTGTGGTATTTCCATTTTCTGAGGTAAATAAACTTTTTACTTTTCACAAATTCCTTACCATAGGGTGATTGCCACCCCGACTGTGTAATCTCCTAATGGTAGAATGTAGGGAAAAGAAAATATGATTATTTACAGATTTATGTATTTTTACAAATAGTTTTATGTTAAATATGAATAACAATGTTATATTTATTTTAAATGTACAACACATACTTCCATTATTTTCTATAAGAGTATGTTGTTATACAAACAGTTGGTCATGTGTGCTGGATTTACTCCATCTCTGAGCTGGAACAATTTCCTACTGTTTTGTGTTCCTTTTTGGTTGCACTCACTTTAGAAGTGCAGATTGTGAATAGCAATTGGCTTGCTCTTTTGTAGGTGGGTGCAAGTCCATCCCCAACACCCTCCATATGCCCATCTTCAGTCCTTCCTACCCCCCTCCTATTTAGCAGTTAGTATGCCCCCTTTTACAGCCACTCTTGTGTGAGGATCTCTTCATAGAAATGATACAAGAGGCGGAGGTTTACTCTCATAGGTGTGTGAATCATATTTGACATAATATTAACGGATTTACTTAGCACTTTTGTAAGTGTGCTAATACTTATAAATATTAAAAATAATACAATATGGGGATCCTTGGAAGACCTCTTTCATGGGTGGGACATTCTCACTTTTGGACACTGCTAACAAGATTTTTTAATGCAATCCTGCATACATGTATCACTACACTCAGTTGGAGCACTGGGCCCTACAACCGGAGGTCCATCAGGCAGGGATATATGACGTTAAAACGCATGTTTTTACAACGCATACCGTTACAACGGGACTTTTACAACGCCAATACTATTACCACGCATGTATTTACAACGCATTTTTTTACAACGCAGGTACCTTTACAACGCATACCATTACAACGTAAGTATTGGTAAGTATATTTTTTTTTTTTATTGTATATTATTTAAAATTAATATAATGTAATGTAATTGTATTTAATTTAATTTAATTTCATTTAATTTCATTTAATTAATTTAATTTAAATTTAATTTTATTTTATTTTTACCCTGTACCCCTTTACCCAAAAACCCAAAACTGACCCTGAACCCTAAAAATACCCCTTTACCCAAAAACCCAAAACTGACCCTGAACCCTAAAAATACCCCTTTACCCAAAAACCCAAAACTGACCCTAAACCCTAAAAATACCCCTTTACCCAAAAACTGAAAACTGACCCTAAACCCTAAAAATACCCCTTTACCCAAAAACTGAAAACTGACCCTGAACCCTAAAAATACCCCTTTACCCAAAAACTGAAAACTGACCCTGAACCCTAAAAATACCCCTTTACCCAAAAACTGAAAACTGACCCTGAACCCTAAAAATACCCCTTTACCCAAAAACCCAAAACTGACCCTGAACCCTAAAAATACCCCTTTACCCAAAAACCCAAAACTGACCCTGAACCCTAAAAATACCCCTTTACCCAAAAACTGAAAACTGACCCTGAACCCTAAAAATACCCCTTTACCCAAAAACTGAAAACTGACCCTGAACCCTAAAAATACCCCTTTACCCAAAAACTGAAAACTGACCCTGAACCCTAAAAATACCCCTTTACCCAAAAACCCAAAACTGACCCTGAACCCTAAAAATACCCCATTACCCAAAAACCCAAAACTGACCCTGAACCCTAAAAATATCCCTTTACCCAAAAACCTAAAACTGACCCTGAACCCTAAAAATACCCCTTTACCCAAAAACCCAAAACTGACCCTAAACCCTAAAAATACCCCTTTAAAAAAAACCTAACATATAACATTTTAAATATAATTATATACTTACCAATACTTACGTTGTAATGGTATGCGTTGTAAAAGTACCTGCGTTGTAAAAACATGCGTTGTAAATAAATGCGTTGTAATGGTATTTGCGTTGTAAAAGTTCCGTTGTAATGGTAGTGCGTTGTAAAAAATGCGTTGTAATGTGTGTTTACCATCAGGCAGCCATCAGAGAGCTCTCATTTGTTGAGAAATTTGTATGGCAGGCAGGGGACACCAGAGAGGTCATTTCGTCCTTTACTCCCACTTACATAACACTGTCCCCTCGGCGGCACCACAACACGTCCAATTCTGGATGAAGGTGCTTGTTGACCCTATATCTAGAAATCAGTGGCAGAAGGTGTGGAAAGATATTCCTCGACACAATCACGCTCCGGGACTTAGAGGCTCACTACAAGGTCCTGTTCGATTGGTATCTCTATTCCACTAAACTAAAACCCATATTCCTGAGCACAACGGATCTCTGCTGTGGTCTACTTGGTGACTTCGGGCACATATGGAGGATCTGCCTGATCATATAACCATTCTGGGCAGAAATTACTGTACTGGTTTACCCCATTCAATCTTCTCTGTATATGCACTACTGGGGTTACCCGATGATGTCTTAAAAAGGTAAATTTCAAGTGATTGTGCCATTCTATGGCTTTGCTTGGGGGCTGCCAAGATGACCCTGGCCACCGCCTGGATGAAAACCACTGCACCCTCTATCATACAATGGCATACCAGGCTGTGGCAAGGACTAACGATGGTATGAATGGCAGATATACCGCTTACTACATATAAGAATATTGAATATAAATGGGGCAGTTGGTCACTCTTCTCTCAGAAGATCTGCCACTCACTGCCTATCCAACCCGAGAAGAGCTTAAAACCTCTTTCGATTTTGGCCCTCCCCAATAGCCTGGAAAGCTCTTTCACACCTTCTTGGTCTTGTACCTAGGTGCCTAGCCCAGGCAATACCCCTCTACCTGTCACTATGTCCTCCCACATGTTTGGGGGTTTATGAGCCACTGGATTTACTTTACTCACCTGATCAGCTGACATTAAATTAATTTTTGTCTGAAATGTTTATTAAGCCAAGTCATAAGCAACTGTATCCATCATTAGCACTTTGTTGTTGTGTGTAATGGCTTACATCCAATGTATGCTGCCACTATGCTAACATGCCCAGTGACATAGAGTCCATTGGTTTTAAGTAAAGTGGTGTTTAGTGCATTGGCATATAGTGCAGTGGTTTACAGTAGAGTGGCATAGAGGGCAGTGATGTAGTGTAATGGCACAGAGTGCAGAGGTAGAGAGTGCAGTGTTGCAGAGTACACTGTTGTGGAGTGCAGTTGTGTATAGTAGAGTGGCATAGAGTGCATTGGTGTGGAATGCAGTAGCGTAGAGTGGCGCAGAGAGCAGTGGCATAGAGTACAGTGGTGCAGAGTAGGAAAGAGTGGCAGAGAAGGCAGTGATGTGGAGTGGAGTGGCCCTGAGTGCAGGGGCTTAGAGTAGTTCAGACTAGAGGTGGATAGAGGGCAGTGGCAGAGAGTACCATGGTGCAAAATAGAATAGAGAGGCGTAGAGTGCAGTGATGTAGACTACTACAATGGCATAGAGTGCAGTGGTGTAAAGTGTTGCAGAGTAGAGTATAGCAGTGTAGAGTGCAGTATAAAGTACATTAGCATAGAGTGCAGTGATGCCGAGTGGAGTGGAGTGGCACAGAGTATATTGTAATTGTATTGTATTGTGATTGCATTTTATTGGGCCTACTACCCCTGACGAGGCGGCGAAGCGCTTTTCGGCGAGTAGCATGCTACTCCAGGACCCATAAAGGATTAGTGTTGAATTAGTGTAGTGAAACATTTATTTATTTATTGAATTTATAAGGCGCAACAGCTACCCAAAAAGGGTTTCCTGGCACCTGGACAGAACTGGATTCAGAAGAGAGGAGGTGGGAAGAAGTTATTGATTAAATAACCAGGTCTTCAAAGGTCTGCGAAAACAGGTGTAAACGGTTTCTTTACAGATAGCGAGAGGGAGAGTATTCCAAAGAATCGGGCCAAGATATGAAAAAGACCGACCACCCATCCTAGCAAGTTTGAACCTGGGCACCGTGAATTTTTCTAGAGTAGCGGAACGAAGATGGCGGGTAGGGACATAAGGGCAGACAAGAGAATGCAGCTATTGTGGTGCTGAACCCAGTTTGATCTTAAACATGTAGCTCAGGGCTTTGAATGTTATATGGTTTTCCACCCTGAGCCAATGTAGGTCACGGAGATAGCCAGAGATGGGAGTAATTCTGGGAACTCTGCAAAGGAGTCTTGCTGCAGAGTTCTGAACCAACTGCAGTCTACGGGTCACAGCCATGTTCGCAACCAGAAAAAGGACATTCCCGTAATCCAGCCGTGAGGTGATAAGGGCATGGAACTCTGTTTTCTGGGTGGTAATAGGTAGCATCCAAAGGATCTTCCTAAGCCATTTTAAGATGGTAAAACAAATGGCTGTGACTTTGACTACTTGATGATGCATGGTCAAAGAGTCATCAATATGAACGCCAAGGTTATGGATATGGCTGGAAGACTGCGGAAGAGCACCCATCTTGGCAGGCCAGCGTAGCGGGCCCCAATGATCTCTCTCTTTACCAAGGATTAAGACCTTGGTTTTATCACCGTTTAGTTTCAGATATTTCTGGGTCATCCATGTTGCAATTCGCCTGAGACTCGACTGAAGACAGGATGTGGAGCAGGAGTCAGACCGTGAGAGTGAAAAGATGATCTGAGAGTCATCAGCATGGGTAAAAAGGGTCACACCTGCCTGTTCAGCAATGTCAGCTAGAGGCTTGAAATACATGTTAAAAAGCATGGGGCTCAATATGGAGCCCTGGGGTACCCCATAAGGTGATGGATGGATATTGGAACTATCTGTGGCAGAAAAAATCTGAAATGTACCGCAATCCAGAAAAGAGACAATCCAGTCCAAGGCAGAGCCACAAATGCCAAAGGACCTCAGTGTGTTGACTAGTATGGGGTGGGAGATAGTATTGAACGCCTTGCTGAGGTCTAACAATAGAGTAGAGTAGGAGAGAGTCTAGAAAGGGTTATTTTGGGGATCATAGTAGTGGTATGGGGTTTGGGATAAATGAGAGTGGATGTAGAAGATATATTGATAGATGTATAGGATGAGAGATAGGGTAGTGCATTGGAAAGAGTAGTCGGAAGATGTTTGAGATGAGTCAGAAGGTTGGGCTAGAAGATATATTGAGCGAAATATAGGCTGAGGAATAGGGTAGCCCATTAGAAATGCTAAATTAGAAAAAAGTGATAAATATATAGATCCATAAGTACCATGAGTTTGTGGATGTGGATGGTGTGGGCTGGGTATTGCTAAATGGGTTAATGAACAGCATGTCTGGCCCTGGCCCTGGTCAGTCTCGAACAGGCTCAAACAGGCAACTGCCCTTGTCCTCTCTGCCCTTAGCCTCAACGCCCGGGCTGATACGCCCTAACCGTGGCCTTTGATAGCCCTAGCAATCAGTTGACCGATTCAGCCAATGGGAACCCAAGCCCTAACACTATCCAATCACAACACTAGCCCTAAAATCTAGAACCAATAGGAGACCAGGAAAATACAGCCAATCTTAGCCCGAGTCCAAGCACCCAATCAGTTAAAAAAACCTGATCTCTACGTCCAATAGAGGCCCTAACCCTACCAGTAGTCCCAACCCAAGTCCAAGCAACCAATGGCACAGGAAGCCCTAGTCCCTACTTTCAAAAGAAAGCCTAACCCTACTCTTAGTCCCACAACTAGTCCAGCAACAAATCACACCAGGAGCCCTAATCGCTACTTCCAATTAAAGGTCTAACCCAAGCCCTAGTCCCACCCTATTCCCAACAACCAACAACAGAGGAAACCCTAGTCCCTACTTCCAATAGAAATCCTAATCCTAGCCCTAGTCCCAACCCTACATTGATTGAATCACAGACCCAGAAACCAATCAGAACCCTCAAATACCCGACCAATGAGGACACTAACTTTAATCCAATAGAAACACCAGATGCAACCACCAATCAGTAAACATGTCCCAACCACTAGCAGACCATATAAGGTCCTAGCAACCTCAGACAAAGTTTGCTGGCCAAGGAGTTGGAAGCTGCTTCTCCTGTTCAGAATCTCCTAGGAGACAGACAGGCTCAATCCACACTTTGGACTTCTGCAGGTAAATGCCTCACTTGAAACCTAACAATACTGTTTGAATAAAACTTTACTCCCTCTCCTGGCCAAAAAACGTAGTGCACAGTCCCTAGTAAACACAGTTTAAACAGCTCACAGAAGCACCCTCTGATGTAGAATATCCTTGTTGCTGGGGGGGGGGGGCAGGGGGGCTGGTTTCACTGGCTTGTGAGCACAAAATGGTGGCTGGGGTGCACTGTTTCAAGATACAGGTCTTAGCACAGAGCAAAGGAGAAATTTGGAGGGAAAGCTGAATTGTCACCAGGAATGAGAGGGATAAACTACAGAGTTTGGACTGCAAATCCCACAATTCAACACGTTAAATGGAAGCAATCATGGACAGGGAAAACCACAAGTTTAAAACACAAAACAGGTGATCAAGTATGCAATCACAGGCAGGTTAAAACCACAATTTTAAACTGTAACAACTACAGGCAAAGATAGTAATCACAGAAAGGGAACATCGTTTTTTTAACAACTTTTGTTTCGGGGAAGAGACAGCACTAGTCTGTCTCCTTACCACTTCCTGGACTCTGCTCACTGCAATCTGTGGCACAGGTAGGCTGCTACTCACAAGATGGAGGAGAATGATTTGGGGTGCACCCAGCAAAGCCTTAACCCCTTCGACGCTCATGACGAGCTGGGCTCGTCATGAGGTAGCCTCCTCGCACGCTCATGACGAGCCCAGCTCGTCATGTAAAGTGCGCTTTCGCAAAATCCAGCGTACGGGGGGGAATCATGCCGCACGCATGCGGTTAAGGGGCCTGGGCAAGTGTGAGGGGGGCTCAGAGTTGCCTGGTAGCTGAATAGCAAATGGTCTGCTGTCCTAGGGGTGGGGGCTGGGGAGCTCCTTCTCCTGTTCAGAATCTCCAAGGAGACAGACAGGCTCAATCCACACTTTGGACTTGTACAGGTAAAGGCCTCACTAACTTGAAATCTAACAATACTGTTTGAATAAAACTTTAGTCCCTCTCCTGGCCAAAAAACGAAGTGCACAGTTCCTAGTAAACACAGTTTAAACAGCTCACAGAAGCACCCTCTGATGTACAATATCCCTTTTGCTGGGTGGGGGGGGGGGGCTTGGAGGCTGGCTTCACTGGCTTGTGAACACAAAATGGTGGCTCGGGTTGCACCTATTTAACATATAGGTCTTAGCACAGAGATTGCATGCAATGGCACCCAGTGTAGTGGCACTGAGTGAAGTGGTATAGAGTAGACTGTTTCAAAGCAGAGTGAAGCAGTGTACAGTAGAGTACAGTGGTGTAGAGTGAATAGACATAGAGTGAACTGGTGTAGAGTGGAGTGGTATAGAGTAGAGTGAGTAGAGTGCATTGCCATAGACTGCAGTGGCATAGAGTGAAATGTTGAAGAGTAGGGCGGCATAAAGTGAAGTGGTGCAGAGTGGAGTAATGAAGAGTGGTGTGGTGCATAGTAGAGTACTGCGAGGTAGAGTGCATTGGCATAGAGTAGAGAGTTGTAGAGTAGGGAGGGGTAGAGTGTAGTGGTGCAGAGTAGAGGGCAGTGATGCAGAGTGGAGTGGAGTAATATCACGTGGAGTGGGTAAGAGTAGAGTGGAGTGGCATAGAGTGGAATATGCATGGTGTGGTAGTACACTGCCATTACAGAGAGCACTTTTTCTATTAAATGACCTTTCCATTTGAACAGGCATACAATTGTACGGATATGAGTAGACAGCACACAAATGATAATGTGTAGAAATGGCATCACCTAGTCTATTGATCGCAATACAATATTTATTTCCACCTCTCTTTAGAATTACATGGAAATGGCCGTTACAGAAAAAAAACATGTGGATGTCACCTCATTAATGTGAGACTTCAAAGAGTGCTGACAATCAATGGAGGCCCATATATTACAGATGGATCTGGTAGGAGCAGGAGGTGATCTGAGGTCTACCAAAGACTTTGTGGAATCTCAAGGGTATAGTGGATTCGTAAAAAAATTCTTCATCAGTGTTTTGGCAGCGTTAAGACATAAGACATGAGGAGCTAGCATCCATCTAAACTGTGATGAAGCACACAGTGTCTTTGAACTGATTTTTCAGGCAAATGTGATCCCCTCCTAGATGTATAATCAGTTGAGTATCATCCATGTACATTGAAATCCTCAGCACACGTCACGGGTGTCTCACATATAATTCAAACAATACAGCACAAGCACAAATAATATGCAAGTCACTTAATCCTTTGCTTGTTTCATTTAATCTCAGGGTCTGTTTGAATTATATGTGAGACACCCGCAACGTGTGCTGGGGATTTCAATGTATATGTATATAGTTGGCTTTTGCCGACAGTTTTGGGGAGGTCAGTGGTTCTCCTTACCTCACAGCACCATTACAAAAGATTAGTCAACTATACAAATATTCGTGCTACTCTCCTGTGCGGCACATACAAACCTAAAAGTATACCATCATCCATGTAGACATATCATGTTATGCCATAAATATAAATGAGGATCACAAGAGGGACCACATAGATGTAGGAGAAATTGGGCTTAAAGCTGACTGCTGTGGTGCACCACATGCCATACTCCTGAAGGTCAACTCCTCAGGGGAAGAAAAATTCCCTGTCACTGATCAGTCAAGAAAGAAGTCAGCCAGTCTAGGGATAGATCTCTTACCCACCTGTGTACAACCAGTCCATCAATATAGCCTGAGAGACCATATTAGAAACCACCCAAAAGGTGCTCAACAATAGCTGCTCAACTGATTGAAGAACTGAAACACCACCATAACATCACCCTGAACATCAAATCACAACAACGGCTCCACATGAAAGAAACTCCTTCAAAGCACTCTGCATTGTTCATAAAGCTATGAATGACCACTCTTCTAAATACATTTCTGGCTTTTTTGCTCCTTACCAATTGCCCAAAAACCTGTGTTCCGCCAACTGAGGTCTGATGACTTTCCAGCAAAAAAAATAAAAAATACTTTTCTGTCACCACCAGGGTTCTTCACTGTGGAACTTTCTGTTCATTGATTTAAGACTTGAAAGTGACTACATCAAGTTCAATGAATCCCTAAAGACGTAGGGGCAGATTTACAAGCCCCTTGCAACACTTTTACACCGCAGTTGCGTCGCAAACGTGAAGAAGCAGCAGCATAAACACTGCACCACGTTGTAACACATTTAAAACGTGACACATCTGGGTGATGCGTCACGTTGTAAAGCCCTGCGCCACATTGTACCTGCTTTAGATATAATGCATGCAGGGTGGGTGTTCTGACCTAAAAAAGTCTACCTCCTCTTATGTTAACTTGTAGAGATTGCAAAACTAAACAAAAGAGCAAACGCCACAACCTTGTCTCATGTCTTACAAATTGCAAATACATAATGCTTCAAGAATATTTGTGAAAAGCGCCACCTTACTTTGCCAAATGCCTTTTTTTCAATCAATGTTTAAGGCTGCCATGAATATTCATGATTTCATTCTAATCCATAAAGCTATAATAATGTAATTTTTCAATGTTTTTACCATGTGCAAACCAACTTCCGCATTTTGAAAACCTCAGGAAAGATTTTCAAGCCTATTTCTAACAATTATGGTAAAATTCTTCGGATCAATATTTTAAATGATATTGGTGCCTAGTTTGCACAATAGCTTCACTTCTTACTAGGTGTGATAATTGACGTGATGAGAAAAATGTCCTTTATTCGTGGTTTGATGCAGTCATTCAATATATGGTTAATCCTCTAACATAATATAGGTGTTAAAAAGGAAAAACTTCTGCAATAAAATTCAGCTGGAAATCCATCTAAACCTCTTACTACTCTCTTATATTTGCTGTTCAGAGACCCCCGTGAGTTGATGTCTAGTAAAGTAATGCCCTTTGGCCAATAATATATTATTTAGTTGCTTCCTACAATAGTTAAATCATGTTTCTATTTTTTGACTGTAGCAATGAGGCTTTATCCATCTATTTTCTTCTGCCTGTAAGCTAAAAATGTGCTTAATATCTCCCCTTCTTCACAAAACATTTGTTTTATATGCCTGTGGTCAAACCCACCTCTTGTATGCAAACGTTCATTTGGTTAACTGTAGTTAAGTTATTTAAATGTGTTCCCCTCTGTGAAGAAAATACAATTTTGTCTTCTGCCTCATATTGTCGTTCCACTTCTCATTGTCTGCACATTCTATTTTGTGGAGAAGTGCTCTACGAGTATATCGCTAACAAAAGTCTTCGGGCCAGATGTACGACCCTTTCATTTAGCGCCTCGCAATTTGCGACACATTCCAAGTCACAAATTGCGAGGCACTAAATGAAATGTACAACAGTGTGTTTACACTGTTTTGCGATTCCCAATGGGGTCGCAAATTGCGATGCTCATTAATATTAATGAGCCTCTCGCAATTTGCGAGCCCATTGTGAATGCCAGCCCTTCCAGGGATGGTGGCCTGCTGGGCTTAGCATACCACCAAGTCTGGGACTGCTTTTTAATGAAGCAGCTTTTCTTTTAAATGCAGTCCGTTTTCCGTACAGGAAAACGGGATGCATTTAAAGAAAAAACAACATTTTTGTTTCATGTTTTAAGTACAGGCAGTGGTCTCTGGGACCACTGCCTGCCCTTAAAAAATAATTTTGCATGCATTTGCAAAGGGGAAGGGTTCCCTGGGGACCATCTACAAATGCATCACCACCTACTTGAAGTAGGTGGTAATTGCAAGTGTTATGCGACTGCAATTGCGGTTGCCAAACATTAGTACATTGTTTTGAGACTCTATTTGGAAAGCCCCTTCCAAATAGCGAGTCGTAAAACCAATTTAGCGAGTGAAAAAAAATTGGGACTCGCTAAATAGGCTATGTACATGGCCCAATATTTTATTTGCATGCGCAAACGGGTTCGCAAACCCATTTGCACATGCAAAAACGGGTCGTACATCTGACCCCAAATGATTAAAATTTTAGACACTGGGATTGCATTTGTGAATATTTACCAAAATATCTTTCTTCAATAATGTTTTCCTTGATGGACTTGCTGTTTTAAATATGCCATATTTCATTATATTACATTATTTCTATATTTCTTAACCAAATCTCAATTTCATCTGTAAATGTAAATGTAAATTGATACTTGTATAGCGCACTACTCACCCGCAAGGGTCTCAAGGCGCTTGTACGAATACCGCTGTGGAACCCATCCTGGCTTTCCCTGTGAGGTGTCCACTCCTGGGCACCCCCAAGGTGGAGGCCAGGCATCCTTAGTGTTGTGGGGGCCGTTGTGGAGATTAAGCAAGCTATTGACCAGAGTTGCAGAGTGGGACTCCATGATTGGAATAGGCACCGAGGCGAGAATGATCAGGTCCGTGGAATTTTGAGCCCAAGACCCGCCGAGGCGGGGAATTGAACCCTGGTCCCGGGCTAGACCTCTGCATCAGGGTCTGCCGCTCTAACCATTGAGCCACACTTCTCCACTAGTACTCTGTACTGTAGCCTTATCTGATATAATAATTTCCCAAATGTCATCTAGATTTACACAATCTAATAAATATCTAGAAATAAGCACGAAACGAAATATGGAGTACCATGTATACACAGAAAAAATAATAGAATATTCTCTTTAGTGTTTATTTATTTATTTATTTATTTAATTTATATGGCGCGTTATAACCACAAGGGTCTCTAAGTGTTCATTAGTCTCCAAATGTTGTCTAACTTGACTCGAGCTTTGTGCTTACTAACACTTTTGGTAAGTTACTAACTAATGTGTATAGTTGTGCTTACCTGGTGCAAAGCAATGCAAAGTGACAAGAAGAATTGAAATGATTTACTTATCTCTATAAAAGCCTTTATGATGTCTGGCGTTCTGACTAGCTACATTCAACGACCTATTAAATAGGGATTCGATTATACTGTTGAAATTGCCTATTAATATTATTGTAAGCTTTATTTCGATATAAAAACATATCATAAAAGCTGCACTTCACAACAATAAAAACATAATTGGCACTTGCAGTACAATGAGCAACATATTTAGCAGTATACAATATAAAACAGTCAAAAAATAGTTTTTAAGAAATATAGGAAAGCATACTACTGTATCAACAGTTTTTTTGCAGTTCTTAAGCGCCAGGCCCAGCCTAAGAATTTTGCCATACAGCAGGCAAAAAAGGGTCTCGCGTCAGTGCACAATATACGCAGAGCTTCTGAATGGGATCTTGTTCCCAGACTCCTGCATAAGGGTCTCAGCCACAACTTTCTAGGTGCTACATAGGTGTTGCATTCAAACAAGAGGTGTGCAACAGATTCAACCCTCATTTCGCAAAAGGGACAAAATGGCACAGTTTGTAAGGGCGGTTTCCAGGTTGAGGTAAATTGGCCAAGAGGGAGTACACCTAACCTGAATTTAATGTACAGTGCTCTGTCACCTGAGTTGTGGATAGAATCCAAATAGGGTTCCCTAAAAGGGAGTTCTTTAGTTAACAAAAACTGGGCGACAGATTTACAGTGATTAGTATTGGACATTCTTTCGTTGTCCACCCACGACCAGTATGCCTTTTTTAGTACTTGTTTTGACGGAGCTGATTTATTATCCCAAGCATCACCTAGCCCCAGTTTATAGAGAAGGCACTTAACATCCCTAAGCCAGGTAATTTTGTAGCATCCTGGAAGGGACAGAAGGTCTTCCAGAGCATCTGCATAGCTGTGGAGTTCAGGGACATTCCAGATTCTAGACCATAATAAAAGAGGTCGTAATTTTGCTTGGTCACAAATTGGGCGGGAGCCCGCATCTAGAAAAATGGGGATTGTAGGAGTGCTGTGGGGCAGTCTCATAAGATCTTTATGAAAATTATTGTCAAGGGAGACCAGGGTATCAGTTTTCTGGGAGCCCCACAGTTCTGCGTCGTATAGTGCTGCGCTTACAACCTTTGCCCTGTAAATATCTAGGACCGCCCCGATCGGTTTCAATGGCGATGCTCGCTGCTGTTTAAGCAGGGCTCCAGCTACCCTCTTGTGAGCAAGAAACGCCTTCTGATGGTGTGCCCTCCAGCTCATAGAGTCGGATAATCGTATGCCCAGGTAGTCAAATTCCTTAACTCTCTCTAAATGGACAGAGTCTAGAACAGGAGGAACAACTGTTTTTTTTGGGGGGTTGAGGACAAGGAACTTGGTCTTTCCTATATTTATGGCCAGGCCTTTATCATCGCAGAAGGACTTAAAACTAGATAGCAATTTTTGGATACCCACTGGAGACTTAGAAATTAGAAGGGTGTCATCCGCGAACAGGAGCGTCGGAATTTTCTTCCCCGCCAGGGTCGGTGCATCAGATGGATCTTGTAAGAGATGCTCCACCACTCCGTTAACATAAAGAGAAAACAGAGTGGGGGCAAGCACACAACCCTGGCGGACGCCCCTGTTCACCGGAATGCGAGGTGTTTTTTCGCCCTGTGAACCCCATCTAATTTGGGCAAAATTGCTATCGTGGAATTTGATCAGTAAGGCTAACAGGTAAGGTGGTAAGCCTAACTCATTAAGAACATTCCACAATAAAGTTCGTGGGACCAAATCAAACGCTGTGCGTAGGTCTATGAAGACCAAGTACAAGCTGCCCCCCCCCAACACCACAACTTTCCAATAGAGCATAAGGAGGCGAAATGTCTGCTCGATGGTGCCAGTCCCCGTTCTAAAGCCTGCTTGATAATTGGACAGTATCTGATTTTCCTCTGCCCACTGCAATAACCTGGTCAGGACAACTTTACCCGCCACCTTTTGAGTTGAGTCCAGCAAGCTGATGGGGCGATAGTTTGCCGGGTCGTCTCTGGAGCCTTTCTTGAAAATGGGGACCACTTCCGCTCCCCTCCAAGAATCGGGGAAAGACCCTCCCAGCAGGGCCTCGTTTAGGAGGGAAGTGATCAATCTGCTCCACCGCGCCGGATAGGTTTTTAGCAAGTCGCCCGGAATCCCGTCAGGGCCAGCAGCTTTGTTGGAAACAATGCCCTTAATTGCATTTTCTACCTCCTGCCTAGAAAATGGACCATCACTACTTGTGAGGACAGTTGTAGGGCGAGGTAAAGGAGCCAAGATGTGGTGGCAAGCCCCCAGTGGGATGGAATACAGCTTGGCGAAATGTTCCGACCATACGGCACCAGGTATATTGCAAGTTATCTGCCGGTCAATGGGCTTTTCCCTGGCTCTTAACAGATCCCAAAACTCTTTGGCGTTTTTCCTTTTACTTGCTTCGGCCAAGTCCCGCCAGAAATTTAGATCATATGCCTCTTTTGCTTCGGTCACAGCTCTTTTATAAATCTTCCTTGCAGCTCTTACTTTATCTGGCTCTTTATCTTTAACTGCAGAGATAAGAGCCCCCTTCGCTGCCCGGCATTTCGAGGAATACCACTTAGTTCTGGACGTGGAAGCACCTTTTGGACCCACCTTGTTGCTCGATTGAGAGATAGTAAACAAATCACTCAAAGCCTCTATGGTCTCTGTAAACAATGGTAAGATCTTTTTACCAGTGGGGCTTAGTGTATCGAGCTTGGAATCAGCCTCTAGCAAAATAGACCCAGCTTGTGTTAGCCTCTCTTCGTCCGCCGAGACTCTTGCCCACTTCAAGCGCCTACTACAGTTAGAGGGAACGATTTCACGTGAGGTTTTCCACTTGTGGTCTGGGCTAACATGAGTCCCATCTTGCCATGGGAAGGTGATCGAAAGGGAGAGTGGGTTATGGTCACTGACACAAGATACAATGACCTCCATGTCTTGGTGGAAGGGCCAAAGATTAAAATTGAGCATGACAAAGTCAATTCTGGAAGTTCGCCCCGTTCTGTTGTATGTATGGGCTCCCATAAGGTCCGATTTGGAGCGGCCGTTGGCTGGTCTCAAATTGTGTTCCAGACAAAGGGCATTGATATCTATTGCGCTTTGCGTCCATTTAGGGATCGGATCGATAGTTAAAATAGGAATACCTCTCCTTGAGTCCTCGTCAAAGGTATCCAGAATGTCTTCCCTGGACAATGGCTCAGAGCAACAGTTAAAATCCCCCGCAAGAAGGACATAAGAATCGATGTTACAAGAGGCTAGTTCGCTGCTTAGGCCTGTTGATGATAAACGTGAGGCCCCAACATTAGAGCCCCTCAGGTAGATGTTGAAGACTTCTAGGGTCCTCCTTCCCTTGCGGTGCAGTGATAGCCATTGTAAGTCAGGTGATTTAGTAGACCTTTGGGTAACACCTAGCCTTAAGGCAATGCTAATCCAAATCAGTAGACCGCCTGAAGGACGACCTTTAGAGCCAACTTGTTGTACGGCTGGAACAAAGTAGGACGTAAACCCCACTCTGTGCTTTGGTTCTTGGCACCAGGTTTCCTGTAAAAGGCAGATGCTATAGGGTTCTAGAAAGGCAATCCAATCTGGATTCTCAAAATTGCGGGCAAGCCCAGCCACATTCCAACTCAGGATCTTTATTACCGGTGCACCAGTGGTGGGCTGTGGGAAGGGGTGAGTAAGTAGGGAAAAATCGGGTGCAGCCCCTCTGGGAACATTTACACATGAAACAGAATGTTGCGGTGATAGAGCCTTGGTTGTATCAGTATGGTTCACCTCTACTGCGTCCCATCGGATTAATGGTTGAGAAGTTGTACTAGGTAAAACTTCCAAAACAAGTGGGCCAAGAATATCAGGAGGCACCAACCCTTCCTTAATGTCTAAGCTATTTGTAATTCCTACTAGGCCCGATGGATAGTCTGGGGGTGCGTGCTCAGCTGGCCTTCGTGTATGCAGGGAGAAAGATTTCCCAGGGTTATGTTGAGTGTACTGGCTAAAAAGTCAATCCACCTCCTCCAGGCCGCCATATCTGTTTGAAGTTGGAAAGCCGTTCCAAAGTGGTTGGAATTGATTATAAGTTTTAGGATTGCTCTTCCAAGGTTGGCGCCGGACTAAGGACCATTCATCCACCGAGGTATGCTGGACACGTGGTGGATAAAAGAAAGACAGAGGTCTGGGTATAACTGAGGACCCTTCCGAGCCAGGCCAGGAGCAGATGAATTGTGCCGTATGTGGGTCCTCGAAGGTCACCACTATACAGTCCCCTGGACTGGATTTCTTTGTTGGGCCCACCCAGCGGGTTCTTCGAACCATCAGGACTCTGCTTCTCCGGCCATTGGGGATAGGTCTATTTATATTTAGCCAATACATTATTTTGTTTTCAAGCGACCAGTGGTTCTCATGCTGGTTTACACCAATCTGGGGAACACCCGTTAGTACCACCACATAATCATTGGCCTCAGGGGGAAGGTCAATGTACCCCCCTCTAAAGTTATCCTTTGTAGGAGGATCCTGTATGGTACTCAAGGTCGATTTGGACTGAGCGCCGGATTTGGACTTTCCTGATTGGGTGTTTGGGGCTCGTTCGGAAACCTTAGGTTTGGTGGCAAGGGGAATTTGGTCCACCGCCACAGATCTTGGCTTGGGGATTGGCCGTAAAGTAGCTGGGGCTGAGAGTGGGACATCCTGCACTGGAATGGTAGGAATTGATGGTGTTACATCCAGTACAGGGTGGCCCTGTTTTTCAAGAGTTCTCAACCCAAGAGTGGCCAGGGCGATAATACTTTTTTCCATCTCGAGCAGGTTATTCTCTATTCTCGAGAGTCTAAGGTCAAGAGGGGAAAGAAGTTTTTTTAAGGTTAACCAAACCAGATCTATGAATTCGCTTTCATTGTTGCCCAACCCTTCAGACTGCAATCCCTCGATCTTTTGGTCGATGCTAGGTGGGGTGGCGTCGGAGTCCACAGTACCTCCATCCCTAAGGGGTTGGGACCCTATGCTTTTTTCTTGAGTCGCATTAGGTGACAGTACTCTTGTGGAGTTCAAGTTTTGGGGAAGACCAATTTTCGCTTTTTTGCGAGCATAGGCAGTACCTGTTCGACGCTTCCTTTTAGGTGGTTTACCAGTAGTGGAGTTTGGGGATAACTGAGGGTTGGGGGTCGAATTCTGGGCGCAAAATGGAGCTGGAAAGTTGGCTTCATCTACATTAGAATGTCGCTCTAGCGACGGAGAGGCAATGGAGTTGGAAGAGGTCCGATGGACATCAGCCTGTGTAACTACACATGGAGGGATGGCAGGGCGTTCCGGTGTAACCGCAGTGGCTATATGGCCTAGGGAGGATTTTTTTGAGAGCGCTATCACTTGCGACAGTCTTCTGGCAGCACCTAGTTCTAATGACACCCGGGTTTGCAATTTAGATATTTCATTGTCAATAGCTATATTGGTGCGGGTGATAAAATCGTCCATAGGGCCGCTAGATTGCGATGCTGCCTTAGAGGCTTTACTCCGAGTGGCCCTGGTACTCATATCTTGTGGGACAAGGGAAGATTGCCAGTACAATAAAAGCGATAGAGGGTGGCCCAGTCCAGTCCTCTCCGTCCTCGAACGGCCTCAAACGGTCCCGCCCTTGTCCCGGGCTTCTCCCGGCGCCCTGCCGCGCGCTCCCGCACGGCTGAGCACTTGGCTCAAAATATACTATCTGAAGGTAAGGGGGAGGAGCCGTCGAATGTCAGGTGGGGCGGGGCGGTCAGGGAGAGCGGGCCAGCTGGAAACGGCCTGGGCAACCCGGGACTCCTGGGATACTGAGTCCGGGTTGCTGCTCGCAGCCCTGTCGCACACTCACCGCCCAGCAGCAAAGCAAAGCACAGCCTCGGGTTACCCCCTCAAGCGACGTGGGACCAGCGAAGCGGGTTCCACTAGGTGTAGAGCAAAGTCCGTGGGCACCAGCAGAGAGACGGCAGCAACAAGGAAACGGCGTCCGTGTGAATCCCAAGGCTGAAGGGAAACACTGCCGCTTTTGAATCAGGTGGGGCTGGGCGGGGCGGTCAGGGAGAGCGGGCCAGCTGGAAACGGCCTGGGCAACCCGGGACTCCTGGGATACTGAGTCCGGGTTGCTGCTCGCAGCCCTGTCGCACACTCACCGCCCAGCAGCAAAGCAAAGCACAGCCTCGGGTTACCCCCTCAAGCGACGTGGGACCCGCGAAGCGGGTTCCACTAGGTGTAGAGCAAAGTCCGTGGGCACCAGCAGAGAGACGGCAGCAACAAGGAAACGGCGTCCGTGTGAATCCCAAGGCTGAAGGGAAACACTGCCGCTTTTGAATCAGGTGGGGCTGGGCGGGGCGGTCAGGGAGAGCGGGCCAGCTGGAAACGGCCTGGGCAACCCGGGACTCCTGGGATACTGAGTCCGGGTTGCTGCTCGCAGCCCTGTCGCACACTCACCGCCCAGCAGCAAAGCAAAGCACAGCCTCGGGTTACCCCCTCAAGCGACGTGGGACCCGCGAAGCGGGTTCCACTAGGTGTAGAGCAAAGTCCGTGGGCACCAGCAGAGAGACGGCAGCAACAAGGAAACGGCGTCCGTGTGAATCCCAAGGCTGAAGGGAAACACTGCCGCTTTTGAATCAGGTGGGGCTGGGCGGGGCGGTCAGGGAGAGCGGGCCAGCTGGAAACGGCCTGGGCAACCCGGGACTCCTGGGATACTGAGTCCGGGTTGCTGCTCGCAGCCCTGTCGCACACTCACCGCCCAGCAGCAAAGCAAAGCACAGCCTCGGGTTACCCCCTCAAGCGACGTGGGACCCGCGAAGCGGGTTCCACTAGGTGTAGAGCAAAGTCCGTGGGCACCAGCAGAGAGACGGCAGCAACAAGGAAACGGCGTCCGTGTGAATCCCCTATTAATATTACCTTTTTGCCGTCCCCCTCTTCAATAACACATCTTCATTTTACAAACAAAAGTTAGCACTATGTTAGGTATGGATATATATTTCCCAAATTTAGAAAATCACAGCTAGCTTTATGTTTATGAGAAATGACTCTACCTTTCATATCTATTACTTCTTTCCCAACCCAATATATAAACCTTTAATGAAATATTTTAGACATCCCCTTGAAGCCCCATAACTTTTCATACCAACATTGTACATATCCAACTAACTTCCATATATCCTCAAACTACAGAACACAGATTCTAACACATTCTAAATAACTCTTGCTCTGCAGTACTCTGAACATTACAGACTCTTCACCTGTCACAAGCTTGACACCCTCATCATCACTGAAACATATTACATCCCCACAACCGGACATCTCCTAGACACTCTTCTTCCTGCTGGCTACAGCAACCATCATGTGGACCATGCATATAACAAGGGAGGAAGCTTCACTATCATCCTAAAGTCCTCCTGGTACTACAGGCAATAACACTAAATTCCATGGAGCCGCTGACATGCCATTTCCCACTCAGCAACATAGACTGCAACCCTGCATCTCATCTACAAGCCTCTGGGGCAGAAAAATGACTTCACTGATGAATTCTCAGATCCCTTTGCCACCTCATCTATCTCAAATACCCACACCATCCTGTTGGGTGACTTCAACCCCCATACAAAACCAGCTATTAGAAACAAGAGACACACTCCTTAACCTTATCAACCCACTCACTGTAGTACACCATTTCGCACAACCAACACACTGCAAAGGCCGCATCCATAAAGTTGCTTTATCAACATCACCAATAATCCAATGCTAACTAGCCATACCAATGGACCTCCACCCCATTTCCCTGCCCAGCATCCTAGTAACACATCAGTATAAGCCAAAAAGAGTAGACCAAGGGGCACATGCATCAAGGCAATCATTTGTGAATACCAAATAGTGAATTTTAAGGATTTGTTATTTGGTAATCGCAAATGCCTATGCATGAAGGATTCACAATATTTTTTCGAATCCTCAACATTCCCTAATAGCAAATTCCAAATTGCGATTCGCTATTAGGGTATGCATTCCAATTCATTCCTAGGGGCCTAATGGCCCATAGGAATGAAGTGTAATGAATTCGCAATTACCAAATTAATAATCTCAAATTACAAATGCAATTGCAAGGTGCTAGGAGGCCTAAGGCCCTCATGAGGTACCCCCAAACAGGTAAGTGTGCTTATGTGGCACACAAACATGCCCTAAGGGCAATTGTTCCCCACATGGCACTTTGAAAAATGCACTTGTGTGCATTTTTGAAAGGATTCACAATTTACCATCAACTTGAAGCAAAGTCACATTTTGGAAATTCTTCATGCATCGCATTTAAAGAATCGCAAATTGCGATTCCCTACATTCATTTGCAAATTAGGTTATCACAAAAAATCTGATTACCTATTTTGCGAATGCAATGCCTTTGATGAATTAGAAAAGGCATTTTACTGGTCGCATACGGGCCAATTCTGCTAAACGGCCCATTTGCAACCAGTGAAATGCTTGATGCATGTGCCCCCAAATCTTTAGATTCTTCTCCATAGACTCTGTAATGCTTGAACTCCCATCTCATCCTGTCAACTTCACATCTGATGCAAACAACCTCCTAAATAACTTAATCATTTTTGGAAAACTATGTGAACATCCACACACCAACTAAAACAAATAAAGAAAAGCCAAAGCATCTGCATCCTGGTATTCTTCGGACCTTGCTGACTATATAAAATCTATCCATATGCAGGAAGGAAAATGGAAGAAAAGCAAAACTCCTGGGGACCTCATGATACTAAAGTCCCACCGAGCAATTGGCAGACAGTTCATCCCATGAGCCAAACCAAAGTACTAAAACAATGACGTGAGTGTAGCCACCAACAAAAACAGAATGTTTTTCAAGAAAAGTACTGCATCAACCCCCTGCCTGTGTAACCTGATCCTTACTCCAAAGAAAAGTACAAAGCCACCTCTTTTTCAGTGAAGAAATACAGAGGATCCACAAGATCATTGACAACAATGAGCTTGCTTCAAAATTTACACAAGCTCCTTCCTCTAAAATCTTGCAATGGTCATACTTCAAAGCCTTAGCTCTTGCAAATCTCACTGACATTCTCAACTCCCTGAAAGCCACTTTTTATGAAGATGACATGTCACCCCCAGACTTCAGGAAAGCTCTTTCTGTCTTGGTATGCTGGCTCATCTCTACTCACCATTGTATGCCTCACTCACTCAAGTCTTCTTTCCAGAAGCTCTCCAGACAAGCCAGATCCTCCCATTCCTAAAGAAACCTACACTTGACCCTGAAGACCTCACCAACTACTGACCCATCAATCACCTAGCATTCTGCAGGATGATCATCGAAAAATAAGTCTTTGTTCAACTCCAAATTCTGATTAATGCTAACCATTTCGACTACCTGCCTGGATTCTGATCATGATTCCGCGGACCACTACCTTACATGTTGCAGAAATGTCCTCCTGACCACTGAGTCTCAAATTGGATTCAAGCGAAAGTCCTTCACTGGTTTTCTTCCTACCTATCCAACTGACACCTGGGGCCGTATTACAGAGAGTGCCCCGGGGGCACAACGGGCATGTTTGCCCACTTTGCGCACCTTGGAGCACTTTGGTATTGAAGAATGGGCCACAGATGTTTGTGCGTCCCCTTCTGTATTCAGTTAGGGCTGGTGCACATAGCCCCATGCAAACGAGGGAATCCCTTTAACTCTGAGTGCGCCATATTATGGACATGGGCACAGAGGCAAACAGACAAAAAGGTGGCACACTTTCAGTGTGTCTCCTAAAGGCAGTACTCCAGAGGGGTGAAAGGGGGTCCCATCGACCCCTAGACACCCCCTTGCAGGCGGGTGAATTCACTCACTGCAGCTGCCTGCAATGGAGTCTCTCTCCCAGCTTGAAAATGAAATCAGGTTGGTGCCTGCACTGAAAAACAAGGCTTTAAAACAGCCGCTCCTTATTTTACTTTAATGCACTGCCCCCAGGGAAGGATGACTTCCTGGCTGCCCTGATGGCAGCCTATTCACCATAATATGGTGTACTTTCCCTGTTTGTGCCCGGCATGCCTGTTTTAAGGTGTGCCTTGGCGCAAACAGGAAAATTGATAGCTTATAGTAATGCATGCCTTGCTTGTTAACATCGGCAGCTCTGTGTCCCAATAGTTCCCTGTCACCTCGGGGAGTCCCCCAGTGTAGGATGCAGTCCCTAGTCATCTTCAACCTACACATGGAGCCACTTGGTGTTCTACATACAGGTAACAGCATCAATATTCTCCAATATGCCGAAGATACACAACTCTACTTGTAAGTGTCATCTTCTTCATATATCCAACACCTCAAAGACTGCTTGGACATCATTCGGACCTGAATTTCCAGCATCTACCTAAAGCTCAACTCAACTAAGTTTGAAAAGCTTTATTGAATAAATAAAGACAATGTAAAACATCAGTACAACTGCAAAAACATAAAATACAGTATAAGAAGAAATAAAATTAAGCCTTGTGTGTATAAATAAAAACCTCAAAGAGGTAAAGAATATACCAAGGGAAAATGCTTTTATAACTTTTAGAATTTTGGGGAGGGAAAAGAAAGAAGAAGAAGGAAAAGAGAGAGAGGGGAAGGAGGAAAGGGAGGGGGAAGAAACATCAATAATAGAGCAATAATAAAGCTATTACATAATATAATTATATTAATAGTATGTAAAAAAAAAAAAGAAAAAAAAAACTTATAGCAGACAAATGCATATGAAGCTAAATGGCACATCTGGATAGGTAATCTGTTAAAGGGGACCATAATAAATCACGTTTAATCAGAAGGGAGGTAGAAGAGGCATATGCACGATCTAATCTATGGTGATGACAAATTAAATTCCACCATGCAGCGTATTCGACATTCTTGGTATCTTTCCAATTGGTAGTAATGATTTGAAAAGCAATAGCAATACATAAGTCTATGAATTTGCGAGTAAAAGGTGGAACATCCCAGACTGGAGCTAAACCACCCAGAAAAACCAGAGAAATATCAAAGGGTATATTATTAGATAAAATGTTGTTCAGGGAAGACCAAATACGTGACCATAACAGTTGTACTTTAGGGCATAAAAAGAACATATGTTTAAAATCACTTGTATTACAGGAACAGGACCAACATTTTTGGGGATTTATTAGTTTAAATTTAAAAAGATCACAAGGAGTGTAAAACAATCTATTGTAAAAATAGTATAGGGTCTGCGTGGTACTAGCGGAGCGGGAAGTTGAATGGAGTTTAGACCAAATAGAATCCCAGGTGGACTCGAGGAAGGTTTGGCCAAGGTCTAATTCCCAAGAAAGTTCAAGTTTTGTTTTGGGTCTCACTAAAGGTGAGGGAGAAAGTAATTTATAAATGGCTGAGGCTTTGAGGGGACTGTGAAAATTAGGAGGGGAGGATAAGAGAGGAGGAGTGGAAGAAGTGGGTGCATCTTGTATGATAGTGGAGTGTAGAGAAGGAATAAGTGTGAGAAACTGTGAAGAGAATTTATTGGAGATACCAAAAGAATCACAAAGTATCTGAAAAGTCGCTAGAGAATTGTTAAGAAGAAGATGACTATAAGTAAGGATTCCTTTATCAATCCATTCCTTCCAAAAAAGGGCACGGTTACGAAATTTAAGAGATTTATTGATTGTACCACAATGGGGTATTCAAGTGAAGAGTAGAGGATGAGGAAAAGGAGCGGAAAAGAGCAACTACAAGGGCTTTTGAATGTTTGAAAATAGGTGAAGAGAATTTTGAAGGTGGCTGAGTAAGGTTAGAAGCGGTGAGAAGAGAGAAGGGGGAGATTTGTGCTGATTCTAAAGAGCTCCAGGATGTAATAAGCGGCGAAGGAGAGTCAAGTAAAGAAGACCAGATTTGCTTAAGGGAAAATGCAGAATGAAAGCGTGAAATGTTTGGAAAGTTGACACCACCGAGATGTTTAGGTTGCTGAAGACGGGATAAAGCAACTCTGGCTTTACGATTATTCCATAGAAATTTAGAGAAGAGATTGTTGATGGACTTAAAGAAGAAATGAGGAAGGGGAATGGGAAGCATAGAGAGATAGAAATTCACAATGGGAAGGAGCATCATTTTAATAGTAGAGAGACGACCCCACCAAGAGAGAAAAAGAGGAGACCAGCGATTAATAAGTGAAGAGAGTTTTTTAAGAATATCGGAATGATTGGTTCTAACAGTCTCTCTAGTGGAGTTGGCATAAAGAACACCAAGACATTTGATATGGCTAGAGGTCCATTGGAAACCAGAACCATGAAACATATGTGGGAGACAAAATTTATTGAGAGGGAGAATTTCTGTTTTGTCGATGTTCAATTTATATCCAGAAACAGAGGAATAGTCGTGTAGCAGAGAAAAAAAAGCAGGAAGGGAGACCGAAGGGTTAGAAATGTAAAGCAAAATATCATCCGCATAGGCGGTGAACTTAATTTCCACATCCTTAAAAATAAAACCAGAATAAGAAGAGGATTGACGAATCTTCACGAGGAAGGGTTCCAGCGCCAAAATGAAAAGAAGAGGGGAAAGAGGACAACCCTGTCTGGTACCTCTATAAAGGGGAAAGTATTTGGACTACATACCGTTGATCCAGATAGAGGTAGATGGAGCGGAATAGAGGAGTTGGACATATTAAGGAAAGTGGGGCTAAAGCCATGCCAACGCAAAGCACCAAACATGAAGTCCCAATTAACCCGATCAAAAGCCTTCTCAGCATCAAGAGTAATTGCAGCAAGTGGGGTATTCATTTTAGCGGAGAGGTGAATGATATTGAGAAAAGTTCTAGAATTGTCGGTGATGGGTCTACCTTTAACAAAAAGTACAAATCTGTCTTAATACATGAACCTTGATGGATTTGAGCCTGAACTTTCACTAAATGTTCTACTCACAGATAACAATGTTAAGATTCACCAATATGCCTATGACACACAACTCTACTTGAAATTCTTCTCTGCTTCAGACATTTAAGGCCTCAAGCATTGCATGCACATTATCCTGACCTGGATGTCCAGTGCCTACCCTAAGCTTAAGCCAGCCATGGCAGAATTATTGTCATTTTGCAAGAACAATAAACAAACAGTGCAAACCTGTTTGAATTATATTAACTTGAACAGATTTAAACTCCAACTTTCACTAAATGCCAACTCACTTGGATTCACAATGGACATCGACCTTACCCTCAAGGAATACATAGCCAAAATACAAGACTTCCTATTAGCAGATCTCTCTTTTAAAGAAAAGGTAAATGTTTCTTCCAAAAAGGTACTTTCATGACTGCTGGTCAAGCCCTTGTGCTCTTACATCTGGTTAGTGGCGTCATTGTCTCCCAGACGCCAAACTGGCAATACTTAAGGGCATCCTATGTGCCACAGTGCATCCAACCCAGGGCCTGATAAAATATGATGATCTTATGGAATGCTATCGCCTCCCCTGGCTGGCTCACACAATAAAAAAAAGAGAATTGCTTTGATACAGACAGTTGCTCATTCCCTTTTGTATTACTGCACATGGCCTATATAGTATTCTCCGAAATAAGTCCCTCACTAAATTGCAAAAAGTACAAAACGTAGACCACCCAAAGGTCAAGTAAGAACAAGCTTAGACCAAGATCAAGGTGTCTTGTCTAGGAACATTCAGATGTCACTAGTTGCTAAGACAAGGACCTTCTCCATGCTGTAGGAGGACTTGAATCCTAGCTGAACTTGGTCCTCTATGTGATTACTATCACTGTGTTCCTAGAAAGTTTTTTTAAAAGTACACCATTTTCTAATGTTTAGAGGAACCCCCCTGAGTTTAAAAATAAATTAAAAAAAATTATAAGGGGCTAAATTTCTTAAGCAGGACATGGGTCCAGAGGAGAGTCAAATGAAAGACAAGTGATCTAATGCAAAATATTAGATTCAGACAGAGGAAAAAACAAGGACAGCAGTGAAATAGTTCCAAGCTGTTAATCAGATTGTGAACCTGATTATGGACCATGGTAGTAGTCTTAAGAGAAATGGAACTAACTTGGGATGCGTGCAAAATGTTGAGAATCATGTCATGGAAAAAATAAACTGGAGAAACGAGTGACTGAGGGAGTAACAGCTGACGAGGCTGATGAAGAGTTTGTGACTGTTGATTATTCTGATCACGTCACTCATTTTATTGGGGGGTGGCTTCTTCTAGACTATTAAGATAGACTTGATAGGTTTTCTATATCAGTGCAATTCATCTTAGTACAAGTCTCTAGATGGACATCATAAAAAGTCTGAAGTAATCCCATCAGTTCCTCATATTCATGCATATCCTCGGCTAATTCAAAAGTAAATCAACTGAAATATCGTGAAGCTCTTTGAGGAACTGGTCCTTAATAACAAACCCTTATCAGGGAAATTCATTTATTTGTTTTCTATTTTGTTTAATCTGTTTATTGAGTTTTCATATATGAAAAATCATACCTGAGCAGTTACATTCAGTTATATTCTATATGCAGTTACAATATTCGTTTAGGGGTGTTACATGTTCACTGATCAAGAATGATCACAGCACAATCACACTTGCATTTTTCACCTGTAACCTGGTAGTACCTCCCTTCAATTTCTTGAGCATTTTGTTTACATATGTTATGTTGGCAATAACAGAAGATGGCATCAGCCCTCTGTTTTCTGCCCTGGTTGAAGTGGGATTGATGGGAGTGTGTGATACAGGGGTGGCTATTGCTCTTGTGGGTGACTGTGAGCATCTTTTCACACTATTTTGAAATCAAGTCAGCCATGTGACATCACTTGCAAGGTGTGTAGTTGCCTGTGGTGGACACATTTCAAACTCTCTTAAACTTATCAACCAATAACGTCAACTTGTTCCCGGTTTATCTAGACCCCAGCGTCTGCCTGGGTTGCTTCTACTAGCTTGTGGTATTTTATATGCTTGGTGTGCCTGTGGTCTTCACCCCTGCCAACTTACAGTATATTAAATACTACTCTTTTCAATCCAGATTCAGTTTTATGAGAGACTAATTACGGCGTATGGTGGGTGTTTATTAGGCCTGCAGTAGAAAGAAGGTTGAACTACAGAGCGCTAACAAGCAATCGGATATGTTTAAAAATGAACATGTGAATGTTCTTAAGTATCGATTATTCTTGTTTGTTTATAAATGGTAACAGGCATTATTGTTTTTATTGTTATTCACAGTGACCCCTAAAGAAGGGCACTAGACTGCCCGAAATGCATTGGGTTTTTATGAAATAAAACACTGCCTTGGATGAAATCTTCTTGCACTGGTCATGTTCTTACAAGAGGTCCGGATGGACACTGCTGGAACACAAGAAGTTTGGAAAACTGGCAATTATAACCATGTGGGGCTACTATCTGGATGTTCACAGATACAAATGAAATGTGAAATTGTGAGTTTCGATGCAAAAGTGACACTAAGAAACTATGGCCCAGATTCTTGTAGCTGTCAGATAATGCAGCACAGCCCCAAAAGAGGCAGTGATGTGTGCATGACGGGGAGAGAGCAGGAGAGCACCATATACACAGGGATATGGCACTCTCTTCCCTTCTCCCTAGCGCTGGCGCTGATTTCAGCTGCTGTGCGCCAGGCACACACCTTAGCGCCATAGTGCTAGGGTGTGTGCCTGAGTCTAGCATAGGTTTTGTACAGGAAGAGCAAGCTTCCTGCACAAAGTACTATGCCTAGACAAGTTTTAAAGCTGTACCTACGTTGTATATGTGCTGTACAGTGCAGCATCCTTGCAAAGTTGGACAAGCACGTAGAAATAGAAACATTTCTCCGTCTAACGCCTGCTTTTAGATGGCATTCATTTTTGGTGCTAAACTCTTTCTACCAATGTTACTGAGTAGGTTTTCACGTCAAAAAGCATGGGTGGTTGTATGGGAATGCCCATGTCCCACCCATTTAACACCCCCTTAAAGCAAAGTAATGCATAGCAGTGCTTTGAGCTGCTTTGCGTTACTTTCCCCTACAACACAATGCTAATTGCAAATAGAGTAGGTTTGTAAATCTCATAACAGGTTTATCATCAGGTTTGCATTGTAAAGGTAACACTTACCCGATGCTAAACCTTTGAGAATCTGTGCCTCTCTCTTCTTTCAAATGCATAAAATTATGTCACTTAGACGCATCTGAGATGAATAATGTATCTCAAAGGCGGCCATCTTTCAATAGTCTCGCCTTAGTATTTACAGATGGTTCCTCATTGCTCTTTTTATCTCAGCGTGTCTTGATTGGTATTTACTCAGCTGGCCTGTGTACATATCTCCCCAGAGGGGGCTTTGTTTCACGCAGACCTACTTTTTTTGAATTGTTTGCAGGTACTTATTGAATCACTCATCTCTCTTTACTCACAACGTTTACCCGCACATCATTACACAGCATCACACGCTGCGCTGATGGCAGCTGCCAGGGCGTGGAAGCCTGGTATCGGATATTCGTAAAAATGCTTCTAACAATGTCAATGTTTTAACAACACCAACAAGGGAGGTGAAGTGCATTTCTATTTTTCCATTTTTTAAACATTCACATTTTTGCAAACGCAGCAAAGAATTATAGTCTCCTTTTCAGGAGTAAGGGGGACGTGTGTCAGTCATAAAGTTTGATCGTATATTTAGCTGGATGTCAAGCAAAATAGAGTTTGGAGAGAGAATGTCAGAATTGGAATTCAAAATTTTGAAATGTCTAAAGATATGGGGGCATATTATCTAGGGCATTATGGCCGCTTTAGCGGCACTTTTTGCCGATAAAGCGGTGATAATTTAATCGCACTATTAGCAAGCCTGCGCTAAAATGCATTAGTGCAAGCTTTCCAATGTTAGCTGCCGTTTTTTTATCGCATTGCAGGCCAGCATAATGTATCGCTAATGACATGCAAGGTAGGTGTAACTTACCCAAATTTCACGGAATGAATCGCAAACAGCACTTCGCTTTATTATGAAAGATGACTGGCGATAACAAAATTCGCGCTAAGCACCGATGTGCGCAGATTTTTAACACCTGAAAAAACCTGACTAAACATGGTCATACAAGGGAGAGCCCTGATCACAGCCACAGACAGCAAAGAGGTCGACCTCATGCTACATTATTGGCCCTTACCATGTACAGAGGTGCAGTTGTCTTGTAAAGGGGCTAAATTACAGTGCATCACATCATCTGGCCTGTCACCCAACATTAAGAATATTGATTATGAATGAATAGTAGTATTTTTCACCTTTGATGTTAGCATTCACTATACTCAATGTATTTCATGCTGCACAGTGCGAGGCTCCTGCCAAACAGGGTGTTATCAGGCTGCATTGCACGTTAGCTGTAATATAATTACCGCTAACACACCTCTAACGCGCTGACTACATGCTACCGCATGTTTGTCAATCGCATGGTAACGGGTGTTTTCGCTTACTTTCCCGGACACCATTGCATGTTATCGACGTCTTAATAATACATTGATAAACATGCGAAATGTGTCCAGGAAGGGAAGCAATAAGTTAAATGCGGATGACTTTCACTGGCGATCATTATCGCCGGTTCTAGATAATATGCCCCATGGTAAGTTAAGTCTCAACTGTGGCCCTAATTACAGAGCATTTGAGTACTCTTTTACTGTCTTATCAAGGATGTGCTTGTAAAAGGAGGGTTGGGAAACCGGAACCTTTTATTTCGTGATGTTCCTTGGTGCAGGAGCTTACTCATACTAACGCCATTTTTTTGTCTTAATGCTGCCTCATAAATATGGCTCCCTTTAATTGAAGTTTTCTGTATTAAAGGGGCATGCAATCGATGTTCCTGGGGGTATTCCTGGCAACATCCATGGCTTTTTGACACTGCCCCAGATTTACGAGAAATCGTAAATCTGAGGCAGCGCTAAAAGCTAATGCTTCCCGAAGGGAGGCGTATGGGGGGGTACAACGATGAGAAATATCTTTATTTCTCCTTTTTGTGCAAGAATGTTTTCGTTCCTGCACAAAAATAATCATCCCTGCACCCAACCATAGTGCAAATGTGCCTGCGTCAGTGCACGGCAGCCTATTGTGCGCTGACGCAGGGGAAAAGTACAGGAATGCACCATATCTTATAGATACAGCACATTCCTGCCCTTTTCTTTTGCCTTAGGGTAGCACAGCAGGTAGGCCTGCAGCGCTGTCCCATGCCAAAACCTCATAAATGAGGCCCGAGATTTCTTGCAGAACATATCACCAGAGAAGCGCCATAATTACTGAGTGAAGGGCAAATCATGTCTTAACCAGTGTTTGTGCAATAAATGCTTTTTTAGCCTAACACCAAGTGGCAGTTTTACTAATATTTGGTGCAATGCAGCAAGACAACTTGATGCACTGCGTTGTGTCACATGGAGAGGGCAGAATGCTGATATCTACTAAGGTATGGTGCATTCCTGCTCTCTCTCTGTGCTGCAGCACTTGTGGCTGCCAAGCACCAACACATGCACCCTTACACCACGGTGCAAGGGTGTGCGTGTTACAGACGGGATTATTTTTGTGTAGGACATCTTCCTGCACAAAAACTATAAGGCTCTTTCCCAGTGTGCTACAGTATGCAGCGCACGTAGAAAGGGAAAAAAACAAGGAAAAATAAACACATTTCTCATCATTATGCCTCCCCCTGGAAGGCATACCATTTTGATGCATTCCCAGGTTTACTGGGTGTTAGTCAATCCGGCAATTCACCAAAAACCAAGGAGCTCTGGTGGTGCAGGCCTCTCAATCCTATTGGTTGATTGATAACAAGCCACCCTGTGCGGCTTTGCCTGGCCTCCTAGATATTGAGTAAGGCAAGGCAGCACACATTTTGTGTCGCCTTGCCTTATTCTGCACCAAAGAGCCAGTCCAGGGTCATTGGGGTGGGAATTTCCATGCAACACCCATGGATTTTGATGCTGACCCAGATTCACAAAATCACTTAAACCTCAGGCAGCGCCAAACCTCATGCCTCCCCAGAGCAGGTGTAAGGAGGCGACATGTTTTCATATCTCCTCGTTTTTTCCTCTTTACAAGAGTGCTACATTCTGTAGCACACATAGAGCAAGGAAAATACCTCTCAGGATTATTTTTGTGCAGGAAGGTGCACAAAAATAATCCTGTCAACAATGTAGTCTCTCTTGCACCGCAGTGCAAAGGTGCCTGTGTTGGTGCTAGCCACCAAATTGAGCGCTGGCACTGGCTGCAAGGCAGGAATACCCCATACCTCATAAATATGGTGCATTCCTGCCCTTTCAAATTGGCTTAGGGCAGCACTGTAAAAATACTTGCGGTTCTGCCCTATGCCATTATTTTGTAGGGAACATCCACACTTCACCCATAGAATGCCTTACCACGGTAGAGTAACACAATGCAGCAACTTATGCTGACCTGCGCTACTCTAGATATACTATGCCATGCAGAGCCACACAAGGTGGCTCTGTAAGGCATAGTGAATCTCACTTAAGGGCTTACATTGGTCTTGGATCACACTGTTTTGGGAAAGGCGACACAAGTTCTTAAATATAGTCCCCAGTATTACACCACGGTGGAAAGGTGAGCCAGCAATGTCTTGCATCAGATATGTACTCAAAATGCACTCTGCAGTACACATTTGTAGGCAATGACATCCAATCAAGTGCAAGTTCCATAAAATATGTAATTTCTCTGAAACTACACTTATCATTCGAAATATCATGTGAAACTCGTATTGCTATTTGTTTGTGCCTCATTTCCTTTAGTGCTAGGATTTGATGGAAAGGTAATGCCAATTACATAGATCCGACTTGGGTGACAGCCGCGGCCTGTGCATGTAGGAGCGGTGGGGCGGTGGGGGAGGGATTCGACAGAGGATCAAGAGAGAAAAATAAATAAATAATACAATTTTCCTCGTCATCATCTGTCAAAATTCCCCCCACCCAGCCCAAACGCCCCACCGCTCTTACCTGCACGGGCTGCGGCTGTTGGGTGGACTCCTAGCAGTGTGTACATTACTGCCCCCGTTACGTCTCTTTTACATACATTATTGGGAGATTGGTGGCAGTCCAGGAAAAACGTGTTGCCCTGCACACGTGTCAAGTTTTGAAAGAAAATTGATAATTTCAGAACCCAAACAAAAGTTTTGATTCTGAACAAAGCATGTGACATTCACATACACCTTTTTAACAAGTGTGCTCCCGAGTCCAGAACTGCCAACTACGTAAAAAACGCACTGTGATAGGCAGGAGGGCATTCATGCAGAGACCTGACTGAGAGGTCCTTCTACCCCCTACTGCCACCAATCTCTTCCTTGCCAAAAAACTAAAAATAAAAGCTTTCCATGGAAGCCCCCTGTGGCATGGGATGTTTTTAAAACCCCTAATGAATATTAACTACTAAGAGCCTCTAAAGGCAAGCTCGAAACTCACTGAGTGCAGCGGTTTCCAGTTCACCATGTGAAGGCGAATCTTCACTGGGTGTCTGTGTGAAGGGAACCCATATCTTGTGAGACATGGTGGCACTATCTGAGTTGGTAGCTCTACACATCACTATTTAAGAGCCCTCTTCATACTAAGGTCCTATCCTTGAGTGGCCTCCCATGAATGCTAGCCAGGCACAATGCAGTGATTCTGGCATTGGAGTAACTAGAGTAAACAGGAAAACATAGGAGCATATTTACAATGGAAGTGGCGGAGGGTGGTGTTAGCCTCCTTGGCTTAACGCTGCGGTCTGCCACTTCTGAAATGCAGGGCTGCACCATATTTATACCAATATGGTGCAGCCCTGCATTTCCTCCTGCGCTGGTGCTAAATTCAGCTGCCTAGTGCCAATGCAGGCCTCCTTGCACCATAGTGCAAGAGTGTCTGTAGTGCAAGGGAAGATTGTTTATGCGCAGGAAGGTGGCCCATAACGCAGCACATATAGAAGTTGCAAAACATCTTTCTTTTAATGATTGTTTATGTGAGGAAGGGGCACCTTCCTGCACATAAATAATCAATTGCTTTTTGCTGTTTCCACGTGTGCTGCACAATGCAGAGACATGGGAAACAGCAAAAATGATGAGAAACAAAAAAAATTTCATTGTTTCGCCAGGGTAAGACCAGGTTTTCCCTGGTCTTAATTTTGGCGCTGCCCCATATTTATGCCACCCTTGTAAATATGGGGCAGCATCAAAATCAATGGGTGTTGCTGTGATACTCCAACCACAACACCCATTGCCCTCCCCTTTCAGCCTAAGTATAGCTTAAAAGGGTGCCTAATTTACAAGCAGTGTTAAGCCACATTGAGTGGCTTAACACTGCTTTGTAAATAAGGGCGAAGCTCCTATCACCACTAAAATGTCGTTAAAAGTGACGTTATGGGGGCTTGTAAATATGCCTCATAGTGTAGGACAGAATATATATCACAAATTGTATGCAGTGTGGCAACTTCATGAAATACAGCTGTTAGACCTGACATCCTTAACAAAGCTTTTCCCCAACGTTTTGCCTTCAATCCTCCTGTTTGATAACCAAATTTTGGCTGGCTTTAGGACTTGGCACACTTTACCACTGCTGACCAGTGCTAAATTGCTTTTTCTCTCTCTTTAAAACATGGTAGAATTGGCCAATACCCAAATGGCATATTAAATATACTTGTGAGTCCCTAGTAAAGTGGTACTACCTGTGTTCAGGGCCTCTAAATTAAATGCTATTAGTGGACTTTCAGCACAGGGTGTGCCTCCCACTTCCACGTAAGTAGCATTTTAAACGTTTCTCCTGCATTCTATTGCAGCTTGTGTGTGCAGTTTTAAACAGGCCCTTGCATCCCTCATCTGTGACAGCTTCGATGCCGACAATGGACTCCACATCCCAGTCTTGCGGCTCCTCAGAACTGACGCGTCGCCCCGAATGTGCAACACATCCATGACGCCAGATTTCCCATCGTAAGTCCTCGTCGATGGGATCCTCGACGATGACACAGGCCCTCGCATCACAGCCTTGTTGCATCTCAGAACTGACGCATTGCCTTGGCTATGCAATGTATCTCTGACGCAGATCCTGGCAACGCACTACAAACCATGATTTAAGATCCTTTCTTCAGCAGGCTTAACTTGGTCCCTGTAGCCGACCTATGCTCCATCGTGGTCAGCCTGAACTTGTGACATGGTCCCAGGACAGCATGACCAGATATCCATAGTTGGCATTTTGTGCTATTTGGAGCTATTTTCACTACAATATTTAAACTTGCATATTGCTCTCAGCCTCTGTGAACCCAGCAAAACCAATAAATTTCCTCTGCTACATGGCTCAACTCAGAGCGGATCCGAAGCATCACTGCTGCTGCATAGATCAGACCTGTTGCAGAGACCCACATCGCCTCTGTAGCCCACAGCCTCTTTGGATTCGCAGCCTTGGGATGCATCTTCAGTGCAGGCCCTTGCATCCCTCGTCGATGACAGCCTTGACGGTGATGAAGGACTCTGCATCACAGCCTTACAGCTCCTCAGAAACAAAGCTTTGCCCCATTGAGCGACGAATCCTTGATGTCACTCTTCCTACTGCAAGTCTCCGTTGACAGGATCCTCAACGATGGCGCAGGCCCTTGCATCTCAGCCTTGCCACATCTCGGAAACAGCGCATTGCCTTGGGTATGCAAAGCATTTTCAATGCAGATTCTCGCAATGCTCTGTAAACGAGGATTTAAGGCACTTGGTTCAGAGGGCCTAACTGGGTCCCAGTAGCTGACCCGTGCTCCATCACAGTCAGCCTGAACTTGAAACTTTGTCCCAGTCCAATGCAACCAGATATTCAGAGTTGGGGATTCTTGCTATTTGTAGCTATTATCACTAAAATCTTTCAACATACATATTTCCAGTTCTACTGATTGGACTTTTGTTGTTTTGGTCTTGTTTTATTTAGTAGAAATCACTATATTCTTTTAATCTGCCATGGAATCCTTTTGGTGTGGTGTTTTCACTTAATTACTGTTTGAGGTGTTGCACAAATATTTTACACATTGCACCTACGTTAAGCCTTACTGCTCTGTGTCAAGCTACCAGAGTGCTGAGCACAGCTTAATTTAGGGTTGGCATGTGCTTCAATCAGACAAGGATTGTGGTTGCTGCTTGATCAGGGCTAAACACCCCAGTCAAACAACAACTAGTTTTCGTACAACAGCTGAAAGTACTAATAATAGAACATCTTTAGCAACGACTAGGAGCAAGCAACCTGCAATTCAGTGACTGGCAGTCGGATGCTGCTCCGTTTAAAAGAATGGTTATTGTACTGTGGGGCCCGGTCGACGTGTCTAAAAGGAAATGCGATTGGGGGGATGAAGTGGACAATATTCCAACCAAGAATTGGAAATGGCATCTGAAGAATAAACAGCCGCAGACTGAAAAAAACTCTCTGAAGCCATGCTGTACAAATGCCTGTCTCCTTTACGCGCCTTAACCCAAGTTTCACTAAATTTAGGGGCAGATTTATGATGGCCTTGCACCTCCTTGCGCCGCAATTGCGTCACTAAATGTGACGCAACGGCGGCGCAAACAATGCGCCCTATTTACAACGTGACGCATCTAAGAGATGCATCACGTTGGAAAGCCCTGCGCCATAAGGAGGCGTTCCTGCGCAGGGGGGGGGCGTTCCTGCGCAGGAACGCCTCCTAAAAGTGGCTGAGTGATATCTATGAGATTTCACTCAGTCACTTTCTACGTCAATTCCTTACGCCTGCTTGAAGCAGGCGTAAGGATGACGCACCATGCATTGAATAGGTGGCTCCTGTGCATTGCAGCAGTCATGTCGCACTTGCGACATGACTCCTGCAATGCGCCGCCCGTACGCCGAGAGATGCGTCACGCATCCTCACTGCCTTGCACCATGGTGCGCCGCATCATAAATGCGGCGCACCATGGGTGGCGGAGTAGTGGCGCACTGTGGCGCATGTTAACTGGCGCATCCCTGGGGATGCGCCAGTTAACATATATCTGCCCCTTAGTTTCTTCATTATTTAATTATAGCCATTGAGGTGTTAAATCCCTCCTAAAATCAGTATGTTCTCCAAGGCTGGCGAGCCACCAGAGTAAGGGAAGACAGGAGATGCTATTTTATATTAATTTGACTGCGGGCTCTCCAAACGTGCGAAAAAAATTGAATTTAGCCGTCATTATATAATTAGCAGGAAAAAAATGATTTGCGATCATGTTTTTACGCTATCTTTGCTTTTCTGTGTTTGCGAAAACGTTCAAAACAGAACATTATACCTTTAAAGCTTCTAACTGTGTACATGTAGATGTGTGTGTATGGTGTCAGTTTGATTTAAGGTGTGCTGGGGTATTTATTGCATCCAATATAATAACATTTATCGGATAACTAGAAACTACTGACATTTGGTCTAAATGGAAGAGAGAAGGATGTGATCCTACAGTTTCTGAACGACACAATAGCAGTCCTGGATTCAAATCCTGGCTTCATCACTTGATCAAATTGTGTGATCTGTGGCCAGTTGCTTAATGTTCACTATGTATCAATTTCTTTCATCACCCACTTTAGGATTACTTTGGCATAATTAGGTACAGGATCTGTGCTCTACAAAAATATCAGCTATGTATGATTTATATAAAATATTCTTGTTTTACATTTAATAATATAGACTATATAAATAAAAGAACATGACAAACTGGCACAGTTTATGTAATTTGTGGTTATGTCAGCAGGGCATGGGGGTTTTATTGTGTGTTTCATGTTTTAAATAAGACTTTGAATAAATGCCACTCAATTCCGTGATATAATTGTATGTACTTAACTGAGACACTGAGAAATGTTGGCAAACATATATTTTTTATTTTTTTTAAATCTTCACATTTTTTTCAATACATTTGTAGCCTGAAGTACATCTTTTGACAGTTTAGCTCGTGCTTTGGCTCTGAGAGCCAAGATATAGACCGTTAGGCTTGGCTCTCCTCAGGGCTGGCCTGTACCCCTCCCTCCCCGGTTTGACATTTAGGGGCATATTTACAAGCCCCTATCACCCCCACCACACCGTCACTGGTGTCTATAGTGGCTTTGTTTTATTTACAAGACACTGTTTAGCCACTTAACGTGGTTTAACTAAATAAGGCACCCTTTTACGCTGTACTTAATGTGAAAGGGGAAGGCAATGGATGCTGCGGTGGGCGTTCTACCGCAACACCCATTGATTTTGATGCTGTCCCATATTTACAAGGGTGGAGTAAAAAGGAGGCAGTACCAAAATTAAGACCAGGGAAAATCTGGTGTTAAACTAGCGAAATGAGGAAAAATGCTTTATTTCTCCTTGTTTTTGCTGTTTGAATGTGTGCTGTGTTGTGCAGCACAAGGAGAAACAGCATAAACCTTTGAATGTTTATATAAACAACTGTTAAAAAATAAAGGAAGTTTTGCAACTTCTATGTGTGCTGCATTAAGAAGCACACATAAACGTTGCAAAATGCCATTTACAGATTGTTTATGTGTAGGAAGGGACACCTTCCTGCACATAAATAATCTTCCCCTCAACGCAGACACCCTTGCCCTATGGCACCAGGGGCCCTGCATTGGCGCTAGGCTGCTAACATAGGAGGAAATGTGGGGCTGCATCCTATTGTTGTAAATATGTGGCAGCCCTGCGTTTCTGAAGTGGCGGAGTGCAGCTTTAAGACAGGTAGGCTAACGCCACACTCTGTCACTTCGTTGTAAATATGCCCTTAGTTTCCCCTTCGCCCTTGGGTAAAATGAAACTTAAAAAAATGTTTTCTTCCAGAACGTGCCCATGCGTGTAATTATGTGCTGTGCTGCTAGTGTAAACTGTATAGTCAATGCCAGTTACCCGTTAGAAATGCAATTTAGAGACACGCTTGGAAAATATGCACTGAGATCTCAAGATTTGTTTGTGATTTTCAGTTATGCTTCATATGCATTTCAGATGATCAACGTGGCAATAGCTTCTGATAAATACCCACTTTGTTGAAAAACGTTCAATTATGAGAGGTATGGTCATACGATGCTTTAATCTTCGTGAATGTTCTCAAAATGGGCATGCTTTCAGGTACGTCGAGGCTATCCAGACATTTGACTGTTTCCTCTGCTAGTGTTGCGTTGGTGGTGAGCGCCATCTGCTGTCTTTCTATATGCCTGCATTGAAAACCGCAGTGTGGAGTAGCAACTTTCACTGAAAGGGAGAGCCTCTAAGGCAGCTTCTTTTTTAACTTTCCAAGACAAGTAATGGAGCATCTTACTTTTTTAGAGAGGAAGCGCTAAATCATTGTTCTTGTTTGCCTTTTTCTCAAGTTAATAAAAGTGGCCTTCTCCTGCACCTGGGAGCCTCTACAGGGCAGCACATGTTGGGGCAGATTTATCACACCGTTGCAGCGCAGGAAATAGATGGGAAGCAGAGCAGTCTTGAGAAAGCATTTACGTCCCATAGAGCATATAGCGTTTTGAGCTGCTTTGTGCTACTTTGTGAAAAAAGGGGCATTCCATGGGTGGTACTTGAGAGTCGCAATACTACAGCGCTTGGGGGCTCGTTTATGGGAACAGTGCAGCGCAGAAAGTCACCTTGCTGCACTGCACGACAGGGAAATGGCAGGAATGTGTTCTATTTAAGGCAAGATTGGCGCATTCTTGTCCTTTCCCATGCGCTAGTGCCCTTTTGGTAGCCTAGCGCCATCGCAGGCACCCTTGCACCATAGTGCAAGGGTGCATGCGTTGTATGTAGGATTGTGTTTATATAGAAAGGGACACCTTCCTGCACAAAAATGATTCTGGGAGGCCTTTTTCTCTTTCTATGTGTGCTTCAGAATGCATTAAAAAAATTAACGCCTCCGTGTGGAAGGTGCAAATTCAGATAATTATTTTAATTTTCCAAACATTTCACCCATTGCATGTATGCTGCTCTGTACAGCACCTAACCAAATTGGGAAATAGTCTAATAAAATGTCCACCTATTGGATTTTGTACTGGAATGATATACTTCTGCTATGATTTATTTGCCAGATATCACACGCACACCATGGTACTATGAAGCAAAGGTGTGTTTATACTACTAGGCAGCCAGGGCATGGCAAGAGAGCAGCAGAAGCCTACATTTAGTAAATGGGGTTCTGTGCTGCTCTCTCACTAGCGCAAGAAAGCAAGCGACTTTAGTTGCTCTGCTGCATTGTGCTGTTCTTTGAAAATTCAGGGCTTTATTTATGAGGATTTGTGACACTTTTGCGCCACCGTTGCATCTCTTTTTGTGATGCACAGGCAAGCTAATGAGTCACTTTGTAAAGACCTGCGCTACATTGTTCCAGCATCAGGTATAAATGTATGCAGGGTGGGCATTCCCCCCAAAAAGCCTCGTAGAAGTGGTGCAGTGAAATCTATCAGATTTCAATGCACCACTTCTAGGACACCACTGCGTCAAAATCTTATGCCTGCCTCAGCATGCATAATGACCCGTTCCTGGAGCTGTGTCACTTTTGCAATACACTCCAGCAATGCGTCTTTACTGCGCCTATAGATACATCAGAAATACTGATGTATCTGTAACTCCTTGCGACATGGAGCACCGTACATTGAATACAGTGCATCTATGGTGTCCCAGGGAGGTCACAGTGAAAACTGTCTCATCGCTGATTTCAAGCAGCAATGCAACAGTTTTCATAAATGAAGCCCTCAGCCTTCTTGTTCCCTATGCAATAGTCTGAAACGTTGGTCACTCTCATGCAAATAATGATCAGGCCTTGAATCAAAGGGTTGAGGCAACCCTCTTCCCCAAATCAATAACTGCCATCGAGAGTTCATCCCGTTTTACAATAATAAGAATACATAGCATCCTTTTTCTGTGTGATTTTTTTTGTAAGATGCATGTTTTAATGTAATATGTTTGATGGAAAGTAATGCACCCTCTCCTGGACTTTATTTACATTCTTTTAATACAAAATTCATTCCGAATAGCAAATTCACAGAAAACGTTACCGTTGGTGAAATATGAATTTTTTGTTTGCATTCAGTCTTGCAGTTTTTCCTGTGTTTACTCACTGCTGTTTTAGTGGATGAGTTTATCTCCAAACAGTGGCATTTGAAGGATGTTCACTGCCAATAAAACATTCAAGTTGAGTAAAAAATGTTCAGGGATTTCAAAGAGGTTTATTTATTTACTGCGTTGTATCCCTAAGTACATTTTTTCAGAATGTTTTTCAAAACATTTCTAACACACCTAAAAATAAAATACACATATCACCCTAAATTATCTCTAAAAGCTTATACGTTTTTAAGTCAAACACTTTATATTGAGGGATGAATTAATCTTCCTTGCATGAAGAATATATTTAAAGCAAAAGCGATATTTACTGTTGTTTTGTACTAATTCTATAGCAGTTTCCTGCCTCTTGCTGAGGCACCAAAGAGTGCTACGCTGCCAGAGCAAGTGGTTACCCAATCTTCCAGTGCCTGAATTGAGGAAAGCTGTTGGTTTACAAGTCCTCAAACTATGTTAAGTCCTGATATTGTGCATTAGGCCTTGAGAGGTTTCTCCTGACTTAGCGCATTGATGTTGTTTTTAGATGTGCAGCAACTTTCTCTTGTCATATGTATGCAAATGATTAGAACTTCTAAAAATCTTTCAAATAGAGAAACCTAACAAAGAGAGTAGAAAAGAAACGTTTGTTACATCATTTCAGTGTGCCTCCATTATTAATTCTATAGCACTTATTTTGTATGCTCCTGGGTGTTGTTAGGCAGTTTGACATGAGATTCCAGTTTGAAATTTTATGAGGAGGTGCTGTATAAATAAGACATAGCATATATATGTCTCTCTCTAATAAACTTTATTCTATCTAAAAAGCATAGATCACCAAAGTGCACAGAATAAAAATGAAATCTCACTCTTCTTAATACACCAAGGGGTATATTCACAAGAACGTATGCTAAATATCACCAAAAAATGCTAACACACATTTACACATTGCAGCCCATCGTGGGCAAATAACCCCTTGTTAACGCTGAATTCACAACAGCGCGGTACGATTCGATAGTTTGCCGAAAATGCGGCCAATGTCCGCGATACAACCACTGCGATGGAGATAAGAACACAGGCCCCAATGCGGAAAGAGACGCAATGGGCCGAAGTGCAATGAGGAAATCAGTGACAATATGCGCCAGGCCTGCAACACAGACATTACAGGTGGGAAAAATCACTATAAAAGTAGAAAAAACAAAGAAACACAAACTGACCAGCACCCAAGCACCATGGAGGCAGCCCAAGCAGGCGCAGAGGACAAGCGCAATTCCACAAGCACCCCGGACCACCAGGCTGGGACTTCGGAGACAGGCAAGGATAAGAAGAAGAGGAAGGCGAAGTTCAGTCCGCAGAAAAATAGGTCCTGATTACGGAGGTGATGGAATACCATCAACAAAGGTTTGCCACCTCCAACGTGTCATTGGGCACCAAAAATTGGATATGGCGGAACATCATGGACAAGGTGAATGCGTTCGGGGAGCACAAGGGCTCAGTGGAGGAGGCCAAGAGGCGATGGATTGACATCAAGCAGAAGACCAAGGAGAAACTAGCAGCCAACCAGAAGGCAGTAATACAGACTGGAGGTGGGAGCCCAGCGCCACAGCAGGAGTTGGATGATTTGGAGGAGCTGGTGTCGACAGTCATCAGTGTGGCCGGAGTCGGGGGAATGGACACTGCAAGACAGGACACAACACAACCACAACAGGGTGAGTGACTACCAGGTACTAGGTGGATGGGTGGGGAGGCCCACAATGGCACACAGGCCCAATCAAGCAGAGCACAGTCCACACCCACAATGACTCTGGTTCATGGCCATGATCTACACACTGTCACAATGTACATTGCCATGCTGTCTGTATGTCAACATGTTCCATGCGGCAACACACATGTGGACACATTGTAATACACCAGCTCCTATTCGAATTGCAGGGATACCGACAACACCCCCTGCACAACAGTCCCACCCACTCTTCACTGATGACGAGGAGAACACCACCAGCATCGACACCCAAGCCCTCCAAAACATCATGGACATCATCTGCGACTCACCGCCAGGGTCAGGGCAGCCCAGCTGCATCAAAGATACCCCACCCACTTCCCAAACCACTCAGCAGGAAACACCCACAGCCCCAGCAGTCTCCCAAGACCCCCAGAAACAAACCGTGGCCTTCCAACACTGTGCACTGAAGGGCCAGAGGGAGACGGCTGAGAAGGTGCGGGTGGGGTTCGGCCTCATGACTACCAAACTGGACGCCATCCATGGGAGCCTAGGTCCCATGAGGACCAGCTCCAGTCCCTAATGTGCACTCAGGACCCGCTCTATGGTGTCCAACAAGCCCTGACTACATCGCTGGAGTCATGACGCGGAGAGAAGAACACCTGTCCGCTCAGAGTGGCTCCAGCGATACCAGCCGTGAGCTGGCATACATGCGGAGGCTCATGGAGAACCTGGTGCGGATGGAGGCAGAAAGGATGGCAGCCACTGCTGCACATCAGCGAGATGTTGCTGGGATCTACCATACCCTGCAGATCCTCACCATGGAATTGCTGCCACAAGGTCTGGCACTGATGAAAGCTGCTGCCCCCACACTGTCCACATCCCCGCCCCCTGGTGTGTTGGTGCCTCACTGTGTGGCAGGCATATCCACTCTGGCACCTGATATGTCACTGCCACACAGTGCAGCCGACAATCCTCCTCTTGCCCCTGATGTGTCAGTGGCACAGAGAGCTGCAGATGGTGCTGCAACACCCACAGGTGGGGCAGAGCACACATCGGAGGACAAGGACGTGGCTGGGATTGTTGTCAGAAGGAGGCACTAGCATTCATTTCTGCCACCTGGACAGTTTCTGCTTGGTGCCGCACATGGCCTCATGGCCTTCCACCGGCCCCCGATACAGTCCGCTGCACTCACCTTGGACATGACATGGATTGCCACATCATGTTTGATTAACAATGATACAGCGACCAGACTGTCGACTGTACCCTTCCTCTTCCGCAGTACTTGTCATCCCCGGATGGACTCTGGCTGGCCCTGCACGGACCCACAATGTGTGGTGTGCTAGACACTGCCCTTTACCACTCCATCTGCATAACTCCACTGTATGTGCAATAAGCGTCCAGTTATGCACTGCTGTGTTATGTCCTTCATCATCCAAGTATGTATGTGTGGATGAATGTAGGGACAGTGATTCCCCTCATGTCAATGATGCCCATCTAGTGGGATTCCAGTCACAGTGTGCTACATTGCCTATTTTGAACCATGTACCGTGGACACTGCGACAGGGACGCACGCTTCAGTCACTTCCTGGTCGGGACATGGACTTAACCAATCCCAGGTGCTCCGAGTCATTGTTGCAAGCCTTGCGCTGGCATGGCGTACACTAGGCCAGACCACTCCGCTCATGCTCCGAGGGTGGCCCACATAGCTACCTTTCGTAGGCGTTAATGCTGGTGTTGTGCAGATCAATGGTCTAGTTGTCGGCATGTAACGGCCACTCCCTGAGGGCAGCTTTGCACACACACCACACCCATCCGGCACAGGCATCAGAGGCCATGTGACCACGTCACATTCCGCTCTACTGGCAGTAACTGGATGACGGACGCTACACGGTGCTCAATCATAAAGGCCCAATGAGATGTTCAGTACAGGGTTAGTGCCACTCGAGGCCTTGCAGCCATCAAGGGCCTGCCACTACGTGGCACTGACTTGGGTTTCACAGGGTTAGTGGCACTTGAGGCCTTGTGGCCAACAGAGGCCTGCCACCATGTGGCGCTGACTTGAATTGCACAGGGTTAGTTGCACCGGACTAGCTGAGCGGGTGTGCAGCCTGCGATGATGACGTGTGCACTGATGTGGTCTCTGCCATTGAGGACTCAGGACTCAGCATCATGTGTGTGCCCTGCTGGTCTGTAGTGTAGGCCAGAGCCAACGGGCAGCATGGGCCTACCGCCACTTGGCGTCACATCCAGGATCACAGAGTCAGTGGCACCTATTGGTCTGAGAGGGTGTACAGCCTGCAATGATGCCCTGTGAACTGGCATGTCCGCTGCCATGGCGTAATCAAGACCCAGCATAAAATGTGGGACCTGGTGGCCTGCGGAGCGGGGCTGCATGATGTGGAGGGTGCCATGTCCATGTACCCCGAGCTTGTAGCTTGCAGCTGCACGTGGTGGGACATCTTTTACAGATGCCAATGGCAGAAGGTAAGCAGTGCGGCCTGGGGGAGCAGGGGCGGGCATGTTCGGAAGGGCGGTGCCTCTACCTGGGGGCACAGGGGCAGGCAGGCGATAATGTCTTGTGCAATTGTTTGTACTGTGCCATTGATGTATCTGGACTCTGTTCCAGATGACGGGTCTGTCTCAGATGTGGGACCTGGTGAACTGCACTACATACCAGCACGTGGTTGGAGACACACCGGTGGCAGAAGGTGAGCAGTGTGGCCTGGGTGCGCAGGGGCAGCACTCTCTCTCTCTCCCCCTCTCTTCTTGTCTCTCTCTCTCTCTCTTCTACTCTCTCTCCCCCTCTTCTTCTCTCTTTCTCTCCCACTCTTCTTCTTTCTCTCTCTCTCCCCCTCTTCTTCTCTCTCTCTCTCCCCCTCTTCTTCTCTCTCTCTCTCCCCACACTTCTTCTCTCTCTCTCCCCCTCTTATTTTATTTATTTTTTTATTTAGGAAGTTTTCTATAGCGCTATCAAGACCCGAAGGTAACAGAGCGCTTTACAGTAAGAGAATGACATAAAATCAAAAAAGACATGACATATGAAAGGTATTAGCAGTCAATGAGTGTCAGATTGAGCGGAGCATAATTGTACTGCAGAACTTCTTTGGTTACAGGATTCAGTGTAGTCGCATAGTTCAGGGGTTGCTTTCTGGCCCGAGTTATCTCTCTCTCCCCCTCTTCTTCTCTCGCTTTCTCTCTCTCTCTCTCTCCCCCCTCTTCTTCTCTCTCTCTTCCCCTTCTTCTTCTCTCTCTCTCTCCCCTTCTTCTTTACTCTCTCTCTCCCCCTCTTCTTCTCTCTCTTTCTCTCCCCCCTCTACTTCTCTCTCTTGTTGCTTCGTAAGTGAATGTGTGCTGCTCATTTTTGTATCGACATATGCATGTCACCAGATGTTATTGTGCGACATCATGCGGATTATTGGTACATGTTTGGGTGTAGTTGATGTGGCATATCTGTGTTGGGGATTGCCGGTGAGGGGGGTCCTGGGGGTGGTGGCGGTGGATGGGGTGACCCTCTTGGGGCTCTGAATTGCAAGATCGTTGTCTCCATTGCATCTGTGGGTCTTCAGGTGTGGCTCTGGGCTTGGCTACCTTTCGAGGTACAGGCTGTGGTCTGACTTTACACCAGGTCCGGGCAGGTGTTAAATCCCTGCTGCTACCGCAGCTTATCGCCTGTTTATGGTTCGCATCGTGGATTTGGCATTTTGCTGTGAAAGTGATGTTGTGATTTTTTCGTGTGTTTTTGCAAGGGAACGCCTACTCTGCATCTCATTAGGATTAGTTGGTGGTGTCCACCGCGGAGGTAAATTTCTGGGCATTTATGGCTGGAATACTGGCTAAGTCCACAGTTTGCACCAGCTTGTGAAAGGGGTGTTAAATCTATCTCCGCTTTTGATGCGATACGGTGGGGATAAATTGGAGTTACGTCCTTGTGAATATACCCCCAAGAGTTAATAAAAATTAAAATACCACAATTCAAGTCACAAGCCTCCAAGCAGTGAGGTTATTGAGTTATAAGGGTAAACTGTGTAAAAATGCATGATTCAATGTCTATAATTTATGCAATAAAAGGGACATGTAAATTGCTGCATATTCCCAATTACCAGACTGATTAATAAATAAATAATTAAAAAGTAATTGTTTTTAATAAAAATACACCCTTTAAAAATTATAAATCCATGTTAAAAATATTATACAAATCCTTTGTCACATTGGGCCTAATTCGAAGATTTTACATAGTATATCCAGCAAATAAAATAAATATGAGGCTAAGGGCCAGATGTAGGAGCCCAAATACCGGTCGGTAACGGCTGATTTCGGCCGTTACCGACCGGTATTTAGGATTAGTATTTAGGATTTGGATTTGACATTTACAGAATCGGTAAATTTACTGATTCTCTAAATATACAGAATTGGTAAAATACTGAATCAGTAAATTTACCGATTCTGTAAATGAGATGTAGGTGGCACTTCACAGAGTGCCACAGGCCCTTAAGAGTCGGTATTTCACCACCCAATCCTATTGGGTGGTAAAATACCGAATACAGGTGTGCATGCACATCTGTGCATGCACACCTGTGCAATGTGACACACAGACATGCCCTTAGGGCATGTATGTGTGCCACATGTTACACGTGCCTGTATTTGGGGTGCTAGAGGGTGTCAAAGTGACACCCCCTGCACCCTTGCAGAAATCGGTATTTACCGAATCGTTAAAAACCGATTCGGTATTGCCCATTGATTCCTATGGGCTTCAAGGCCCATAGGAATCAATGGGCAATACCGAATCTGTATTTACCGATTCGGTAAATACCGATTTTTACAGAATCAGTAATTCAAAAAAAGAATTTACCTACATCTCCTTCCTTCTAATTTACCGATTCATAAATAACGATTCGGTAAAATTCGGTATTTATGAGTCGGTAAATTGAAGTTACCTACATCTAGCCCTAAGACCTTCGAGATCGTGGGGCATATTAGCAAGGGCTGGCTATATAATTAGCGTGTTTCCTTGATGTAGAGCCCGTTTTTTAACATCCTCGCATCGCTAATGAGATGCAAGGAAGGCGTGGCTGTGAAAACTACACATGAAAATATCACGACAGTAGCTTCGCGATATTAACAAGGAGGTGCAGCGATAAAAAAAATTGCACTTCCTCGGCCTTAACGCTGGAATTTAACGTCTGTTAAATTCCAGACTAAGGCATACTAAGAATGGTAGGTGGATTATGCTGATACGACCACAGGGTCGTATCAGTAATGTTATAGCTGTTTCCCATGGAACATCACTGGAAAACCAGCGATGTTCCATGGTTAACACCGCTATTGCTGAAATATTATCACCATATCGCTATGCGTTGTAAATATACCGTTATCATGGTGATAATTTTCAGCGATAGCCGGCAATAATATTTCTATTGCCATGTTGGGCCAGCGATAACTATCGCTGGCTCTTGTTAATATGCCCCCTAGTAAGTATTTCCTTTGCTTACAATCCCAAAGGAAAGAGGGTTCAAAGAAGCAGACAAAAGGGTCATGGAGTTTTTTCATAAAGAACAGGGCGACAAGACATTGCTTAAGATTGTACCGCCATATAAATGTTTTAACTGTGATTGGGTAAATCTCAGCTTCTGAGTCTCCTTGGTTTAGGTCTACTAGGAACCAATCAAAATGTTACATATCAGTATTAATCAGTCGACATGCATTATAGTGTGACTGTCTGACTGAATGCCAGTGTGTTTATGCATGTGTCAGTGGGTTACTACGTGAGAGTGAGTGTGTCAGTTCTTCTAGGCCTAGACACGGAGTTAACATATCACTAGTTTACATCCTGCAGGTGTGGTATGTCCACTTTCGAACAATGCAACATAGGGCCTTGACTTCCTGCCTTTGCATTATTTATTAGCTTGTTCCCAAACGCACAGAGAGGTTTTTAAAACGTGATTCACAATGTATTTCCTTATTTTAAATTCACACTGTGCAGTGGAAAGTTCCCTTGAAGGGTTTTATTTAAACAGTTTCTCTGCAGGTAAGAGCGAGCCCCAGTGGAGCCTTTATTTGTCCACTTTGGGAAGCTGCTTGTTTTTACCCGTTTAGCTCTTAGCAGAGAGCAGGGCCCAACAGAGCATATGTACGTAGATTTAATTTTATCAATGTTATTCTTTAGTATGTAATTCACATCAGAGGCAGAAGAACAATAACTTGCATAGAGTTTTATTGTCAGTAGTATCTAAAAAAAAAATTGCGAACAAAATATTTATATATGTCAGAAAGTGGGACTTTAGAAATAAATTACAGAGTGAGAAACACATTTTCTTTGCAAAAGTGAATAGTTTTGAACCTGCTGTCTGCCATGTTCATCTAATTATGGGCTCCTGATTGTAGATGTATGGTTTTGGTTTTGTTCACTTTTCACTGGGAACACTGTGTGCAAAGAGCACTTTGTGGTAAGTTTGATAGTTCTACAAAACTTAGTCACAAACATGCCCTTTTGCAGTAATTTACACTTTTGAGTCAGTTTACTACTTTTCGGTTTTCACAAACTGCACTTTTGTAGTAACTTACACGGGAAACATCCATTACAACGCAAGTTCCATTACATTGCATGCCATTACAACGCATGCCATTACAACTCATATAACTCACTGACCAGCACCTTACCTTAGGTAAGCACCAAGCGGTGTTAGAATAGCAATTTTTGTTGTAATGGAACGTGAGTTTTAATGGCTGGCGTTGTAATGGCATGCATTGTAATGGAAGTTGCGTTGCAAAACCAGGTTGTAAAGGTATGCCTTGTAATAGTGTGCATTGCAACATCATAAATCTAACTTACACTTTCCTAGGAAGTCCCCACTTTAATTGCTTTCTATGGGAGGGTATTGCAGTACCAGTGGTTGGCCATGTGTATTGGCGGACTTACTACAAAAGAAGCTACAAAAGTGTAAGTTACTAGTGTGATGTATTCCTATAGGTTCTGTATCGATCCCCCTATTCCTGACCCTATTCTGGTTAACGAGTTAACTAGCAGCCATCCCATGATGCAGAAACCGTTATCTGATTACGCCAGACCACGGCACAGGAGCGCGTTATCTGATTAGGTCATAACGCTTGCCATCTAATTAGGCAAGCAATATTCCTCCAGCCCCTGATAAGGCATACGGAGTTCTCAAAACAAATCAAACCTATGACAACCTGGGAAAAACCCTGCGGCCATTGTTTTGATTTCACCGAGAACTTCAGTAAAATAATGCGCTAACGACCAGCTCGTATGACATCCTTATTGACGTATCTATGTCCATCCTTACGTCAATCTCGGCACCTTACAGGTATAAATATTACCGATATTGCCTTAAGCAAACACACGCGGTGGTGACGAGACCGGAGCAGCGAGACTTGCCGAAGCCCAGCAGAGAGCGAAGCCCACTAGCTGCCCCGCCTTCCTGACGTGCTGAGAACGAGACGCTGCCTTTCTCCTGCCGAGAAATCCAGCTCCGGCGCTTCCGAGCAGCCCTTGCAGGCAGCCTGGAATATCGAGACCAAAGATGAGAGATACCATCCCTCAATCATCCTAGATTCAAGGTACGGAACTGAATAACCCCTTGCAGAGAATTCTTGAATCAGTCACTTGGCAAAACAAACTTAACTTAGACTGCTACTTTCTATCCCCGCCCACGTATTAGGCTTAGGTCAGGTACACTAGGGGTAGGCGTAGTTAGAAACACCAGTTGAGTACGATTAGTCAAATGTTTATATGTATGTATCTATTTTATCCATTTTAAACCACCATATGGCTTAGAAACCATATAAATGTTTTTACAGTATTATTTTATACTTCTGCTTTTATTATATGCACTTTACTTAACCATAAGTATTGCAATAATATCGATTCATTTCTCTTGTACGAGAAAAGAGACTGATCAATAAATAACATCTTTTATTGAACACGCCCGTCTCTTCTTTTTCTCTACAATCTGGTGAAACTAAGAATTTACGTACTGACTGAGTAAAATAAGTTGTCTTTTGTTTTCACACGACTCTAGAGATACACTCTTGATTAGGGGAGAGCAAAGTTGTCATGTTCTATGGTTGTCAGAAACTAAATCCCTTCTTGTCTATCCAGGGAGGTTCAACTCCTCCTTGTCTATTCGAGAAAGTTTCTAGTGAACTCTGAGCTAGCTGGCAAACCCAAAACTTTAAGTCTAATATCGACAGTAGAAGACCTAGTTAACGTCTGGTCTAGGTCTATACTATTGGAGGTATTATTCCAATGCGCAGAGCCTATTGGGATAATAGGAACTACACTACATGGCGCCCAACGTGTTTGGATAGGCGATAAAACTAACGCAAGACTTTAGAGTAACTCAGTCGTGCTTTTTCACTCAGACCCCTTTTTCCCATAATACTCCAAAGACGTCTGGAGTGGGTGAGAGGTAAAATCCGCCAAACCTCGCAGGAGGGAACTCCTATGTATGGTTCTTGGTTCAATCAACGTTGAAGGATACACTGTTCCAAAATATTGTGCATCTCATCTTTGTTTCCATAAGAAACCTGATCTGCAAACAAACAGAATAACCATCCTGACAGTAAAATGCCAGACAGTGATGATGAAAGAGAGAGAGCTAGAGTAGCAGCTGAAGTAATAGCAGCTGATAATACTATGCAAGAAGCAGACCCGGATATAATACTCATCCCGGTCAACATAAGAAGATCTATAACGTTAAAACTTATAGAAAATGGACTGACACCAAGAGGTGGTACAGTCATATTCGTAATTGAGGCACACGAATATCGGCAGACAGAGGTATTCTATTCATGGATAAACTTTCCAGCAGCAAATGCTGTAACAAAGGAGTTCCACTGTTATAAAATAGAGGAACCTCCGGATACCTACACTCCTTTCGAGGAAGTGGAAGTACCACTCAAATTCCAAGAGCATCTGCTCTTGTTTAATGGCGCCCTAAAACATAATAATCACATCACCAGGCTCGGTCCACTAGGTAGACCAGGAGCAACGTGGCCGGTCCTAGCCGGATACACACCACATCCAGACATCGAAAGAATGTCTGCAGCAGATGTTTTAGTACAACTAAAACAATTAATTAAAATATATAGACATCTAGTCCAATATGTAATGCGGACTTCAACCATCCAACCTGTAGTTAAAATCCCACAGCTGACCCCTCATCAGGGGAACACAAATAAAATTACACCACAGAACATACAGTCCTGCCTAGGTAAAGTACCAGCTAAACGGGAACAAATACCATTCTGGTTAGCACAAACTATCACCCAAATAGAGGCGGTGTTTCCAGACACCACCCCTGTGGATAAACACAGGATTCTGACTATCTGTCTTCCAATGGGAATCGCACCACACGTGGAGGACTGTGACACTTGGGGTACAGTCTTTGCTTCCATTTACACAAAAACACATGGAGTTCCATCCATGTCAGTAATACCAGATGTGCTAAAACAAATTCAAGACGAATACGGTCCAGAACCCGCTTTAACTCTTGGTATGAAATTACTAAAAGACTTCAAGCAGGTCTCGGCAATATTACTAGCCAACATAAAAGGAGAAGCAGCGAATGTGGCGATCCGCCAGAGGTTAAAAGAGACAGATATAGCAGACCAACCAGCTGAAATTGCCAGAATTATAGAAAAATCCTATGAAGAACTAGGTAGAGATAGTTTGGGTGGAATACCAGTAAAGCCTCAACTAATTGAAAGTCCTGAAAAAATATTTATTAAAAATAATCTAAACAGTCAAAAGAAGAACTGGGATGGAAACAAACAATCCAAACCAAAAGAAAAGAGATTCCAGTCCAGAGGAAGGTCTCCTCGGCGGAGAGAAAGATCTCCGGACCAAGGACCCAAGTCTCCCCAAAGGGAGCCCTCTGTGAAAAAATACAACCTTAGAAATAGGGATAACATAAAGAAACTGGATAGATATCAAGATTTTGATACACGTCCCTCTCAATCTTTTCAGACTTCCTCGCAGAAATCGGAAAGAAGAGGACGATCGGAACCCAGGGAAGGGCACGTCAAGTCCAAAGACAAGGAACCTGCTCATCCAAATAAAAAATTACAGTTTCCAAAAAAGAAGGTAGCCAGTATTAAAGTATTCAACAATGCCGAGAATACTGAGGACACAGCTGAAAAACGGAGAGTGGGCTCAGACAATGCTAGACAGCGCAGCAGAAGTGAGCATAGCACGCAAAGTCCTTATGAATCATCTGGAGACAGTGGACACGAATGAATACATTCAGGTGGAAACTGCAGACACCAGAGTTAGCAAACCTCACAAAATATATGAAATAACTTTACGTATAGAAGGGGATAAGACTAGGAAAATAAGGGGCCTTTTTTGGGATAATCTCTCCAAGGGCTATGACATCCTTCTAGCTGAAAAAGATTGGCCACCAGAGTTCGTCAGGGAGTGCCCACATGGCGAAGAAATAATTATGCCTGCCTTCTCAAATCATATTCCAATTCATAAAAAATATACACTTGCAAGAAAGTGGGCAGTAGCTCAGGCTCCTGCTTTATATAAAAATCATGTAGGATGGGATGAGGACTCTCCCCCTCACAAAATCCAGTTAAAATCACAACCTACTGCACAAAGGCAGTATCCAATCAAGCAAGAAGCTAAAAAACAGGTAAAAGAAATTCTAGATCAACTAGAATACCAGGGGGTGATTGAAACTTGCACCTCACAAATGAACAACCCTTTGTTTCCTGTCTCCAAACCAGACAATTCATATTGTCTAGTTTTGGATTACAGACACCTTAACTCATGTTGCAAAACTTTTGCAGTACAAAACTCGCATAGTGCTGCACTAATGAATAACATAGTGCGCAAAAAATATAAAACAACATTAGACATCTCTAATGGATTCTTTTGTCAAAATATAGCACCAGAGAGCAGATACTTATCAGCGTTCTCAATAAATGGCGCTCAAAAAGAATTCTGTCGGTTACCCCAGGGGTACAAGAACAGCCCAGGAGTATTCTCAGCGAGGGTAACAGAGTTACTACAAACATATGATGACGAAGCATTATCTTATGTCGATGACATATACCTAACAGATGATGACTTGGATACTCACTTGAAGAGAGTGAACACCATAATACTTGGGTTCGCAGGAGAGGGTTACAAATTCAACTTAAAAAAATCTAGAATTGCCCATCTAACAGTCCTGTTCTTAGGATATGAATTATCAAGTGAAGGCAAAAGCCTGGCTGACAATTTCCTAGAGAAATGTGCCGTACTCCAAGCACCTAGAACACTAAAAAACCTACAGTCAATTCTAGGCTTCCTAAATTTCGGAAGAACATACATTGCAAATTACGCAGAAAGGGTCAAACCCCTTTATGATCTAATAAAACCAGATTTTAAAAAAACCAATTGGACTCAAAAACACACAGAAATTCTGAGATCCTTACAAACAGATATGTTAATTAAAACAAAATTAGAAACACGTGATAACACACGCAACCTTGTGATTCGAGTCATCCCAGGAAGATGCGGATTCACATACCTGACCTCTAATGAGGGAGAAAAGGTACCAATTGCATTCAAATCGCACTTGTACACTAAAGCTGAAATGAAATTTAGCCCAACGGAAAAAATTCTTACTGCAACACACACAGCTATAGCAAAAGAACGAGCCCTTTCACAAGGTAAACGAATAATAATCGTTACACCGATACCAGCCCTAGAGGCTGTAACAAAAGCAAGCATACCGAATGCTAAAGCGCTCCATCCGAGATGGATACAATGGGCTAATCCTCTTGCTGCAACAGACGTGGCATACGAATTTGATCCTAACTTAAAAACACAAGAGTTTCTCCAATACGAATTCGAATGTCCGACGCCGACCGAAATTCTGCCTCTAGAACATTACGGCTGTATAATATATACAGACGGATCAGCACAACCCGCAGTAGGAGGTAAACAAGCTTACAGTGCTGCGTGTGCGATTGTAAAAGGTCGCTGGCACGATGGGAAATTCAAACCAGCGGTCACTAAAACACAATCTCTAGGAGATTGTACAGCTCAGCGAGCAGAACTACTAGCATTCAAGATGGCGCTTGAAAATACCGATCGAGAATTCCCCACACTCATAGTGTGTGATTCGTATTATTGCGTTCAGTCTTACAATGAATACTTACAGATCTGGCTTCAGAATGGTTTTAAGGATGCAAAAGGAGGCACAATCAAGCATAAAATGCTTTGGGAACAAGTAGTTCTTTTACAAAAGGAACTACCAAAGACTCACGTGATACATACACTGAGTCATCAACGTGATGGCGTTCACGTTGCAGGGAATTCATTGGCTGATGAGGCCGCGAAGGCAGCTGTGCAAACGGCTTCCGTAGCTGCCATCACTCGGTCAAAAACAAAAATAGACAGCAATATATTACGAGCTGTCAGCGCTACAGTAAAAGATGCGATAGAAACACTCCCAAAAGGCTTTCCAGTAAAGTACTCATACATAACTGATGCAAATAACGTTCCATTTGCTCGAATCCCTGGAGTGGGGGATAGAGTAATTCCAAACATGGAACATAGGTTAGGACTCATCATAGCGGCACACGAAGGACTTGCTTCTGTACATGCTGGCGTCTCAGCCACAGTATCGTTATTAAAACAGAGATACTGGTGGCCACAAATGAGAAGACAAACCAGGAACTATGTTCTAGAATGTGAAATATGTCAAGAAATGAAAGTATCAACAGTGAGACGACCAGCACAGACGCCCCTTCTAATCTCGGATAAACCATTAGCCTGTGTTTACCTGGACCACTGTGGTCCCTTACAAAGGGATGGTAACTATAAATATATCTTGGTCGCAGTGGATTCATGCACGAGATTCATATGGATGTGGCCCCAGCGAACGGCTGACGCCAGAACTGTTATAAAAGATTTGCGAGTCTTTATCGGCACATACGCAATTGGCATGCTGCATTCGGACCAGGGTCCTGCTTTTAGCTCTAGAGCTTATAAGGAGGCCATGGTCAGCATGGGCGTTACATTGCGGTATTCTTGTCCATTTCATCCCGAGGGAAACGGAATTGTTGAAAGAAAAAACCGTGACATAAAGCAATCTATAACAGCAAAGGTATTAGGTTCGGGAGCTGGGTGGGTCAAACATCTAATAAGTGTCCAACGTAGTCTAAACAACTTGCCAAGAAATTCTCTGAGGGGATTCAGTCCGTACGAATTACTGTTTGGAACTAGGATGCTAGTCTTAGATCTTGACAGTCAGACTTCAGTGGTAAAAGAAAAAAACTTTGATATCAAAGATCGTTTGGCTATTTTACAGGACTTAAACGAAACAAGAAAAGACCTGAGCAACATAAAGTTGAAACAGCAGCCAACAACCACTGAAGAACCACCACCTGTCCCAGCAAGACCTGTCTGGATTCCAAAAGTCGGGGATCTAGTCAGAGAAAAGATCGCGGTAAAGAAGGAATTTGGGCCTTCTTACAGAAAAGCAGTTCCTGTCTTGTCCATCAACGGGACAAGATCAGTTGTACTACCGCCGCTTGCTGGTAAAAAGGAGAACCGAGTTGTATCCATCGACCTGGTAAAACCACAATCATGTGGCCGATAACAAACAGTAGGCCAAGTGGACTCCCGATAAGTAGTAGAACACCAAGGTTTGCTACAAGTACAGAGGTGCTAACTAAAAGGCTAATCACATTCGAAACGCCTACAGAACAACAACAAGGACTATGCAACAATGCAATGGAACTCACACCTCTGAAAACCCAAATAAAAACATTTAGTAGAGACACACCAACCTACAATGAAGTAACAAATGAATATGCTGAAGCTGCAAGAAACAGTAATCCTGAAGCAATTGGAACAATAGACAGAACGGCATCCGGCTACTTCATCAACTTTGAAGATTCTTCTGAAGATCTAAGTGAATCAAAGACACAGCCATCAACAAAAACTTTTAAAGATAAAGCTAAGGAACTTTTGAAACAGCTGAAAGAAACCTATCTGATTTCTCCGTGGATTGAATTTTGGGTGTCATTTGGTGTATTTATCATGATACTATGTTTGGGACGCTTCATTGAGGGAAAATATGCTAAAATGGACACAGCAAGCCAGAAAATCAACTTGATCCTCAAGCCACACACGTCTTCACACGTCAAGAAAAGAGAACTTTCTTCAGTCAATTTCACAGCCAATCCTATACCGGGTGGGGTAGCATGGGACAATACTGACTATGAAATTTATGGTCCGGTAGAGATCCTCAAATATCCACACCAAATCAAGATCTCGTTGAGTGACTTTGTAAAACCAAACTCATTTGCTGATGATTGGGACTTTGAAAGTATTAATAACATGATGTCTGATCTAGTGATGTCTGCTAAATTTACCAAACATGATTATTTGCAGGGTTCGTCTAATTATGATAGTATGTACTGCTACAACCACTATGGTAACCATTTTTTACATAAATCAGCACAACCTAGAAATGTTTTAAATTATAATCAATGGGAACATCGTGCAACCCCTCCAAAAGGAAGCTCAAGAACCTTTTATGACAAATATTCATACTTTTCAGGGTTCAACACAAGTAATGCTGAAACATTTTATTTCAAATTGTCAAATAAGACAGGAACAAAAACCATGCTTACAAACACAAAATTGATATATTCGGACTCATTTTTTGAACAAATGAATACATTTGGTTTTGATTATTGGGACAAAAATGTTGAAGTAAAAAGTGTTTGGGGTACAAAAGAATGGCAAGTACAAGGTATAGAATTATTGTTTAGAGCCTGCATGATCCCAGAACAAATTATATTCTTGAATGAAACTATTCAACAAACTACCTGTCTTGGATTAGCCAAAATCAAAGACTTAAATAAACCGTCTATTCCAAAACCAACAATGAACAGCAATAACTCTGCAGATGAAGAAATAGACGTAAACTATGTATTAAACCAAAACAGAACAAATCCTGATTGGAAACAATGGTTAATCTGGCCCACAGATACTAATAACTGTCAAGACAGATTCCTGAACAAAACACAGGGGTTCACATTGACCAGGCCAGACCCTAGATATTCCCAAAGACAACACCCAGGGATAATCACCACCTACAGTGTGGGCAAACTATGCCTTCATTGGCTAAAAACTTCCACACTGACAGAAATTAAGTAACACCTAACTTTACTTACTGATGGTGCTGACTTGCGTGATTTCATTATGGGACCACGCAAACAGCGTCAAAAACGCTTCATAGCAGCCTCTATATATGCAGCTTACAACGAGGCCTGGAAGATTACTCAAATTGAGACAGCAGAAAGTATACGGGAAATTGACCGTATTAATTTGGAAAAATCGCTTTCTGTAGTGGACAATGGGTTAATGACTCTGTCCTCCAGAATCTTTTCATTGGACAGCATTGTGTCATCAGCAATCGACATAATATCGCAAGACTTACTGTTGTTACAACACGGTCAGTCTCAATTGCGTTCTATTGTACAGCTTGGCTGGACGTTACAAAATCTGCGTTCAGGCTATGTGCCTTGGCGTTTAATCAACACAACGTCACTATTCACTATCTTTAACCTTACTGATAAACAGATCAGTATGGCACAAAAGGGTGCTGATTATACAATCCTGAGCATTGAGAAACTCGAGAGATTACCATTGACAATGTCAGAACGACCTGTCATTGAATGGATAATACATGGGATAATTAATATTCCGATATCTACTTTCAGGTTTCAATACTGCCAAAAATATATACAGGCTGGCATGTACGAAAAATTGGGAAAAGGGTACATTAAGACAACATGGAACTTGCCCTATTCACATGCATGTGTCAGTAATAAAGGACAGAAAGTGTTTCTTAGTGGCAATAATTGTGCGATGTCACTAAGCGGTACACTTCTGTGTAATGGAATTAGTTTGCATGGAGCCTGTGAAGGGAACTCAAATAACCTTTCATGTCACCAGCTAGGCACACCTGCAACAGAGATAGAACCATTCTTTAAAAGACTCTATAACGGGAGTTACATTCTAATTGTGGATCGCAGATGTTGTAGTCTACTGCCCGGGGTTCCTTATCTCGTTAGTACGACTGCGAAGGTCATGTGCTGTGGACGCTTATTGTTCCCCAGCTCCTTTCCAGACAGGGAGGCAAGGGCATGGCCTCACTTGAAAATTACTTCTATTCGAGTTGATACTTTAAGCAGAATGAAAACAGTGCTTCTTCAGACGCCGACCAGGCTCACGTCATCAAAAGAAACGTATGATCTCCTAGTCGCAAGGACGACTGCAGAGATTCACTCATTGTTATCAACTAATTCCCCCATACATTTCGCAGAAATCCTGAATGAAATCTTAAATATTTCTGATACCAGTGGAGTCTCAAATGTATTTAAGACAGTATTTTCGATGGCATTAACACCATTCAAAGCCATACTGGGTATTTTTCCAGACTTCGTCCATTTGATTTTTGGAGGAGTTCCCCTCATTTTGGGACTAATTGCAGGAATCCTATTCTTAGTCCTTATATTTCGTTATGGCAAACAATGTCACAGACAAAACACCTGCGACAAGGGAAGAAACAATCCGAGCCATTGGATACCGGGACCGGATATCAAAAATCCTGGGACTAACCCGGCTTAGAGACCTGAACATGACTTGGTTTCTTTCATTTCGGCCGATATGGCAAAGATGTGTTTTACCTGTATTAAGGGGCATGCTGTGCGGAGAAGAATGCGTGTTGGACACCTGTCTGACGCTACAATCGGATGCGCCAATGGATGCAGAAACATTGTTGGGTCCGGTAAAGGCTCATGCATTGTGCTGCCCTCAACGGCTGCCAATCCTGATGACGGCATTCGTGGAAACTTCACCACTACGATTAAGGGGTAGTGAAGATCAAGATGAAAGCAGCATCGATCAGGTACAACCTTCTGTCAGCAATACTAATCAAAACGTCAATGGAGACAATCATGCACATGAATGCATGGTTACATCCTTTTCCGAGTTAGTGGAACTCTCACAGGAAGCTGTTGACAGCTTTTTCAGCAGTCTAAACGATATGATGTTCTCACCAGAGCAGAAATAATGACTCTTGAACAAGCTAGCACACGGCGTTCCCGACACCTTGAATTTGGCCTTCAACTTTAATAATAAAGTAGCAAGATCGACTTTTCCTCCAGTCCACGGACAGCAATTTTTTTTAGCAGCCCCAAAATATTTTTGTTACATTTTACGGGACACTTTTCTTCTGCTTAAAGTAAGAACTATTCTTAGAGAACTAATTTCTATTTTTAGAAACTTCATAGACATTAGCTGCCTGCTGGTATGTTTATAAATATTTTTGAACTGTGATGAAGTGGTCTCGAACTTTTCTTCTGTATTAAGAGCCATTTCATGTGTAATTCTAATATTCAATTACTAATAATGTATACATATGCGTGATTATTTTAGCATTATTCTACTGCTTGAGTGCATATAGTACATATGACTATTTTTTTCCCCGTATGTTACATAATTTCAAAATGCATTATGTGTATTTTGGGGTGGTAAGGTATACACGATACTCTACAGTATGTTTTACTATGCCTAGATTCGTAAATATGGCCATAGTTAGCGTGGAGTGGGTGTGATGTATTCCTATAGGTTCTGTATCGATCCCCCTATTCCTGACCCTATTCTGGTTAACGAGTTAACTAGCAGCCATCCCATGATGCAGAAACCGTTATCTGATTACGCCAGACCACGGCACAGGAGCGCGTTATCTGATTAGGTCATAACGCTTGCCATCTAATTAGGCAAGCAATATTCCTCCAGCCCCTGATAAGGCATACGGAGTTCTCAAAACAAATCAAACCTATGACAACCTGGGAAAAACCCTGCGGCCATTGTTTTGATTTCACCGAGAACTTCAGTAAAAGAATGCGCTAACGACCAGCTCGTATGACATCCTTATTGACGTATCTATGTCCATCCTTACGTCAATCTCGGCACCTTACAGGTATAAATATTACCGATATTGCCTTAAGCAAACACACGCGGTGGTGACGAGACCGGAGCAGCGAGACTTGCCGAAGCCCAGCAGAGAGCGAAGCCCACTAGCTGCCCCGCCTTCCTGACGCGCTGAGAACGAGACGCTGCCTTTCTCCTGCCGAGAAATCCAGCTCCGGCGCTTCCGAGCAGCCCTTGCAGACAGCCTGGAATATCGAGACCAAAGATGAGAGATACCATCCCTCAATCATCCTAGATTCAAGGTACGGAACTGAATAACCCCTTGCAGAGAATTCTTGAATCAGTCACTTGGCAAAACAAACTTAACTTAGACTGCTACTTTCTATCCCCGCCCACGTATTAGGCTTAGGTCAGGTACACTAGGGGTAGGCGTAGTTAGAAACACCAGTTGAGTACGATTAGTCAAATGTTTATATGTATGTATCTATTTTATCCATTTTAAACCACCATATGGCTTAGAAACCATACAAATGTTTTTACAGTATTATTTTATACTTCTGCTTTTATTATATGCACTTTACTTAACCATAAGTATTGCAATAATATCGATTCATTTCTCTTGTACGAGAAAAGAGACTGATCAATAAATAACATCTTTTATTGAACACGCCGTCTCTTCTTTTTCTCTACAATCTGGTGAAACTAAGAATGCACGTACTGACTGAGTAAAATAAGTTGTCTTTTGTTTTCACACGACTCTAGAGATACACTCTTGATTAGGGGAGAGCAAAGTTGTCATGTTCTATGGTTGTCAGAAACTAAATCCCTTCTTGTCTATCCAGGGAGGTTCAACTCCTCCTTGTCTATTCGAGAAAGTTTCTAGTGAACTCTGAGCTAGCTGGCAAACCCAAAACTTTAAGTCTAATATCGACAGTAGAAGACCTAGTTAACGTTTGGTCTAGGTCTATACTATTGGAGGTATTATTCCAATGCGCAGAGCCTATTGGGATAATAGGAACTACAAAAGTGCAGTTTGCGAATACTGAAAAGTTATAAACTTACTCAAAAGTGTGACTTGCATTTGTGAATCAGGCCCATGTCTGTAAGAGCTTAGCTTCTCTGCATGTTAGTGTGATAGAAGTTAAATTAATGTTTACATTCAAATGGATATAACTCCGGTTACTGTATTATTGCTACTGACCTAGGTTTTATGGTATTTATTTTTTAACAATTCTGTATGTATTTATCCATATTTACTTTTAATCAGAATGCTTTGCTGTAAAAGGAAATGAGCCATTTTTGTCACGACAGGAAATAAAAAGACTGGGGCTAATTATGGTACAACAACCAGTGATCAAGGTCTGAAGGCCGACGAAACATGTTGGGTCACGATTTTGTACTCATATGCTAATAAAGAAGAGGAAATAGAACTTGTTTGACAGTGCTTGTGAGCCAGAGATTGGAGGATATTACCGGCAAAGCCCTGCCGGGGGAGGCAATTGCACTACTGGAAAACAGAACACCTTCCCGTCCGACTTGGGGAAAGAAGGTTGGGATATATATAACATAACACATGAATTTGTAAAGCGCACATTCACCCATAGGCATCTTGGTGCTGAATAACAGATGTTTATTAATACCCAACTCAATGGTCCTCATTTTATCGACCTCGAATGGATGAAAGGCTGAGTGGACCCACCAGGATTTGAACCTGTGACCATGAGGCCAAACACAGGCCCCCCATAGGATGTATTAGTCCACTGAGTCATTAGAACCAGCTATACTCGCAGATAGTGTAACAATTTTTTTATATTTTACATTTATTAATATGAATATAGATATAGATTCGTACTAATGCATTTAAAATATTATCACACTTAATACAATGTAAAGTACATATTTTGATCAATTATCTTAGACCAGAGGTCTTCAAACTTTTTAATGCCCGGACCCCTTGTCAAACCTTTTTAGGAGTAAGGACCCCCTCCTGACAAAGGTTTCTGAACCTGGTACTCCTCATCATCGACAACCATAAACGCCCCCAATTCCCACACAAAATAATTTTTACAGTGGGAAAATAATATTAAGCAGTGTTTACCAAACCAAAGGTCAGTGAGTGTGGGGGCGTGGTCAAAGGTGTAACTAAATACAAAGGGCCTCATCTATGAGGCATTAGGGTAGGGCAGCACTGCAAGTCATCTTGCTGCGCTGCCCTACACCAATGTCAAAGGGCAGGAATGCACCATATTTATGAAATACAGTCCATTCCTGTCCCCTCCTCTTGCTTTGCCGCACAAATTGCTACCTAGCACCAACATAGGCAGGGTTGTTTTTTATGGAGGAAGAGCACCTTTCCTCACAAAAACAATCCAGAGCGATGTTTTCCTTTTACTATGTGAGCTGCATAATGCAGCACACATGGAAAGAGGAAAAAAAGCATCAAAATCCATGGGTGTTGCATGTGAACAAAGCAAACACAAGGAGATGATGGACGGAGCACTGAAACATTTCAGACACTCAGCCCCAGTCACAGATCTGGATTAAATCCACCATCATTCTTAAGCTCACTTCAATACCCTAGTTCAGACACAGCTATATGAAAATCAGTCTTGAACCTGTGCCTCGTGGGAACAGTCCAGACCAAACTGCCAAGCCATGTCTTCCGTGGCACGAAACAAGCATCCTAGGACAGGATTTGGGGTAACATCCCTCATCAGCCAGGCTAGCTTGCATCTAATGGCAAAGTGAGGAAGGCACCCATGTCTGGGCATACCCTGTGAACAAAGAAAACACAAGGAGATGATGAACGGAGCGCTGAAACTTTTCAGACACTCATCCCCAGTCACACATCTGGGTTGAATCCAGCGTTCTTTAGCTCAATTCGCGACCCCAGTTCAGACACAACTATGTACGTCTTTTGTAGACTATGTGTGTGTTTATATACATAAACAATTGATTAAGGTAAAATATAATAATTGATGTATCAATGAAATATAAAACAATTGAAAAATCCCCAAAACACATTCACGAAAAATATTATAAACATTAAAATAAATTTAAAAATAAAAACCTATAATGTAAAATATAAAAAATAAAGTACTTAATTATATAAACTCCTGTGTTACTAAAACTATGGAGTGTCCAAATATGAAATATACTATTCCCACTCTAGTTTATGAAAGGCTAGGGAAAGTGGTGGACTTTGGAGGGTTATAATTAGTTGATCAATTACAGTCTGTGCAACAGTAGGGAAGGAGTTGTGTTTTGGAGGGATGAAATGTATTGTCTAACATGAAATTATATAAGTCACAATCAAATGTTCTACTGAGGTTGTGAACTAACTTCCTCTTATGATACAGCAATAATTTTATCGAATAAACTGGTTTCATCATTATGCATGCAGTAGGTTTCCAGTCATAATATGGTCTCCGTTAGTTGTTTTCACTCTGTAGTGTCAATTATGAAAGCTTATTATTTTTGGTTTTATGTCAAAGCTCAAGCTTCTCTTGGAAGATAAGGTTGGCCTGGAGTAGGGGGTGGGAGGGATTGGTGGTTAATGTTCCTTTTTAACAACCAACCAGGAGATAGAAATGCCATTTGTTGGACAAATGTTTAATTACAACTTCAGTCTCTAAATTCCAGATTTCTTCAGGGCTCAAGCTATGGTAGTTCTCATCAAAGTGTTCATATCATAGAAGGCAAGATAGAGAGTGTTAAGGAGATATTGGAAGAGTGGCCTATTTGTTCATAATGTGAACCACACCATGTGGGCTCCTGTAGGGCTTCTCTGTTTTTATGTTAATTTCATCAACAGAATAAGGTTTCAGTAAATTGAAAATCTATTACTTAGGGCCTACTTCATAAAGGTAAGCTTACACTTTCATGTAGTATACAATTTTTGCTATTCACAAAGGGATTTACAAGTAGTACCTTTACGAGTGTAGAGTCTCCGTACATAAAAACATAGGTCTTTTTATGTGCAGAGAATCCACACTCGTACAGATACTACTCGTAAATTCCTTTCTTAATAGGAAAACAATCATACATTTACACTAATGTGTATTTAGAAATGAACAACTTGCTAACTGACTCCTTTTATGCTTCAGAATATTCTTTACCCGAATGTAGGTGAAAGGTGCCGGGTCCATAAAACAGGGACTGCATTAAGGCATGGAAGCATACTTCATGAAGTTATTTAATTCAACTGAAAAGATTTGCAATAATGAGTGCCGCTGGATACAATTTCTGCAAATTATGGTTTTGCAGACTAATATTAGAGCAATATTGGTGAAACAGCCTTATGTGTTTTGTTGCCTATTTTTCTTTACTAAAATCCACAAACTAAAGTTTTACTGGAGAGTATTTCTCTCTATGTTCTAACTGGAAATATGTTACTAGAGATACAATTTGAACAGAAGTTCAAAACTTTGCAGCATTGTGAAACAAAAATATCAGGTACAGAAACTTCACATATTTCTGCTGGCTGCATAAAATGTGTACGCATCCTGCTATAGGCACAACGGATCAAAAATGATTGTACATGTTGATATAGAGGTTGTGTAATTTTATGCATAATAACTCTTAACACAAGAGGAAATGAACAAGTAGGAACAAATGAAGACTGACAGCCTGATTACGATATCAGGTGGACACTGTCTCAGTCCTGGAACTAACTGACCGCCTATTGGTGGCCCTGACCAGCTAATTACAATGTGAGCAAATACTGTTCGATCGCATGCTCCCATTTCTCAATGTGAGCTCGAGTTAGGGTCATAAACAGGCCATAACATAAGGTCCCATAGAGAAATGGGAGGTGTTGTTCATCCAGGTACCTCAAGGTGCAGGCATCAAGGGGGCTTCTATGGTGCTCCCTCAGCCCCCAACCAGATGCTGCACACCCAAGGGGGCCCTGCTGGGAGACCCCCAAACACCCTTTACGACATTGTTTCCATGTCGGGCATGCTGACATGGAAACCATTTTGGACACCATTCTTCGGAATCCCAAGGGTGGATAGCCCTGCCCTTTGGGATTATGAGCTGGCTCTGACTGACCGACGGGCGCCATGAGCCCATTGGAAGCTAAAAGGAATGACAAGCTGGTTTACTTTCTGACCACCAGCATTATAATGTGGCTGTCGCAAAGTAAACTGAGTGGCCGATTACGATGCGGTCCGGAAGGCTCCGAACTTTGGTTGGAGCTTTACAGGCCACATCGTAATAGGCCCGCTGAAGTTTGTTGAATATTTGATTTACATTAATAAGGATCATCCCTAGGAGAGAGGGATATTGGCAGTGCTGGCAGGGATGAACCTTAAACAGGGAACGCAGCTGTTTCATTATTATATGTTTACACTCAATGATCAGAGAGTGAAACCCTTCATGCACACTAAAAACTGAGTAATATTTTTGAAAGATTGGAATATTTAGGAGTGCGTGATCCTTTATACTTGCTTCTATCTAAGACAACAGCATTACACAAATACTCCCACAAAATGTTTTGTGAATCAAACCCTGAGTTCATAATGTGTAGACAACAACATCTCTCATTGGAAGAAATGTCTATTACAAAAGGTTTCCAAAAATCTCTATAAGTTAATAATAAACTATCAAATATTAACACTCTTCATATCAGTGAAGTACATGGTTAGAGACTTGAAGGAGGATATCACAGATGAATATTGGCTATAAAGTCGGTGAGGTTACAGAAGCTAATGTATCATCCTTTTATGATTTAGTTCTGATATGGAAATCCGACATCAGAAAGCAAGGAGTGTCCTAGCATTAACAACCTGAGTTGCAGCTCCTTAATTGACTGCACTTTGTGCCATGTGACTTTTTGGTAGATATATTAATTTACAGATTAAGTGACCTTCAACCTCAGTGTTTTGACCTGAATCTTGACAACAGATTTCATGCAGATAAATAAACACAGCTTCAGCAACTTAGATATCCACCTCTTATTGGTTTGAAAAATGAAGGACAGTAGCTGCTTATAGCTAAGCCAAAGTGGGCTATTTTACTTATACAATGAATTGGTTACCTCCCTATGTCATTAAGTGAAAGAGTAGAAGTAACTGACATGATTCGGGTGAAACCAACACACATCAGCAAGACTAGTTTGATTGCTAGACATTTTGAAAACCCAACCAAGTCTTATATCTACCTTTGAGTATATGCAGAAACAGAATTTGGTATGATTAATTTATTGCATTTAATAACTAGCAGGATGAAGCAACTACCTAAGCATCTAATAATGAATTAAAACAAGTTAAATTGTGAGAGAGAATGGAAAAAGATACCAGGTTGCCAAATCATTCATTGACAATACTACTTTCTTGCCATTCATAAGGAAAGGGACCACATGCAATGAATCAAGAAGAAAAAGAACTTTACTGTCAGCTGATAACTGGAAAATGCATGGCATCAACATTTATATTGAGATGGCACAAGGAGCCCAATTGGACATGAAGCCCTAGGTGACTGGGTAATAATTATGCTGGCATGTGATGATACCAAGTACATTTGATTATATTGTGTGTTTGATATTTCTACCAGTGCTTCATTCCAAAGGAGCAAAGGGGATACACACTAACCTGGAGAGGTGTTTTGTTAACGCACATTTATAAAAACGTCTTCTAAGGAGAATTCCAGTAATTGTGGGCTCTTAGACATGCTGAGCCTGAATTAAAAAATATTAGCATTATACAAGTTGTTTACTTAATTTAAGTCCTCATTATGTTTGGTCTGTGAGAGATGTGATAATGATCACACTTTAAAAAACCAGTACCATAGGGAATTTATCAGGTGAAATAATTAACACTCATTATAAGATCTGTTCTTCAAAATAGGGCACACCAAGCAGATTTTGGGGTTTTTCCCACCAAAACCTACATGTACTAATATTTTCCAGACGTTAATCTCAGTGAAATGTGGCAAGTTTCACCTGTTTCTATTGCTGGAGGAAAGTTGTGGGGGATGTGGCAATTACCACAAAACATAATTCTGATCTATGGGCAAACAAGAGTTTACTCATGGATCAGAAAAGAATGAGGAACTCGCAACGAGGGCCCTTGTGGGCAGAAGAAGCTCATGTCATTTCTCCTCCTCAAACTGGTCTTTGAAAGAAATTATCTTCTACCCACAGTATGCTGGCTATAAAGAGTCTCGTGAGTAATTCCATCGCTTTGCAATGAGAGTTTGTGGATTATCCAATAACTTTCAACAGTGTAGAGAAACCTTTCATAGGAAGAAGTTATTAACAGTGGAAGAACTAAAGGAAAATGTAATGATTTTAATCAAACTATTGAATATATGCAGATAAAGATCTGTATAGGAACTGGGTGAATCTATCAAATGTAGGGCAGATTGAGATAAGATGTCATTGCTGCCTTCCTCATTCATGCAGCTTCTTTGTATTCTGCATGTTGGGTTGCATTATGGTTTCCTATATTGGGTAGGTATGTGTGGGAGCATTCTATTTAAAATACATAGGGGCTGATTCACAAAAGTAAACTTAGACCAAAAGTCTTAGCTTAGACTTGAAGTCAAAGTTTAGACCTACATTTTAACTTTATTACTACTAAAGTTAGACTTTTGGTCTAAGTTAGACTTTTGGTCCAAACTTAGACTGAAAGTCTAACTTTACTAGTAGTAAAGTTAGACTTTAGGTCTAAGTTTAGACCAAAAGTCTAACTTAGACTAAAAATCAAACCTTATTACTACTAAAGTCATATGTTTGGTCTAAGTCTAAGTTAGACCAAAAGTCTAACTTTAGTACTAGTAAAGTTAGACTTTAGGTCTAAACTTAGGCATTTGTTCTAAGTTCATGTTTGTGAATCAGGCCCATAGTTTTGTTTGATTTGATTGGCTTGCAGAACGTAGTTAACATGTCCTTCAACAACATGCAGATGATATTCGCCCTACTGTCAATTTAGAGTAAAAATATATATTGGGCCTAGTAACAAACTGCATTTTCTATTTGGCTTAGGTAGTACAGTAGCACTTCTCTCACACCAAACATTTTTATTGGCAAACCTACATACGGACTTCCCCACCTCGCCTATCCTTTCTTTGCGGAGATCACTACTCCAATAGCAGAGATCTGCACACACATACACCTAGCTTTAGTAGTAAATGTGGAAGGGACACGGAAGTGGCTGGAAAAGGGGAAATACTTACTACTAACTGGGAGATATTCAGGGAGTCGTAAGGGGGAGTTAAGTGAGGGTTAAGAGTGATTTAGCAAGGGACAGATTGGGGGCGTGGCTACGGCGCTGAGAAGACATGGCGGACCTAGCCTGAGCTCCGCTGCACTGTGGAACTCTTCAGCTATTTCAGAGCCCGTAATCCAACCCAGGGGCGCTGAACGCCGATATTAACTTTCGGAAGATGCGGTGAGTTAAACGACCGCTTCGGGAACAACGCTACTCCTCTGCTTAACGGACATTTATTATCAGCAAAGTCACTCTGTGAGAGACGCGAGCAGCCGCCATTTTAAGTCGCTGCGCTCGCGTCTTGTTTTTCAGTCAAAGGATGCCGTTTTATGCCGTTTTCATTGCAGAATCTAATTATATGTTTGCGGCCTCCGTTTTTCAGCCCAAATCGGCAGTTTCTCCTGCTGAAATGTGCAATTCCTCATCTTTTGCCAATTAATAATTACTTTTAGCTGCTTTTCATTCTATACTTGTTCCTCTGCCTCATCATATTGTTTTTTCCACATGAATTGTACTGCATTTGTGGAAATTGAGAGTTTTTTTCTTAATTGATGCTGCCTTTTATTTTCTGAGGACAAATAATTGTAGTTCAGCTAATATATTCACTTTTTGGAGGTCCTTGTTCAGTCTCAGGTTCAATTCCATGCTGCAATTTTTTTTTTACCTCAGTATCACAATTCTATCCGTGCAGTGAATGCAGTCACATCTTTTTGTCACTTCCTAGTGAATTTGAACTACTTTCGTCTCTATGCATGTTTTCTCTGTCTCAGTATACATTTTGCTCTCATGCAATATCCAGCATTTTGAAGGAATTGAGTATCATTTTTGTCTAAAATGATGTCCTTTTATTTCTGAGGATATCTATCTGAGGTTTTTTCTGCTTTTTGGAGGTCTTTTTCCTTTTTAACCTATTTTACATTACTCATAATGGACATTATACCTATACTAGTCTTGAGCTTTCCTGTGGCAATTGTTGCATATTCTATTTTTTTTCACTTCTGCCAGTGTCTCCCAGTATAATCTACAATGGCGAATGAGCCCCACATTGCCAGATCCTCTATATCTGGGACAAAACCAAAAAGACATAAAAATAACCCGCCTTCTCCCATTCATTCTTCTCAGAATCCCGTTCTAGACTCAATACTGGATAAAGTACGTGGTCTTCACCCATTTATGTCCGCAAAAAATGAAAAATTAAAACAGATTGAGGAGAGATGGATTGTTATGGAAGGCAAAGTTCTGGAACTGGAACAACGTGTTAGCGATTTGCAAGATGTTTCATCAAAGATACCTCTACTGGAACAGGAAATTCATAAACTAAAAATCCACGCTGAGGACCTTGAAAACCGAAATAATTTACGCCTTTATGGACTTCCGGAAAACATTGAAGGTGCATACATGGTATTGGTTCTTCTGAAATTCCTTCCTGAACTTCTAGGTCTTCAAATGTCAACAAGGCCCCTCAATATCCAAAGGGCTCATCGCTTAGGTCGGCTAAATCCTAACGCTACTAAACCACGTGCAATCAAGCTTTTTCTAGAATTTACTGAGCTGCTGCATGTGCTGAAGGCTGTAAAACTCAAGCGTCGTCTTATTTGGTCTGGTCATAATCTGTTTATTTCCCAGGATATCTCTAATGCAACGAATCCCTGTCGCAAGGAATTTCTTGCTTTACGACCTCAAATGAGGCATCTCAATATCCAATATGGAATCCAACATCCTTGTCTTGATCCAGAAAAACTCAAACTTTATCTTCAGAATTTCTCATCTACTGGGATGGATACTAATACTTGACTTTTCTGTTTCTGAAGAATACTGCTTTGCATCCATAATATATATTTTTTTAATGCTTGCACTCCATATGCTTTTCCTTCTCTTCATGAAGCTCTGTCTCCATCTTTTCTCCTATTTACTTATTGCTGAAGTCCGTGCTCTCTGGCGCCACTATGCTCCTTTCTCTTCATCTTCTCTCTTTGTTACATTTCTGGCTGTTATGCCTTGATCTGTCCGCTTCTCTCTTTCTTCTACTTCCTCTTTTTTTCTCTCCCTCTTTCGTCTTTTTCTATTTTCTTTTTCCTTCCTCTTCCTTATCTCTGTATCATGTTTTTCCTGGTTACTATATATCTGTTTTGCTCTGATAACTATATTCAACTTGTTGCTTGGACATATTAGTACTGTGTTTTTTTTTGTAACGTTTTCCATATATGAATTTCATTTGCGGTGTTTTATTTCTTGTAGCTGTATTCCTGATGTGTATCAACTTCATCCGTGTCTTACCCTCCTATTCCTCCATTATGTGTAAGTTTGTCACGTGGAACATTCGTGGTCTTGGGAATCCCGTCAAAAGACAAAAGGTATTATCTCATTTACCCAAGCTTGGCTCCCAGGTCTCTTTTCTTCAAGAAACTCATTGTACTGAGGCAGAGTCGCTTAAGTTGAAAAGGCATTGAGTGGGTCAAGTTGTTTATTCTCCTGCATCTAGCAAAAAAGGGGATGTCACTATATTGTTTCATAAGTCATTATCTGTACAAATTTTGTATCCACAAAATGAAGATTATGGACACTGGGTAATCGCAAAGGTTATTATACAAAACAAGAATCTAGTCTTGCTAACTATATATGGCCCTGTTAAACCAGACCCTAAGTTTTGGAATGACATTAAAATTCTACTCTCTTCCAAAGACTGCCCTAATATTATTGTTGCTGGTGATTTTTACCAATGGATAGACCCTTTTTCTGATAGACTATCTAAATGTAAATTTAACCCTGATAAATCTCACAAAGCATTTCAATCGGCCATTGCCTCTCGTTCATTATTTGATGTTTGGAAGACATGTAATGCTGACTCTCTTGAATATACTTTTTTCTCCAATGTACATTTATTTATTTGCAGGTTTATACCGCGCTGGCTTCGACTCCCAGAGGAGTATCTCCGCGCCTTTAGGCATCTACAGCATATGTTTTTATGGAAGAGCTAGTTTGGCAGCCATTCTAGTGTTTGAATAGGAAAGTCTTCAACATTTTTCTAAATCTCGTTCTAGAATTGACTATATTTTGGTTAGTAAATCCCTGCTTCCTTCCATTCAAACTTCAGAGATTGGATCCATTTTTATTTCTGGCCATGCACCCGTTCATGCTGTTCTTGACCTTTCACTTACCTCCCTTAAATTTAGCCGTTGGAAGCTTAAAATTTTTTTTATTATCTGATACTGTTTACATCAAAGAAGCCACTACTTTTATTAATTAATTTTTTTACTTCCATAATCCACTGGACACCTCTGTTTCTAATAACTGGGATGCCTTTAAGGCCACTTTTCGTGCCTTTACTATTTCATATGTCTCAAATAAAAAGAAAGTTGCGCGTATAAAATACAATGACCAATTACAACATCTTAAATTATTGGAATATACTTATTCTACTTCTAAATCACATTCCACTCTCCATGAACTGATTACGGCTAAATTTGAACTCAACAACTTGGCAACAATTGAAGCCTGTAATATTCTTCTTAAAATTAAATCCAAATATCATGGTGGTCAAAATAAAGCGGGTAAAATTTTAGCCAATTATTTGAAAATTAAATCTGAACGTAAAAATATTGGTCCCATCTTAAATGAATCTACAAAAACAATGGTGTCATCGAATGAAGATATTGCTGAGGTTTTTCATGAATATTATCGATTTCTTTATTCTGATGACACATTTCTCACTAATCAAACTTTAGATACCTTTTTCCCGGGCCTTCCTTCTCCCCCCTTCTCCCCTTTCTCTTCCTGATGAATTTAATGCATTGGAAAGAGAAGTCACGGCTCAGGAAGTAACTAATGCTATTAAATCTTTAAAAACATCAAAAGCTCCAGGCCCTGATGGTCTTTCTGTTGAATTGTTTGCCACTTTTACCTCCATTTTTGTTCCTAAACCTTTTGTACCTTTTAATTCCTTTATTACGGATGCCAAATCGTCCGGCTCTTTTATGGATGCCTTAATTATTATAATTCGCAAACCAGATAAAGACCACTCCCATTGTAAACAAATTTGCCCTATATCTTTAATAACATTGTAAAATATTTGCTAAGATTCTTGCATCCCGACTTGAAACTATTAAACCTTTATTGGTTATAACTGACCAAGTTGGGTTTGTGAAGGGTAGATTAGCATCAGATAATGCACAAATGTTTGCAAATATTATTTCCTATGGTAAAAAATACAAATCTCCTCTTGCAGCTCTATCTTTAGATGCTGAGAAGGCCTTTGATTGTATCAATTGGCAATTTATATTTAGAACTCTCCAATGGTTTGCTTTTGGACCTACTTTTATTTCTTATATTAAATTATTGTATTCATGTCCTCGAGCTAGTATTTTTGTTAATAATCATGTTTCCAAATTTTTTTCTTTGTCCAGAGGTACACAACAGGGTTGCCTGCTTTCACCTTTATTATTTGTTTTATGCCTTGAACCTTTCCTGGAGCGTATCCATGTTAATTCACATATTTCTGGCTTTACTTATAACTTCATAGAAACCAAAATATCTGCTTATGCTGATGATATATTAATTTACATGTCGAACCCCATTGACACCCTCCCGCCTTTTTTGGATGAGGAACAACCATACTCTAGTATTTCTGGTTATAAACTAAACCTCTTAAAGACAAAAGTTTTGCCTTTAAATTCCATATGTTACCAGTTTATGTTTAATGATACTAACTTGGCTTGGTGTCCCACAAAAATTAAATATCTTGGTATCTGGTTTTCTACCTCTTTGTCCGCCCCAATTAGATACACGTTTACTGCATTACTTACTAAAATACAATCACTCCTTCTCACTTGGTCTCCACTATATCTCTCCTGGTGGTGTAGTTTGGATACCATTAAAATGATGATTGTACCTCATGTTCTCTACACATTATCTATGTTGCCTATTCAAATTCCCATCTCATATTTTTCTCAAATTAACTCCACTTGTATTAAATTTTTAAGGTAAAAGAAGCATCCACGAATTGCTCTTACCAAACTTATTCTTCCTAAGTCTGAAGGTGGTGTGTGTTTTCCAAACTTTAAAGCCTATCACTCGGCTTTTCTGATTAAGCAATCCTTTGATCTATCCTATGATTTTGCTGATATCCCTATTCCCAGATGGATTGTTTTTGAACGCTTCTTACTAAAAGAATTTTCCTTCTAGAATGTAATTTTTATGTCCAACAGCACTTTCTTGTTCAATAACCCTATTTTAAAATATTCGCAGAGTCTATAATACAATACAATTTCTAATGGTTTCACTCCATTTCAATGTTTTTTTCCTCCACAATATGGTATAACACATTTCTTAAATATAAAGGTAAATCATTCTATTACAAATACTGGAAGGAGAAGGGAATTATTTTTGTGCACAAACTATTTCACCAAAATTCTATTATTCCTTTTCATGCCCTACAAGTTCAATATCAATTACCTGATTCTTGCATCAATGAATATACCATAATTTTAAATGCCTTACAATCACAATTAGCTACTTTTGACCTTCCAGCTGATACACCATCTCTGACCCCCACTACTCCTTTATATCTTTTATTTCCAACACACAGACCTAAGGCTGCACTTGTATGTAAGTTATTGTTATCTAATGTTACTGAGAGACCCAAATCCCCTATTGAAACAGCGTGGGAAACTGACATGTCTGGTTTTTTTCCTATTATGGCCTGGGGTAAATTGGGGTCTAAGTTATTTAAAGTTTTTGCTGCTGCTCGCATAGCTCAATCTTTGTATTTTATTTACAATAGAGCTGTTATCACTCCTGTTTCTATTTCTAAGTTTTCCCCATCCTCTTCTCCATTATGCTGGTGTTGTTCTAATGATACTGGCACTTTGAGACATCAAATTTATGATTGCTCAAATTATTAACCTTTTGGTAATCTGTTTGGAATGTTTGCATGAAAACTTTTAAATGGGATCTTACATTATCGTCACAAAATGTTTTTCTAGGTTCTTCTTCACCTGATGTTGATGACTCATCTTCTGTTTCCATGTTGTTTGACCTTTTTATTGCATTAGCCTTCAAAGTTATCTTATCATCCTGGAAAGATAATTCTAAAATATCTTCATTAACTTGGTGGAATTTTATTTGTGATGAGCATAGAATTGCTACTGTTTCCTCCATTTCCCTTTCTCAAAAAATTAAATCTGATCTTCTTTGGCTACCTTTTACAACATATCTCTCTACTCATACTCCTGTACACTAGTTCTTTTCTTCTTTTCTCTGTTATTCACATACACAATCTTAGTCCTTTCTTCTTCTCTTTTTATTTCTCTCTTTTATATCTCTCTCTTCTTTTTCCCTTTCTTTTCCTCCCTTTCTTCTCTCCAATGTTATGCCCATATTACACCATTATGTTATGTGCTTATCTATATTTTGACATATGTTGTATATATTTATGATTGCTTTTCCTTTTTATTTTTTATTTTTATTGTTTGCTTTTTGTTGTTCTTATTTTCTCTTTTGTCTCATGTACTTGAAAACTCAATAAAAACTTCTTAAACAAAAGAAATAAGGGACAGATGCTCTCTTACAATGAGTAAGCCAATTGCTTTCACAAAGTAGCACTTCAAAAGTTACTACATCCCAAAAGGTGCCTAAAGGTCGTGAATATACTTGCGCTCACACCTGGAGTAAGTCTAGCCCAGCATATGGGCAACCACTAGAATTGCAATACCATCCCCATGAAAATAAAAGAGTCTAGGACTTACAAAAAACACAAGTAATATTGTTAAAATAAATTAACTTATTCCAAATTTTAGAAAATATAAATACATTGTATATGATGTTAATACATATATAGTACATTAAAAAGAAAATAATATTATATAAACATGTTTAAATAAACTTTTAGAAATGTGAAAAGACATTTCTTTTTATTAAAACAATTTTTAACTAAAATGTATTTTGGGCATATATTTTAATATTTCTCGTTGCATTTCAAATCTCAAATATCATTTCAACAAATGTAGGATATTTTGGGGAATATTATCAAGGGGGTTTATCTCCGCTTTTTTGGCTTTAAAAGCCAAGAAAGCGGAGATAAAATTATCTCCCTATTAACTAGCTGTTGCTAACACCAGTTAGCGACAGCTAGAAGGAGATAGCGACCATCTTGGGCCCCACTTTGCATGTCAGTGATATTTATCACTAATGACATGCAAAGTGGGTGTGCCAAGATGTTAGCGACTGGAAACAGTCGCTAACATCGCTATCTCCTATTGCCAACTTTTGGAGATATTCGCGCTAAGCGCAAATATCTCCAAAAGCTAACACCTGCCCTGAGCAGTTCTTAGCCATGTTATCCAATTGGAGGTGGATAATATGACTAAGAGCATTAGCTCGGTAATACATGAATATCGCTGACTTTTCAGCGATATTCATGCATTGTGGGCGTTTTTTATCGCATTTGCGATAAACCTTGGTAATACCAAGGTTTATCTGCGATAAAAATCGCCGCAGCTCAGCGGTAAATTTTTGTCTCTAACCAAGCAATAGCGATAATTATCGCTATTGCTTGGTAATATGCCCCTTTGTTTCTTAAGTACATCTCTAAATAAATAAATACATGTTAATTAAATATATTTAAATTCATTAATTTAATACAATTTAAAGATCATAGTCCTGTAACTTTAAATATTTGATCTATGTGTAATTATTTTTTTGTACATTTCTCTATACTTTACTATAAGATCGCTATTTTGGTGGAGGAGACTTCTGCCTTCACATGAAACGTTTAGTCATAACTTTACACTTGTATATTTGGCTCCCTCCCCTGAATTCTAGTGGTGGATGCATGCAAATCTACACTTTGGAGAAAGTTTTAATTCAGAAATGGTGACTAGCCAAAAGTCGTAAAATTATTGCAAAGTTTAAGAGTAAATTTCCATGAGTAAATCTGCATATGTAAAGTTACCTTTGTGAATAGGTCCCAATGTATTTTAGAAAGCCTAATACGCATAAGAGTTGGGGACTGGATGGCCCTGAGATTCTGGTTGTAACATTCTATCGACATCTTAATATTTTAATTGATAATAAATGTGAGTAGCATAAAAGTTACAAGGGAAAAACATAGCTTCTCAGACTATTGACTAGTATCTAGGATTGTTTTGCTGCTAATTGTGGCGCCAATACTTTCAACACTTTGGATAAGACACAGGGTACTAAAGTTCTACCAGTGTTTCTTCAGAGCGAGCGTACATGGTTTCCATACCTCCTCCAGTCACTTGAAGCCCTAGAGGCACAAGTTGTAGGGAAACTCTTTAAGCTATGACAGTGTACGCATTTGCAGGTGGTCTCTAAGGAGTTTGGTTTGACATCAGCTTTGGTTACTTTTCTATTTCAGATCCCATGTTGGATCTTTAGTATATCAAGGATAGACACAAATACTCACAACACATTATATTTAACACATTGAGAAGATTATCAAATGAGGGGAAGTATTACATTAAGCAGAGCAGCTGAAATGATGCAGCAGTGAAGGATCAATAGAAGAGCAGGGTTGGCCAAACAGTGGCAAAAATCTGTCTTTTCTAACTCCCTGTATGAAAATAACTTCTTTAAAATATGCAATGATAAACACACACAAAACCAGCTAAAGTGTAGACTCTTAAGACAATAAAATGGAATCTTTTCTCAAATGTGTTCTAAACGTCTCTTCATTTTCTGTTTTATTTTATGTCCTCACATTAGGGCCTATCAATAAAGTTAAATGTACCCATGTAGATTTACTCAGGTCTAAACATACTAATGCACCTAGTAGCAACATTACATTTTCTTTGCTATTCACCATTTCCAAGTGTAAAGTAGTAATTGTAGATTTTCTTTACTATTCACCATTTCCGAGTGTAAATTTAGCCCTGGGTGCAGACTTACACATGTCAACGACTCAAAACTCAGGATGGAGCCTGTTAAAAAAGGATTTACAAGTGTTAAGCTACTACTAGTAACTTTTTATGTGTATTTATTGGTCCCTTTCTTTAGGGCAAAGATCCCCCTATCGTAAAGTTGTTCGCCGTGACATTCTTTTGCATTGCATTCCCCCAAACATTTTGCCTACAGTCCTCCTGCTGAATTAATTTTTTTGCTGACTTAGTTCTCTTTGCACTTCAGCACTGCTAACCAGTGCCAAAGTGCTTGGGCTGTTTTATTCAAACACAGTTATACTGGCCCATACTTGATTGGTACATATGATGTCCTACTGATGGTCGGTGGTCACCTACCTGGTGACCTCAAGACCCCCAGGAACTCTTTAAGGGTTCTGCAAGTCATTTGACTCAAGCTCCACTTTGAGAGGAATGAAGTTACTGTGCTCCAGGTGATGAATGCGAGCCTCCTACCGACCTCCTTTCTTCCAAGCAGAAGAATGGGTCAGAAGAAGGGGCTACCCTCTATCCTACCCTTACCCCTGAGCAACAGAGGGATTGTTGCTACTTGCTGGGGCAGTTTTCCTAACTATTCTCACTTACCCCAGGGCTCACCACTTGGTAAACCATTATATTGACAGTGTTGCCAGCATGACTATCAAAAAGAAAATGTACAGGTTGTTGTATAAAGTGAGGGCAAGTTTAAGGATGATATATCCAAAATTCTTGAGTTAAGGGTGATTGATCACTTCAACAGTCCATGGTTTAGTCCAATGGTTCTGGCACACCAAGTGCCGCACCGGAAGTCAGGTTCTATGTGGATTACTGAAGGCTAAAATCAGTTAGTAAGATGGATGCTCCCTCTCACCTCAAGCGGATGAACTCACTGATCGTTTAGGAGCTGTCAATATCCTGAGCACATTTTACATAACATACAGGCACCGAGGGAGCAAGAAGAGGTCTGCATTCACCATCACAGAGGGCCACTTCTAGTTTTGAGGGTTTCCTTTGCATTAACAAATGGACCTGGCCAACAGGTTCCTGGCTGGGTTGGCAGATTTCAGTGCTGCCTATCTAGATGACATTGCTATCTTCAGCTCCAATGGGGTGGACCACGTGTTCCACCTCCAGGAAGTGCTTCCAGCCCTGCAGAAGGCAGGCATGACTATCAAGGCCAGTAAGTGCCAGATAGGGCAGGAATATGTGGTTTACGTAGTGCATCAAGCCAGTAGGGGAAAGGTGCAACACCTAACAGGCTAAGATTCAGATCATCCTGGCTTTAGAACCCCCCTAAGACCCAGACTGAGGAAACAGCCTTCTTGGGCCACACTAGTCACTACATGATATTTGTCAAGGGAGAAGGCAACATTGTTTACCCCTTGACAGAGCTGACTTCCAAGAAACAGCCAATAGACCATACAGGTGGCTAGCGCTGATGAGGGATGAGAATCTGAAACTGTTGAGGTGGTCAATCTCTCTACAGGAAAATGACTTTATGGTGGAACATCATCTTGGGGCATACCACAGCAGTGCTGATGGTCTTTCCATGGTTCTTCCCACAGTGATGAGACATCCTCACCCATGAGGGTGGGTAATTCTCCCTGCTCTCAGCTCGAGGGACAATTGCTAGACCTGATATCTTTTCCTTCACCCTTCCTGCTTGGCTCTTGGGACTCTGTGAACTTTACTAGTATTAAAGCACTTGTACTCTCTCCTTTAAATATAGTGAAATTGGCCTGCACCTTATTGGTACATTTACTTGTATGTGCCTTGTATACAGTACTATATGTAAGCCAGGCCTGTAAATTAATGATTCTAGTGGGCAGCATCACTCACTGTGCCATCCACCAAAGTAGCGTTTTAAAGCATGTCTCGGCCTAGCCACTGCAGCCAGTAGTGCAGGTTTATACTGCCATGTCGACCTGAAATAATTAAATTTTTTCCAGACATAAACCTTCCTTTCTAACACTCATAAGTCACTCTTAAGGTAGGCGGTAAAGGCTCATAGAGCAGGGTCTCTTGTATTTAGAAATTAGGACACTGGTTTTTACATGTACTGACAGTGAAAAAACTCCTAAAGTTGTTTTTCAATGTTATAAGGCCTATCTCCCATTGCATAACACTGGGTTACCTTATTACATTTATTAACAGCTAGATTTAGATTGGTAGCAGGGAAATATATGCTGCTTACACTCAATTTAATTGTAATTTCTGAGAGTGGCTGCAAGTGGGAACATGGCGTCTGCATGCTAAGTAGCTGTGGCTGAATACGCTGCGATGTGCAACCCGATCTCCCGGCTCCTAGCGGGAAGCTGAGCTTACCGGAGGTGATGCAGAAGTTGTCAGTGGCCCCTGGGGGTAGTGATAAATCTCCCAGTGGGCTGTAAAGGGCCCCCGAATATGGTATAGGAAGGGCAGGCTTCCCTCAGCAGTGTAGTGTTGGCTGCACGTTGAGATGAGGCAGCAAGGGAATTACGGCGCTGTCGATCGGCTGACGTCAGAGCAGGTGTCAGAGAAAGCACAAGTCACGCTGCGGGTTGGGGCTCACCTCTTCAGAGTTGGGGATGGGCTTCGTCACTTGGGGATGTGAGGCTGGGAGAGTGGCTGCACAGACCAGAGGAAGTGTGGATAAGATCTTCCAGTATATGGAGGAAGGCGCTTTAACTTTGGGAAAAAACTGAGAGTAAGGCTGGGGTTAAGCCCTTAGGATATATACGACGGATATACACGACGCACCAGGATTTTTGGGGGTTGTAAGTCAGGACAGGTTCCTGAATTCCCATTTTAAACTCCCTCTGGTACTGCACAAAATGTAAAGGACGTTAGGAAGGGTAAGTGTTGGAAGCACAGCGGAGGAGTGACCAGTGCCCAGCAAATTAAAACATTGAGCAAATCCCCCACTAAGAATTCTGGGGAGAGAGGTGAAAAATCACATGTTCCGCTGATAAAAATAACTCCCTCACATAAATCCTTTTTTTGTGTGTTGCCGGAACTTCAGTGGGAATGGAGAACTCTGCTGGAGCAGGTCTTATGAAGAGTGCTAGAGTGGAAACACCTGTTGAGACATCTATTCTCAATCAATTGCAAACTACAGGAGTATCTCCCCAAATGGAAGTTAACGATGGTGAGACGGGTTCAGCAAGAGTCCAAATTAATGCAGACCCTGTTCCCCTCAGGAACAGGTTTGAAGCACTGGCAATGGGTGAAGGGAAGGAAAGTAGGGTGGACCCACCTACAAGGAGTAAGGAGAATGGAAAACAGGGGGAGTCCCTCAAGGAAAATGCTGAAGACTCACTGGCAGGTATCCTTTTGGGGCTAAAGGAAGAAATCAAGAGCCGTTTTGAAGGATATCGAGAGATTAGAAAATCACTCTTGTAAGAATAACTTAAGTTTTCTGAATATCCCGGAGATGGAGAAAGGAACGGATATAAAGGCCTTTATAATTGGCCTTCGGCGAGATACAGCTTTCTAGGACAGAAAGGATATAAAATTAGAGCAGGAGATTCAGAGAGTGCACAGGGGTCCTTGCAGGCAGAACCCTCAATGAATTAACCCAAAGAATATCCTGGTGAATTTTCTTTTGTGTTTGGTCAAGGGGGCTATCCTTCATAAGGCTTTAAGGGATGGGCCGTATGCATTTACGGGGTACTCTGTTATTATAAGATCTGACCTAAGCAAAGCAACAGAGCAAAGGCAATGGGAGCTTTGCAATAGGATGGAGGACCTGAGGAAGTTGGGGGCAAAGAAGCAACTGAAATTCCCTGCAATGCTCTGCATAGTATGGTACAATCAAATGTATAACTACAGTATGGTTGACGATGTGGATGCATTAATAGACTTTTTAGAAAGACAAACACAATAGAGGATGATCCTAGAATGTTGTAGCCGGGAGTCAAACTCTAAGGGCCCGATTCACAGAACTAACTTGAGACAAAATCCTAAACGTACTACTTTTGGAATGCACAGAAGTTAGGCTTTTGTCTTAAGTTTGTCTTAAGACAAACTTAAGACAGACTTAAGACAGACTTAAGTTAGGATTTTGTCTTAAGTCTGTCTTAAGTCTGTCTTAAGACAAACTTAAGACAAAATCCTAACTTCTGTGAATACCAAAAGTAGTAAGTTTAGGATTTTGTCTTAAGTTAGTTCTGTGAATTGGCCCCTTAATGTGCTATAACGTGGCAAAAACAAAAAAGTGTTTATTAGAGCTTAGTTTTGTACTCCCCTGTAGGCAGCTCAAGAGGCATATTTATGCCTACAAGGATAGGGAGGGATCCCCAGGGAAGGGCACAGGGGAAAGGTAGGGTTCAGGGTGTTGGTGGGACATGGGTGAGGAGCAGGTACGTAAAAAACTAAAAAAGGTGTCATCAGTATCATTAAATCAGCTATGTCAACTTCACAAGAGGCAGGGTAGGAGGTGGGAAATAGTACAGGGGGAAGATGGATAGTGCAGGCAAAGACATAGGCTTCCTAACCTAGAATGTGAACGGTCTCAGGTCTCACGCCAGGCAGTGGGTGGTGTTGAGATATCTGTAAGAAAGTCATGCCCACATCATTATTGTCCAGGGGACAAATCTGGTATCAAGGAAGAGCAAAGTGCTTTTCTCTAGGGACAGATGAATTGAGAGTTATGCAGTGTCAGATCAAAAGGAATGTTGTAAGGGGGTTGTGATTCTGATAAGGAAGGGTTCTGAGGTGGAGGGTAAATATTCTAAAACCGATGGCACCTGTAGGTGGGTCTTAGCAGGATTGAAGTGTGTAGATTCTGATTTTATCTGTATTGAGTTTTATGGCCCAAATGTGGATGATCCACAGCATATTGTTAATTTGGAATTTAACCTGGTGGAGGTTTCAGCTCTGGTGATCATGTGTGGGGATTTTAATATCTTGTTGGACCCCAAGCTTGATCGATCGTCTAGATGAGTAGGTGTCAAGGCACCCAGGATTAGAACGGCTCTCAGATGTATGGAGGTATTTAAAAGGGTAGGCAATGGGTACAATTTCCACAGCAAAACATATGGCCACTATTCTAGATTGGACTATCTTTTTTTGGAAATGCGATTAGCATTGAACATAAAAGAGGTTAAACACCATCCGGCACATATTTCAGACCATGCTGCTGTCACTATGGTACTACAAATCCCCAGAATTAAGCCTAATATAATGTGGACATTAAAGCGTGCCCTTCTTTTAGATAGTGAGGTGTTACTTGCATTAAAAAAAGCAACATCTGAGTTTTTCTTGGATAATATAGGAACGGCCTCCCCAGGAATAGTATGAAATGCTTTCAAAGCATATATTTGTGGGGTACAGAAACGTTTGGGGTGCACAACGAGCAAGGGAAGACAGGAGAGTACTCGCGGGTGTGGAAAAAACTGTTGAAGCCTTGAGGCATCTCTTCAGGTGTTGGGCGGGGGGAAAGATACCAAAATACTATTAAAACAGTTTGAAGGGGTACAGTTAAATTGTAGGGTCATGCTGGACTCAAAATGTAAGGAAATATGGTGGACTGGAACCCTGAGACAGTTTGAATATGATGAGAAAGCGGGAGCTATACTGGCATGGAAGGCTAGGATTGATAAATCCAGGAATGTGATTAAGGGATTATTAGTGGGCTCCCAGGGTGAGGCTATAGATAAACTGGACGACATGCAGAGTCATATGGTCTCCCTATTTTCTGCATTATATAAGGAGTGACTTTCCTAGAACCTTAAAGCCTTAGAGAAGGGTTGTGTGACCTCGGACTACCTGAGCTCATAAGAGAAGGAAAGGAGTGTATGGAAGCCCGGATTAGTTAGGAGAAAATTAGAAGGGCCTTGTCAACTATCAAGTATGGGAAGGCTGCTGGGCACGATGCTATTCCTGGGGTGGTTTTTAAACTCCTAACGGAGGAAATTGTTCCTGTCTGGGAAACTTTGTTTAATTTGGTGTATAGCGGGGAGACACGGGTGCCTGGGTCAAGGAAGGAGGCTACTATAGTCCTGATCTTAAAGCCAGCTAAAGATCACAGTAAGGTGGATTAATATCGTCCAATATCTCTTCTAAACACAGTTTATAAGGGATTTGCTGGTATCTTGGCAGGGAGATTGGCTACATTGGCACCACAGTTTATACATACCAGAAGGGATTTGTCCCAGGGAGGCATATACATGAGCTTACCGAGCAGTTAATAGGTAGTATAGATCTTGCCACGGCCCTGTTGACCCCCTTGGCAATTGTCACATTGGATGCATCCAAGGCTTTTGATCGTGCTTGTTGTTTTTTTCTTATGTGGGAAGGCCTGATGGCTATTGAATTTATTTCTTTTTTAATTGGAACACTAAAAGGGCATTATGAACATTCTATAGCTAGGATCCTCCTCAACAGCTCTCTTACTAGGAGTTTTCTGGCCAGTAGGGGCAGTCGGCTGAGGTGCCCTCTCTCCCCATTGCTGTTTGATATTTACATTGAGCCACTTGCTCAGGTTTTGCAGTGGCATGGGCAGGTCTTTCCATTTAGTTTGGGTGGCTATAAATATAAAATATCATTGTATGCTGATGATCTCATAATATTCACTTCAGACCCAGGCTAAACCATTCCTAGGGTTGAAGATTTGGTGAGAGAATATTTAGCAATGTCCGGAAATTTAGTAAATGATCTGAAGTCCGGGGTAATGTGCTGGAATATAACAGACTGGAGGGGGGAAGTACAGGACGAGATCAGGTACCTTGTAATTACTATCATAAGGTCAGCAGAGTCAATACCTCTGTATAAACTGGAGAGGGTAGCGAAGGAAGTGGAAGTACTACTTGCTAGATGGAAGAACTTGCCTCTGAGTATATATGGGAGAGTAAATCTGATCAAAATGGTGGTCATCCCTAAATTGGCATACCTTTGTATTTGCATTCCCTTGACATTTCCGGTAATTTATAATTGATAAGATCCAAGGAAAAGTAGTTTCATCTGGGCATCGAGGGGGGCTCGGATGGACTAGAAAAAATTAAGGCATCGGCTTGAAAAAGGGGGACTGGCTTTTCCAGATCTTAAGTTATATTGTATGGCCTTTCAATTTAAAATTGCTGGGTCATTCTTGGTAAACCAGGGACCACAATATGGTTTAGGTTCATCCTGCAGGCAAATACCCATTCCTAATTTCCTGATTAGGGACATTAGTCCTATCTATGAAACATTTTCATCTCCTTACAGCATTCAGTAGTTGAAAGTTCACAAAATAACATTTGCAAACAGTCTACTAATGCTTTACACCTTGTATGCCATATACATTTTAGTAGCTTTGGATCTGGTGTTGTGAAATGTAATTCATGCCTGTGTAATTGCACACGATTTACAGAAAGTGTGCTACACTTTATTGGACTTGGCCCTTTCTGCAGGATCGTACCCAAACATTTTGAATTCCCTCCCATTTTTGCTGAATTTAAATTTGTTGTCCTTAGGATTCTGTGCACGTTACCACTGCTGACCAGTGCTATACCTCTTGTGCTCTTTCCATAAAACACGTAAGATTGACTTATAGCCAAATGGCAATTTTATTTTCTTGTGTGTTCCTAGTAAAGTGGTACTACCCATCCTAGGGCCTGTAATTTAAATGCTGCAAGTGGGCCTGCACCAATGATTGTGCAACCCACATAAGCAAAACTTTAAACATGCCTCAGGCCTTCCATTGCATCCTTTGTGTGTGCAGTTTTAAACTGCCATTTTGCCCTGAAAAAGTAAACCTTTTGCAAGGCCAAAATCTCCCCACCATTTCAGGACACTTCTGGACATGTGGATACTCTGCCAAGAAGTAGGACATCTATGCTGCTAAAACGACTACCACACTGCTGGATTGCTCTTCTGAAGAACTGCTGCCCTGCTGAACTTCTGCCTTCTGCCCCTCTCGCTGGGTGTGAAAGACTGGACCTGCACTTCCTGATTCCAGAGTGACTCCAAAGGCTAGTTGGCTGGGCTCCTGATCTGAAGCCTAAGGAACACAACAGACTTCCCACAATCTTGCACTTGCACATGGGCACTGCCATCACTGAGTCTACCCTGCCCAGTAGTGCCACCCCAGTCATGGGCCCTTGGATGTGGGCTTAAGTTACACAGCCGGCCTCTGTGGATCCCACGGAACCAACACATATCGTCTTTTGTGCGGCACAATCTGGGGCAGAACTTACACATCTTTGCTGCTACGTGGATTGGACCTGTCGCAAAGACTCGCATCACCACCTCAGCCCACAACGCCTTCAGAACCACCACTGCATAATGCATCCTCCGAGCACGCCCTCACATTTCTCATCGATAGCCGCCTCAAAGACGACAATAGACTCTGCATTGCAGCCTCCCAGCTCCTCAGAACCAATGCATTGCTTAGGCTGGGCAATGCATTTTCAACACGGGTCCTCGCAACTCTCCGCAAACCAGGATTTAAGGTACTGTGTTCAGTGGGTCTAATTGGGTCTCTGTAGCTGGCCCACACCCCATTGCAATCGTTCTGAACTTGTGACTCTGTCCGGGTTCGACACAACCAGATATCCACAGTTGTCACTGTTGCTTTTTGGCGCTATTTTCACATAAATCTTTAAAATTGTATATCTCTGGTTCTACTAATAAGATTTTTGTTGTTTTGTTCTTGTTTTATTTATTAAAACTAACTCTATTTATCTAACTTGGTGTGGGATCCTTTTGTGTGTAGTGTTTTTCGCTTTATTAGTGTTTGAAGTGCGGCACAAACACTTTACACATTGCCTCAAAGTTAAGGCTGACTGCTCTGTGCTAATCTACCAGAGGGTTGTGCACAGGTTAATTTAGGGTTAGCTTGTGCCTCACCCTCCATCAACAAATTAAGAGGAGCTGTAAAGCAAGGGCTAACCCTCCTCTGACACAGGGCTTTACACAACTATAGAGCCCAACTCAATTGGATCAATTTAAGACCCTTCCAGTCGACATAAGGGTAAAATCATCATTTTGCTTTAAAAAACTCTCACCCACCAGGAGTACCCCTTGGTGGTATGCTTCATCATAAAGTTCCTTGCCATTCCATTGCAGAACAGAGTGTGCTACAAACTTTGAGATGCACAGGAGCACTTTGTTGGAAAAAGAATAGGGTTGTGAGTGGTGGTAGGGTTACTCTTTAAAAACACCTGCCTGGTAGCCTTAACGTAGTAAGGACACCAGCCGGCGTGATTAAAAACTGGAAATGTTAGGAAGTCCAGGGCTCTAGTTAACCCAACTTCCTTCTAGGGTCAACATGTTTCTGTCACTTATGTTCTCAAATGCATGTGGCTTTCATCAGGGCCGATTTTACTACCACAATCCACACCTATTCCACATTGCCGGCGTAAGTGGTGAATTTACCATACATCCGTCAAGCACACCTTAACCACCTTCTTGATGTCCGTAAATGGGTATATGAAAAGAGCTGTAACAAACAGAATTGTTCAAGGATTGAAATGAAATGAAAAGAATTTATAATGCGCAAAAAACAATAACCCGCAGGTATCAAGGCGCCTAATAATACAATCAGAATTTGAAACAGACGTCCTTACATATAGGCTTGTTGAAAAAGGCGAGTTTTTAGGGCCATGCGGAATTTCTGTAAGGATGGAAGAGATCGCAGGTCAAGGGGGAGATCGTTCCACCATTTGGGGGCTAGCGTGGAGAAAGCCCTGCCACCCCATTTTGCTCTTCGTACACGGGGGGTTTTAAGAAGCAATTTCCCAGAGGAATGCAAGCTTCTGCCAGGGATATAATAGGAGATGATAGATCCAATACCAGTGTCGCTATTTTTAGTGATGGCTCTGTAGGTCATGCAGAGGACTTTAAACCGGATTCGGAGTTCGACCGGTAGCCAGTGCAGTGATTTCCTGGCTGCAGTGGCTGAGGAGCATTTGGGGATATCCAAAACAAATCTGGCTATGGCGTTTTGGACCACCTGTAAGCGCTGTAGGTGGCTCCGGTTTAGCCCAGCATACAGCGCATTACAGTAGTCCAAACGAGAGCCAATTAATGCAACAGCTATTTGTTTTCTTGCCTGCAAGGAAAGATATTTCCTGATCCTTCGCAGGGTATGGATCAAACCCCAGCAGGTCGAGACAGTTCTGTTCACCTGACCGCCCAAATCAAGGGCTGGATCTAGCATCACCCCAAGATTCTTAGCAGATGTTGTGGGGGAGGGACATATTCCTAATGAGTCAGGCCACCAATTGGCTGACCAGATGTTTTCTTTCCCCCCAAACACCAATACCTCAGTCTTCTCCCCATTCAATTTGAGAGAGTTCTGAATCATCCAGTGACCAACCGCCTCCATACAAGATCTAAACTTGGAGGCGGTGGGCACATCAGAATGGGGAAGAGAGACGAGTATTTGAGTGTCGTCTGCATAAGAAACTACCTCCATCCCGAAAGATCTTATTAGCCTGGCCAGTGGGGTCACATAGATGTTGAAAAGGGTCAGACTAAGCGCCGACCCTTGAGGGACCCCACATAGCACTGGTCGGGATGGAGATAGGAACTCTCCCAGCTTGACTCTTTGTTCTCTCCCAATAAGGAAGGAAGGATTATGCACAGATGTTGAAAGACTGTGCTCTCAACTCTTTGTTCACACAGTTAACAGTATCACGTAGCCGTATGATAAGGCTATCTCATCAAAATAAGGTTAGTCCATGTGTGAATTAACAAATGCAAAGATGGGCACATCTAGGACTTATATAGGACAAAAAAACAAGTGTGCCTCAATCTTACAAGGATTGTGTTTGGGGCTTAACCAAGGCTCACACCCCAGTCAACCAACAACAACATTGTGCGCATAATTTAAGCAAAATGATGAGATTACACCAATAAGCCATGTCATGTAATTGAGATTTTATTAGGGTAAAAATTCTATTGTGGAGCACAAGAACAAATCAAACTACTTTACACATGCATCGCCTCTATTATAAGCCTCACTGCTCTGTGCCAAGCTACCAGAGGGTTGAGTTTTATTAGGGTACAAATCCTTTTGCTGGAGCACTGGAACAGATAGAACTACTTTATAAATTGCCTCTAAATTAAGCTTGCCTGCTCTGTGCCAAGCTACCATAGGGTTGAGCACAGGTTAATTTAGGATTGGCTTGCACCTCACCCTCACACTGACTGTGGTTGTCGCTTGAGGAGGGCTCACGCCCCAGTCAACCAACAACCCAATTTCTCCCACAATTGTTATGCAGAATGCCGAGATTACGCCAATATGAAATGTCGCGCAATTGAGATTTTACTATGGTAAAACTCCTATTGCAGGAGCACAGGCACAGATCAAACGAACAAACTGCAAGTGACTGTTTACATCACATGGTATTATGTGCTATTTTTCTATTGCGAAATGCTTTATTCAGTCCAAAATAAACGTGAGTGTGCACTTCATGCTAAAACGAATTTTACCTAGGCTCTTGTTTTCTTTCCTTCTTCCTTCTGCTGGTCGTGTTCTCTAAGGAAATGCCACCCAAGTACAAATCATTTCCATTTTTGTAACCTTTATTTATAATTTCAAAGAACATGCAGCATGGAAGCATCGTAACCAAGTATAAATCATTTCTACGAATTATTGAACGACTCCATGTTTAGTTATGGGAGGTGGACAGTTGCCATCAGTTTGGTAGACTTTTGTAGTGTACCAGTAAAATTAATATATTTTCTTAATTGTATAGATTGCAGATTTAGAGGATTAAATCATCTCCCTCCAGTTGCCCATTTTAATGTCACCAGAGTTATTATTTGGACTGTTATTCTTTATCTTTTGTTTTAATCAGGTGTGGTATTGGTTTGAAGTATGTTTTCCTCGCTGTTTTTATTATCTCTTTTTTTTCCCTTTCTTTTTCAGTCTGCACTGCAAATGTCACAAGAGGCCTGGGTCCTTGAGAGTTACCTTCTGGTATAGTCTCCTTTAGCTTTTCGATGATATTTGCGGGGTTATCATTGTTGTCATGTGAACGCAGGGATAAAAGCATTGTTTAACTAACAAGCATTTTGATTACAACTGAGATATATGCATATGTTATGCATATTGTCTGTGCGCAGCGTGCGCCAAAGAGAAGGTTGTGCTCAAGGGTAAAGCCTGTGATTTCACATTTGCGTGCTGTGTTCATGAACAGCAAGCGACCGCTCACCCTCTTTGTATAGAAAGTCGCCATTCTTTCCTGGTAAACACTGTGTTATCCCAAGGGCACCTCCCTCTTCCCTTCACTCTCCACCTCGCCTTCGCCCCTGCTGCTAAGCAGCGAAGGACGTGGTGTACACAACCTAAAAATAAATAAACATAAAGTAATATTACCTTGTTTAAAATTCATTAAATGCATAGACGTTTTACAGCAATACTTGTAGCAAATTGTTTATTGACAGATATCATACTGACAGGAATAATGATAATATCATATAGGTAACCGCAAAGATCATAATCATTGCACGTGTGTAGGTGTGTGGGTTTATGTGTGTGGGGGGTGTCCCTTTCATAGTTCCAAACTTTGAGGGGCATATTCACAAATGTAAATATGCACTTCTATGTTTACCCGTGTGTATATTTATTAAGACATAGGTGTAGCTCAACGTTTTTACTGTTCACCATTTCCAAGTGTAGCTGTACACCTACGGTCTGATTCACAAATTGCACTTTGTAGTACGTTTTGTAGTGCTATAAACATACTACAGTATTCAGTTCACAAATTACGTACAGAGGTGTATGCCTCTGTGATACCTATACTTATGTGTGCAGAGTTCTCTGTCACAACTGCAGAGTCTCTGCACATGTTCGTGTACGTTTTAGTTGTAAATGTGGGAGTGACTGGAGGGAGTGGGTGTAAAAAGGGACAGCCATTCTACAAATTGTGATAGAATTAGGAAGTAGTAAAATAGGTTTAGAATGGTATCAGGGAGGGATGTTACCCCCCCTCAACAGAATAAGCCAACTGCAATACTCGGGTGTTGTAGAAATGTAATTTACAATGTTGTAGTCAATTTAGACTTGCTAAGTCTTGTTCACACAGGTAACTTACATTTTTGAGTAAGTTAACTATTTTTCTGTATTCACAAACTGCATTTTGTAGTAAATTACACTTTTGTAGCAATTTACGCTTTTGTAGTGAATCCAGCACTACACATGACCTACCAATTGTATGGGGACACCCGTCCATGGAAAATAATGGAGAAGGGGTCTTACTTTAAAAATAAAATCAACTCTATAATTTATTTTAAAAATAATAATAAAATATTTAGTTTTAAATACTTAAAAAGTAGATGGCTGCTTCCTTTGAGTCTTTGAACAGTCTACCCCATCTTAGCTGCTTTCCAGTACCTGGGATTTGAATCAGGTTGTATAAGGACACCAATGTCCACCGGAGACAAAGATGGACTGAAGGGCATCGACATACACTGTTGACAGCAATACATATAATTCTAAGACTCCCAGAAAGATGGAATGAGAACTGCGCCACTCAACACATGGTGGTAGACTTGAGTGTCACAATTGGGAGAAGACTTGTCAGGGAAGCACGGAGTGCACACCCTAATACCTCCTAGAAAAAGTGAGGCAGACGGGGAAGCCATACAAAACAGCAAACATTATCTCTGTTATGACGTAGATCTTTAACATGTTGTAAGGCATGGTAGAAGGAGCAGAATCCATATTAAATCACAGAACAAAAAACAGAGGAGGCTACATCTTCAGTGGCTTACTGCTCTTGTATGTGTATGTATGTATGTATGTATTTGAGCTTGTAAAGCGCTTTGCTACCCGTCCTTAGGTTTCCTGGCGCTGTATAACTCTGGGGAACCCGTCCTGGCTTTCCCTGTGGGATGGTCCCTGCTGGGAGTCCCCAAGGTGGAGCCAGGCATCCCCGGAGTTGATGGGGCCGTTGTGGAGATTAGGCAAGCTAATGCCCAGAGATGCCGAGTGGAACCCCTGATTAGAGTAAGCACCGAAGCTAGAATTATCGAGTCCGCTGACCCAAGTCCACGACCCTGCCGCGTCGGGAATTGAACCCTGGTCCCGGGCCGACTTCTGCTCCCGGGTCTGCCGCCTCTAACCAGTGAGCCACACTACTCCACTTCCAGAATGCATGACAGAAACAATTGCTCACTGCACTATCATAAAGAAATAATCAAATGATTTAATGACCTGAACAAGTTAGAGATCCTATTACACATATCTCCTTGCTTAAAGGGTACTGGATTCTGGATCCCATTTCACAAGACATGGCCAATAACTGCACATCCAGACAACTGCTTTTCAATGAAGCATTAATCGTTGACCAGAAGATTAAACCAACAGAGTCCGCAAAATCACTCATGGTCACAGTATAAAGATCATAGCAGTAGAAACCACAGTGAATACCTTTGGGGAACACATTCAGGGACTTGTCTAGGAACATATTAGGCACGGAAGCCTTCTTTGGTTACATACCAGAGTGGGAACCAGAGATTAGGCAGTTCTGTCAAAAGTAAAAGATCTGGAAGACTGAGTGAGAGGAGATTATGTACATTTCCACAGTATCCCTAAAGGGGTGGAAAAGAGTTCTATTGAATAGTTCCTAGCAACATTTATTTCTCAACTTCTGGGATTAGAATTTTCCCTGGTACAGGAATTCGAAAGAGCTCATCAAATATGATCATGACAAACCCTGTCAATGCTTGATTTATTTTTCATGAATAAGCAAAACAAGTGATTATGGCAGCAAAGCAACTGACCCATATACATTTGATAGACACATCAAGATAGATAACTGCAGGCTATCAAGGTTGAGATCAACCTGAAGAGGATGTAATTTTTACCCCTGAGACCACATTTGTGACAAAATAGCATTACATTAAGCTACCAGATTGAGTCTTAATGCTCATCATGATTTACAGTAAAACCATGGAGTTCACTGAGCCAGAAGAGTTAAACCAAATCTTAGAGACACTGGAACCACCAGACATGGATCCTATAGCACCCACCAACTCCCCTACACAGGATAAAGCTGCTCATTCCTGTCAACATCACATCAGAAACAGAATTGTACAACACACATACAGTCAGATATAGATGCTCAGTCCTGTGTGGTGAGACTCTGAACCGAGACAGAGATAAATCCAGATCTCAACTGAAAAAAGACCCCAAAGTTATAGGGCATTCTAATGTTTTGTAAGTTCATAGTTATGATTTTGAATAATACATATGATGAAGATGATAGGAAAGAGGGGAGAAGACATTGAAAGGTAATAGAAAAATTAACATATTGAAGTAAACAGTTTACAAGCACTTCAGTCAACCTCATTTGTTTGCAACCCTATGTTAAGATGGACCAAACAATACCTGTCATCACTACATTATTCACTAGGTAAGTAGGTGAACAATGATGCAAAAAATGACACAGGAACCCACTATGCCTTAAAATGATATAAATAGTCCCTTATCCAACATTTCTACATTGAACCTTACCTTTGTGAGGCACATCCCTGACCTCATTCTTAGGCAAAATGCTGACTAAATGCGGGCAGACTTCAATCTGAAGTAGAGGGCACTGGTTTAAGAATAGGGACCCCTACATCTATCCAAAAAGGGCTCATTCATACCACATAACCAAGTAGCACCACAAACCACACTTAGACCAACAGAGGAGTGGTAATTGTTCATATCTTGTTCATTTTTCACGTAACATACTGTAGTATATTCCTCCCCTTGTCCTACTTCCTTACCTTATCACCTTCTCCAGAAAAAGAGGGTTAGTTTGCGCTTTGAAACATCATAGCATAACCTCATACTCTGAGGGCCACAACGGTGGATCCGCTGCCTACTCCAGAATCTCTATTTAACTTGGGATCATAGACTTAATTAAACACAGATATGGTCATTCACAATCAGGCTAAAACCATTGAAAATCATCTCACTAAAGGTCTGGGGTGTCACAAAATATATAAATTGACAAAGATTCAAAACTATCTATTTACAAAGTAGGCTGCCATTTTGTAAAATACATACCTTTTCTTGGTAAGGAAGCAGTTAAATAGACCCAATCTGAGTACACTATCACACAATTGTACCCCATTCAAAATTAAAGGAATAGCATTCCTCTTCAAGAAAAATCTATCCCTGGTAGTATTAAAACATGGCAGGACCACCAGCCCCAGCATATATTTACCAAAACCAAAATCTCAGGTGAAGTCATGTGAGTAGGCTCTATATAACCCCAAATTCCATGCAAGTCACACATTATACTTCGCTAAGATGCCTACTAGCTGAATATGATCACAGTCTCACAATTACAGGAGGGGACTGTTATCTGGCTCCTAATTCTATATAGGGCAGAACGAACCTCTCAACACAGGGAACTTACCCAAAAGAGAACTGCTGAAAGATTTGCTCAATAGTATGGTCTAGTTAATGTCTGGAGAACACTACACTCAACTGTAAGGAATATAGGGGCATATTAGCCAGAACCTTGTTAAAATGATCGCAGTTTTAGCGGCAGGAAACTGCGGCTAAAATGGCGATAATGGGCTTGCTAATATGTGTTATAGAATTCCAACAGAGGCCCAGGTTAGATGTGCAGGACATCTAACCTAGGCTTCTATTGGAATTCTTTAACGCATATTAGCAAGCCCATTATTGCCGTTTTAGCAGCAGTTTCCTGCTGCTAAAACGGCGATAATTTTAACGAGGTTCTTGCTAATATGCCCCATAGTTTCTTGTTGTGTGTATATGGCTCCAGTCCAGGATTTTATTTTTTATCTCAGACACCATGCTACTTAGATCTCTATCAAGTTTCACTTGATTAAGGAGCGCAGGACATCTGACCTTGCCTTCCATCTTCTAGTCATAGATGTGAGCAGGATCTTTCCACCTACAAAATTATGTTGCATGAGCATTTCAAAATATAAACTCCCAGACAAAAACAACAACTTTGGTCCTATTTACAGGGATACGAGACAGAGAATGAAGGCTCTGTTACTTCACCACAATTAATATGGGTGGTGACTAATGCTACCTGGAGAAGGGTTCATGTGAGAGACAACACAATAGTTAAAAGTCAAGGCAAAAAAGTGACTTTGAAAGCTCTATTGAAAATTTCACACATATGTATAAGGCCCACCAACGAGATAAATGTTGATTGCATTAGAGAAAGTAACATTCACAATAAGCACAATATTTACAGATAAAGCAGCATATGCACTGAATACATTTCAATACATTCATTATGAACATGGAGAAAAAGCAGGGTGGTTGTAAGCCACCCAATGTAAACAGAGGGAGTCACAGATAGCTGAATATCCACTACAAGATGAAAGAGGGAGACTTCAGATGCAATGGTAATATTTGCAGTATTCATGCAAAACCTACAGTGTAAGACGTTGGGGTATTTGTCAAACTACAATCACAATTCTTGATAGAGTAAAACCATAAAAGTAAATAAATGAATCTCTGCTCAATCATCTGCAGCTTTGTACAAAACATCCGGTTTAACATATAGACAATGTGTAAAGTGTTTATGCAGCACTCAAACAGTAATAAAGTTCTTACAAGCGGGGTGCCACCAATTTAATACGCCCCGATTTTCTTGCTTTGTGGATCATCCGTTTTGGGCTTTTTAATGTAGGTGAATCTCACTACATGTGGCTCACCTACGGTGATCACACGATAAATGGAATCTGTGTGTTTACCAACAGCATCTGCCTTTTAAGATAAAGCTGCTGCAATTAAGCCAAGGTAAGAGGTACTAAGCTGTTACATTTGAACAGATGTTCACACACATATGCCCACATGTGCTGGCTGCATGTGGTAAAACTACCGCTCTGGGCAGCCTGATACTTGTGCATAGGTAGCCTAGCACAGAGGTGACTCTATAGGATAAGATAGTGAACCGGGATAAGCCTTATAATGTTAGAGTACACTAATTGGGAAAGTCAGTGTGGATTACTGTTTTGTCTGCAGTGACCCTTTATTATACACATGGGGGAAAACTGCCTTAGAGTGCAGATCCACATCCCTTTGGTCAACAAAGTCCAGTAACACATCAAAATGGTGTGAAACATGTGTGCCAAAATCAAATCTGAGACTTTCAAAAAGGAATCTGCAAAACCTATAGGTCATCCAGAATTGTCATATTTCTCTGGCTCAGCTCATGATCAGAACACAGGCATTTTGTCACCCTGCTGGGCCAAGTTAATTACATTTCTCCCAGCAGGAGGAACAACTGCTGCCTGTGGGAAATTGGGATCTGCTTGTGTGTTTCCTGCCCAAATAAGAGGTCCACAATCCCTTTATTGGGAACCAAGCACTCCATTGGACTGTTTGACTATCACAGGGTAGCATGGCAGAGAAGTCTAACACCTACTCAGGGAGGGGATGTGGCATGGGCTAGTAATCACTATTCACTGGCACGCAATATTAACACTCAATAAATGATTGTCTAGTCATTACTTTATCTTTAGAAAAAGAAGTACATTTATTACATACATACTGCAAACAACTATGCAATCATTTAAAAATATGTACATTGGCAGTTTGAGAGTACCGTCACATAAACATATCAAGTGAGTCTATTAGTTCTGTCCAGGTTCATGAGTAACAGCCCACATGGTAAAATCATCAATTTGTACTTAAATGCAAACATGAAAAATAATAATCCTGTGTAAATGCTCTTATTAATGTTAATAAAGTGTTTTTACTTTGGCCACTAACCATCCCAACATTATTAAATCAATAAAGCATTTAAAGTGAGCAAAATATGTGTTGGTGTATTTGTAATAACATTTTTAACCATAACATTTTATTTTATAAAAGAAGCTCCTAGAGGACAGAACAGTATAATTACAGGTTGTTGCAACTATAAACCTAGCCCCTAGAAGGCGCTTCAAGGAGTATATCTTCTTTAATAATATTCAGGCCATAAATACTGTAACCATACATATAACTACTAGAGAGTGCAACACTCCCAACTGTAGAGAAAAAGCAAAATTTTTAGAAATGCTTGAAAATATTCTGAAAATCCTGGGGAGGTTAGTGTTTCTGAGTCCAACCCTACTTAGGAAGGGGACTCCTCAAGTCATTTTTGAAAGAAGGCTGCACACTTCCTAAGTTAGCTGGTAGTGATTCTGCTGTCCTGGGACCACCACAAAAGGAGAACATCCAAAATAGGGCCAAAACAGTGCAAAATGCTCTGGCCCCACAAAGTATTATGGGGCACTCCTCCGGGAGCAGTGAATATGTTATTGTTGGCTCTCCAGCTGAGCTGGGAGAGTCGCGGTTGTGGTTTTCTTTGCCTTTTTTCTCCCTTCTAGTGGTGCCTGGTGCCACCCAGGAACACAGCACATTGCACTTGTTGAGGGGGGCCATGGAGCCCACCCGTGTCTCTCTCACTGGCTTCCTGACTGGGCAGCATTCTTCTGTGCTGCCCCGAGAAGCAGAAAATTCTCTCTGGAGTGTGCAGGCTCGGTGATGTGTGGCAGATTCCCACTCCCCCAGGACACAAGCACGGGGAACGGGGCAGCTGACCATGATGGAGGGATCATGCAGGAACTTCCCTACATATTTTAACATGGGGATTGGGATAGTGTCCTGGTCATCCTTAAAGGAAAAGACACACAATTGATGGACGGAATGCAGAACTAATCAAAACATCCTAGGACTGGTTTCCAGGTTTCACCCCTCATCAACCAGGATAGCATGAATCCAGTGGTACAGTGCGCCTGGGACCCACGTCTAGGCATACCCGGTGCACTTAGGGTGAGAGGGCAAAAGACACACAATTGATGGATGGAATGCAGAACAAATCAAAACAGTCACCTCCAGTCAAGAGATCTGGGTTAAAACCGTCATTCTTTTGCTCCCCATGGTACCCCAGTTTAGACCTGGCCATATGCAAATTAGTCATGACCCTGTGCACAGAATCCAGACTGAAATGCATATAGCTGTGTCTGAGCTGGGGTGGCGAAAGTGAGCTAAAGAACGATGATGGATTCAACCCAGATCTATGACTGGGGGTAAGTGTCTGAAAACTTTCAGCGCTCTGTCCATCATCTGTTTGTGCTTGCTTCATCCATAAAGGAAGCATTCCCAGGGGATAGGATCCCCTGGTGCTTAAAAGAGTAGAGGGAGGGGGACCCGTGCACGCCACTTCCCTGGGGCATAAATATGAAATATCTTTAGGCAGACCCCTGGACCCGGGCCCACCCTGGGGATAAATGTAGAAACGGCAGTGAAGACCCATGTGCTTTGTTGTCAGAGAAAGGTCAAAGGTTAGCAAACTTCAAAATGCTATAACCCGTTCCTTGCTGGACTGATTTTTACTCCTGGTGGCAAGCTCTATCCACCAGGGGGAGATGCAGCAACACTCCTCCCCTCCAAAGCTGTTCATTCCTCAAGGAGCTGGTTCTCCTGGTTCGCTGTTCCTGCTCTACTCCTAATCTTGGTTTGTGGGCGCCAGAAGTCAAGGGCTTTCCCCAACTCATCCTCAGGAGGTATAAGGGGGTGAGCCTTACTTTCTCTTCCGGAGAACCACTGGTCCTGGGGTCAACTGGGCAGAGTCCATAGCCCTGAGTGGGGCTAAGGTGGCTCCTCATTCCAGTTATTCATGATGGTCCAAGGATCTAGCAGTGAAGTGTAGAAAAAGCCACATGCAAGAGAGAGTCTCCCCATTGTGCAAGAGTTTTTAAATAGGATAGGAAAGTTCAAGGAGTCAGGCACCATTGGCCAATCCTAGGATGTCACATCACCACTCCACCCCATCCCAACCCTTGTGCACAGCATTCAGGTACAGTCCAAAATGGCATCATCTAGGAGTCAATGCTCCTGAGGTTTCAGATCTTCCCCTCACTGGCATTGTTGCCATGGTCCTGCATACCAAAAGTTCAAAGAAAGCAGCCCCTCTGTTTTGGCTCCAGATGTCTGGGCACTCTCCTTTGTTCAGTAGGCGTGGGCAGGTCCATCCCTGGTAGTTTGACAGCTGAGTGATTGATCATTTCACCCCACCCTTTTCCTCCTCAGGAGCTGAGTGAAGTACTGTTAGTTGTTCCCTTTGTGTGGGGAGGCTTTTGTTCCTGCTCTTGGAGATAAATGTAATTAACTACGCTGCAGAGTGACAAAAGACATAGGCTATGAGCTGAACCAGAGGAATATGAAAACTCTGGATGACCCAAAAAGTGTACAGATATTTTGGAAATTACAGAATTTATTTTCCTGCACAGGTTACACCCAAATTCAATGCGTCAATGGTCTCTGTAGACCAAAGGGAAGCGAAACTACACTATAGGGCAGTTCTCTCCCTATATGTATAATAAAGTGTCACTATTAATAAAACAGTAAATCACTGTTTTATCTATAGTGACACTTTATGACACTGACCTTTCCTATTAGTGAACACTAACATTATAAGGTACTATACCATGTAAATATCTTTTACTGCAGAGTCCCCATTGTGACAGGCTACCTCTGCACAGATGCCAGCCTGCACATGATAGTAGTCTTCCATGGGCAGCCGGCACCCATGTGCACATGTGTGCACACCTGTAACCAGCCAAGTGCCCCGTACCCTCGCTGCGTCGTAGCTGCCTTATCTTAAAAGGCGAACACTGGCGGTAAACATGCACAGTACGTTTGACATGTAATTACTGTGGATGAGAAATTATCGTTTTCAGCATTAGCTCTTGCAGATGAACCCAACAATGAGACTAGACAGAGACTTGTTGAAGCTACCCAGTCACCTGCGGTAGATGACAAAAGAGATCAAATCACAGACCTTTGGGAAATTATATTCCACATGAGGGCAGAAATTACAGATCTAAGTGCTAAGTTACAATTACTATCAGAACCTTACTTGCTAGGGCTAGTTAAGGGACAATTTGAGCCACAACATGCCTGTTTGTTAATGAAGGGGGCCACCGCACAATCCAATATTCCATCAGTAGGCTACCCCATCACGTAGTAAGTGATTCACCTCTGATGTCCATCCATCCAAATCAGAGAAACACTCAGGAACTCCCGAGGCCATTTCCTACCAATAGTCATTGGAAATCCTCACTGCCTTTTGCAGCACTCTTTTAAATCAGAGCCCACTATTTGGGCCCCTTACTTAAACCATATTGCCAACACCATCGTGGCCAGTGCCCAAATCCCTGCTCCCTGGAAGGGAGCAGAGATAGTTCCTAACTTCAAGAAGGGCCTCAAATATGATCCAATGAATTACCGCCCTATAAGCCTTATTGACGCTGCGAAGAAAATCTTCAGCAGGCAAGTTCTAGTTCACCTTTTAAGTTAACATTATCTCCCAGTTTCAGGTAAGGTTTCATTCTAAACAAAGCACAGTGGATCAAGTGTTTAGATTCCAGCGTTTAAGATGGAAGGTGATGGTTCGTAACAGGGCAGCCTCTATGTGGCGTTCATTGACTTGAAGGCTGCATTTGACATGGTCCAGAGAGAAAGACTATGATCTGGTCTAAGACAGTTAGGCCTTCCTCCCCTCTTTTGGATGTTATAATGTGCTTGGATACTGGTAATTGTCTGCAAATCAAATGGGGTGCAAATGGGGAAATGACAGACCAGATAAAGGTGAAAAAAGGGGATTCTTCAAGGATGAGTCCTAGCACCAATGTTATTTATTTTCTTTTTAAATGGGTGTGGAGATTTTCTACTGGAATGTAATAACGATTCCTCCACCTTAGGAGGTATAAATACTCCAGCCCTACTGTTTGCGGATGATACCTTGTTAGTGTCTAAAAAACAAAGGGTATTAACACCTTCTTAGTTAGGTTCAAGTTGTTTAGTACCAACCATGGCCTGTACATTAACATCAACAAGACCACATTTTTTTAACCAGATCTTATTTGTCAAATAACACATATAGAGTAGAGCTCTGTACCCCAGAGACTTGTGCAGCATCAAAATGTACCATTTAGAATTTTACTATTTTCATGTAAGTGCAGGAAAAAATGATAAGCAATACAAATGAAACAGAACAAAAGGACTATAACCCCCCAACCCCCCATCCACCCCAGAGCAGTAAAGCAAGCAAAGACTTTAAGCATATATTTACAATGTGTCATCACCCAGGAGGCAGCTTTCCCACCACACACACATAGAAGCGAACATAAGAAGAGAAGGGAGAGGGTAAGCCAGATCAACAACAAGACCACATTTTTGGCAATACAACCACACAGGCATTTCAGAGGGGTGGTAAGCTTAAAGAGTAAGGATCTCAAGAAAGTCTCGGACTTTGATTTCCCCATAATTCTCCCTTCTAGTAGTAATTCCTGGGCTAGTCAGGGCACGAAGAATAAGCTCCTTTTAAATCATAAGATGGCAGCCACCTTAAGATTCACTTAAAATACTTATTTTCATCCTGTATCTCTTCTCCTAGAAATATGGAGAGCTCAAGCTGTGGTCGCCACAATATATATGGGGCAGAACTGCAAAGTTATTGTAACATCAATGCTTTGGGTTGACTGAAAATAAATTTTTAAGGGCAGCACTTAAATGGCCTCAAAGCGCCCCACTAGTTTTTACACTTGACCTGGATATGCAGGCTATTATTCCTTTATCGAGACTCAAACCAATTTTACACTGGCAAATGATTTGGCTGATTACCTAACTTGAACCCTCTGGGTCTGGTCTGAAAGATATTCTAGATAGACAAAATGATGTGGTGTTGCTCCCATTGTTTAAGTGTGTGACAAAGATTTTAGTTTCTGTGAGTTTGACTTCCTTTTGCACCAATCCAACATCCATTACATCCTTGTATGTTAAGATGACGAAGACTGTTTTTTGGAAATGGAAGAGAGGACTCTGAGCCAATTCTTGGAATAAAACCAACTTCTGGCTTTGAGTCCTATACATAAGATTCAGACTAGGTGTCCTTCCACTCGCCACATTTACAATTAAATGAAAGCGCACCCTTGGGGGTGTTATACTATGCCAAGCCAGTGTGAAATGGGAGAAACTGGAAGAACATCTTTAGTTTTTTCTGCCCAAAGTACATTAAGCAGAATAAACACTGAATTGTTCCACTTTGTCACACTCTGGATATTTGTCAATCATGGGTTGCACTTAGAATATCAGATACCACACCTTACATTGTCTTCTCAATCGCAAAATATCCAGAAAGTGCTTGACCAGTTTGGTCTAAAACTGTACCTCACTGATTTGAGTGTATTTTTCTTGATTGATTAGAGTGATGGTGGTGGGGCTTTGCCTAATAAAAATGCATGTTTAAACATCCCAATAATGCACTTTACCACCTTGTGATTATACTCAAGCACTTTAGTTTAGGGGGCCAGAAGGGTATGATAATTGATCGTTTGTTTACAACTTGTTAAAAATAGCACTTTATCGTTAACACACAAAATGTGACTTTTCTAGAAAGTTTACTGTCAGTGCATTTCTTGCATTTTTTAAGCATGTTAACCTTTTACATATGTTTTTTTAAGGTCTTTGACTAAAATACAGTGCTTAAATTGAATTGGAGAGATGATGTGGCATGCTAGGATTTGCCAGGGATGCCTGGCTTCTAGAACTTCCCATCTCTTTTGACATCTTTAGCACAAGAAAGAGAAGTGTTTTTTTGTGCTATTCGTGCTTTTTGTGCTTTTCGCTGCTGGACCCTCGGACTGAGACAGCCATTGAGAAATTAAAGTAGGAACCCTGTGATGCCTAAAAGAACGAAGCATTCTTTCCCAGTTGGCCCTAGGACCAGTGGGTCCATCCAAGGGCCAGTGAGGCTGGACCACTTACACCCCCGGCGGACCAGTTGAGGGAAAGCCCTAGACATATGCACCCAAAAACAAAGACTAGAAGGATAGGTTGCGCAGGAAGTCAGTGGAACAGCTCCTGGTCTGCTAAAACTGCTCCTGAGGGCTGGAGGGTGCACAGACAGAATACTGAGGGGCATATTACCAGCAAGTAGCGATATTTATCGCTAAATAGGCTTAGCGAAGATTTTTTTATCGCTGCCTATCGCTGGATATGTTAGCGGAGAAAACATGCTATTAGCAACGTTTTTCTCCATTGTGCTAAAATATCCAGCGATAGCGGCGAAATGCGTGAATATTGCTGAGAATACAGCGATATTCACGCATTAGTGACGAAATGCTCTTAGCCATGTTATCCACCTCCCATTGGATAACATGGCTAAGAACTGGTCTGAGCAGGCGTTGGTTTTTGGCGATAGCGGGAATATTTCCATCGCTACGCCTGCCTGGCTAATAGGCGATAGCGACGTTAGCAACTGCTTTCAGTCGCTAACAGGTTGGGTACGCCCACTTTGCATGTCATTAGAGATAAATATCGCTGACATTCAAAGCGGGCCCCAAACCGCTCGCTATCGCCTAAAAGATGTCGCTAACATCAGATAGCGACAGCTTGCTGATAGAGCGATAGAATTGCCGGTTTAGCGGCCGTTTTCGGCCGCTAAACCGGCGATAATTGCCTACCGCCACCCTTGGTAATATGCCCCTGAGTTTTAAACATTTACAAACACAAATATCGAGTTGGAAATATCGTAATACAGAAATATCGACAGCAAGAATATCGAGGTCAAAAATATTGACTTTAAGGTAAGAAATATTGTTTTTGAAAATATTCAAGTTAGTAAAATTGTTTCCAAATATATAGTTGTTTAGAATATCGATTTTTGAATTAGTGTTATGTAATTTAGTATGAATTTTAAAAGTATGTGATCTGCTTTTTTTATAAGTATTGCTTTTGTTTTTTAATATACGTATTACATTTTTAGTAGTTATTCATTTTATGTTAATTAAAATTTGTGGTTTTTGGTACTGTAGTGGGTTGTAGGTTTATAGGGAAATTGGGTGGGAAGTAATTTAAATAAAATAGATATATATTAATATTTTTTATATATTAGTATTTACTTAATTTAGATTTTATAAAGTTAATTTGGGAATTAATGTATTATTAAATATTCATTGATTGGTTGTTAATTATTTTTAATTAATTGGTAATTATGTTAATTGTGTCATTTTTGTAGGAGCGGGTTGTGGGTTTATAGGGGAATAGAATGGGAAGTAATTTAATTTTAATACATGTAATAATAATTTTTATATATTCATATTTCTTTAATTTATAATTTGTACTGTTAATTGTGGGAATGAATTAATTGATAATTATTTATCAATTGCTTTTTAATTATTAATAATTAATTAATTAATTGGCAATTAATTATGTTTATTGTGTATTTTTTTAGGAATCGGTGGTGGGGTTTCTAGGAGAATAGGGTGGGAAGTATTTTATTTAAACTTAATTAATAGTTATTTGTTACTTAATGGTAAATAATCAATTAAAAATTAAATATGGCAATTGTGTAATTAATTTGAGATGTTAATTGTGGGGTTTATAGTGGTAAAGGGAGGGATATTTTTTTAATTATTTAATACTTTGTTGTTAAGTAATATTAATTAAATAATGTAAAATTAGTTATGGAAATTGTATAATGATTTTTAGTGTGTGTTGTGGTGTTTATTGGGGTAGAGGGTGCAAAGTATTTTAGGTTTAATTAATTAATAATTATTTGCTCATTAATATTCATTCATTAATTGATAAATATTTATGGTAATTGTTTATTTGTATTTTGTGTATGGATTTTGGTTTTACAGGGGTAATGTTTGCGGAGTATATTACTTTTTTTCTGTTTTGATTTGTGTTTTAATTAATAATATTTGTTTATTTGATCATTAATTATGTTAATTATTTTAGGTACACTTTTTTTAAATTTAGATGTGTGTTGTAGAGAAGGGAATACAAATATATTAAATGTATGTAACAATTCATGTTTTAGATTATAATTAATTACTATTAAATATAGTTATTTGTAAATTATGTAGAAAGTTTATATAAAATAATCTTTGTAGGTAATTTAAATTTTTTTAACATTATAACATGTTTCTATCCTTAGTTCTTTTTAAATATTTTTATATATGTTTTATTTTTTTGTGTTTAACATCTTTTGTATTGTAGTTGATATTTTGTTGGTTTTTAATTTTGTATTGACTTCAGTGGGAATATTAATTTGTACTTCTCCGCTATCCAACACTTTCCCTACTGTTACACTCACTGTAGTGGGAATAATAATTTTTTCCCCTCCGCTATCCAACACTTCCCCTACTGTTGCACTCACTGGAGTGGGAATAGTAATTTGTACCCCTCTGCTATTCAACACTTTCCCTACCATTGCAGTAATTGTAGTGGGAAGAATCATTTTTATCCCTGCGCTATCCAACATTTTATCTACTGTTGCACTCACTGAAGTGGGAACAGTAATTTTTACCCCTCCGCTATCCAACACTTTCCCTTCTGTTAAACTCAATAGAGTGCAAAATGTCAGTTTAAAAATTATTAAATATTTGAATGTTTTAATTTATAATATAATGTTTTTATTAGATTTTATGTCAATGGTGTATGTATATATATATATATATATATATAACAGCTCCAAAATCCCAAAGTATACCCTTGGGGTTGGAGATGCCATTTTCATTGATATCTGTTATGTACATTGCTGAAAAAGTTTGTTACACCTTAAGTTTGGCAGTCCTAAGGGGCTGCCATTGCCGATCCACGGCAAGATTTGCCTGATGTTTCTATGTCTCAATCATGACTTGATTCGTAGGCTGGAGTTGTGTTTGAGTCATCCTAGCCACATTATTTGGATACAAATGGTTTCCAGATCTAAAAGCAATGTGGGTGATTACTAAGATGATGATTATGCCGATACACGACTCAATTGACGGTGTAATGTATCAATCAGGAATGTTTTGAAATTATTGTATTTGTACATTCAAAGATGGCGCCCATGAAGCGCTTTGCTCAGTCCTTCGTTTGTGTCTATTGTAATGACGGACATAGATAAGGACATAGTATTCAGTTTCTCAGATGTAAATACTGACGAGGGGAGTTCTCTCCCGAAACGCGTCTATCTGAATAAATCTACCCCCTGCCAGAAGTAACTGCCGTGCTTGTGAGTGCTATTTTCCTGAAACAACCCGGCTGGGTATACTTTGGGATTTTGGAGCTGTTATTTTTACTGCGGACACCAACGCGGTTCGAAGCACCCGCTTTTGAGAGTGACTCGTTTTTTGGTGTGAAAGGGAGCGTCATATATATATATATATATATATATATATATATATATATATATATCTATACATATACATATAGATATGCAAATATCTCGCGCTGCTGAGGCACAAGGAGATTTGCACTCAGGATTTCTTTGTTGCAGGAAGGTATTTATTGACTTGACGTGTTTCGACAGTGCGGTCTTTGTCAAAAAGTCATACTACATATATATGTTCGAAAATCTAGACCAGGCTTGTGAAAAAGAGCGCTCCGGTGGAAACGCGTCGCCAATAACACATCTTATGTTTACACGGGCCCTCGTGTGCGAGTCATTTTCTTGGTGGGGAAGACCTCACAGGATTTTCGAACATTTACTACCGGGTTCCGGCACCCGGAACTCGCACCGACCCCGAGAGGAGAGGAGCTGGTGCATGTCGGAAACGTTCATTCCATATATATTTATTTATTTATTTGTAAATTTGTATAGATTTATAACATTTTACAATAAATTAAAATGATTCATTTTTTTATTGTTTTAAAGTAAATATACATATATTACATTTTATGTATGTATGTTCTCATTTTGTATATTACATTTATTTATTATCTGTGTGAAAATGTACATTAAATCTAAATATTTTTTAAGTTAATTTTATTATTTAACATTTTTATGTATAAAAAACAATATTTTGTGCATTGATATTTTTTGCATCAATATTGTTTTTTCGGTATTTTTATACTTTACATTATAAAGATAGGATGTGGATATTTTTGACATCGATATTTATGTGTCGATATTTGTGAATGGGAATATTTTGTAATCAATATTATGTCAGTGATCCGGCTAGAGCTCACTACCAGGAGTAAAATGTGCCCAAGATTGTCCGAATCGGCCCAATGGGGCCTAATTTAAGTGTTTTTTTCATGGTTTACGACCTTTGACCCCTTTTCCAGTAATAGATCACGTGGGGCTTGCTACATCTTTAATAATCACCCCCCGGGTAGGTCAGGACCTGGGGGTCAGTGCAAAGAGTATTCTTTATTTTTTACCCAGTCCTGACGCCATTTGCCGGAATTCACTAGACACGCCCACTTGTACTGGCCACGCCCCCCAACCAGGTACATAACGCGCGCTGACTGCAAGCGCGGCATTATAGCTGGAACCTCCTGAGGCGCAGCCGGGAGTAGTGTCAATTTGGTGTTTTTACTCTGTAATACTGTGTTTTTAAAAACTATACTTACCGATTCCCTGGGCACCTAAAATCTTTCAGGCATAGACATCCCCGCACAGCGGATTGATCGCTGCCGCGGGCGGGTGTTTTTCTCAGTCCTGACGCCATTTGCCGGAATTCACTAGACACGCCCACTTGTACTGGCCACGCCCCCCAAGCAGGTACATAACGGGCGCTGTCTGCAAGCGCGGCATTATAGCTGGAACTTCCTGAGGGGCAGCCAGGAGTAGTGACAATTCGGTGTTTTTACTCTGTAATACTGTGTTTTTAAAAACTATACTTACCGATTCCCTGGGCACCTAAAATCTTTCAGGCATAGAGATCCCCGCACAGCGGATTGATCGCTGCCGCGGGCAGGTGTTTTTCTCAGTCCTGACGCCATTTGCCGGAATTCACTAGACACGCCCACTTGTACTGGCCACGCCCCCTCTTTACACCTTCCCCACTTCCATAAAGGATGTGCATTTACCGGAAGCGCAGCGGACGAGCGCAGCGGGCGCGACGTTTGCGCGCCGAAGGCGCGCTTAAGGCAAGCTCGTCTGCGCTCGTCTGCACCGAGACCGGGCCTAGGGCCACCCCCCTTGTCCGAATTACTCCGGATAGCGAGACTCATAGGTACAGTAGGGATACCCTGATAATGCTGGATCCACTGGCCGGCAAAGCAACCTGCCCACGACTAGCCCCTAACATAACATCCAAGGACAAGTTCCCCTGCCCTATCTGCCTAATTCGCCTGCCACACATCAACCCCATCCCACTCGAACTACTATCTAAACCTGATCAGGCCTCAGGCAACAGGCATATCCCGCCAGACAAGACATCGTATGTAGAACAAGGATATGCACCTAAGGGAGAATTAAAAAGTGGGTTACTAAATGTTAGATTCCTCCCAAAACATGCCACTGAGATACAGCTACTGATCGAATCCAGTAACCTGGATATTCTGTTTCTAACCGAAACATGGACGGTGGCCGGACTAGAATCAGAACTGGGGCCAGCATGCCCAGTAGGGTATAAGATTGTCCACAAACCTAGGACCGAGGGACGAGGGGGAGGAACGGAAATCATTTTTAGGGAAGATCTGAACATTGCGACGTTGGACATTGATACGGTCTCATCTGCTGAAGTACTCGGGGTATCGATCAGGCATGATTCAGGCCATTGCCTTACTGGCCTAATCTGCTATAGGCCACCGGGGCACATCAACGCTACGCAACAGCAGGAACTAATCATGATCATTAACAATCTGTCAATCTCACATAGCAGACTATTGGTATTGGGAGACTTTAACCTGTGGACCAACGGCCAATTAGATACGGCCTTCCATAACATTACACAATCCTGTACCAACTTAGGACTAAAACAATGGATAACCACCCTACACATAGGGAAGGAAACATTCTGGATTTAATATTTGCTGCAGAAGATCTTATAACCATGGGAACAATACAACCAGTAGGATGGTCAGACCACCATCTCCTAACTTTCAATATCCACACTCTGGTTAATATAGGACTGGTAAACACACAGACCAGGACCTTCATTAGTCGTGACTGGAAGGGACTATTAAAAAGAAAAGAGGAAGAGGAGACTGACCTCTTTCAAGTGGGGAACCTGCTTAACCCTGAGAATGATATCGCCTACTATGCGACGAGGTAACCAGGAAACTTGACCACATTGCACCGTTGAAAGTAATCAGAAAAAGAGGCAACCCTTCCGCTCCCTGGTACACGGAAGCACTGAAAGAGCTGAAAAACGTCTGTAAAAAGGCGGAAAGGCACTGGAGGAAAAACTACTTCGAGCAGTATAGATTACTCTGGAGGCAGACAATTATTCAGTACAAGACAGAGATTACCACAGCTAAAGCAAACTATTTTGCAGATCTAATCTTAAAAAGCTCCAACAAGTCATGTGACATCTTTAGGATAGTAAAAGATCTGTCCCATCCTGAATGTGCTAATAGCAAAATCAAGCCCTCACAGGAACTATGCGACGGTCTGGCCTCCTTTTTCCAGGAAAAAATCACCAAGATAATAGATGGCATGAAGGACGCCCCAACTTCCCTAGTGCAGCGTAACAGCAGCATAGAGAACGGGAAGAAGAGCGAAGGAGAGGAAGGACATCCCATACCAAAGGTTATCCTGGATAAACTCGAGACTCCGACAGAACAAGAGTTTGCGCAAACAGCCCTCAATATAACATCGGGATCCCCACTGGACCCTCTACCTCACAAAATAGTAAAGGAGTTTGGAGATGAATTTTTTCCAGTACTTCGTCAGCTGTGCAATCAATCCCTCGCTACAGGTATTGTTCCAAAAGAATGGAAATTGGCAGTTGTCACCCCCCTGCTGAAAAAATCTAACCTGGACCCCAATTGCCATAAGAACTACCGACCTATATCGCTCCTGCCGTATCCAATTAAGATCATGGAACGGCTGGTCAGCAGATCACTGTCCCTCTTCCTGGAAACTAACAACATCCTTGAAGAGGAGCAATTTGGTTTCAGACCAGCAAATGGGACCGAATCAGCTTTGCTGATGGTCCTGGATAACCTGCGAATGAGGGCGGACAGGGGAGAATCAGCAATCTTAATTTTGCTGGACCTGTCCGCCGCATTCGATACGGTGAGTCACGACATCCTGCTGACAAGGCTGAAAGGCTTTAGAGTCGAGGGAGCTGCGCTCGATTGGTTCCGCTCTTATCTGACGGACAGATGGCAGGCAGTAGCCCTCCCTCCATACCAGTCTGAGTTTGCTATAGTTCCACACGGGGTCCCACAGGGGTCCGCGATCAGTCCGATCCTTTTCAACGTTTATATGCAACCCCTGATGGGCATCATCAAGGCTCACGGCATTAGCGTGATCAACTATGCGGATGACACGCAGCTGATGATCTCTCTTGATGGTGCTCATGCAGACTCACTCGAGACCTTCCACACCTGCATGCTGGAAATGGCATCTTGGTTAAATAGTAACTCACTGCAATTCAACAGTGGCAAAACCGAGATAATACACTGCAAAGTAGGTAGAATCGCTAGAAGACTGCCTACTGAGTGTTGGCCTCTGGAGTCAGGGGAGCTACTAACCCCAGTAAAATCAGTGCGAAACCTAGGGGTTAGCTTTAATGACAGCCTGAGTCTAGAGACCAATGTCAATAGGCAAGTGAGCAGCTGCTTCGCCTTAATGCGAGGCCTTCGAAAGCTGCTGCCTCTCCTACCAGCACAGACTAGAGCCACCATAGTCAGGAGCACTATTCTTAGCCGCCTGGACTATTGCAACGCTCTGTTACTGGAATCTCCTGTTTACTTGATTTCCAGACTTCAGAGCATCCAGGCGGCAGCAGCAAAAATGGTACTTTCCCGTGGACGAAGATCCTCCACCACTCGTGCACTGGCTGAACTACACTGGTTGCCCGTACATCAGAGGATCCTCTTCAAATCCCTATGCACTGTCTTTAAGGCAGTGCATGGGATGGGCCCATTACCATTACAAAACAAATTTAAATGGTATGAACCCACTCGGACCCTCCGATCCTCTTCCACTAATCTCATCAGCATACCCAGGATTCGGAAAGCCACTCATGGTGGCAGAGCCTTTAGTATAGCGGCAGCCCACCTCTGGAATAGCCTCCCTATTGCTATTAGGAAAACAGACGAACTGATGGCTTTTCGAAAAGAGGTAAAGACATGGCTCTTCCCTAAAGTGTAACTGCCCAGAAGCAAACTGACCACCCATCCTACCTATAATACACATTGTTTCAGCTATATTCTCACAGCGCCAGGATGCCCGTAGGGTTGCAGAGTGCTTTACAAATACCCTAAATAAATAAATAAATAAATAAATAAATGAAGACAGCATGCGTAGTGCCCCTTTGGGCAGAATCAGTCCTGGGGCCAATGTAAAGCTAATACGGGGCCACGGTAACCTTAGGGCTCCCCATCACAGCTCAGGCACTTGCCTTCAGATAAAGGAAACCATGGCGTGATGCTACTTATAAGCAGCATAGCTCTCCTGAAAACAGCAGGTGAGCCGATAACAAAACATTCGCTGCTTTTGGTTGGGGGGGCCCTTAATGCCCTACAGTGCTTGTCAATTTTCATACTTTTCTTGCCTAGTGATGATACTTACATGTAAATTTACTCTTGGGTATAAATCTACGCTTTGTTGCTATTCATTTTTTACAAGTGTAGATTTGCACCTAGGTGCAGACTTACATGCCCCCACCCCTCAGTTCATGGGGTGGAAATATCTAAGACAGAATTTACAAAAATGAAAGTTACCATTTGTAACTTTTCACATGTAAGCGGAGATGCCACCCAATTTAGGCAAGCATGGGGAACAACATTCAATTTTAATGTAATTGTAATTGAATTTATATATCACTTAGTACCTCTGACGAGGTGTTGAAACACTTTAGCACGAGTAGAATGCTTCTTCTAAATCCAAGGTTAGTGGTTAATCTGGTGGTTATTGTTGAATATTGTGATTATTCTTGTGCACTCAAGAAAAGATTTTATGGAAGTACTCTAGTTACTAGGTAGGTATAATCATTACTGGGTACTATGTGGTTTCAAGGGAATAGTTGGTGAGATAGATAGGCTGGAAGAGAAATAGTTACTGTTAGATTACATACAAGGATAAGGTTATTAAAGGAGAGCGATTATGATCTATGAAATGAGCTTTTAGCCTATTGCTGAATTGCAATAGGAAGAATTGAGGCAGGCATGAGATTTAAAGGAGGCTATTCTCAGAAATAGAAGGTATGTCAGAGAGGGAAGGTAAGAAGAGAGTCACTCTGAAATAAAAAGATAGGAGAAGAAACAAACGGGAGTAAGTCATTGTCAATTGCTTACGCAGGGTTTTAGGAAATAGTGGGAGAAGGCTATCTGAATCAGCAAGCAGTCGGATACTGTAACCTTTTGAAAGAAACAACATTGTACATAGTGCTACATATCCAGGGCAGACAACTTAAAAATATATTTCTGAGTGTACACATAATTTAAACAATAAAAGCCCTAGCTTTTTGTTTCCTAAGCCTAGGACCACTCTTTTGAACATAGTCAGCAGTATCCCAACCTTAGTACAGGGTCTGCATAATGGCAACATGATGGAAACACCGCATGCCTGGGAGGAGACGAGAGACGTTCACTCATGCATTGAGGAAAGCACAATCAAATAGATAGCCACTGTTTCCAATCGTGAGTGGTGATTTACCACCTTCAGGGTGATTCCTTGTGACTACCCTTCCTTTGTTTGATGAACAAGAGAGTTAAAGGATTGACTCTCCTTATTTATACCTGAGGATCCCAGAAGTTGACTGGCTTAAACACGTCAACTACTTGTAAATAAGGAGTCCACACCAAAATTAAAGAATACCTGATACAAGGATCACCAGCCTAATTTCAATATATGGGCAGCACAGGGGCATTGGGCAATTGGATCGGTATAATTTAAAGTGGACTACTTTCAAACGGACCCAACACAGACGAATTCTTTTTAGGCCACGTGGACAAAATAAGATTATGTATGAGGACAGTGTCTGTTGTGCTGTATTTGTCGTAATCATTGAATTTGTTTCAGAAAATGAATACAAAATTGGTTTATATCTAAATACAGATGTGTTTAGAATATTTGATTTAATAGAACATATGTTGTCAAAAAATGGCCAAAGTCCAGTAATAATTGAGATATTATTTTAGACATAAATCAATATACATACACCCCTCAAAGGCCAGTTTTTTTATTATTGTAGAACATGTGCCCAAGACTTGAAAGGGCTAATGCGACCACTGCCTGTTGTATACAGCACAAAAGGAGTTGGGCAGAAAAAAGAAAAGATCTCATTTAAAGATCTTCTCTCACTATTCTGTAAATCAAACGTTTTTCGCTCATGCCCTTTTAAATGAGTTATTTATTTGGCACTGTCTGAGAGTGGCCTGCCAACATGCATTTCAGATTTATACTCGGTTTTGTTACCTAATCCCATATGAGTGTATGTAGTGAGTGTTTCTATCTGTGGTTTTTGTAGTATATTCTCTAAACAAGAGGAACCAGGAGTTTTTTTTCCAGGTCCTGTACAGGTACTCCCAAACGTAAACTGATATAAGAGACTAGTGTGCAGTTCCTAAGTGTGGGTGGGAGTGTTCAGGTCTGTGATAAAGTGCCCTCACACACCCCGAAGGATGTCATGCTTCATCATTGGGCCTGCTCCTCGTCGGGATGGCACTTCAATGCCCGACGGGCACCTGCAATGGGGCTCTTTAGCTGAGATCTTTTGTTGATGAAGCTGTAAGGTGCATGTGGGTGTGTGGACTAGGTAGTGCAGTGAGTGTGAGGTGGTGTTTAAAATAGGTGTAGTGCAGCCCTATAGTCTACATTTTATTCCAGGGGTGCACAAACCTAACTAAAAGCAGGCAGCCCTATCAGGATGCAATGGTCCTAAGGCGCATATGTGGTGTGGAAGGTGGACATGTTTCTTGCCTAACGTAGCCCCTAACAGGTCTAGTGGCAATTCATCTGGACCAAGAGTAAATAGAGAATTTTTCTCAACTCTGACACTACCGCAATGCTGATTCTGGTAGTGACGCAATGTAGTAGTAATGAGGTTTGCAGGTGAACACTAGGTCCGATTGACCTAGTGTTGTGTGACCCCTTAATTAGTAGGTCTAGGCTGACAGGAGCTTTTCAACAGAGCACCTTGTTGCTCAAAACAGAAGGTGGCGTGGCAACTAGCCATGTTCCTACCCCTGCTCTGGTTCCCGTCACACACCCACATGCACCTTACGGCTTCATCAACAAAAGATCTCTGCTAAAGTGCCCCTTCGTGGGTGCCCGTTGGGCGTTCCAGCGCAGGCACGGTGAGGAGCAGCCCCAATGATGAAGCATGACATCCCTCGGGGTGTGTGAGGGCTCTTTATCACACACCTGAACACTCCCACACACATTTTGGAACTGCACACAAGTCTGTTATATCACTTTTGCAGTATAAACATTGCATGTATAAGCGGATGCAGAGTGATGAAGACCTGCAGGTTCCATTGTGGACGTCCCAGGCCTATTGCTGAGCACAAGTTAGCGATGAAGTTGTTTTCCCAAAGAGTGGAAGTGTGTCAGGATGAAGGTGGGAGGAGACCTAGACAGTGAAGCGTGGACAAAGGTGACAAGGCTCCTGTAGAATTTCTGCTAAGTGGTTCCTGTAGCACTGTCACTTGAGAGATGGTGAGGGTGAAGGGGACTGCAGCCTGTTGTTCAGAGTGAGAAGGGACTTTTCTTTTGTCTCTTTCCTGATCACTGTCTTATTGGCTGTTCACAGTCAGGAGCAGATAGCTCAGATCTCTTTGTGACCCTTTTGTGGGTGTTCCAGGCTGGAGACTACCCTGCAGTGAGGAGTCAGGACCCACACGAAGGTTGTGGTTATAGAACTGCATTGCAATGTACTTGAAATGGAAGTCACCTCAAACTAGTTCTCCTGCCTGCTCCTCTTTCTCTTGATCCTACCAAAATCTCTGTGAGATCTCAGAACAAAAACGAAAGGGCTTCATGTCTGACAACCCCCGAATGCGAATGAGCAGAGCTCATCCCTAGGCACCCACATTCTGTGATGTGCCACAAAGAAAAACACTCCACAGTCTCCCGCTCTGCACTCTAGCAAGACTTTCACACACAAAAACATTTATCTGTCTCTGACTGCAAAAGTGAGGAGTTTGTAAAACCCATGTAAAAAAAGAGTAAACAACAATTTGCCAGAAAACCCAATTTGGCACCCGAAATCCACTCAATGCAAGGAAAGGAAGACAATGAAACCACATGTCCCAGCATGCTTAGTGATGTTGGCTAAAGCAGCAAAACAAAACTCAAAATTCAAATTATTAATACCTGTAAATAAATGTTTACAATCTTTTTATGTAAAATATATGTTATTTAATTTAAAATATGTATTATTAACCTAGCAGTAATACAAAAGGATGTAACACCAAAGTAACTAATCAAATGAAATCTTTATTAAATAATTACGTATTTAAAATAATTTATAAATCACATTTGTAATAAAAAATAAAATACCCTCACAAATATTTTAAAGATATTTAACATGTATTAAATGTAATGAATAGTTATTTGCTTTTTGTGTTAATTAACAATGCAATGTTCACAATTCAAAGTTTAATTAAAATTATTTGTACAAAACAAGTTATTTTAATTTTAAAATTATAAAACATTTCGAATTGTGTTTAATCTAAGTTTTTAATGCTAAAAAACATTTATATCAATTTCATTTAAAAGTCAAAATAATTAAATGTATTTATATGGGGTGTCCCATTGAGTCCATATCATAGTTATTTTTTGGGGGTTTGCGTTGCAGTACGTGCCAATTGCCATATGTCACGCTAAGAATACTTCACAGCTTATCAGGAGTATATTTACTACTGTTTTTGGATTGTTTTGCCAGTAGTAACTTTAGAAGAGTAGATTATGAATAACAGTTGGCTTACTCTTTTCTTGATAGATGTCTGCATTTACCTGTCCCCTCTAAACATCTGCTTTCTGCTTCCTAAACCCCACCCAATTGGAGTAAGTATACACCATTTTCTGTAATACTATTTGTATTTGTATTACTACTTTAGATACTACAAACTGAGGGGCTTATTTACAAGCCCCTTGCGCCGCCGGTGCGTCACTTTTTAAATGGGGAAAAGTGACGTATCAGCGGCTTGTAGATAAGCCCCAGAGTTTATAAATAGGTCCCATAATGCTAAAGAAATGCTGTCGGATCATTTAGCGTTTCCATTGCATATCAATGTCTCCTATTTAGCTGAACTGCCTGAGCTACATTGTCTGTGTTTTGCTGCCATCTAGGGGCAATAAATAAAAATGCCACAGATTGATGCCAGAGAGATTAATCTAACCCATTTTAATTAAATTTAAAATCATAGAATATACTGTTTTACAACGCTTCAGCATTATGTGCAGATGTGGCATTTCCACGTATTGGCATGCACATGAAAAACATATGCGTAGTTTCTTTTCGAATTAATGTTAAGACTGTGATTAAATAAAAATGTAAAGCACAATGGAGGAAAAAATAGTCTGCATGGTAGGAAATATTATCAGGCTTCATTAATAATAGCAAGGTTTTCACACATATTTTCGACTGTGGCAGTTATCTCCATAAAGGTTCCGTCTTGTCTATTAGGTCTCAAATTAAAATTTCTCCCCGGAAGAAAGCAATCTTGCATTATAAAGGCTAAATTACAACGAGGTTAAAACAAAGAGAATGATTCAAGACAAAAAAAACTTTAACTGAACACTGGTATGAGTTCACAAAGTCTAACACGTAGCTAATATTCGCAGCATCTGTAACCGGATCATATATTTTCTCTCAAAACCAAGCTCCTATATATAAACTTTAATGTCACGTTACTGCTGTCTATATTTTAGAGCAACAATCCAAAGGCCATATTAACAATAAAATGTGGGAGCGTGGGGCAGCGCCAAATTTGGCAGCACAACGGTCTAACATTTCCAAAACGTAGGGATGCGCTGTATTTACAACAATATGGTGCACCCGTGGGCCATATTATCAAGAAAGGGCGCTACATTATCGCCACTTTTATCAGCAGGAAACTGCCGCTTAAGCGGCGATAATGGGCTTAATAATATGCCCTTGTGAATTCCCATAGAAGCCCAGGTTCTGGTGTTAACAAGGTTATCAAGTTTAATAAGGTTATCTAGCCCATTATCGCCGCTTTAGCGGCAGTTTCCTGCCGATAAAAGCGGCGATAATGTATCGCCCTTTCATGATAATTTGGCTGCTTGAGTTTTCCCTAGCACTGGCGCTAAAATTGGTTGCCTAGCGTCAGCGCAGGCACCCTTGCACCAAAGTGCAAGTGTGCCTACGACACTACAGAGAGTGCTTTCTGCAGCATACACAGAAGTAGCATATCTTCACTATTTAATGAATGCTTATGTGCAGGAAGGGATACCTTCCTGACATAAACAATCATTAATGGTGTTTTGCTTTTTCTGTTCAGCACGTAGCTAATATTCGCAGCATCTGTAACCGGATCATATATTTTCTCTCAAAACCAAGCTCCTATATATAAACTTTAATGTCACATTACTGCTGTCTATATTTTAGAGCAACAATCCAAAGGCCATATTAACAATAAAATGTGGGAGTGTGGGGCAGTGCCAAATTTGGCAGCACAACGGTCTAACATTTCCAAAACGTAGGGTGAGGTACTGGGTTTTTAAGAACCGGTACCGAACCTACAGAACCGGTAACCCAGCGGTGCCAGGGGATCAACACCCAGAGACCTCGGGTTCTCCTGAGTCAGACCTACCGAAACTTCAGAGTCTTCCAGGTGAAGTCAAAGATTCGTTTATTGGCTGCAACCAAAGTGACAGGGTCCTAGAAGTACAATACCAGTATATTCAGGAGACTGCACACTTTCACAAAGTTAGGTTTCTCTTCTTATACACAATTTTCACCCTTGGGCAAAACATTCCTTGGATTCGCGGTATTTCATTTATGGTTACTGATTACAGAAGAAAAGCAGAGTCATGATGACATGTACATATTTCACGTCGTGCTGCTCATAACAAATCATCCGGCAAGGCCCAACATTTCATCAGATATCGCTGGACCCCTAATAAAAATGGTCACCTCCCCATCATAAAATAAGTGAGGAAAAGGAGTGGAGAAAGATGTGAGCGAGATATGGCAGGTGTGCGCGCTGAAATGGTTTTATGGCCGGTTGGGCCTAGATGCTATCTTGCTCGGCCACTGGGAGGGAACTGACCTAACGAGTTCGGCCTGGGGCAATGGTTCTAACTTGTACTGAGGTCAGGGAGAAGTCGATTAAGGAGTATGTGTCCTTGTGGAATCAAATTCAACTGGATTAAGGCCTATGTAGAGGGCAACATGCAGCTAAGGGTTTAGAAGGTAAATGACGATTTCGAGGTGAAATCGTCACTCGAATATGCCGAAAATACATGTACTTGATGTACTCGTCATTCTCGGTCTTTTGATACCAAATTCGTCCTATTTCGACAAAGTTTTTATTCTCGAGTCCAATACTATAATATGAATCCAGATTTTTCAGAACCACAGACCCTCCTTTTGCCCTTACATAGGCAATTAATCTATCCTCATGTCAATCTGAGTCCAGATCTATATTCCTAAAGTCATTGAGATGTTGCTGCAACATCCTTCTAGTGCTGAGCTCATGTCTTGACACAGGCTTCCTTACACATGATGTAACACAGAGGCCACATATTGCAGGAGCACACTGTATGCATAGACAGAACAGAAGGAGAATGGCTAAGACCATCCCAATGACCATCAGAATTTTCCATCCCCAGGCAGATATCAGTCCCCAGAACCATCCCATTAATGACCAATCTCCTTTATCCACATGAATAGATTCGGAAATCTTATGTAGTTTGGAGATGGCCCCGTACACTGTTGGAGCATTATCTGGAATAAAAATGCAACAACTGGACTGGATCAATTTGCATGCTCCACCTCGGTCCGCAAGTATTACATCCAAAGCGACCCGGTTCTGAAGGGTCATTAGTCGATCCGACTGGAGCTCAGCAGTCAGGTTACTAAGGGCACCAGCAGTTTCAATCATGGTGGATTCAACTACCCTTGTTAATTGCCTTATGTTTCTGCTGTTAACCATGGCTCCCCAGAACGGCAGAACACCCATTGGAAAGTCACCAAATTCTTGACCTGCAGTGTCTTCTTTACTCAAAACACCTCTAACTACCCTTGTCCGATGGTAATCCGCCGCTGCTGTGTAGGTGGGAGGTAACAGGAATGAAACAAAACATGAGCCCGAGAAGTCAGGGGGCAACCATGTATAGGCTCTATCATGACAGATGAAATAAGTACCCTTAGCGGCTAAAAAGGCAGGGGAAGTCTGAGATCCAAAAACGTACGTTTCTGTGCAGACACTCTTCCCTAGCTGAGCTCTGGGATTCTTACCAATATCTTGCAGACACAGGTGACCTTGATGGGGTACGATCCAGATAGGGGACGATCTCTTGGCTTGCTGTTTCTCACTTAATGTAGTGCCATATCCGGTCACATTCCAACCTACATATGCAAGTATCTCATCATCCGGGGTATCTTCGTAAGAAGTTACTTCCTTGATCATGTCAACTATACCCTTGACTAGGGCGCTAGTCTTGAGGTTGTCTTTTACAGAACGTAGGGGTTGGATTTCTCGTGCATATATGAACATTTTCCTATATGCCCATACTGACCCATTGTGACTAAATGGCAGGACCAAATAGGGGATACCTCTATCCGTGGTGTGGGGCATGAGACCACACACCCAACAGTTGGTTGTGTTCATTACAAGTTGGTGTTGGTGTAATAGCTGAACGAAGGAGTTATTAATGAACTCTAATCTCCTATTTGATTCGTGGTCAGGCAAAGGGTGGAAAGAATGAGAGGAAACAGTAGGAGGAGGTATGGGTGATGTAGTGGGCGCAAATGTCACATGAAAAGAGAATAAAACATAGCTTATCAAAAAGACCATTACGCTAAGTAGCATAAAAATACACATTATTATAAAAATTTTCTTTTTCATTGTTTTCAAAAGTCTCTGCTTAAAGTTCATTTGTTTGGCAGTTCTCTCCACATCAGGAAACTCCATCCTCTCTAAGGTGCTTCCCGCGGCGGTAGGTTGTTTCTGCTAAAGGATGCTTCCGTCAGTCTAGGGTGACTCCCTTGGACCAACTGGAACCAGCGACCTATTGTTGTCAGCTGCACCCAAAAGTCTTTAATCAACCGCGACCCTAGCAGCGGAACCCGGATGGCGGTTCAAGAAAAACAAAAATAAGCAAGTTACCTAGATGGGAGAATCTGCACTTTCAAAAATAGGATTTGGGGAAAAAAACGTATTTTATTAGTCCACAGGTTTTTCTCTCGGATCATAAAATAAATCACTTTTACTTTTAGTCTGTTTTTCTTGGTCGCAAATTGTAGCGTCTTTTCCCGGGTACTGTCTGGTCCAGAAATAGTAGCTCAGGTTCCACAGAGTTCAATTGTTCTGATGGCGGCGTAGTTTCTTGAAAAATGTTCCCACTCTTACAATCACGTTTAGCTTCTTTTACACGTTCATCAGTTGTGCGCTCTGAGTCAGTGCCTCCTTTTCGGACCCCTTGGTCATGTGGCAGAGGGAAGGGTATCTTCTTACAATGGATCCCGTGGACCCAATTGGCCTTCCCCTCCACTTTAACAGTCGACCTTGTGGACAGGAGGACGAGGTGAGGCCCGGTCCATCTGGGCTGGTCGTTTCTTGTCCTCTGGAAATTGCGGACCAATACCCAGGAGCCGGGGTCAATGGAGTGACCCGGTGTCTCAGAGACCGGAGGCAAGGTGTTGTGGACCTGTTGATATAAAACACGCAATTTAGCCGTCAATTCATACAAATAGTCAAGCAAAATGGGGTGTTGCAACTCGCTAAACTTCATGGGCCTAGGCACTCCCCATATGTTGGCTGGCCGACCAAAGATTATCTCATAGGGGCTGAGCTTCATTCGCGAATGCACAGTCATTCTGGTGGATAGGAGTGCTAAGGGTAGAGCGTCGGGCCATTTAAGACCCGTGCTCGCTTGGATTTTGGCCAATTTAAGTTTAAGCGTGCCATTGTAACATTCCACAAATCCAGCTGATTGGGGGTGATTTGCAGCGTGGAACTTCTGCCTAATGCCTAGCCCTTCACACACTCTTTTCATCACACAACCCACAAATTCACTTCCGTTGTCCGACCAGACCATTCTAGGCATTCCGAACCTGGGGAAGAACTCTTTCACAAGGGCTTTCGCTGTGGACAAGGCAGTATTGTCCCTTAGGGGATAAGCTTCTACCCATCTTGAGAAGGCACAAACAACCACGAGCACATATTTTAAGTTGTTGCACCTCTCCATGTGTATGAAATCTAGCTGCAAAACCTCGAACGGATACGTAGGAGTTGCAAAATGACCAGCTGGAGTTGGGGTCCCCCTACCAGGATTGTGCTTCAGACATACCATGCAATTCTTGACAACATTCTCTGCACACTTGGGAATCCCTGAATTCTTCCACACTGGGGCCAACGACTCGCAAATCCCTTTCGCGCTGATATGGGCCATCCCATGAGCCATTGTAACCACTGCAGGCACATATGCATCGGGTAACAACCATCTCTGTTGCTCTGTCGATTCAATCCAACAACCATTTGCATCCATTCTCCCTGTACTTTCTCTCCACATGCTTAACTCTTTCTTCGTGGCCTCAGCTTGGATGGACTTCACACTTTCTATCGTGTCTTCACATATTCCAACATCACCAGTCCATCTTTCTGGGCTCGCGACATACATTCGGCTCATCATATTCTTTGCCGTTTCCTTAGCAGTTTCATCAGCGAATGCATTTCCACGACCAACATCATCAATCACTTTCTTGTGTGCACTACACTTCACGATCGCTACTTTCAGGGGCAACGTCAGTGATTCAAGAAGCTCATTCACCAACTGACCATGCTGAATCTTAGCTCCATGCGAAGTCAGGAACCCACGTTCTCTCCATAATCGTCCAAAACTGTGAGCCACTCCAAAAGCATACTGACTGTCGGTATAGATAGTCACTTTCATTCCTTTGGATAACACACATGCTCTTGTTAGTGCCACGAGTTCAGCGGCTTGAGCTGAACCATGTGGTATTCGCGCAGTTTCAACGATTGTGTGCAAAGTTGTGACAGCATACGCTGTAGTCACGTTACCATTTGGGAGTTTAAAGCAGGAACCATCCACCCATAATGTACCATCACATTCAGCAAGAGGAGTGTCGAATAAATCAACTCTCCCTTTTGTCTCTTCCTCTGTTCTGAGGAAACAATCGTGCTGTTCTGAAGCATCCGATTCCTCAGTAATTGGTAACAATGTGGCTATGTTCAAGGTACTGCATCTTTTGATGTGCACATGGCTCGCTAGTAGCGTCAATTCATAACTGGACAGACGAGCACTAGTTAAATGCTGTGTCTTGGTCCTATTTAACAATGTGTCTACTGCATGTGGGACCATCACGATTAGTGTATTATTCATTACTAGACCTGCAGACTGTCGAATAGAAACAGCTGCTGCTGCTGTGGCCCTTAAACAACTTGGCAATGCTCGTGCTACCGGATCCAAAGTTGACGAAAAATAGGCGCATGGCCGCTGTCTATCTCTGTATAACTGAGTCAGCACGGACAATGCACAGCCCTCCTTCTCGTGGACATATAATGTGAAAGGCTTACTGTAGTTGGGGTTACCTAACACAGGGGCCGAACATAATGCTGTGCGTAATTCGAGAAAACTTTTCTGACACTCATCGGACCAAGGAATGGGATTGGGTGTATTTGTACACGTTAGTGCCAATAAGGGTTTGGCTAATAACGAAAAATTTGGAATCCACTGTCTACAGTACGATGTAATGCCCAAGAAAGCGCGTACTTCTCTCTGCGTTCTTGGCACATTCAATTTAGCTATTGCCTGAATTCTTTCTGGGGTCAGTTTCCTCCCCTCCTTCGATAAGAGATGACCTAAGTAGGTCACTTCTTGTCGGCAATATTGAAGCTTGGAAAGTGACACCTTGTGATGTAGATCACATAGATGACGCAGTAATTCCAACGTGGCCATTTTACATATTTTCTCAGTGTCCGCAGCTATGAGCAAATCGTCCACGTACTGTACGAGAGTGGAACCTTTGGGCAAAATCATTGTGTCAAGCTGACTTTTCAGAGCTTGACTGTATATTGAGGGGCTTTCACAGTAGCCTTGAGGAGCGCGTTTGAAGCGGAAGCTGCGACCACCTAAACTAAAGGAAAAAATATCCCTGCTTTCCTCAGCAATCGGGATACTGAAGAAAGCATTCTTCAGGTCAATCACCGAAAACCAGGATGCGGATGCTGGAATCATAGTCAATAATGTTGTAATGTCGGGGACAACTGGGAATTGTGGCACCACTATCTTATTTACTTCCCTAAGATCAATCACAAATCTATACACAGGTGGCTGAGAAGGGTCAGTTCGTTTTAAAACAGGCAGAACAGGACTATTGCAAACATTGCCTCGTGTTTCTTCAATTACGTCTTTCTCGATTAACTCGTAAACAATCGCTAGCAAAGCTTTTTCGCCTTCATTGGATATTCTGTATTGGGGAATTCGTGGCATTTTGACATTCGGTTTCAATGTTACAATATACGGTGGAATTTCTAAAAGACCTACATCATTCGGACCAGTAGCCCAAAGAATATCTGGAAGAAGTGCCAATTCTGCTGGAAGCGCATTTCTCGACAAATACATGGGAGAAACCACTTTCTTACCTAAAGTAAGTTGTACTCCTGAGGGAGAACAGTACAGAGTCGCATACAATCTTTTTAGCAAATCTAATCCTAGCAAATTTTCACCACAACCTGTTGTCAAAATAAGGGGTGCTTCGAATTCACAAGGACCAACAGAAAGAGATAAAGGGTCAGAAATCGGATTTCTAACCGGGGCGCCAGAAAAACCTACGGAAACGTTCATTTTGCCAGACAAAGGTGCGCCAGGGAGTTTGGAGTGCATAATCGAACTCTTTGTAGCACCAGTATCCAACAGAAAAGGTTCTGACACACCCGATGTAATCACCTCAACGTAAGGTCCACTCTGATCTACTGGAACTGAAACAACTCCCTCTCCTTGTCTAAGGCTGTCCTAGCAATCATTACTCTCCCACTGCTCATTTTCTGTGTAATACTCATCGACGTAGTATTGAGCTGCCCTGTCAGATACGTTATTTTGCTGGTCAAACCTGTTCATAGAGTTTTGTGGTGGAAGAGGATGTGCGTCCTGAGGGGCGTTTCCACGCCCTCTACCTCTAGGCGCTTGCTGACTACCACGACCTCTTACGCCAGAAAATCCATTTGCCCGTTGTGGCAGGGCAGGACAGTCATATTTGTAATGACCCTCTTGTTTGCAGTATAAACACTGGTTGGGACCTACGCGGTTTTGATTGTAATCGAATCTCTGCAAGTTTCTCTGAGGCTGCTGAAAAGTGTTCGGGTAGTTATTCTGACCATTATTATTTCTGTTACCACCACCACGTGGCGGATAGGCTTGCTGTAGCAAAACCTTTGTTTTGAGTTCTCTAGCTTTCTTCTCTACTTTATCTTTCTCATCCTTGTCTCTATTCTCGTAGTACTGTGCGGTAGCTAATATCTGGGCTGAAGATGAGACTGCCCAAGAACTTTCTGAATCTTTTAATTTCCTACACAAGTCTGGAAGTAGATTGTGCACAAATTTATCGACGAACAATCTCTGACCACCTTCTGTGGTCATATCTTGACCGCTGTGGTCAATGAATGTTTCTTCAAATCTGGTGAAGAAATCTGAAACAGTTTCTTCTTTCTTTTGCTTGCATGCAGATAACTTATCCCAATTTACGCGTATTGCAGGCATTATTGTTTTCATGTAATCTACTATCCTACCAGGTAGTTCCGCTATCAGGGGCTCAGGCTTGGCACCACCAACTTGTCGTGCATCTGCAGCAGTAATATTAGCCCACGTGTCACCTAATTCCTGGTCATGATCTACATGACGAATTTTTCCCCATAAAGGCTGTGGAACAACGTTCCCGAATAACATATCGATATCGGCCAAATTCATTATACATGACCCAGCAGTTTGCGATAATTCTTTATAGTACCCTGCAGGATTTTTACGCGGATCTGGTAGTGTTTGTTTGAGTGCTAAAACTTCAGCTCGCTTCCATGGAACATGTACCCATACGCGGTGAAAGTGCGGCAGGACAGGTGGGACAGCTGTCGCGTCACCCTCTCTCCATTGTGGGGGAACTTCTCTCATAGGGTATTGTCGTGCCTTTTTCCTACTAGATGCACTAAATTCCGATGGTGACCCAGAACTGCTTCCCTTACTTCGATATGATAATAGCATTTCAACTGCTTTTTCTACATCGGGACCTACAATCATACCCTCTCCAAACTTAAATCGTACACGACACATTTCTTGTGGGATGCATTCTTGATCATTGTCTTCTAAATCTTCGCCAAGAAAGACACACATTTGTTCGAACACATATCTCTGTGTCGCTGTTTCCCATTGATGGAAAACTTCCATGACAGACTGTAAATCATATTTTGCAGTGTCCATGACCCATTTCCGAGCTAAACCATTCAGGGAATCTCTCTCTTGATAATCAGGCAGTTGACTTCGCAACTGTCTTCTACTTATGTTAGGGGCCGCAGCAGGCGACCCAAAAAGGGGTAAAAGAAGATTAGTAACAGTGCTGGCCATTTTCTGCCGAAGGGAAGGTGAAACTGAAGGACAAACAGATGAAAAAACGGGGTGAGATAAGGCTGTGGTAGAGATGGCTGAAGAGGGATCAGTAATAATAGATGTGGTACTAGGCAAAATCGTAGAAAACACAGGAGAAACAGAAGTTGACGGTGGGCCTGAAGGAGGCTGCACCGAAGAAGTAGGAGCCAGCTGAAGAACAGCTGGTGGGTGCTGTGGAAGAGCCGGAGGCGCAGCTTGTGCAACTAAAGGTTGCGGGGGTGCTGTGGCATTCTGCGCATGGGGGGTGGTGAAGTTAATAATTGCGACATTAATTGGTCTTTTTCACGCTCTTTTGCTGTCCCTTGCTGAAGAGACGGCAAAACTGGATAACACTTATCTATTGCCATTTTACGTTGCCTGTGCAACTGCTCATTTATCTGCTCTTCCTCATTATCTTTAAACTGCACGGCAGCTTGCATTACTGAAAGTCCCCCTTCTCTCTTATTTTTCTTAGCTAATTTAATTTCTTTTTGTTTGGCTTCTTTTCGCCATAGGCGGAAAGAGTCAAACATCGCCGGCCGGGCTTTCTTTTTGAAGAGTTTAACTTCAAGGTTGTCTAATGTTTCAGAATCAAAGCTACCATATTGGGGCCATTTTAAAACACCATCTTTCCTAGTGTATTTAATCCATACCTCGTTGTAAACAATGGGGCCTACCCCATGTTTAACGTACAGCTCGTAAGTCGGAGTTCCAACTGGAGGAACCGGACATGAGTCCTCCAATCGGGAGTCCCTATTATTACTACCAAGACAAAGCCAATTCCCGAGTCTAAGACTAGGCATCCTCGCTCTCTAGTCTAGTTCCAAAACTTCAAAGGATTTATCGATTACGATATTTCTCGTGAATACACGAGTCCTTCGGTTATGGTGCTTGCAAGTACCAATAAAACCTTTATGTATCTCCAAGATACCACAAAGTAAGTCCAACTAAGGACTAGGAGACGCTCCACTTATACTTAACTGAAAAATATCGATGGCTTCACCAGAAGACTCGTCTCAGCGTTTCGCTCTACCGAAAATTTCAAGGGTCCAACATCAGGGCGATAGCCAGGGCAGCAGTCCTTGTAGCCGTCGGGAAGCGGGGAACCTCGTAGTAAAGACCTTCGGACCACGTCGACATGCAGGGGTCGATGAGGTGGTGGGCCCTCCTCCGGAATTTTCACACGAAGCTCCTCACGATCTTCAGGCTGATTGGTACCACTGGAATCGCCCCAAACGCTGGGCGCCAAATGAGGTACTGGGTTTTTAAGAACCGGTACCGAACCTACAGAACCGGTAACCCAGCGGTGCCAGGGGATCAACACCCAGAGACCTCGGGTTCTCCTGAGTCAGACCTACAGAAACTTCAGAGTCTTCCAGGTGAAGTCAAAGATTCGTTTATTGGCTGCAACCAAGGTGACAGGGTCCTAGAAGTACAATACCAGTATATTCAGGAGACTGCACACTTTCACAAAGTTAGGTTTCTCTTCTTATACACAATTTTCACCCTTGGGCAAAACATTCCTTGGATTCGCGGTATTTCATTTATGGTTACTGATTACAGAAGAAAAGCAGAGTCATGATGACATGTACATATTTCACGTCGTGCTGCTCATAACAAATCATCCGGCAAGGCCCAACATTTCATCAGATATCGCTGGACCCCTAATAAAAATGGTCACCTCCCCATCATAAAATAAGTGAGGAAAAGGAGTGGAGAAAGATGTGAGCGAGATATGGCAGGTGTGCGCGCTGAAATGGTTTTATGGCCGGTTGGGCCTAGATGCTATCTTGCTCGGCCACTGGGAGGGAACTGACCTAACGAGTTCGGCCTGGGGCAATGGTTCTAACTTGTACTGAGGTCAGGGAGAAGTCGATTAAGGAGTATGTGTCCTTGTGGAATCAAATTCAACTGGATTAAGGCCTATGTAGAGGGCAACATGCAGCTAAGGGTTTAGAAGGTAAATGACGATTTCGAGGTGAAATCGTCCCTCGAATATGCCGAAAATACATGTACTTGATGTACTCGTCATTCTCGGTCTTTTGATACCAAATTCGTCCTATTTCGACGAAGTTTTTATTCTCGAGTCCAATACTATAATATGAATCCAGATTTTTCAGAACCACAAGGGATGCGCTGTATTTACAACAATATGGTGCACCCCGTTGTCCATATTATCAAGAAAGGGTGCTACATTATCGTCGCTTTTATCAGCAGGAAACTGCCGCTTAAGCGGCGATAATGGGCTTAATAATATGCCCTTGTGAATTCCCATAGAAGCACAGGTTCTGGTGTTAACAAGGTTATCAAGTTTAATAAGGTTATCTAGCCCATTATCGCCGCTTTAGCGGCAGTTTCCTGCCGATAAAAGCGGCGATAATGTATCGCCCTTTCATGATAATTTGGCTGCTTGAGATTTCCCTAGCACTGGCGCTAAAATTGGTTGCCTAGCGTCAGCGCAGGCACCCTTGCACCAAAGTGCAAGAGTGCCTACGACACTACAGAGAGTGCTTTCTGCAGCATACACAGAAGTAGCATATCTTCACTATTTAATGAATGCTTATGTGCAGGAAGGGATACCTTCCTGACATAAACAATCATTAATGGTGTTTTGCTTTTTCTGTTCAGCACACATAGAAAAAGCAAAAACAAGGAGAAATACAAGTATTTCTCCTTGTTTCGCCGTTCTAATGCCTGCAATTGCATGGAGTCCGTTTTTGGCGCTGCCTAAAAGTTACACATCTTTACAATATTGCTTCCCCATACATTAATGGTATTGTTAGATTTATTTCCTTTTATGTGTAATGCCCAATTTCTGATCACCTGATGAATTAAACAAAGGCATATGCAGCCAAAGGATATTTTAATAAAGCGTGATTTTTTTAAACTTGTTTTGGACCACTCCCAAAGAGGGCTAAATCGTTTGTCCAAGGGAGTAACATCACTGCATGAAGTGCAGCACTAAGAACAGAGTGCAAGTTGACTAGGAAACTGATAATTGTATTCTGAATAGCACATATTTAAAAGAAGAAACCTCTCTTGAAGAGGCTTTTGATGTAACTAAGAATGTTGTTCAATTGATGGCTGTGTTGTCTTTGTAGCCGATATTCGTAAGGATTAAAAATACACATTGACCCAGGGCAGAATTATGTTGGTAGTTCTGGTCTACTTTTGTCAGCATTCTTGCATTTAATTGGAAGGAAACTGAGAGCATATTTACAAGCCGCTACCAGAATGTCACTTTTTTGACATCTTGGTGGTGATTCGGGCTTCACCTTATTTACACGGCAGTGCGAAGACACTTAACATGGCTAAAGCTGCCTTGTAAATAAGGCACCCTTTCACGCTATAATTAGTGTGAAAGGAGTGGGCAATGGGTGCCACAACACCCATTGATTTGGATGCTGCACCATATTTACAATGGTGGCGTAAATATGGGGCAGTGCAAAATGACAAGTTGCAACTTCTATGTGTGCTGCACAAGCAGCACACATAGAAGTTACAAATTGCCCATTAAGATTGTTGACGTGCAAGAAGGTACACCTTCCTGCACATAAACAATTGTTTCCCCTAACAAAGGCAACCTTGCACTAAGGTACAAGGGTGCCTGCATTGGCGCTAGACAGCTGAACTTAGTGCCAGTGCAGTGGGAAATGCAGGGCACCATATTGTTGTAAATACGGTCCATCCCTGTGTTTCAGAAGTGGCGGAGTGCGGCATTAAGTCCAAAAGTCTATCAGTGTGATCCGTCACTTCATTGCAAATATCCCCCTTGGTTCCTTCAAAACAACCTCATAAGATCATAATAGATGAGTTGCATTTTGAAGTGTGTTGGTGTAACCACATTAGCAGGACATTTCATCAAAAATATAATGTTTAAAATACGAGTTTGTTTTTCGGAAGAGATTGATATTATTCCCTGTTTTTTACTTATAAGTTTAATGAGATATCACAATATATTGAGTTCCCCATAAAACTTCAATACTTATGTACCCTTTTCCCTGCTGCTATAACACCCAGATTTCACTAAACCAAAACTGGCTACCACGGTCTGTAACCAGAGACTTAAATGCATCTGACAACCACAACTTCCTGTCAGGTGCAGCTTAAGCCAACTTTTTTCATTATACTTGTTAAGTATCTCAACCAAAGGTTATCATACCTATGTTGTGTAAATACCATGTTCTGACTGATCAGAGCACTGCCATCTATGTTTCAATTCTGGCGAATTGAGTGTGGCCTTCGAGGTTTTTGGAGGCTATGGACCAAGTGACAGCTGCCTTACAGGGTGTGGAGTGGAGTTGCCGCTGTGGCACTCAGTTGAAGTAACTGATCCTTAGCCCAGCAGCACCTAATTTGAGTCTTTAACTTGGCAAAGTATTTTGCTCTGCAAGAACTCTCAAATCGGACGTTTTCTCTTGAAAGTCAAAGTAACAATGGCCTGTTGCTCAGACAACTTTCTCTTTGGGTGCGGTTATGGGTTATAAAACAATGTCCTTACTCAGGAACACCATGTCTTTAGTAGAGGTACAAGGACCAAGTGACAGTTGCTCCCCCTTATGTAAAGCAGCAGAACCACCACTCATTGTCCACTACTTTAGCCCTAAGGTGAATTGGCCCTTGGGTCAGCGGTTTCCTATGGTGGAGCCAACTTAGACTCTATAGGAAGCAAACCAGTGGCACCCCCACCTCTAAACGTGCAGGGTGAACTAGAAAGTTTGGCTGAAAAGTGCATCAGTCAAATTCCTTTTCCACCCTTGAGTGTGCCCACGTTTAATCAACAAACTCTGTACAGCTGTTTAAAGTATGTCTTATTGCATTCTAGTGAAGATCTAGCAGTCAGACATTACATCCTAGCATCTGGCTGCTTGTTTGATTTGGCTAATGTTACAAATGGGATTTCTGGTTGGCTAGGATATACATCTAAGCCAGGCAGAACCCACCACTCTTGTCAGGGTAAGGGAGTTGCACACCCAGGATAACCCCTGCTCACCCCGTTGGTAGCTTGGCAAAGTAGTCAGGCTTATCCCAGAGGCAATGTGTAAAGCACTTGCTCAACACACACACACACATACTAGTGACACACTAGGCACACCACAAAAAAAGACTCCACACAACGTTATATCAAAAGTATCCTTTGTATTGTACTTAAACACACATTAGACCACAATCACATAATCACTGCACCACTAGACGCTTGCCCTAAGACCCGTTTTGCGAGTCTTTAATAGCGATTCATAAGGAATCGCTATTAAGGACTTGCAAAACGGGATTCATGTAGGAATTGCAAAAAATATTGCGATTCCTACATCTTCCTTAATTTGCGATAAGCAAATTGCTAATCGCAAATAAGGATGACATTTCAAGGGTGCAGGGGTGTCCAAAGGACACCCTGTAGCACCCCTGAAATGAAAATTTACACATGTGTTGCGCACACACATGTCCAAAGGACATGTGTGTGTGTAACATGCAACTTAGAAAAATGCACTGAAGTGCATTTTTCTAAGTTTTCGCTATTTACCACGAAGTTTCAATTCGTGGTAAATAGCGGCCAAAAATTGCGAATTCGCAAATTAAAAATGGTTAATGAATTGCATTTAAGGAATCTCAAATAGAGATTCCTTAAATGCAATTCCTCGCAAATATGCGATTTCGCAATTAGCGATTTTTGCATTTGGGATGATGAATCCCAAATGCAAAAATTGCACTCGCAAAGGGCCAGATTCTGAGAATCTGGCCCTTTGCAAGCCGATTTTTCTTTCATGAATCTACTTGATAGTACATATAGACCACATTCACATAAATCAATAGTCACTTTGCCAACGAGGCAGTTGCCATATGTACACAGGTCATAAATCACTTTGTCATCTAAGCGATAGTCACAATATTTGGTGCAATAGCAAATACTTAGCAGTTGCACATGTCATGAAAGCATTAGGCATAGCGTCAGTGAGTCAGTCATACCTAACTCACCCAACGTCCCCATGAAAATTTAGGGTGCAACTTCTCTGCACTCCGATGACAATTTCTTCTGTACTGCGGGATACACATGCAGAATTTTGAAGGTACAAGGAGAAAACCTTGTGATCTCCACAATGAGGAATGCACTTACATCCGACTCGCTTCAGGCACCTTCAGGGAATGCGGGCAGTTTCTAGGGGGGAGGGGCCCCATCAAGATTCCAATAGCCATGTTCCCACACTGAACAAGTGCCCCCAAGGTATGCATTCTAGTAGCTGCCCACAACCGTGCTGGGCAGCTGCAAGGAAATGTCGGGGCTTAATTCCCCTCCAGGGTATGCCACTGGGGAGGCTTCACTGGGTCCTCTCCTCTTTGCATCCAGTCCCCACACGGCTGCCCATGAGACCACGGCGAAGCCAGAATGAAGTCGGGCAGCCCAGCCCCAGTTGTGGCTGCATTTGCTGGTCCTGAGCCCTCGCAATGCTCAGGTCTCACCTTCTAGCTGCGGCCTCCTTCCCTGTACCCCAGGAATTGGGCGGGGGCTGCACTCCTTCTTTCCGTAGTTTCCCATCCCCCAATGGGCACATGCACAGGAGGTTAGCGAGGGGTAAGCACTTCCACATTCCAGCTCTCCCCTCTGGTGGCAATCTCCCGCACCTGCCCTGCGCCTCACCGGACAAACTCCATACACCGGCTGCATGGAAGGGGGTGAGCATTTTCTTCATTACCTCCTCCCTCCCTTGGCTAGAAGTACAAGGAAGGAGCAGCCCTACTCGGGCTCGGGTGAGCCACCACTAGGACTGGTTAATTTTGCTCTCACCGCGCAGTATAGCATTTATCAGCTCTCACTATGTGCAGGACTTGTGGCAAGAAGGGATGTATGACGGTACAACGCGTGCTTTCACAACGCGTACTGTTACCACGCAGGCTTTACAACACAAGTCGTTACAACGACTTGCGTTGGGGGGCGCTGGATAGTGAATAGTTTAATTTACTATTCCAACTCCAGTCCCCGTGGATAGTAGGGAAGGTATTGGATAGTAAATTAAACTATTCCCTATCCTACAGCGCCATCCAGCGCAAGTCTTTGTAACGACTTGCTTTGTAAAACCTGCGTGGTAATGATACCGCGTTGTGAAGGTTTCGTTATAAAGATGTTTCCCGGCAAGAAGCGTTCCTAACTCACTTTTGTTGAAATAATCAAATAAGGTCAAGAACCTAGCACTCACCATGCACTTACTTCTTTAGACAGAGTAATTGAAGGAGGGAAGTGCTCTCCACCCACTCTCCCTCAGGAACCATGTGCTAGGCTGGGGAAACACACAGCTTCTGCAGACTTTTGTTCTTCAGAAGAAACAACAACAAAAAAAGGTAAGGAACAGTCCAGTCCTTCTCCTGAATCCTTTTGTATCCCTGAGACTTCCAACAGGAGGCCAGCACACGTCATTCCTTTTACTCAACCATAGAAAGAAGCAGCAACTGCAGGCCAACCCACCCCTTGCTCAGAGAAGGAGGCACTCCTCACACAGTCCTTCCACTCTTCTTCTTGGCAGGGTCCTCTTGTTCCTTGAAGTAATCCAAAGTCCTGGGGTTGTAGGTGTAATACTTATATCCCAAAATGTCTTTGTTCTCCGTGTGGCAAGGGTCTCTGAACCCAGTCCAAACCAGTTCTGCCCTCAGTGGTGCAGCATGACCACAGGGGGCAAAGACGGCATTGTGCAAAAGGAGAAACAGGCTATTCAGGTGCAATCTCAACTCCACCCACCACTTTAAATGCAGACCATTTCTATTCAGGCCTGTAATGAGTCACCCAGGCAAGAGCAGGGCACACCTCAATGACTCCAGTGATTGTCTAGAGTGAATGCACATCTCAGCTCCTGTCACGCCACACACCAGACGCTGAATACACAAATAGCCAGAGGCACACAGAATGGTAAAGTAAACAAATGCTCACTTTCTAAAAGTGTCATTTTCAAACACAGTATTTAAAAAACACCTTTACTAAAAGGTCTGTTTAGAAATTCTGAGTTCAGAGAGTCCAAGCTCCATTTTTCGATCGTGTCCCTATGGAAAGTTACAGAAGTAAAAATGGTAAAGTGCAACCCCAATGATAAGACTATGGGACAGATAGCCTTTTAACACTGAAAAATGAAATACATAGTATTTTACTATCAGGACATGTCACACATGTCGTGACCCGACAGTATAGCGCTAAGACCCTGTGGGTCCTGAAGCAAGGGGACAGGTCACCGGACACCACATCCAGTCAAGGGGGCGGAGGGAACGAGCACAGTGACCAGGACAAGGAGGCAGGAAGGACGTGCCGATCATCCGCTGTGCACATGAGAAATAAATATATGAACCACCAACCTGAGTGATGTGTATGGTATCATCCCCGGGCGAGTAGCAGAACACCACAACTGGTGACGAAGGCTAAGTGACGAATCGACGCGTGGATCGACGCGTGTTCATCAACTGCCACTGAGGAAATAACCAGGATCCCACCCTGGATGTGCAGGAAGAAGGAAATAAAGAAATATAACGGCGCAGCGACGCGGGAGCCCACCTCGACTGCCACGGAGAAACATCCGTCTGAACGCGGTAAGGGCTAGGATCCAGCGCGCGAATTCAAAGAAATTGGCGCGAGCTCTCACGAGAGTCTCGGCGGCCATTTTAGGGTCAGGCAGATTGAGCCAATCAGCAACCAGAACAGGATAGGCGGCCATTTTGAAGACAGGCGAGCGAGAATTGATCCCGAAGTCTCGTGGGAACATCGGCGGCCATCTTTGAATCAGGCAAAAGAGCCAATCAGTAAGAACAGCCGAGCGGCCATTTTAAGGTCAGGCTAGGTCGAAAAAATAGCCAAATAGGGCGAAAAGGAGCAAAGAAAGCCAGAAATAAGACGGGAAAAGGGCAAAAACAAAGAAGAAAAGCAGAGAAAGAAGGATAAAGAGCCCGCAAGTGGAAATAATAAGAATAAATAAAACTAAAAAAGAAAATAAAGGAGAAACAAAAAACAAAGTGCAAACAAAGCACAAAACAGAAAGGGAAAGAAGAAACAAAGGGCATAAAAGTGAGATAACAAAGGAAACACAAAACAAAGCATAAATAAAGAGAAAAGGAACATGGCTGAGACAAGACCAAGCGCATAGTATCGCAGACCACTCCCATTTAATGTACCGGAGCCACAAGTGGGAATAGGATGGGAACGTTGGATCACTAAGTTTGAGAGATACATGGAAGCCACGGATGTGGTAGAAGCCAAACAACTAGGACTGTTCCTAAACCTTGTGGGGGATGAGGTAGATGAACTCCTAGTAACTCTGCCAGCAAGCGAAACAGGCACATACCAAACACTAATCAAGTGCCTAACGAATAAATTTGATCCCCAGAGAAATATTGACTTTGAAAGGTACAGCTTCAACATAGCATTTCAACAGCCTGATGAGTCACTGGATGATTTCGCAACTAGGCTGAGGAAGTTAGTCACCCACTGTGAGTTTAATATGTATGACAATGAGCAGGCAATACGCTTAAGAATCATAGAAGGATGTCGAGACACTGACTTTCGCACAAGAATACTAAAAGAGCTGACAACACTAGAAAAGATCTTGGAACTGGCAAGAGCAGAAGCAAGAGCAATGGCACATGCAAGACAAATGGAACGACAGGTTGAACAAGCTCACCGAATAACAGACAATGGTCGAGCAGGACACTGGAAGAGAGGGTCGAATGAACAAACGACGAAGAAACAACAAGGATCACAGTTCTACAGATGCGGTCTGGAATTTCCGCACCGAGGTGCATGTCCAGCATTTGGTCAAACGTGTCGAAAATGCAACAGAAGCAATCATTTTGCCAGCATGTGCCAAGGCATGCAGTTAAAAAATGAAAGAGGTCGACCAGGGAGACCACGAATGACGACGAACCGGCATGTAAGGCACATGGAAACGACAACCAGGAGCTCTTCGCTAGAGTCAGGAGGGGATGAAGAAGAAGAAGAAAAAGTAGAGCGGCTATACCTCATGTCCACAATTGAAGAAAAGAGTGAAGAAAGCATACGTCTGGTAGACAAGAAGACAATACAGAAGACAGAATCCGTGACCATAGATGTAGGGCCTCATCAAGCGGAATTCATACTGGACAATGGCGCCACGTGCAACATAATGTGCGCCACAGAATATGAGAAAATGAAAAGGGAACCACCCCTGCAACCGTCCAGAGTAGAAGTGTTCACCTGGGGTGCAAAAAGACCAGTAACAAACCTGGGAAAATTTACAGACACTTTGACGTATAAGAACAGAACAATAACTGAGGAGATTCATGTGCTAAGAGGGGACATCCCAGCACCTTGCTTACTCAGCAACGTCACTGCACAAGTAATGGGTGTGCTTGAGATGACCTATCACATGTCCGACAAAGGAAACATCCTAAGAGAATCTCCAAAATTAATAAAAGGACTAGGAAAGCTGAAAGGGCGACAGATCACACTACACATTAACGAAGCAGTCAGGCCTGTTGCTCAGCATCATAGACGTGTACCGATACACCTACAACCGCAAGTGGAAAAAGAAATCAAGTCATTGTTGGATCAAGACATCATTGAGCCGGCAGAAGGACCAACACCCTGGGTGTCACCAATAGTAGCCGTGCCAAAGAAAGACACATCGCAGATCAGAATATGTGTTGACATGAGGATCCCGAACACAGCCATCGAAAGAGAGCGACATCCTGGGCCTCATTTGGATGACATGATCAGCTGCCTGACGGGAACGAGATGATTCTCCAAGCTGGACCTGTGTAAGGGATATCATCAGCTAGAACTAGATCCACAGTCGAGATATATAACGACATTCTCGACACACCTAGGATTGTTCCGCTACCAGCGCTTGAGTTTCGGGATCTCATCAGCCGCTGAAATTTTCCAAGAGACCATCAGGCAAATAAGTAGACCAATCAAGAACAGTCTCAACTATAGTGACGACATTCTAGTATTCGGCAAGTCAGATAAAGAACACGACAGAGCACTGAGAGAAGTATGCTCGCGACTGGAGGAAGTCGGACTAACATTAAACGAAAAAAAATGCGAACTTGGACGAGAAGGGTTGGTGTTCTTCGGACACATCTTCTCGAAAAAAGGAATGAGGCCGGATCGCAGCAAGGTGGACACCCTGGAAAAGGCGAAACAGCCCAGTGACGTAGCAGAAGTACGATCATTTCTCGGCCTTGCCAGCTATTGTGCACGGTACATCAAAGACTTTGCGACAGTGAGTGCACCACTGCAAGAGCTGACGAAGCAGGGACAAACATTTGTATGGACAACAGAATGCAGCAAGGCTTTCGAAGTGATAAGGGCGTCAGTGACAGCTGTAGATCACCTGGCGTACTTTGACCCGAGTCTATGCACGGAGCTCACTGTGGATGCAAGCCCACTAGGATTGGGCGCGATATTGGCACAACACAAACAAGGAAAGGAATCACCAAGATGTATTGTGGCTTACGGGAGCAAAAGCCTGTCAGACATTGAGAGAGCATACTCTCAACCGGAAAAAGAGAGTCTGGCGGTTGTGTGGGCATCTGAACACTACCACATGTTTATCTACGGGAAGCCCTTCACGATAGTAACAGACCACCAGGCATTATTAACAATCTATGGCAATCCAAACGCCAAGATACCGCCCCGGATAGAACAGTGGGGAATACGGTTGATGGACTACAACTTTAAAATAATTCACAAACCCGGAAAAGAACACAATCCAGCCAACTACATGTCACGACACCCGTTGCCCCACAAAGAGGACACCACGACCATGGTGGAAGAGTATCTCAACTTCATCCTAAAGCAAAACACACCGACGTCGATAACAATATCAGAGCTAGAGCAAGAAACAAAGCGAGATCCCACCATGCAAGCAATCAGAAACGTGGTGAGGCAACAAAGATGGAGACACATAAACAATAACAATGCCACGGAAGAAGGAATCTTCAAAGAAGAACTACTAGTGTTCCAAAAAATAGATGAAGAACTATCAGAAACAGAAAATGGCATCCTGATGAGAGGAGCACGGATAGTAATCCCTTACAGACTAAGAAAGAGAACAATAGAGCTGGCCCATGAGTCGCACCGAGGCATCATAGCAACAAAAAAGATGCTGCGGGAAAAGGTGTGGTTCCCAGGACTCGATGGCATGGTGGAAGAAGCAATAACACGCTGTCACGTCTGTCAAGTGACAGGACCACCATCAAAGCCAGCACCACTACAAATGTCGGAACTGCCAAAAGCAGTGTGGACAGAGCTAGCGGCGGATTTTTATGGACCTTTGGAAACTGGAAACTACCTGCTGGTTGTCATTGACGAATACTCGAGGTTCCCGATAGTGAGACAGGTATCGTCAACATCAGCAAATGCCACTTTACCTGTGCTAGATGACATATTCGCTGCCTGGGGCTCAACACAGACACTCAAAACGGACAATGGCCCGCCGTTCTCCGGAGAAGAATTTTGCCGTTTCATGGACTACCTTGCAATAAAACATCGGAAAATAAACGCCCCTGTGGTCACAGGCTAATGGGATGGCAGAGCATTTTATGGGGACTATCAAGAAAGCCATCCAAAGGGCCAAGTTGGCACAGATATCGGCTGGACAAGCACTGTGCCAGGTGTTGAGGGACTACAGGAATATCCCTCACAGCTCCACAGGTCGATGCCCGGCTGAACTGGTACTAAGTCGATCAAGCAAAACAAGACTACCACAAATGGAAGCAAAGATGAGTGCAGACCGAAGTGACGTTGCAAGAAGAGATCGGGAGGCAAAAGAAAAAATTAAAGGGTATGCGGATCACCGGAGACATGCATCTGAACCAAAACTGAACGAAGGAGACCTGGTGGTGGTGCGACAGAAACAACACAGGAAGTCCGACAGCCCATTCTCCAAAGAACCACTGACGGTGACAAAAGTGAAAGGATCAATGATAATGGCAGCCTCCGAACAACAACGAATCACAAGGAACAGCTCACACTTCAAGGAGCTGAAGACGGAAGAAGAAGAAATGGCAGCACAACCAGCGGCGGCCCTGAAGGAGGAGTTATTTACAACAAGGGGTGGTGATGGACAGAGTCTCTGAATTAAGCACAATACTCTCACCCAGTCAAGAGATCAGGGCTAGATCCAACACCGTTTTTTAGCTCATTGCACCATCCCAGTTTCAGAACCTGGCTGTATGCAAATTAGTCTGTCCCTGGCCCAGTGCATCATGGGAACAGGGCAGACCAGACTACAAAAGCCAATTCTTACACTGGGAAGGAAACAAGCTTCCGGGATGGAGGAGGGCAGAGGACAAAGAAATGACGTAGAAACAAGACCAAGAAGAACATGCAAGAAACCGCAGAGACTAATTGAAGCGATGTAGAGCGACAAGTTTCTCTCTCTCTCTCTCTCTCTCTCTCTCTCTCTCTCTCTCTCCTCTCTCTCTCTCTCTCTCTCTCACTCTCTCTCTAAGTGAGTACTATCAGTGATGGGCGACAGTGATTGTGGAAATGTATCATGAACATTTGTTTGTAACAATGGGGGAGATGTGGTGACCCAACAGTATAGCGCTAAGACCCTGTGGGTCCTGAAGCAAGGGGACAGGTCACCGGACACCACATCCGGTCAAGGGGGCGGAGGGGAAGAGCAGAGTGACCAGGACAAGGAGGCAGGAAGGACGTGCCGATCATCCCCTGTGCACATGAGAAATAAATATATGAACCACCAACCTGAGTGATGTGTATGGTATCATCCCCGGGCGAGTAGCAGAGCACCACAATACACACCAGTACATGTCCTACCTTTTACAGACACTGCAACCTGCCCAGTGGGGTATGTTGGGCCTACCTTAGGGGTGCCTTACATGTAAGGAAAGGAAAGGAAAGGTTTGGGCCTGGCAAGTGCGTGCAGTTGCCAGGACAACATGGCAGTTCACAACTGCAGTACAGACACTACATTGGTAGGTCTGCGATACATTTACAGGGCTACTCATGTTGGTGGCACAACCAGTGCTGCAAACCCACTAGTAGCATTTGATTTACAGGCCCTGGCACACACTGTGCACTTTACTATGGACCAGTAAATCAAATATGCCAATCATGGATAACCAATCATATCATAATTTATAATAAAAAAAGAGCATATGCACTTTAGCACTGATCAGCAGTGGTAAAGTGCCATGAAACAGGGTCAGGAAAATAGGAGGCAAAAGGCAAAAAGTTTAGGGATACTCTTGTCAAAAGGGCCAGGTCTAACAGTTACATAAAGCAGATCAAAGGTATAGTGTTGCATTATATACTATGCATGCAGGGGCTTATTTATAAGCCCCTTGTGCCACCAGTGGATTAATTTGTGACTACCGGCAGCAAATTTTGCTGCCCCATATTTACAAGGACATGTAAAGCCATTCTGCATGGCTTATCATGTCCTTGTAAATGCGGCCCCTTGTTACGCAGCACTTTGTGTGAAAGGGGCATGCCATAGGTGTTGCGGTGGGTGTTCCCACGTAACACCCTTGGCTTCTGCCACATTCTCAGATTTACAACCTTTAGTAAGCCTGGGAAGGCATCAGAATGCTACGCCTCCCCAGGAAAGGCATAGGGAGGCGCAACAAGGAGAAATGTTTTCATCTCTCCTCGTTTTTTCAACTTTCTATGCATGCTACATTCTGCAATAAACACAGAAAAAGGAAATCACCTCTTGTGATTGTTTTTGTGCAGGAAGTTGACCAATCCTGCAAAAAAACAATCTCCCCCACAACGCAGGTACCCTTGCACAATGTTGCAAGGGTACCTGCGTTATGGCATGGCAGCCAATTGTGCACCAGCACAGGGGAGAGCAAAGCGATCCATTATATCGTTGTAGATATGATACATCCCTGTGCTTTGAAAGTATCTACATGATATCAAAGTGTAAATTATGGTATTCCGCTAAAACAGATGTATAATATGAGGAACGATAGGTAGTACCATATCTCCTTTCTGTTCCTTTTAGCTGGCCTTTTTTTAATATATATGGTCTTAATGATGATGCGCTATAGCCTGTTTTTTCTCTTATTTTTCTTTTTTAGAGGAAGTACAGCTGCATTAATATGTTTTACTATAGTAGAGAAAAATCAAGGCTATGTAGATAACAGTGCACGGGTGGGGAACATTTTGTGGGGGAGGGGAGGCAGTCTGTGTTGGGGCAGGGCTTTCCAGCAACCAAGACCTATGGGTCTTGCAGCCTCTTTTTTGGGTGAATAGGGGTTGTCCCTGCTAGCATATGGAACAGGGGGTGGGAAGGTGGGAAGGTGGGGATTCGATGGGACATTCATGGGATGGTTGCTGGGATGTATGTTGATACATCGGGCACCATACCATCGCGTGCATTTACCACGCGTCTATTACATTGCAAAGTCCACCACATCGTAAACTGTAACATCGCAGGCTGTTGCAATGCCAATGCGTTGACTGCTATTGACCAGTACATAACTTCACAGACCATGAAATCGCATGTCCTGACAACGCGTTTTTTGTGTCCTCGTGCAAAAATACTGTGGTCGTAATATTTTCTACCACATCACGATATTGTGGTAGTAGACATTCTGGCTACGATATTATGTTTATTAACGCATTTTTCCAACATACAGCTCCAATATATGTAGTGCTACGCAGACATGTTTGTTAATTATATCTATAAACCCAATTTCTCCCAAAAGGTAACTTTCCTTTACAATCATTCCCAACGGTTCATGCTATATATACCTAATCACTAACACAGCCATCAAACTCATTTCAAATGTTTCACTGGAGCACATTGATCAAAGATCATGTAGGGTACATTCAAATGAAGTGAAACCTAAGAAAAAGGCTGCAGTTTCATGAATATTTCCCTCCCCTGAAAGAATATTACGGCCCAAAAAATGTAGGAAAGCAATGACATCTTGGCACGGAAGGGTTAAGAGACAGTGCAGCTTACTTTAACTGGAGAAGAGATGGAGCGCGGCTCTGCTGGCTGTTCCTCGTCTTCAGCCGAGGTTGGCATGGCGGGTGGGGTGCACTGTGCAGTACAGAGAACTGCAAACTGTCCTGAGGTCCCCATGCACTGCTGGGAGCGGCCGCTTCTAGTCAACCCCAAATCACAGTACAGAAAAGCCTCCTCAGGTCCTCAGACTGCAGAAAATGCCAGAAACACAAAGTACATTTGTTTCAAAATATGTGTGCAAACACAGGGATCACTTAACAAAGCCAAACTGGATTAAAGTTTCAAATGAAAAATGGGTTGTCTTATTTTTATTTACGAACTAAAGGCCAGATGTAGGTCGCCCAATACCGGTCAGTAAAGGCTGAAATTACCGAATTTCGTCCGCTACCGACCGTTATTTGGCATTTGGCATGTAAGTGGCAGTTTTGTAGGATTCTGTATTTTACAGAATCGGTAACTTAAGGAATCGGTAAATTACCAAATTCTTAACATACCGATTTGGTAAATTACCGAATCCGTAATGTATAGGGCACTCAAGTGAGTGCCTTCCTCAGTTAAGGATTCGTTATTTACCACCAACTACAAGTTGGTGGTAAATAACGAAAACCTTTGAAAAAGCAATTTTTTGCTTTTCCAACACTGCCATGTGGCAGACCACATGTGCACCCATGCACTATTCAGGGGTGCAACATGGTGTCAAAGTGACACCCTGCCACCCTTGAATGTGTTCCCCATTTTACCGAATTGGTATTTACCAATTCAGTAATTCTCATTCATTCCTATGCCATAGGAATGAATGGGAATTACCGATTCAGTAAATACCGATTCGGTAAAGAGCGAATTTTACCGATTCTGTAAAATTTACCTAAAAATTACCTACATACTATTTACCTTTTCTTAAATACCGAATCGGTAAAATTCGATATTTAAGAATCTGTAAATAGTATTTACCTACATCTGGCCCTAGATCAGTTACTGTAAAGTAATAGCATGTAATGAACAGTCTGTTTCTTTGTTGTTGTTTCATTACCTCTGAGCGTGTATCCATTACATCAGCATTCTTTCTAAAAATGTTCATAGCACTGGAGGGGTGCAAGTGGGGAATTGGCCTTGATCCTGTTTTTTGGGGAAAAGGAATACTGCAAGCAGCAGCAACTATAGGTGGCTTGTCCGTCCTTTCCCTTCACCCACCCACCCTTTCATCCATCCACCCTTTCATCCATTCATCCACCCAGCCTTTCATCCATCCACCCTTTCATCCATCCATTCATCCACCCAGCCTTTCATCCATCCATCCACTAACCCTTAGCCCACCCACCCTTTCATCCATCCATTCATGCACCCACCCTTTCATCCACCCAGCAAGTCATCCTTCATCCATCCTGCCTTTCATCCATCCATTCATTCAGCAAGCCATCCTTCATCCATCCACCCTTTCATCCATCCATTCATCCACTCAGCCTTTCATCCATACATTCATCCACCCACCCTTTCATCCACCCAGCGATCCATCCTTCATCCATCCACCCTTTCATTCATCCATTCATCCAGCAAGCCATCCTTCATCCATCCACCCTTTCATCCAACCATTCATCCACCCACCCTTTCATCCATGCAGCAAGCCATCCTTCATCTATCCACGCTTTCATAAATCCATTCATCCAGCAAGCCATCCTTCATCCATTCACTATTTCATCCATCCATTCATGCACCCACCCTTTCATCCACCCAGCAAGTCATCCTTCATCCATCCTGCCTTTCATCCATCCATTCATTCAGCAAGCCATCCTTCATCCACCCACCCTTTCATCCATCCATTCATCCACCCACCCTTTCATCCATCCATCCACCCACTCTTTCATCCATCCAATCATCCACCCAGCTTTTCACCCGTCCATCCATACATTCTTCATCCATCCACCCTTTCACCCATCCATCCACCCATCATTTATCCACCCACCCATCATTTATCCATCCAACCATCATCCATCCACCCATTGATAATACAATAACAACATCGTGCAACTGTATTAATGACTGTATTATTTAACTTTTAATCTACAAGTGTGCTGAATAGCAAGCATTGATGACATTACGGCAATGACTGTAATAATTAACTTTTAATGACATCGCGCTTACAATGCAGACTGTATTTGGAGCGTTTTCAGTCAATTAACTTGTAATGTACACGTGTGCCGAATAGCAAGCAATGATGACATTGCGACAATAGCTGTATTAATTAACTTTTAATGACATTGCACTTATAATGCATTTTCCCTACAATGCAAGCAATGATGACATCAACACTGTTTTTGGAGCTTACAATGCACACTGTATTTGGAGCGTGTGCAGTCAATCGCGCGTGACTGTATTAATACAATGCACTTTCCCTACAATGCAAGCAATGATGACATCAACACTGTATTTGGAGCGTTTGAACATCGTAATGTTGCGTAATACAATCCACTTTCCCTGCGCATGACAGTATTACTTGACTTTCCCGTCTTTGCATTAACGTTTACATCGTTTACATCGCAATGTTGCGTTTACATTATAAAGTTGCGTAGTTGTGGCTTACATTGCTATGCCTTACGATGTAAACGTTTACGTGTTGCTGTGCCTTACGATCTAAATGTTAATGTGATCTTCTAAATGCGTTGTAATGTCCTCGCGAACTGATAACTTCGTTGTGATGGGTGTTTGCCGGGTGGCTGCTAAAGTGGCACAGGGTGTGGGGAAAAGTGGGATAAATGGGATAAAAAAGCTAATATGTATTTGTTTGCAAAGTAAAAGAAGCAAGTCATTAATATCTTGGAAGAAAGAGATTTGTTGGTCTTCGCCTCACTGTTTGAAGAAGAAGATTTAAGATGAGTATGTTTTCAATTTGTTCATTTAACGTTCGGGGGCTGAATGAGAGAACAAATGCGGCAAAGGGTAGCACAAGAAATTAAAAATATGAACCCGGATGTGATTTGTGTCCAAGAAACACATATCCCTTGGTCTAAGCGGAAGGTCTTAGTAGACTTAGGGTATAAGCTATTGGCTTGCACCTCACAGGGGACTACAACTAGTGGAGTAACAATACTTGCTAAAACACAAAATTTAACAATAGGAAAAAGGCGTGTGGATAAATATGGGCGATGGGTAATTGTGGAGTGCAGTTTGGCTAACAAAAAATTTACAATCTGCTCGGTATATGGTTCCAATCACGATGAGGCCCAGATAATTGATTACTTAAACACAGAGTTAGCTTCCTGGGCATCCCCTTTGATCCTATGTGGGGATCCTAATATTCAGCTGGCAGAAATCAGTCAGTCAGTCAGTCAGTCAGTCAGTCAAAAGTACTTTATTCGGTTCACAGCAGAAACCATAAAAGTATACTAAACATCAAAAGTCAAGACCACAATCACATACTAGAAAAAAAAAGAGGAAAAATTGTGCAAATTAGCAATCCATACAGTACATTATCATAGTTAAAAAACATACACTAACAATATACGCAAGGGAAAATTTAATTATATCTGCAAATATCATATAAAAAGGCCATTATGAGAAGAAGAACATTTAAAAAAAAAAAAAAAAGCGCTCAGTCACAATTCAGCGATTCACCTCCGCTGTGTTCAATAGGTCCACTTAATCTTCCTCTTAAGCCTAATAGCTATTGTCAAAAAGTTTGCTATGTTAAAAATCTCCCATACATTCGACAGCAGCTGCAAATACAAAAGGGCAGGTTTAACTTGTCTAAAGCCCTTGTCTTTAATAAGAGGAATAATGAACCTTTTGCGGCTAGGGCGAAAATGATCACAGAAGAAAATAAAGTGCACAGTGTCCATGATGGAAAATCCATCACACAAACAGATCTCCAGGCCTTTCGCCTTGGTCCAACCCGGACGATTTGTAAGAAGAAGATGGAATGTGTTCAATCTGAACTTTGTCAATAAGAATCGATGATTAGTATTATTAACGATTCTTAAATAGGGTTCTATTTCTCTTGAGGTTATTAACAGCTGATGAGCCCTTACAGTTGGTTTACCCAGCTCCTTGTCCTCTCTGGCCAGGCATACCATCAGCTTATGTTTGTCTTTCACCCATTTCACATCCCCCTTCAGTAGTTTATTTGGCAGTTCAAACAATTCCGGGCGGCCCAATGTTACTGCTAGTTTTTAACATAATTCAGCCAGGGGATAGAGTTGCCATGCTCAAGGGCTAGGCAATCCCTGAGAATTTCATGATTCAACTCCAATTCGTGGTTCAGCCAAATTGAGATCCATTTTAATAGCGGGGCTATGGCTATACGATCTTCTAAGTATTCTACCCCACACTCTTGGTGAGCGATGTAACCGGAGGTTGACTGGGGGACGGATAAGATTGATTTCAAGAACTTATCCTCTGCCACCTGCACGGCCTTTGCGTTTTTAAACCCCCAAAGATCTGCTCCGTACAAGGCTAATGAGAAACATTTGGCATCATATATCTTAAGCATGGCTTGCAACGGCTTCACCCCCAGTTTGCGAGCAAAACCCAAAACTGCCAAAATGGACCTGGCAAAAGCATTACGTTTTGCAGCCAATTGGGGCAACCATGTGGATTTATCATCAAAAGTAACCCCTAAATATCGAAATCTCGTAACCCTGGACAAAACATTCCCTTCACAGTGCAAAGTTTTAATTCTTTTGGGTTTACTGCCCACAATCATTACATGCGATTTTGAAAAATTCACACTAAGGTCCAACGCTTTCATAAAATCAGCAAATGAATTTAAAAGACATTGCAGCCCTACTGCTGTGCGTGCTATAAGAGCGGCGTCATCCGCATAAAGAAATGCCGGGATGAAATGCTTGCCTGCCCTTGGTATGTCCTTGCACCCCTCAGTTAAAACAGTGCCTAGATCATTAATGTAAAGGGTAAAGAGTAGGGGGGCCAGAATACAGCCCTGCCTAACCCCATTAGTGATCCCAATCTTACCCGCACAATTACCCAAACGGTCATATCTAACTGTGGCCAAGAGGTCCCTATGGAGGTCGGCAAGGAAGTACACAATGTTTTTTTCCACGCCAAGCTTAAGAAGCAACCCCCATAATTTGGACCTATTCACACGGTCAAAGCAAAGGCCGAGAAAAGGTCCATGAAGGCTAAATATAGCGTGCCCCTATTGGCGATTGTGTATTTCCCAATTAATAGTTGGAGGTTAAGGCTTTGATCTATAGTGCCTCGCCCTTTCCTAAACCCAAATTGTAGTCCTGAAAGGGTATTTGTTTCAGCCAGCCCACCTGTAAGTTTTCCTAAGACCACCCGACCTAGCACTTTCACTGCAAAATCAATTAGGGAGATCGGGCGATAACAGCTAGGTTCCCCTCTATTACCTTTCTTAAAAATGGGTATAATGACGGATTCTGACCAGGTGCCCGAAATACCTGATTTACATACCCTGTTAAAAACATTAGTTAAAACTCTAGACCAGGTCTTGACGTCTGATTTAAAGAGGTCGGCAGGGACGCCATCAGGGCCCGGAGCCTTGTTACATGTCATCTTCCTGATGGCGTCTGCCACCTCTGTCTCAGTAACCACTAAGGTATAGGAATCCACAATAGAGGTAGGTGTAGCCACCTCCCCTGGGTTTGACTTAAAATGAGACCACCACACCTGTTCCTGAATGCCACAATCCAGTTGGTCATTACAGGGATCATGGAAAAAGGGTTTGTTTACAACTGCCCAAAATTTGGAGCTATTCTTAAGAACATCTATAGAGGTTAATTCTTCCCAGGCCGTATCCCTAATTTCCCATCTTCTGATTTCCAGTGCATCTTTATAGGCTTTCCTTGATGAGGCCACAAGGGACTTATCCACTGGTTTATGTTTCAAGTCCGCCATCAGCTTTTGATTAGCTGATGAACAGTTTTGGTCAAACCAGCCCACCCCAGCATGGTCCTTAGCTTTGCCTGGTTGTCTAAGATCGGCTGCGACCTGGGTACAGATTTTTGAGTATGCCTCTAAAACCTCTTCATTCCCTGCTTGCACGTTCATACATGTGTGCAGCTCAGTTCCTACCTTAGTTAATAGGTTGTTAAAAAAGTCTCCAGGTACAACTCCGCTCCATCTAATTCTGCGGGCCTGGTCTGTCGGGCAGATGTCAGACTTGTCCATCCTGTTATGGCCTGACTCTGGTTTTTTAATCAGGTCCATAATACTAACAACCACTGGGTTGTGGTCACTAAGGTGTGACCAAACCGCTGAGTAACCATGGATCTTGTCGCCCAGCGTGGAGCTAATAAAGATGTAATCAATAACTGAGGGACTTTCATTCCCTTTAAAGGTAGGAATCTCCTCATCCACCATAGATGGTAGTATTAAACTATTATCTGCCAAAATTGTTTCAAGGAAATCTCCTTGTGCAGAATGCTCGAAGGCCTAATTGATCTAATGCCTGACATTTATCCGGGCAACCATGAATGTTAAAGTCGCCCAGAACTATGATGAAGCATTGACTTTTGTTGATCTCTTTGTAATCTGCCAAAAAAAGATTTAACATGGCCAGATGTTCAATCGAGGTGACTCTATCATAAGAATTATGAAAATTAATAATTAAGATGATGCCCACCCCGCTGCAAGCAATTTGTACTGCCAAGCAGTGTGGTAACCCTGTGTCTAATTGGGTATGGGTGCCTGGGATGGTAGCCGAGATTAGTGTAACCAACCCACCCTTTGCCTTCCCCATATTGGATACTGCCGCAGGGATATAGTGGGTGGAATAACCATCTAAGCTAAAAATATTCCCCGTATCCCATGTTTCTTGCAGCCCCACATAAACATTTTCCCCAGATCGGATCATCTAATTTGTTTTTAAGGCCAGCAATATTCCAGGTTGCAAGCTTTATACATGCACCCCTGACTGGTTGACCCACCCCTTCTAAGAGACAAGTTTTACTTGCTGGTGAGTCCGTAGCAAGGGCTACAGATGGGGTGACGGAGGTGAGAATGACTTCAGGGGAACCTAGTCACTCAATATCTCCCAAATTTGAACAAGCATCGAACCTATTAAAAACTGGTACTGAGAATTCATATGGACCTTCCCCTTTGACGGGTCTCTAGGTACTGCCCCAATATTGTGAGGGGGATGAAAAAAATCCCAATGGGAATAAATTAACGTATTTGTGATGAATTCTAACTGATCCTGCCTGCTTCAATATATCATCAACCAATCTGGGGGACCCAAAACTCACAACAACGCAGTCACCTTCCAAACTTTTCTTAGCCTTGCCCACCCAAGGCACCCTTCTTATCATTTTAAAATTATTATACAGGTGATCACCTAACACTGTTTTATTAGACAGGTAGTGAAGGGCTTTATTTTTTAGTGAGGTCCAATGTTCGTCATGACCATCCTGGATTTTTGGGACTTTAGCCAGAATTATTGTATATGGGCATGCCTCCGATGGTAGATGCAATGGCAACTCTCTTTTAGGGGGTGGTGCTAGAGGACTTAATCCCCCCACTGGACCCCGAGGACCTTGCTTCGCTCCCTGCGTAGCTCCCGTGGCTCCTAAGGCTGAAGATGAAATATTAGGTACTATAACTGGGGCTACAGCTTGTGGTAGGTAAACATCGTTTACAACGATGTTTTCACAACGCGGTACCTTTACACCGCGGCTGTGACAACGCAAGTCGTTACCACGACTTGTGCTGGAGGGCGCTCAAGGTCTAAAAATAGTTAATTTACTATCCTAACACCTTCCCTAGGGTCCACGGGGACTGGTGTTAGAATAGTAAATTAAACTATTCGAAATCCGCGCCCCCCCAACGCAAGTCGTGGTAACGACTTGCGTTGTCACGGCCGCGTTGTAAAGGTATGCGTTGTGACGGTACGCGTTGTACCGTCATATATCCCTTGTGGTATAGATTGGGAAAATGGGGTCATCATGGAGTCCACCAAGTTACTGACTGAAGTTGTAACTGCACTCAGAGAGTGAACTACTGGTGGATTAATCCCCGACGATGGGCCTTTATAATCTTTAAGATATTTTTCAATTACATTAATTCGGCCATCTATTTGCTCTAGTTTATCCATTAATGGAGAGGTAAATAACCTGAGCCGTTCATCCATAAGCCTCATGAGCTCAGACATCTCTCCCCCCCTGTTGTTTTCTACATCCAGAACAGTAATTTTGTTTCTACCTGAACCCCTGTCCTTGACAACCTGATGGGAGGCCAAGAATCCAGAGCACACTTAGTGTATCAAATCTAATTTCAATCTTCAAATGGTCAAAATGGTTGAAGCGATGGGATAGATCAAACACGCATAAGTATTTCCAAACGGTTTTATTGTTCAACAGTGTTCTTTCCTCAGAATCACTGTGCTTATCACTCTAGCCTACACGTGTTTCATCACAGCATGTGGCTGTGAATCTTCAGGGCTGATCTGAATGATCAAGGCGCGTTATCGGGAGACCGGTGATAATTCCGTCCCGGTCCTAATCGGGATGTTTATGTTTGTAGGAGAACGGTACCGAAAGTAATCGGTTGCCGTTTCGTCAAAATGGGGATCGTGTGTAACAGTTCACACAGCGTCGGTGCTATTCGGGCTGTTTGCCCGTGGGTTGAGCCGAGTGCAGCTCCTGTTTCCGAATGCGGGAACCCATTCATACATAAACATCCCGATTAGGACCGGGACGGAATTATCACCGGTCTCCCGATAACGCGCCTTGATCATTCAGATCAGCCCTGAAGATTCACAGCCACATGCTGTGATGAAACACGTGTAGGCTAGAGTGATAAGCACAGTGATTCTGAGGAAAGAACACTGTTGAACAATAAAACCGTTTGGAAATACTTATGCGTGTTTGATCTATCCCATCGCTTCAACCATTTTGACCATTTGAAGATTGAAATTAGATTTGATACACTAAGTGTGCTCTGGATTCTTGTCCAATTACATTAGAGAGAGGTCCCAGAACCTCTTCTCTTACAGAGGTTAAGGTTTTCCTCTGCCAAGAAGCACCTAACTCTATACCACGACACTTTAATACTTACCGTGACTAGTTGTGCGCCATATTTCTGAACACTTAAAAACCTGTTCTCTGACTCTATAAAAAAACCTGATGGGAGGCATTTGTTTCCTTGTGACCCAACCCAGATACGAAATTTGTGTTCCTAGTCTGTTTAGCTTGTTGGCAACTACCTTTGGGGGTGTTCTTTGCCTTCCTTTTCCCCGGTATAGCTTTACTGTAAGTAGCCGTCATATCCGGCCTAACCCTTAACTTCCTAGTACATATAACCGTGGGTGAAGGGGCTAGACTAGTTGCAGGAGAAGGAACTGAAGAAATTAATAGACTATCATCTAATACTGCCCCATTGGGAACTTGATGTTGGTGTATACGGTCTGGTGGAGCAACAGTGGAAGCACATATCTCCGAGATTGGTAACGGAGAGACAGTTTGGCGAAGAGGCTCCAGAGACAATCTCCTCTTTACCAACTCGATTACTTTTGCCACAACAAATTCTGCCCCTTTCAAATAAGCGTCCAGAGTCCCCACAGCCCCCGCCCCGGGTCACACTTTGGGGTTAGTTTTAGCCATAAAAAGATGTTAAACCGTAATATCAACAATCATCTCTGTACACTAAATAAGACTATGTCAATGGCCCAATGTAAGGAAAATGTCTCACACCTTGCTTGTAGATGGGTCCGCTAATATTCAACCAGGGAGATGGGCCCAGCCCGGCCTCCTCTGGCCTCTGAGGGCCTTAGAGGGCCCGCCCTTTGCCCGGGCTTAGCCTGGCGCGACCCGCGCGCAATCCCGCGACGCGGGGGGTAACCGGAAATTTAAGCACCTCCTGGCGTGGGTGAACGCGCCTTCCGGCCGCCAAGGCTGCTGGATCTTGAAGTCCCCAGGCGGGCAGGTCTCCCCCCCACTGCGACTGCGCTCGATTGTGCGGAGCTGCGGCGGCGGTAGGAGAACCCGGACAGCAGCACTGGCAGTAGCGGCAGGGCAGGCTAAAAATACGGGCTCCAAAGCATGCCCCAACAGCAAGCGGCACACTATCTCCAGGCAAGGTAAGGTAAGACCCCCACTCCACCGGGGGTAACCGGAAATTTAAGCGCCTCATGGCGCTGGTGAACGTGGCTTCCGGCCACAAAGGCTGCTGGATCTTGAAGTACCCAGGCAGGCAGGTCTCCCCCCACTGCGACCGCGCTCGATTGTGTGGAGCTGCGGCGGCGGGAGGAGAACCCGGACAGCAGCACTGGCAGTAGCGGCAGGGCAGGCTAAAAATACGGGCTCCAAAGCACGCCCCAACAGCAAGCGGCACAGTATCTCCAGGCAAGGTAAGGTAAGGCCCCCCGTCAGAAATCATGTAGGGCTCTTTATGAGAAATATACCATGGTCAGAAACCTAAAGTTTATAAGGCCCTATGGCAGCTTATATATGATCTTGGGCTGGATGATACCTGGTCTCGATTGAATCAGGCAGACCCTGGATACACGCATTATTCCTGTTCACATCAAAAATTAGCAAGGCTTCACTATTTTTGGGTTTCTAAAATACTGCTAGCCAATGGGCAGATAAAGATTTTTCCAAGAATAACTTCAGACCACAAACCTATAGTATTAAAACTTAAAATGAGGGGTGTAGTTTGACCTCAAGACACTTTCTCCTTTTATCGGAAGTTACTGTTAAATGATCAGTATGTCAACCATATTAAACAGTGGCTGAAGCAGTTTTCAGATATAAACCGGGGGACACTAAAAATGCCATTTTGTGGGATGCGTTAATGTCAATATTAAGGGGAGAAACTCTGAGCATTGGATGATATGCTCAAAAGCAGCAGAGACAATCCAGGAATTGTATGAGAACCTTGGACAAGCTGAATATGCTTTAATTTGGGCAGTGAGTGAAAAGCGGGATAGCTCCCAAGCATAAGCAGAGGTTGCATGTTATAAGATCAAGATCAATGAGTAATGGGGTAAGGATATCACCAGAAAAATATCAAACATACTGAAAGGAATGCTATGAGTTTGGGGAAATACCTGTAGGTGCTTGACCAAGAAAATTAGGAGTAGGCAGGTAAAAGATACAATTACTGCAATAGAAGATGGTAATGGGAAAGTAGTAGGCTTATCACAGGAGATTTTAGAAGTGTTTAGAGAGTTTTATGAGGGGTTGCATACAGAGGAATTTGGAAGTCAGGATAGTGTAAGGGTATTCTATGAAGACTCATATAGGAAAAAAGTGCAGAGGACTCTGCATATTTGGAAGAACCCATAACTCTGGAGGAATTAATGGATGCAGTTGGATCCTGAGCAGTGGGGAAAGTTGCTGGGCCAATTAAGCTACCACTTGAACTTTACAAGATTTTTCTCGCTGAAATACAGGCAGATATGTTGACAATATTTCGGGAAGCCAAGAAAGGGGACGCCCCAAGGTCATGGGATGAGGCCGGTATAGTAGTTTTTTTTTAAGGTAAGCCACCCCTGTTACCTGGATCTTATAGACTCATTTCGCTTTTAAACAGTGACGGAAAGATCTATGCCAAAATGTTGGCACAACGTCTCTCACAGGTAATAACCCTTATAGTATTTGTGCAACAACATGGGTTCATCCCAGGTAGATTATGTGTGTAACATCCTAGGCATTTAGGAGATATAAACAAACAATGACAGGGAACTCAGGGAAAACACTCAAGAATCAAAAGATTATTAAAAACACAATTTTTTAGTGTATTCATCATATGCAGTAGATACATTCGTTAAAAAGACATGTTATAGAAAATAAAATCCAACAAAAATAAAAATAGATATAAAACCGTTGTTAAAAAACAACCACAAGGCAAATTTAATATAACGGAAACTAATCAATTGGTGGCATTAATATAGTCGACGCGCGTTTCGGCGTACAAAAGACGCCTTCTTCAGGAGCCACAAAATGTAATTAGTTTCTGAAACAAACAAAAATATCAGTCAACATAGTTTACCATACTCAATTACGTTAAAAAACATTTAATGTCAAGCAGTACATTATATATCATCCATTCGCGTTTTCCCTTAGAAATTCCCAAGTTCCTATCTGATATAATAATCAGATTACAGACTAAGCAATTATCTGAGTATTCATGTATATTCATAGATGTAAGGTGGGTAAGTATTAGAATAGAGGTGACATGATAATGTACATAGGGATGAGTCTATAATAGGTAGACTCGTGATATAGATATACGCAGTCAACAGTTCAAAATATGTGAACAGCTTACAAAACCTCCCTGTCTATTGGGTAAAACTCAAGGCGTAAGGTCTATATAGACAGTTTACAACTATAAAGTCTGCCTAGGCAGGCATTATATTCATATTTAAAAAATAAGGAATACGCTTACTAGGAATGGGCAGTTCACACAGCACAATCGATACTTGTAATGAGAGATCCGATTTCCTAATAAAGCTAGGAATAAATGAACACCTGTTGGAATTAATATATATGATAGCGATTATGAAGCATTCACTTTTCATGTATTAATATGACATGAGAACATATCCTGTGCATATGGTGGTATGAACATAAATAGTCACTGTCCAAAGTTTAATGAAAGGCAAATTCGGTATCACATTATTACACCGAATAGGCCTACTAAGATGAAACACTACGTATGCTCAGTCACAAACTGCTTAGTAACGCTGTATATATAAGATCATGCAGGCATGAGGTACAAACATGTCCGTATAGCATAAACAAGACCCTATGTATTAACATGTAGATATTCCTTCGATAGACGGTAGAGTGTGCACCCTAAATGCTGTTTGGTTTCAAGTTAATCTATGTGTTACTCTGTTCTAATAGAGGGGGGATTTAAATATGCAAAACAGATAGGTTCTCCTTACACTAAGGAGAAAACCGGGGCAACAAGGATATAATAAACTAAATAAAGCTAATGAACAGACATCATTACTTCTTAAGTCTCAGGTGAGTAACACATCAAACTCACCATGTGCCGGACAGATAAAGATTATAGACACACTGTGCGTATTTCATGTACTACTTCTTTAGCATAAGCGACAGTCGTTCTATTTAAAAATTCCACTATTCGATTGCCAAAGGTCCAGATAAAGGTTTCTAAAATTAAAAATAACAAAAAATAAAACATGATATGAGTAATCATGTAAATCTCAATTATGTTGGTCCAGTTGGAAGGGCCAAATTATTACACGGTAGCGCCCGCTCACCTATTAAAAACGTGCGGAGACGTGTAGAAACGGGCCGCACGATGATACGTTCGATTATACGTCTGTGTCTTATGTCCGCATTGGAAAACAATAGTGCCGATAAAAGATATATCAAATGACGGATCTAAGTGTGATATAAAAAAGAAGAAAAATCATAATATTATAATGAAATCTCGGTAAGACCAAAGCTAAATTAGCATGACGGTCAATAATAGCCACAACTTACCGATTAGAAAGCGGTAGAATATGCCTGGCTGCAGGGACGCAGCGAATTAAGATGTCAGTGTCCCTCGTCCATTGTGGAAGATATCAACTTGCTGACTCAGAGTGGGTGTTTAAATACTCAAAAACGAAAGTGATCATGTGCAATAATCATGTGACTCGATTATACGCGAGCATTTCCGTAGTTATAATTGGTAAGAGCAGTACAAGCGTAAAGATGTAATTAAAACTAATTTCGGACATACCAATCTGCTCGGTATATGCTTCAGATTGAATTGATAGTACCGCAACAGAGGCCAAATAACCTATAACCGTGAATAAAGATAAAAAAAGGACTAACCATTCTCTATCGGGGATTACATGGGTAGAGTACCCATCAGTGAACATAGAGAGAGGGCAACTACCTAACATTCTCACTAATACCAGCCAATCGGTGGTGCCTAAATAATCCATGAGCGGCTCTTATTACAATACAAGGATCAACGTGGACAATGATACATATAACCACTATTGATCTGCTTTAAGGAACGGTCATTTAGCAAAGGGAGGAGCGATAAAATAAGCTAACCTGTTAAACATTTAAAATATCGCATTCTCCCAAGGGATTTCGCTGTTGTGCCCATTGTTGAATGTGTTCAACATAAAAATCCAATATACCTCTCTTTTTTACGTATTGCACATCCTCCTTGGCTAGCTGGTATCCTAATTTTTTCCAAAATGCGCCATCTTATTTCGTCTGGTTTTTGATTTTTTTCTTCAAAATGTTTAACCAATGGTGCCACAGTTTTACCAGTTCTTATGGCTGACCTGTGTTCTGTCAAGCGTGTATGGATGGGGCGCGAGGTTTCCCCCAGGTAGTCCAGATTACAGGGGCATAAAATGAAATAGACAGAGTTAGCTGTTTTACAATTCCATAAATCATGTGCTTTAACACTGATGCCTTTATGGCTAAAGGGTTCACCTCCTAAGATGTTGTTACAGGATTTACAGGAGGAACATTTGACTGTCCCCCTTATAGGTAAATTGTTCAATAAGGATCGTTGACTGGATCCTAAAGAGTTGACTTTTTTGTTGAATCGAGAGTGGACAATCAAGTCCTTAATGTTCCTATTCCTTTTGTGGGCGAACAAAGGTTTCGCCAACTTCTTGGTTTGGGTGGGATTACAGTTGAGAATATGCCAGTTGGCATTGATAATTTGCTTAACCTTGCTGTTAAGAGTAGAATGTCTTGTAATACAGACCAATTGGTCATTTTCTTTAGGTTTTTTGGGTCTCAACAGGGTACCGCGATCAAAAAATCGTGCCCTCTTGTAGGAATCTCTTACCAATTTGTGGGGGTAGCCTCTATCCATGAACTTTTTCCTCATAACTGCAGCTTGTCTGTCATAATCAGTCAAGTTTGTGCAGTTCCTTCTTACTCTAAGGAATTGGGAAAAGGGAATGCTTTGACACTGACTCCTTGGATGAAAGCTATTAAAGTGGAGTAGCGTATTGCGTGCTGTTGGCTTCACGAAAAGGTCAACCTCCAATTTGTTGTCATGATTTTTTATGACCAAATCAAGAAACTCCACTTTGTTGGTATCACACTGGGCAGTAAATTTAAGATCAATGTCAGCCATGTTGATCCATTCTAAAAACTCATTTAATGAGTCTTCCCCATTGGTCCAGACAAAGAAGATGTCATCTATGTATCTGAACCAATGGGAAACAGACTCATAAAATGGGGCGTTCTCATTATAAATAAACCTGTTCTCAAAAACAGACATGTATATATTGGCGATGGACGGCGCAACTGACGCGCCCATACTGACTCCCTTAATTTGTCGATAAAGGGTGTCACCAAATTCAAAAATATTCTCTGTGAGAACAATGTATAGACAATCAATCAAAAAATTCTTAGGGCAAGCTATCCTATGTACATCAATGAACCAATCAGTAGCCAATATTGCTTCTTTCAATGGGATATTACTATAAAGGGACTCAATGTCCATTGTCACTAGTATATCCCTATTGGGGTTGAACAAGATATTTTCAACTTTGTTAATCATCTCGCCCGTATCTTTGATGTAAGATCTAATTTTGGGTATATGTGGTCTTAAATAGAAGTCGACAAATTTTGACAGTGGTTCAGTGATGGTCCCGATGGTGGACACAATAGGTCTATAGGGGGGATCAACTATATTTTTGTGTATCTTGGGAAACCATAGATACAAGCAGTTTTGCCCTTATTCGCATTAAGAAAATCATGTTCTTTTTGTGAAATATCACCACTAATAAAGGCCTCCTTTGTCAATTGTTGAATTCTCTTCAGGGTAAGTTTGGAGGGGTCTGACTTGATTCTAGAGTAAGTTGAACGATCGTCCAACATTGAAATCATTTTAGATTCATATTTATCAACATCAATAACAACAATTCCACCGCCCTTGTCACATCCTTTAAATACAAGGTTCTTGTTATCAGATAGTGTTTTTAATGCCTGCGCTTCACTTCTATTAAGATTGTACTGAGGTTTGGGTATGAAGCGAAGGTTTCTTTCTAGTTTTTGGAGAACAACTAATTCAAACGCTGCCACCTCAGGACCAACCTGATCCAGGGATGGACTGAAAGTAGAGGGGAGTGCCAACTGTTTAGGTGCAGTATTTTGAGATTCATGGTCTTCATTTAATTGGAAAAATTTCCTTAACCGAATCTTGCGAGAAAAAAAAAATAATGTCTTGATGCAGTTCAAAAACATTCGTATGCGAATGAGGTACATATGACAGTCCTTTGGAAAGTAACGTCTCACTATGGATTCCCAGGTCGGAAGAGGATAGATTGAAAATGGGGATTACATCCCCTGTCCCCAATTTTGCCGATTCCGGGTTTCTCTGATAAATTGGGGGTCCTGTTGTTGGAGTTGATGATGATTTGGTTGGAAATTCCCCCTGTTTTGACTCTGAAATCTCACTCTTGGACGTCCTCTTCGAGGCCCGCGGTTGGATAAAAATGGTTGTTGTGGGCGAGATCCAGAGTACGAATTAAAAGGACCTTCAGACTCGTAGTAATTACTAGCCCATTCCCCTTCAGAATCGGAAGTATCCGAAAAGTTGTTAACTCTTTGGGGTGCAGTCCTAGTTTCGTCCACATAGTGATTTTGTTTATAAAAATCTTGTTTAAGAGAAGGATATGTATTCTCTACAGAATAGAAACGTTTATCCTTAGTCAACTTGTCATTTTTTCGTCTGTTTAAATAGTTGCTAAAAGGTTCGAGTTCCTTATTGCACTCATCTATTTTTTTGATAGGCTCTTCTGCTACATTTATTTGTTTGATCTTTTCTTCTAATTCGTCTACCTCAGACTTAATGGCAGCTGCTAGTTCTTTCGCGGTTTCCACAATTAAAATAATTAAGTCACGAGAGCATCTATTTGCTATAAAACTCCATCTTTAAAAAAAGGGTCTATGGTGCACAAATAAACCTGGTATATTCCGTACCCATATCCTTTGGGGATAAGTCCGGATCTTAAATAGGTTAGCATGAATTCGCCATGTGCTTTCATGCGTTTGAGCTTCTTTTTGAGCTCTAATAATTTCCTGCTGTCATCACCATTATGGCTATTAGGACCACTGTTACTGAACGATATAGTAGTACCTACCAGAAGAGCAAACTATTCGTCCGTGAACCCAAAGGTCTTTAATTGGGCCATGACCACCTAAGACAGGGTGAAGAAACTGGTTGGCAAGCCCAATAATACAGAAGGAATATTCAATGAATACTCAGATTTACAAGATATAAGAAAATTCACTTAATGAAAGCAGCAACACCCTGCACAGACAAGCTGTGGGTAACAAGATGTGAGACAAACAAGGGCCCCTGAGTAAAGATTTATCCAAGTCCTAGGGCAGGGAATTCAAATTATGTGTGTAACATCCTAGGCATTTAGGAGATATAAACAAACAATGACAGGGAACTCAGGGAAAACACTCAAGAATCAAAAGATTAATAAAAACACAAATTTTTAAATGTATTCATCGTATGCAGTAGATAAAATCGTTCAAAAGACATGTTATAGACAATAAAATCCAACAAAAATAAAAATAGATATAAAACCGTTGTTAAAAAACAACCACAAGGCAAATTTAATATAACAGAAAAAAATCAATAGGTGGCATTAATATAGTCGACGCGCGTTTCGGCGTACAAAAGATGCCTTCTTCAGGAGCCTCAAGATTTAATTTGTTTCTGAAACAAACAAAAATATCAGTCAACATAGTTTACCATACTCAATTACGTTAAAAAACATTTAATGTCAAGCAGTACATTATATATCATCCATTCGCGTTTTCCCTGAGACATTCCCAAGTTCTTATCTGATATAATAATCAGATTACAGACTAAGCAATTATCTGAGTATTCATGTATATTCATAGATGTAAGGTGGGTAAGTATTAGAATAGAGGTGACATGATAATGTACATAGGAATGAGTCTATAATAGGTAGACTCGTGATATAAATATACGCAGTCAACAGTTCAAAATACGCGAACACCTTACAAAACCTCCCTGTCTATTGGGTAAAACTCAAGGCATAAGGTCTATATAGACAGTTTAAAACTATAAAGTCCGCCTAGGCAGGCATTATAATCATATTTAAAAAATAAGGAATAAACTTACTAGAAATGGGCAGTTCACACAGCACAATCGATACTTGTAATGAGAGATCCGATTTCCTAATAAGGCTAGCAATAAATGAACACCTGTTGGAATTAATATATATGATAGCCATTATGAAGCGTTCACTTTTCATGTAATAATATGACATGAGAACATATCCTGTGCATATGGTGGTATGAACATAAATAGTCACTGTCCAAAGTTTAATGAAAGGCAAATTCGGTATCACATTATTACACCGAATAGGCCTACTAAGATGAAACACTATGTATGCTCAGTCACGAACTGCTTAGTAACGCTGTATATAGAAGATTATGCATGCACGAGGTACAAACATGTCCGTATAGCATAAACAACACCCTATGTATTAACATGTAGATATTCCTTCGATAGACGGTAGAGTGTGCACCCTATATGCTGTTTGATTTCAAGTGAATCTATGTGTTACTCTGTTCTAATTGAGGGGTGATTTAAATATGCAAAACAGATAGGTTCACCTTACACTAAGGAGAAAAACGGGGCAACAAGGATGTAATAAACTAAATAAAGCTAATGAACAGACATCATTTCTTCATAAGTAAGTCTCAGGTGAGTAACACATCAAACTCACCATGTGCCAGACAGATAAAGATGATAGACACACTGTGCGTATTTCAAGTACTACTTCTTTAGCATAAGCGACAGTCGTTCTATTTAAAAATTCCACAAATTCCGTCTATCGAAGGAATATCTACATGTTAATACATAGGGGTTGTTTATGCTATACGGACATGTTTGTACCTCATGACTGCATGATCTTATATATACAGCGTTACTAAGCAGTACGTGACTGAGCATACATAGTGTTTCATCTTAGTAGGCCTATTCGGTGTAATAATGTGATACCGAATTTGCCTTTCTTTAAACTTTGGACAGTGACTATTTATGTTCACACCACCATATGCACAGGATATGTTCTCATGTCATATTAATACATTAAAAGTGAACGCTTCATAATGTCTATCATATATATTAATTCCAACAGGTGTTCATTTATTGCTCGCTTTATTAGGAAATCGGATCTCTCATTACAAGCATCGATTGTGCTGTGTGAACTGCCCATTTCTAGTAAGTTTATTCCTTATTTTTTAAATATGATTATAATGCATGTCTAGGCGGACTTTATAGTTGTAAACTGTCTGTATAGACCTTACGCCTTGAGTTTTACCCAATAGACAGGGAGGTTTTGTAAGCTGTTCACGTATTTTGAACTGTTGACTGCGTACATCTATATCACAAGTCTACCTATTATAGACTCATCCCTATGTACATTATCATGTCACCTCTATTCTAATACTTACCCACCTTACATCTATGAATATACATGAATACTCAGATAATTGCTTAGTCTGTAATCTGATTATTATATCAGATATGAACTTGGGAATTTCTAAGGGAAAACGCGAATGGATGATATATAATGTACTGCTTGACATTAAATGTTTTTTAACGTAATTGAGTATGGTAAACTATGTTGACTGATATTTTTGTTTATTTCAGAAACTAACTAAATTTTGTGGCTCCGGAAGAAGGTGTCTTTTGTACGCCGAAACGCGTGTCGACTATATTAATGCCACCAATTGATTTAGTTTCCGTTATATTAAATTTGCCTTGTGGTTGTTTTTTAACAACGGTTTTATATCTATTTTTATTGGATCTTATTGCCTATAACATGTCTTTTTAACGAATTTTTCTACTGCATATGATGAATACATTTAAAAATGTGTGTTTTTATTAATCTTTTGATTCTTGAATGTTTTCCCTGAGTTCCCTGTCATTGTTTGTTTATATCTCCTAAATGCCTAGGATGTTACACACATAATTTGAATTCCCTGCCCTAGGATTTGGATAAATCTTTACTCCGGGCGCCCTTGTTTGTCTCACATCTTGTTACCCACAGCTTGTCTGTGCAGGGTGTTGCTGCTTTCATTAAGTGAATTTTCTTATATCCTGTAAATCTGAGTATTCATTGAATATTCCTTCTGTAGTATATGGCTTACCAACCAGTTTCTTCACCCTGTCTTAGGTGGTCATGACCCAATTAAAGACCTTTGGGTTCACAGACGAATAGTTTGCTCTTCTGGTAGGTACTACTACATCGTTTAGTAACAGTGGTCATAATAGCCATAATGGTGATGACAGCAGGAAATTATTAGAGCTCAAAAAGAAGCTCAAAAGCATGGAAGTGCATGGCGAATTCATGCTAGCCTATTTAAGATCCGGAATTATCCCCATAGGACTACGGGTACGGAATATACCAGGTTTATTTGGGCACCATAGACCCTTTCTTGAAAGATGGAGTTTTATAGCAAATAGATGCTCTCGTGACTTAATGATTTTAATTGTGGAAACCGCGAAAGAACTAGCGGCTGCCATTAAGTCTGAGGTAGACGAATTAGAAGAAAAGATCAAACAAATAAATGGAGTAGAAGAGGCTATCAAAAAAATAGATGAGTGCAATAAGGAACTCGAATCTTTTAGCAACTATTTAAACAAACGAGAAAATGACAAGTTGACTAAGGATAAACGTTTCTATTCTGTAGAGAATAACATATCCTTATCTTAAACGGGATTTTTATAAACAAAATCACTATGTGGATGAAACTAGGACTGCACCCCAAAGAGTTAACAACTTTTCGGAAACTTCCGATTCTGAAGGGGAAGGAGCTAGTAATTACTACGAGTCTGAATCTCCTTTTAATTCGTACTCTGGATCTCGCCCACAACAACCTTTTATATCCAACCGCGGGCCTCGCAGAAGATGTCCAAGAGTGAGATTTCAGAGTCAAAACAGGGGGAATTTCCAACCAAATCATCATCAACTCCAACAACAGGAACCCCAATTTATCAGAGAAACCCGGAATCGGCAATATTGGGGACAGGGGATGTAATCCCCATTTTCAATCTATCCTCTTCCGACCTGGGAATCCATAGTGAGACGTTACTTTCCAAAGGACTGTCATATGTACCTCATTCGCATACGAATGTTTTTGAACTGCATCAAGACATTATTTCTTTTTTTCGCAAGATTCGGTTAAGGAACTTTTTCCAATTAAATGAAGACCATGAATCTCAAAATACTGCACCTAAACAGTTGGCACTCCCCTCTACTTTCAGTCCATCCCTGGATCAGGTTGGTCCTGAGGTGGCAGCGTTTGAATTAGTCGTTCTCCAAAAACTAGAAAGAAACCTTCACCTCATACCCAAATCTCAGTACAATCTGAATAAAAGTGAAGCGTATGCATTAAAAACACTATCTGATAACAAGAACCTTGTAATTAAAGGATGTGACAAGGGCGGTGGAATTGTCGTTATTGATATTGATAAATATGAATCTAAAATGATCTCAATGTTGGACGATCATTCAACTTACTCTAGAATCAAGTCAGACCCCTCCAAACTTACCCTGAAGAGAATTCAACAATTGACAAAGGAGGCCTTTATTAGTGGCGATATTTCCCAAAAAGAACATGATTTCCTTAATGCGAATAAGGGCAAAACTGCTTGTATCTATAGTTTGCCCAAGATACACAAAAATATAGTTGATCGCCCCTATAGACCTATTGTGTCCACCATCGGGACTATCACTGAACAACTGTCAAAATTTGTCGACTTCTATTTAAGATCACATATACCCAAAATTAGATCTTACATCAAAGATACGGGCGAGATGATTAACAAAGTTGAAAATCTCTCATTCAACCCCAATAGGGATATACTAGTGACAATGGACATTGAGTCTCTTTATAGTAATATCCCATTGAAAGAAGCAATATTGACTACTGATTGGTTCATTGATGAACATAGGATAGCTTTCCCTAAGACTTTTTTGATTGATTTACTATACATTGTTCTCACAGAGAATATTTTTGAATTTGGGGACACCCTTTATAGCCAAATTAAGGGAGTCAGTATGGGCGCGTCAGTTGCACCGTTCATCGCCAATATATACATGTCTGTTTTTGAGAACAGGTTTATTTATAATGAGATCGCCCAATTTTACGAGTCTGTTTTTCATTGGTCCAGATACATAGATGACATCTTCTTTGTCTGGACCAATGGGGAAGACTCATTAAATGAGTTTTTAGAATGAATCAACATGGCTGACATTAATCTCAAATTTACTGCGCAGTATGATACCAACAAAGTGGAGTTTCTTGATTTGGTCATAAAAAATCATGACAACAAATTGGAGGTTGACCTTTTTGTGAAGCCAACAGCACGCAATACGCTACTCCACTTTAATAGCTTTCATCCAAGGAGTCAGCATCAAAGCATTCCCTTTTCCCAATTCCTTAGAGTAAGAAGGAACTGAAAAACTTGACTGATTATGACAGACAAGCTGCAGTTTTGAGGAAAAAGTTCATGGATAGAGACTACCCCCACAGATTGGTAAGAGATTCCTACAAGAGGGCGCGATTTTTGGATCGCGATACCCTGTTGAGACCCAAGAAACCTAAAGAAAATGACAAATTGGTCTGTATTACAAGACATTCTACTCTTAACAGCAAGGTTAAGCAAATTTATCAATGCCAATTGGCATATTCTCAACTGTAATCCCACCCAAACCAAGAAGTTGGCAAAACCTTTGTTCGCCCACAAAAGGAATAGGAACTTTAAGGACTTAATTGTCCACTCTCGATTCAACAAAAAAGTCAACTCTTTAGGATCCAGTCAACGATCCTTATTGAACAATTTACCTATAAGGGGGACAGTCAAATGTTGCTCCTGTAAATCCTGTAACAACATCTTAGGAGGCGAATCCTTTAGCCATAATGGCATCAGTGTTAAAGCACATGATTTATGGAATTATAAAACAGCTAACTCAGTCTATTTCATTTTATGCCCCTGTAATCTGGGCTACGTGGGGGAAACCTCACGCCCCATCCAAACACGCTTGACAGAACACAGGTCAGCCATAAGAACTGGTAAAACTGTGGCACCATTGGTTAAACATTTTGAAGAAAAAAATCACAAACCAGACGAAATAAGATGGCGCATTTTGGAAAAAATTAGGATACCAGCTAGCCAAGGAGGATGTGCAATACATAAAAAAAGAGAGGAATATTGAATTTTTATGTTGAACACATTCAACAATGGGCTCAACAGTTAAATTCCTTGGGAGAATGCGATATTTTAAATGTTTAACAGGTTAGCTTATTTTATCGCTCCTCCCTCTGCTAAATGAACGTTCCTTAAAGCAGATCAATAGTGCTTATATGTATCATTGTCCACGTTGATCCTTGTATTGTAATAAGAACCGCTCATGGATGATTTAGGCACCACCGATTGGCTGGTATTACTGAGAATGTTAGGTAGTTGTCCTCTCTCTATGTTCACCCATGGGTACTCTACCCATGTAATCCCCGATAGAGAATGGTTACTCCTTTTTTTATCTTTATTCACAGTTATAAGTTATTTGGCCTCTATTGCTGTACTATCAATTCAATCTGAAGGATATACCGAGCAGATTGGTATGTCCGAAATTAGTTTTAATTACATCTTTACGCTTTTACTGCTCTTACCAATTATAACTACGGAAATTCTCGTGTATAATCGAGTCACGTGTTTATTGTCACATGATCACTTTCATTTTTGAGTATTTAAACACCCACTCTGAGTCAGCAAGTTGATATCTTCCACAACGGACGAGGGACGCCGACATCTTAATTTGCTGCGTCCCTGCCGCCAGGCATATTCTGCCGCTTTCTCATCGGTAAGTTGTCGCTATTATTGACCGTCGTGCTAATTTAGCTTTGGTCTTACCGAGATTTCATTATAATATTATCATTTTTCTTCTTTTTTCTTCTTTTTTATATCACACTTAGATCCGTCATTTGATATATCTTTTATCGGCACTATTGTTTTCCAATGCGGACATAAGACATGGACGTATAATCGTACGTATCATCGTGCAGCCCGTTTCTACACGTCTCTGCACGTTTTTAATAGGTGAGCGGGTGCTACAGTGTAATAATTTGGTCCTTCCAACTGGACCAACATAATTGAGATTTACATGATTACTCATATCATGTTTTATTTTTTGTTATTTATAATTTTAGAATCCTTTATCTGGACATTTGGCAATCGAATAGTGGAATTTTAAAATAGAACGACTGTCGCTTATGCTAAAGAAGTAGTACATGAAATACGCACAGTGTGTCTATCATCTTTATCTGTCCGGCAAATGATGAGTTTGATGTGTTACTCACCTTAGACTTAGTTATGAAGAAATGATGTCTGTTTATTAGCTTTATTTAGTTTATTATATCCTTGTTGCCCCGGTTTTCTCCTTAGTGTAAGGTGAACCTATCTGTTTTGCATATTTAAATCACCCCTCTATTAGAACAGAGTAACACATAGATTGACTTGAAATTAAACAGCATATAGGGTGCACACTCTACCGTCTATCGAAGGAATATCTACATGTTAATACATAGGGTGTTGTTTATGCTATATGGACATGTTTTTACCTCATGCCTGCATGATCTTATATATACAGCGTTACTAAGCAGTTCGTGACTGAGCATACATAGTGTTTCATCTTAGTAGGCCTATTCGGTGTAATAATGTGATACCGAATTTGCCTTTCATTAAACTTTGGACAGTGACTATTTATGTTCATAACCACCATATGCAGGGGATATGTTCGCATGTCATATTAATACATGAAAAGTGAACGCTTCATAATGGCTATCATATATATTAATTCCAACAGGTGCTCATTTATTGCTAGCTTTATTAGGAAATCGGATCTCTCATTGCAAGTATCGATTGTGCAGTGTGAACTGCCCATTCCTAGTAAGTTTATTCCTTATTTTTTAAATGTGATTATAATGCCTGCCTAGGCGGACTTTATAGTTGTAAACTGTCTATATAGACCTTACGCCTTGAGTTTTACCCAATAGACAGGGAGGTTTTGTAAGCTGTTCACGTATTTTGAACTGTTGACTGCGTATGTCTATATCACGAGTCTACCTATTATAGACTCATCCCTATGTACATTATCATGTCACCTCTATTCTAATACTTACCCACCTTACATCTATGAATATACATGAATACTCAGACAATTGCTTAGTCTGTAATCTGATTATTATATCACATAGGAACTTGGGAATTTCTAAGGGAAAACGCAAATGGATGATATATAATGTACTGCTTGACATTAAATGTTTTTTAACGTAATTGAGTATGGTAAACTATGTTGACTGATATTTTTGTTTGTTTCAGAAACTAATTACATTTTGTGGCGCCTGAAGAAGGCGTCTTTTGTACGCCGAAACGCGCGTCGACTATATTAATGTCACCAATTGATTAGTTTCCATTATATTAAATTTGCCTTGTAGTTGTTTTTTAACAACGGTTTGATATCTATTTTTATTTTTGTTGAATTTTATCGTCTATAACATGTCTTTTTAAAGAATTTATCTACTGCATATGATGAATACATTAAACAATTTGTGTTTTTATTAATCTTTTGATTCTTGAGGGTGTTCCCTGAGTTCCCTGTCATTGTTTGTTTAATATCTCCTAAATACCTAGGATGTTACACACATAATTTGAATTCCCTGCCCTAGGATTTCGATAAATCTTTACTCAGGGGGCCCTTGTTTGTCTCACATCTTCATCCCAGGTAGAGACACGGTCAATCATGTCGGCAGAGTAGTCACTATGCTTGATATTGCTAATACACAGAAAACACTGTGTGGCATAGTGTTACTTGATGCTAAGAATGCGTTTGTCTCCTGGGAGTTCCTTTGGGCCACTATGAGATGGCAAGGTTTTGGACCTGGGTTCATGCAAGCACTGTAAACTATGTAGAAAGCACCTAGAGCAAAAATATGCGCAATGGGTCTAGAGTCGGATGTAGTAGTAATATCAAGGGGCACTCAGCAAGGGTGCCCCTGTTCTCCTTTATTATTTGCCCTATACATGAACCCTTTTTTAAACTAATTGGAAATGCGGCTGAACAAGCTTGGAGGGCGGCCAGGGACGGATGTTTCTATATTTGCATTTGCGGATGACATTGCTGTGATCTCACCAGAACCAGCTAAATCCATTCAAGAGATTGAACAACTAGCAGTTGTATTCGGGGAAAAATCTGGGTTTAAGCTAAATATCGCAACACCACAAATAATTTGTACAGAGTTAGCAAGTTTTAATGATGACAGGGTTACAGAAGAGGCCACATATTTGGGTATACGATCAATGCATGTTTAGAAAAGTTGGTAATATCCAATTGGGAACCATTGGTATCAAAAATAAAGAAGATTAGAAGGTCTGCACTTATCCTTAGTAGGTGGGTGCAATGTGTTAAAAATGGATGTTTTACTCAAAGTATTATATTGTTTTAGATGTGTCCCTCTGGAACTCACACGTAAGCAATTACAGAAATTACAAGCTATTTGCAGTAGTTTCCTGTGAGCACAAGGAAAGTCCGGCCGCGCTATGCTGTATATGATTTTACCACGACATCGAGGGGGATGGGCTGTTCCAAACATTTTGTTTTATTATTGGGTGTGCTTACTACAACAGATGGGCATAGTGCTGATTGGTAAAGAGGAGGAAAGGGTAGAAGAGTACTTAATATATTCAAGATGCTATTAGGTGCAAAAACAGAGAGGTACTTCTGTCAGAATTTGGAGCCCAGTTGCTACAAGAAAACTTGCTTTAAGGTACTCCTTGCAGCTTAAAAAGTATGGTCTCAAATTCATAAGATGTTGAAGAATGATACATTTAATTTTTATACACCTATATCCTCTTCAGCACTTCCTCCCTTAATTTTTTCTGATGTTGTTACTGCTCAGTGGCGGAGAAAGGGTCTAGTCACCTTGGGGGATTTAACCAGTAATGGGGTCATTAAGGATTACTCCTCCTTGGTATCAGAATATAATCTCCCTCAAGCCGATTTTTTTAAATACTTACAAATACGGGATTATCTAACAAAAAGAGTAGATGTAACGAACCTGGGCAGGAAGTGTGATCTTCTGGAGACATTGAGAAAGCATGGCAGGATTGGTAATTTATACCAACATCTTATAGAACTACAAAGGAATGACCTTGAAGCTCAGAATTCTAAATGGAATAAAGAATTGAAGAAGGAAGGGGATATCCTGTAGGAATCAATTGCGATGGCGGAGAAACTACTGACATCTTCCAGCCTTAAAGCACAGCACTTTAAAACTATATTTAATTTATATTATATGCAGCAAAAATAGCACAGTGGGATGGCAGAAATGAGGGTAGATGCATGCATTGTGGAATAGAGCAAGCAGATAGTATTTACATGTTCTATGACTGTTTAGAGTTGAAGCCATTGATACATAAAATCGAAACTTTACGGGCAGAGGTGACAGGGGCACAGATTGTGATTACCCTAAAGGTAATGATGTTGGGGTTATTGGATGACTCATTGATAGAACAAGAGGTATTTCAACATAGATATTTTATTTTCATCTCCGTAGCAGTCGCCAGATTATGTATTGCCTCAATATGGAGGGAGAAAGAACTGCCGTCCTTTGAAATGTGTTGGGGCAGACTCTATGCAATATTCAATTTAGAATATAATTTAGAATATAATTTGTATGCCTTAAAAAGCTCCCTCAAGTGTAGGTTAGGTAGTAAAATATCGGGAACACTCCCAGACTATCTAAAATAACCATGTTATTGTAAACTGGTTTGCCCCTTTTTTCGTGTTGGCGGCAAGGTTTGGTCACAGAATAGGATATGTCTATGTATATTACAAGGGCTTCGGTACTGAATGTATTACAAGTGCTGCTTCGAAGACTGAATTTGAATCTATAATGATTTTTATGTTGTATATGATGTGTTCCTTTTTTCAGTTTTTTTTCTCCATTTCTTTTGTTTGTCATGAAGTGTAAGATTATGTACTTTACAACTCTTCTTGATTGTTTTTGTGTGAGTTATGTTGGACTTAAGCTTCTGTAAATGTTTATTGAATGGCTGAAATAAATAAAAATAAAAAAAAAGAACGAGCACTATGGTAGAGATAACAATTATTTTGGTCATTGGCTGGTTTAAAGTGGCTGTTTTAAGTTTCAGTTTCTGTAAACAATTTTTGCTAATTTCAACTTTTTTAATATTATATGCTGGAATATTTAAGAACTTGATAGGACTAATCAGTTATACTTTGAGTGAATATAATGCTTAACCTGCAGAGTCTTTGGTATACAGTGCCTTTTCCTGTTGTAGGCAAAGGTTATGAGGCATCATTTAGAGTTAGGAAGAATGGTAATCTCTCTGTAAACTAGCAGGCCTCTCACTCCACCAAATGCATGTTTCCCCTGCTAATTAAGAAGTGGGGCAGTGCCAGGTTAACACTTGAGTAGCCTCATCTGGAACCACCAATGTAAACCTCCACCAGTTCATAGTGACGGGCATGCCACCAGCTTTAAAAAAATGTCTGTACCCTGCTGGGGCGTTTCTTTCCCAAAAGCCAAATACCTTTGTTAAGCAGGCACAAAAACATGGTGCCAGCTCAGCACATTTCAGCGCCTTCAGTACTTTCAGTGGAACCATCATATCAATGGCTCCACTAAAGGCTCCGAGATCCCCATTTGCCTGGAAGGGATCTGAAATCTGGACGATGGTCCTCTATCAGGGGAGCACAGATCATGCCTCTGATGGCCTAGTAATGACCTTTATAGTTTGATAAAAAATGTTATTATATTGCACAACTGCAGGATTCCGTGTATTCTGAAATTATCCATGAAATCAGTGAAATAGGACCATGACCAATGATCATGGTAGACGATACCATGTTTGGATCATGTGTCACTGGTGAGGTTGAACAATCATCTGTTAAGGTGTTAGAATAACACTGTCACCATGATCAGTAGTTTATTTATCACATGATTTTTACTGCATTTGATCGAAACTGAATTGGGCCCCGCCCCCAGGTTTCTAGGACTAGGGTGCAATTACTAATTATTGTACCTACTAATGCAGATGTCACCCTGAACCCATCCATTTTAGGAATTTGCATGCAAGGATACTAAATCATCTTTCTCTTCAAGCTGAGTCCAAATATGTCTGCCAGCACTTCCTGGTTGAAGTGCTGGCAGCCATTCAGATTTCAGCATGGATCCATGAATTCTCTGCAGGAATTCATGGGCCTAGACATCTATATGTTTTGCCCTTTAATAGCTCTAAAACTACTGAACAAATTTACATCAAATCACTAAAAGTGTAATCTCTGTAACCAAATCTAACTTTCTGCCAAACTTGGTGAAATTCTGTCCAGCGGTTCGGGCAGTAGTCCTGTTCAAAGGTTCTTTGGGAATTAACATAGGGAATACAAGTTTTGAGACGCCCTGTTTTTCTTAATGCCCACTTAATGAATCACAGCAAAACTTTCAACACATTTGCTAGACTCACTAAAGTATATGTTTTGAAAATTCTGTGAACATTCATCAAGCAGTGCTAAATTTATTGGAAAATCAAAAAACAACTATCTACTGGTGACTGACAATTTTTTTTATTAATGTAATGTAAATGTGACTTGTAGAGCACAAACTCATGCCCAAGGATGTCTTGACACTGTCAGAGGGGGGTCTGGGTGTAGATCAGTTTGAAAATGAGGCTACTTGTTGGGCTTCAGTGTCTGCTATTCTCTTGACAAGTGCACAGTCTTTAAAGCCTTTCTAAAGGTGAGTAGGGAGGGAGCAGTTTATAATGTCAAAGGTAGGCTGTTCCAGAGCACTGCCGTGGTCCTGAAAAAGCTCTTGCCGCCACAAGTGGTCCTCTTAAATGAAGGGACCATCAAGTTCATGGCAGAGCCAGAGCAAAGAGTCCTTCCTGGAAACTACCTCCTTAGCTTCTCCTTGAAGCATAAAGGTCCCTGGCTGTGCAATGCTTTATAGGCCAGAAATAAGGCTTTGAACCTGCAGTGTTGTTTAACTGATAGCCAATGAAGAGGAAGGGGGTGGCTGCATTTTGTAGAGTCTGGAGCCTTTTCAGGGGACCTATTGCAAGGTTAAGGTAGAGACTGTTGTAAAAGTCAATCCTTGAAAGTATCAGGACGATGATCATAGTTTTAAAAACCTCTGGGGGTAGGAATTTTTCGATCATTTTTTTCAGCCCTAGAGAGCCAAAGTAGGCGGATGTAATTCTGTTCAACTCATCTTTAAGCTTTATTACTTTATTTGTGGGTTCCAGGAGTGAGCCCAGCTCAGGCAGCCACCCGGCCGGTGTCCAAAAAGAAGGGTTATTGCCAAAAATGACAACCTTTTTTTGTGGAGTTTAGTTTGAGACAGTTATTGTCCAACCAATTGCTAACATTACTCAATCAGGTCTTAAATGCAGAGATTGAGATTGTTTCTGGTTTTGTTAATAACATCACAATTTGAGTGTCATCTGCATATGATGCAAAGGAGAGACGAGAATTTTTGATGAGTGTCACCAGTGGTCTCATAAAGATTGAAGAGTGTAGGACTCAAGGCCGAGCCTTTTTCGGGACTCCGCATGGAAAGGAGAAATGCCTTGATAAGATGTTAGCCATCACCACACTTGTTGTCTGTTGGTGAGAAAGGATTAAATGAGATCTAGGGCAGCATCCCTAATCCCTAGTGTGAGAAGTTGGCTTGGCATATGCTGTCCACTGTTCTGGGATATATGTATCAGAGTTTCGTCCAGGTATAATCTAAAGTCCTGTTGCCAGAGGTCCCTTACTTACCCTGGTTCTGACCCATTGTCTGCCTTCTTTCCCAATTCTTGGGGAGAGATCAGATCAGAGTCCACCAGGTACTGGTGTAAAAGCTGGTTTTGACAATTATTAAGGATCTGCTTCCTCATAATCAAATTGTACAATCCTACAAAGTCATGCACCTTGCTGCCCAGTACCCAACCTTCCAGAGCCTTAGTAGCACAATCTACAAAGTCAATCCAGTCTTGAGTTTTTTGGGTGTCTCTGAACTTCAACCTATACTGTTCAGCGGTTAGGCCAAACCCATCACTCAGAGCACTCTTCAAAACTTTGTAATTGTCAGTACCTCTTCTCTGACAGTGAGGAGTTTGTCTCTACATTTGTCTGCATAATACATGATTCAGCCCCTGGGAGGCCTCTGGGGTACCTATGCAGTTAGTACCTAAGGTACCATATATGAGAGACTCACAAGGGTAACCCAGTAACCAATCTGGAGTGTACCTAAAGTACATGCAATCATTTTAGAGAGCAAAACAGATAGGCTGTGGCCCTGAATAGCAGGATCCCAGCCAAACTAAGTCAAAACACCAGGAACAAAGTGGGGGCAACCATGCAGTCAGATTCCACCTTCCTACACCTAGGCTCTGCATATGGGCAACCAAAATCTCATGGTTGACCGTGTCGAATGCCACATAGGGGTCCAGCAGGATCTGCGCCAACGTCCCTTTATTATCCAACTTTTTTCAGATTTCTACCATGGTTATTATCAATGCAGATTCTGCACTCCATATTTTCCTGGAACTGTGCTGAGCATCATCCAGAAGAGCGTTTTCTTCTAAGTACTATGAAAGTTGTTCATTCATCACCTTCTCTGCCACTTTGGTGACAAAAACACACACACACACACACACACACACTTCAGTCTCCATCCCACTCGTCCAGCCAGGACACATGGCACTGCAGATTCCAGAATGTTTTTTTCACTTCTTTCTTTTTTATTTTAAAACACCATCAGTAAAAGAAAAACGGACAGACAGTCTATGCGTTTAAGCACCCAGCCTTCTACTGGACCATAGAGTCCTGTTGTCTAGACGGTCATTTAAAGTGCTCTTGTGCAATAACCCGCATTGTTGTTCATTATAGAAACTAACAAGACTGTGATTCTTCATTTTGCTTATTGGCAAATCATAATCACCATTTTTTATTCCTATAAAGTACAAAACTAACCCTTTATAAGCAAAATTACATCCTGACAATATGTTTCACGGTACCGTAAAAACCTTTTTTTTTTTAAAACGATTTTTTTATTGAATTGAAAAACAAAAAAGTCACATTTCCTTTGAGTGCATATTGTACAATACAGTTACATCATTTGTGCATACAAAGGAATCAAAAGTAAATCAACCATTTTGCCACAATAAGGTTCCCAACATTCTGTCTCATCTCCATCTCTTTGGTAGGTGATGTACACAAATCCCCCGGTATGTATTCCGCCTGCTCCATTTTTATCCCATTTCTTAGAGCAACCCATGCTTTGAACACTTCTTTTTCTGGTATCATGCACTTTTTTAACACCTTAGCCCAATTCTTAGGCGATGGTTTCTCCACCACCCCTCACTTCATTGCCATCACCCGCTTCACTAATGTGTTCCCCAGAGTGGTCATCCATTAAGTCTGTAGCGTCCTATATATTAAGGAGTCCCATTTGTGGTATTAAAATATTCTCATTTCCTTGTGCTCTCTGCATGTAATTGGTGGCCTTTTCCCATAGAGTTTGTATGTAGGGGCAATCCCAGATAGTGTGCTAAAAAGTGGCCTCCTGATGGCAGATGCGGAGACACCGTGTGTCTTGTCTATTCCCTATTTTTGCTAGGTGACCCCAGTAAGATAGGCTCTATGCAGGCTTTTCAGTTGAATAAGACAGAGCCTAGGAGGAATGGGAGCTTCTCTTGGGGACATCAGTGCCGTTTGCCAGTCGTCATCTTTGATTTATTTGCCCCACATTGGTCTGACACCTTTCTCTGACAATATAGAATGGATCCGGCTAATTGTTACATAACTTCCTATATGTTGCCGATACAGCTTTCTCCGACATAGGTTCCGAAAGCAATCAGTCCTCCAGAGGGTATGACTCCGGTATATGGTAGGGGGGGGCGGATTTTGCGAAATTCACTTTCGCAAACTATCCCGGAAATATCGCGAAGACGCAGAAGTTTTTTTCTCCCCTGTTCGCAATATTTTCTGCACGATCGAATTGAAAATGTCTCGCCAACTTGCCCCTGCGGTCGCCTTTGGGTGCGGCCATCTTGTTTTCAGTTGTCCTGCCCGCTCGCTAAGCTAATTTCCTGTTCCGGGTCGCGCAATGCATGCTCGCGCGATACATATTTCCTGTTCAGGAAAGCTTTTACGTATTCGCAATGCTTTTTGCGTGCTCGGGGAGAAAATATTGCGCAAACTTGCCCAGGCGGTAGCAATGGCATCTTGTTTTTCACTCGATTGCTATGGTTCTGGGGCCTGCTTTTGAATCCTCCCTCTATCTTTTCAATCCTTTGTTTCTAGACACTTTTTAAAAATCTTTTTTATTTATTATCTCTCTGAATATTTTCCTGCGTCTATATTTTTGGTTTTTGTCTGCTTTTTGTCTGTTTTTAACTACTTTTTCACTCTTATTCCATTGCCTGCTCTTTTCATTTCTTTTACTTACTTTTTACATTTTTTTACCTTTTCTTTGCCGCACCGTCTACCCCAGAACAATGTCTAAGGGTCAAAGGACTCACGCAGGAGCCAGAGCCGCGAGTGCCTTCCTTGCGGAAGGCGGCGCCCACAAGGGGTGCAGGCATGGGCCTTATTTGGGGAGGTGGTGTTGGCTGCACTCGTTTTCTTTGTGCATTGGATAAGGGCTCTGGGAGCGTCGGCAGCGGTGGGGGAAGGTGCGCCGGCCAGTGTTTTGCTGCTCTGGGATTCGGCGCACCCAGAACCAACTGACGCACCAGTGGTCCCATATCCTGGACCGGGAGCAGGACCTGCTAGGAGTGAAGGTCCTGGGTCTTGGTGAGTAACTATTTAATTATTACTACTTTGTGTCTATTCTTCTGCTCTTTGTTATATATTGCGAATATCTTTTTTTTTCCAACCAGCTATACTGCTGCTGCTTACATTACAGGTAAATTACGTTTAAAACTCTTCTGTGATTGTTATGATGACACAGGTGCTCTTCTGCGCTACTAATCTTACTTGTTTGCAACTTTGCGTTTGCGCTCGCTTAGGGTGATTATGTAAGAGTTTATTTTAGAGAAATTAAGTTACGTAATGCTATAGTGACTCTAGTCCTTACTTTGTCCTGTCACTAAGAGATAGGGGCGGATTGATACTTAGGTTTAGTTACTTAGTATGAGTTTGTAATTTTTTAGTGGTATGTGTGAGGCCCCCTCTGTTACGTCACGTGCTGCTAGTACCCCAGTCTTTAGTAGAACCTTTTCTAGTTTGTGCAATGAGTGGTAATAGGCTTAGCACTAGCAGAACATCAGCATCAATCAATCAAACAAAAATTTGATGTATTCAAAAATGTAGTCATTGTGTCCTCCATTTGACCATATTTATTGTTGAGGAATATAAGAAGTGGAAATGCATACTTTGGGGCAGATTTATGATGACTGGCGCATCCCCAGGGATGCACCAGTTATATTGCGCCGCTGCTCCGCCACCCATGGTGCGCCGCATTTACAATGCGGCGCACCATGGGGCAAAAACGGCACAGATGCGTGACGCATCTGCGCCGTAAAGGTGGCGCATTGCTGGAGTTGCGTCGCAAGCGCGACGCAGCTCCAGCAAGGATCGGGGGTGCCCTATCTGACCAATGCTGCGTCAAGACCTACGCCTGCTTCAAGCAGGCGCAGGGTTTTGACGCAGCATTGGCCTGAAAGTGACTGAGTGAAATCTTATAGATTTCACTCAGCCACTTTTGCGAGGCGCACCTGCCCCGGAACGCCCACCCTGCGCCGGAACGCCCACAAGTGGCGCAGGGCTTTACAACGTGACGCATCTGCCTAAATGCGTCACGTTGTAAATGTGTCGTAGGGATGCGCCACGTTTACGCCGCAGTTGCGTGACGCAAACGTGGCGCATTACCAACATAAATCTACCCCTTAATGTACAATTGGCACGCCTGGAATAGGTGGGCTAGGTCAGGTGGTACTTACTACTTAGGCCTAGTTAGTATTCTGGAATCAGAATGGAAGACTGGATTAGTGCTAATTTATAGTAAGTTGTCAATCGGCGAATCCCCTGATACTACTTATTGACCAGTTGAGATCGGTCAATTTATTTATCGCAATTGTTGTTTAGAGAAATGTTTTTTTGACCGTGCTTTAAAAATATTTTATTTGTTTCACACCAATCATCAATGTTTGTCTCTTTCTTATATCGTTCCTGTTCAGCACCCAGGGGCAGGCAGACAGGGTCGTAGTCGGCGGGAGGAGCACAACAGCAGCAACAGGAGGACACCGACAAGGGCTCTTCTGCTGGCCCTAGTAAGTCTTCTTGTTTTTAATATTAATAATTCTTATTCAAGAACTTTTACTGCACCATATTTTTTTCCGAACTATTGTTTCCGTTTCCTAATTCTATTTTTTACCAACAATTATCCTTCGATCTGTACTATCTGTTTCGAAATTCTTGTTATCCCTGCCTCTAACTGCCTCTGCTATGATGACACTCTGTACTGCTACCATTAGTCTGTCTGTAGTAGCTAAGCTTGCCCAGTTGGCCACTCTTTATTTAAAAGGTTTTAAATAAAACTCAGATTCACCAGTAGCTCTAGCCATTGAGTCCAGTACGTTGGGTTGTACTCTTTTACTACTTCTAGACTTATTGATCTTGAGTCTTTGTTAATCTTGAGGCTTTTCGACAATTCCCACCAACAAATGCCCAACCAGATTTATTACTATTTTGATAGGATAGGATATACTACTACTGTTGTAGGGATTTTGCACATACAGAGCTTTGCACAAGAAAATAAGTTGTTGGTGATGGGAGGTTGGACCTTCCGCACACCTCAATCAGAAGTTAAGAACCCACCACAATCCCCTGCCCGACTAGTTATAGTAGTGTCTCGTCATAATTATTAGCTCTCCAAACCCTCCCCCCAAGATACCCAACAAGTAGACAACCCAGATCATAACACACCCGACCTCTCAGTCATGGAAGCAATGCACATGCACACCATTCCTTTCGCTCGCTCACTCGTGTAAGTCCACACCAAATACCACCGAGTCTATGTAAGTTCAAAAGTTTTATTTTGAATTGACAAGCTATCTATGTTGTTCTATAATGCAGCACCAACAGTAAAATGTGTAACATTAAAACAATAAACATTGTAACACTTACTTACAGTTACAACAACTAGAAGTCCATAGGGGAAAAAGGGAAATCATGATAACTGAACAGTGGTGGAAGCACCACCATCCCCTTGGTAGGAATATAGTTTGTATAAAATAATAAATGAAGATCTCTGAGCGAATTCTGGGGACCCATCACCTTAGAAGAACTTAGTACTAGTAGTTGTTACATCATAAGCTCTGCAAAGCTCTGGTTCGTAGAAGTGAATCTTCCGTATGTAATGAAAAAAATGGTGCACGTTAGTATATTGCAAGCATTTCTCAGCCATGCCAAAAAGTGTAGCATTTTTATGGATAAGCAATATGGACTAACACCAGAACTTCATAAAAAAGTGGCTTGTTAATGTTTTGGTTGACCTTGTTCGCAGCGCTTAGACAGTAGCAGTATGAGGTCATGTGGGCTCAACGGTGTCGTATACAACAAGCTGCGAGGTAACGTCAAGTGTGCAAAAATAAAAGACACAAAGGTAAAAAGGGTGCATTGCTTGGGCTAACTAAGCAAAGACTAGAATGACCGTAGGGACCATATAACTACTAGTGTCTACTCTAGTACTACCTGATTTGTACTAGTGATATATTGTATACTAATAACTCATTTTTCAATCTTTCTACTGACCAATAGGGGGAGGTGTATATGACATGTAAAAAATGTGTAATGTTTTTTCTAGGCACACTACCGACCACCAGGGCCGGGGCCAGCGGCGAAGGCAACGCGGCTGGTGAGGATGCGGCAGTTGCGGATGGAGCTGCAGGGTGCGAGCCAGCACCAGTGGCGGGCGGTGGTAAGTTAGATTCATAATCCTTAACTATTGACATTACACTCACTGCAAGGGTGTACTGTATGTATACTGTACTGTTGAGACTTAGGGTCCTATTAGGATGGCAGGTGTAAACCGCCCACCATCCCTGTAGAAAAGACCCCCCGCAATATTACAATGGCTGGGGGGTCCGCAGCGGATGGAAAGACCGTCTGCCACTTTTCCGCCCGGTCGACATGTTAGATTGTGCATTTTGGAATGCATGTGGAATATGCTTGGGGGGCCCAGTGCGGGCCCCCATGGACTCCGGGGGGGTGGGGGGTACACATGGCAGGTACCTTGCCTTTCAAAACACAACGTGGCAGGCACCACGCGGTGCCTGTCACGTTGTGCTTTGAAAAGCACAACATGTACTTTTAGCATTTAGCACCACCCAACGCAATGTTAAAAATATGGGAATGCGCCAGCCACTGTGGCGGGCGCATCCTAATTGCCCCCACAGGCCCCCATCCCTTATGGCGGGTGGTCCCTTTTAGCATGAGGATGGCGGGCAGACAAAGTCCGCCTGCCATCCTAATGATGCCATAAGTAAGTAAGAGTTGTTGTGAACATTTGAAGAGTCAAGACACCCTTTAATTGGCATTAGTAAGGGCATTAGGGGAGGGAGTATTGAGTAACCAATGGCTTCTTCTATCTGATTTCAACTCCGCTTTGAAAGTTTTATGGAGAAGACTAAGAGTCAGATCAGATCACCTTGTGTTGAACTAAAAAGGGAAACATGGGTGGAAGGAAGAAGGACGGGCGAGATTTAATATTTATGACTGACAGAGAGAAGGATATGTGTGATGCAAGCATGCAAATTGCAAAGGTGGCTGATAGGAATCTGATGCCTGATTGGTTGAATGCCTGAAAAAATCCCACAAATGTTAAAGCCCAAGCAAGTGGGAGGATAGATAAATACCACAAACATTATGTACTGAGTTTTATAGTGCTACCATGCCACTATGTGTATAATTAACTTGTATTACTGTTTTTTTAAGAGTATATTTTACAATAGTCTTGTTTTTTCTTTTTGATATACAGCTACTCCTTCCAAACCGGATCAGAAGGAGTTGGCCGCCAAGGCACGGCGGCAGCAGCTGAAGCCTCCTCCAATGCCCCGGGCCACAGCCACCGCCCTCCAGCGATATGGGGCCACCGTCTGGTGGCCGCCCGCCGCTGCCTTTCCATCACTGGTGCCCCCCCCCCACTGTGGCTGCAACTGCTGGGCTCTAAAGCGCCACGTCGCCCTACTTGAGGATGCAGTGCGTGTCCTCCAAAGACAATCCCGCCGACATAGGAGACCCTGTTTTTTGCCCCTTTTTTATTTATTGTTTTGGTGGGTGGGAATTGGGCTTTGGGGTTTTGGACAATTGGGCATTTGGTTGGACTTTTTCTTTACGGACATTGGTTGGGGTTAGGGAGAGGGGTGGGTCAGGTTTTGTGTTTTTTTTTGGGGATGTACGGCATTACGACGCGTACTTTTACAATGCGTGCCGTTACAACGCGGTTTTTTCAACGCAAGTCGTTACCACGACTTGCATTGGAGGGGGTGCGCACTTAGGAATTTTTAGGTCTCGCGACCTATCGATGCGCGCATGCGCATCGAGCGGAGCGAGAATTCAAGTAGCGAAAATCCTCATGAAACCACCAGCTTTTTGCTGGCGGTTTTCATGAAGTTCACGTGAACCACGTGATCAAACACGAACGCGCATCAGCCTCCCTCCCTCCTAATTGCATTTTTTCAACGGCCGCCGCACAGCACATCAAAGGGCTTCGCCCAGCGTGCGCTCTGCGGCTTCTCGGCTTCTCCTCCCCTAATTAGTCATTTTCGCCGCTCCCCTGCCCGCCGTGTCGCATTTCTCCTCCCCCCTCCCCTTCTCTGCCTTTCTTTCCCGGCGCACGCATTTGTTGACAATTCTTTCGCTGCTTCGAACTCCACTCCAGCACATGCTGTGCTTGTTTAAATGGGTGCTTGGTTTCAAAGCTTCTGTGAAACACTTTTTTCTGTTGCGGCAGTGTGGAAATGCTATTTCGCTTACATTTCTGATCTCCTGATGCAGTGTTTAAATCTAGAATAATTAACATTATGTGAACATCGCGCTACCCCCATTCCCCCCATATGCACTCTGAAAATGGTTGCTTGGTTTCAATGCTTTTGTTCTAACTCTCGCTCCCTTGATGCATGTGAAAATGATATATTGGTTTTATTTCTGCTCTCCGGATGCGGTGTGAACATTTTGAATAATTTACTTCATGTGATAAAAGCGTGAAATCTGTGTAAACAAAAAGCTGGTGTGTTTTAGAAAAGAGAATGCTAACGTACCATCTAACCCATATTGCTGTGTCTTATTTTGATTATATTTCCCCCACCACACGTGTAAGTGCATACAAAGCACAATTAATTACCAATTGTAAGTTACAAACATTTAGCAATTATCTTAAATGTGAATGTTTTACTGAGATATTTTACGGCATGTGTGGCATTTATAAACTGTAAAGTAAAAGTTAAAACAAGCATTGGCATAGCCAATAGGTCTCGCCTTTGGGACCTTATAAGTGTTTAGTTATCCAGCACAATATCCTTGGTGCAACAATATCAACCGTTGCATTGCTAAACACTTATAAGGTCCCAAAGGCGAGACTTATTGGCTATGCCAATGCTTGTTTAATTTACTATTTCAACACCAGCCTACGTACAGTAGGGAAGGTGTTGGATAGTTAATTAAAAAATTCCTTGTCCTGCAGCGCCCTCCAGCGCAAGTCGTGGTAACGACTTGCGTTGAAAAGACCGCGTTGTAACGGCACGGCGGTGTAACAGCCGCGTCGTAAAGGCTGTTCACCTTTTTTTTTACATAGTTTATTTTTGTTTGGGTTTTATTAAATCAATATTTCTACTTTACATACAATGTTGTTAATGTTTTGTGGGCGGGGTTACTGTTTTACATCACACTGTTTCCTTGCTGGTGCAGGTCCGCCCATAGCCAGTGTTTGATTTAAATAATTGGCTGACTGTGTAAGACACAAACAGATAAATGCCACACCCCTCACTGATTGAGTTGTCCTGCTAGTACTGTCAGTCTCTCTCTTCTAGACTATGCATTCTTTAACTGGACTCAAAGGGGTGTGTGAATTGATTGAAAACATGTCCATTATTAATTATGCCTCCCCCAAACTTCTCTTGCCTTTGCTTGATGTTTACCTTAGGCACAGTGATGGCTGCATGGCGATGATGGTTTCCTTTCCTAACATGCCATGATTGTGGTGGTGGTAGTAGTAGTAGTAGACATTGGCAGGGCAGCCAGAATTGCAAAAAAAGAAAATGAGACAGTCAGTCGCCTGAGAGACTGTTTGAGGAGTAGTAGAATGAAGTACAGTACAGAACTTAAATAGCAACAATATTATGCAAAAATATTTTACAACAAAACATAATGGTGGTGGGGATAGCCTACTAGACAGAGTTACAAACTATAGTTGTGTCGAGTCACTTGACTAGGCCTACAGTACACTCGACACAAGCGTAACAGTCAGTGCTGTGTATGACAATGACAACAAATCCAATCAATGCCGGCAGTTAATGCAGATGTATATGTTCGTTTGGTAAATAAAAATCACCTCTAAAATATACTGCTGATGGGTGGGAAAGCAGAAGAAGATCCTCGCTCTGCCTTGAAATTGAAGTACTGTTGCTTTTGCCACATCCCCCCCAGCAAGCATGTGACAAATTATTGATGTACATTTAATTTAGTCACACCTCAATAAGTCACACAGCCCGGGGTAAGATGGTTAGGGTTTGTTGAATGGATGGGAAGTGGGGTTTGGGGAAAGGTTTGAAAATGAAAAACAGTACTCATGGACAAACAACAAACTCTGTAGACTACCATATCCATATCAATATGTTAAGGGGGAAAAGGGAAATGCATGCATGATGATGTCTGATAAGGAGAGAGACCCGGATTACATACAGTTTTTTTCAGTTGTTCCGGGCTTACTTTTACAGATAGCAAATAAAAATTGTAAATATTGTAGGGATGAATCATAAACAGAGAGCAAACCTAATGATAATAATAACAACAAGAAGAAGAACACACACTGTTGTAAAGATTGTTGACCAAAAAATGAAACAAATTATTTAAAAGATGATGAAAGTTGATACTGCTACTGTGTTATCCTGGTCAAAACTGTGGATTTGCATATCGGCATTCCTCTTGGTCCTCTCGTCCATCAATATTGGGTGTCGCCACTGCCTGCCTGATGTAGATAGTAAGGTAAGCGTGCATTGTTTTCCCAAGTATAGTACAGGGTAAGGCCCAGCCTGTAATTGTAGATGAAAAAACAAAATGGATATTATTGAGAAACCAAGTTGAAAAAAATGCATAAATGATGGTGCAGTGCAACAAGAACACTTTCCAAGGCGGCATTTATGCATCATCTCTACTCTAGTCCGTTTCCAGCATTGACCTACAACAGCAACAGGACAGAGCAGGCCCACAGTAACGGCACGTCGCTTAGCACTTACTCCGTTTAGACAGAGTAAATTTTTTTAAAGAGTTGGACAAAGCACATATGTATCCAGCAACATAGCATTTTACAATTTAAGTGACTAAATCAATGCACCACAGTCATACCACCGCTACACTGGACTCCACTTCTACACAGACATTTTGGTCTGCTGTGGTTGTTGTTGACTTGTTTACCTTTTATACCACTCATGAAATGTCCTGACTTTTTATTATTCCATCAATCATCTCCGATACTTGTACTGACTGACTGTGAAGATCCGCCTGCAGTAGAAGTACAATTTTGTTATTAAACAACAAGAGTAGAAATATTTTTGACTTGAGTCACCCTTTAGTGTGTACACTAAGACTAGTACACTTTGACTTCACTTCATGCACAACAAACAACAAAAACAAACACCAATCATTCAGAGTCAGGTGTCCAATACATGCCATTCATTTTCATTACCTGTTCCTTGTCATCTTAAGTTAAGGGGCATTCCTCTTGGTCCTCTCGTCCATCAATATTGGGTGCCGCCACTGCCTGCCTGATGTAGATAGTAAGGTAAGTGTGCATTGTTTTCCCAAGTATAGTACAGGGTAAGGCCCAGCCTGTAATTGTAGATGAAAAAACAAAAGGGATATTATTGAGAAACCAAGTTGAAAAAAATGCATAAATGATGGTGCAGTGCAACAAGAACACTTTCCAAGGCGGCATTTATGCATCATCTCTACTCTAGTCCGTTTCCAGCATTGACCTACAACAGCAACAGGACAGAGCAGGCCCACAGTAACGGCACGTCGCTTAGCACTTACTCCGTTTAGACAGAGTACATTTTTTTAAAGAGCTGGACAAAGCACATATGTATCCAGCAACATAGCATTTTACAATTTAAGTGACTAAATCAATGCACCGCAGTCATACCACCGCTACACTGGACTCCACTTCTACACAGACATTTTGGTCTGCTGTGGTTGTTGTTGACTTGTTTACCTTTTATACCACTCATGAAATGTCCTGAATTTTTATTATTCCATCAATCATCTCCGATACTTGTACTGACTGACTGTGAAGATCCGCCTGCAGTAGAAGTACAATTTTGTTATTAAACAACAAGAGTAGAAATATTTTTGACTTGAGTTACCCTTTAGTGTGTACACTAAGACTAGTACACTTTGACTTCACTTCATGCACAACAAACAACAAAAACACAAACGCCAATCACTCAGAGTCAGGTGTCCAATACATGCCATTCATTTTCATTACCTGTTCCTTGTCATCTTAAGTTAAGGGGCCGTCTCTCTCACCATCATCTTCATGGACGGTACTGTTGTCATACTCAGTGTGCACAGATTGAGTTCCCTTCCTGTATTCAATCAAAAGCAATGTATCAAGCTGCAGTGGAAGTACAAATTTCTTATTAAAAAAAGTTGCAAGAAGGGGAAAATTGCCTTGAGTTACTTTTAGTGTATAGAATGATGATTATTACAAATAGTGCACAATGAAATAACTTCATGCACAACAAACAACAACGAAATCACTCAGTCTGCGTCCAATGCACGGCATCATTCATTACCTCTTCCATCTCATTTTCAGTTATTCGCAGTCTCTCTCGGCTCAGAAAGGAGGATAGCTTAGTCATCATGTTCTACTTCTTTTGGAGGGACTAGGAAAGATTTTATTTTTTCTTCTATTTTGCATCATCCAATCATCATCTGTCTTGAGGGCAATGGATTCAGGAAGATTCAGGAGGATGGAGTAGAGGAGCTGGATTCGGAGGACTGTACTATGAAATGCAGACAGCTGTTATATTGAAATAAAAAGAGTAGAAGATGGTTGTGATGGATTTGTTGTGATTCAAAGTTTGTAACCAGAAAGACAGACACACAAATAAAGGAAAATCAGGGAGGAAGACAGTAAGTGCAAGCCTAATTGTCAGGGAAGTATAGCTCGTCCTCAAACTCTGGTGGTTCAACCAGAAGTAGGTAATCATCATGTAACACACTACTTCCGTCACCTGAGCAGCTGTACTCATCTTCCTCCCTTGATTCATGTATTGTGTAATTCGGTGGTATGAAGTACTGATTAATTTTGAACATTGTTAATCTCTCCACGTTTTTGGGCGAGAGACTGGTCCTTCTCACTGTTACAATGGAACCAGCAGCGCTGAAAACACTTTCGGAAGAAACACTTGCGACAGGGCAAGCCAGATAGCTTATCGCCAGCCTGCTGAGCAGTGGCCATTGGGCCCTTTTCCAATACCAATACCGCAATGAGTTTTGATCAATGTACACCTCTGTTGGGTCGTCCAGATAGGCCTGGACCATTCGCTCAATATTCAGGGGTGCTAAACTTTTTTCTGGGACTTTTCTCTGTGCTCCAGCATTGCATTTACCAATGCCTAAATGTAAATACCAATCCTGTATATATTCTACTGGGCCGACTGATCCAGTTATTGCTGTTGTCGATAGTGATGCTGAGTGTTCTGAGCCAAACGCACTGCCCTCAGCCTCCGAAGTTGCACTTGATGCCGGATGCCCTGCTGCAGTACTTGTTGTGGGTTGATCAAGCGGGCTTTTAAATTTAATTAGCAGCCGTTCATTTTCCAACTTACTCGCTGCCTCAGCTATCCAAGTTTTGTAGCGGGCAACATCCATCTCTGAAAAAGGAATTAATGTCTTCAGTGCCAAATTTGTTCATGGATACAGAATTGTGGCAGAAATGTAATGTTCTTGTGATAAAATCCTATTTTGCACCCTTGTATTGTCAGCTAAGCGACGGGCTAAGCTCTCCACCAACTCATAGGCTTCTTTTTTTTCCTCTACACCTTTGTATTATTCAGACAGCGCCTTCAGCTGAAATCTAGCATTTGCAAAAATGGGATTGCTTGGCCCACAGTACAGTCCTCCTTGCTGACTTTACATGGGAAGACTTCAAATGGACGAAGCATGTCAGTCAGGCATTTAACTAGGTGCCATTGGTCCATCTGAAGGGTCATGCCTTTCACAGTAGCATCCCCTCTTTGCATAACATATTCATTGAGTGGCCTGTACTACTCAAACAGACGATCAAGCATGTAATAAGTTGAGTTCCAACGTGTGGCCGTCCTCCTGGATGGGTGCTTTGACTGGCATTTTATAGTCACATTGAATGATCCTCAGCTGCTTCCGAGCTTTAAAAGAATGGCTGAAATGAGTGCATTTGCTTTGGCAGGTGGTCAGTAAGTTGCTGACGATGGGTTCTTTTTTCAGAAAGTCTTGAACTATAATGTTTATGCAGTGCGCCAAACATGGGACCCTGAAATAGAAACCAAGTTCCAAAGCCTTAAGTACATTACTGCCATTATCTGTGGAAACAAAACCAATACTAAGCCCTCTTGGGAGCAGCCATTCAAAAACCTTGCTGCGATACTCTTCCAAAATGTTTACAGCAGTATGAGATTTCTCCATGGCGAGCATGGCTACAGTTGCATGTTTCCGGGTAGCTGTAAAAATCTGAGCTGTGTCAAGAGCACCTCCTTCAGATAGCTTATCTCTAACCCACACAAAAGAGACCCAGTGTGGATTGATACACATGTAATATGTGGCTTGGCAACTGGTCCACATGTCTGTTGTCAGGTGGATACTGTGAACAGCACTCTGCTGCAAAGCTTGTCCAACCAATTCTAGCACATCATGATGTAGTGCCGGAACAGCAATTCTTGCTGAATAGGACCGGCTGGGAACCATCCATTTAGGGAAGATGGCTGACACAAATTCAAGGAAACCCACCCCTTTCATAAATGAAGAAGGGAGAAAGTCCAGCGCTAACATTTTAGCCAGCTTCGCATTGTACAACCGTGCCATTGGGTGGTTGCGTTGGAACTGCCCCTCCAACCTAAGCATGCTCTCAATGGTAGGCTGGATTACTTTCCTTTGTGGTACTGTTGTTTTCATCAACCCACTTCGGCTCAACGACACACTTTGTTTCATTGCAGTACTCGGTCGCCTTGGTGTCTCAGCCTGACTCTGAGTATGGCTCTTACTGTGGTGCCACTGAGATGTTGCTGAGGAGGATGTGGGCAGTACCACTACACTACTGGGGACAGGGTTAGAAATGCATCCCTCTTCTTCACCTTCCACCGCAATAATATCGTCCCCTGATTCTTCATGCCCAACATCAATGGGTTGATTTTTTTTACTTTGTTGTAAGTGTGGTGTCTTTTGAGATGACTTGTTCAGCCTCCGGTACCATAGTTTGTACCAAGCCTACCCCGCTGAACACCTGTGCGAAAAATTGAGCATATAGCAACGTTCTCCTCCTTAGTGCTAACCCAAAAGAAGTCCCAAACTGGTGAGGAGAACTTTCTGGCGCTGCTGGATGTGCCACTTTCAATACCAGATGAACTGGAGGGTGTGCTTGGAATGTGACTCTGTGCAGATACACTGTGACTTCTACTACCACTACCTACAGAGATGGTTGAGCTGGATGTAGGTCCCTTCCGGGCCATTGAAAATATGGCAGCTGGAGGTCGTGGTGGTGTAACCTGTGTTGGTGGTATCCGTGCAACATCCCGCTTAGTAGCAGCCTTTCTGGATAGGGTGAGAATGTTGGTCTCCATCCCCTTTGGGGCGCGAGTGATGTGCGTGATGACTGGCTTGTCTTAATCAACATCATCACCCACTTGTACATCTACCTCCATAACTCTCAGTTTTCCTGGAAGCTTCCTTCTCAGAAGCATTGTCTTGTGGCGTGCATCACTCTCAGACTGAGCTGGTCGCTACCAAGTGGCATCACAATCATCAGAAGTGGGGCTTGAAGAAGAAGATGATGGACTAAGCCTCCTTTTCCTTGTTGGTGGTCTGGAAGACAATAGATCTTCCGAAACAGTGGTTTGCTCCACTTTGTCTGCAGGAAGCTCGATTTCCTGAAATGCCCATACTTCAGGAGCAACACCTACTATTGTGGGCTGTTCTTGCGGCTGCTGATGTTCTTGTGGCTGCTGCACACTTATCTGCTGAGTTTCCGCTTGCGTTGATTGTGTGCTACTTTGCGATAATGAGATTTCAACATCGCTGCTCGTTAGTAGACTGGCTACCTCTGCGACACTCAAAGGCTTGAGCCTAGGATGGTGGGGTTGGACCGCTGGTGCGGAGGTGCTGCTCCCAGCTTGGTTCCCAGACAGTGCTGCTGCAGGCGTAATTTTTTTGGTCCCTAAAAAAAATTGCCCGGCACACCAGTCGTGGTTAGTGGCACTTCCTTTTTCTGTTCCTTCTTCTCACCGGCAACTTTCTTAGTACAGGACCTGATACCTTTCTTTGGGGCCATCTTCTTCAGATGTCAGGGAGAATGCAGGTGCACAAGTTTTGGTCACACGTGGATGTGATGCGCAGCAGGACATCTGTCTCACTGCCAGTACAACGGGTGATGATGATGACACCTCCTCCTCTGGCTTTTTGTGCACCTAAAAGCAAATAAGCCAGGAGAAGAACATCAGTGAAATGTTGCATTTGTTGTTGTGGTTCAGTTACCACTATATTAATACAAACAAACAAGCAAAAGATATAGTCTAGCCATTTCTGAGACTTTGTCAGCAAGGGCTATGTTATACTACTGTGTACACACTACACTCTCAGGAAGGATAGGAAGGAGAATCAGAACCACCAAAATAAAAATGTAATGGAAGTGGGATGGACCCTATTTTCCATTAAATTATTTGAGCATCACATCATTCATGGAGCTGCTACTGGCAAAAGGGGATGGATAGATGGAAGTTGTAAGCCAATAGGAAACTAATAACTCCCACCGCAAAAAAAGGCCACCAGCCACATGGACACTCACAAATCACAAGCAACAAGCAGGGGGCCTGGGAAACACCAGGACCTGACAAAAGGCCTATGAAGGCCAGGCAAAGGATGCATGCTAAAGCACACTTCTCTGCCTTTTTAATGCAATAAAATGCAACAACTAAAATACACAGGCCCAAAAAAGATCTGCAGGGTGCATGCATTGCACACCAACACACACCAGACGCACACAACATAGGCATGTCATTAAGACACCCAACATCAGAAAGCCCACCCCAATAAAACATATTTCCCAACTCAATCCATTGCCATCCATGTCCTAAATGATGTCTAAATTCAACAGACCGCACAGAAACACTTGTTGCCTGTGGCTACCTGCTCTGAGCCTACTGGATGAAAGCAGGCCTGTTGGCAGGCAAGGCCAGACAAGCTTTCAGGCTTAGGCTTCAAAATGGCCACCAGCCACATGGCCAGGCCCAACAACAGAAAGCCCACCCCAAAAAACACATTTCCCAACTTAATCCAATGCCATCCATGCCATAATGATGTCTAAATTCAACAGACTACACAGAAACACTTGTTTAATGCAGCTCTGGCTACCTGCTCTGAGCCTACTGGATGAAAGCAGGCATGTTGGCAGACAAGGCCAGACAAGCTTGCAGGCCTAGGCTTCAAAATGGCCACCAGCCACATGGCCAGGCCCAACAACAGAAAGCCCACCCCATTAAACACACATTTCCCAACTCAATCCAATTCCATCCATGCCCTAAATGATGCATGAAAATGAACTACATTCAAAACACACCAAAGGAACAGTTGCTTCATCATGCACCCACCCATGACTAGCTCTGGGCCTGCTGACTACTACTACCCACAACAATTTGGAAAAAAAGGAATGGTATGTACCAAAATTAAAATGTAGTTGCAATAACTGCAATGCCCCCAATCAAACAGACACAACAACCACTTACTTGTAAAATATCCAATTAAAAAATCCTCAAGTCCAATGATAATGATGCAGCAGACAAAAAGAGTGATCTTTCCAGCTCAACATCCAAAGGCAGAATGAGCAGGAGCTGGACAAAGCACTGGGAGGAGCCAGCTGGACAGGAATAGAAAGTTGGAGATTCTGTGGCACTTCCTCCCTCTCCCCCACTTTAAAAAGGAATCCTTGCACAAAAAAGGACAGCCAAATGTCAATCTGGGGAGTTTTTTCATCCAAATCATTATTTGCAGAAGGTTTTATGCTGCTAGAGATGATATTCTTCTCCAGATTGAAAATTTTACATGTTCGAATTCTCGAGCTTGACCTTACTTCCGCCGGATGTCGATGGTGCATCCAAAATGACGTGTTTGCGTTCTCTCGCTCCCTCTCGCGTTGGATATGACGTGTTCGGGTTCTCTTGCTCCTTGTCGCGTTCGATATGACGTGTTCGCATCCTCACGCTCTAGCTCACGGTGGAGAATGGCGGGTTTGGGTTCTCTAGCTCCTTGTCGCGTTCGATATGACGTGTTCACGTCCTCACGCTCTCGCTCGTGGTGGAGAATGGAGTGTTCAAGATCTCATACTCTTGCGCTGCATGATCGCGAGACGAATGACGTGCTCTGAGCCTACTGGATGAAAGCAGGCCTGTTGGCAGACAAGGCCAGACAAGCTTGCAGGCCTAGGCTTCTAAATGGCCACCAGCCACATGGCCAGGCCCAACAACAGAAAGCCCACCCCATTAAACACACATTTCCCAACTCAATGCAATTCCATCCATGCCCTAAATGATGCATGAAAATGAACTACATTCAAAACACACCAAAGGAACAGTTGCTTCATCATGCACCCACCCATGACTAGCTCTGGGCCTGCTGACTACTACTACCCACAACAATTTGAAAAAAAGGAATGATATGTACCAAAATTAAAATGTAGTTGCAATAACTGCAATGCCCCCAATCAGACACAACAACCACTTACTTGTAAAATATCCAATTTAAAAAATCCTCAAATCCAATGATAATGATGCAGCAGACAAAAAGAGTGATCTTTCCAGCTCAACATCCAAAGGCAGAATGAGCAGGAGCTGGACAAAGCACTGGGAGGAGCCTGCTGGACAGGAATAGAAAGTTGGAGATTCTGTGGCACTTCATCCCTCTCCCCCATTTTAAAAAAGGAATCCTTGCACAAAAAAGGACAGCCAAATGTCAATCTGGGGAGTTTTTTCCTCCAAATCATCATTCGCAGAAGGTTTTATGCTGCTAGAGATGATATTCTTCTCCAGATTGAAAATTTTACATGTTCGAATTCTCCAGCTTGACCTTACTTCCGCCGGATGTCGATGGCGCATCCAAAATGACGTGTTTGCGTTCTCTCGCTCCCTCTCGCGTTGGATATGACGTGTTCGGGTTCTCTTGCTCCTTGTTGCGTTCGATATGACGTGTTCGCGTCCTCATGCTCTAGCTCACGGTGGAGAATGGCGGGTTTGGGTTCTCTAGCTCCTTGTCGCGTTCGATATGACGTGTTCGCGTCCTCACGCTCTCGCTCGTGGTGGAGAATGGAGTGTTCAAGATCTCATACTCTGCATGATCGCGAGACGAATGACGTGATCGTGGGCGCGAACTCTCGCGAGATAGCGCAAACGGCTGCCAACATCTCGTGGAGCACACGACCGGATCGGGAAAACTTGTCGGATCGGAAAAACTTGTCGGCAAACGCGTGGATCCCGGTAACACGACCGCGAGCGAGAACGTATTTTTAAAGCACAAGCATGAAAAAAATCTCTGGTACGCTGCAGATCGCGGAGATTTGGGCATTTCCGCGCTCTCCGCGGAACACGAAAATGTCAAATTATCGCAATGTCCGTGAACGGAACAGAATTTGACGCCCACCCCTAGTTTATGGTCCATATCGGGGAGTGCAGCTTTAGCGACATGACGAACCTGTAGATACCTAAAGACCTCCCCTTGAGCAAGTTCATATTTCTCCCCCAATTCTGCAAATGTTAATATTTTCCCTTTGTTTACTAAGTGGCCAATTGTCAGGATCCCACTAGTGTCCCATCAATCAAAACCTGGCTGATAACAGAGTAATCCCAGCTTTTGAGTAGACCATAATGGAGTGGCTTGTGTCAGTATGTCTGACCAGCCGAGCCGGCCATTAACTTGGTGCCAGATCTCTACCGTGTGGGCCGTTGGTCCCAGGTATCGACCTTTTCAGACTTTCGAGTAGAGGACTACTAGATAGCCCTCTCTGCCCATTTGGTATTCATTCAGCAAATAAGTCGGATCCAACGGGGAACAATAAATCCATTGATTTACCACAATCAACTGCGAAGCCCAGTAATATAGTCGGATATCTCGAAGTGCAATGCCTGCATCGTACCAACCCTTCGTTTATTTGTTTAATGCTATTCGGGATGCCTTTCCGTCCCATATTAGGGTCAGAACCTCACTTTCTATGTTCTTGAAGTAGAAATCAGGGACCTTATGTGGGCATTTTTGGAAGATGTATAAAAAACGGGAGAGAGTAAGCATCTTAAAAAGGGCAGCTCGACCCAGTAAGGAGAGGGGCAGTGACCTCCAATGCTTAACGTCATTACGCAATCTCTCCAGAGGGACTGCCAGGTTCATACCATAAAAAAGTCTGAGGATCCGGAGTTATGTAGATCTCAAGGTAGCAAAATCCTTCAGTAGCTACCTCCATTGCACAGCCTGGGGGGAGTTTTGGGATCAGACCTGGCCCTTTAGGTCCCTGTAAAGCAAAATAATCCACTTCACGAATTTCGGGCCAAACCCCAGGCGTCAAACCACTTCAAAAAGATACAACCATTCAATGGAATTGAACGCCATTTTGGCGTCTAGCGACAATACTACTGCATCTTCCTCTATTAGTTGCTTGTGGCCTAAAATGCTATAAAGACGATTGATGTTCAATGCAGTGTTCCAGCCTGGCACAAAACCTGATTGGTCCGGGTGAACCAATGAAGGGTCCTAGTTATAAGGCGAGATGCCAGTAGTTTGGCAAGGATTTTTGCTTCTGCGTTGATTAACAAAATTGGCCTATAAAATCCACAGCTGCCTGAGGGTTTCCCTGGCTTACAAATAACTACAATGGAGGCCAGTTGCTGGTCAACTGGCAAAGCACCTTTGTCACAACTTTCGTTGTACGTTTCATATAGGTGGGGCGCAACAAGTGAGGCCGTACTTTTCAGGAATTCTATAGGGATCCCATTGGGTCCCATCACCTTCCCTGATTGTATACTATTTATCTTGAGGCGGATCTCATCATCGGAGACATCTTCCTCCAGTATATTCCTGTCCTCAGTGGACAGGGTGGGCAGCCGGATATCCGCCAGCAATTGGCGGGAATCCTCTGTTGTAGCAGTGGTCGGGGAGGTGTAAACTTGTTCCAAATGATCTGCAAATGCATCCGTAATAGCTTGTGGGTCTGTTAGATGTTGCACATTATTTATCATTAATCTGCTCTTCCTGTTCTCTCTTTTGCAACCATGCCAACAATTTGCCAGCTCTATCTCCTGGTTTGTAGAACCTGTGCCGTGTGTCAAGCAATCGGGCCCTCACCTTTTCTTCAGCTAGGGTTTTTTATTGTAATTGCTTGATGGATAAGTGGTGGTCTGTGGTATCGCTGGTCTGTTTTGAGCTGGTGTAGATCTCTCTCAAGCTGTGTTAATAGCGCTTGTTGCTTTTTATTATAACCCACTTTGTGCACCAGTGCCTGCCCCTTCTGCACCGTATTAAAGGCCTCCCATAGTGTTTGTGCCGATTCCATCGAGCCGACATTTTCGTTAAAATAATGCTCCGGCTGGGTTATTAGGCTTTCCTTTATGTTCGGAGTTTTGAGCAACCAGGGATTGATGCTTATTGTGTTTCTCTTATAATATGTGAGCTTCACCCACACCGGTGAATGGTCAGATATGCCTCACAGTAGGCCGCAGGGGTTCCCAAAAGTTTCCAATAGCTATCATGTGCGTCAAAAAAGAATCTAGACGCGATAGACTCTTGTGGGCGCTCGAGTAGTAGGTAAAGTGGGTTAGATCTGGATGAAAGTATCGCCAGACATCGGTAAGTCCCATACTTTCGTGAATTCAGACATCTGTGTGTTGGGGCGGGCCTGGGGACATATTGGTTGTCTATCTAGTTGGTCATCAAGGGTCAGATTGAAATCTCCTTCCAGAATAAGAGTGTCTACCGGGAGATCTACCATAATTTTCCCTAGGTCTGTGAGTGCTTCATTACATAGCGCTGGTGGAAAATATGCAGATATCACACTTGTGACTTGCACACATAAACAAAACATTTCCCTCCTTCCCTCCCCGTTCTCCCACCTCCCTGCTCCCCCTGCCAGTGGATGTTAAACTACCCACTCCCCAACAAGGCCAGAGTGCCTGTTGACCCTCCCTCCATTGAATGGTGCCTGGTCTGCAGCCCTTAGGTCTCCCCCGCTTGAATCTAACAAGTTTAAATGAGTTCCAATATATGGGATGACCCCAGTCCCCTCCTGCAGTCATAACCGTAATGCGAGTCTTCTCGATCCCTCAATCCCTGAGGGTGCACCCCGTGGCGTGCCAAACAGAACAACTCAAGTGACTATTCCACTGCATTATCTTATAGGTACTACATAGCCCCTTTAGAGTCACTTATCTGTAGCTTGCAATGTCCATGTTGTAATCAGAAACGCACTTGTTTCAGCTTTGAGATATTGAGTCAGTGCCTTTGTTGGTGGATTCACTCCACTGTCCACTGGCTTGGTCTGCTTTTTCTTTATTGGTACCACCTGTCTTTCTTTATAGGGTTTCTCAATGTGACGCCAGCCCTCTAGCAAATCCCATGCTTCCTGGGGTGAGAAGAAGAACCAGGCTTTACCATCTGTTTCAATGCGGAGTTTCACTGGAAAGATCATGGCGTATTTTACTTCTTTGTCTGGCAACGCCTTCTTGACCACCAAAAAGCCGCACCATTGATTTTGAACTTTTGTGGTAAAGTCAGGGAAAAAAGAAACCACACTATCGTCCAGTTTGACCGCGAAGTTTGCCTGCGCTGCCTGATGTATGACATTGCGATCTCTAAAGTTGAAGACTCATGCGATTATTGGACGAGGGGGAGCTCCCGACTTGGGCCCCCCCCCGAACTCGGTTGGCCTGTTCAATGGAAAAATAGTTTGAGAGTCTCTTAGGTTGGAGATATTTTAAAATTGTCCTCTACAAAGAGATCCCCTCAAGGGCCTTCTGTGCATTCTGGAATACCAAGGATGCACACATTATTTTTCCTCGCCCTTCCTTCATAGTCGTAAAGTTGTACTTCTATTCTAGTCTGTTTGTCTTGCAATTGCAGCACTTGTTGTATGAGGAGGATGGTATCTTTATGGAGTTCTCCTGTGGTATCTCCCCCCTCCTTAACTCTAGTGTCCATTTTGCGAAGGTCCGCCCTTATGAGGGAGATCTCAATATTCACAGAGTCAAGACGGGATTCCAAAGAGGTGTGCACCCTGGTAATCGCCATCATAATGTCTTGGAGCATCGGGTCTTGTTGCGACTGGGGTGGTTGCATCGTCTCTTGGGCCTCCGGGGTGAGTGGCGTCTTGGTCATCCCCTGTATTGTTCCATGCAAATTTAGCCAGTTTATTTTGCAGTGGCACTTTATTTCCCTTCCCTCCTGCCATTGTTGATCCCTGGATAGACAATTAGCGGGTGAACAGTTCCAGTAGTCCCTGCTGCCTCCCATGGGTACACTTTCCTCCAGCGGCCTGTCTGTTTTCCTGGTTCGTGACCCCCAAAGTGTCTGAGAGAATGGAACCGTTGTGACTGTATGTGGCGGGTGTACAGCTGCCACTATTGGGTATTGTCTCGTTGGTGCCCCCCTGTTCTCCTCTTCCACTCACCTCCATCTCATTGCCCGGGGAGGGAACACCAGTGCTGTAGTTTGTGCTGTGCAGTGGGTCTACTTGGCAGGATGTCCGACCTGTGGGGTGGCTCACCCTCTCCAAAGCACGTTGATACCGCAAGCCTGTCCTGGAGATGGTGCCCCAGAGGAGGATGAGGATCTCAGGCCTGCTACCTCAATACAATCAGGTTCGATGGTGAGCCTCTTCAAACGCTTGTAGGGGCCGGTATGCCCAATCAATCAGAGCTTCTCCTTTTTAAATATAGGGAGGGGGAGCACTCCACTATCCGTGGTGCATGGGCACCCCCGCCTGCACCGGTCTCAAACCCTCCATCTTGCGTCAGGTCAATGCCCTCTCTCTCCAGGGTGCACTGTTGCCCCACATCCCCTATACCTGATGCCTTCCCCCGATTATATGTGTTACTCCTCACAGCTTATGGGCTCCCCTGTTGGCCTTACACAAGGTCCAGCGCCTATGACTGCACTCACCGTCTCGCTGGAGTGAAGAGTTTCGTTACGCTCCTCACATGTGCTGAGACCTCTGTTCTCTTATTCACAGCTCTGGGCCCCGCCCACAGGATCCAATGTCTATGCACTGAGGTGGCCCGCTGTTTCTTTGCCTCCGCAGGGATCCCACCTTGCCTCACGAGGGATCGGGAAACCTCTGCCCGGTCCTACTGCTTTTTCCGGGCAGCACCTCGATCGATCTTCCACTGCACCCTCACTTTTTGCTCACGAGCCGGGCAGTCGTTATGATGAGTCTCTGGTTCAGATCCTCAGCGCTCAGCCTCTTACTGTGCTGCCATTTTAGATCCGACGCCTCTCGCCCGAGTCGGGTCTCTTATCTCTCCCAATAGGTCCTCCAGCCGGGAATCCTAAAAATCAGAATGCCCCGGGGATCGGGGTGGGGTCCCCACAGGTGAGCGCTATTTGTACGCAATTGCAACAGAATAAATGACGGATATTCTAGTGAGGGCTACGGAGCTGCGCTAGTGTGTGGCCATTCCCGACGGCTGCTGGTAACGCCCCCATAAAAACCTTTTTTGAATATAAAAATATTTTGCCAGTATATTCAATTTACAAAGAAGGTGAACCTCAATTAAGCATTAGATGTGCAAGTGCTTCAAAGAATATACAAAAAGTATATATATTCCATATATAATTTATTATAATATGTACATTCACACGTGATGGCCGATATATCTTATTTTGTATGATGAAGATATTAGTCTCTTTTTAAAGAAAACCAAAAGTTGATGGTGTATGATGTACTAGTGGGGTTAAGAGGGCCAAGAAAACAGAAAAGAGAGGAAGAAAGCTAGCCTGGACAACTAAAGAAAGTATATCTAAAGTCCTATTTTCCATTTCTTGATTTAATGATCAGTTACTCCAAGTGTATGTGCTAAAATCTCACATATCCATGTAGTTTAAAGTGAAATTTGGTAAGTCTGGGCGGTGAACTCCGCTCCGCTTGCAGAGTTTGCAGAGTTTTCCGCACTCTGCATTATGCGGAGAGAGATTTTTCCTTGTTTGCGATCTTCAACATCAAGTTGGTAAGCGCAATCGTGGAAAATCAACCTCCCGGCAAGATTTACCAACGCGGGCCCTCAGATTTCTCATTGCGAGTGGTCGCGTATGCTCGCGACTGCTCACATTGAGTAACCATCCATTCACATTTAGAAAGCTGCTCCTCGAATAAAAATCTACTCATGTGGCAGAAAGGAAGCAGTGCCTGCTTGCGTTATGCATGGTATTGTTCGCGATGATTGCACAGTGCGGGCGAGCACCTGGCACTGAAAATCAACATGAATGACATTTATCTGAATAAATGCTTGCAGAGCTCTGCGTAGCGTGTTGAAGTTGTTTTTACAGTTCACCTCCCAGGTTTACAATTTGGTCAAAAGTTTTCATTTAAAGTACATTGTGCATCATTATTCCTTCCTTATTCTCTCACATTCATAATGAGAAGATTGTAAATCGACATCATTTTTTATTTCTATTCCCGTTATACATCTTAGCACTCTAATGTGATCTATCAACATGAAAAGTTATGTTTATCAGAGTATGCCCCAATTATGCACATTCAATCAGTTCACATATCATTTGAGCATACATTTATAGAAAGAGCAATGTGAATGTTACTTAGTCCATCAGTAATGAAATATCTCCTCAGATTTTTGTTAATGTTTTAAATTATATCAGATAAGTTTAAAGTGCTTATTACTAAAGGTGACTTTCTTAAAAATGCAAGTGCCCTACTATAAAACATATTTTATTTTTGAGCTATAAAAAGTCTAGAATAAAGTACAATTTCATATCAAGGCCATCCTAACAATACCCATCTGTTTAAACCTAGGATTCCTCCTCTTCCCTGTTACTCGAAAATTCAAATGTTTTCTTTCTATTCTCCTCAATAGATGTCCTAAGATGAGCTGTAGGGAGGAAAGACTCTTAGAAACATAGAAAGGAAAAGAGGAAACATGATGGAGAATAAGAATGAGAGATCTTAAGTGCTAAAAAGATATCAAATTACTGCTCACTTATAGTAAAGTCCTTAAAAGGTACGTCAAGTACTGTTCTAATTATCCCAAATGTATGTGTAGCTCAGCGTCAAGATTATGTCCATGTGGGATTTCAATTTCTAGTGCTATGATTAGATATGATTCAAATCATCTTAAAGATAAAGTTCTGTCACCCCCTCAATCCATTACTTTGGGGTGTTTTATTCCAGAGTATTGGAGCTGTTGGATATTGCTCTCATGATTTTCTGAGAAGTGTTTCGCAATTGGGTAGGAAAAGTCACAGGGGCATATTCTCAAGAACTATCGCCAAGTTATCGGCACTTAACTCAGCAGAAGTGGTGATAAATGTATCTCTCTATTCACAAGCTGGTGCTAACAGCCAATATCACCAGTTTTCCTCCGATAGCAGCCGCAAAAGACATCGCCACAGATGACACCGGCAACTAAGGCTAATGATATGCAGAGTAGGCATTACCGTGCAAAAAGCCGCGACAACACCACTTCACAACATTCTCAATGACCAGCCAGATCAGCGATAAGATCACAAAATATGCAATAAGGCGCGTTAGCAACAAAGATTTAACACCTGCTCTTACCTGGTGTCAAGTAAGATAATAACCTGCACCATAAATGGGAGTCCAGACCAGAGCCACACCTGAAGAACAACAGATGCCATCGAGCTACTGATCATGCAGCTCGGACACCCAAAAGGGCCACAACACCCACTGCCACCAACCCCAGGACACCCCAGACAAAGATATTTCACATCAACTTTACAAAGTCATGAACAAAACAATTCGCCTGATGTCGCACAATTATATTATTATTATTATTATGAAATTTGATTAAGCTCACAGCTACCCCCACCGGGGGTGTCCCAGCCCTGTGGACAGAAACGGTAGTGACCAAGGCGGCTAGTAGCTGGAGAACAGGTATGTTTTAAATTTGGACCTAAATAGGGGTTCTGATTCAGTGAGTCTGAGGTTAAGCAGTAGGGAGTTCCACAGCTTAGCAGTGACCACCGCAAAAGCTCTGCCTCCTCTTCTAGAGCGATGGAAACGGGGAGGGAGTAGGAGACGGAGATGGTTAGATCTAAGGGAACGGACTGATTGGACGTGCTTCAGTCTGTCTCTGAGATTGCCAGGTCCATTCCCATTGAGTGCTCTGAAGGCCAGGACCAGGGATTTGAACTGGATGCGATGAGATATCTGAAGCCAATGCAAGTTCTTTAGGTATGGGGAGATGGAGTGACGATAGGGGACGTGACAGATCAGCCTTGCCGCCGCGTTCTGGACAATCTGTAGTCGGTGACGTAGATATGCAGGAGCCCCTACATAAAGACTATTGGAGTAGTCCAGATGTGAAGTGATGAGGGCGTGCAAGACAGTCCTCATCGAGTCCCTCAACAGATAGGGGGAGATCTTTTTAATTATTTTTAATTTGCCAAAACAGGCAGATGTAACCTTTTGGATTTGTGTTTTGCATGAAAGTTCATTGTCAATGTGAAACCCAAGGTTCCGGGCCGAGATGGCCGGGATGGGGGGTGGGTTCAACTCAGGCGGCCACCAAGTGGAGGACAGCAGAGGGGTTTTCAGATTAAAAAACAGCACCTCAGTTTTATCGGTGTTCAATTTTAATGTATTAGATGTCATCCATTGAACAATGTTGGTGTGGCAAGATTTAAAATTATCCAGTCCTTTGTCAGAGTGGTCTCTAAAGGAAAAAATCAGCTGAGTATCATCAGCGTAAGAGACCACTCTGACACCACAGGCCTCAACAACCCTTGCCAATGGTGACATGTAAACATTAAAAAAGAGAGGGCTGAGGGCCGACCCCTGGGGGACTCCACAGCCAAGGGGCATCTTGTCTTTTGACAAGTTGGGGCGACACCATACCTGTTGCGTTCTACCTGACAGGAATGATTTTATCCAAGCCAGTGGTGTGCCCTGTATTCCTAAGTCACGCAGCCTTTCCAGTAGTATGGAGTGGGTCACGGTGTCGAAGGCCGCGGACAGATCGAGGAGCACCAGCATGGCCTCCTAATCTCTGTCCACGCTCTCTCTTATGGTCTCTGATACTTCCAGAAGGGCCGTCTGTGCTATATCCGGATCTGAATCCAGATTGAGTGTCATGCAAGAGGGTGTTGGATTCCAGGTAGTCGGCCAATTGCTCCTGTACTATTTATTCCAGAATTTTGGCTGGTTTGGGGAGGAGAGAGATGGGTCGGTAGTTGCTGATTACCGACGGGTCAGCATCCACTTTCTTCAATATGGGGAGTAGCATTGCCTGTTTCCATTCCGACGGGAATTGGCCAGAGGAGAGGGAGGTATTCCAAATAGAGATTAGGGGGGTGGTGATAAGTGGGCCCAGCTGTGTGAATATTTGAGCTGGACGGGGTCTAGAAGAGAGCCTGATTTACATTTTTGAATTTTGTGTTGGACAGAATCCCTTACGATAGATTTGAATGCTTCAAATGTGGTCGTGCAGGCCGGTAGAGGAGGTTGGGCTGATATCACCTCACCATGCCCTTTAGACGGTGTGAAAGAGGAGAAAATATCCACAATCTTGTGATGAAAGAAGTGCGATAGGCCATCACAGAGTTCTTGACTCGGTGAGGAGAGACGGGTAAGGGCTGAAGGTTTTGTGAAGTCTTTCACAATTTGAAAAAGGATTTTGGCCGAGTTGTCAGCAGAGTTAATCTTGTAGGCGAAGTATTCCTTCATCGTGGCTTGTTTTAATTTGTGAAACCTTTTTAGCGCGGCTCTATATATATTTTTTTCGAGAGGATCATAAGTGCGTCGCCATTGGCGCTCAAGTTTTTTACATTTGCTTCTTTCCGTACGGAGCTCCGGGGAGAACCATGGGGCGGAGGGCTTCAATCTGGCAGAGGAGAGGGGGAGAAAGGGGGCGATCGCATCAATCGCTGCGGTAAGAGTGGAGTTGAGTTTTTTCACATCGGCGTCTAGATCCTTAGACGGAAGCCACTCCATGTTTGCGAGTACTGGTTCAAGAGCGTCGTAGGTGACTTTGTGCCGTTTCCTACCCAATTTAGGTCTAACACTATTCGTGATTAATAGGGGGGGATAGCCAGGGTGAAAGGAATGAGCGAGTGGTCAGACCAGGCCAGAGGGCATGGTTCAAGAGTAGAAAGAGCTGACAGGCTCGTAAAGATCAAATCTAGGGTGTGGCCTGCCGTGTGGGTGGGACTATGAACTCTCAGGTCCAGGTTTATTCCAGCTAGAGTTTCTACCAGGGAATTTAAGGGATAGGTCAGCAAGGGTGGCCAATAACTCAGTGAGATGAGAGGGCTGTGTGCCAGGGGGGTTGTAGATTAGGGCGCCCACCAGGATCAGGTGAGTGGGGTCCGTGATACTGAAATACATTGCCTCGATTGGGCCTGAGTTAGGCAATTTCCTGGAGGTTATTGTCCATTGGGACCGAGAAATAATGGCAACCCCCCCTCCCTCTTTGGTCCCTGGTCGATTAATCCCTACAAAATGGTAGTCTGGGGGGATTGCTAGCGATATGTCAGGGTTAGAAGACTCTTTGACCCACGTTTCGGTAAGGAACATCAGGTCCCATGAGTGGGTGGTGAGAGATAGCCAGATATCGCCTGCATGTTGCGGGAGGGAACGACAGTTGACGAGGCACGCCTTGACCTCGCTGGGCAACGCACGGTCTGGTGTTCTGTAGCTATCTTTACTGGGGCAAATGGTAAGTGCTTCTAGAGGGAAGCCACACTCTTTGCATGCAAAGTGGTCGACAAGTAGCTGAGAGGGGTTGTACTTAGACCTGCAGCTACTGGTCTGCAGCCTTATGGCCAGCAATTGAGCCCTGGACCAGCGTGTTTGCCCTGTTATGTGTCCACCGGCAGCCTGCCTGGCGCTGGACGGGCACAGGCGCAGACGGGCGCAGACGGGCTTGCCTTGGGCGCGCCCAGTGGCGCGCCCGCTGCGCGCGTCCGCTGCGCGTCCTAAAGTGCATCACCTTAAATGGCTGGTGTACTGACCCCAGACTCCGCCCTCCCAGCGTCCAGAGATTGCGATTGGCCGCCCCGCCTACCCTCTACAGCAATCGGGCAAGCCCGTGGTGGACCGGGGTAGGGGGCGGAAGTAGCTGGAAGTAGCCGGTGTATCGAGCGGGTGCCGGGGATTCAGAATGCACACACACAAGGTGAACCTAAAAGTGATTAAAAAGATCAGGCAACGTTTAAAACATAGCGTGACCTGAAGCCGCTAGCACGTTTAAAGACTAGCGCGCGTCCGCAGCATTAAGGTACAGAGCTATGCAGGTAAAATTCAAAGTGATTAAAATGATCGGGCAAAGTTAAAACATAGCGTGAACTGAAGCCGCTAGCGCGTTTAAAGACTAGCGCGCGTCCGCAGCATTAAGGTACAGAGCTATGCAGGTAAAATTCAAAGTGATTAAAAATGATCGGGCAAAGTTAAAACATAGCGTGACCTGAAGCCGCTAGCGCGTTTAAAGACTGCGCGAGTCCACAGCGTTAAGGTACAGAGCTATGCGTTAAATGGCTGGTGTACTGACCCCCAGACTCCGCCCTCCTAGCGTCCAGAGATTGCGATTGGCTGCCCCACCTACCCTCCACAGCAATCGGGCAAGCCCATGGTGGACCGGGACCGTGGTGGACCGGGGACCGGGGTAGGGGGCAGAAGTCGCTGGAAGTAGCTGGTGTATCGAGCGGGTGCCGGGGATTCAGAATGCACACACACAAGGTAAACTTAAAAGTGATTAAAAAGATCGGGCAAGGTTTAAAACATAGCGTGACCTGAAGCCGCTAGCGCGTTTAAAGACTAGCGCGCGTCCGCAGCGTTAAGGTACAGAGCTATGCAGGTAAAATTCAAAGTGATTAAAAATGATCAGGCAAAGTTAAAACATAGCTTGACCTGAAGCCGCTAGCGCGTTTAAAGACTGCGCGCGTCCACCACAATTACAACAAGTAACATTCATGTGTGGTCAGAAAAAGAAGAATCATTCATTCATTCACCATTGAAATTCCAAACAAAATATCACATCCAAATTTAACTCAAAACAACTATTTGGAAGAGTCATCGTGTGACTTCCTGGACAATCTATAAGTAACAGCCTGCAAGACAAAATTCAAGATAAGAAGGCGTGTCATGCTCTCATCAAACGACAGAGAGAGAGAAAGAGAGAGAGGGAGAGGGGGAGAGGGATAGAGAGAGAGAAGGAGAGAGGGAGAGAGAGAAAGAGAGAAAGAGAGAAAGAGAGAGAAAGAGAGAGAGGGAGAAAGAGGGAGAGAGAGAGAGAGAGGGAAAGGGTGAGAGAGTGGGAGAGAGGGAGAGCGAGACAGAGAGGGAGAGAGGGATATAGAAAGAGAGAAAGAGAGAGAGGGAGAGAAAGAGAAAGAGAGAGATTGTAAAAGGAGCGCAAGACCAATCGGGCTCTTGGTTCATACATGCCAACTATTGTGTGTGTATCGCTATTGATGCACCATAAGCCTAAGGCCTAGCCTCAATTGCAGCGCAAAAGCCACATCACATTTCCAAAATGCAAGCTGTAGTCAGACTAACATTAGGGATGAAAGCTCCTTTGTCTCAATATATAAGGCGGAAGGACATCTGCACCTCCGACCTTGGTCTTGAATGTGGCTGGCACCCCCTGAGAGAGATTCCATAGCAGATGACGGACTCCCACACCACCAACTGCACTAATGAAAGACCAACGTATCCCCACCCCACACACAGAAGTCCCTGCTTGAGGTACTCCTGCATGGGATGCCCTTGACACTTACGTACACAACAACCTATACATCCAAACATTGCACACAAATATGACTCATTGATCCGAGTTGTAGCATATCATCCACATAACTGCCGCAGGTCAGAAGAGTGCCGGTTGTACGAGATCCACAAATGCAATGGCAGGAAATCCGGGGCACATGCACAAAACCTGTCACGTGGAACTGTACCATGCATGTATGCTGCATTTGTTGGGAGCACTGCCACCGGCAGTGTTGCACATCAGTTACCGTCTGAGTTTCCGTCTTGCGTATATCACCTGCGTCCAGCCCTGGTTCCACTTTCGAACATGCACATTCGAGTGGCCCATGGATGTCTGCCTATCCAGCACAATGGTAGCTGACCTTGATTATGACTTGTCTGTGCGCCCCCTGTTGGCCCACGACCAGGAGTGTAACTGTGATACCCGTGCATGGGATGCCTCGATATTTGGCCTATGTGCTGGCAGTTGGGCATGGGAGAATGCACAAGTCCCCGTGTGCAGTGATCACATCGAGGCGCTCCCCTATTGGGCTGTGTTGCGGATTGGTGAAACGGTGTGGACGGAGTACATCTGTCTGGACCAGTTAATGGATTGGCTCTCCCTCATGTTCGTTGAACTCGACAACGACGAACTCTTGGAACTTAACAAGATAGCTGTACCTCGGCACTCTCGAAATTTATATGTCACTATTTTGAATAGTGTAAACAGTTTACAATTCATCAACAGTATAGCTGCGCACAGGAAAACAATCCAACAGATAAACTTTTGCAAAGTTCTGTGTAATGGCAGCTTACAATGATGTATTTCAATTATGAAAACCCAATATTAAAGGTGCAATCCAAAAACAAAGACATATATCGTATTTACAGAAGGGTTATTTTTGCTAATTGTCCCACGGATGTCCTGACAATACAGCCTCCCTGTTGTAAATGATGGAAACAGCAGACACGTGTTTTGTTATGAATGTAACTTTTTCAAGGCTGTAAATAGTGCAAATAGTTATATAGATATTAAAAATAACGAACAATTAAATATAATTGTGATACCTTATACATGATCATCTAGATAGGATTCACCTTCTATAGCCATTAATAAATAATTTGTTTCTAGTAAAAGTTTATAAAGACAAGTCATGTGAGAATAGTCACCACTAAAAGAACACACATTGTTATTTGAAGGAAAGTCAGAAAAGAAATCCATACCACCACCAAATATCGCGTCTTGAAATATAAATAACACCAAAAGAGTGTGAAAAGATACACAAAGCCATGTGAACAGAAGCTTGCAATAGATCAGTAGAATGATATAAGTGAAATAAAATAAAACACTCCAAAGTAGTGTAGCGATTCCAAAAGCACTAAATGTGTGTCATGTAAGGTTATATCTACCTTATACATCTGAAGTAGTTTCTCCAAATAATTTTGGATTGTCCCATATACGAAAAAAAATCCCATTAACAGCGTAAGAAAAATGAGAGACCCTAAAACGAGCAAGTAATAGAATATGTGTGAGCAAACTCAAATAATATATCAAAGCTTAAGTTAAAATGACACCATGGCCTTAGTTTAATAGAAAGAAGCCCCTTACATCTTTTTTGCGTCAGTCACTGGCCAATCTAATAGTAAATAGCAAAAGTAGAGGGTGGAAGTAGTGTGAGAGAGAGAAAGTTTAGATAGGACATATGTAAAGCATCCTATAGACGTAAAACTTATAGCACCAGATGAGAGCAAATATGTGTAGAGTTGGCACAATATATGCATATTCTCTATTATGATCAGATGGGAGATGAATACAATTTCTTCTCAGCCTAGGCAAAGTGCCACATAAGAGCCCAAATCGCATTACTTATCGACATAAACTACTATCCGCACATAAAGTGGTCACATAGGCAACTCATATTATACGTCTAACCCACTTCATGCAACTAGGGAATGGGTTCTGAAATAGATAGATTCCCGTAAAGGTCCTGAAAAACAAAAACAGAGAAAGGTGGAATAGCACAAGTAATCCAATTCTATTTAAAAATAACGGGTTTTGGTATGTCCCTAAATCTCAGCAATTGCACAAAAGAAACACGCATTTAATCATGAAAAAATAGTAAAGTACTATCAAGCAATGATATTCCTTATTGTATTTATAAGTGCATGGGAATATAATTTCATATGTCCTCCAAATGGGAAGGAAAGAGCAGCCAGAAACAAGAAATATGACAATTGAACTGACATAGGAAACATAATTCTGGTGGACTGAAATAGTACCTTTTAGTGCAATCAATGTCCCTACATTGATCCATACGTTTATACTTGATTGAACATAGACATGACACATCTGTGTGATTTGGAATGTTTTATACACACACTGGAGCGGTACATGGCCATGCAAACCCCACATCACATGGTTGCACAGTGGAGGGCCAACCAGAGTCCTTTGGGGAATGAGAAGTTAATCGGAAGAGGAAGAGTTCTGTCCGCAGTCTGATTGCTGTGTCTTTGCTAACCAGAGCAGATATGGCAGTCCATGTCGGGGTCCAGGTGAATGTCGCAGAGTGTTTTGGGTGACAGTGGAAGGTTTTGTTCTACGGCATGATGCAGAGGGCTGAACCAAGCAGGAACAGGCCATATGGGGGGGATGAATGCTACAACCTCCTTTCTCACACTGTCATTACCATCAACATCTTACTCCTCCGATATGTCTTCTGTGTCCGGTGTGTCAGGTGTTTGTGGTGGTGTTATGGCTGTATCACTGTGTGCCACTGACATATCAGGGGGCGGAGGTGGTAGGGCTGCATCAATGTGTGCCAATGACACATCAAGGAGCGTAGATGTGTGTGTGTCGAAGTTCCTGCAGCAGTCATCTGAGACAGGCTCTGTGGCAGCAATGGCAAGAGAGGATCCGCAGGGCATGGAATATCCCAGCTACATCTCGCTGGTGTTCAGCCATGGCAGCCATCCTTCCAGCCTGCATATGCTCCATGTTCTCCATTGTCCTCCACAGCTGTGCCAACTCTGTGCTGTCATCTCTGGAGCCTGTCTGACTAGACAACTCTTGTATCCAAGAAATGACTCCAGCGAGGTCAGACAAGAATTGTTGTAACACATGGAACTGACTGTGGGTGTCTGTTAGGGACTGTAAGTGGTCCTTGATGAGACCTAGACACCCACGTATGGCGTCTAGTTTGGCTGCCATGAGGTCAAAACCCACCCGCACCTGTTAAGCCAGCTCCTTCTGGCTGTCTAACACACAGCGTTGGAATGTCATGTGTCTTTCCGTGAGGTGGTGTGAGCCAACTGTGGTGGTAAGTGCTTCCTGCTGTGTGGTCTGGGCAAGGGGTGGGGTCACCTCAATGCAGCTGGGCTACCCTGCTCCTGGAGGTGGGGTACGGAGGCTGTCCACGAGCCGTTAGGGGGTGTCAGAGCAGATGGCCAGGGGGTCCTCTTCATCATCACTGAAGAGATGTCTGGTCTGGTCTGCAGGAGGTATTGATTGTTCCTCTGCAATGTAAAGGGGTGATGCTGGTTAACAGTGTGTTCTATGTATATTGACGAATTGTACATGTTTCCATACAGACAGCATGACAATGTACATTGTGACTGTTTCGGAGGGGCTGGCTATTTGATGGGAGACAGTGGACATTTCGACTAAATGACGGATGTGAGGTTGTACTCATACATTATCATCCCACAGTTTCCTCCTATGCCAGATGTGATTGGCCAGTTTCTATGCACGAGCAGCACCAGTTGTGTCCTCTGTCCTGTAGTGAAAGTGTTGCACTTTGTACCACATTGTCGTCAATGTTGATGTGCTGTGATTGCTATGTGTGTGTGCTGCATTGTGGGAGAGTCACCCCTGCAGCTCTAATTTAGCACCCCCTTATCCCTTTGAGGCGGTGTGCCTTTGACTTGTGTGCTTTTATGGTGCTGAGTTGTTGGCGACTTGGGTCATTTGTGTCTTGGGCGGTTTTTGTACTCTTGTGCATTGTTTGTCTGCAGATGTGTTGTTGAGGTTAGGGGTTGTATGTGCATTTGGATGTGTCAGAGTGTGACCTGCTACTTTGAGGATGTGATCCACACTGGGCCACCTCAGTGTTGTATCTTGCACCATGTCATGTATTTTTACTGCAGCCATGCTATCGGTCATGCAGTGTCACTTGCATTGTCAGTGTGCTCACAGAGCTGCTGCTTTGCTGGATTCAGCACACGTGCATGGGTATGTTGTGGGATTGGTGATAGGGAGGGGGGCCCCTTTGTGCACCAAGTGGACAGGGGCCTACTTGGTGTTTCTATCTGTGCTGAAGTGTGCCAAGGGTATCAGGGAAATGGTTCACATTTGGGTGTGCAGTGTGCTAAACATAATTGTGCATGTGTGCCATTGTGCCTATCTTCCCCAGTACCCCAGTACCTGCTCTTTACTCACCCTGTTGCTGTTGGGTCAAGTCATATTGAGCTGTGTCCGGACTCCCAACTCCTTGCACCGTCTCCACACTGAGGACTGTGGCCACCATTTTCTCTAGCTTATCCAGCTCCTCCTTTGGAGCAGGACTCCCACCTCCAGTCGCCGTTGCTGCCTTCCTGTTGGCAGCAAGTTTCTGCTTGTTTTGGCTTTTCAAATCATGCCAGCGCCTCTCGACCTCCTCCATTGACCTCCTCAACACTCTGACTGCATTCAAGTTGTTCACGATGGATTTTTGATGGATTTTTTTTGTTGCTTTTATAGAGCATTTTCCCGCATGATACGTGGGAATTGCAGGCCTGTCGCTGGTTGTCGCTGATTTTCGTATCACAATTTGGGGCATCGCAACATTTTTCATGTTTGTGTTTTGCTTTTTTTGGCTGTCGCGTTAATTTTTATGCAGTCATTTGGCGTGTTATCGTGATACTATAGCATGGTGCCGCTGAGCTGGGAATACAATGTTAACACTGTTATTTTGTCACAATAGACTGCGATGTGCAAAATTGCATTATGCTAATTTTGCGATAATTATCACACGTTCTTGAGAATATCCCCACAATTCTTTATTGCACGTGAGTGTTGTAGGATTCTCAGCTATATTTGTTGATCATACTTCCTACATACTGCTTCCCACAGGGACACGCTAACACATATACTGCAGATTTTGATTCACAAGAAATGTGTTCCTTGATCTCTTCGAATTTTCCATTTCTGAGTTTATAAGATTGTTAGAAATGGGATTTCTGGTTGGCTAAGACTTGCGCCAAAGCCAGGCAGAAACCACCATTCCTAAGGTAGGGTAAGGAAGTCACCCGCCAAGACAACCCCTGCTCACCCTCTTGGTAGCTTGGCACGAGCAGTCAGGCTTATTTGGAGGCGATGTGTAAAGCATTTGCGCACGCCCCCCCAGCAACAACATCCCAGGCCCCCCACAAAAGGAACTCCACACAAGGTTATATAAAAATAGCCTTTGTATTGAAAACACATGAGAATCATAATCACAGGTTGTACATTGTGCCAACGGGCACGGGCAATATTCACAAGGGATTATATATACACAGGACAGGACCACACGGGCCACTGTCAGGAATAAGCACTTGGTAAAGAAATAGCAGTTTTAGAACATAGAACTTAGAAGTTTCACACATGATGCATAGAACATTCAGCGATGTAAGGAACAAGGCACTTGATGCATCAGCAACACATTCAGAGGTGCAAGGAACAAGGCACATGATGCATCAACAACACATTCAGAGGTGCAGGAGTAACACATGATGCATAAACTACACATTCAGAGGTGTAAGGAACAAGGCACATGATGCATCAACAACACATTCAGAGGTGCAGCACAGGAGAACACATGATGCATAAACTACACATTCAGAGGTGTAAAGAACAAGGCACATGATGCATCAACAACACATTCAGAGGTGCAGCACAGGAGAACACATTATGCATAAACTACACATTCAGAGGTGCAGCACAGAACACTTCGCAGAAATCATATTAGCATGAACTTACATCAAAGGTCCAGGTCCAGGTTGCGCCACTTCGCCAAGACCTAAACGTAGCAGCTGCCCACTACTTGCTGGGCAGCTGAGTGACAGAACAGGGGGCCCAAACGCTGCAGCTGGCACTAAGTGCTGAGCAGCTGGAAGGCCAGGGTAGGGGTGAAGGAGTGCGCCCACTCCTGATCCAAAGTACATGTCCCTAGGGAAAGAAAGACCTACACGGTGCAGCTGCCCACTACTTGCTGGGCAGCTGGAAAACAAATCTGCGACAGGGGCCCTCACTGGCCCCTCAGGACAAGGACTGCGCAATAGGTTGGAGCGCTCTGGGCTCTAAAAATATGGTGTCCCAAGGAGCCCTCTAGGCTCTTAAAATAATGGTGTGCCCTCCTCTGAGCCCTCTGGCTCTGAAAACAAATATGGGGCACCCTGGAGCACTCTAGGCTCTTGAAAGATACGTGCCCATCGTTGGAGTCCCCCCTCTGGGGACTCGGAAACAATGCAGCCAAATAGGGGGAGCAACCCCCTTCCAGCCAAAACGCAGGGGAGACCAATCACCACCGTGATGGACTTCCCTGCTTGGGGCGATAGAACACGGACGCGGGCCCGCACTGCAGGGACACCCTCCGGTTCTACGCCACGTTGATCCATAAGACAAGCACATACTTAAAAAAAAAGGCCCAACTAGGATACCCCACTGGTACTCCCTAGTTGTCCATGGCAAGGACCAGGCCCTAGGTCACCCAGATACCACTGGTCCTTGCCAATCCACAGAGTGGGGGGTAGTAACCCCTGGCCTACATAGCCATTCTCCACTCCCGTTCTCAGTGTAGTTCCAAACTACCACTGATCCTTCAACCTAGGGTCCGCTCCCTCAGGCTGACCAGAGGTCACGGGCAAGAATGCCCTACCCTACCTCTACTTCTGAAGCACCCTCCAGAACACAACTCTCCCACCAGTTTAGGACCTGACCTCCTCAGCAGCAGTGATCACGGTCAGACCACCACAAGAATGGTGTAGCGAGGCGTTGCACGTTGCGGTGCCCTCCAGTTGCGGTGCAGCCTATGGCTCGTTGACGGCGTCGAGTCGACGTCGGTGAGCGCAGAGGCGGCGTTGCTCGAGGTGAATGTTGCTCAGTGCGGTGCCTACAGGACACCAGGGTGGTCATGACGGAGTCACAGCTCCCTTCACTGGTTTACCACCTGGGATCCAAATTCACCGGATGCACAGGGGTCAGACTCCCTCTGACCCCCTTCAGAGTTCCACACACTCCCAACTGGAGCGGTACTGCTAGACAACAGAACTACTGAAACCCTGTTCACTGATGTTCCACATTCTTCAAACACTCTGGGAGATCTTCCTCAAATGACCTATTGGAACAGCCTAGGCCTCTAACCTGACGTTCCCTTCAGAAACATTCCAGGCCCTGACACTGGGTTTCGGGCACCTGGAGACATGCAGTCCCACCCACTCCTTCTCCTCTTGAGACAGGACGTGAGCCCCTACACCGAGACCTAGCTGGGCTACACTGAACGTCTTCCACCACGCTGGGCTGGAAGACACCTCAGACACTCCTTTTGGAATCACTCCATCCCCTATGTCTCCCTCCTCCCAGAACATTACCAACTCCAAAATTCTGTCTCTAAACAGACCACAGAATTCAAAAGCAGGCTCCACTGTCTGCAGACGTTCTTGGGAAAAGTTTAACACACGGAACTTAGGTATCTGAGCAAAACGACAAGAGTACACAAGTATTCAACAAGCTCCCCATCCAGAGAACTCACACCATTCATCCACACACGCCCCCCCAGACTCGTAAGGCAGTTTCTACCACCGCTGATTTCTCAACCTGACCACACGTGACACAGGTACCATTACTCCAGGACAGGGACGGGGGACACACTTTTGCTGCCACCACTGGATCCGACCCTTCTGGTGAATCCAGAAAACACACTGCACTTAGGGGGATGATCTACCCTCCCGAGCTAGGGACACCTAACTCAAAGTGCACAAGAAACACATACTGAACACATTTTCGCTGCCACCACTGGAGCTCACCCTTCTGGTGAATCCAGAACACATTTCCACAGAAATGACATTTTTAGCAAACTTAAAAACAATAATCCCTTTCCATGTGACTATCTAAAAATGCAGAGTTTTGTAGTGGGGCCAGCTGTGGCTGTGGTACTGCACAAACACAAGTCCAAATCCCACCGCTAGCCAACAATGTTAGAAATGGGATTTCTGGATGGCTAAGACTTGCGCCAAAGCCAGGCAGAAACCACCATTCCTAAGGTAGGGTAAGGAAGTCACCCGCCAAGACAACCCCTGCTCACCCTCTTGGTAGCTTGGCACGAGCAGTCACCCTTATCTCGGAGGCGATGTGTAAAGCATTTGCGCACGCCCCCCCAGCAACAACATCCCAGGCCCCCCACAAAAGGAACTCCACACAAGGTTATATAAAAATAGCCTTTGTATTGAAAACACATCAGAATCAGAATCACAGGTTGTACATTGTGCCAATGGGCACGGGCAATATTTACAAGGGATTATATATACACAGGACAGGGCCACACGGGCCACTGTCAGGAATAAGCACTGGGTAAAGAAATAGCAGTTTTAGAACATAGAACTTAGAAGTTTCACACATGATGCATAGAACATTCAGCGGTGTAAGGAATAAGGCACTTGATGCATCAACAACACATTCAGAGGTGCAAGGAACAAGGCACATGATGCATCAACAACACATTCAGAGGTGCAGGGGTAACACATGATGCATAAACTACACATTCAGAGGTGTAAGGAACAAGGCACATGATGCATCAACAACACATTCAGAGGTGCAGCACAGGAGAACACATGATGCATAAACTACACATTCAGAGGTGTAAGGGACAAGGCACATGATGCATCAACAACACATTCAGAGGTGCAGCACAGGAGAACACATGATGCATACACTACACATTCAGAGGTGCAGCACAGAACACTTCGCAGAAATCATATTAGCATGAACTTACATCAAAGGTCCAGGGTCCAGGTTGCGCCACTGCGCCAAGACCTAAACGTAGCAGCTGCCCACTACTTGCTGGGCAGCTGAGTGACAGAACAGGGGGCCTAAACGCTGCAGCTGGCACTAAGTGCTGCGCAGCTGCAAGGCCAGGGTAGGGGTGAAGGAGTGCGCCCACTCCTGATCCAAAGTACATGTCGCTAGGGAAAGAAAGACCTACACGGTGCAGCTACCCACTACTTGCTGGGCAGCTGGAAAACAAACCTGCGACAGGGGCCCTCACTGGCCCCTCAGGACAAGGACTGCGCAATAGGTTGGAGCGCTCTGGGCTCTAAAAATATGGTGTCCCAAGGAGCCCCTAGGCTCTTAAAATAATGGTGCGCCCTCCTCTGAGCCTTCTGGCTCTGAAAACAAATATGGGGCACCCTGGAGCACTCTAGGCTCTTGAAAGATACGTGCCCATCGTTGGAGTCCCCCTCTGGGGACTCGGAAACAATGCAGCCAAATAGGGGGAGCGGCCCGCTGCCAGCCGGGGCCGCTCCACCTCCCGTAATGCCCCCCAAAACATGTGGGCTTCAGTAGGAGCTTCTCGTGGGCTTTAAGACACAATAAGGCCTCCGTGAGCCTCTTGTGGATTCAACAACGGCGGAAGCGCTGAGGAGTGACCCGCGGGGACGCCAGCACTCACCTGCTGGTTGGGAGGCAGCGTCTCCTCTCGGCGGCATCTCTTCAGCACTTGCGGCAGGGGCATGCTCTCTTCCACCGGGGCTCCCTCCTCGGCACGGGAGCCCCACAAACACTGGTGCAGCGTTGCTGGCGGCCCCGGGGCTCTCCCTCACTCCTTGGAGCCCCGGGCCGCGGGAGGCGACGACTTGGCCGGCTTCTCTCCTGCGGGCAGCATCTCCGGTCTCCCTCACGACACGGGAGACCGGCAAGGCAGGCAATTGTTTCCCCTAGGCAGGGGGAAGCGGAAACCATGTCTTCCCGGCCCCGCCCACAACCAGGCGGCGGGCCGGACATCTTTTTCCTCCGGGCAGCGGCGATGATTCTCGAGGGGTGGGCTCCCTCGGGAATTAAAAAAGGGCGAAGTGCCACGAGCGGCACAAATGCGAGGTGGGCACTCGTTTGGGGGGGCATAAAAAAACGGCACCAGGACCCTGGCGAGGTGGGCACTCGCCGGGGATATCAAAAATCGGCAAAATTAGCGGAGTGGGCTCCCACGCCGAAATTAAACGGAAGGGGGATCCCCACGCCGGGGAATCCCTCCAGAAGGTGGACGGCAGCTCCGGGCTGCAGATAAATGGCCCAGTGCTCCTGAACAATTCACAGCGCTAGGGTGAAGGCAAAGCGCTCCCAAGCGCTAGGGGCTAAAAGTACAGCGCTCTCAGCGCTAGAAAGCAAATACAGTGCTCCCAGGTGCTACAAGCCCAACAGGGTTCCAGCAAAGTACTTCAGGGGTCCAGGACCTCAGCAGTCCAGGGGCTGGGCAGGGCCCAGGGAGGGCAAGCCTTCCCCTGGGCCCCAGCAGCAGCATGCCCCTGGCAGATTCAAGTGTCAGAACAAGAACATTTTCATGGGGTCACAGCCCCTCTTTTATACACATTTTCCCTTTGTCTTCAGGTGCAGGGTGGGGGGAGAACCAGTCGCAGCTGGTTTTGGAGCACTGTGTTTACCTCAGCCACCCTTTCCATTCACCAGGCAGGCTAGGGTCATCAGTCGCACCACAGGGGGCGGAGCCAGCATTGTGTAAGAAAAGCCCAGCCCTATTCAGGACACAGGTGCAGCCCCTCCCTCACATCAGCATGCTAAACTCTCCATTCACCACCGGGGCAGACCCACACAGACTCCTGGAGCCAGGCTCCCCAGCCAGCTTCAGCCAATCATGCACCAGCATACTCACTGCACAGATAGGCACACGTCTAGAAGTGGCACTTCCATACTAGACACATACAAGCCGCATACATCATCTCGCAGCATTCAATCACCCAAGTCCGCACATACCAGACTCGAGCCTGTACATCCCACGCATCAGGAACTACCAGGAACACATACATTCCCCATGCATTCCTATGGGAGGGCAGACCTATCTCACACACGCACTCAGGGAGCGAACGCACTTTACACTGCGCCACTGTGTCAAAGTGGGCAAAGACCAGAAATCACTATAATTCAAGGCAAAAAGTTCAGGGGTGAACCTGCCAGAAGGGCCAAGTCCAACAAAGATGATGTGTTTTTTCTATGGTCACATGCTCGCATTTGAAATATCTCCAGAATTCTGGTGTACTTAGCCAAGTTGAAGTGGACATTTTCTTTACAGACGGATACATAATTGGAAGGTTAGTATGGCCTTCAATTTCTCATCCAATTTAAGAATTCTCCAATTTTGCTGAAGGATTTCTCTTCGTTCTTTATTTTCATTTTTGAAATCCATAATCAAATTAATGTTTTCTTTTTTTTTAGCTACTCCATGGATAGATAAGAATTCATCTTATGGCCATTTTTCGACAATCTCCTTTGCAGTTACTATCAACTCCATAGGGTAACCTCTTGCCAGGAATCGACTGTTCATTTCCTCTAGCTATTCTTCTATATCAGTTGTTTCCGAGCAAACCCTTTTAACTCTTAACATTTCTCCATATTGAATGCTCCATTTAAGTTTTTTGGTGTGGCCACGATTCGCATGGAGGATACCGTTGCATGATGTTGGTTTATAATGAATCTTTGTGTAAAGTTTTCAGTTTTTTAGAAAAACGCTACATATACATGTTTATATAACTTTGCCACCGTTTGATGAATCTTCACAACGTTTTCAAACCTAGCTTGCCAGTCACTGCAAGTGTTGTCTGTAAAGTTGACGACTACCGCTGCCACGGATCATGGACGAGGAAGTGAGGAACCTTAGAGGAGACATCATACCGCAGGCGATCACCCCTGCCATCAAACATATGCTGCGCAACAAAACCCAAGGCACGGACGGGCTCCCAGTGGAGCTCTATGCTGCTTATTCTACAGATCTGATGCCTCCACTGGTGTGCCTCTTTGAGGTGGGTAAAGAAGCCAGCTCCCTACCGGATACTATCAAAGGGCAGTGATAGTCCCCATTTTGAAACCATATATACTTGTTTGTGACGATTCGGCATACTGCCCACTGTCAATGCTTAACATCGACCACAAAATTTTGAGCAGGATTTTGGCCACCTGACTTTTCCCTTCATGAGTAAATGTATACATGCAGATCAAGAAGGGTTTATCCTGGGCTGTGGCATGGCAGGGAATATTTGATTATTATTGACCAATATGGATACAGACAAAGCTGACCAAAGGTATGCAGCAGTCTTCACAGTAGATACAGCAAAAGCATTTAATAGCCTGGTGTGGGGATATCTGTATGAAGTTATTGCACACATGGGACTGGAAGGGGACTTCATTTACTGGACACGGCTGATATATAGTAGACATACGTCTACAAGGTAGACTGGGAAGACTATCTCGAGGGGGTGGCCAGTGAAGCGCAGCACCTGACAGGGATGCCCGTCTCCCCCCTGGTATTTGCTATTGCTATAGTGCCATTGGCGGTTGCAGCCAGATATGGACAATTTTACAGGGGACTAAGTGTGGGGTGCACTAATCATCAAATTGTGGTTTATGCTGATGATTTGCTACTTGAGGGACGGGAAGGGAGATCTGAGAGGAGCCCAATCACTGCTAGAGGAGTTCAGCTCCTTCTCTGGCTTGAAAGTAAGTTGGCAGAAGTCCAGGCTCTTTCCTGTGGTGCAGACCGGATGCCTTCTGACTGGCTTGGCGATGAGAACATATGTAGCCTTCTGGCAGACCCTACCGCTTTTGATAGCTGGTAGGATGGCACTCCTCAAAATGGTGGTACTCCCCTGGCTTTTATATTACTTTAACACGCTTCCACTTTGGATTCCTAAAGCTTTTTCAGAAAATTAGACTCTCTAATGGGGACATTTATTTGGGGGTAAGGACGACACAGAGTGGCATTGACAACTATGCAGAGACCAGTGTCTGTGGGTAGACAGGCAGTTCCTGACTTTGAGTTCTATTACATAACAGCCCAGTTGCAGTGGCTGGTTAGGGAGATGGCCAGAGACAGAAGCCGGATGGAGTCCCAGGCTCGTTCACACTGCTATTACTTGATCTCCTGTGAGGGTTCCTTGGAGTGGCCAGACCGACTGGGGAAGATTCATATGAATTCAAAGTAAAGGCTATGCTGGCATCAAGGATTACAGAAAATGCAGGTTAAGGTACCATATTCCCTTGAATTACCTCTAGACATGCTAAGAGTGCTTCCGCATGGGGGTAATTGGTAGGACCTAAATGTTTGAGTTGAGGCTGGGGCGAGGAGGTTGGGAGAGCTTTATAGAGACACTGAGTTACTCCCCTTCAAGGAATTTCACGGGGTGTTTGATCTACCTCACGGACATTTTTTGCTGCACAAAGCACTCACAGCAGCAATACATAAACATTGTGGTACTGAAACTACTGAATCCCTGTCACAGCAGAGCTGCTATTACATGGCTCTTTCTAAAGGCACCTTAAAGGCAGTGCTTTGCCTGTACAGAGCACTACTTGCAGATCAGCAGTGCTCACTGGAGAAATTACACTCTCAGTGGTAAGTGGAATTAGGCATCCAGATTTCAGCAAAGGACTGGGATAATATATTAGCTAGAATATCCAAGGTCTCCAGAAATACGCATTTTAAGCTAATTAATTATTATTCCCTACATATATCCTCCCTGACCCCAGGGCGCATATGTCAAGACTTTCAGACAGCCGATGGGGCCTGTCCTTCCTGTGGAAAGGAAAGGGCACCTATGTGCCATATGTTTTGGTCCTGCCCAGGATTGCATGAGTTTTGGGTAGGCGTCTTACATGTAGTGGAGGAAACTATCAAGGGAGAAGTCCCACATACCCCAGCCTACTGCCTATTACAATGGTTCCTTCACGCATCTAAGATTAAAGATCTAGTGTTTATATCTGCTGAACATGAGATAGCAAGGAATTGGAAGGCATTGTAATGTAATGTAATGTAATGTAATGGTGTCCTGTAAAGCGCCTGAATCACCCCACATGGGGTATCTCCGCGCTGTAGACCGCTGGGGAACCCATCCTGGCTTTCCCTGTGAGATGGTCCCTACTGGGTATCTCCAAGGTGAAACCAGGCATCCCCGGCGTATGTGGGGCGCCGTTGTGGAGATGAGGCAAGCTAATGCCCAGAGTTGCCAAGTGTGATCCCTGGTTAGAGTAGGCACCGAGGTGAGAATTATCGAGTCCGCTGACCCTGGTCCGCTGACCCTGGTCCACGACCCTGCCGCGTCGGGAATTGAACCCTGGTCCCGGGCCGTCTTCTGCTTCCGGGTCTGCCGCCTCTAACCAGTGAGCCACACCACTCCATTGGGGACCCTAGGCCACACATATGGAGGGGGCAAGTCCTAAAGTTGGCAGGATGCCAGTGACAGCTATTCTTGAGAGAAGCAAAGAGGGGGATAGGGAACATAGAGGGGGCCAGAGTCTGGGAAGCCCTGGCAAACAACTTGTCCCATCCCAACCAGAGCACGCCTGAGAGAACACCTACAAGTTCCACATGAGTGACCCCTGGAGAGTGCACCACCTTACTCATTAGGCCTGTCAGGTAGACCTTTAAAATTATCACATGTGAATGACGGGACTGTGTAGAGAGTATGAGGTGGTTTGTATGGTTTGAGAGGCCGGATCCGGAACGATGGAGGGGGGTGCAAAGGTTGGGGGATGGTTTTGGAGGGGGCGGGGGGGGAGTTAAGGATGTTTCTTATTATGGCTCTAGCAGCATTGGGTGAACTCTGCTGGCTCAGCTCGCAACTACTGTGGGCCGTCAGACAAGATGCAGCTATCATTTGGTGGAGTTCTGCAGATATTACTTTGGTTCTGGGCAATTTATGTTAGATTAACATATGACTGCCCCAACCTTTACCTGGGTATAATGTAGAAATACTGCATCTACCACCAAGTGAGCCCAAACATGCTATATAGTACTTACTCATAGGGGGAGGGGAAAGAGTTTTTGGATTGAGGTGAAGATACTATTATTGCAATGATTAGATTCTAGACAGATGTGGTCAGATAACTATAGAGCTGCCTCTGGCCGTGATAATGATGCAATGCAGACTGCATAAAACCAATACAATCTGTTTACAAAAAAAGTGATGTCATCATTGCTGTAATATAAGATGTCATCAGTGCTGTCATAAATTATGTCATAGAACAAGTCATGAATTATGAATGTGAGAGTGGCTATAGCTGAGCTAACTATAACTCACGCCTCCACAATGCACTGCTGATGATGTCAAATATTACATCACTCATGACATGGTCAGTGCCATCACTGATGACATCATTGATGACATCTCAAATTACATCACCGATGACATCATCCAGTGACTGAGTGTTTCAAAAAGGTTTCAGAGTGTTATAAATATATATATACACCAAGGTTTATTGAAGAATAAGTGGGTGTATGAGTGTCTGAATGGATGATTTAGTGGGTGCATGACTAACTGTATAAGTGAGTGATTGAACATGTCCTAGTGGATGCCTGGGGGAACGACTAATCTGTGTGAATGTCTGTATCAGTTGTCAGTTGGTGTGTAAGTGGCTGTATGGGTTGGTGAGTAGCTACATGAGTAACTTTATGGGTTATTAATTGGTTATCTGAGTACCTGTGTGGGTACCTGAGTGTCTGTGTGGGTGGGTCAGAGTACATTGGTGACTTAAACTTTGATTTCTTTTGATGAAGATCTAGCCTGTCTCTACCATAAAGGCTGAACCAATATTTGCTCTATAGTTCTTAACTAATAAAGGTAACCCAAACTACTTATTGTTATAACTGTATGTTAGAAATGGGGGTCCCTAGTTGGCAATGGTTTGCACCTTTGTTTAAGTAGGGACCCTTCTTTCTTGTCAGGGTAAGGGGGATACACTTCTAAAATAACCCCTGCACACCCCCTTGGTACTTGGCACAAGCAGACAGGCTTATCTCAGAGGTAGTGTGCAAAGCATTTGTGCACACATACAGTAATACAGTGAAAAAACTACAAATGGACACCACACCAGTTTAGAAAAATAAGTAATTTAAAGTAACCAAGTAAGTGCAGAGGCTGCAGAATGCCGTTTTAAACAAGTAAAGCGATAGTAACACTAGTCAGTGTCTCTCTCTCTCTCTCTCTCTTTAGTTTTATAGATTTATGGCTCAAACTTTTAGAAAATGCCAGAGTGGGAGAGCAGCGCCGTCGGGCGCTCATGTAATTAAGTAAGTGAATCTTTAAATACTTCACATCTGTAAAATTCTCGGTTAATGGACTGGAAAGAAAGCTATTGGCAACAGTAACAACACAGGCACATATTTCATTTGGTTTCAGTTAGCACAGCATCAATGCCGTGTAAATAAACCAATTGAGGAAACAAAAGGTGGATCGACACAAAACCTTTCCCTTCACCACTTTTCATCAGAAAACAGCTCGTAAGTGAAGCGATCCTTTATCATGATATCTGAACAACAAGAAATAACACATACAATATTGCTTACACTTGCCTGTCCTGGTTTTTAAGGTCTTTGGACACAAGATAATTTACATATTCAAGAAGCACTAAAAATGGTTTGTAAGTATCCAAGTAATACCAGTTTCAAGTGATTCGTGCCATAATATGCCACGAAGAGATAGGGGGCCATTCTGTAGTGTAGTTCCTCTATTCCCAATAGGCCCTGCGCATTGGAATAATATATCCTATAGATTTGACGTAGGACTTAGGTCAATAGGTCTCTATTGAATATACAAAACTTAATAGTGAGTGCCAGCTAGCTCAGATGTTACTAGAAACTTTCTCAAATTCACAAGAAGGGATTAGTTACTGACAACCGCATAAACATGACAACTTTGTTTCCCAAGATTAAGAATATATCTCTCAGAGTCGTGGAAACAACAGATAAGTATTTCACTTAGTCAATCACGCATGCTTTGTTTCTACAGAGTTGCAGGGAAATAGAGAGACTGGCGTTTTCAATAAAAGGTTTATTGAACAGTCTTCTTTCTCATGCAAGAGAGGTGAACTGCTACAATCGTTAGACAGAATGCAAAATAAAATGCGTACATCGAGAATAGTATTATAAAATAATACTGTAAAAGCATTGTATGGTTTCTAAGCCATATAAAATTACAAACATAAATACACAGGCTAAAATACTCAACTGGTGCTTCTTAAATATGCCTACCTCAATGTACCTAACCTAGGTCTAGTACGAAGGACGAAGTAAGTAAGGGCTTTCGCATAGGTTTCGTTTTTGCCAAGAATCTACCAAAGGTTTCTCTAGGTTCTTATCAGCTCCATACCTTGTTAGAATGAAGGAGGTCTGGTATCTCTTTCTCTGGACTCAATTTCCCAACACCCCGCAAGGGTAGTCAGAAACACTGGAGCTGGATTTCTGAGCAGAGGATGGCAGCTTTCTGATCAGTGTGTCAACTGGAGAGTCGGCATCCTTCGGCACTTGCCGTAGCAAGCTGCGTCAGGCAAGTATGTTGTCGAACTGCTCCGAACCACCCTACTTTGCTATAGCAAGTGAAGGTATATTTATACCTTGAAGGTGTTTAGGAATCCCATGTTTGATGTGAAGTCGGGCATATGAACGTCATGAATGAACCCCTAAGGAATAGATGATTATTGTAATACTAACTGACTTCTTGGAGAAATCAATATTCAAGCAAGGGGAAGTCCCTAACGGCTTAAGCTTGTTTTCCAAGAATTCGTTGTGACGTTTGGTGAAAGGATGGAAGTAGCCATGCTTGTATTTGGGTTGCAAGAGCTATGCCTAAATAAGGGCTTGATTTCTATGCCTATATAACGGCAACGTGAATTGTGCCTATATAAGGCCATGAATCGGGAAAATTCAATCGGAACATAAAACGCCACACAACACCCACTCCACTTTCTTATGTACGACTTCTATTAAGTTCTAAATACGTTACACATATCTAGACATGATGTGTTTAAACCCACCTAAACACATAAAAATACATTGGTACTGTTTGTACATGAAAATAGCATTTGTGATGTATGCATTTAAAGCAATGTTTCATTCAAAGCATATAGTTTGACAAATGAAAATGCTATCTGAATGAATCATGAAAATACATTTATGAAATGGCTCGTAAATACAGAAGAAAAAGGTGCCGAAACCATTTCATGTCATAATACATATAACTGTTGGTATTAGGACAAGGTCAGGTATTGTCTCTGGAAGTTTTCAAAGAATTTTTGTTCTCTATGAATAGTTCTACTTAAAGCAGATTACTTTGTGCCAATCATAAGAAAAAGAGTTCCAAAGTTAGAACTTTGTTTTGAAAAAATGAAGGTCGAATTCAGAGTCTCGCAGAACACTGTGTGCCAAATCAAAAGTCAGTGTTATTGTTTGGAGAAAACATCAAATTTTCTAAGTCTGTAAAGAATTTGTCTACCATTGTAGGTGAAAGATGGATTACCTCATTAAGAAGATCAATCACACACAGATGTGAAGCATCGCCGTCAGCATTGGTCGCATTAGCAATGTTCAAATCAGATGGTACCTGTGCGCCTGTCGCCTCTCGTACCTCTCCGTCAGAATTTTGCGTCTGTGAGATCTCAATAAATGCCGCCATTATAATTGGTTGAACTTGGGGACAACACAGTGCATGAGCCATCACTGGTCCAAGCAAAGTATCAACATCCGTTGGCATGACTGATGGGAGTGTGAGACAGATGTCTAACACGCATTCTTCTCCGCATAGCAGGCAGCGCAGAACAGGTGAAATCTTGCCAAATTAGTCTGAATGATAGAAACCATGTGGTATTCAATTCTGATAGATGAGTTAATCCCAAAATGTGGACGATGCGCTCACGACACCAGTAGAGTGGTCTCAACTGTGAACTGGGTGTCACTTGTGTATTGGCTTGCCATATCAAAGCAGTAGGAGAAAAACAAGTATCCCTGCAGCGAGTCCCAATATGAGAAGCAATCCGCCAAACACAGAGTGCACAAAGTTTAAAAATATTCCTAGGACTGCTTCAAAGGGTGTTAACAGTCCCGAAAAAATCATCTTAAATATATGTACAATACCGCTCATATCAGACATGTTTAAGATACGACTTAACATTTCTGAGAAATGTATAGGGCAATTTGTAGTTAAGAGGGCATGTATCTCGGCAGAAGTCCTTGCGAATGGCAGATCATGGGTCTCTTTGGCCGAGGTCAGTGGCACAGTTTTCTGTAAAAGAATGGTTTTCATTCTGCTTAAAGTATCAATTCGCATAAAGGAGATGTTCAGTGAAAGCCATAATGGTGGCTCACGGTCTGTCTTAGTTTTTGGAAACAATACTTGCATACAGCAAGTGACCTTGGATGACACAGTTACTCGATAGGGTAAACCTGGCAACATTCCACAGCAGCTGTGATCGTTCAACATGAGGTAACTTCCATTAGAAAGGTGTCCACAAATTGGATCAATCACCGCAGCTGGTGAACCTTGCAGGTGGCAGGATAAGTTGGTAGAGAAACCATCGCAGGCCCCGTGTAAGTTACTACCCTGACAAAGGAGAGAATCGCTTAGTGCGTTTTCACAATTTTTACCACTAAGAAACACTTCTTTTCCCCACTACAACATCTGTGTGTGTATGGTAATTCCCAGGATGTCTTGATATATTCTTTACACAACCTTTCATATGTGCCTGCTGGTATGTGTTTTAGGCAATAGTGAACATTGTAACAGGCAGAGTGATTGTTCCATGTATAATCCATTCTGTGGCTGGCTTTTCAGCAACAGTTAATGGCAATATTTCCAGTTTTTCAATGCTCAGCACTGTATAGTCTGCCTCCCTCTGTGCCAGTTTGATCTGTTTATCAGTGAGATTGAATTCTGAAAACATTGACGTGGTATTGATTAAACGTCAAGGCACATAGCCTGAATGCAGGTTTTGTAACAACAAGCATGATAGAACGTAATTGCGGCTGACCATGTTGCAACATGACCAAGTCCTGTTCCATGATGTCTATGGCAGAAGATACCATGCTGTCCAAAGAATATATCCTGGACGACAGAGTTGTTAACCCATTTTCAACTAAAGAGAGAGATTGCTCTAAGTTAATACTATCAATTTCTCGTATTCGTTCTGCAGTATCTGCTTGTGTAATCTTCCATGCTTCATTATAAGCAGCATAGATACCGGCACATATAAAACGTTTATGACATGGTTTTCTTGGTCCTAGCACGAATTCCCTGAGATCAGCGCCATCTTTAAGTAAAGATAAGTGTTGTTTAACATCCCTAAGTGTAGATCTATGTAGCCATTCAAGGCATAGTTTCCCTACACTGCATGTTGTTACTATTCCTGGATGCTGTCTCTGAACATATCTTGGGTCTGGCCTAGTGAATGTGAACCCTCGTGTTTTATTCAGGAATCTATCTTGACAGTTGTTTGTGTCTGTGGGCCAGATTAACCATTTTTTCCAATCTGTTCTGTTGTGATGCAAAATAGTATGTATGTCCACCTCCCCCTCTGAAGTGTTACTGCTATCAGGTGTAAATGTAGGTATGGACGGATTGTTTTCATCTTTTATCTTGGCTAACCCAAGACAAGATGCCTGTTGGACAGTGTCATTCAAAAACATAATTTGCTCAGGTATTATAAAGGCTCTAAATAAAGCTTCTAATCACTGCACTTGCCAGTTTTTTGTGCCCCAGACAGTTTTTGTCTCAATGTTGTCTTTCCAAAAGTCAAAACCTAGTGAAGACAGCTGAGCATAAAAGGCTGCAGAATAAATTTGCTTGATATTTGTCAACATACTTTTCATTCCTGTTTTGTTTACATTTCTAAAGCAAAACGATTCTGGATTGGATACATTAAAACCTGAAAAGTATGGAAATTTTCCATTAAATGTTTTTGAGCTACCCTTTGGTGGTGTAGGACTATGTTCCCATTGGTTATACATCAGTACATTTCTAGGATTTGCAGATCTATGAAAGAAATGATGACCATAGTGATTATAACAATACATTTGCTCATAATCTGATGAACTTTCTAAGTATTCATGATTTGTAAATACAGCAGTCATTTGTAAGTCTGACATCATATAATTAACAGTCTTGAAGTCCCAATCATCAGAAAAGATACTAGATGAAACAAAGTAATTCAAGGAAATCTTGAACTGGTGTAGAATCTTCTACAGCTCCGATGGGCCAACAATGTCATAATCAGTTCTGTCCCAAGCTATACCCCCTGGTATAGGAATGGCTGTGATGTTCACTGATGACAAGTCAATTTGTTCACGATGAGATTTGTGTGGCTTGAGTAGTAAGTTGATGTTCCTACTTGCTGTGTCCTTTTTAACATATCTTCCATTTATCAGCATCCCAAAGTTATTACCAGAGTCAATCAAAGTAGAAGAAAAAGCACACCCAACACAATCCAAAGTTCGATCCATGGTGCAACCAGATAAGTCTTTTCCAGGTGATGAAAAAGGTCTGTTGCTTGTTCTTTGAAAGTTCTTTTCGCTGGCGTCATTTCAGGTTCGCTGGGATCCTCAGAAAATGTATCAAAGTTAATGAAATAGCCAGAGGCTATACTGTCAATTGTTGGGATTGCATTAGGATTCGTTGAAATCGCTGAAACCACTTGATCACTTGTTACTTCATTGTAGACAGGTGTTTCTTGTTGAACTGTTATTTGGGTCTCAAGAGGTACAAGTTCCATAGCTTTGTTGCTTGGTCCTTCATTTCGGACAGCAGATTCTTCAAAGGTGATGAGCCTCTCAGGTTGAATCTCTTGGATAGTAGCCAGATACAGGCGTCTGCTACATTGGTGGAGTCCACTTGGCCTACTGCTTATGATCGGCCACAAGATGTGGTCTGACCAGGTCAATGGACACAAACCTGTTCTCCTTTTTACCAGCAAGTGGCGGCAGTAAAAATGTTCTTGATCCGTGGATTGCTAGGACAGGTACTGGTTGTCTATAAGAAGGCCCAAATTCCTTCTTGTCCGCGATCTTTTCTCTGACTAGATCCCCAAGCTTAGGAATCCAGAAAGGACTTGCTGGGACGGTCGGTTTATCTTCAGTGGTTGTTGGCTTGAGGAACACGTTACTTTGTTTTGTTCTTATTTCATTTAAGTCCTGTAAAACAGCCAAACGGTCTTTGATATCAAATGGCTTTTGATCTACCACTGAAGTCTGACAGTAGAGGTCCGATATTAACATTCTGATCCCAAAAATGACTTCATATGGATGGAGTGATACCCCCTAGAGAACTTCTTGGCAGATTGTTAAGACTACGTTGGACACTTATTAGATGTTTGACCTACCCGACACCCGAGCCTAATACCCTAGCTTTATGTCCCGTTTTTTTCTCTCCACGACTGAATTTCCCTCAGGATGGAATGGACTAGAGTACCGCAATGCAACGCCCAATTTGGCCATGGCCTCTTTGCAAGCTCGAAAGCTAAACGCAGGACCCTGGTCAGAATGTAGCGTGACGACTGCGTATGTGCCGATAAAAACTTGCAAATCTTTTATAACAGTTCGACATCAGCCGAGCGCTGAGGCCACATACAAATGAACCTTGAACACGAATCGACTGCGACCAAATATATATTTATAGTTACCATCCTTCTGTAAGGGACCGCAGTGGTCCAGGTAAACGCAAGCTAATGGTTTATCTGAGATTAACAGGGTTGTCTGCGCAGGATGATTCACAGTAGAAACTTTCAACTTTTGGCAGATTTCACATACCAAAACATAGTTTAGGGTCTGTTTCCTCATGTGTGGCCACCAGTATCTCTGTTTTAATAATGATACAGTGGCAGAAACACCTGCGTATGCAGAGGCGAGCCCTTCTTGTGTTGCTAAGATTAGTCCTATTCTACATTCCATGTTTGGAATGTCTCTATACCCCACTCCAGGGATTTGAGCAAACAGAACATTATTTGCATCAGTTATATATGAGTATTTGAGTGGAAAGCCTTTCGGTAATGTTTTACCACTGTCTTTGCCTGAAGAATTGATAGCTTGCATTATTTCACTGTCTATTTTTGTTTTTGAACAAGTAATTGCAGCTATGGAAGCTGTGTGCACAGCTGCCTTCGCGGCTTCATCAGCCAATGAATTCCCTGCAACGTGAACACCATCACGTTGATGACTCAGTGTATGTATCACGTGAGTGTTTTGTAGTTCTTGTCGTAACTGAACTACTTGTTCCCAAAGCAACTTATGCTTGATTGTGCCTCCTTTTGCATCTTTGTAACTGTTTTGAATACAGTTCTGCAAGTATTCATTGTAAGATTGAACATAATAATACGAATCACACACTATGAGTGTGGGGAATTTGCCATCTGTATTTTCAAGGGCCATCTTAAATGCCTGTAGTTCAGCTTGCTGAGCTGTACAATCTCCTACAGATTGTGTTTTAGTGACCATTGGTCGTAATTTGCCTTCGCGCCAGCTACCTTTAATGATCGCGCACGGAGCACTATAAGCTTGTTTACCCCTCGTAGCGGGCTGTGCTGATCCATCAGTATAAATTATACATTCATATTTTTCTAGAGACAGAATTTCAGTAGGCAGAGGAAATTCTTGTTTATATTGTAGAAATGCTTGTGTTTTTAAATATTGATCAAAAACGTATTCAAGGTCTGTTGCAGCAAGAAAATTAACCCATTGTATCCATCTTGGATGTAAAGCTTTAGCATTTGAAATGCTCGATTTTGTCACTGCCTCTAAGGCATGTATAGGTGTAACGACCATAATGCTTTTACCTTGTGCTAGGGCTCTCTCTTTTGCTACCGCAGTTTGAACCGCTGTCAGAATTCTTTCTGTAGAAGTGAATTTCATTTCTGCTTGTGTGTACAAGTGTGATTTGTAAGCTATTGGTACTTTTTCTCCTTTGTTAAAAGTTAAGTACGCAAATCCGCATTGTCCTGGAATGATTCAGGTCACTAAGTTGAGTACATTTATGCATGTTTACGAATGCTTTGTTGCTAACATGTCTGTTTGGAGTGAATGCAAAATTTATGGGTGTTTTTGTGTCCAATTAACTATTTTAAAATCAGGTTTGATTCTTTCGTTGAGAGGTTTAACCCTTTCTGCGCAGTTTAGAATGTAAGTTCTTCCAAAGTTCAGGAAACCTAGAATTGACTGTAAGGGGTCCATTAGGAATAGGCTGAACTTAGTCCGCCCGCCATACCATCGTGTGAAGGGACCGTCCGCCATAAGGTCGAGGATCCCGTGTGGGGTATTAGGATGTGCCCACCACAGTGGCGGGCGCATCCCGTATTCTTAGCATAGTGGCAGGCGGTGCTAAAAGCACCACCCGCTGCAATGCTAGGAATACATCTTGTGCATTTCAAAGCAACGTGACAGGCACAGCGCAGTGCCTGCCACGTTGTTCCTTGAAATGCAGGGGGGTACAATAGGTACCCCACCATGTGCACCACCCACCCCTCCGGAGTTCCTGGGGGCCCGAAACGGGCCCCCGCAGGGAGACTCCGCATGCCTTTCCATGGCGGCATTGTTGAATGTCTATTGAAATATGGCTGGCGGTGTCTGATAGACACCGCCACCACGCCACCATATACAACCCTTTTCCGCCCCGGTCTTTCCGTCCACCGCGGACCCCAGCCATGTTAATATGGCGGGGGGGGTCTTTGCAGCGAGGATGGCGTGCGGATCGCCCCCACCAGGCCGGCGGTGGCTACCGCCAGCCTGGCGGGGGCGATCCGCCCGCCATCCTAATGAGCCCCTAAGTTTTTCAGCGTTTTTGAAGGTTGGAGCAGCGCAGATTTCTCTAGAAAGTTTGCTGCCAAGCTTTTGCCTTCACTTGGAAGTTTGTATCTTAGAAAAAGGACACTGAGATGGGCAATTCTTGATTTTTTTAAATTGAATTTGTACCCTTCAGAGGCGAACCCCAATATAATGGTGTTTGCCCGGTTCAAGTGCCTATCCAAGTCATCGTCTGTTAGATAGATGTCATCCAAATATGATAATGCTTCGTCATCATAAATTTGTAGTAACTCTGTTACCCTTGCTGAGAATAACCAAGGACTATTTTTGAATACCTGAGGGAGACGACAGAAGTGGCGCTGTGTCCCCATAATTGAGAAAGCGGTCAAGTACCTACTTTCTGGTGCAATGTTTTGACACAAGAAACCGTTAGAAATATCTAATATGGTTTTATATTTTTTATGCACAATGGTATTCATTAGTGCTGCACTGTGTGCATTTTGTACTGCAAATGTTTTGCAACAAGAATTTAGATGTCTGTAATCCACTACTAGACAATATGCATTGTCTGGTTTGGAGACAGGAAACAAAGGATTGTTTATTGACGAGGTACATGTTTCAATCACCCCTTGGTATTCAAATTGATCTAAGATCTCCCTGGCCTGTGTTTTAGCTTCTTGCTTAACTGAGTACTGCCTTTGTGCAGTTGATTGATTTTTTAACTGGATTTTATGGAGAGGAGAATCCTCATCCCATCCTACATGATTTTTACATAATGCAGGAGCCTGGGCAACTGCCCATTCCCTGGCATAAGTATATTTTAAAGGAATTGGAATGTGATTGGAGAAGGCTGGCATAATGATGTCTTTGCATTGTGGGCACTCCCTGACAAATTGTGGTGGCCAGTCTTGTTCAGTGAGAAGAATGTCATAACCCTTAGAAAGTCACTCCCAAAAGAGTGCTCTCACTTTTCTTGGTATGTCCCCCTCCATCCGGAGTGTTATTTCATATAACCTATGTGGACAACTTACCCTGGTATCTGCAGTTTCAACTTGAATGAATTCATTCAAGTCCACTATCTCCAGATGATCATTCAAGTTCTTGCGAGCTGTGGTAACTTCTGCTGCACTGTCCAACATTGTCTGAGCTCATTCCCTGCTCTTGAGTTGTGTCCTCAAGATCCTCGGTATGTCTGATTTTAGACCTGCTACCTTATTTTTGGTGTATTGAGGTTTCTTGTTTTTCTGAACATGTTGATCGTCCTTGGACTTCACACGTTCTTCCTATTTTTCTGACCGTTCTCTTCTTTTGGATTTCTGTGACGAAGTCTGAAAGGTACGAGAGGAACGTGTATCAGTATCTTGATATCTATCAGTTTTTTTTTAGTTCTCCCTATTCCTGAGGTTATACCTCCTTTAAGAGGGCTCCTTTTGAGGAGACCTACCTCAGGATTGAGAACACTTCTCTTTAGAAGTTTGTTTGGTTTTCTCCCACTTCTTTTTAGGAAGAGTAGGAGTGATTTTAATAAAGATCTTTAACTGTTTAATTCTACTATTTTTTGTATATTATTGAATAATTGTTCACCCGACATTGATTCAATGTCTGGGTCAGGTCTGTAGTTGGCTAAAGCTATCCATGTGGCTCCTGGTCTACGTAGAGGACCGAGCCTGGTAATGTGATTTATATGTTTTAGGGCACCTTTAAACCAGAGCTCATGCTCTTGGTATGTTAGTGGAATTTCAATATCCTCGAAAGGAATGTATTCCGTTGGTGGATCATCTTCTTTGTAGAAGTGAAACACTTGTGTTCTTGGATCTGCTTCAGTGAAGATTATCCATGAATAGAATACCTCTGTCTGATGATATTCATGTGCCTCTATCACAAAACATAACCTACCACCTCTTGCTGATAGGCTGTTTCATATGAGTTTTATAATGATGGCTTTCCTCAAATTTTCAGGAATGCATATAGCATTCTCGTTGGTCTCTTGGAGACCTGTAAAGTTTAAAGCTTGTACAGCGTTGTCGCCTGTAGCTCCACCAGCCTCTGTATTACTATCAAGGGACATTTTGTTGACTGAAAGTTTGCAAAGCAAGTTTCAATGAAACAAAGTTAAGGTGCACAATGTTTTGAAACACTGTATCCTGCAACATTGAACACACTAAAAAGCTAATACATAGGATTTTCGTCCTACTCGGCTATGGCGGATATTATCCCTTTACCCACTCCAGAGTCTATTGGAGTATTACGACTAAGTTACTTTAGTATCTAGCGTTAAATTAGTGTCTTACCAAATGTTGGGCACCATGTAGAGTAGTTCCTATATTTCCAATAGGCTCTGTGCATTGAAATAATATATCCTATAGATTTGACGTAGGACTTAAGTCAATAGGTCTCTAACAAATATACTAATCTTAATAGTGAGTGCCAGCTAGCTCAGAGGTCACTAGAAACTTTCTTGAATTCACAAGAAGAGATTAGTTTCTGACAATCGCATAAACATGACAACTTTGTTTCCCAAAAATAAGAATATATCTTTCAGAGTTGTGGAAACAATAGATAATTATTTCACTCAGTCAATTGTGTATGCTTCGTTTCTACAGAGTTGCAGAGAAACAGAGAGGCGGGCATTTTCAATAAAAGGTTTCTTTTGCATGCAAGACAGGTGAATTGCTACAATCGTTAGACAGAATGCAAAGTAAAATGCGTACAGCGAGAATAGTATTATAAAATAATACTGTAAAAGCATTGTATGGTTTCTAAGCCATATAAAAATACATACATAAATACACAGGCTAAAATACTCAACTGGTGCTTCTAAAATACTCCTACCCCAATATACCTAACCTAGATCTAGTACGATGGAAGAAGTAAGTTTGGTCCTTCGCATAGGTTTAGGTTTTGCAAGAATCTACCAAAGGTTTCTCTAGGTTCTCATCAGCTCCATACCTTGTTAGAATGAAGGAGGTCTGGTATCTCTTTCTCGGGACTCGATTTCCCAACACCCCGCAAGGGTAGTCAGAAACACTGGCGCTGGATTTCTCAGCAGAGGAAGGCATCTTCCTGATCAGTTCATCAACTGGAGAGTCAGCTTCCTTCGGCACTTTCTGTAGCGAGCTGCGTCGGGCAAGTACGTCTTCTAACTGCTCCGAACCACCGTACTTAACTATAGCAAGTGAAGGTATATTTATACCTTGAAGGTATTTAGGAATGCCATGTTTGATGTGAAGTGGGACATATGAACGGCACGAATGAACCCCCAAGGAATAGATGTTCATTGTAAAACTAACTGAGTTCTTGGGGAAATCAATATTCAAGCAAGGGGAAGTCCCTAACGGCTTAAGCTGGTTTTCCAAGAAATCGTTGTGACATTTGGTAAACGGATGGAAGTAGCCATGCCTGTATTTGGGTTGCATGGGCATTGCCTAAATAAGGGCTTGATTTCTATGCCTATATAAGGGCAATGTGAATTGTACTTATATAAGGGCATGAATCGGGAAAATTAAATAGGAACCTAAAACGCCACACAACAATTCATTGTAGGTAATTTATTTGTATTTAATCTTAATTCCAGGTTACACCGTGCTTTTAGCCCTGATGAAAATCCCTGATTGAACACTGGGATTGGAAACGCGTCGGCATTTTCCATCTCTTAGGCCACACAAAACACACAGAGACACTCCTGAGCTCTGCTTAGGGTTTCTAAAATGAATTTACCCCAAAGAGAAACATTTATCTAGTGTGGTAGCAGTTCCTTGACATAGGCCAAGTGATAGGGCTTTTTCGGAATTGCATTGTATGATCAACAGTTTTGAATATTCAGCGGGTGTAATTTATGTTGCTAAAGTTTTGTCCTTTGTTTACATTTTTTTGCATGTTATTATTCAATTCATTACATGTTTTGATCACAAAGTCCTGTGAATTTAAATGTAGCTCACTTAGACATGATTGAAAATGATGTTGTAAATGTTCTACAAATGTTCAAAAGAATGTGATTATTGACATTCAGAGCTTAAGAACTGTTTTGTCTCAGCTCGAGTCCGCATAAATTAACAGGAGCCCAGAAACTGACAGCCAGGTTGCGCAATTTATCCAGCAGCGGAAAGGCTCTGTGTCGGTTTCTTCAGCGGCACAATGGCGTTGCGTAAAAATTCGTCCTGCTCTACGGCAATGCATCAGAAAGGGGCTGGAAGCACCACTCCTCCCTTAGTTGTGTCTCTCTTCCACCTCCCAACAGCATGAGCAACCTCCGGAGGCCCAAGACAGTAACAGGCAGCTCTTGGCAGCTCAGAACGTCCAGCAAGGAAGTTCAGGAAAGCTGGTGGTGAAGTCTTTGTGTCTCTGTGACCCTGAGACTTCAAAACCGTGGACAAGCTCTACTTCAAGCCCTTAGGGATTTTCTTCAAGCAGGATACACAGCCCACAGCAAAGTGTGTGTCCTCTCCTTGACAGAAACAACCACTGCAGGCAAACCCCAGACACCATACAACAAAGGGGCCATACCTCTCCTTCAACTTTCCCAGCTTTTCTCCTTGACAGAGGTTCTTCTTGAGTCAGAAGTATTCTCAAGTTCTGGGGTCTGGACCCAAATATTTATACAGCATTTTCCTTTGTTCTCTGGTAGCAAATAGGCTCTGTGTTTAGTCAAAACCAGTCGAGTCCTCCACGGTACAGATTCCTGGCAGGAGGTAGAGACAGGCCCATTCAGGTGAAAGGAAATCTCCTCCCCCTACTCTAAATGAAGCCCAGGTCTTTTCAACCCAACCCTTACTAATACAGGAAAAGGCAGGACATACCTCAACCCCCCAGCGGCTGTCTAAAGTGAATTCACATCTCCAGCCCCTGTCACTCCCAAGCCAGGAAGTCAATCCACAAACCAGCACGGGCACACAGGATGGCTAAGCAAGAGAATACCCACTTTCTAAAAGTGGTATTTTCAATCACACAATATAAAAATCATCCTTACTAAAAGATGCATTTTTATATTCTGAGTTCAGGCACACTAAACTCCATCTTTCTATTGTATCCTAATGAGAATTTATACTTATAAGATGTAATAAATAAACTCCCATTCTATTTTATTGGACAGATAGCCTTTCAATAGTGAAAAACGAAATACACTGTATTTCACAATCAGAACATGTCACACACATCAGTGCATGTCCTAACTTTCACATAAACGTTACCCTGTCCTTAATGGTATCTTTGGCCTACCTTAGTGGTGACTCACATGTAATAAAAGGGAAGATTAGGGCCTGGCAAGTAGGTGCTTTTGCCAGGTCGACATGGCAGTGGAGACTGCACGCAGAGACTGCAGTGGCAGGTCCCAGATTCCTTTGAAAGGCTGCTTATGTGGGTGCCACAATCAGTGCTGCAAGCCCACTAGCAGCAGCTGACTTACAGACCCTGGGCACACACAACCACTTCACTAGGGACTTAGTAGTAAGCCAAACAAGCCAATCATGGAAACACCAGTCCATATTCGCATTTTACAGAGGGAGTACTTTCACTTTGGCACTGATCATCTGTGGCAAAGTGCACAAATCATCTAGATGAACAAAAACAAAATTCAGCACACAGCAAAAATACAGGAGGTGAGGCAACAAACTGGGGAACACCATGCCAAGGATGCCAGGTCTAACACTGTAAGTTCTCCAAACGATTCTATGGGCCAGATGTAGGTGTCCAAATACCCGTCAGAAACGGCCGAAAAGACAGATTTTCGGCCGTTTCCGACCGGTATTTGGACATTGGCATGTAGGGGTTGCAAAATCATACAGATTCGGTAATTTTACCGAATAGGTAATTTCTTAAGTAGGTAGCACTTTAAACAGTGCTACAGGGCCTTTAAAATTAGTTATTTACCACCTAATACCATTGGGTGGTAAATAATGAATTCCTGTGTGCATGCACATCTGTGCATGCACACCTGTGTCATGTGGCACACATACATGCCCTAAGGGCATGTATGTGTGTCACATGGCACACAAGCCTGAAACAGGGGTGTAACAGGGTGTCAAAGTGACACCCTGTCCCCCTTGGCAATTCGGTATTTTTATCGATTCGGTAATTACCGAATCGGTATTTGCTAATGGCAAATACCGATTCGGCAATTACCGAAACGGTAAATACCGAATCCTACTGATTCGGTAAAAATTACCGAATTTTTACCTACATCTTATTTACCGATTTATAAATACCGAATCCGTAAAATTCGGTATTTATGAATCGGTAAATAAGATTTACCTACATCTAGCCCCTATGTCTTAGCTAATTTATTCAACTTACCATCTTTGCAATTTTAAATCTTACAGGCCCTTTTTAAATCACAACAATCGTGATTGGGAAATGTTTTCATTGTTGAGATGCTAATTTGCTTCATTGACGAATCCTAAGGGAACAATGGACATTATTTTGAGATTGGTGGAGAGAATATCCTGCAAAACGTGCCATCTGCCATATTGCAAATCCTATAGGCCATAATGCACTAAGTTGTAACATGACGAAAGGAACATTCACCTCATTTGTGATTACATTATCTCCTCAAGGAATAGATGCTAGTCCTATTTATATGAATACACAATCTAATGGAAGCCATCAAAACTATACACATTTGAAAGAGCATTGCCCACTATGACTAACACTTCATCCCTGGCTTCTCTTTCCTTCTTCCTTGATAACCAATGGTAATCCTCAAGTATTATAGTACCTGGTACAAACCAGTTTTTTTATTCATCAGCACACCAACGACTTCTTATACTGAAATGACCATAAAGTATGACTTCAATCTTAATTTTATTTATTTCGAATTTGGACTTCTAGGCATATGATGAGACATTTTTTTGTGAGATGAATGATAGATGTTAAGTAGTACGTGTAACTTACCTCATATGCTTTAGAACATTTTATGACACCAAATTTTATGAGGGCAGGGTTTGGCCTATTGTCACAATTTGCAGTTCTCAATGCTCATTGTGTATTCTGCATGCATACGATCCTTCAGCCAGAAACAGAATCTATCTTCTGTGTAGTTGGTGACGTTAAATTAAAGTGATAATCAACAATTATATGCATGGTTTTACAGGAAATAGGTACAGCGGGAATCCCTCTAAAAGCTAGTCTGGTGTGGCATTTATTTAAACTACATTGCTCCTCATTGTTTACGTCATTAGGGATCAAGTATCGAGGTGAAAAGGGGTGCAACATACTGTAGATTTGTGGTTGCCTCTTGTTAAAAGGGGGCATGTGCATTGAGACTTGTTGAGGCCACTGAAATTGTGGGGCATATTACCAAGCAATAGCGATAATTATCGCTATTGCTTGGTTAGAGATAAAATGTTACCGCTAAGCTGCGGCGATTTTTATCGCATATAAACCTTGGTATTACCAAGGTTTATCGCAAATGCGATAAAAAACGGCCGCAATGCATGAATATCGCTGAAAAGTCAGCGATATTCATGCATTACCGAGCTAATGCTCTTAGCCATGTTATCCACCTCCCATTGGATAACATGGCTAAGAACTGCTCAGGGCAGGTGTTAGATTTTGGAGATATTCGTGCTTAGCGCGAATATCTCCAAAAGTTGGTAATAGGAGATAGCGATGTTAGCGACTGTTTCCAGTCGCTAACATCTTGGCACGCCCACTTTGCATATCATTAGTGATAAATATCACTGACATGCAAAGTGGGACCCAAGATGGTCGCTATCTCCTACTAGCTGTCGCTAACTGGTGTTAGCGACAGCTAGGTAATAGGGAGATAATTTTATCTCCGCTTTCTTGGCTTTTAAAGCCAAAAAAGCTGAGATAAACCCCCTTGATAATATGCCCCTGTATTTTTTTGTAATTAACGTGGTCTTCGGTGGTCAGTTAAGAAGACAAAAAAATAACAAAGTGTGGTGCATTGAGGGAGTGTGCTCATGTGGTGTCTTCACCCCCCCTTGCCTGCGGATAGTCGCAGTAGGGTTCTTAGGCAGTTCTCCTCTACTCTCTGATAAGGGTAGATAGGGTTCCAAGGCACTGTGTCTGCAACTATGGACTCCATGGGCTGGCTCAGTACTGCCACAAAGGCAAGTTCAGCAATAGTAGCAAATCTCAGTAGGGCTTCCAGGATGCCAGGTATTACGTATTGGCATTGTTTGCACCCAGCGCATCTTTGAAACGTCACCAGGTGCAAACAATGCCAATGCACCCCATTATGGTTAATTCGCTGCCATGGGGGCAGTCACAAACTTTCAATGCCCTGGGGACAGCGCATTCATGTGAAAACACGGAGCAGTCTCTCCATGTTTTCACAGTGCATACGGCTCCCGCCTGCACTTTCAAATGGGATTAGAGATCCCCTTGCAGGTGGGTGCAGTCAATGACTGCAACCCGCCTGCAAGGGGATGTCGGGGGTGCACCGTGGGACCCCTCTTACCCCTTACAGAGGGCTGATGTCATTAGGCGCACTGCCAATGCACCACCTTTTAAATGGCGCACTGCCAATGCGCCTTCTGAGGGCTTCTTTGTCTCTGCGCCCAAATCTGTAATATGGCGCAGGCACAGAGTCAAAGGAATTCCCTTATTTGCATAGGCCACGCCCCTACGCAAATGACAGAACACCATTTGAAGGTAGCGCTGACGCTTTAAGTGTGCTAGCGCTATTGGTATTACAGAAGGGGATGCAGAAGGGGACGCAGAAGTTTCTGCGTCCCCTTCTATAATACCAAAGTGCCCCAGGGGCCCAAAAAGCGGGCACAAATGCCTGTGGCGCCCTCGGTGCACGTTATTTAATACAACCCCTGGTTTGTTCCAAAACAACAGCACGTGTGCAATGCTCAGCAACACACTTCTGAACCACCAACAACAGAAGGGTCAATGTAGATCTTGGTCAAAAGAGAGTTTGATGAGCCGCAGGTGTGCACAAGCTTATGTTCACAAGTTCATGCAGTTGGCCGAAGGGGAATTACCCATTATGGGAGGATTTCAGAATTTCAAAATGAATGTTAAAGCCAGTTCTTCCGTAGATTTCACTGCTTGGCACAAAGTAGAACATATTGTGATCGTCTCTGCAGCACTCCCACTTATGCAAAGACAGTTCATGCATTTGGCCGAAGGGGAATTACCCATTATGGGAGGATTTCAGAATTTCAAAATAAATGTTACAGCCAGTTCTTCTCTGCAGCACTCCCACTTATGCAAAGACACGACAAGGTAACATCATATATCCTCAAATCCAATTATAATGGAAGCAACATCTGAGTATAGTTTTCTGGCAGCAAACACATTTGTTCTTGGCCGAGCTAACAGGCAACTCCTGCTATCCCAACATGCCTCACAGATTAAGTCCCTGATTAAGCAATTGGTGCTAATGTCAGTTCAGGTGAAAATTCCCAAATTAGGCCAGATTTGCACATTGGACATCTGCTATTTTCCCGGTGCAAATTTCCTCCAAATTGCCAAACCTGACGAGACTCTTGTTTGAAAATAGAGCAAAATCCAATTTGCTCACCATGGGATTTGCGGAGATGTTCCACTTTACGCATGTGCAAAAGACATTCTTCCTATTGGTTCTGCGACTTACCCCAATACAGTTATCCTTATTCAGCTAGGTAGACCAAAGAGCACTAAGGGCCCAATGTAGGTAATAGCAATTTACCGAATGGTAAATACCGAATTTTACCGATTCGATATTTACAATTCGGTAATTGCTATGTAGGTAAATAATTCGGTAAAAATACCGAATCTGTAAGATTCGGTAATTACCGAATCGGTATTTACCATTGATTCCTATGGGCCTTGAAGCCCATAGGATTCAATAGCAAATACCGATTCGGTAATTACCGAATCGGTAAAATTACAGATTTTACAAGGGGGACAGGGTGTCACTTTGACACCCTGTTGCACCCCTCATGGCACAGGTGTACTTGCACAGATGTGCATGTACACTGGAATTCGTTATTTACCATGGAATAGTATTCCATGGTAAATAACGATTCGGTAAGGGCCTGTGGCACTGATTACAGTGCCACCTACATATTGACTTACAGAATCTGTAAATTTACCGATTCAGTATTTTACCGATTCTGTAAATTTACCGAATTGGTAAATATACCGATTCTGTAAATAATATGCCCCCTGCATGTCAATTCCCAAATACCGGTCGGTAACGGCCGAAATCGGCCGTTACCGACCGGTAAATGGCGACCTACATCGGGCCCTAAGTGGTTACGTATTATTACAAGACGTGTGTTGTATTAAGCTTAATATTGGAAATGGTTTACATGTGAGAGCAATCGGATCGGTCTCTTCTTTTCCATTAATCGGTTAAAACAAAATACAGAGGTGGTCAGTAAGAGGGGTAACTAAGCTGAGACATTCACGCATGTTCTATACAGAGAATATATTGAGCTTTATCTTAATATGCAATTAAATTATTATGCCTTCTTATGCAAAAACAGTGTTATGGTGTAGACGACAGAAAAATAAGCAGGCAAGAAACATGTTTTTCACAAAACACCCCATTCGTTACTTGTCTTGAACAGGAGCTTTTATCTGAGCTGTTCAGCTTTGTTCCAAGCCGGTCTGCTGACCACAAGACTGACATGACAAAAACAATATCACCAATGTCCCACTTTGCTGCTCTGGTCATCAGTAAGTGAATGTGCCTTACACTCTGCATGTGTGATTGTACAGACATCTGAGCTGAGTCAACTCAGCCTTTCATCTTTTCGTGTTGAATAAAGTGGGCTCCATTGAGTTAGTCACAAAATATATCTGGTATTTTTACAAGTGACAAATATTTAGAAGACTGTGGCAGCAAAAACTATACACATACATATCATTAACATACAAGTTTTTGTACATATCTGATGAAAGAGCTGCCGACTAAATTACATGTATTGTATTATTTGTTAGATCTTGTATTATTTATTTTAACCTGGTAAGCATTAAGGTTCCGTGACTCTTTATTTTTAAAAAAAAATGTGATAGAAGGTCTTAAATCTTACTGAAAGCTAACAAATATGTATAAAGATCAAAAAAAATTGCAAGGACTTGGCAGACAAAAAACGGCATGATTTTCCTTCTTGAACTTTGAAACATTTCGTTTGGCTTGGTAAAATGACGTCCTTCTGTCTAGAATCCACTAGATGGCGCTCCAAAGCTCCATTTGCAGTGCTCCCATTCGGCATTCGTTGTTTCTTGGGAACGTGCACTGATTACTAGAGAAGATATCTAATACACAAATTCTGTGTTTAAACAAGAGCTGGTAAAGCCAATAAGTCTGGCCATGGTAAGTTGGTGCGATGCAGCATCATTACATTTTATAAAAAATACATATTGCTTACAATTTGAGTAGCGCCGCCCATAAACCAGGTCGGATTGAGATCACAATTAGACCCGGACACTCCCCCAAAAAGTGGCCCACATTCTCTGGTCATCGCTTTCATTTCACTGGAATCTGGATGGGTATTTTTTGTTATAGTTTTGTATCACGTGAACTCGGTGCAAAGTCATTGGAGATATGTGCTCCAGTTACATTACACAAGATAAAATTAATTTTAATTTTCTGAATGGAGATTAAGCGATGTGCCCAGAATCACAGGATGCTGAGCTGATGCTTGGACTTGAACCTAGTTTCAACCTCTGCAGCTCTGACCATAGCACTACATTCAATGATATGCAATCCTCTCTCCCCCAAAAAGGCCTAAAAAACACTGGGGCTGAGGTGACAACACCTGGCTGCTACGGTGGCCATTTATCTTGCTCACCCCCTCCCCATTACATTATAGTCTCAGGACATTTGGCCGGCAAGGGAGGTGTTAAAAAGCACATTGCTGCTGCTTTGGGGGGAGGGAGAGTGTTAGGTTAGAATGGCCCAAAATAACCTACCCCCCTGCGCGGCGCGGCCCCTGTATACTACACACCCTCGGTGCACCCCTACCATCTAAAAGTGCTGGCCCGGTGGAGGATAACAATGCTTCTGATAGAGCACTCGAATACCCCAAAGGCTAAAGCAGCAACTGGACCACAGCCTCAGTTTACAACATGTCAGGGTAGAGCTCTGTGATACTGAGGCCACATAAAAGTGCAACACACATAAAGAAGGGGAACAGGACAACTTCCTACCCCAACCTCTACAAATAAACTGTATACACACAAAGAGAGGTAGGAATGCAAACTTCTCACTTATTAAGTTTAAGTGGCATGTGCTACATGTGGAAAAACTGCACTCACCCACAAATTGTGACATGCTTCATCATAGGGCTTGCCAGCCACGGCCGGTGGTAGGTGTAACTGCAGGGCGGTGACGTAGGGAGGGGGAGGGGCAGGGTGGGGGGTTGTAATGTATGGATTACGGACTTTAACAGGTAAGTAAACATATAATTAAATAAGAGAATTTTGTTGCGCGCACTGCATCGCATTTGGTGATGCAGTGCACACAACGAAATTCGTTTTATTTATTTATATGTTTACTTACCTGTTAAAGTCTGTAATCCATACATTACAACCCCCAACTCTGCCCCTCCCCCTCCCTACGTCACCGCCCTGCAGTTCCACCTACCACCGGCCGTGGCTGGGGCTTGCTAACTGACAGCCCTGTGCAGACCAACGCCTGTGGTGGAGTGAATGGAAGGGGAAGACAACGCAAATATGATTATTATTTTCATGCTTGTATTGTCTTCCCCTTCTCTGTGCTCCACCTCAGGCGTTGGTCTGCACAGGAGTGTCTTGGTTGCGCAGGGGTGTCAATTTGCAAGCCCTATGATGAAGCATGTCACAATTTGTGGGTGAGTGCAGTTTTTCCACACGTAGCACATGCCACTTAAACTTAATAAGTGAGAAGTTTGCATTCCTACTTCTCTGTTGTTGTATGCAATATAAAAGTGGCCTGGCGGAGAGTGGGGAAGAAAGTCAGTCTCTTGGGCCGGCTTACGGAGTCCCCAAAAACTTGCCCCCAGGTGACCCTGAGGCATCGGCCCATCAACCAATGCCCGATAGGCATCCTTATGGCATCGACCATGGCCATAAGGATGCTTCGTACCAAGCAGGTGCACTTAAAACAGATATAGAAAATATTGTTAGGTTTATTACACATCACAGGAAAATGTTCTTCTTAATGACGCCAAGAAAGAGTGATGTTGGATTGTTCTTCTTAATGACGCCAAGAAAGGGTGGTGTTGGATTTAATATACTGTAACAGAAATTTATAGTTTAAAAGCAGAAGAATGAGTAATATTACAAAAAAATAGGAATGAAGAGAAAAATATCATTGACAAAGTATAGTATAGTACCGCCGAACCTAGCACTGAAGTGCCCTTTTTTTAGGCAGATCTTTACATGTGATCAGAATAAAAAAAATACCATCTCTCACAACACAACATAGCCAGAGACTGAAGTGGGCAGACCCATTACCCCATGCTGTATGCTGTTGCAGGCTGAAGCAAGATTACAATTAGGGGACAAATAGGTGTTGCAAGATCATATTTAGGTTTAAATCATTTTTATTGATGCAGCACAAAGAACCAAAACATGCATTGCATAAATGAAATGGATTTGCAAAGGGCAGAGGCCTGCGTACTGCGCAGAGGCCCTCCTGATGACAGTCCAAAAGCAGTCTAATCAATAAGAAGAAGCTGGCATAGGCAGTGCTGCAAAAAGGAAAATAACTCCCTCGAAAAAAAACCTCCCCCTCGACCTCCCATTCCCCATCCCCTCCCGTTCCCCCTCCCTCCGTCCAGTGCCCAGGTTAATCCCACTCCTTTGCACCATTTCCCCGTCAAGGAGGAACCACCTGCGTGTGGTGATATTTAAAGGTGAAAGCCACATGAACTCTTCATGAGAGTTTGCAAGGGATAGCCCATGCAAGACCTCAAGGAGAAGTTGAAGGCCTAGCAGTGAAGCACCATTGGAATAGCCCACTAAGACAAGAAATACTGTGCTGCGCCATAACACCAAGCCGCCATTCATACAAAGCAAACGTTAAAGACAGTGACAACCAGGTACGGCGCTAAAGGCAGTGACAACCAGATACTACATAAAAGGCAGCAACAACCAGATATAATGCCAGAAGGCTGCAACAACCAGGTATGAGCAGTAACATTTCCTCACCGACCTGACGACCTCAAAAGTGGGCGAGGTGACTTGAGAGCAAACACTGGGGTTGTGGTCGCAAGGCTGTTGATCCCCTGAAGGAGCCACTGAAGACAGAGTTTTTTGACAGCAAGTGCCCTTCAGCACAATTCAAAAAAGTCTTCAAGAAAGCAAAGGGTCTCAGTAGCTGGTGCAAGAGACATGAAGCAAGGTGCTGCCTAATTGTTTTTGTTTTAAACTTCTGCCTACATTCGGTACTGCCAAAAACCAGAATATGGGCGTCAGATAGACCACATGGATTAAGACCTTCGATGACTAAATAGATATCCTGGAAGAAGTAGCTCATGAGAAAATCATTAAATATTTAAAGAATCCTGCTGGTGATAAAAGAAAATCTCACACACTGGGACAATCTTGTACCATCAAATCAAAGAAGCATTAGGAGGCAAGTTCAAACCGATGCCAACCTTCTACTGTGAAAGGCATATTTGCAATCAAGCAAGACAAAAAGCTGGTGAAACGCTGGATGAGTTTGTTGAGAGAATTAGGGGGCTTATCAAACATTATGGGGCCTCATTTATAAGAAATGACGCATCGCTGCGTGAAAGCAGCGATGCGTCACTTCTCAGTGCGCACTCCTTGCGACATTCCTGATGCGTCATATTTAATGTATGACGCATCATGTCGCAAGGAGTTACAGATACGTCAGTATTTCTGACGTATCTGTAAGCGCAAAAGTGACGCATTGCTGGAGTGTGTCATAAAAGTGACGCAACTCCAGCAATGCGCCCTTTCACATGGGGCAAGCCCCATGTGAAAGGGCCTGCGTCAGACTTACGCCGGCTGTGAGGCAGGCGCAAGATTTTGACGCAACGGCGTCCTAAAATGACGCAGTGAAATGTCATAGATTTCACTGCGTCACTTCTACGACCCTTCCTTGCGCCAATACGCCCCCCTTGCATACATTATACCTGGCGCAGGTATAATGTGGCGCAGGGGTTTACAAAGTGTCGCATCTACCTAGATGCGTCACTTTGTAAATATGGCGCAACAAGGCGCATTTTTTACGTCACTGGTGCGTCACAAAAAGTGACGCACCGGCGGCGTAAAAGTGACCCACAGCCTCATAAATGAGGCCCTATAAATTTAGTGAATTTAATGATGAAGGAGCAATGCACTGCATAGTCATTGTTGGCTGTCTTTTGAACTTGTTCAGAATATGCATGTTGAGAAAGAAGCTCAGTTTAGATAAAGTACTAATGGCTGCAAGAGCCAAGGAAAGAACAGATCAGCAAGCTGCCAACATGGAAGCTGAAAAAGCCAAGAGTGAATCACTGCTAATCATGGAGAGCAAACACAAGCACAAAATAGATAAACATAGGTCGACATCCTCAAAGAAAGCAGAACTGTGTTTCCGATGTGGATTTTTATGTCAACATGAAAGCAAATGTCCAGTCGTCGGACAGTTGTGCAAACGTTCCAGAAAGAAGACCCACTTTATAAAAGTTTGCAAAACAAAAGAGAAACTTAGTTGCCCCGGTGAGATGAGAAAAAATCAGTGCCAAAAAGTTCCAGAAGCATTCTTACTTGACCTAGCAAGACAAAAAGCAACCTTAATTGCGACAGGTAGAAACTAAATGAAGTAGATCATCATCAAGTTCATCCAACAAATGCTCTTCGACATCACAATCAAGCAACAGTGAAGACGGTGTTTGTGGTTTGATCCTATCTGCCAAAAATGTACATGCACATGGGTCTTGCTGCTTGCAAAGAAGACAAACAAGTGAAAAAAAACAAGTGAGTCAACGAAACAAAAGAATTCATATAGACACTGCCCCAAAATTATACTTAAGGTCAACAGTTGCCTCATAATCTTTGCAACTTACAATGGTGCATCAATCAACATCATGCCAGTCGGGCAGTTGAACAGTTTGTTACCCGTACTGTGATTCAACACATCAAACAAGAAGGTGTAGACATGGGCTGCTTCCAAACAATTGCAGAGTCAAGGATCATTCACAGTGATCTTACGACATAAAAAGACGTATGTGCAAGACCCGATCCAAATCATTCAAGGTACTTCATCCAGTGCATGTCGACTTAGTTTTGCAACTGCTGCTGACATGGAACTAATATGTAATAATTAAAACCTACACACTTAATCTGAAATTGTGAGTCAGTTCCCGCTGTGATTTCATTGCCTACGAAAGCTCAAGGCAATGAAGGTACAACTTTTCATTAACAAAGATATCCAGCCAGTTGCACAACAGCACCGCAGAATAGCATTTCACCAGCAATAAGCAGTCGAAAAAGAACTAGAATTGCTGTTGAAGTACAACATCATTGAGCAGTCTACTGGTCCCACACTGTGGGTGTTGCCCATAGTGGTAGTGCCCAAAAATGACAGTGGAGGTGCAGTGTGCATTTGCGTGGATATGTACCAGGCCAACAAAGCAATTGTAAGAGAAAGACATTTTGGTCCGCACATTGTAGAAATGATCATGCAGCGGAGCCAAAGTTTTCTTAGGTCTTGACCTGAACAAGGAATACCATCAACTCGAATTGGAAGAAAACTGAAGGTTCATTACCAATTTTTTTATTCATATTGGTTTGTTCAGATACAAAATGTTGCATATTGGATTGTCATCTAATGCAGATATGTATTAGTATTAGTATTAAACCATTTTATAACGCGCTCCATTACTGGGGAGTATCCTGGCGCGATTAAGATATGGTTCAAGATGTTACACATAGAATTATTCAACCTGTTATGCATGCTTTCAATTACAGTGATGACATACTGGTATTTGGGGCAACACAGAAGGAGCATAATAAAGCTCTCAAACAAGTGTTTCTTTTTAATGGAGAGAAGTGTGAATATTACAAAACAAAACTATGGGGGAAGCCCACCTACCTCCTCGGACCACACCAAGAACCTCGACATCGTACTCAACTCATTACTCACCATGAACCGACAGGTCAATGCCGTCACCTCCAGCTGCTTCAACACCCTCCGCATCCTCCGCAAGACCTTCAAGTGGATTCCCCCTGAGTCAAGGAAGACAGTCACCCACACACTCATCAACAGCAGACTGGACTATGGAAATGCACTCTATGCTGGCATCAACAAGTCCCTACTCTGCAAACTCCAGACAATACAGAACACCGCCGCCAAACTCATCCTCGGCATCCCCGTCATGAACACATCAGTCAACACCTACAAAGTCTCCACTGGCTCCCCGTGGAGAAAAGAGTCACTTTCAAAATCCTCACTCATGCCTACAAATACCTGGACGACAACGGACCCAAATACCTCAACGACAGAATCAACTTCCACGTACCCAAAAGAAACCACCGATCTTCCAACCTCGCACTGGCTGAAACCATGTGCATCCACAGAGCCAGAGCAGGCAGAAGATCCTTCTCTCACATTGCAGCCGAGACCTGGAACGAGCTACCGGCAGACATCAGACGTGCCACCTTCCTGAACAACTTTAGGAAGACCCTCAAGACCTGGCTCTTCGGCTAAACAGATCTGCGGTCCCCCCCGTCAGCGCCTTGAGACCCTCATGGGTGAGAAGCGCGCATACAATTCCCTGATTGATTAATTGAAGTTCTTTGGGCACATATTCTCTGATGGGGAATGACTCCTGACCGAGATATAGTACATGCACTGTCAGCCACCAAACCCCCACAAGATGTCACCATGCTATGATCTTTCTTGGACATGGCCAGCCATTATTTAAGGTACATTCATGCCTTTGCTACAGTGAGTGGCCCATTGAGAGACCTGACTAACCGAAATTTCCAGAAGTGATGATTCTCTGAATGTGACCAAAGCTTCAACAGGATAAGCATGTAATTGAAACTGCAACTGAGATAGCTTACCTTGATCCTAAATTATATACTGAGATTACTGTTGATGTGAGCACGGTGGGGCTGGGAGTAATCCTTGCTCAGCATAATGAACATCTAAATGCTCAGAATCACATTGTTGCATATGACAACTGAAGTATGTATGACACAGAACATGTCTATTCTCACCAGAAAAGGATAGTCTGGTGGTGGTGTGGGCCTACTAACACTTTCATGTGTTTCTTTACGGAAAGCATTTCATGATTGTTTCAGACCACCAAGCACTGCTCATCATATTCAGAAACCCAACAGCCAATATGCCCCCTCACATTGAGAGGTGGAGGTTGCGTTTACAAGAGTATGACTATACAATTGTGCATAAGTCAGGGAGGAACCAAAAACCTGCAAATTACTTTTCGTGTGTAGCATTACATGGCGCAAAATGGAAACAGCTGAAGAGCTCATCAACTTCATTGTAAGGTCTGGAACCCCAGTGGCCTTATCCATTGAACAGATCATTGCAAACTACAAATGCCCAAAAAAGATATGCTGCTCTTAAGTACATCATTTCAGCGCTGTAATGGAGAAAAAGGGGGACATTAGGATGTCGGGCGGATTGCCTCCGCCAGGCTGGCGGTGGCCACCGCCAGCCTGGCGGAGGCAATCCGCCTGACATCCTTCCCTGAATTCCCCCCCGCCATATTAGTATGGCGGGGGGACCACGGCGGAAGAAAACACTGCCCGCCACTTTTCGGCGAAAATGTTGAATATGGAGGCGGTGTCTATGCAACACCGCCATCCATATTACAATGGCAAGAGTGCAATGCCTTTCCGTGGCGGCAATGCCGCCACGGAAAGGCAGGCGATCTTCACTCTGGGGGCCCCCTGCGGGCCCCCAGAGTGAAGGTAAGTGGGGGGGTGCACACAGCGGGGTACCTGTGGTACCCCCTTCATTTTCATTTCCAAAGCGGCAAGCACGGCGCGGTGCCTGCCGCTTTGGAAATTAAAATGTTGTGATGTATTGTCAGCATTGTGGCGGGTGGTGCAGAGAGCACCGCCCGCCACAATGCTGAGAATACAGGATGTGCCCGCCACTGTGGCGGGCACATCCTAATGGCACCCCCGGGACCCCCGCCCTTAAGGCGGGCAGTCCCGTTTTCCGATAGGGTGGCGGGCCGGCTTCCTAATGAGCCCTAAGGGAGAATGGGACAGCCCGGCGTGGGTCCCGTAGGGGGAATTAAGATGTGCCCGCCACAGTGGCGGGCACATCCTACATGTTTATCATTGTGGCGGGCGGTGCACTCAGCACCGCCCGCCACAATGATAAACATTTCAGCACGCATTTGCATATGCAAAGCGGCAGGCACCGTGCGGTGCCTGCCGCTTTGCATATGCAAATGTGGGGGATACCATAGGTACCCCCCATGTGCCCCCCACAGTGGCGGCAACCTGGGGGCCCTGCAGGGGGCCCCCGCAGCAATCTCCGCCTGCCTTTCCATGGCGGCATTGTCACAAATGACATAGTGGCATTGTCACCACCAAAAGAGCCATGAGGTATTGAGTGTGGCTCCCGTGCCTGGATGAGAGAGTTGAGAGGAAACAACAGCAGTGCCACTTATGTAATTGTCTTTGCCCTAAAGTGGCACAGTATCTACTACCCATGGCTGATCTTTCTGCACAGGTGTGGGAAAGAGTGGCTGTAGATTTCTTTGGACCCCTAGCGAATGGACATCTTCTCATGGCAGTCATTGACGAGTATTCCCAATTTTCTCTGGTGGAGGAAATGTCAATAACAACACATGACAAGGTCATTGAGTCGGTGGACAACAGCTTTGTAGCTTGCGGCATCCCATACATCCTTAAATATGACAATGGTCCACTGTTGAATAGCAAGGAGTTTAAGGAATGTCTACCCAGACTCAACGTCAAGCATCAAAAAAGTACACCCTTGTGGCCCCAAGCCAACAGTGTCCTGGAACAATTTGTAGGCACCCTAAAGAGAGTGATCCAATGTGCATCAATGGAGGGAATTCAGCTAAGTCAGGCATTTTGTCAAGCCCTCTCTGCCTATTGCTTGACTCCTCACTCCACCACTGGTAAGTGATCTTCCACCTTGCTTTTTGGGAGAGCTTTAACCCCTTGCATGCTTTGTACGGCCCCCGGCCTCCAGACGTCACGGTGGGCGTGTGCGGAGGATGGCCGGGGCTTGACCGAATCCAGCCCACTATTCAAATTGCCCGCGCAACGAGAAAATGTGTGCCGCATTCAAGGGGTTAAGAACGGATCACTGACAGAATATCGACCGTCAAAATATCGACTTGCCAAAATATCCAGGTAAAAATATCGAATGCTAGAATATCGACTTCCCATCTACAAACAGGTAAGTACAAAAATATCGACTCCAAAATATCGATAGGAAAAAATATAGACAGTCAAATTATCGAATTTTTAAAATATCTTAAAATTAATTTAAAACTAATATAATAATAAATATAATTAATTTAAACATACTTAAAATATTTAAATAAATTTAAAATTAATAAATAATTAATGTAACTTTAAAAAAATATATTTTTAAACACACATATATATATATATAGCGTATATGCAGCACTGATAATGAATTTGAAAGATGTAAAAATGAATGCATAGAACGCATGAGACTCAGAGGTTATACAGAAAACATCTTGTCTAAAGCAATCAAGAAAGCCAATGCGAGACCTAGAAGCACTTTACTATCGATTGACACTGAACTTGAAAGTGCAATAGTTGAAAAAAGAGAGGCACCGAGATTAATTGTAACTTACAGCAGGCAGGAACATAAAGTTCGTTCAATCCTAAATAGAAATTGGCCCATTGTCTTGACAGATAGTGTATTGAAATGTGAATTACCTGACAGGCCCAATGTTACATTTAGAAAAGCGAAGAACATGGCCGCACTTCTCGCGAACAATACGGTGATTGGGGCTCCAACCGGGAGTGCTTGGCTTCCAGTTAAAAATTGATTTTTCAAATGTACTACATGTAGAGCCTGTAAGTTTGGTGTTAATACCGCTAAATATAACACCCCTTTTAAAATTGAAAATCAGGTGATTAAAGGCAAATATGACTGCCACACTGATTATGCAGTCTATGTCCTCACGTGTACCTGTGGGCTTAGGTACGTTGGTAGTACCAAGAACCAGGTGCATGTGAGGATACTACAACACATTAGAGCTATCATAAATAGCGACCCTGCCTACCCAGTGGCCAGACATTTCAAGAACATACATAATAAGGATGTGAAATGTCTCTCTTACTTTGTCATTGACACAGTACCTGAACAAAAAATAGGAGGAGACAGAGACAAACTTCTAAGACAAATGGAGACCAAATATATCCTTAATTTAAACAGTAAGTCCCCACATGGTCTTAATGACAGAGAGGACATGCATACGTTCCTGTAGTAACTCCTTTATTTTAGAACCTGATCCATTGCTAACTTGCCCAATATTAGTGTAAACTGTTAAATGAAACTTGAAGAGATTGTATAGGAGCTTCCTATTCATAATGTTGATAGTAACATTCATTTAATTTGTCTATTTTAATCACTACACATTTTTCCTTGTTTTTTATCACTTGGATTCCCTAGCACTTTATACAGGGACCGGATTTCTTATAGAATTACTACACTAGTGGGCTTACATTCGGGACCGCATGTTGCCCAAATAACTTTGCACCAGTATCTACACGTTTTTATAATCGACAAGTCATAGAGATACAAACTCATTTATGAGGTTCTCTTCAGCTTAATACTACACAAGAAGTGTTTTTTTTGGCATTTATGCTCAAAATTGATTTACACTGATTTGCACTGAAAACCTTGCAATTGGTTGCACACTTATGCATATATTTGCACATGTTATCTAATAGAATATATATTTTTGTATCATATTGATATATTTTATAGTAACAGGTTTTAAATTACAATGAAATTTTTAACATATTATTGTTATTGAATTGTAATGTGTATATATGAATTATGCTTATTTATTGCCAGAATTTGCACTTCGTTATTATTATTTTTTGTGCATTTATGCCTCAAATATTCAAAATAAGTACTTGCTGAATTTAAGAATATATTAAATTTCTGACATTGTAGGTACTTATGTAAGAAATAAGAAGATACGCAAAATATGTTCTGATCCCTGTTATTCATGCACTCATTGCACTTTTTAGTATGTCTTCACTTTTTATTACATCACGTGCTAATAATCACCAATGAAACCAGTATTTAATGTGAGGTGGAAAACTTTGTCGACATGTGATCAAGGGCATCCTGTGCCCGAAACGCGTCATGCCGAAATAAGACCTTTGGAGGATAATAAATCTACCTTCTAAACACTATCTACTGCGTGGTGGTCCGTGTATCTGTGGTGGTGGCGATATACCGGTGAAACAGAGACTGGAAATATATATATATATATGGCTATCGAAAAAGACCGCTAGGTCGAAACGCGTCGCCAATAAACGACTTATACACGGACCCTGGAGTGCGAGTCTTTTGTGTTTCCTAAAAACTAGGATTGGGAAGCCGTTGTGGCTTCTACTCTTTTCTTGGAGGGAGTTTTTCTGCAATACTACAACGCGTTGCCTGTGACGCGTTCCAGAAGCCCCCGCATTTTCAAGTGGCTCCATCATCACTGGCTTGGGCGGCTGCGGCTGCGGCTGCTCTTTGTTTGTTTCCGAGGTATCGGATCGTTGGAGCCCACCTGCCGACTGGGATGTAAATACGCGATGTGGAGGATATCGTTCCTCTCAGCGGGCCTGTTGCACTGTCATATGGCCCTCGCGTTACAACCTCCCGGAGGTATGGTTGTGCGGTGTTGGGGACTCGAGGGGGCCTTTGTTTGAACTTACATCAGGACAGTGGCAGTGTCCTTCTTTCCCCGAGTGCCCTGCAGCTACATCATACTGCCACCCTATCCAGCTTCGCCCGGACCAGAAAAGATGGATTCTGGGACTTGTGGTCTACTGCTACACGGTGGACCAGCTTCGTAAGGGCGCACCTATCCACTTGGAGCATAGGTGTAAGGGTGTACCAATCAGCAGAGAGCAGGACTATTTTAAACGGGGAAGGGACACGCCTCCTGAAACACTCACCTGGCACTGAAGAAGGCAACCTCGCCGAAATGCATTTGCCTTGTGTTTGAATAAAGCTGCCTCCTTCCTGTTCCCCCGTTGTGGCTTCTACTCTTTTCTTGGAGGGAGTTTTTCTGCAATACTACAACGCGTTGCCTGTGACGCGTTCCAGAAGCCCCCGCATTTTCAAGTGGCTCCATCATCACTGGCTTGGGCGGCTGCGGCTGCTCTTTGTTTGTTTCCGAGGTATCGGATCGTTGGAGCCCACCTGCCGACTGGGATGTAAATACGCGATGTGGAGGATATCGTTCCTCTCAGCGGGCCTGTTGCACTGTCATATGGCCCTCGCGTTACAGACTCCCGGAGGTATGGTTGTGCGGTGTTGGGGACTCGAGGGGGCCTTTGTTTGAACTTACATCAGGACAGTGGCAGTGTCCTTCTTTCCCCGAGTGCCCTGCAGCTACATCATACTGCCACCCTATCCAGCTTCGCCCGGACCAGAAAAGATGGATTCTGGGACTTGTGGTCTACTGCTACACGGTGGACCAGCTTCGTAAGGGCGCACCTATCCACTTGGAGCATAGGTGTAAGGGTGTACCAATCAGCAGAGAGCAGGACTATTTTAAACGGGGAAGGGACACGCCTCCTGAAACACTCACCTGGCACTGAAGAAGGCAACCTCGCCGAAATGCATTTGCCTTGTGTTTGAATAAAGCTGCCTCCTTCCTGTTCCCCCGTTGTGGCTTCTACTCTTTTCTTGGAGGGAGTTTTTCTGCAATACTACAACGCGTTGCCTGTGACGCGTTCCAGAAGCCCCCGCATTTTCAAGTGGCTCCATCATCACTGGCTTGGGCGGCTGCGGCTGCTCTTTGTTTGTTTCCGAGGTATCGGATCGTTGGAGCCCACCTGCCGACTGGGATGTAAATACGCGATGTGGAGGATATCGTTCCTCTCAGCGGGCCTGTTGCACTGTCATATGGCCCTCGCGTTACAGACTCCCGGAGGTATGGTTGTGCGGTGTTGGGGACTCGAGGGGGCCTTTGTTTGAACTTACATCAGGACAGTGGCAGTGTCCTTCTTTCCCCGAGTGCCCTGCAGCTACATCATACTGCCACCCTATCCAGCTTCGCCCGGACCAGAAAAGATGGATTCTGGGACTTGTGGTCTACTGCTACACGGTGGACCAGCTTCGTAAGGGCGCACCTATCCACTTGGAGCATAGGTGTAAGGGTGTACCAATCAGCAGAGAGCAGGACTATTTTAAACGGGGAAGGGACACGCCTCCTGAAACACTCACCTGGCACTGAAGAAGGCAACCTCGCCGAAATGCATTTGCCTTGTGTTTGAATAAAGCTGCCTCCTTCCTGTTCCCCCGTTGTGGCTTCTACTCTTTTCTTGGAGGGAGTTTTTCTGCAATACTACAACGCGTTGCCTGTGACGCGTTCCAGAAGCCCCCGCATTTTCAAGTGGCTCCATCATCACTGGCTTGGGCGGCTGCGGCTGCTCTTTGTTTGTTTCCGAGGTATCGGATCGTTGGAGCCCACCTGCCGACTGGGATGTAAATACGCGATGTGGAGGATATCGTTCCTCTCAGCGGGCCTGTTGCACTGTCATATGGCCCTCGCGTTACAGACTCCCGGAGGTATGGTTGTGCGGTGTTGGGGACTCGAGGGGGCCTTTGTTTGAACTTACATCAGGACAGTGGCAGTGTCCTTCTTTCCCCGAGTGCCCTGCAGCTACATCATACTGCCACCCTATCCAGCTTCGCCCGGACCAGAAAAGATGGATTCTGGGACTTGTGGTCTACTGCTACACGGTGGACCAGCTTCGTAAGGGCGCACCTATCCACTTGGAGCATAGGTGTAAGGGTGTACCAATCAGCAGAGAGCAGGACTATTTTAAACGGGGAAGGGACACGCCTCCTGAAACACTCACCTGGCACTGAAGAAGGCAACCTCGCCGAAATGCATTTGCCTTGTGTTTGAATAAAGCTGCCTCCTTCCTGTTCCCCCGTTGTGGCTTCTACTCTTTTCTTGGAGGGAGTTTTTCTGCAATACTACAACGCGTTGCCTGTGACGCGTTCCAGAAGCCCCCGCATTTTCAAGTGGCTCCATCATCACTGGCTTGGGCGGCTGCGGCTGCTCTTTGTTTGTTTCCGAGGTATCGGATCGTTGGAGCCCACCTGCCGACTGGGATGTAAATACGCGATGTGGAGGATATCGTTCCTCTCAGCGGGCCTGTTGCACTGTCATATGGCCCTCGCGTTACAGACTCCCGGAGGTATGGTTGTGCGGTGTTGGGGACTCGAGGGGGCCTTTGTTTGAACTTACATCAGGACAGTGGCAGTGTCCTTCTTTCCCCGAGTGCCCTGCAGCTACATCATACTGCCACCCTATCCAGCTTCGCCCGGACCAGAAAAGATGGATTCTGGGACTTGTGGTCTACTGCTACACGGTGGACCAGCTTCGTAAGGGCGCACCTATCCACTTGGAGCATAGGTGTAAGGGTGTACCAATCAGCGGAGAGCAGGACTATTTTAAACGGGGAAGGGACACGCCTCCTGAAACACTCACCTGGCACTGAAGAAGGCAACCTCGCCAAAATGCATTTGCCTTGTGTTTGAATAAAGCTGCCTCCTTCCTGTTCCCCCGTTGTGGCTTCTACTCTTTTCTTGGAGGGAGTTTTTCTGCAATACTACAACGCGTTGCCTGTGACGCGTTCCAGAAGCCCCCGCATTTTCAAGTGGCTCCATCATCACTGGCTTGGGCGGCTGCGGCTGCTCTTTGTTTGTTTCCGAGGTATCGGATCGTTGGAGCCCACCTGCCGACTGGGATGTAAATACGCGATGTGGAGGATATCGTTCCTCTCAGCGGGCCTGTTGCACTGTCATATGGCCCTCGCGTTACAGACTCCCGGAGGTATGGTTGTGCGGTGTTGGGGACTCGAGGGGGCCTTTGTTTGAACTTACATCAGGACAGTGGCAGTGTCCTTCTTTCCCCGAGTGCCCTGCAGCTACATCATACTGCCACCCTATCCAGCTTCGCCCGGACCAGAAAAGATGGATTCTGGGACTTGTGGTCTACTGCTACACGGTGGACCAGCTTCGTAAGGGCGCACCTATCCACTTGGAGCATAGGTGTAAGGGTGTACCAATCAGCAGAGAGCAGGACTATTTTAAACGGGGAAGGGACACGCCTCCTGAAACACTCACCTGGCACTGAAGAAGGCAACCTCGCCGAAATGCATTTGCCTTGTGTTTGAATAAAGCTGCCTCCTTCCTGTTCCCCCGTTGTGGCTTCTACTCTTTTCTTGGAGGGAGTTTTTCTGCAATACTACAACGCGTTGCCTGTGACGCGTTCCAGAAGCCCCCGCATTTTCAAGTGGCTCCATCATCACTGGCTTGGGCGGCTGCGGCTGCTCTTTGTTTGTTTCCGAGGTATCGGATCGTTGGAGCCCACCTGCCGACTGGGATGTAAATACGCGATGTGGAGGATATCGTTCCTCTCAGCGGGCCTGTTGCACTGTCATATGGCCCTCGCGTTACAGACTCCCGGAGGTATGGTTGTGCGGTGTTGGGGACTCGAGGGGGCCTTTGTTTGAACTTACATCAGGACAGTGGCAGTGTCCTTCTTTCCCCGAGTGCCCTGCAGCTACATCATACTGCCACCCTATCCAGCTTCGCCCGGACCAGAAAAGATGGATTCTGGGACTTGTGGTCTACTGCTACACGGTGGACCAGCTTCGTAAGGGCGCACCTATCCACTTGGAGCATAGGTGTAAGGGTGTACCAATCAGCAGAGAGCAGGACTATTTTAAACGGGGAAGGGACACGCCTCCTGAAACACTCACCTGGCACTGAAGAAGGCAACCTCGCCGAAATGCATTTGCCTTGTGTTTGAATAAAGCTGCCTCCTTCCTGTTCCCCCGTTGTGGCTTCTACTCTTTTCTTGGAGGGAGTTTTTCTGCAATACTACAACGCGTTGCCTGTGACGCGTTCCAGAAGCCCCCGCATTTTCAAGTGGCTCCATCATCACTGGCTTGGGCGGCTGCGGCTGCTCTTTGTTTGTTTCCGAGGTATCGGATCGTTGGAGCCCACCTGCCGACTGGGATGTAAATACGCGATGTGGAGGATATCGTTCCTCTCAGCGGGCCTGTTGCACTGTCATATGGCCCTCGCGTTACAGACTCCCGGAGGTATGGTTGTGCGGTGTTGGGGACTCGAGGGGGCCTTTGTTTGAACTTACATCAGGACAGTGGCAGTGTCCTTCTTTCCCCGAGTGCCCTGCAGCTACATCATACTGCCACCCTATCCAGCTTCGCCCGGACCAGAAAAGATGGATTCTGGGACTTGTGGTCTACTGCTACACGGTGGACCAGCTTCGTAAGGGCGCACCTATCCACTTGGAGCATAGGTGTAAGGGTGTACCAATCAGCAGAGAGCAGGACTATTTTAAACGGGGAAGGGACACGCCTCCTGAAACACTCACCTGGCACTGAAGAAGGCAACCTCGCCGAAATGCATTTGCCTTGTGTTTGAATAAAGCTGCCTCCTTCCTGTTCCCCCGTTGTGGCTTCTACTCTTTTCTTGGAGGGAGTTTTTCTGCAATATATATATATATATATATATATATATATATATATTACCTACTGGCGGTCGCCAGTAGGTATATATAGTTAGGATTTTTTCTCTATGGGATTTTTGAAAATTCTATGTCTAATAACTTTGGCGTTTGTGGACGGAATTGGCTGAAATTTTCTGGAAAATGGAACATTTTGTTTCTGAGCAGCCCCTGGAAATTTGGGGGGGGTTCGTCAAGGGGGGGCCGAGAAAAAAGGGGGGTCCCAAAACGTGTTTTTAACATTGAGTTTTCCATAGGGCGGTTGGCCTCACTTTTAGCCCGAACGGCTGAATGGATTTCCACAAAACTTGGCAAAATTGTAGGGACTGGTAGCCCGATGTGCCTTTGCTAGGTCTCAATATATGTGTTTCAGTGGATTTTGAGAAATTAACGTTCAAAAAAATGATATATATCTGTAACAGCGGACCGGGCAGCGCTCCGGTTTGCGGACTTTTCGCGGTACGGAGCTTTGTGAAGCGAAGCTGATTGGTTCTCCGGCGTCTGTGAACATTCCAAACAGTCCGTAGCGGCCGCCATCTTGTCTCTCGGTAGGATCGAGAGACAAGAGGAGGCCAAAGCGAAGGGGCAAATGACCATAAGGGGGCATAGTAGATCCTCGCTGACCCCCTAGGTTTGATGTGGAGGTTTTAAAAGGGCCCCGCGGGGCAAAAAAAAAAAATAATAATAATAATCGAACGGCTGAATGGATTTGCACGAAACTTGGCAAAATATTAGGGACTGGTAGCCCGATGTGCCTTTGCTAGGTCTCAATATATGTGCTCCAGTGGATTTTGAGAAATTAACGTTCAAAAAAAGATATATATCTGTAACAGCGCTCCGCTTCGCGTACTTTTCGCGTTACGGAGCTTTGCGAAGCTGATTGGTTCTCCGGCGTCTGTAAACATTCCAAACAGTCCGTAGCGGCCGCCATCTTGTCTCTCGGTAGGATCGAGAGACAAGAGGAGGCCAAAGCGAAGGGGCAAATGACCATAAGGGGGCATAGTAGATCCTCCCTGACCTCTTAGGTTTGATGTACCATTTTGCCAAGTTTGGTGTAATTCCGTTCAGCCATTCAGGCTGTAGACGTATGTAAATGTCCTATGGAAAATTGCATGGGGAAAACACATTTGAAAGTGTTGAAATTTAGAACCAATTAAGATGTTACTTTGGTTTTGTATTTGTGTGTGATGAAAGTTAATTGGTTATGTATATATCTCAAATGAGAGGAAACCACAGCCATTTTGTGATACTACTGACTGAGGTACATTTGTGAGGAATTTTTGGTGGTCAATTTTTGGTGTTTGATTTACACAGTACTAACACTTCTCCTACTTTTAAAAAGGTGAGTTGTTAATTTGTAAGGGGAACTATGTTGTACACTTGAAGATAATTTGAAAAATGTTTTCTGTTATTTATTTGCAGTCCTTCTGTTATACTAAATACTTGATAAAGTTAGTTTTATATTATGTATTACTAAAAACGATAAATGAAAGTGATTATTTTTTTCTGCAATTTACAGCAAGCAATTTCAAAATAAAATGGCTCACAATGAAGAGACCGTGGCAATTTCTTTTGAATTATCCACTACATTGATTGAAATTGACAGCACCAATAATGAAATATTGTCACAAGGAGGAGATGACATGAATGATTTTTTTGATCAATCTGTTGATGGCGAATTTATCGAATGTTTGGAGACCATAGAGTTACAAGAATCATCATTGCAGACTTTTAATGAGGAGATTCCAGATGAGATGATTGAAGAGGAAATTCCTGATGAGGACATGTTACTAGTTCTTTCAAATTTAGAAAATTCAGAAGAATAAATTTATATTTAGAAATCAAAAATTGTTTGAGACATTATTCATTTTTATTTTTAATTTATGAGGTTGTAGCGAAGTGATTGTAGTATAAAATGAGACTTATAGTATAGAGTGCAACATTTTTATGTTACATGGTAAGTTTACTCATATTTACTTCCCTTCTACCACTATATTATCTCCAATGTGTATTTGACATCTCTTCTTCATCTCCGGCCTCCTTTCTCTCACTGTGTGTCTCTGATGCATCTTATCGCTGCTATTTTGTGTAATTACAGAAGAGAGTAAAATAAAATAGTTTGGAACGTGAAAAGGGGGCAAAGTAGAGTACCCCTCACCCCCTAGGCCTTCTCAGGCGGTCCCAAAAGGATCAGTTTCTGCTTTCCTGAGAGATTATGGTATGAGTTCCATATACCACAATAACTTGCATTACAACATGCAAGATATATATCTCCTATTACCAACTTTTGGAGATATTCGCGCTAAGCGCGAATATCTCCAAAAACTAACACCTGCCCTGAGCAGTTCTTAGCCATGTTATCCAATGGGAGGTGGATAACATGGCTAAGAGCATTAGCTCGGTAATGCATGAATATCGCTGACTTTTTAGCGATATTCATGCATTGCGGCCGTTTTTTATCGCATTTGCGATAAACCTTGATAATAGCAAGGTTTATCTTCGATAATTTCTGACGATGCTTAGCGGTAAAAAATTCGTTGGTAAGCATCGTTAGCGATAAATATCGCTTAACTTTGGTAATATGCACCAACGTCTGTTAACGTTCGATTCGAAGGAAATGAGGAAGTGTTGAAAAACATTGTTTGCGCCATCTTGCCTTTTTTGAAATGCCACACTTTTGTCGTGCACGGCAGCCATTTTAGATGCCTTGACCAGACCCACTCTCTGCACGCTGTCGATTCGTAGCATGGGTCCCCACCCTCGCAAGCATCTTCCCCAGGCACTGGTCACCCCCGCTCTCTGTCTTATGCATGGGCAATAAACCTCCCCCCATCTGCGCTGCTCTTCCCTGAGAATCACACTCTGTGCCCGCCCGACACCTCCCTTTCGCCCTATTCACTACCGCACCCTCTGACACTCCTCTTCCTCTGTGTCCGATTGTCCAGGCTATCAGCTAGCCCTGCAGATGTAGTTTATGGCCCCAGCTGTAAAGAATTACCCCTCTTCAAAGGAGTTATAGTAGATCAAGGCCCACACCCGATGAGATCCGTCACACCACACGTGTTCCTACTATCTGAAAACCATCCTGTATTGTGATTGGGGAGGGGACCGAGCCTGAAGCGGAAGATTCCAGGGATGACTCTTTGTACATCAAAGTTTTTACATTTATGTGTCACATTAAAAATATATAGCACTCCAACAAAGTAGTAGGATTATAAAACTTTAATAACTTATAAATATATACAACAAAACAAAAACAGTAAAAACATTTAAACAACGAAGAGACCGTGGCAATTTCTTTTGAATTATCCAATACATTTATTGAAATTGACAGCACCAATAACGAAATATTCTCACAAGGAGGAGATGACTTGAATGATTTTTTTGATCAATCTCTTGATGGCGAATTTATCGAATGTTTGGAGACCATAGAGTTACAAGAATCATCATTGCAGACTTTTCATGAGGAAATTCCTGATGAGGACATGTTACTAGTTCTTTCAAATTATGAAAATTCAGAAGATGTTGCCTGGGTGCCGCACTGATTTGGGTATCCGGCGTGGGGCGTCCCGGGGGGTGGATTGTCAGTAGCGGTCTGTTGTGCGAATAGTTCCAAGGCAGCAGAAAGCGCTGAAATCTGGATGTCACGAAGGTGATGTCTAGTAAGTTGCCGCCCAGCAAATAACGGCGTGGGGCGCCGCGGGGGTGAGTGAGTCCAGTAGGCACCACAGCTATTCTTACCGGCATTGCAGAATTACTGCTGGGGACAATGCCTGTGCTGTAGCAGGGTCACAGCAGAAACAAAAAGGATTCTGTTGAAGATGTTGTTGGTTTTCAATTTGAAAACAGTTCTGGTGTCAACTGCTATGCTAATGTAGTGGTTAATGTTTTGTTTTCTCTAGAAAATGTAAAAGAGGGGGAGGCAGTCCAAAGTTCTGGTAAAAGGGCAAAGGAAAGGATCGGTGGTTTGAACTATCAGTCAAAAAGGGGAGGGGGTGCAACAATTTTTCCTACCGGGTCACAGTGTGCTTTCACCGGAACTGAGGTCTGCAGGATTCTAGTCATTCAAAGTGAGGCTGGCGCCAGCATGGGAGCGCCGACGTCCCGCGGATACAGTTTCGTCACTCCACGGGCGATCATGGCAGTCATTCCCCATCGGGGGTGTCTGCGGGGGTCAGAGACTCCCGCGGCTCCTCTAGAATCTTCAAGGTCGTGGAGGACTACGGTGGTGGAGTCAACCAGTGACCGGGCCATTTCTTTATGCTGGGCCCGCTCTTGCCAGGTCGACCGCCATTTTGAGAGTTCGGTAGCTACTGGCGATCGCGGGGTCAAATGAGCGGACGGGCTCCACCCTGCCGGGCGAGACGTTGCAGCATCGCCACAGTGGAAGAACCCTTTTCCGGGCGCCTGGAGCGCTGAGGGTGCAGGTGGGAAGCCTCCACTGGGGAGGCGGGAGAGGCCTGTTCGCACCGTCTCTCCCTCCCAGTGCACCCCACGGCGTCTCGCTTGAGATTTGTTATGGCCGGACCAGGCGATGAGGACGAGGGGGGGGGTCGGAGGCATGTGCAAGACATCCCCCCCAGTGTTGTCAAAGCCATTATTGAAGAAAGAAGAAATGTCCCGTCCGTCTTCGGGCCGGGCTTCCGGTGGATGTCGGCCGGACGCCCCTTGCTCTGGCCCCATGAACGGGTTCCTTGGTTTATCGGCTGCAGCCGGATCCCATCGGCCCCGGCCGTTGGTGGCCGGACCGGTAGAGAATGTGGCGGGACTACCTGCAACTGTCAAGGGCCACCGCGGCCGGACTGGGAGAGAGAGGGGAGGGTCGAGGACACGGACATTCCCCCCCCTGCAACTCTCCAGCGTTGTCAATCCCCCTGGCCGGGTCCCGCTGGCCTCGGCCTCTCCTCCGGCTACACCCTACGTGATGATCTCCTGGCCGAGGCGTGGCAGCAGGACCCGCCTTATATGTGTTGCTTCCGGCTGGGCGTAGCCGAAAACCTGTTGCCCTTTGGAAGTTTCTAGAATGGGGCGGATGTCTGCTGACTTCTATCTTTCCCAGTTTGCCGTTATTTGGCCGTGGCAGGCGGTGGGACAGACAGGTTTTGGGGCAGTGAGGGGCGATGTTTTCAGGTTTCTTATTACAGGCTTACTTCTAACGTTTCTTGTTTCTAGGACAATAATAGGTTTTATCATTACGTATTGTTATCGTTTCTTTGTTTGTTATTTAATAAAAAGTTCATCAGTGTCCTACTGATTTTCGTTTTCCTATTCTTTTCTTTCCAGGTTGTTTCATGCTAAAGTTTCTGTTAACAGGATACAGTGATCACTTCGTTATTATTGCATATGTCCTTTTCACTAGGGGTGCTCTCTGGTCGGGCCAGATGACGTATCTCTAGTAAATGGTCCGGGTGAAACAGGTGCATCAATCAGTGGGGAGTAGATAGGCATGACAGATTACAACGGGGGAGAAAGGTCCGCATTACCTACCCTTTCACTACTTGCAAAGATTTTCCTACGTATATTTGCAAACAGGGAATACCTCCAAAAAGAACCAATTCCCAAACAGTCAATGTTTGGGCAAACAATCAATCAATGAGGAACGAAATAGGCACGACATGTTAAAGGTTTGCGTTACCTACCCTTCACTATCTGCAAAGGGAGAGAGAATATTCCTATTCTTCCTCGTTTGCAGGCAGAGAAGATCCTTAAGAGAACCAACTTCGAACAATTCAATGCTCGATTCAAACAATCAACAAGGGGTACTGTGAACACAAATGGACGCCGCTTATGTACATACACATTGCTATTTTCAACAGGTTGTTCTTAATGTTTCTATTTTAGCGAGGTCAAAAAGAGATCCCATTAGTGGCCTACTGATTTTGCTCGATTCCTTTTGTTTTTTTACACGATTTTTCGCTATCTGCAAAGACTAAACAGAGTATTGCGACTCTGTGCTTGTTTGTAAATAGAGAATGAACCAAAGAGAACAATCAATCAAATGGAGAGAGAAGCAGGCACGACGGATTACAACGGGGGCAAAGGCCTGCGTTAACTACCCTTCACTATCTGCAAAGAGAGAGTACTCCTAATAGAAATGAGGGGTGGGGGGCAGCATTCAAAGCAGATCAGTGTGCATAAACACGAAAATGTTTTTACTTACCACGTACTTGACTTTCGACAGCTTATGATATTTGCTATTAAAAAACCATTGAAATTCACTGAAAAAATCATAGGTTATAGACTATATATAGTTAGGAATTAGCATTTACAAAACCTTGAAAATTCACTGAAAAAACCATAGGTTATAGACCATATATCGTTAGGAATTAGCATTTACAAAACCTTATTTTCCTCACACAAAACCATTGAAATTCCATATATAGTTAGTTGCACTAACTATATATCGCGCACCCGCAATCCACTGCTGATGATGTCACATATTACATCATTCATGACATGGTCAGTGACATCACTGATGACATCACTGATGACATCTCAAATGACATCACTGATGACATCACTGATGATATCTCATTTGACATCAATGGTCACATCAATGATGATATCATTAATGTGACAATACAATGCATCTCCTCACACTTTAATATAACCTCTGTTACACCCAGTGTTAAATACAGAGTATAATTTTTGAAACCATTGACACACCAATACTAGTTACTACATACGCACTCACTGATTCCTACGTCTACACACACATTCACTCATTCACCCATACAATCATTCATACATACAATCACTCATCTTTACAACACTATCATATGCACTCATACACCTATACAGACACTCACGCTCTGCCACTCATCCATGGAGTTACTCACACACCTAGTCAGTCCTGTAAAGAATCAATCACACTTCCATTTTCTAATCTATACAGTTAAACATAGAGTACCTTACATTTTCAAACATATACTAACACATACTTACTCTCTTATACAATCATTGATACAAGTACACATTGATCTGCACAGAGTCACACATCTCCCAGCCAGCCACACATACACTCAGTCTCCCATACAAATACTTGGACAATCAATTAATAACCCATATAGTTACTCATATAGCTACTGATCAACACATGCAGCAGTTTACAGAACAACAGACATAATAATGCACAAATTAAGACAGTTTAGTCACTAACCCATGCACTCAGTGAGACACATTTAATCACTCACTCATACAGTCAGTCACCCACCTACTAAATGCTTCATCCAGACACTTATACATCTACTCATTCTTCAATATGTAAAACATATTTAAACTTTACAGAAACACACAGTCACTGTATGATGTCATCAGTGATGTCATCAGTGATGTCATTTGAGATGTCATCAGTGATGTCATCAGTGATGTCACTGACCATGTCATGAATGATGTAATATGTGACATCATCAGCAGTGGATTGCGGGTGCGCGATATATAGTTAGCGCAACTAACTATATATGGAATTTCAATGGTTTTGTGTGAGTAAAATAAGGTTTTGTAAATGCTAATTCCTAACGATATATGGTCTATAACCTATGGTTTTTTCAGTGAATTTTCAAGGTTTTGTAAATGCTAATTCCTAACTATATATAGTCTATAACCTATGGTTTTTTCAGTGAATATATATATATATATCCAAACAGACTTGCCTGCGGTTTAAGATGACCACACACAGGCTAGTTCCATTTCTTGTTACCATTTATTCATCGAGGGCTGTCACAGTAGTCCGACATCCCAGCAATTGTATAAATTGTCCCGACGCGTTTCGTGCTGTGTGAAGCACTTCTTCATGGGGTGCTGCAATGTTCAAAACCAGCAGTTTCTACGCACCACATTTAAGCAATCATACCCCGCCCAGAAGGGCGTGGCCAGTCCTATGGCCTCGTGGTTAATGTAGTGCTGTATATTACTTCCGTGAGTTGCCAGTTTAAAACACGCTCTGTATTGATCAAATGAATCCTCAGTGGGTATGCTTGCAAATGCCAGTCTCTGAACAGCCTTATTACCTCAGCGAATCACACTCTCCCGACCTTCACGCTGAAATGCCATGTGGCACCTCAGCAGGACCGTGTCAACCACAGCGGGGTCATTCTCGCGGCTCAGGCAAACGCCGCATCAAATCCCAACAGACTTGCCTGCTGTTTAAGATGACCACACACAGGCTAGTTCCATTTCTTTTTACTATTTATTCATCGAGGGCTGTCACAGTAGTCCGACATCACAGCAATTTTATAAATTGTCCCGACGCGTTTCATGCTGTGTGAAGCACTTCTTCATGGGGTGCTGCAATGTTCAAAACCAGCAGTTTCTACGCACCACATTTAAGCAATCATACCCCGCCCAGAAGGGCGTGGCCAGTCCTATGGCCTCGTGGTTAATGTAGTGCTGTATATTACTTCCGTGAGTTGCCAGTTTAAAACACGCTCTGTATTGATCAAATGAATCCTCAGTGGGTATGCTTGCAAATGCCAGTCTCTGAACAGCCTTATTACCTCAAAGAAGTGCTTCACACAGCACGAAACGCGTCTGGACAATTTATAAAATTGCTGTGATGTCGGACTACTATGACAGCCCTCGATGAATAAATGGTAACAAGAAATGGAACTAGCCTGTGTGTGGTCATCTTAAACAGCAGGCAAGTCTGTTGGGATATATATATATATATATATATATATATATATATATATATATATATATATATATATATATATATATATATACACATATTATTAACAAAACATATACAATATTTTTTCCGTAGGATAGCAAGAGGGTTAAATTTACTATTCCCTCTGCAGAAAATGCAACAGTAGAGAAAGAGTTGGATAGCGTAGGGGTAAAAATTACTATTCCCAATCCAGAGAGCGCAACAGTAGGGAAAGCGTTGGATAGCGTAGGGGTAAAAATTACTATTCCCACTCCAGTGAGCGCAACAGTAGGGTAAGCATTGGATAGCGTAGGGGTAAAAATTACTACTCCCACTGCAGTGAGTGCGACAGTAGGGAAAGCGTTGGATAGCGTAGGGGTGAAAATTACTATTCCAATTCCAAAGAGTGCAACAGTAGGGCAAGCGTTGGATAGTGGGAGGGTAAAAATTACTATTACCACTCCAGAGAGAGCAACAGTAGGGAAAGCGTTGGATAGCGTAGGGGTAAAATTTACTATTCCCACTCCAAAGAGCGCAACAGTAGGGAAAGCATTGGATAGCGTAGGGGTAAAAATAACTATTCCCACTCCAGAGAGTGCAACAGTAGAGAAAGAGTTGGATAGCATAGGGGTAAAAATTACTATTCCCACTTCAGTGAATGCAACAGTAGGTAAAGCGTTGGATAGCGTAGGGATAAAAATTACTATTCCTACTCCAGAGAGTGCAACAGTAGGGAAAGCGTTGGATAGTGTAGGGATAAAAATTACTATTCCCACTCCAGTGAGTGCAACAGTAGGGAAAGCGTTGGATAGCGTAGGGGTAAAAATAACCATTCCCACTCCAGAGAGTGCAACAGTAGAGAAAGAGTTGGATAGCGTAGGGGTAAAAATTACTATTCCCACTGCAGTGAGTGCAACAGTAGGGAAAGCGTTGGATAGCGTAGGGATAAAAATTGCTATTCCTACTCCTGAGAGTGCAACAGTAGGGAAAGCGTTGGGATAACATTTACTTTTCCCACTCCAGTGAGTGCAACAGTAGGGAAAGCGTTGGATAGCGTAGGGGTAAAAATTACTATTCCAACTCCAGAGTGCGCAACAGTAGGGAAAGCGTTGGATAGCGTAGGGGGGGAAATTACTATTCCTACTCCAGTGAGTGCAACAGTAGGGAAAGCGTTGGATAGCGTAGGGGGGGAAATTACTATTCCTACTCCAGTGAGTGCAACAGTAGGGAAAGCATTGGATAGCGTAGGGGTAAAAATTACTATTCCCACTCCAGAGAGCGCAACAGTAGGGAAAGCGTTGGATAGCGTAGGGGGGGAAATTACTATTCCCACTCCAGTGAGTGCAACAGTAGAAAAAGCATTGGATAGCGTAGGGGTAAAAATTACTATTCCTACTTCAGAGAGTGCAACAGTAGTGAAAGCGTTGGATAGCGTAGGGTTAAAAATTACTATTCCCACTCCAGTGAGTGCAATAGTAGGGAAAGTAAATACTTCATATATAAATATAAATAACATAAATATTAATACCAATTACAAATTAATTAAAATATTTTACAATTTTATAAAACATATTAATTAATCAATTAAAATTACAAATAAAAATTAACTAATAATAAAAATTACCTACTATTACTAATTATTTACCAATTACCAATAAATTAATTTACAATATAAAAATAATTAAAAATTAGACACAAATAAAAATATTGAAAAAATGTAAATACTTACAATTAAATTACTTCCCAAGCTATTCCCCTAAAACACACAACCCACTACAGAAAATAATGTAATAAAAGTAACATTTATCAATTAATCAATTACAATAAATTGCAAATTATATTTTAATTAATTACCAATTAATAATGAATTAACAATTAATTCTAAATAAATACCAATAAATAAAATAACATATTTAATTAATTATAATTAAATTACTTCCCACCCTATTTCCCTATAAACTCACAACCCGCTACAGAAAATAAATTACTAAAATTAACATATTTATCAATTAATCAATTAAAATTAATTACCAATTAGATTTTAATTAATTACCAATTAATATTTAATTGACAATTAATTTTAAATAAATACCAATAAATAAAATACCATATTTAATTAATTATAATTAAATTACTTCCCACCCTATTCCCCTATAAACCCACAACCCGCTACAGAATTATATTACACAAATATTAAAAATTATTATTAACTTACCTTAAATTCGATATTTGTGTTGTCTATATTCTGTCTAGTCGATATTATGTCCAATCTATATTTTTGATTCGATATTATGTCCATTTTATTCGATATTAAAATTTTCTTGTCGATATTTTGGTTGTTTATATTCTGTCTAGTCGATATTATGTCTATTCCATATTTTTTACTCGATATTATGTCTAGTCGATAATAAAAACTCGATATTTTGACTCTATACCATTAAGCACTAAACTGACACAGTGGACAACTGAACGAACTTGATGTACTGACGAGGTTCGTGCCACTGGAACTTCTTGAAAACATCAAATGAACACATATGCTGATCAACGTCGACGAACTAAAGAGATCGCCTGTGAAGAAGGTGACTGGGTGCTTGCCGAACAAAAACAAAAGTGGAAAACAGGTCCTCCGTTTGCGGCTGAGCCTCTGATAGCTGTAATGCACAAGGGACACATGCTAAAGGTGCAACCTCCCAGAAAATCCATCACAAGGGATTTGTTACATTTCAGGCATCTATCTTGACATTCATCAGCCCTGTAATCTCAGATGGGCTACCCCACCTAACGGCCTAGAGCAAACATCAGCTCCTGAATCCTAAATGTCAACTCAGGGTGCAATCAACTACCTCACATCACACGATCTGACCGAACAGTGAGAGCGCCTAGACGACTTATCAAGGAAATAAAATGCTGCTTTTGTTTCCACCTTTTTATTTAACAAAGGGGGAGATGTAGTGTCTTAAGATCATGAGTGCTAGGACCCCGCATTTCTGTAGGGACTCCATGAAAGAATTATGTATCTGTAGGAAAGTGTCCTTTCTGCATGGTTACCCCCTGACTTTTTTCCAGATACCTGATGCAATGTGACTGAGTGTACCCTGGGTCCCTGCCAATCAGGTTACCGGGGCCTGTGTTATTTCCATAAACTTCAGTATTGTTTCCGCAATTGGCACAACTCTGGCCTACCTGTAAGGGCCTTGTAAAGGGTACCTATGGTACCAAAGCATGGTAGCGAGGGAAAGGCCTTTGAGGGCTGCATCATAGATTATGCTACCCTCAGAGTCCTCTCACTACAAACATTCACCATTGCCATTCCAGTCTGGTGTTTTGGTGCAGCTAAAAGTGAAGAGTTGACATGGCACACATCCCTGTGTACCATGCCTGCCCAGCACTGCATGAGGGCTAGGTAAGTCACCCTTTAGGCAGGGTGCTGAATACCTCATGTGAGGACCTATCTGCATGAGCAGGCAGGTCACTATATTATCTATGGCAATTCTTAGATATTACAAGTGCCCAGTAAAGCCTTCTTGAGTATATGGTCTGGAAACTCGTCATTACGACTTTACCAGCACCTTAATGGCTTTACTAAATCCTGTAAGGTTTGGTATCAAACATCTCAACATAATAAACCTGCAGTTGTTCCAGTGTCAGATTAGTTATTTCCTGCACTCAGGGGTCCCTTCTAGAGGGGACCCCTGAACCAAACAAACCACTGGTGGGGTTCTACCTGATGACCACCAGCCCGCCACCAAGAGACAAGTTTCTGGACCCCTGGGGTGGGAGCCTTCGCTCCTTGGGTCTAAAAACAAAGGCTTTCCTTGGCAGAGGTGTTAACACCTCCCCCAGGTCAGGAAGAGCCATCTCTGGCAGGGCAGGGGAGCTTCAAAGGCCTTGTCGCCTTTGCAATGTGATCCGCGACCTCTCCTGATATCTGGAGCAGGCCCTCTTCCTGTCTCACCCCCTTCTTGGTGGGAAGCAGTCCTGCCAAGTATCACGCATCATGTGCAGTGCTCCACATCACCGCACTGAAATGCATTGTCATGCATAATGCATAGTGGTAGTCTCAGGTGCACAGTCACTGATGGCTACAAACTTGCATGTGTCAGCTGGCTGCAGGCACTGCCTGGGGTCTGCCTGTGCCGGCGCGCTGCTTCCCTGGTCTTGAGGCAGTGATCCCAGCTAAGCTATGGCCTGCCAGCTCCTGGCTCTCTGCTACAGCAACAATGTATCACCCGCGGCGCAGTGCGGCGCTGAGTCCGCCTTCCTGGCGTCACCGCTGGTGCCTAACAGATACTATTGAGGGCGCCGTGGGGTTGTGGCGCGTCCTGCGGGCTGTAAAGAGCGGGGAGTTTATTCTACAGGATAGCCGTCCCAATCATGCGAAAGCTCTGTTGCTCGCACATGACTCTCAGCCACAGTCTCTGTTAGGCCATTATAATCAAGGCCGCTGCAGCATTCAGCTAAAATTTCCGAGCCGGCCGAGGGAGTTAGTGCAGTGGACGGGTCACGGAGAGCCATGACTGACCGCCACTGTGTGAGGACAGCAGCAGCCTGAAACCGAAGTCTGAGGAAGATTTCCGCGGGGTGGCTCACTCGTGACATGATTAGCGCCTACCAGCCTTGTTGCAGTGTGAGTCCCCGACCGGGGTGCTTCTGAAGTGCCTGTCAAGCAGCACCTCCCTGACCCGGGAGTCACGCACATTTGCCGCCCCCCTTCTCGGGTCTCAACCCCTTTGAAAATGAAGGTTCCAGGTCGACTGATTGATTTACAGCAGTGCAGCGGCACTGCAAGAGTCTTCTGGGCTTTCTACAGCATGCCAAACACAGCTAAACCACATCGACGGGGTCACATCCTGGAGTTGACACTTGTAAGTGACAGTGTGCATTACAGTACTTCCTCAATTGGTGTTTGTTTCTGTGGAAAAATATACACGTAATAATGAGAGCTATTTTCATGTACGGATGAATTGGATTCCATGTCAGTATGCTTATCATAGTAGCAGTGGGCTGCATCAATATGTGGTGTTGTAATTTGAGGCAGAGGCTACGGTTTCCACATTTCAGGTGGGAGACATTTTTTTGGCTTTAATAATCGGGTGTTTCACACCTGAATCGGGTCTGTATGAATCATTTTAATTTATTTGTATCAGGCTTTTCTGTCTTTCTTTACTTTATCAGTTAATGATCATTAATGCAGCTCGAACACATTTTTAAAGCTTTCTTCTTATATTTGCTGTTAAAGAGTGTACAAATAAGAGGGATACATTCTCATACTGGCGTATGGAGATCAGTTTAATTTTTGTTGGCTGTGTAATTAGATGGCATGAAATATGCATAACGTTACTGGAGAATACTATACTCAATGACTCATAAAACTGTCTTACAGTCATGTATCTATAGCGTAAAAGCATATTTATGATGTTGCTTACTACCCATTCACCATTATGTTTACTTACATGTTCTGTCGTAGGAGCCCTTCTTCCTATGTAAAGAAATCCTGCCCACTCAGATTAATTTCTACATTGAGATTTTCACTGTGCCATGGTCCTTGTGATATCCCGTCCGCCTCATCACTTTTCCCCACACAAGATGGACATGGGCTTATATTTGTTATGATGTACGCCTGTTTGGCTTAACTACATACATGTGTTTGAACACATGATTCTAAAGACCATCTACTTGCTCAATGGGTGTAATTTCTGATATTTAAATGTTTCCCATGTCTTCATTGCTTGATTTTGCTCGCGACAAAGTGTCACTCACAGTCGTTGAAATATCACTCATAATTACACTGAAATTATGAAAATATCACACTATGCAATCTGAAACCTTGGCAGCTATGGGGAAGACAGGTGGGGAAATTCAGGACAGCACAGAAGGTGTGCACACCTCTGCCAACCCCACCCTTCAGGTGGAGGAGGTGAGGTGAAGCCCACTCATCAGTGACAACCATCTTGCAGATGGCAGGCACCCTCCGATCAGGGTTAGCATTGGTGCCAACTCCCCCATGTGAGGTGAGCACCTTAAGGTTGTTGTATTCCTTAGGACAGTAGCCCATTGGCTACTACCTCCAAACCCATAAAACGCCCCCTAAATACAGTATTTAGGGGCAGCCCTGAACCAAGAATTAAGATTTGACTCAACAAGATGAAAAAGTACTCAAGAGCCCTGCTGTAGAGAAGAGGACAACAACAATTGCTTTGGGCGATCCCTACCAGCCTGTCTCCTGCTTTAGAAGCTTTACAAGCTGAAATCAGTGCGTACTGCAGCCAACAGCCTCAAGAACCCCAGGGACCAGCCTTGCCTTCCCAAAAGACTCTGATCTCCCGTGGACACCAGAACTGTCCAACAGCAACACAAGCCAGGACTCCAGATCCAGCTGGAACTGAGAGCCCATATCACTCTGCACCCGACACCCTTGGCCCATATCCAAGTGGCCCAACATCCCAGCAAGGAACCCCCAGAGATCCTGACCTGAGATCCAGCATTGGACGACCTGCTCCGACCGGGCTGCGATTGAAATGAGTGAGAACATTGACGCCCTGCACTCTGCACCCAGCCGCCCGTGTGCAGCTGCTGGTGCACCTTGAGTGCTAACCCGAACCTTGGGGAACCTTTCTTCTATACCCCCAAAACTTAGTTGCCAAAACTGTTTACTGACTGCAAACCTAACACTACAGGGCATATTTACAAACCCCTAACGCCACCACAGCGTCACTTTTTTGGACGTTATGGTGGCGATAGGGGCTTCGTCTTATTTACCAGTCAACAGTAAGCCACTTGACGTGGCTTAACGCTGCTGTGTAAATAGGGCACCATTTCACGCTACTTAGCGGGAAAGAGGAGGGCAATGGGTGTTGCATGGGTGTTTCACCGCAACACTACTTGATTCTGATGCTGACCCAAGAGTGGCATAAATATGGGGCAGCACCAAATTTAAGACCAGGGAAACCCCGGTATTACCCTGGTGAAATGAGGAGAACATTTTTATTTCTCCTCATTTTGCTGTTTCCATGTGTGCTGTTTTATGCAGCACACATGGCAACAGCAAGACACCATTGATTGTTGATGTGCAGGAAGGTATCCCTCCCTGCACATAAACAATCATTTTAAAAAAATGACGTTTTGCAACTGTTATGTGTGCTGCATTAGTAACGGTCATGAGATAAAGAGAAGTTCAGTTGAATGAAGTATGCTGATGAGTAAAGACATCTATTATATGCTCAATGTTTGTCTTGTTCATTTTGCATGCTCCCGGGCTGGGGAGGATGCAACAGGTTTTACCTCCTGTTCTGTCACCTGCCATGGAAACTGGGCTCTAAACCATTTTCCCCGGCCCAGTCCATCATTTGAAGTAGCTAGAGGAGGAGGCGGATATGTGGCCTCTCCTGGGGGCTGCTGCATCTGTGGAACCCACCCAATATCCATTGGAGTACTCAAATATTGAACAATTAGCCATGTGCTTTATCCTGCTGAAAGGAAGTATGGTGGTCGTGTGGCTGTTTTTACCTCTTCCCATGTAGTGTCTCTTCCTGTTAATTTCACAATGGGCACTGGTCTCCTCATCCCCTCAAAAAGGAAAACGGAGCAGTAGACTTAGTCAGGGGTTTACTTGGATCTACTATATCATTTGTTTATTGCTCAGCTGTTTGCGAGCCACGCACCCTCTAAATGATTGTTTTTGGGGGGCCGGTGGCCACTGCCTCAACCACATGATCTATCAATATGATTGGCCTGTTCAAAACTGGGCCTTTGTACTATGTGAGCATGGAAGTAATGTGCTAGTCCTTTACTCGCACTCATCCGTTCCATGGCTTCCTTGCATTCTTAATGTTAATTTGTCTCCAGTCCGTAAAGTGTCACCACCAGTAACACTATATACCTTCTCAGACAAACCCCTACGATTTGCAGCAATTATTTAACTATTTATGAATCAGTCAATCATAATAGCAGTCTGGTGAAACTACGTGCAGGTTGGACCGGCGGGATAAGACCATATGCACACCAAGAAAGGATGCACCCAAGCATAACTTATCCTTTATCCAATGTGGTCCAAGTGAGCTATGCAGTCCCAGTACTTAGTACCACGAATACCGCACTGGTTAAGCAATATTTCAATGTGAATGTTTTAAATTCCGTTGGAAGGTGTATTTAAATTAATTAAGAGAAATTCTTAGGCAAGATGACTTAAATTAATGGCACATGATTTTAAAATTACAAGTTTACATTACAACGTTAAAATTGTGGTGAGTTTTTCAATGGAAAAAGCCAAGTTAGATAAGTGGCCATTGTCCCTTCAAATCCAATGTACAGACCCTAAATACATAATTACTCAAATGTATTGAACTATCTGGTAAACGATACATTTGTCTAACCCATAATTTTGGTCTTGACCCATAAACGAAATATAAATGTATCTTTCCAGCTGTTGCTCTCACCTTTCCAATCGACAGCCACAAGCAATATTTCCTTATTGCCAATAAATATGTAAAAATCTATAATATTTGTGTGACAGTTTCAGTTGCAGTAAGTGGCTCAACAAAATACATCAATAATTAGTAAGATATGTGAACTATGCCTTGGCACCTGAAAGAAAACTCTTTCCGAAGTTAAAGACTGCATCTGGCATCCATCCCCACTCACATATGTTAAAACGAAAGCTGTATTACCTCGTGTCTTGTGGTTCTCAACTTGAACAAGCCCAAACACCTTACCAGTGAAGTGTATGCTCTTTTTAACCTGACTGATAGTTGCAAGGATCAATATAGTAGGAAATCGTTTTTTTTTCATTGCGGGGAGGAGGGGTTGAACCATTCTCAACCAACACCCACACTCCCTGTCAGGGTGAACCAAAACAATTCACTAAATTAACTTGTGCTTTTCCCGCTGGTAGCTTGGCACGAAAGCTGTCAGGTTTTAGAGGCAATGTGTAAAGTATTTATGTAAAATGAAATGAAATGACGAATTTCTAAAGCACAACATGACCCACTGGTACCTAGGCGCTAAAACACTAGAAATCAGTTGTTCCCAGAAGAGGGTTACTGGTAGAGCCATGTTTTCAGACGCTTTCTGAAGTGTAGCAAGTTCTGTTTGTTTTTCAGGGAAGTTAGCAAGGAGTTCCAGAGCTTAGTGGTAGTATAGGTAAAACTTTTGCTTCCCCATTTTACTCTTGAGATCTTGGGGATGGTGAGATTGCCAATCTTGGCAGCTCTTAATGGTCTTCCTCGGATGTAGGGTTTATGGAGTTGTGATAGTTGTAGTGGGCCTTTGCTGTGTATTGCCTTGAATGTGATGAGCAAGGCTTTAAATTGAATGCGCTTGTTAATAGGCAGCCAGTGTAGTTCTGCGAGAGCCTTAGAGCCTGAGGCAAGATGAGGAAGCCCAAGCCGAACTTTGGCGGCGGCATTTTGGGTAGTCTGTAATTTTTGTAGACTATGTTTGCTTGCACTGGTCAGTATGGCGTTACAGTAATCTATTCTGGAACCAATCAATGCTGTGACTACCGGTTTCCTGAGCTCAAACGGGATGAGCAGAAAAATCTTCCTTAAGGTTTTGAGGATGAAAAAGCAGGTTGCAGTTGTATGGTAAATCTGAGGCTCACAGGAGAGCTTAGTATCAAACAGAACTCCAAGGTTTTTAACCTTCTCCACTGACACCGGGAGAGGGCCTATGTGACTTGGCCACCAACTGTCTGACCACACAATAGGTGTATTGCCAAAAAGCATGACCTCTGTTTTGGAGGCGTTGAGCTTAAGGCAATTTGTCTGCATCCAGTTACCAATATGATTTCTACAGTCTTTGATCCGGGACATGGTGTCGGCGGGCAAGCTGTTAATAGACACTATGATTTGCGTGTCGTCCGCAAACGACACCAGCGTGAATCCTAATGTTTTTATCAGTTTGGCCAGTGGAGAGACGTATAGGTTGAAGAGAGTAGTAGCACACTAATAGTAATAAAGTGAAAACATGACACAAGAAAAGGCGCACACGAATTAAGATAAGTAGAGAACAAATATATATAAATTTGATACCTAAATGGCAAAAATCTAATCAGTAGAACGGAAGCTATGAATTTTTCTAAGTTTATAGTCAAAAATAAAGCCTAAAAGATCAAAGCAAAAACCGAGATCATCTAGACGTATGAGACCGGGACAAAATCAAAAGTTTTGGCCGACCACAATGGAGCACAGTTCAGATACATGAGGTGAATTGGGCCTGATCTCAGCTTACCTTCAGGCTTCAATGGGTCAAGGCACCGGGCCTAGTCAGAGGAGCAGGAGGGCATCGTTGTTAGGGAGCCACTGGACAAAGTCACAATGAATATTGTTTACATTGGGACGTTGTCACTTTTTGGGAAGCTCAAAATCTCCAGTAGGCTGTAGCAAAGGAGTGGTCCACGAGGTTGATACGCCTTCTGCAAGGAGCTTCTGAACAGGATCTACTGCTGTGGAGAAGAACATAGACGGAGCTACCAGAAAATCAGGCCGATCAGAGATGCCCTTTGAGCAGATCGGCACTCAGATTGGTCCCAGTCTCCTGTCAGTTCTCAGAACACTTTTGACCAAAAAGTCCCAAGTTTTGGGTGTTTGGGCAACTTTAGCTCCACTTCCAAGGGTCCAGAAGTGGGTGAGAACCACTTGGTGCATAGGACTCACATCTGGCAGAGTGATGGTTAGGTCAACTGCTAGATGCGCTCACCTATCTCCGGCCATTTGGCATACCAATGAGCGTTCCACTCTACCGCAATGAATGTGGCAATTCCCCCCCGACTTTGTCGTTTTTCCTGATGGTATAGTGTACTGTATACCAGTGTGAGTCATTAAGGGTATGGTACTAATCACAAGCACTTGTTCCGACCCTTACATGAGTAGATTAGGATACCTGTCCTGATAAAATGCCATGATCCTTTTGACAGTAACATGGCATGAAACATGTTGAACTTCTTTTAAATATCACTTTGTGACTGATTGGATCACAAAAGGACCCAGTTAATAAAGAGTTCTTTGGGTTCTCTTAGTTATTTTTATTTCAGATTTTTGACCAATCTATCTCTTCTCCAACACACACCAAACCTCACTCTTCATGTTGGCAAAAACAAAAGAACTCCAGTAAAGAGGACCCCCGTGGTGCCCGATGGTCATTGCAGCACTGGCCCAACAAGGAGCTGCCCAATGATGAAGCATTACACCACTTGGGGAAGTGCATATTGTTTCTACACATAGGACTCACATCAGGCAGGGTCCAGGTTCTGGGTTCAAGTTAAGCACCATGACAGTCCTGAAGAAGCAGGTCAGCCCTATGAGGGTTCAAAGCAGGCTTCAAGCAGCAGGGTAGTCCTCTGGCAGCAGAGCTGCCCTATTAAGAATAAAGCAGCCTTCAAGTAGTAGAGAAATCCTCTGAAGTACAAGGTAGACCTACTGGGTGTCCTCAGCAGGTACAGGAGTGAGTTGAGGAGGGGGTCTGAGGGTTCTATTTATTTACCCGGTGCCAGCTTTGTCCACACTCAAAGAGGTGAAGGGTGACAAATGACTGGTGTGAAGTTCTTTGTGAGGGAGCTGAGGCAGCTCCTTTGAAGTGTGGATGGGACAGGGAAAAGCTCTGCAATTTCCATCCTGGCAGGATTCCACATAGTGCAAACACCTACCTCATCCTTGTCTAACTGTCTGAAAGGAATAAACAAAGGCCAACCCCCAGTCTAAATCACAGTCATGTGACTCAGGCCTCAGGCTGTAGGCACCAAATGCAGTATTTTCAGCATTGTCACCTAAAATCTGACTTCACCCTTCAATTCTGCAGAGACCAAACATGACTTTTCGATCAATTCAATTCAATTTAGTCTTTATTACGATTCTTAAAATCATAAAAGACACACGTAGTTACAGTACAGCATTTAAAAAAAAAATCATACAAATATACATCAATTATATAAAGGCTAAAAGTCTTAAAAAGTTGCATAAATACCGTAAAAATATATCTATAAGTTGTTTTGCTAAGAACATTAAAACTATTCTACGGCAGCAACAAATCCACATCTCTGAGTCAAGCATTCGCATAGATTCCTAGGTAAAAAGCACTTCTTGGCCATGTGCAGATCGCTGTGATGGCTGATTACATATAATACAAAATTAAGAAACCGGTAAACTAGCAATAAAATATGCTTAACCAATCATCCAGCACATACAGGTCCATCATTGTTTCTTGCTACTTAAACACTTTGCTTGAATCCCCCACGTCCAGCTCAGGAATTTGGCTATACCCACTACAATGGGTTCGTGTGTGTTAGTTTTCAGTACGCGATATGCATCAGTGCTTAATTTTGTGCCCATGTTGGCACAAATTGGCCTAAGTAATTTATTCCTAGGGCGCTTGTAAGCCGGACACACAAACAGGATGTGAAGAACTGTCTCATCCTGCATATTGCAGGATTCACATCTAGTGGTAGGTGGGCTTTGCCAGTTTTGCATAAAGGATTTTGTCGGGAGTGTGCCAACCCTTAGTTGATGGTACAGTTTTCCATCTAGAGGCTTTAGTATTAGGTCCCAATAAGATTCAAACCTGGTGTCTTGTTTGTGTTCCATAAAAACACCAGAGAGGGAAGTGTTGATGGTACGTGACATGGACTTTGATTTCACCATGGCCCAGTATGCTTCCTTGAACACTTTTTTGGATGGAAATGAATTGCTTTGTGGGTTCTCCCACAGATGTCTATATCCCATTTCCACCAAAGTAGACTTTATTTTTTGTAGCCACAAAATCCTACTCAATGTATCGGCCCGTTTTACATCTTTCAGAGCATCAGCATAATAAACCAACTCTGGGGTAGTCCAAACCCTTCGCCAATGAGCTACGGGCCTAAAACGAGCCAAATCCTCAAGAGTGCTGCAGCCTAGATCGAGGTAAAGGGGTTTGAGTGGAGTAGATTGGGGGAGACCTGTTAAAGTTCTCATGAACTTATTTTGGGCCACAGATAATGAGGAAACATCTTCGAAACCCCAGAGCTCCGCTCCATAGAGGATAGAAGCCCTGACCTTGGCATTGTAGATAGTTAGAGATGGACTTACTGGTTTTGTTTTGGACAGTCTGTGTTCTTGTAATAGGGCACCTGCTAATTGGACATGCTTTAGAGTCATCGGGTCTATCTGTGGCTTCCAATTTAGTTTCTTGCCCAGGGTCACTCCCAAGTATGTGAACACGTCAGATTGTTCGAACTGGATCTTATTCATAAATATTTTCCCTTGAACCGTTTTGTGCTTGTGGAAAATCATATATTTTGTTTTGTCCACATTGACTACCAACTCATAACCTCTGCAGAAGGTCTCAAATCTATTCAATGCACGCTGCAACCCTGTTTGCGCCTTGGATAGAATGAGGGTGTCATCCGCAAACATAAGTAGCAAAGGAAGGTGCATCCGTTGGGTGTGACAGAAAGTAATATACAACCCTATCAATAAACAGAGAGAAAAGTGTAGGGGCGAAAACACACCCTTGTCGGACCCCTTTTAACACTTCAAACCTATCTGTAACCTTACCCTGCGACCCCCATCGTACCTGCGCAAAATTGGACTCATGGAGCCTGACAATTAATGCAAGGAGTTCAGATGGCATTCCAAGATCTTTTAGTACCCCCAAGAGTTTGTTGCGCGGCACCAAGTCAAAGGCGGATTTAAGGTCTATGAATGCCGTGTAGAGGGTACCCTCCGCTATCATAACCCAGCGCCAGTAAATCAACATGAACCGAGAGACTTGGTCTATAGTGCTCACTTTTTGGCGGAAACCAGCCTGGAGAGGGGATAAGACATCTTTTTCACTAATCCAGGATTGAGTCCTACTCAACACGAGCCAGGCCATAATCTTCTGCAGCGAGTCAATTAGACTAATTGGTCTATAATTGCTCGAGCTTGCGCGGTACCCCTTTTTGTATATTGGTATGATTTGCGCACTGCGCCAGGATTCTGGAATTGGAGTCCCACTTGAGACTGCGTTCACGATTATATGAATATATTTTAACCAATTTTCTCTATCGTACCTGAACAAGTCGGCTGGAATACAAGCCAGGCCAGGCGCTCGTCCTCAGGGTATCACATCCAGAGCCCTACCGACCTCTTATAAGTCAAAGATTACGGTTTTGTCAGACCTTAAAAAAGAACTTTGGGTGGTACAAACAGTTGGCGCTGCAAATTGAGCTTGGAAATGGGAAATCCATTGGTCAGGCGCTACATAATTAACAGGGACTTGTATGTGCTCCCCATTGGCCCACTTCACTAGCTGCCGAAAATTCTGCATCCTTTTTTCTCTGCTAGCCGACAAGAGTTCCCACCATCGTTTTTCATCTGACTCTTGCTTGGCTTTAAGTTGGGTCTTCTTGTAATTAACTCTAGGAACCTTTATAATTTCCATAGATTTAGATTTTATAGCTTGGGTCAATGTTTGGTACGCCACTCTGCAATCCTTATTATACCAGTTTGTGGATTTTGTGATAGCTGTTTTCCTTGTATTGTGTGCCTTAATAAAAAAAACTCTTAAGCTCTGTGAACAGATCATCGTGTACCTGCGTGATCACTGCATTGATTTCATCCTGTGTTTCAAGGTCATAGAGAATCTTGAGAGTGCGTTCTACTGAGGTCTTCATATTCTTTAGGGTTTTGTCATTCTCTGAGATTGTTGCCCACCTCACCCTTCTTAAATCATTCACAACAAAGACATCTGCAGTTACGTTTTCTGTTATCTCGGGCTGTGGGCCTATCCCTAGCATCTGTAAGTTTAGTAAAAGTGGATTGTGATCACTCTCACATCTTTCGTGGACCTTCATGTCGGAGACACATGACCACAACTCCATACTAATAAGAAGGTAGTCGATCTGACTACTACTTATCCCATTGGAATACGTATGGGATCCCTTGCAATCAGATAGTGTCCTCCCATTGGCTGCCCTAATCCCTCTCTCCAGACACAGACTATTCAGTTGGAGGACTGCCTCGGTCCACTTAGTTATTGGTGGCAGATTTAAAGATGGTATACCCCACTCTTCATCCTCTTCATTACCATGATCATACACATCATCGAGAAGGGGCTCAAATGTGCAGTTAAAGTCTCCTGCTTTCACCAGGTTATAAGTCCCTCTATGTTCTTCTATGAAGGTATCTAATTGGGAAACTGTGCTGGGAGGTTTTCCTCCAGGCAATCCTGTAGCATAAATATATATAACTAGAATACCAGAGCCTTGGCTTGGTTGGATGGCAATAGCCAGGATATCGGGACTGTCGATACAAATCTCCATAGCCCTGTAACCTGGGTGTTGCCTAACCCATGTGGTAAGCCCGCCTGAGGGTCTACCCTTTTGCTGGGAATGGCAGGTTTAAAAAAGTTTAAGTACCCAGGATGAAAAATCAGGCTTGTTGACCAGGTTTCCTAAAAGGTCCATATGTCCTGGTCCCTAATAAATGATGACCAATCAGCTGACACTGTCTTAGACATTAAACCGGCTATGTTCCAGGTTGCTAGTAATAACCTCCGATTAGTTGGGCTGGAATCAGCTGTACCACTATCAACCACTATGAAAGGGATCTCTGCTAATTGGTAATCAATGGGTTTCCCCCTTGAGGCTGGCACTGCTTTGTACTGCACTGTCGTAGACCCACCCTTTTGGCATCAATCGACCTTTTCCAGGACAGAACCCTCTTTGGTTAGATGGACTTGAGCCTGAGTGACAAGCTTGGTCTGCAATACAGGAGGACTATATTTGATTCTTATGTTAGATAAAGCCAAGTGAGAAGTTCTGAGATCAATGGATACTAAATTATCTACAGGATCAGTGATAGTTAACCTAAGACATACATAGACCGTACTAGAACCATGGATTGAATATCTTTTCGCAGAGTATGTGTCTTCTCTTATAACTGATCTGCAATTCCTCACATACCGTAACCAGTGGATGTATTTATTTATCAAGTCTTGCTCGTTTTCATGTGAATACTCCGAGGTTATTTTTGGAACATTGATTAGGAAAACTTGAGCTGTATGAGGATTGCTAGGGAGTAATATTGAGGGATTCTGATCCTTAAGCAGCGACGTCCCTGACTTTTCTATCAGTTTTCTATCTGTTCCCAAACAAAAGTTATAAATTATTAATTGTAATTAGGTAACCCGAAGTTATCAAAAGGAAGAGGTAGGCCTTGCGGAGGTGAAAAATCAGAGTTTCTCACTACCAGGACATCTATAACTTAAAAGTACATGTCTTACTTAATTAGAGGCCATGCCTCCTCCTCTGGCCAAGTGCAGTATGGGGGCTGTAGTTAGACCTGCTGCCAGCCCATCGGGAGATCAGGTTCCACATGGCAGGAAGGAACAAGGCGCTTTATCAGCACTGTAGCGACAACGTAGTTAGGAGCACTGCGTCCTCCTCTGGCAAAGTGCAGTGTGGAGCGCTGTTGTGGGACCTCCTGGCATCCCCTCAGGGGATCAGGTCCATGTGCCACAGGAAGGTGCAAGGTGCTTTAAATGTGCTGCAGCGACAATGAGTTCCCAACGTCATTTCATGCCTACTTCTGCTTTATATCATATCATGGAATAGGGCAGGTTACAAATTAAAGTTAAACAACCAAGATTGGTGCTAATTTATTAGTACCACATTTCTTAGCATTTTTCAAGAAACTAACACTGTCTTGCTATTTTTTTATTTCTGGATTTTCCAATTTCAATATTGAAGTGGATTGTAATAAGTAGAGGCCTCATCCGAAGGGTTGAGCAATTGGGTTTTCGGTTACATTGACTGTAAAACTAGGTGGTAGGCCCATTGTGTACTTAGACTTGTTGTTTTCATGTGTGAAGGCTCCTTTTTTTAAATTATTTTTTTATTGTTTTTATTGGTATTTACAAATTACAAACAATAAGATACATATAAATAGCATATCGTAGATGGTCGAGTGGGACTGCATTGGTTCATTTATCAGTCTTTCTTTGTACGCCCCAGATAGATTGGCCCACATATAACAAATAACAGATAACACATAGTCCGTTGTGATTGACGCGTTATTGGTTGGTACATAAAACATAAAAGTGTGTGGCGGTTGTTTTTCCTGACAGAATTCTCAGATCATTCTTTGTGGTTTAGTTGAGCTAAATTGGTCTATGGACTCTATGAAGGTTTGTGGTTGTATTGGAATTTGTCTAGTTTTGACCACATCTGTCTGTTAGGGTGCCTCCAGGGAGTGTGTCTGAGTGCGGCGCTATCAGCTTCTCTCAGGAAGGTCACCCAGTTCAACCACCCCTTGAAAGTGGCTTTGGAGGTGTACTTCCATTTGGTTAGTACTGTTTTGACTGCTGATGTTAGGAGAAAGTCAAGGAGGTATCTTTCTTCTTGGGTGGTGATGTCTGGCGAAATGTGTCCTGTGACAGTTGTGGCGAATGTTTGATCTAAGCTGCAGCCTAAGGTTCTGTTTGTGAAATCGAACACCCTCTTCCAGAAGTTTTCGACCTTTTTGCAGCTGAAAATGAGGTGCTCTAGGTCCCCCTTTTCTTTGCCGCAGTTCCAGCAGCTATCATTATCCCTTAGGCCTATCGAGGGGAGACGGGCCGGTGTCCAGTGCGTTTGGTGGAGTATCCAGAATTTAGTCTGTGCTAGCACTGGGGATATCATATTTTTTGAAGGGGATGCCCACAGAGTATATAATTCCTGTTCTATGAGTTTGGATCCTATTTGGTTTTCCCAGTAGTCGGTGATTTTGGCATTAACAGCCAGATTCATCATGGTCCCGATTTGCGAGTCCTTAATAGCGATTATTAAGGAATCGCTATTAAGGACTCTCAAATCGGGATTCATGTACAAATTGCAAAATAAATTGCGATTCCTACAGCCTCCTTATTTGCGATTAGAAATTGCTAATCGCAAATAAGGAATAACTCCCCATTCATTCCTATGGGCCTAAAGGCATTTAAGAAATCTCAAATAGAGATTCCTTAAATGCTATTCCTCTCTAAAATGCGAAATCTGTAATAGCGAATTTTGCATTTGGGAGGATGAATCCCAAATGCAAAAATTGCACTCGCAAAGGGCCAGATTCTCAGAATCTGGCCCTTTGTGAGCGCAATTTCCCTTGATGAATCTGGCTGTAAGTTTGGTAGTTTGTATAGGAGCGAGACTTGGTGTCCTGTCTTATTTATGGATTCCATAAACTGAAAGATTGATGGTGTCAGTTTATGTAGTTTTGACTTTGTTAAGGCTGTTTTGATTGCTAGGAAGTTGTATAATTCTATGTCAGGAAGGTCATATCTTGTTTTCAAACTGTTAAAAGTGCCCCTACTGCTTCTAGGTGAGCTGGGTACAGGATTCCTAGCTTTTTCCATGACGCTATGTCGAGTGGTTTCCCTCTATATTTAATCTTGGTGTTTGACCAGAGTGTTTCCCATTGCGAGTTCCTGATGCTGACGTCTAGCTTTCGGTCTTCCTTGAGCAGAGCGTGCCTTGTGATTCTAAGGATCGGGTTATTATTGAGTGCTTGTTTGTTGGAGGTGAGCAGCGTCGGTGGGTCTGTGTTGTTCAGTATGGCTTTCTCTGTGGAGAGCCATGTCGGTGTGTGTTGTTATTTCGGGACCAGCCAATGTATTCCCTGTCTGGCTATGAAGTCTAGTTGAAATGTTTTCAGATCCGCTACATTGAGCCCGCCCAATTTCTTCCCTAGTCTCAGCTTTTGGAGACCTATTCTGGCTTTTTTATCCCTCCATATGAATTTGTTAAGCATTTTGTCTATCTTCCTGTGGAAGTCTTCTGTGAGAGCCAGGGGTAGCATGTCTGCTAGATAATTAACTATGGGAGTTACCATCATTTTTACAGTGTCTATCCTGCCCAACCATGTGATGAACTTGGGTGACCAAGTGTCTAGCAGATCTTTTATCTTTTCCAGTGTTATTTTCTCATTAAGTTCTAGAGTGCTTCTTAGATTTCTTTTAAAATGGATGCCCAGGTATTTGACAGCCTCAGGTTGCCATGGTAGGCCCGAGGACCCCATTACCTCCCTGGTTGTGTGTATGTTGAGGGGCATGCATTCTGATTTGTCCCTATTGAGTTTGTAGCCAGCGTAGCTGGTGTATGTTTCAATTGTTTGCATGAGTGCCGGTATTGATTGGTCTGGGTTGCTCGTTATTATGAGTAGATCATCCGCATACGCAGCCAGCTTGGCTGTTGTATTGTTGATCGCTATGCCTGTTATGTCGTTGTTAGCCAGAATGTCTTTTATCAGTGGTTCGAGTGCTAGTAGGAACAGAAGCGGGGATAGCGAGCAGCCTTGTCTTGTCCCTCTCTCAAGGCTGAATTGGGTCGAGGAGCCACCAATGATGGTTATCTGTGCTTTGGGGTTTTTGTACAATGCCATGACTTTCTTTGTGTAGTTGTCTCCTAGGTTATATGCCTACATGCACTTCTCCAGGAAGAGCCGGGATACTCTGTCAAATGCTTTTTTTGTGTCAAGCGTGATGGCTACAGCCGGGTTGAGAGATTTTGAGGAGTGTTCTATGACTTGGCATAGGAGTCTAGTATTGTCGTGGGACATGCGTGTTTTCATGTATCCTACCTGTGTGTCTCCGATCAGTTAGGGTAGTAGTTTGTTTAGTCTTGTGGCTAGTACTTTGGCATATAACTTGCAGTCTAGGTTTATTAGTGATATAGGCCTGTAGTTTCTGGGCCATTGTGGGTCTTTCCCTTCTTTGGGTATGACGATTATGTTGGCTTGTGACATGGTTTCTGTTACTAACCCTTCCTTGGCGCAGTAGTTGAATGTTTTGGTTAGAGTCGGGAGGAGATGTTCTTGGAACGTTTTGTAGAAGGGTGCTGTGTATCTGTCTGGGCCTGGTGCTTTGTTGTCTTTTAGTGATTTTATAGCTAAGGCAATCTCAGTTACTTTTATGTCTTGGCCTAGTGTTTTGGCTTCCTCTTCCGTTATCTTGAGTAGGTTTAGTCTGTCTAGGTAGGCTGAGCTGCCCGCCAGATCAATGGTGTCATCTCTTGTGTAGAGGTATTTGTAGAATCCCATGAACGTGTGTAGGATTTCTTTATGCCGGGTGTGTGATTTGTTTTTCGGATCTGTGATTGTCGAGATGCAGTGATGTCTTTGTTTGCGCTTGAGATAAGACGCTAATGTTTTTCCTGCCTTGTTAGCTTCGCAGAGGTTAATTGTTTGTATTTCCTTATCCACAGACCTGCCCTTTCGCTAAGGATCCTATTAAATTCATATTTCTTTCCCGTAAGTTCTATTAGGATCTCAGCGTTTGCGGTGTCCCTTATGTGTTTGGTTTCTAGTTCTTTTATGTCTTTTTCTAATTTGTCTAGTTGCCCTCTTGCTTCTCTGTCTCTTCTGGCCTTGATTTCTATTAGAGTTCCTCTGATGGTCGCATTGAGGGCGTCCCATAGGCATTCAGGGTCGATGCCTATGGGACGCCCAACTGGAAAATTATACATTTATAACAGAGGCCCCTGATGGAGGCAAGATGAAGTACATGGGGTCAGACGAGTGAGCTACTAACTCCCTGCTCCCCCCTCCTCGTCTGCACCGAAAAAACTATTGGAAAGACGGCGAAGATAGCAGAACAACTTAGGAGAGTAATAAACTTACTGGCAACATCCAAGAAGGTGGCTGAGAAGGTGAATGCGGCGTTTGGAGTAAGGCTGTGTTTTAGGCTGCGGCGGTTTCTGAGAAGGAATTGATGGCGTTGCACTACGTGGATCGGCGAGAGGCGGGGCTGTCCAGGCTCTTGTGAAGCAGTGTGCCTCCCAAGTCAGCAAGAGGAGGGAAGACCCACATAACGGTGGATGCGGCTTCTGTGAATAGAGGTGCTGCTACTGGGCGCAGTATGCAGCGCACGACATCAGATGGAGTACCGGGTAGTATGGATAATTTATCCCAACGAGGTGAGCAGGGAACGGACAATAAAAAAGTTCCCCAGATATTTTTGGGAAAAAATAGGGTTACTGCCCCACATGTTTCTAAAGTGGGTGCTGAAACAATGCCAGAAGGAATATTAGATAATTTGGACAGAGCTGTAGCAGATAATAATCTTCATTAGAGGTGTCACCTGAAGAAGAAAGAGTAACCCTAGCCGGTGAACTACGCACCGCTCACGGAGTTTGCGAAGTTTCTGCAACTTCGCAGTTCGCGTAGAGTGGGAAGTTGCCGAATACTACGCAATCTACAGCATAGCGTACTTGTTTTTCTTCCGCACGTGCTGAATATGCGTTTTCATAGGTGCAGTACAACTTACCGTGATTCTGCGTCCGCGGACTCGATTTTCTATCCGTTTGCGTGCGCCACGAAGTTTGGAATCCGGCCGCATAATCCCGCGAGACTGTGCAAATGCGAACACGTCATTCGGACGCGCTTTCTTCCTTCCGGTGGCAGTGTTGGTAAGATCACGTTCCCGAACACGCAGAAACTACAATCTGGCAAAGAATATCTCTCTAGTGTGATGTATTTACTATGGGTACTGTATCGACCCCTCTATTTCTGACCCTTGTCTGGTTAATAATTAACTAGCAGCCATTCAACTGCACAGAAACCCGTTATCTGATTAGCCATACAACGGCACAGAAGCCCGTTATCTGATTAGGTCATAGCTCATGCCATCTCATTAGGCAAGCACTATTTCTCCAGCCCCCTAATAGGCATACGGTGTTCTCAAAACAAATCAAACCTACCACGACCTGGGAAATCCCCATAGCCATTGTTTTGATTTAGCCGAGAACTTCAGTAAAGAATGTGCGAACGATCAGTTCGTATGACATCCTTATTGACGTATTTATGTCCATCCTTACGTCAATCTCGGCACCTTTCAGGTATAAATAATACCGACATTGCCTTAAGCAAACACACGAGGTGGTGACAAGATTGGAGCAGCGAGACTTGCCGAGGAGCCCAGCTGACAGCGAAGCCCACAGACGCTGCCCCTCCTTTCTGACGCGCTGAGAGAGAGAGACGCTGCCTTTTCTCCTGCCGAGAAATCCAGCTCCGGCGCTTCCAAGCCGCCCTCGCAGGCAGCTGGAATATCAAGACCTGAGATAGAGATACCAACCCTCCAGCCTTCTAAATCCCAGGTACTGAACTGAATAACCCTTTGTAGAGAATTCTTGAAGCAGACTCTTGGCAAAACAAACTTAACTTAAACTGCTACTTATCTACTCCCGCCCACGTATTAGGCTTAGGTCAAGTACATTGGGGTAGGCGTAGTTAGAAGCACCAGTTGAGTACGATTAGTCAATGTATATATGTATGTATCTATTTTATCCATTTTAAGTATCATATGGCTAAGAAACCATATCAATGCTTTTACAGTATTATTTTATAATTCTGTTATTACTGTATGCACTTTACTTAACTATAAGTATTGCAATAATAGCGATTCACTTCTCTTGTATGAGAAAAGAGACTGATCAATAAATAACATCTTTTTATTGAACACACCCGTCTCTTCCTTTTCTCTACAATCTGGTGAAACTAAGAATGCACTGAACTGACTGAGTAAAATAAGTTGTCTTTTGTTTTCACACGACTCTAGAGATACACTCTTGATTAGGGGAGAGCAAAGTTGTCATGTTCTATGGTTGTCAGAAACTAAATCCCTTCTTGTCTATCCAGGGAGGTTAAACTCCTCCTTGTCTATTCGAGAAAGTTTCTAGTGAACTCTGAGCTAGCTGGCAAACATTAAACTTTAAGTCTAATATCGACAATAGAAGACCTAGTTAACCTCTGTCCTACGTTTATACTATTGAAGATATTATTCCAATGCGCAGAGCCTATTGGGATAATAGGAACTACACTACATGGCGCCCAACTGTTTGGATAGGCGATAAATCTAACGTAAGATATTAGAGTAACTCAGTCGTGCTTTTTCACACACACCCCTTTTTCCCCATAATACTCCAAAGACGTCTGGAGTGGGTGAAAGGTTAAATCCGCCAAACTTAGTAGGAGGAGACTCCTATGTATGGTTCTTGGTTTATTCAACGTTGAAGGATACACTGTTCCAAAATGTTGTGCATCTAATCTTTGTTTCCATAGAAACCTGATCTGCAAATAAACAAAATAACCTTCTTGACAGTAGAATGTCAGAAACTGAAGAAGAAAGGGAGACAGCTAGAATAGCAGCTCAACTCCTAGCGGATGACAATAGTCTCCTACACCAAGACCCGGATGCAATACTCATTCCGGTCAACATAAGAAAATCTATAACTTTAAAACTTATAGAAAATGGGCTGACACCGAGAGGTGGTACAGTCATATTCGTAATTGAGGCACACGAATATCGGCAGACAGAGGTATTCTATTCATGGATAAACTTTCCAGCAGCAAACACTGTAACAAAGGACTTCCACTATTATAAAATAGAGGAACCTCCTAATGAGTACACTCCTTTCGAGGAGGTGGAAATACCACTCAAATACCAAGAGCACCTGCTCTGGTTTAATGGCGCCCTAAAACATAATAATCACATCACCAGGCTCGGTCCACTAGGTAGACCAGGAGCAACGTAGCCGGTCCTATCCGGATACACACCACATCCAGACATTGAAGAAATGTCTGCACCAGAACTTTTAGCACAGCTAAAACAACTAATTAAAATACACAGACAATTAGTCCAATATGTAATGCGGACTTCAACAGTCCAACCAGCTATTAAAATTCCACAGCTGATCCCTCACCAGGGGAACACAAATAAAATTACACCACAGAACATACAGTCCTGTCTAGGTAAAGTACCCGCAAAACGGGAACAAATTCCATTCTGGTTAGCCAAAAAAATCACTCAAATAGAGGCGGTATTTCCAGATACCACCCCGGTTGAGAAACACAGGATTCTGACTATCTGTCTTCCAATGGGAATCGCACCACATGTGGAGGACTGTGACACTTGGGGTACAGTCTTTGCTTCCATTTACACAATAACACATGGTGTTCCATCCATGTCAGTAATACCAGATGTGCTAAAACAAATTCAAGATGAATACGGTCCAGAACCTGCTTTAACTCTTGGTATGAAATTACTAAAAGACTTCAAGCAGGTCTCGGCAATATTATAGCCAATATAAAGGTAGAAGCAGCAAATGTGGCGATCCGCCAGAGGTTGAAAGAGACAGATATAGCAGACCAACCATTTGAAATTGCCAGAATCATAGAAAAATCCTATGAAGAACTAGGAAGAGATAGTTTGGGTGGAAAACCGGTGAAACCCCAACTTATTGAAAAACCTGAAAAAGTATTTATTAAAAATAATCTAAACACTCAAAAAAAGAGCTGGGATGGAAATAAACAATCCACTCCTAAAGAAAAAAGATTCCAGTCCAGAGGAAGGTCTCCTCGGCGGAGAGAAAGATCTCCGGACCAAGGACACAAGTCTCCCCAGAGGGAGCCCTCTGAGAAAAAATACAACCTTAGAAATAGGGATAATCTGAAGAAACCTGATAGATATCAAGATATTGATACACGTCCCTCTCAATCTTTTTAGACTTCCTTGCAGAAATCGGAAAGAAGAGGACGATCAGAACACAGGGAAGAGCACGTCAAGTCCAAAGACAAGGAACCTGCTCATCAAAATAAAAAATTACAGTTTCCAAAAAAGAAGGTAGCCAGTATTAAAGTAATCAACCATGCCGAGAATACTGAGGACACAGCTGAAAAACGGAGAATGGGCTCAGACAATGCTAGACAGCGCAGCAGAAGTGAGCATAGCTCGCAAGATCCTTATGAATCATCTGGAGACAGTGGACACGAATGAATACATTCAGGTGGAAACTGCAGATACCAGGGTTAGCAAACCTCATAAAATATATGAAATAACATTGCGTATAGAGGGGGATAAGACTAGGAAAATAAGGGGTCTCTTTTGGGATAATCTCTCCAAGGGCTATGACATCCTTCTAGCTGAAAGAGACTGGCCACCAGAGTTTGTCAGGGAGTGCCCTCATGGCGAAGAAATAATTATGCCTGCCTTCTCAAATCATATTCCAATTCATAAAAAATATACACTTGCAAGAAAGTGGGCAGTAGCCCAAGCTCCTGCATTATATAAAAACCATGTGGGATGGGATGAGGACTCTCCTCCTCACAAAATCCAGTTAAAATCACAACCAACTGCACAGAGGCAGTACCCAATTAAGCAAGATGCTAGGAAACGGGTAAAAGAGATCCTAGATCAACTTGAATACCAGGGGGTGATTGAAACTTGCACCTCACAAATGAATAATCCTTTGTTTCCTGTCTCCAAACCAGACAATTCATATCGTCTTGTTTTGGACTACAGACACCTTAACTCATGTTGCAAAACCTTTGCAGTACAAAACTCGCATAGTGCTGCACTAATGAATAACATAGTACGCAAAAAATACAAAACAACATTAGACATCTGTAATGGATTCTTCTGTCAAAATATAGCACCAGAGAGCAGATATTTGACTGCGTTCTCAATAAATGGCGCGCAAAAAGATTTCTGTCATTTGCCCCAGGGGTTCAAGAACAGCCCAGGATTATTCTCAGCAAGAGTAACAGAGTTACTACAAATATATGATGATGAGGCATTATCTTATGTCGATGACATCTATCTAACAGATGATGACTTGGATACTCACTTGAAGAGAGTGAACACCATAATACTTGGGTTTGCAGCAGAGGGTTACAAATTCAACTTTAAAAAGTCAAGAATTGCCCATCTAACTGTCCTGTTTTTAGGATATGAACTATCAAGTGAAGGCAAAAGCCTGGCTGACAATTTCCTAGAGAAATGTGCTGTAATCCAAGCACCTAGAACACTAAAAAACTTAAATCAATTCTAGGTTTCCTGAATTTCGGAAGAACTTACATTATAAATTATGCAGAGAGAGTTAAACCTCTCTACGATCTTATAAAACCAGATTTTAAAAGAATCAATTGGACTCAAAAACACACAGAAATTTTGAGATCTTTACAAACAGATATGTTAGTTAAAACAAAAGTACAAACACGTGACAACACACGCAACCTTGTGATTCGAGTCATCCCAGGAAGATGCGGATTCACATACCTGACCTCTAATGAGGAAGAGAAGGTACCAATAGCATACAAATCACATTTGTACACAGAAGCTGAAAAAAGGTTCAGCATTAAGGAAAACATTGTTCATGCGGTTCAAACAGCTGTAGCAAAAGAAAAATACCAAGCCGACGGTAGACAGGTTACAGTCAGAACAGCAGAATCAGCTTTTGAGGCATTAACAACACCATGTAATTTACCGACAACGGCACTGAATCCAGAATGGATACAATGGGTACATTCTGTTGCTACAGACAAAGTAAAATACTATTTTGACCCGGAAATGAAAGAATTAAAATATCTAGAATATGAGAGAGAATACCCTCTGCCAATCGACATTCTGCCTTTACGACAGTACGCCTGTGTAATATATACAGACGGTCATGCTCAACCCTCAGTTTGGGGAGAGCTGGCTTACAACGCCACATGCGAAATTGTAAAAGAAGTGTGGCGCGGAGGTAAATTAAGACCTCTACTTACAAAAACACACCCAGTAGAAAATAATTCAGAACAACAAACTGAAATAATAGCGTTAAAAACGGCGCTAGATAATGCCGATCGCGAATTCCCAACACTTATAGTGTGCAATTCGTATTACTGCGTCAAATCATACAATAACGATTTACAGAAATGGATTCAAAACGGTTACAAAGATGACACAGGTGCAACAATAAAGCAAAAAGTGCTTTGGGAACAAATAGTTCTTTTACAGAAAGAACTACCAAAAACTCACGTGATACATACACTGAGTCTTCAGCGTGATGGCGTTCACGTTGCAGGGAATTCATTGGCTGAGACAGCCACAGCGGTAGCAACTAAATCGGCTTCCGTAGCTACAAAAAAGCGTACAGTAAAATACATTGACGGAGAAACTGTGCTGGCAGTGAAAACGTCATCAAAAGGCGACTGCTCAGCGCTACCGATCAATTACCCACTCAATTATACATACATAATCGATGCAAACTCAGTCCCTTTTGCTCGAATCCCTGGAGTGGGGGATAGAGTAATTCCAAACACGGACAGGAGAGGCTTGTTAATAGCAGACGCACATATGGGTGAGGGTCTCAGACACCTTAAGCTAAAAGATTCTCTGGAAGAATTACAATCAGTGTACTGGTGGCCAGGCATGAGCCTGCATCATCACATTTTTGTAAAAAACTGCCCAGACTGCAACAGAGATCGCAGTGGCGAGAGAAATGGTTTACTACCATGGCGTTTCACTCCAGAATGTATCAAATCAACAAAAAAATAAAATAAAAACAAAGTATGAATAATGCGTCGTATTAACATGTAGAGACTATCTTCACTTATAATGTAGACCCCAAATTTCGGCTGACGTCGGAACTGTTATACAAAGATTTGCGAGTCTAGAATGGCATATACGCTAGAAGCATGTTACGTTCTGACCAAAATCTTTCCTTTAGCTCTAAAAACAGCTTATGGGGGGTGACTGGCCAGAATGAACATTGCATTGCGGGACTCTTCTCACTTCCTTGCTGAGGGAAACGGGATGGTGTAAAGAAAAAACCAAGGCATAAAGCAATCTATAACACCAAAGATATTAGGTTCAGGAGTTGGGTGGGTCAAACATTTAATAAGTGTCCAACGTAGTCTAAATAACCTGCCAAGAAATTCTCTGAAAGGACTCAGTCCGTACAAACTATTGTTTGGGACTAGAATGTTAATCCAGGACTTAGATAGTCAGACTTCAGTGGTTAAAGAAAAATGCTTTGATATCAAAGATCGCTTGGCTATTTTACAGGACTTAAATGAAACAAGAAAAGACCTGAGCAACATAAAGTTGAAACAGCAGCCAGCAACCACTGAAGAAAAACCACCTGTCCCAGCAAGGCCTGTCTGGATTCCAAAAGTCGGGGATCTGGTCAGAGAGAAGATCGCGGTAAAGAAGGAATTTGGGCCTTCTTACAGAAAAGCAGTTCCTGTCTTGTCTATCAACGGGACAAGATCAGTAGTACTACCGCCCCTTGCTGGTAAAAAGGAGAACCGAGTCATATCCATCAACCTGGTTAAACCACAATCATGTGACCGATAACAAATAGTAGGCCAAGTGGACTCCCAAGAAGTAGCAGAACACCAAAGTTTGCTACATCCACAGAGGTTCAAACTGAAAGACTGATCACATTTGGAAAATCTACAGTGAAACGACAAGGACTATGCAACACAGCAATGAAACTTGAACCTCTTAAAACCCAAATAAAAACTTTTCATCAAGGAACAACAACCTACGATGATGTAACTACAGACTTTGCTAATGAAATAAAGCAAAATCCAAAAACAGAAAATAATCCAGAAGCAATTGGAACAATTGACAGAACGGCATCCGGCTACTTCATCAACTTCGATGAGGTTTCAGAAGATCCAAGTGAACCAGAAGTACAGACATCAACTAAAACCTTTAAAGACAAAGCAAAGGAACTTTTTCATCAACTAAAGGGAACCTATCTGACTTCTCCGTGGATTGAAATTTGGGTGACATTAGGTGCATTTATCCTCATACTTTGGCTCATCGTGGTACTATGTTTGGGACATTTCATTGAGGGAAAATATGCTAAAATGGACACAGCAAGCCAGAAAATCAACTTGGTCCTTAAACCACACACATCTTCACACGTCAAGAAAAGAGAACTTTCTTCAGTGAACTTCACAGCCAATCCTATACCAGGCGGTGTAGCATGGGACAATACTGATTATGAAATCTATGGCCCGGTTAAAATCCTGAAGTATCCACATCAATTTAAGATCTCGTTAAGTGACTTTGAAAAACCAAGCACATTTGCTGATGATTGGGACTTTGAAAGTATAAATGATATGATGTCTGACCTAGTAATGTCTGCTAAATTTACAGAACACGATTATTTGCAGGGTTCGTCTAATTATGATCAAATGTTCTGCTACAACCACTATGGTAACCATTTTCTACATAAATCTGCACAACCTAGAAATGTTTTTCATTATAACCAATGGGAACATTGTGCTACTCCTCCAAAGGGTAGTTCTAAAACATTTTATGATAAATATGCATATTTTTCAGGGTTCAACACAAGTAATGCAGAAACATTTTATTTCAAATTGTCGAATAAGACAGGTACGAAGACCATGCTTACGAACACGAAATTGATATATTCAGATTCCTTTTTTGAGCAAATGAATACATTTGGTTTTGATTTCTGGAACAATAACATTGAAACAAAAACTGTTTGGGGTACAAAAGATTGGCAAGTACAAGGTATAGAATCATTGTTCAGAGCCTGTATTATCCCAGAACAAATTATATTTTTGAATGACACTATTCAACACACTACCTGTCTTGGCTTAGCCAAAATCAAAGACTTAAACAAACCGTCTATTCCAAAGCCAACAACGAACAGTAATAGCTCTATAGATGTTGAGATAGACGTGAACCATATTTTAAACCAAAACAGAACACATCCTGATTGGAAACAATGGTTGATCCGGCCCACTGATACAAATAACTGTCAAGACAGATTCCTGAACAAAATACAGGGGTTCAAATTGACCAGGCCAGACCCTAGATATTCCCAAAGACAACATCCAGGGATAGTAACTACTTACAGTGTGGGCAAGCTCTGCCTTCAATGGCTACAAACATCCACACTGGCAGAAATTAAGCAACACCTAACTTTACTTCAAGAGGGTGCTGACTTGCGTGATTTCATTATGGGACCACGCAAACAGCGTCAAAAACGTTTCATAGCGGCCTCTATATATGCAGCTTACAATGAAGCCTGGAAAGTAACTCAAATTGAGACAGTAGAAAAAATACGGGAAATTGACCGTATTCATTTGGAAAAATCACTTTCTGTTGTGGACAATGGGTTAATGACTCTGTCCTCCAGAATATATTCACTGGACAGTATTGTGTCTTCAGCAATCGATATAATATCGCAAGACTTACTGATGTTACAACACGGTCAGTCCCAATTGCGTTCTATTGTACAACTTGGCTGGACGTTACAAAATCTGCGTTCAGGCTATGTGCCTTGGCGTTTAATCAACACAACGTCACTATTTAATATCTTTAACCTTACTGATAAACAAATCAGTTTGGCACAGAAGGGTGCTGACTATACAATTCTGAGCATTGAGAAACTTGAGAGATTACCATTGACAATGTCAGAACGACCTGTCATTGAATGGATAATACATGGGATAATAAATATTCCGATAACAACTTTCCAGTTTCAATACTGCCAAAAATATATACAGGCAGGCCAGTATGAAAGGTTGGGTAAAGGATACATTAAGTCAACATGGAACTTGCCCTATACACACGCATGTGTTAGTAATAAAGGACAAAGTGTGTTCCTTAGTGGCAATAATTGTGAAAGGTCACAAGGCGGTACACTTCTGTGTCAGGGTATTAGTTTGCATGGAGCATGTGAAGGGACTTCAAATAACCTTTCAAGTCACCAGCTAGGCACACCTGCAACACAAATAGAACCATTCTTTAGGAGACTCTTGAACGGGAGTTACATTCTAATTGTAGATCGCAGATGTTGCAGTCTGCTGCCCGGAAAACCTTATCTCATAACCGTGACTACGAAGGTCATGTGCTGTGAACGAGTATTGTTCCCAAACGATGCCCGAGACAGGGAGGCAAGGTTATGGCCCAGTTTGAAAATTTCTTCTATTCGAATTGATACTTTAAGCAGAATGAAGACAGTGCTCCTACAGACGCCAACCATGTTAACGTCATCAAAAGAAACATATGATCTCCAAGTTGCAAGGACAACTGCTGAGATTCATTCACTGTTATCAACCAATTTCCCCATACATTTCGCAGAAATACTGAGCGAAATCTTAAATATTTCTGATACAAGTGGGATCGCGAGTGTATTTAAGACAGTGTTTTCGGGAGCTTTAACCCCATTCAAAGCCATCCTGGGTATTTTTCCTGATTTTGTCCATTCCATCTTTGGCGGACTTCCTCTCCTTTTGGGACTAGTGGCAGGCATCCTATTTTTGATCCTGTTACTTCGCTATGGCAAACCACGTCACAGACAAGACACCAGCGATAATGGAAGAAACAATCCGAGCTATTGGCTACCGGGACCGCATAACTAAAGTCCTTGGACTAGCACGGCTACGAGATTTAAACCTGACTTGGTTTCTTTCATTTAGACCGATGTGGCAAAGTTGTGTTATGCCTGTATTAAGGTGCTTGCTATGCGGCGAAGAATGCGTGTTGGACACCTGTCTGACACTACAATCGGATGTGCCAATGGACGCAGAGACTTTGTTGGGTCCGGTAACGGCTCATGCATTGTGCTGTCCCCAGCGGCTACCAATCCTGATGACGGCATTCGTGGAGACTTCACCACTACGATTGAAGAGTTGTGAAGTACAAGATGAAAGCAGCATCGATCAGGTACGACCTTCTGTCAGCTATGCTGATCGAAACATCAATGAAGGCAATCATGCTCATGAATGCATGTTACAAAAATGTTCCGAGTTAGTGGAACTCTCGCAAGAAGCAGTTGACAGTTTTTTCGAAAGTCTCAACAATATGATGTTTTCACCAGAGCAGAAAGAATGACTTTGAACAAACTAGCATATGACGTTCCATACACCCTGTATTTGGCCTTCAACTTTGAAAATAAAGCAATAAGAAATTTTCTCACCAGTTTTTACGGAGAGCGAGACATTTTTTCCCCTTCCATTTCCAAAAATATTTACGATTTTTTGGGACACTTATCTTCTGCTTAAAGTAAAACTATTCCTAGAGAACAACATTTCTATTTTTAGCTACTCTAGAGACATTAGCTACCCTCTAGCATGTTCGCAAGTATTATGATTTTTGTGATGAGATGGTCTCGACCTTTTCTTCTGTATTAAGAGCCATTTCATGTGTAATTTCCGCATTTCGTTCATGCTGATTTCAAAATATGCGTATTACATTTAGCATTATTATACTGCTTGAAGTGTATATAATAACTATACTCATCTTTTCGTGTATTTCGCATTTCCAATTTTCAGAATGCATTTGATTGTATTTTGGGGTGGTTCGGTATACACATGCACTACTAGTTTTGTTTACTATGCCTAGATTTGTAAATATGGACATAGATTACGTGGAGTGGGTGTGATGTATTTACTATGGGTACTGTATCGATCCCCCTATTTCTGACCCTTGTCTGGTTAATAATTAACTAGCAGCCATTCAACTGCACAGAAACCCGTTATCTGATTAGCCATACAACGGCACAGAAGCCCGTTATCTGATTAGGTCATAGCGCATGCCATCTCATTAGGCAAGCACTATTTCTCCAGCCCCCTAATAGGCATACGGTGTTCTCAAAACAAATCAAACCTACCACGACCTGGGAAATCCCCATAGCCATTGTTTTGATTTAGCCGAGAACTTCAGTAAAGAATGTGCGAACGATCAGTTCGTATGACATCCTTATTGACGTATTTATGTCCATCCTTACGTCAATCTCGGCACCTTTCATGTATAAATAATACCGACATTGCCTTAAGCAAACACACGAGGTGGTGACAAGATTGGAGCAGCGAGACTTGCCGAGGAGCCCAGCTGACAGCGAAGCCCACAGACGCTGCCCCTCCTTTCTGACGCGCTGAGAGAGAGACGCTGCCTTTTCTCCTGCCGAGAAATCCAGGTCCGGCGCTTCCAAGCCGCCCTCGCAGGCAGCTGGAATATCAAGACCTGAGATAGAGATACCAACCCTCCAGCCTTCTAAATCCCAGGTACTGAACTGAATAACCCTTTGTAAAGAATTCTTGAAGCAGACTCTTGGCAAAACAAACTTAACTTAAACTGCTACTTATCTACTCCCGCCCACGTATTAGGCTTAGGTCAGGTACATTGGGGTAGGCGTAGTTAGAAGCACCAGTTGAGTACGATTAGTCAATGTATATATGTATGTATCTATTTTATCCATTTTAAGTATCATATGGCTAAGAAACCATATCAATGCTTTTACAGTATTATTTTATAATTCTGTTATTACTGTATGCAATTTACTTAACTATAAGTATTGCAATAATAGTGATTCACTTCTCTTGTATGAGAAAAGAGACTGATCAATAAATAACATCTTTTTATTGAACACCCCCGTCTCTTCCTTTTCTCTACAATCTGGTGAAACTAAGAATGCACTGAACTGACTGAGTAAAATAAGTTGTCTTTTGTTTTCACACGACTCTAGAGATACACTCTTGATTAGGGGAGAGCAAAGTTGTCATGTTCTATGGTTGTCAGAAGCTAAATCCCTTCTTGTCTATCCAGGGAGGTTAAACTCCTCCTTGTCTATTCGAGAAAGTTTCTAGTGAACTCTGAGCTAGCTGGCAAACATTAAACTTTAAGTCTAATATCGACAATAGAAGACCTAGTTAACCTCTGTCCTACGTCTATACTATTGAAGATATTATTCCAATGCGCAGAGCCTATTGGGATAATAGGAACTACACTACACTAGCACGATAAAAGCGTCTCAAAAATGATCATTTTGCTCAGAAAAACTCCTCAGATTGGGATTTGGCTGTAGTCTTTTGTGCAAAGAATCCTTTTTTTCTACTCTTTTTTTCTAGAGGAAGGAAATTCCCCTGAGTCTCCAACTTCCTGTTCCTGGCCAGCAGGCTCCTCCCAGTGCTTTGTCCATGTGCTGTTCACTTTCATTTGGATTTGGAGCTGGAAGGATCACTTTTTTGTGTATGTCTGCTGCATCATATCATTGGATTGGATTCATTGAGGACTTTTGGATTTGAGATTTTATTTTACAAGTAAGTTGGAGAATTGGTGTACATGTTTGTTTGATTGGGGCTTTTTTTACCTACATTTTTCTGGGATTTTCATTGTTTTTAAAAATTATTGTGGGTGGTCTGTATTTTCAGTAGGGGCCTAGTTGTTTTTCTTTGAAATTTCAGCCAGTAGGTCCAGAGGTACCCATGGGTGCAAACATGATTCTGTGGTGTCTGTTGAACTTCAAGTTTAACATCATGGATTGCATTGGATTGAATTGCAAAATGTGGTTTTTGGGGTTGAATTTCCGTTTTTGGATGTGTGTTAGATAAATAGGGCTTTTCAGCCAGTAGTAGGTAATCCTAGGAGTTCAGCTTGCGTAGTTTTGGCAACTCTGAACAGCGCGACAACGCGGACTTACAGTTTTTGTCCTCTTTGAGTGCTCAATCTGCGGGTTCGCGCACGCGATAACAACTTTTTGTACAGATCGCGATGCCAAACACGTCGAATTTGCAATCTGGCAAACAATATCTCTCGAGCTGCATAAAACCTTCTTGAAAATTATGATTTTGTTCATTTTGCTAAAAAAACTCCTCAGGTTGTCATTTGGCTGTAGTTTTTAGAGCATGGTGTAATTTTTCTTTTTTTTAACATTTTTTTAAAAGAGGAAGGAAGTTCCCCAGAGACTCCAACTTTCTGTTCCTGTCCTTTGTATGTACTTTCTTGTTATTGTGGGTGGGCTGACCATGTGGGTGGTGGCCATTTTGTGAAGCCAAGCATTGTGCTTTTGCCATGGGCCTGCATTGTCTGTCTTCTCTATCTTTTCATGTTGTTGTTGGTGGCCAGGCCATGTGGTGGCGGACATTTTGTGGGACCATCCACTGTGCTTTTGCCATAGGCCTCCAAATTTGTGGCAGTCTGCCAGTAGGCCCAGACTCCCAGAGGTACTCATCAGGGGTGCTTGAAGCAACTGTTTCTATGTTGTCTATTGTATTTAAACATCATTTAGGGCATGGATGGCATTGGATGGAATTCCAAAATGTGTTTTTTGGGGTGTAGGTAACTTTTTGGGTGTGTGTTAAAGAAATGCCTTTGTTGCATGTGTATGTGTTGTTGTGTAACTTTCCAACCTTTTTAGCCATGCGGATTTTTTTTTTTGCATTAAAGCTATGTTGTGTAACAGGCATCATTTGCCTGGCCATATAGTTATATAGGCCTGCTTGAGTTCATTGTTTTCCGGGCCTTGCCCTTGTGCCTGTGATGACTGACCATGTGGCTGGGGCCATTTTGTGGTGGTAGTTTTAGTAGTGTGCTGTTTTTGCCACAAGAGACATGTATAACTGTAAAATCAAGAATGTGATTTAATTAATTACATGCCCCTGCGGATATGGATACATAGGAGAGACAATGAGAGAAATAAGTGTCCGTCTAAATGAGCATAGATCTGCCATTCGGACCAACAAGAGCAATGCCCCCTTACAGAACATTGGTTTCAACAAAAACACACACTGGAAGACTTACGGTGGTGTGTTCTTGAAAAAACTTTAATGTCCAGGAGAGCAGGGAATATTGAACAAAAAAGAAAGACATGTGAACAATTCTTCATGTGTAAATTCAAAACTCATACTAACGGTTTGAACAACCGTGAAAAATGGGAAAGACTTACAGGTGAAACTTATGAAACCGTGTTGATACACTGAATATATAGCGATAGTGATATAATATTGTTACTGATATTATGGGTAGCGTAATCCAATTAAAACTTATAAATCATTATTGCTACTAAGTGCAAATAATAGTAAGAAAAAATGCTGCATGACATCACATGACTCTACATGTTTTGTGTGGTAAACATTAATAAGTTGCGAAACGTAGTTCTCGAAATGGCGTGGGTACTATAATAAATATAAAGGGGCTTACGCGCTGATGAGGCCATGCAAAGAACATGTGGCACAACAACAAAACCCTGTAGTATTGTTTCACTATCTAAAAAAGAGGTAGGAGGAATTACGCGATGTAGTTGTGTGACCGCATGATAAAACAAAAAAACAAGGTGACGCTCACTGTGATGTCGTGAATTAAAAATAAAAAATTAAAGAAATAAATAACAAATGGTAAATTACCAGAATCTGGGTGGATGGATTAAATGTAGCGAAATATTGTAACACAAAAGGCGGTTTGACACCATCTAAAGATGGCGCCCATGTAAGACCTAAAGAATAAAGTTCGAGACAAAAGAAAAAAATCTGGCAGGCTTGCAATTAGGTCACATGACCCGCGGGAAACAGTTGAAAAACATCGGATTAAAACCGGCTCACTCACACAGGATACGAGAGGAAAGACACACGGGTGCGTTGCGATAAGGAAGTACTTGAGGTGAGCAACGGAGGAGAGAGGGCTATTATGAAAGGCTAATGTTTAAAGTGTAGCTTTGTTTTTAGTGGATGTCTGTGCACTAAACACAAATGTTTGTCTAAAAATGTAAGCCATACAAGCACGGGAACGCTCTAAAAAGCGAAATAAAAGGTACCGTGATACTTTATTAAGAGCGGATAATTAACTCCCAAAGCTCTATCCAGTCTGCCCAAATAAGTATAATGACTTGATAACTATTGTCGTTGGGTATTTAAAAATATGAAGTATAACAACAGGGGAGATTAGTCGTAAGCATCCTAAGGGATTGCCAAATTGTACATCTCGATAAAAGAAATGCATCGAGTCCTCAACAAGATGTGGCCAACTCGGTTTAAATTAAAATAGGGTAATGTATCTGAGGAAGGAATAGTTGAACAAAATAACAGCTGTAAAAGCGTAGAATAATGTGTGTGTAAACAAACAAATGTATAAAAAATGTTTACGCCCACATATATTTTTTCAGGCAGACTCGAACGTTATGGATAATTGATCAAGTCCAACGAAACAAGAAGGTGCACTTAGGAGACGTGACTCCAACTGCATCCCTATAATAGATAAGGTGAGCTAACCCAACGGGGATAAGATTGATAAGGTGCTTAGAAATTATCAAGGACCAACAGCATCCTTTTTTCTTAAACTGTGTTTGATGTAGAAGAAAACGAATCAGTCTGCACACGATTTAGGAGAATACCACACCCAAAGAGGAGGTGCAAGAAAGTGAAAAGGGTGAGTCACCTTCCAGAGAGGTAACTTTTAGGAAAATAATTTACAAAAACGAGATAGAGGAATAAGAGATATTTATATCCCCCTACAGCTGCTGATCTTATAAATGAAAAAACGACCGCAGCAAACGTTCCAACTGCATCATACCGAAAAGTACTCTCATAAAGAATAATAAAGGTACGAGATGTGGTGTTTCTTTATCGAAGTGAAATTTAAACACTATATAAACAGTCGATGTTAGAATGATTCTTGTTATTTACAGACTGGGATTGATCCAGACCAGCCTTGAAAATTATAAAACAGATGTACCTGTATTAACAAAAGAACACTGAATAAACTATAGAAAGTTATGCAGTTTTCACTAATATTTGAATACAAGGGTCTATGGAATGAAACAGTGAGAGTAAATGTGAACCTTTTTAAATAACAAGTATGAGAGCAGTAATGGTATTAGAAAACAAGGGGAAACCATGAGCCAATGAGGAAATGTGCCTAATAATAAGAGGGCGCAGAAGTGATAGGAGTAAATACTAAGCATAGGTATAGTAGGACCACAAATAGCAAATATACAGAAGGTAAAATATGCAAAAAAAAGATGACATGTAAATGAAAATTGCACTCTTGGATGTATTTTTACTTTGGTTTTTTATGTCCACAGATTTGTTGTGTTGTATAAATTGTCCTGAAGAAGGTGGGGCTTACCAGCCTAATCCACCAAAACGCGTCGACAACTCTTTTGGAATAAATATACTTTTTTTAAATAATTGTTTTTAATATAAATGTGTGTATATTGTGATAAAACTACTGCGATAAACTGTTGATGAGCATTAGGCATTGTATTAAGAAAAATTCACTTATGCTAATGAATTTGACGTGTTTTTAACCCAATTTTCTTTTTACAATTTTAATAAATACTGTGGATAATTATTCCTTAACTCAATATTGCCTTTGTGGTTCTACTAACAAGGAGAAGGGCAGGTACAGGGGTAGTAAGAATGATTGAGGTATAGACAACAACCTGACTGGAATGATGTGATTGTTGGGTAGAAGTTCGACCTGAATGGATATAACCCAGGGAACATTATCTTTTTTGACTGTATTTCACCCAGTTCCTTCGGGTCCATAGGGTACTCTCTCTCTTTTTAAAGTCTGTTTTTGCCACAAAGGCCTGCGTATTTTTCCATTGTTTCTCTTGGCTTACTGCTTCCATCCTCATTGCCAGCTGCAGGTCCCTGATGCTGCATCCATCCCACATGATGCACAAATTAAGGCCAAACGGTTTCCACTACATTTGTATTTTTGTTCTTTGCTATTCTTACTCTTCCTGAGTGTACACAGTAAACTAGTAGTAATTAAAATTAAAGCACAACAAATTCCACGTTTGACTGATGTTCTTCTGGCTTTTTTGCTTTTAGGTGCACAAAAGACTGAGGAAGAGGTGTCTGTCATCATCGCCCGTTGTACTGCTTGACAGACGTCCTGCTGTTGTACGCGACGTGACGTGTGGTGTGACCTGACCAGACATCTCTGCAGCTGTGCAACTGAGTGCTGCTGACATCTGAAGAAGATGGCCCAAAGAAAGCAGGTACCAGGTCCCCCAAGACCAAGAAAGTTGCTGAGAAGAAGGAACAGAAGAAGGAAGTGACACTTAAGTTTAGTGTTCCCCCAACACCTTTTTTGGGAAACCAAAAATTATGCCTGCAGCAGCGGTGTCCGGGGGGCAAGCTGAGGGCAGCACCTCCACATCAGTGGGCCCAACCCACCAACCCAGGCCCAAGCAGATGAGTGTGGAAGAGCTAGCCAGCTTAATGGTGGAAAGCAGTGATGCTGAGCCTGAGCTATCTCAAAGTAGTACACAATCAACGCAGGAGGGAACACAGCAGATAAGTGGTAAACAACAACAGCCGCAATCACAGCCCGCAATAGTAGTTGTTGTCCCTCCCGAAGTAGGGACAGTTCAGGAAATTGAGCCTCCTGCAAAGGAAGAAAAAGAGGAAGCCACTCATTCAGGAGATCCATTGTCTTCCAAATCACCAGCAAGGAAAAGGAGGGTTAGTCCATTGAGTTCTTCACAAGCATCCCTTCTGATGATCTAGATCTCACTTGGGAGCCACAACAACCTGAGCATGTAAGGGAGACACATCCCAAGACCAGGCTAGGGAAAAGGAAGGTTCCAGAAAGCCTTAGACTTATGGAGGTCGATGTAGAACATTAGGATAATGATGATGAGTCAGTCATCACGAACGTCACTCCCGGCTCGAGGACATGGCGACCAACATTATTACCCTATCTAAAATTGCTGCAGCTAGGGATGTAGCACGCATACCTCCAACACATGTAACACCAACACAACCTCCAGCTTCTATATTTACATTAGCAAAGGGCCGGCAGGGTCCTACATCCAGCACAAGCACCACCTCAGCAGAAGTAGGTAGTGGTACTGCACAGCCACAGAGTCAAATTCAACACACATCCTCCAGATCATCCGGCATTGGAAGTGGTACCTCCAGCAGGAGACAAAAGTTAAGCTCCCCAGTGTGGGACTTCTTTACGGTTAGCGAAAAGGAGGAGAACATTGCTATATGCTCCATTGGTCATACCTCTGTTAGTTGTTGTAAGCTTGGTACAAACCATGGTACCGGAGGCAAAATGACCCATCTGAAAAAACACTACGCAATCAACTGGGAGGACCACCTTTGTCACATAAAAACTGGAACCATTGCTGTTGGTGGGGATAAATTAATAGAAGGTATGCTCACGGTGGAGCAGGAAGAAGAAGAAGAGGGAGACATTCTCTCTGGTAGTGGTACACAAAATAGCCCTGTCCCCAGCACTGTAGTGGTACCGCCCACATCCTCAGCAACATATCAGTGGCATAAGAGTAAGAGTCAGCCTGAGACACCAAGGAGTACTGTAATGAAAAAAAGTGCGGTGTTGAGCCTAACAGAAAGGAATGCCACGCAGCCTACCATTCTTAGCATGTCTACTAGGCCTGCGGGGCAGTACGAACGCAACCACCCAATAGCACGTTTGTACAATGCGAAGCTGGCTAAAATGTTAGCACTGGACCTTCTCCGTTTTTCTTTTGTTGAAGGGGTGGGTTTTCTGGAATTTGTGACAACCATCTGCCCAAAATGGAAGGTTCCCAGCCGCTACTATTTCGCCAGAGTTGCTGTTCTAGTACTACATCACGACGTGCTGGAATTGCTTTGAAAAGCCTTAAAACAGAGTGCCGTTCAGAGTATCCAACAGACATGTGGACCAGTTGCCAAGCCACTGAATACATGTGCATCACTGCATACTGGATCTCTTTTTCGGGTGTTAGAGAAAAGATATCTGCAGGTGTTGACGCGGCTGAGATTTTTAATGACACTCGCAAACATGCAACTGTAGCCATGTTTGCTATGGAGAAATCTCATACTGCTGTAAACATTTTGGATGAGTTTAACAGCAAGGTCTTAGAGTGGCTGCGACCAAGAGGGCTTAACATTGGTTTTGTTGCCACGGACAATGGCAGTAATGTAGTTAAGGCCAAGAAAGATGGTGGATATTTCAGGGTCCCCGTGTTTGGCACACTGCATTAACATTGTTGTTCAAGACTTTCTGAAAAATGAAAGCAAAGTCAGCAAGTTACTGACCACCTGCAGAAGAATATGCACACAATTCAACCATTCTTTTAAAGCCCAGAAGCAGCTAAGGGTCATTCAACTTGAGCATAAAATGCCAGTCAAAGCACTTATCCAGGAGGTGTCAACATGTTGGAACTCAACTTATTACAAGCTTGATCATCTGTTTGAGCAGTACATACCACTTAATGCTTATGTCATGAAAAGAACATTAGAGGATCTTACTGTGAAATCCATTACCATTGAGATGGGCCAACGGGACCTCAATAAATGCCTGACAGAGATGCTACTTCCTTTTGAGATCTTCACACGTGAAGTCGTCAGGGAGGACTGTACTATGGGCCAAGCTATCCCATTGTTGTACATGATAGAGCAACAGTAGAAGGAGGTGTCTGAAATGTACAAAAGTGTGGATGACAAAGTCAACGCATATCATTTGATGGACGCCTTAGTTGTTTGCTTATCTGAAAATACAGTGATTCAAAATAACATTGTGTCACACCGACATTACATTACTGCCACAATTTTGGATCCATGGTACAAATTATTTTTGAACGATAATGCAGTAATTCCTTTTCAGAAGTGGATGTTGCCAAGTACAAAACTTTGATAGCTGAGGAAGCCACTGATTTTGAAAACGAACAACTCTCAATTAAAGGCCTGCCACCCCAAGACAGAGCAGGTACTACAGGGCATCCAAAGTCAAGTTCTACTTCAGTGCCTGAGGGCAGTGCGTTTGCCTCCTAGAAGTCACCAACACTACCAATAACATCAACAACAGCACCAACAGGATCATCAGCCACATAAAAAAAGTGGTACCTGAATGGTTTCTACGGAAAGGGTTTGGTAAGTCCATTGCTGATGCAAAGTCAAAAGAGGCCAAGCAAATCGGAGCACCCCTGAAAATTAAGCGGATGGTCCAGGCCTATGTGGATGACACAACAGAGGTCTTCATGGAGCAAAGCCCATCAGTGTATTGGTATGGGAAAAGAAGCCAATGGCCAGTGCTCAGCAGGCTGGCGATAAAGTATATGCTTGCCCTATCGCAAGTGTCTCTTCTGAGCGCGTTTTCAGTGCTGCTGGTGCCATTGTAACTGTGAAAAGGACCAGTCTCTCACCCAAAAGGGTGGAGAGGTTAACCATGATCAAAATGAATCAGCACTTCATACCACCGGAGTACAAAATATGTGAATCACAGCAGGAAGAGGAGAGCAACTTTGAAGACATAAGTAGTGGGTTACATGACCTACTTCTGTCCGAACCACCAGAGTTTGAGGACGAGCTCCTCTTCCCTGACAACTAGGCTTTCAAATTGTTACTTTCTTCCTTCCTTTATTTGTGTGTGTATCTGTCTTCCTGGTTCAAATCAAATCACAACAAATCCATCACCACTGTCTCCTATTTCTATTTCCCTATTGGAGTTACACGTCTGTGCATTTAACTGTCCACTCCACTCCTCAGAGTCCTGCTCCAGTTTCCTGACTTACCCTGAATACATCTCCATCAAGCCAGACATTGGATGGAGATGGAGAATAGTACAATAAATGTTGCCTCTAACAGTCCCTCCATAAGAAGTGAAACGTACACGACTATATCTATCTTCTGTTTTGTTTCCGAGCCGAAACTCATCACTGTCCTAAGGCTACCTCCTCTGTCTGCAGACATCCACAACTCTTCACTGTCAGAACTTGAGCAGGCATCCAAAAGTAAACTCATCACTGTCAGAAGGCTACGCATCTGATCTGACAGCCAAAGAGAAGAGCAAGACAGGTAATGATTAATTAATGATGCCATGCATTGCATTAGATGCTTGCTGACTCTGGGCGAATGTGCATGAAGTCAAACTATACTAGTTAATCTACAAAGTAAAAGTGACTCAAGTGACAGTCAATGTTTCCTTGTTGTTTAATAACCACATTGTACACTTGCTCCTGCAGGTGCAGGCCAATAGCCATTGCAATTTTTCAATATGGAATATGGATGGACTTAATCGGAGTCACTCACTACAGACTGAGTTGTGTTGGACAACACATACACGTACCACACCATGATGATGACCATACTATCTTTGCACGCAGTAAGTCAGTTGCATCCAAGATGATTGATGGAATAACTGCGTTTCATGAACTGGCATAAAAGGTAAACAGTACACAACAATTCAACAAGAACCTCAGCAGACCTAGGCTACATGTCCATTTAGTGGTGGAGTCGAGTGTAGTGGTATGACTAACAGTGGTGCATTGATGTAGTCACTTGATTTAGAAAATGCTAGGTTGCTGTATAGCCTTTTGTCTGGCTCAGTCAAACTTTAAGGTAAATGGAGTTTGGGTCACGGCCCGGCACCGTGTGCCTGTTCTTTGCTGGCTCCTCTCCTCCTATTGTTGTTGTAGCTTAATGCTGTGCAAATAGATTAGACACGATGTATCCAAGCTGCCTCAGTCTGAAAGTATTCTTGCTCAAGAGTTTTGTCTTCTTGCACTCCACCGTACTTGATGCTTTTTTTTATTCATTTATCTTTCAATACCCCTTTTGTTTTTCCATCTACACTTACAGGCCGGCCTCTACCCAGTGCTATTATACTGGGAGCAACAAATCACACTTACCTTACGAATCCGCATCAGGCAGGCAGTGGCACCCAAGAATGATGTGCAGAGTGTCCATGGAAGAGAAGACCAAGATGAATGATGAGATGCAACTCCACAATTGGAATTGGATAATACAGTAACTTTAGTATCATTCATCATTCATCTTTTAAATAATTTGATTCCTTTTTTCTCTTCAATCATTACGACTGTGTGTTGTTGTATTGTTGTTTGTTTGCTAATTGATCCCTAATCTTCTTTGCTAGTTTTACAAGTAAGCCCGGTTCAGCATGTAATTTGGGTCTCTCTGAGGGCATACAGGCAAGGCAAATTTCATATAATACTGCTGCCTGTACTGTCTAATTGTGTAGTAGTAGTTAGTAAGTACTACTCATTAACCATCAAGTTATCTTCATCATGCATGCATTTCCTTTTTCTCCCTTTATAGATTTATTGGATAGTGGATCATGGTTGTCTTCCAAGATTGTGTTTTACTTTTGTTGTGTCCATGCGTACTGTTTTTCTTTGTCAAACCTTTCCCCAAATCCCCCTTCCCATCCTTTCATCAAACTCTAACCCTCTTCCCCCAGGCTGTGTAATTTATATTGAGGTGTGATGTGACTACATTAAATGTACACCAACAATTGAGCACACGCTTGCTGGGGCAGATGGTTGCCCACCCACGCTCAGGCTATGTACAATTCAATTTATTTTCCAAAGGGACCCAAGTAATACATCATAATTAATTGCCACCATTGATTGGATTCATCATCAAATACAACATCCTACCACACAACAGTAAAGTTTACGAATTACGATTGTGCTAAGTCACTCACTCAACACAACTACAGTTTATTAAAACTTCCTAACTTCTTTTACTAGGCTGTCCCCGCCACCATTATGTTTTATTTTACTTAAGCAGCTGCAATATTATTTGGCAGTCTTCTTCTGTACTGTACTTTACTTCATTCTACTACTCCTCCCACAGTCTCTCTCAGGCAAGTGACTGTCTCTTTTGTTTTGTTTGCAAATGCTAGTGCCAGTGTCTTCTACTACCACAACCATGGCATCTTCTCCATTCTCTTGGGAAACCATGCAGCCATTGCTGTGCCGAACTTAATCATCATCAATCACAGGTAAGATAAGTTTGGTGGGAGGTATAATAGACTAGGAGGAGAGACTGATAGTACTAGTAGGACAAATGTATTGCTCAGTGAGGGGTACCGCATCTATCTGTTTGTGTGTAACAAAATTGCCAGATTATTTAAATCCAACACTGGCTGCTGCCCTGCAGCAGCAAGGAAACCATGTGACATAAATAAATTCATAAAACAGTAACACCCCCACAAAACATTAACATCGTATGTGTAAGTATAAATAAATATAATGTATTACCCAAACAAAAATAAACTATCCCGCACCTGACCCACCCCTCTCCCTAACCCCAACCAATGTCCAAAACGAAAAAGTCCAAACAATGTCCATAATAAACCCCAACACCCAATTCCCACCCACCAACAAAAGTAATAAAAAAGGGGCAATGCAACGGGGTCCTTCTAGATTTGGCGAGCTTTAAGGTGTTTGTCCACCATGATCTTAACTCGCTCCTCTAGCTGCTCCTCTAGCTGTGCCACCCGGAGGAGAATTTTGTGTTGAATTCCCTGCAGTTGCACTTGCATCCAGGGTGGGGGGTAGCAGTGCTTGCAAATGTGCGGTGGTGAGCGGCTGCTTGACTGCACTGCCATACCACTGGAGGCGGGGCCTGGCTGGGGCCCGGGGCATTGGAGGAGGCTACAGCTGCTGCCCCCTCCGCCTCTTCCTCCTCCTCCGCCTGAGCCACCAGCTGACGGTACTCTTGGCAGATGGCCTCCAGTTTCCGGTGCCGGGCCCTGGCTGCCAACTCCTTCCACAATGGTTTTTCATGGGAAGGAGGATCTATATCAAGAAAGAAAATGAATTGTAACCAATACTCTTAGCAAAACAGTAACACAAAATTAATTCACCACGTAGTGGCACAGTAGCACTAGCAAGAGCAGTACATAACATTTTTGGTAAGTATCTATCCTCCCACTTCCAGAGCCTCTAACATTTGTTGGAGTTTTTCAGGCATTATACTAGCACTAGTATGGACTCCAGTACACAGAACACCAGTCTTTTTCTTATCTCTAGTTTAGCTAAATTACATAACCTTGTTGTAGCCGGCATGTCAGCTCAGTCAGCTAAGCTTGCACCCAAGACAAACATACGAGTCATGACGCAGACTCCCGTTACTTTTATTTACTACTGACTGCAGACGGGGAAGCTCGTATTTTTCTATTACAGGGGCACTGGCCATACTCTCCCTGTTACATGAAGGGCAATTGTTCAATTTCACTTTCACTCTGCCCTTGCTACTCCAAAAAGGCAGATTAATATTATATATCTGATCCAATTATCATTGCTTATATATAGAACAATGACATAAGGTCAGTACAGTAGCGGTCAGTGGTGGGAGTGCTCGCTGGTGGTGACGTGGGGAGGGGAGGGGCAGGTTGGGGGGTAGTGAACCATGGATGTGGACAATTACTGGTAAGTAAACATATAAATAAATAAAACAAACTTTGTTGCGAGCACTGCATCATAATCCTTAGTTTACTACCCCCCCACCCTGCCCCTCCCCTTCCCCACATCACTCCCCGCCAACACTCCCACCACCGACCGCTACTGCATAAGGTACTTTGTTCATTGATTGTGTAACCAACAGATAGGCCACCCTTTGCAGCCTGGCTGACACAATCGAAAATAAATTAACCTAGGCAGGAAGTGGTCCTCGGAGTCAGAGGAAGGCGCTTGATAATATATATATGATGTGCTTGCAAACTACTGAGTCAACTGAATTCTGAAAATACTACTTATATATTCCCCGCCGCTTTGCTACTCTGGTGCAGTTTCTTTTACATTCTCTTCAAAGTAAGACTTGGCATCCAGTGACAGTCTCCATCTATGCTGTCTATGATGACTACATCCAGGCATCCATCCATTAAAGTAAATGTCTATCATTCTTTTTAATATATCTCTTAACAAACCTTAGTTGGTTTCACTAACAACCACCCATGCGTCCGCTCATTCCTTGCTTGCCTTGGCTTTGAGTTTCAGCCATAAACCTGGCTGATGATTCTTCTTGCTCTCTAGTATCCACCCATACTGTGTCGCCCACCCAGGAAGGAATCTTCTTTCACCTTCCACCCATCCTTCAACAACCCATGCATCTGATCTGATTCCTGTCAGCCACCTATCCATGCTTCCAACATATCCTTCTCTGCTAGTCATTTCACATCTCGCCCGTCCTTCCTCCTTCAACCTGTCGTCCCCTTTTTGTTCAACACATCCATCAAGGTCATCTGATCTGACTTTTAGTCTTCTCCATAAAACTTCCACACCGCTGAGTTGGAGTCAGATAGAAGAGGCCATTGGTTACTCAACTCACGCTGGTAATGCTATTGCTAATGCTAAGTAAATGGTGTCTTCTTCAACCGTTGTATAATGTTTACTACAACTTCATAGTTAATAAATCTCACAGTACAGTGAGTTAAGTGAACACCCTTCCAGCTAGTAGTAATGCCAATAAGTGATGAATATAACTTACCGCCGCCCGCCACTGCTGCTGGCTCCCCCCTGTAGCTCATGCAGGTGCCGCATCTCCTTCCCCCTCCGGAATTGCAGCATCGCCATCGCCGCTGGCCCCACTGGCACTGGTGGTTGGTACTGGTAGTGCGCCTAGAAAACAAATTACACATTTTTAGATGCTTGTACACCTCCCTCTATTTTATTCGTTTTTCACTAGGAAGATTGAAAAAAACAGTTAATAGTACAACATCAACATGTACAACATACATCATCAGTAGTCCAAATCCGGTACTAGAGTAGAGTCAGTAGACAGACATTAGTAGTGTTATGGTCCCTAGGGTCATCTCTAGTCCTACTCTACTCTTTGGAAAGTTAGCCTGAGCCATGTAACCATTTCAGATTCATGTCCACTCTTTTGTGCATGTTACCTCGCAGCTTGTAGTGCAGTAAGACACCTTTGACGCCACATGAGTGTTGCGTACAAGTGAAGAGATCGAAAAAGAAGACACTTTTTTAATGGAGTTCGGTAAGTCCGTATTGCTTAGCCATAACATGTTACACTTTTTGGCATGACTGTAAAATGCTTGCATAATTGCATTATACTGTCTAACGTGTACCATTTTTCTCATAATAGGCGGAAGATTCCCTTCTACAAACCAGAGATTTGCAGGGCTTATGATGCATGTAACCCGTATTTCTACGTTCTATGGTGAGGGGTCTCCCATAATTCACACAGATCTTTTGTCTTCTATCATGCACTCGTAACAAATGTTTACTGTTTTAATCTTATGCATTTTGCTGTTGGAACTGGATGTAGTAATTTCATAGAACAATGCACAGAGCTTATTATTTGAAAATAAATAAACCTTTTGAACTTACACATAGACTCTGTGGTATTTGGTGTGGTGGGGTAGACTTACATGAGTGAGTGAGTGAGCGAAAGGGTGTTATGTTTTGGGTTGTGTAATCAATGGGTATCTTCGTGTGGGACTTCGGGACCTAATGAGACACTATAGCTAGTCAGTCAGGGGATTGTGGGTTCTGACTGAGGTGTGAGTAAGGTCCAACCTCCCAACACCAACATCCTATTTTCTTATGCAGCATAGTTCTGTATTTGGCTGTGCAGAATCCCCACAACAGTAGTAGTATGTAGTGTACTATCCTAACAAAAATACTAGTCAAATATCTGGTTGGGCATTTTGTTGGTGGAAATTGTCCAAGCCTCAAGAAGACAACCCAAAGGACAGGACCCAGTGGCTAGAGCTATTGGTCAACCTGAGTTTTATTCAAAAGAAAACCGTAAATAAAGAGTGGCCAACTGGGCAAACTTAGCTACAGACAGACTAGTAGTACAGAGAGTCATAGCAAAGGCAGTTAGAAGGAACCTAGAGGCAGGGATAACCAGAAATTGGAAACAGATAGTCAAGGTCAAAGAAGCTTTAGTAAAAAATAGAATTAGGAAGTGGAACCATAATTAATAGTTCAGAAAAAATCAGGCGCAGTAAAAGTTAGGGAAGTATAATTGTTAATATTAACCACTGGAGGACTTACTGGGGCCAGCAGCAAGGTCCTTTGTAGATGAGCGGTCCTCTGGTGGTTTTCCGCCGACTCGGACCCCGTCTTCTTGCCCCTGGGTGGTGCTGATCATGTAAGATATAATAAAGAAAGAGAAAAACATTAATGAGTGCTGTGAAACAAATAAATCATTTAAAAAAACGCTCAAAAAACATTTTAGGAAACAACAAATGCAATAAAATTGACCTATCTAATCAGATCGACTACTGGCTTGCAGGATTCATGGACCGTCTATTTATTTATGAACACTAATCCAATGTTCCATAATATTTCTGATTCCAGAATACTAACAAAGCCTAAGTACCACCTGACCTAGACCACCTATTCCAGATGGGCCAATTGTTCAGTAAGTCTGCATTTCCATTTTATTTGCCTTCAAAAATGCATAAATGAGATTTAGGACACATGCATAAATTTGTGCATACACCAAATTGTTGGTTGGTTGCGTCTGATGTTGTTCTGCTACTGACTGACACTGCTAAACCTTTCCACTCACTAAACAAACTATAAAAGGTTCTACCGAGGACTGGGGTAAACAGTGACAGAGGAGGCATCATGCAGACCGTAAAAAAATTATGAACTAATACTAACTAAACCTAGTATCCATCCACCACTATATCACAGGAGGACAATGGAAGGACTAGAGTCTCTCTAGCAATAGCATTACCTAACTTCAGTTCTCTAAAGTAAACTCTTTCATTAATCAGCCCAAGCTAGCACAAAGTGCAAACAAGTAGGAGTAGCGCCAAGCACCTGTGTCCTACAATCACAGAAGATTTTGAAACGTAATTTACCTGCAATGTAAATATAACTAGCAGTAATCTTGTTATTCATCAAAAAATTATACACAATACTTATACTACTATATATTAGGTACTCACCAAGCCCCACGACCTCAACACCTAGCAGGTCCAACATGTCCTGCTCCCGGTCTAGGATGTCGGACCTCCGGTGGGCCAGCTGGTTATGAGTGCGCTGGACAACTGAGCAGCGAAACACTGCCCAGCGCACCGTTGCCCATCGATGGTGATGCTCCTGGGTAGGGTACCCGGAGCCTGGCCTGCTGCCTGCTGCCAAGGTCAAGGGGAGGGGGCACTGGATAAAGAAAACAAGGGCGGCCACTTCTGCCTCACCAAAAAGCTGGCGGGCCTGCACCCCTGCAGGGCGCATTCTGACGCAAGGCAGGCAGAATTTGGGCGCAGGCGCCTTGCCGTTGGAGCCGCCGCTAGTGCTGCTGCTACCCTTAGCCATGGTTCTGTGGTGTGTAGGAGGCAGAAAAGAAAAGTTAGAAGGAAAAAATAAAGTTAGGGGAAGAAGTAGGAGTTTAAAGAAAGAAGTAATATTAAACAGTAGAAAAGTAAAAAAACACAGTAAAAGTAGAAATAAAATGCAAAATATAAACTTAGGGACAAATAGAGATAGATAATAAAAAATATAAGCAAGAAAAACAGTGTAAATTACTAAGGATTGCAAGGATTGAGGGAGGATAGAAAACTAGGCCTAGAACCATAGCATAGAGTGAAAAACTAGATGGCCGCTCCCATCGCGACCGCATGAGTAAGTTTGCGTGATATTTCCCCGCAAGCAGGCACTAATCATTGCAAACAAGTAAATTGCGATCCCGAACATGACATGCGCATCGCAAACACACTATACGCGACCCGGAACAGGAAATAAGGCATAGCGAGCAGGCGGGACAATTGAAAAACAAGATGGCCACGCCCATAGGCGACTGCATGGGTAAGTTCGCGAGACACTATCCCCCCCAGGACGCAAACAGCACCCCGAACATGCACAACATGCTTCTGATAAAGAAAAACGCATTGTGAATGGGCACGACAAACAACTATGCATGCTCGTGAAGCTACGCGTAGCTCGCGTAGTGCAATAACATCTTCGTGTAGCTTCGCGTAGCACAACTATGCGAATTACAGAGCTACCAGTCATACCATGGGAGAAGTACTAGGAAAGCAGGATGAAGAAATTTCGCTGGGGTCCATTGATCAATGTATTTTAGACCATAGGTTCGAGACTCGAACAGAGATTTTAAAAACGCACACTGCCTGTCGGAAACTATAGAATAATGTTCGGAGGATTTCTAAAGCCTGCAATGAGTTTATGGATAGAATCAATGAAGCAGAGTTGCAGATTTTGAGGCATGAGGATGAAATGGGGGCCCAAAAGGAGACTACAGAAGCTATCTGTTTACATAAGGAAGATATGCAACTAAAGTTTGTCGATTTTGAGAACCGAATATGGCGTAATAATTTGAGAAAATTAGGGATCCCCAAAGGAATTGAGGGCCAGGATGTCAAAAATATGTGATGGAACTTTTCTCAGAGGCCTTCCCTGAACTTTCGATGTGGAACTGGGCTAGTGAAGTACAAAGGGCACATAGGTTTCCATTAGACAACAGAAAGCCAAAGCAAGACAGACTGCCCTTAGGCCAAGGGCGATCTTGATTTGTTTGAATAACTTCCTTGCACGCCAGGCTGTATATGATCTTGCATGGCCCGATAGGAAGAGGGCAGGGAAGAGCACACAATTTTTGGCAGGCCTGATTTTTGCCACCACACAGTGGAAAGTAGGTGGCAATTATGCCAATTAATTTCTCCAATCTAAGGCAGGGGGGCAAGCCTTTCTGTTGAATCTGGCCACATTGAAAATAATATGTAAGGGGCAAACACGGTTCTTCATATCAGAGGGACAAGTTAAGGAATACCTTGTGTCTATTTAAGTTTAAATGTTAGTAGGGGTCCTATCGGTTAGACCAGCCTGATTTCCTTATGTTGGTTTTATAACTGCAATGACGATGGATGGGCCAGCTAAATCATGGTGTTTTGGTGCACTACGAGGGTATTTCTTCCTATGTCTTCTTCTGAGGGAGATATAAAAAGAATATCTAGTTGAAGGATTGACCAGGGATAGCCGGATTTGGTATGTTTTCAATAATGTATTAATTTCTCTGTTGTTGTTGATCTTCTGGATGAAGAAGATAAGAATTTTTGTTTAAGAGGGGGGGTCACACTGGGTAGAAAGCCAGCTCCCCATCGCAAGCGTCATTGGCCCAATTGCCCGAATATTGGGGAGGGAATATGGTGGGTGGGGTTGAGGGGTGGCTCAGGGTTTGGGGTATTTGGGGTGTGGGTTCTATGATAGAGGGGTAGGTTGGGGGAGAGGGGAGGAGGGGTTTAAAAATTCAATCCAGAACAAGGGTAATATGGCTATCATGACTATTATAGATTTTTCAGAAGAAATCACATCTGGGTGGTTAGATAGTTTGGTAAGATATGGTGGGTAAAACGACATGTAGGCTATGTATCAGTTTGTTCAATGTTTGTGGTCTGAATAATATTAATAAAAGGCAACGGGTAATGGCTGACTTATGATTAATGAAACCTGACATCTTGTGTTTACAGGAGACACATATACCCAGGGGCAAACATATGGTGTTAAAAGAGCTTGGATTTACATTGATTGTGGCATCCCGACAGACCACTACAAATAGGGGTGTGGCTAATTTGTCCCGACAAGGAATCTGTGGGACTGGGAGGAAATTGGCAGACAATGTTGTTAGGTGGGCTATCACTGAATGTTTAGTAGAGGGCACCATGGTGGTAATATACACTGTATATGGATCAAATTTTGATGAAGCAGCAATATTAGAAGGGTTAAATGTTGAGTTGACCTTGTGAGATACCCCGTTGATTCTATGTGTGGATTTTAAGATTCATATGGAAGGTCAGGAGTGGGAGTCAAACAATAATAAATATGGGGGCGGAAACCCAGGGTGTTCAAAGCATTACTACAGCTTATAGGTGATCATGGATTGGTAGACGTGTGGTCAACCTTAAATTATCCGGACCCTGGGTAAACTTTCTATTCATATCCTCACCATGAATTAATTCGGCTTGATTAAGTCTTTATGTCTAAGCTACTTATCGTGGGGGGAAAATGCAGGTGAGGCCTAGGATCACAGCGGACCATTATCCACTGTTATTGGATGTTTATATTATCAGTCTAAAGAAGCTGGGTAGGGCCTTTACCTTCAATAGGAAACTCCTATTGGATAGCCTGTTTGTTGACCACATGAAACCTGAAATTGTGTAACCCAGGTTTTCATGTGATCAACAAACAGTTGACCCTACCCAGTTCTAGTGCTTGGACTGAAGGGTACTCGTACAGTTATTTTACCACCTCTACCTGGTCGCAAACACAGCAGATATATTTCAGTGGACAATTTGAAGCTACACTATGTGGCCAATTCTGAATAGTGTCACACCTTTATCTTCTACTCTGGATGTTGAGTATATATATCATCCTGAGGAGTCTGTGAGTGAGGTGCCGAACAGTCCTATAGAACATCAAGCAGACCTGACGCTTCCACTTCTGCTTACTCAACCTTTGAGTGGCTACTATGGAGATCAGGCATTCTCTTTTCTGGCTCCTCCTCCTCATCATCCACTTTGGCAGATGCACCAACTATTTAAAGTATTTTTTTTCTTGGTTCAAAAATACTTAGTTGGTCCCTCCATCGACCTACATTTGGTTGGTGCTTATCCTGATTTTCCTCTTCATGTCAATTGGATTTGTGACAGTGTTCTCTTTGCTCATCATTGGCCATTACTTGCCAGAACGCCATGCTGTTAACTTGGTCGATGGCATTTTGGCCCCTCACACATCGTCTCATATCATGAAAAGTGATCAGTCTCATGTTAACATTTCAGCATACCCGGTTGCAGATGGCATAGTTTGGGACGAAGTAGCCTACGATATCCATGGCCCGACAGAGGTACTTAGGGTATCATACGTGTTTCGCGTCTCTTTAGGAGATGTGGTGACACAGGACATACATTCTGTTGATTGGGATGTGCAAGCAGTACATGCATTGTTTTCAGATTTAAAATATTATGCTGCTTTTGATGCTGAAGATTTGTATTTAAATTCTGCCAATTATGGGGATTTATTTTGTTATCAACAGTATTGGCATAATTTTTCACACAAAAAAAACACGATAAGACCTGTTTTTAATCATACACAATGGGAGTATTGTCCTACTCCCATAGAAGCTAGGGGCATATTACCAAGGGGCATATCGCCACTTTAAAGCGGCGATAATTTAATCGCCCTATTACCTAGCTGTCGCTAACACCAGTTAGCGACAGCTAGTAGGAGATAGCGAGCTTCTGGGGGCCCACTTTGCATGTCAGCGATATATATCGCTAATGACATGCAAAGTGGGCGTGCCAAGATGTTAGCGACTGGAAACAGTCGCTAACATCGCTAACTCCTATTACCAACTTTTGGTAATAATCGCGCTAAGCGCGATTATCTCCAAAAACTAACGCCTGCCCAGAGCAGTTCTTAGCCATGTTATCCAATGGTAGGTGGATAACATGGCTAAGAGCATTTGCTCGGTAATGCATGAATATCGCTGACTTTTCAGTGATATTCATGCATTTCGGCCGATTTTTATCGCTTAGGAGATAAACCTTGATAATAGCAAGGCTCCTAAGCGATAAAAATAGGCGAAGCACGGCGATATAAATATAGCCGCTAACCAAACTTAGCGATATTTTTCGCTGAAGCTTGGTAATATGCCCCTTAGTTCTGTTCTAAAACTCTTAGGGATAAGTTCACTTATTTTACAGAATATGGCATATCTAATTCGGAATCCTATTACTTTAAACTTCGATCAGCTTCACAATCCAAATTTATGTTTACCCACACAAAATGTATTTACGCCAACTTGTTTAGAAATAAATTGGCTACGCAGGGTTATGATCATTGGAAAGAGACTGTTGATTTAAAATCAATCTGGGCTTTAAATCAAGCCTGCCTAATCCCATCTCAAATTTTGTTTTTAAATGATACAGTGTACCAAACAACTTGTTTTGTCCTAGCAACTGTCAAAAATGTAAATACTCCATCCATTCCGTCTTTAGTGGAATATGATGATTGGCGCACTCACACAAATTATACCATTGAGGAATTGCAAGCTCTGTTTCAAAATGACACTTTCAATGTCTCTGAAGTTGATTCTTCCATGTGGTTGATATGGCAAACTAATACAAACGCATGTCAAATGCGTTTCTATAATGTCACCCTAGGTTTCATTCAGACTAGACCTGATCCTCTCTATAATTACACATTTGGTCACCACATATTCGGTGGGTAAGTTACACCAACAGTGGTTGGAACATTCCACGCTGACATCAGTGAAACAACATCTTTCTCTGATGTTGCATGACATCAATCTGGCTGATTTCATCTAAGGGCCTAGGAATTCTAGAGCCAAACGCCATATTTATGCTGCATATAATGAAATCTGGAAGCTTTCGCAGATTGAAGCTGCCTTTCGTCTGCGTCAAATTGATCAAGCCAATTTAGAAAAGGTCCTTGTCGTAGTAGATAACAGCATTAACACACTTTCCTCTCGCTTTTATACGTTAGACAATATTATTTCATCTGTTATTGATATTGTTCAAAGTGATGTTTCTGTGTTATATCATGGTCAAAATCAGTTAACATCTGTTATACAATTTGCTTGGACATTGCAAACTCTTAAAATGGGAAAGGTACCTTGGGATTATTTGAATGCCACAGCTTTGTTTTTGCCATTTATTCTGACTGATAACGATTTATGTCCATGAAAGATGCTACATATACACTATTGCATATTGAACAATTAGAGCCCTTACCGTTCTCGGTAGCGGAAACGGACTCTGCTCTTTGGTTAATTCATGGGGTTATCTCTCTCCCTTTTTCGCTATTTCAATTTACATCATGCATGCAACATTTTCCGATTGGATGTTCGAACCACTGGGTAGTGCATTTCTACATGCTTTGTGGTCCCTACATAAGTTACGTTAAATTGCACGGCGCGTGTAATATGTCAACGCCCAATCTTGCTTGTTTTTTTAAAGGGACCCCGGTTCCGTCAATAATTCCAGCTTTTTCATTGCTTAAAAATGGCAGTTATCTTATTTGGAACAACCAAGACTGCTGTGGTTTACGGGCAGGAGTCCCGTACTTAATAACAGTTTCCCAGCGCGTAACTTGTTGTGGCAATGTTCTTTTTCCACCTCCACATCGGAGACTAGATAGATCAAGTTGGCCTTCCATTCCAACTTTGAAAACAGATTTCAACAAGTTGAGCAGGCTCAACGCACTTTTAATCCAACAAGAGGTGTCTCTCACTTCAGCCTGAGGCACCTTCGAGTTACAGGTGGCTAGGACTTCTAGTGAGATAGAGTCCCTTTTGAACACTAACCTCCCACAGCATTTTGGGAAGCATATACACCAAATATTTAATGCGTCTGACCCGAAAGGCCTTGCACATTTTTTTAAATGTGTGGGATTTGGCCTTGTGACCTCTTATCAGACAATATTTGGAGTAATACCTGCTTTTATTCATTCTATTTTTTCCAGCATCTTTGGAGGCTTTCCCTTAGTACTGGAGTTAGGTGCTGGAATCCTGCTTCTCTCATTCCTACTGCGTAATGGCTGCTCATCTTGTGGTACTGCACAGACCAAGCCAATTGCAGCTGCACCTTGATCACATTCAACACTTTTTCGGATGCTTGCCTTTAGCAACGCTTGGCGTCAGTTATGGACCAACTTTTCGGTTTGCCTATTTTACTTGCGTGCAACCAGTGTTTTACAGTCAGCAATGCCCCTTCTATTGGGCAATGGAGATATGCCTTTCCAATACGTCATGTCTACTCCCGGATTTTATCCAGTTGATGGGCCCCTTAGAGGCTCATCACCGGGCTTCTTCTGGGGATGGCCGTATGGCATGTGGGGCTGCACTTGGAGTATTGGCTGAATGGGATGTCTGTGCGGCTGCACAGAACGTCCTGCAACAAAGATTCATCGAATATCACGCAAGTTGCCCACTCATGCTTTTAGAAGCCTATGATTATGAGGAGCACGTTTGTTCCTTTGACTTACTTAATTGGATGGCATCCCTTTTTTCTACCAACGATAGGGATGATCTGTTGGAGGGAATTGCATTCCTTGGTTCACACACCCTAATGGACTTTCCACCTCCTTAATAGGACCTCCTTCATAATAACTTTATTACTCCAGAAGCAACTCTATTTCATTACGAACTACTGACAATATTGAATACAATTTTTTTGTTGAAATTTCTATTTTTTCCAATTTGTTTTTTCCCAATAGCTTCGACCTTTGCTTGACTTTTGAACTCCGTTTTGGTCCTTTGTCTATGTCTTGTGACCTTACCAAGGGGAAGGTGATATATGGGCTGTAGGAAGGTGGCTACCTGACTATGGTTACCCCAGATTTTTTGCCTGTGTTTAGCTGGTTTTTTGACTTAGTTGACCTGGTTCCCTGCTAATCAGGGCCCCAGGCCATCTGCTCTCTCTGTAAAATGGATTCCATGTACCCTAGGTACATACCACAATTGGAAATGGACTCCTTGTCAGCCCCTGTATAATGCACTATAGGTGCCCAGGGCATAGGGGCCACCAAGGCCTACCAGGGGCTGCAGCATATCTTTTGCCACCCCTGGCTGGTTCTTAAATTGACACAACTGGCTGATCACTCAGCTGGGGTAAGGTGGTGTAATCACCCCTTACTTAGATATAGTATACCTATATCTAAACCTATATCTGGACACATATAAACCTGTGAGCCACTCCTATGGAAGGCCTCATCAATCCTGGAGGCAGAGTGCGTGGTTTAATGTGTGATGGAGCTCTAGCATGAGCTGAGCCTGTCTGCAGCTGTCGGGAACAACTCCCTAAGCTGTTTCAGGATAATGCCATACCATATACTCTTAAGTGCCTTATAATCCTCGCGGTTATATAGCAACTCTGGTTTGGCTTTATCAAAACATGTCGTGTAAGGTGTCATACGATTTGGAATACTATCCCCTTGCCAGTTCTGGCGACGGGGATAGCATGCCACCCCTCTAGAGGGGTAAGACATGTTACTTTACTTTAATGCGGTTAATTTCTAAAAGGGCCTTAGATCCACAAAATGGATGCCTCTGCCACAGACAAGAGTCTGGACCCCTGCAGCTGACCGAAACTCAGCCAAATGGGGCCTGGACAAAGGGTTTCCTGTTGCAGGGAGGTGTTACACCCCCTCAGACAGGAGATAGTGGATTGTAGCGGGGAGGTTTGAAAGAAACCAGACACTGCATGGGGAGCACAAGGCTGCCCCTTGCATAATCCGGCCAAACCGGTTCTGGGGCACTCCAGCCCTCGTGCCAGGGCGGCCTGGATCAAAGGAAGGGGGTGTATCCACCCACTTCCTGGGTCCCACCCATAGGAGGGGACCTAGCAGGTAATCCAGCCCCCAAATTTAGTATAAGACTGGGAGCAGTGCCAATGCACTTTAGATCATCCTGAAATCACCTTTAAACTAAGAAGACGACTGGACTTCGACATTCTGATGAACAGAAGACTGAAGAGCATCTCCCTTGTGGCCTAGGAGGGGCCACCCTGTGAACACAGGCACCACCCAGCACCTCGACATCTGCTTTGCCGCCGCCTCCCGCCGGAGCCCGAGTGCAGAGCCTGACAAGACCCAGCTTCCCAGACTTCTCCCAGCCCGATCCACAGTCCCTGAAAAGACGGGACCCGTGGAGGCACCGAGAGACGTGGGAGCGGACATCTTGAAAGACCCCCGAGACGCTGACTGCGCAGCACCCGAGGCACCCTTGACTCTGTGCTTTGGGGTTTGAGAAGCCCCACAATCGAGCAGCATTTGCACCAAAGATCAGCCCTCCAGCATCTCCACGATCTGCGTGGGGCCCTTTTGCTTTGTGCCACTCGACTCGCCATCCCGGCCGCTTGTCATGTGGTCAGCGGCCATCTTGGCGACGAAACCTACGATTTACACTGTGGGTCTGGTTGCTCCAAACCTGCCCTCGCTCCTGTAGAAAGGAGTACCCGCTCTGACCTTGCTGGTCCGAGTAATAAGCCTTTTTCACTTTCCCCGTGGCTTGCATTAGCCAAGGCTTGTTTGCTTCAATCGAGTTGCCAACACCGCCATCAGCTAGAGCCTTTGAGGGACAGCTCGTGATCGACTCCTGGACGTCCTTGACCTCTTCGTGTCCACGTGGCTGCAGAGAGAAGCAACACCTCATCACCTGTTTGCACCCGACTTTGCCTGGTTCCAATCTGGTTCCACGGTGGTCACTGGTCAGTGACTTTGAACACTGTCCCCTCTGCTTTCAGGTCTTCACCACTTCAGATCCACCCTTGGATCCACCGGACACTTCTCCTTCACATCGCCTGCAGCATCTTCAGCTTCAAGCGCCAAGAACCTGCGTGTCAAAACCCGACGCCACTTCGACCCTGTGCACCCGCTTCCTGTGGGTGAGGTAACTTTGCTCCGCCGGTGTTCCCACACTGGTACACATCTCTAGGGTCTGTGTCTTAAGTTTTGTTCCTCTAGGTTCAGCGGAAGTGTCCTTAAACTTTAACTTTGCAACTTTTACGCACCATTGGTTAACATTGGTGCATGCGTGCGCTTTCCGCACTGCTCCCGAATCCCGTGGGCCTCTCCCGACTTCAGCACTGCTTGTCCTGACTGCTCCCAGCGATTCCCTAGGCCCTAGGCCTAACCACTGTTCGATTGGTATCTCTTATACCACTTGTTTAGTATATGGTTTGAGTGGCCACCCGCCCTCATCCATAATTGTGCAACTTGTATGTTTAAACTGTGCTTTTGATTTAACGCTTGTGCCCCTTTATTCATAAAGAATACTGGGGATTGTTTTTAGTAATAAACACATATATTTTTATAATATATACTTGTGTGGTGTCCTTTCATTTGATATTACAGGATTGTATGTGGTAAAACAGCTCGCTTAACACGACCTCTTAAGTTAAGCCTTTAGGCTGCTTAGTCCATGCTACCCCTAGGATAGCTTGTCTAACAAGGTTGACTTACAACCTGACACCATAAGGGATTGTTTGGTCTGATAATAGGTGGTTCCAGAATTGGAAACATCACCTATCAGGCCAACTTCTCACATTGGTGAGCAGCGGTGCGGATTTGAGCTTGCTGTTGTTTTACCATTGCAATCTTTTATCAAATTGAAAGATCACATCAAGTACCTCTAGGTACATATAAATCAAAAGCTTAGCATATTAAGTTCTACTAAACTTAGTAGTTGTAGATTAAAGGGATTAGCACACCCTGACTAAAACTCACTAGCAAGGTACAGTAGGAAAACACTTAGTGTAGGTAAGTGCACCACTTACACCTCACTAGCAGTCATGTCTGACACAGGAAAAGCCTCAGGGTCTGCTCCTGTGACAGTTGACCTTACCAAGGCAACTTCCAGCTATGACAAACTAACCCGAAAGGACTTGATTGCCTTGTGCATATCAAGAGGGTTAAAAAGGGGCAGAAGTCCCACATGTCCTATCCTGATAGCCATTCTAGAGCAGGATGACTTAGAGAAGGGAAATGAACCTCCCTTAGAATCAGGAGAAGGAGTGAACCCCCCTGTAACTGATACCACTCCAGAGGAGGAAGAAGAAGGGGAAGAAGAGGAGGAGGACTCAGATGTAGAGGACCCAGAGAATCAGGATCAGAGGGGTAGCCAGGTCCAAGTTGCCAGGCTTAACCAGGCCAACTTAGACCTACTGGGAAATGGAGAGGGCCAGCACCTCCCCAGATCCAATCATGTCATTCTCCCAGGCAACAGAAGAGTGAGATCTCCCTCAGGGGACTCTCATATTTCTAGTGCCTCTAGAGAATCTCAGAGAGGCATGACTGCCTCTCAGAAGACTGAGCATAGGGCCAGAATGAGGGCTGTCAAACTCCAAATAGAGAGGGAGGAGGTAGCCCTGGCTCAAGCTAAACTTACCTTGGCTCAAGCTAGACTTACCTTGGCAAGAGAGCAAAAATTGTGTGGCTTAGATGCCACTGGTGGCAGCAATATTCCTAAAGAGAAACCCAGGTCCTATGATAGTAGAAACCTGACAAAGATTGTGCCCCCCTACAAGGAAGGGGATGACATCCACAAGTGGATAACTGCTCTTGAGAGAGCCTGCATGGTACAGCAGGTTCCTGAGGAACAGTGGGCAGCAATCTTATGGTACTCCTTTTCAGAGAAAGGGAGAGATAAGCTCCTCACTGTTAGACATGAGGATGCAAACAATTACAAAGTCCTGAAGAGTGTCCTAATAGATGGGTTTGGCTTAACCACTGAACAGTACAGGTTGAAGTTCAGAGACACCCAGAAGACACAGACTCAGGACTGGACTGATTTTGTTGATTGTGCAACTAAGGCTCTGGAGGGTTGGCTACATGGCAGCAAAGTACATGACTTTACAGGATTGTATAATTTGATTATGAGGGAGCAGATCCTAAGTAATTGTCAGAACCAGCTCTTACACCAGCACCTGGTGGACTCTGATCTGACCTCTCCCCAAGAATTGGGAAAGAAGGCAGACAAGTGGGTCAGAACCAGGATTAGGCCTAAGAATCAGGACAGTAACCAGAAGAAGGAGTCTACCAAGCCTCAAGATAAGGGTGGGGATATAAATAAAGAAAAGACTTCCCCAGGGCCCCAAAACTCCAAGAATGGGGGTGGGTCCCAAGACACTTCTTCAACAGAGAAAAAGCCTTATTGTTATGCCTGTAAACAGGTTGGGCATTACAAAACAGACAACTGTTGTCCCAAGAATAACAATAAAGAGAATATACCTCCAAAGCCAGCTCCAACACCTCCTGTTACTGTCAGCAGTAATCCCCCAGGAAGTGGGAGCACACCCAGGAATCTGGGTGGGTTTACTTTTGGAGCACAGGAGGACCCTGGCCTATCCAGGTCCCCCTCCCCAAATGATCTTGTTTATGAGACTGGCAGGGGGTTTGCCAACTTCTCTGATTGCCCAAATACTTTGAGCAAATATAGACAAGAACCCATCATCAATGGTTTGAAAGTTGAAGCTTTTAGAGACACAGGGGCTAGCATCACCATGGTGGCTGACTGTATAGTCCCCTCTAAGCAACTTTTACCTGGTGCCACATACCAGGTAACAAACATTGATGGCATCAAAACAAATCATCCCATGGCAGTAGTAAGTCTCAGCTGGGGAGGTGTCATTGGCCCAAAGAGAGTGGCAGTGTCATCAAACTTGCCTGTGGACTGTCTGCTTGGTAATGATTTGGAAATCTCAGCCTGGGCTGAGGTTGAACAGGAAATCCATTCTAGAATGGTAAATTCCAATGGAAAGGTTAGTGGGGCTGTAATGGCTACAGCCCCAATTCAAGATGTCCTTCCTGAAAAGGTTGGTAGGGCTGAGAAACTCTCTGCCCCATCTTTAGCAAAAGCTCTTCCTGAACAGAATAGCAAAGCTGTTATGATAACAGCAGAAACCCAAACTGAGTCTCCTCCTGAAAAGGTTGGTGGGGCTGTGAGGGCCACAGCCCAAACTCAAACTGATATGTGTGTTGTGAAACCTGAAATGATGGATAACTCCACACAAACTGAGAGCATGGAGGAGGAAGAGGAATCTCCCCCTCACCAGACTTTAGGACAGGATCAGCCTCCTCAGGGAACTGATCTTACCCCTGATGAAGGAACTGCCCCAGAGGTGGTTGGGCCTAGCCTGACAGAACCTCTGATGTCAGTGGACCCTTCTCAGGTGGGACCCAGTCTGGAGCAGGTAACCTGCCCCTCTCTACCTTGCCTTAGCCAGCCCAGGGCTGCAGAGGACAAGAAGGACAGTGAGACCCAGAGGACCCCCTGTCAAATAAAGCACCCCCATCAACAGATTAGGGGCACCAAAACTAGTAGCCCTAGTGAGGTGAAAACTTTAAAAACTCCTGAGGGAGCCCCCTTAAAAACAGTTAGGGACCTCCCACAGATGGATTCGGTTGGGCACAGCCAAACCTGGGACCCAAAGGGCCCAAACCTGAACTGTCCCTCCAGCAAGCCAAACAGAGGGACCCAGCCTCCAGCTTTAGGTAGCCAGAGGTTGACCCTGAGAGCACAGTGCACCTCAGTTGAAGAAAGAAAGGCACACATGGTGGAAGATAATTGGAGGAAGCTAAGCCCTAAATTAGTAGAGCCTCACTTCAATACTCCATATCCAAACCAGCCTTTAACTTTGCATAAACACACCCAAGGTAGTGATTCCCTATGGTGGAGACCCTCTAATACCCCAAGGGTGAGGGACTGCTTAGTGGACCATGAGACAGGGGGTACCCATGCTAGTGCAGGTACTTCCTTATATGGCCACTCAGGCAATATAGGCTTACCTGGCCGAGGATAGCCTTATCTCCTTTCGTTTGGGGGGGGGGGGGGTTGTGTAGGAAGGTGGCTACCTGACTATGGTTACCCCAGATTTTTTGCCTGTGTTTAGCTGGTTTTTTGACTTAGTTGACCTGGTTCCCTGCTAAACAGGGCCCCAGGCCATCTGCTCTCTCTGTAAAATGGATTCCATGTACCCTAGGTACATACCACAATTGGAAATGGACTCCTTGTCAGCCCCTGTATAATGCACTATAGGTGCCTAGGGCATAGGGGCCACCAAGGCCTACCAGGGGCTGCAGCATATCTTTTGCCACCCCTGGCTGGTTCTTAAATTGACACAACTGGCTGATCACTCAGCTGGGGTAAGGTGGTGTAATCACCCCTTACTTAGATATAGTATACCTATATCTAAACCTATATCTGGACACATATAAACCTGTGAGCCACTCCTATGGAAGGCCTCATCAATCCTGGAGGCAGAGTGCGTGGTTTAATGTGAGATGGAGCTCTAGCATGAGCTGAGCCTGTCTGCAGCTGTCGGGAACAACTCCCTAAGCTGTTTCAGGATAATGCCATACCATATACTCTTAAGTGCCTTATAATCCTCGCGGTTATATAGCAACTCTGGTTTGGCTTTATCAAAACATGTCGTGTAAGGTGTCATACGATTTGGAATACTATCCCCTCGCCAGTTCTGGCGACGGGGATAGCATGCCACCCCTCTAGAGGGGTAAGACATGTTACTTTACTTTAATGCGGTTAATTTCTAAAAGGGCCTTAGATCCACAAAATGGATGCCTCTGCCACAGACAAGAGTCTGGACCCCTGCAGCTGACCGAAACTCAGCCAAATGGGGCCTGGACAAAGGGTTTCCTGTTGCAGGGAGGTGTTACACCCCCTCAGACAGGAGATAGTGGATTGTAGCGGGAGGTTTGAAAGAAACCAGACACTGCATGGGGAGCACAAGGCTGCCCCTTGCATAATCCGGCCAAACCGGTTCTGGGGCACTCCAGCCCTCGTGCCAGGGCGGCCTGGATCAAAGGAAGGGGGTGTATCCACCCACTTCCTGGGTCCCACCCATAGGAGGGGACCAAGCAGGTAATCCAGCCCCCAAATTTAGTATAAGACTGGGAGCAGTGCCAATGCACTTTAGATCATCCTGAAATCACCTTTAAACTAAGAAGACGACTGGACTTCGACATTCTGATGAACAGAAGACTGAAGAGCATCTCCCTTGTGGCCTAGGAGGGGCCACCCTGTGAACACAGGCACCACCCAGCACCTCGATGTCTGCTTTGCCGCCGCCTCCCGCCGGAGCCCGAGTGCAGAGCCTGACAAGACCCAGCTTCCCAGACTTCTCCCAGCCCGATCCACAGTCCCTGAAAAGAAGTGACCCGTGGAGGCACCGAGAGACGTGGGAGCGGACATCTTGAAAGACCCCCGAGACACTGACTGCGCAGCACCCGAGGCACCCTCGACTCTGTGCTTTGGGGTTTGAGAAGCCCCACAATCGAGCAGCATTTGCACCAAAGATCAGCCCTCCAGCATCTCCACGATCTGCGTGGGGCCCTTTTGCTTTGTGCCACTTGACTCGCCATCCCGGCCGCTTGTCACGTGGTCAGCGGCCATCTTGGCGACGAAACCTACGATTTACACTGTGGGTCTGGTTGCTCCAGACCTGCCCTCGCTCCTGTAGAAAGGAGTATCCGCTCTGACCTTGCTGGTCCGAGTAATAAGCCTTTTTCACTTTCCCCGTGGCTTGCATTAGCCAAGGCTTGTTTGCTTCAATCGAGTTGCCAACACCGCCATCAGCTAGAGCCTTTAAGGGACAGCTCGTGATCGACTCCTGGACGTCCTTGACCTCTTAGTGTCCACGTGGCTGCAGAGAGAAGCAACACCTCATCACCTGTTTGCACCCGACTTTGCCTGGTTCCAATCTGGTTCCACGGTGGTCACTGGTCAGTGACTTTGAACACTGTCCCCTCTGCTTTCAGGTCTTCACCACTTCAGATCCACCCTTGGATCCACCGGACACTTCTCCTTCACATCGCCTGCAGCATCTTCAGCTTCAAGCGCCAAGAACCTGCGTGTCAAAACCCGACGCCACTTCGACCCTGTGCACCCGCTTCCTGTGGGTGAGGTAACTTTGCTCCGCCGGTGTTCCCACACTGGTACACATCTCTAGGGTCTGTGTCTTAAGTTTTGTTCCTCTAGGTTCAGCGGAAGTGTCCTTAAACTTTAACTTTGCAACTTTTACGCACCATTGGTTAACATTGGTGCATGCGTGCGCTTTCCGCACTGCTCCCGAATCCCGTGGGCCTCTCCCGACTTCAGCACTGCTTGTCCTGACTGCTCCCAGCGATTCCCTAGGCCCTAGGCCTAACCACTGTTCGATTGGTATCTCTTATACCACTTGTTTAGTATATGGTTTGAGTGGCCACCCGCCCTCATCCATAATTGTGCAACTTGTATGTTTAAACTGTGCTTTTGATTTAACGCTTGTGCCCCTTTATTCATAAAGAATACTGGGGATTGTTTTTAGTAATAAACACATATATTTTTATAATATATACTTGTGTGGTGTCCTTTCATTTGATATTACAGGATTGTATGTGGTAAAACAGCTCGCTTAACACGACCTCTTAAGTTAAGCCTTTAGGCTGCTTAGTCCATGCTACCCCTAGGATAGCTTGTCTAACAAGGTTGACTTACAACCTGACACCATAAGGGATTGTTTGGTCTGATAATAGGTGGTTCCAGAATTGGAAACATCACCTATCAGGCCAACTTCTCACATGGGCCCTTAGGGACATTGTCGACTTTGCTAAGTTAGCATGAGCTTCGCTGCCATGATGCTGCTTTGGCGCATGTTACAACATGACTTCGTTTTTGCAAGACTCTCTTTGTGCCTTTCACGTGAGAATGGGCTGCATTTGTGTTCTCTGCCTTTCCTGGAGTTTAGTCTGAACACGATGTGCAAGGTCGAAGAAAAATGCCCCTTAATATTATATTCTGGTCAGTCCCTAGCACCTTGACATAACATGCTACACACAGCTGCAGTACTGAATTCTTGTGCTTTGATATTACGTTGTTGAATGTTGTTTTAACACACTTGGAGAAAGCCGTTCTATGGAGAAGAGCTCTGCTGTTCCTATGATGTAAACCTTACATCCAGGCTTTAAGGTGTGGGGTCTGTCCTCAAAGCCCAGAGATTGTCCTTTTTTATAAAAGAAACTTCTTCTAGTCAAGGGGAGGGCGGTCAGGCTTAAAGGTCCTTATTTCCAGTCTTTATAAAATGACTCCCTTTGTATTCTATGGAATTATAACAATGCTAACTGTGCTGAGTTTATGCATTTTTCTGCTAGTAGTGGCACGCAAAAAAGGCTTGAATTATGAGGAAGCACATGTGCATCTCACAATATGCTCCCTCAAAATCTTGGTGGGACAGAGGCTCGATGCGTTAACTGTTCTTTTAGAATCAATCCCAAATCCTTTTTGGTCCCTGTGTCCATAAACAAACCAGGGAAAGGGCGGGATGTGAAGGAGCATGCTACTGGTTGAAACGGCGAAAATGGCTGCAGGGATAAGGACACGCACAGAACTATTAAGGACTCTAAGGCAACATCTATGGTGTATGCCAAGTACCTTTTGCTAAATGCCTGTTTTGTAGTCAAGCACAAACATGAGCTGGAAGATTTAATCCAACTCTCTACACCAGATCTAATTTTTGTGACCGAAACCTGGACAGATATTACATCAGTGCCAGACTGGAATATTGCTCTCCCAGCAGGTTATGCCTTCTTCTCACAGGGTATAGTGAAAGGCAAAGGGGGGGGGGGATAGCGATTATTTGTCACGATCATTTAAAAGTACGTGGGGCGATGATCTCTGGTCTGCCTGCAGAAGCACTACATTTCTGCATAAAGTTAAATAACGTCCAGACATTTCAGGGGATACTAATTTACCACCCACCTGGCACCATAGCAGCTTTTTCCTAAGCCCTCCTGACGCTTCTGGAGTCATACACTGACCCTCACTCCCTCACAATTCTTGGGGTCTTCTATTACCATTAGAATCTAAAAACAACACAGATTTTACTAGACTGCTAGACAATCTTGAGGCCTTCAGCCTAAACCAACTTAATAACCGAACCCACTCATCAGGCAGGACACACATTAGATGGGATTTTTACAAGCAACCCTGACATTACCCTAACCAGCCAGTTAGCCCTGCCATGGACAGACCATAAGGCTATATATTTTAACCTTAAAGTCACGCAGTTACATCTTCATGCATAGGCTAAATCATCCAAGGCATTAATCAGGCGTTGGGACAAACTCAAGGGCGGCGACTTTGAGTCGGCCCTCGACCACTTCCTTGCTATCCCAGAAATAGACAACAACATGGCAGCCCTGCAGTTTAATGACTGGCTATTGTCAGCAGCCGATCGGGTTGCACCCAAGAAACTAGTTACAGTCAAAAGAGTCAAGACATCATCACCTTGGTATACCCCAGAGCTCAAATACTTAAAGATTAATTGCAGAAGAACCAAGCGCCACTGGAGACAAGATTATGATAATCAAAAGAAATCTAAATACAACCTTACTATTTCACAATATAAGGAGGCAATCACTGCCGCAAAAAAACAGTTTTTTACAACTAAATTAAAAGAGGCGGGCAATTCCACAAAGGAACTGTTTAAATTTGTTAATATGCTAGCCAAAACTCAACAGGACAATGCTTTCAAGCCTGATCAAATCCTACGCAATAGACTGGCTGGGTATTTTCAAGATAAGGTGCAAGGAATTTATAACGACTTTCTAAGTGCCCCAGGACCTCAGGATACCACTATACCTATGGCATGCCAATAAACAGTGTGGAAGCACAAAAACTTCTACTTTCCATAAAATCTGGTGCACCCACTGATCCCTGTACCCCTTCTATTATGCATCAGGCTGCCCATAAGATCTGAGAAAATCATATCCCAATCCTGAACCAAGTCCTAGTTTCTGGCTGTTATACAGAAACCTGGAAAATGGCATCAATCACACCCCTTTTAAAGAAACCAAGCCTAGACCCCAATGATCCTAGGGGAGAAGTGTGGCTCACTGGTTAGAGGAGGCAGACCCTGAAGCAGAGGTCAGACCTGTGATCAGAGTTCAATTCCCGACGCGGCAGGGTCTTGAGCCCAAAATGTCCACGACTCGATAATTCTCGCTTCGGTGCCTACTCGAATCACGGGTTCACACTCTGCAACTCTGGGCAATAGCTTGCTTAATCTCCACTACAGCCCTCCGCGGCGGGAGGCCTGGCTTTTACCTTGGGGATGCCCAGTAGGGGTTATTTCACAGGGAAAAAGCCAGGACGGGTTCCCAAAGCAAAAACGCTTTGAGACCTTGCGGTGATACGGCGCTATATAAGAACCTTTGAATTGAATTGAATTGAATCCTAAAAATGACCACCCCATTGCCGGCCTACCAACTGTGGCTAAAGTTTTAGAGAAACAACTGATCACAGCGCTGACCGAATACCTGTATGTAAACAACCTGTTGGACACCTCTCAGCATGGCTTCCGCTCACGCCATTCCACCAAATCTGCCCTAATCCTTGCCACCGAAGAGATCTGCAGGGTGGTGGATGAGGGAGAGAGGGCGGTCCTCGTGCTCCTCTAGCTATCAGCCGCATTCGACACCGTGAACCACACTGTTCTGGTGCAGCGGCTGAGGGACATGGGGTAGGGGGGCCACCCTGGCCCTCCTGTCCTCCTTTCTGGAGGCAAGAGAGCAGAGGCTGTCTGGGATGGCCTGAATAGCTTTCAAAGAAGAGAGTTTCCCAGTAAACCAGAAAGGACTGGGTATCAACAGTATCAAAAAGAAAATTCCTTTCTGTGTTGTTAGCTTTTTAAGTGGCCTGTGGGCCTACACACAAATATCAACTTTTTGTGCTGTATAGTGACACAGGTAATTATTGTAGTACGACACTGAAATTCATTTTAACTCTCAAATTTTATTCTTTATAAAAACATTTTTATATTAAAACCATTTTGTAATCCACATATTAGATAACATTTTTCCACTCATATACTCTGGTACAAGTTCCACACTTCCTATAACATTTCCTTTTACAATTCAAAACTCAGAGTAAATATTTCATACAGTGTAGATAAATTTGAACATGAATCACAATTCAATAAATAACATCCTAATAATCAATATTAAAACCAGCAGAAAAAAATCCTTTATCGATGCGTTTCGGTGCTTTATTCTAAATCTTTTAACACCTTCTTCAGGACAAAGCTTTACTTAAAAACAGTGTTTCTTCATTTTAGGTTATCTTGCCATAAATCCATCACTTGGGGTTCTGAACCTTTACTGTTTGTGTATTCATGGTCCTCTTCGTGGACACTACCAATGTGTATGTTCCACGGCTTTATAACGGAGAGACTAATGTTCTCTGTGTCTATTTTCTTTTCTGCGACTTTCAATATACGCAGGGTCTTGTGTCAATACGGGCTCAATTAATGCCGTTAAAATCTTATTGTAGTCACTCAACAAGACTTGACTTTCTTAGGAGTTCTGCACCTCGATATCGTTCGAAGGTTACTTCACTGTTCTCCCTCTATTCGATCGATTTCAGCCTCTGAGTGCTCCTGGTATCTCCTTAAAGCCCGTATTCCGTTACATGCGACACATTCTCTCTCCCATCAGTGGAGAGATGGGAGAGAGAACGTGTAAAAAGGAAATGTTATAGGAAGTGTGGATTTTGTACCAGAGTATATGAGTGGAAAAATGTTATATAATATGTGGATTACAAAATGGTTTTAATATAATTTTTTTTTATAAAGAATAAAATTTGAGAGTTAAAATGAATTTCAGTGTCGTACTACAATAATTACCTGTGTCACTATACAGCACAAAAAGTTGATATTTGTGTGTAGGCCCACAGGCCACTTAAAAAGCTAACAACACAGAAAGGAATTTTCTTATTGATACTGGGATGGCCTGAAGTCGGACAGTTTCCATCTTCCATGCGGTGTCCCACAGGGGTGCGCCCTTTCCCCGACCATGTTTCACCTTTACATCACCCCTCTGGCTTTCCTCATCAGGAGGCATGGCTTTGCTCTGGTCTCTTACGCTGATGATTCTCAATTCATCATCTCTGTTACAAACCAGTCAGAGACCACAGCAGCCACGTTACATGTTTGTCTTACTGAGATCATGGCCTGGATGAGTCAGACCTTTCTGAAAATAAATACAGATAAGACAGAGGTGATGGAGTTTGGGCCGGGCCAGCCCCTTTGGAACCGGTCCTGGTGGCCAATTGAAGCCGGAGAATGTCCTTGCCCAGTAGAGAAGGTCAAGAACCTAGGGATCATCTTTGATGATAAATTGAATTTTGGTTCCCAGGTAAATAGCCTCACCTCATTGTGCTTTTTTCTCCTAAAAACCTTGAGAAAAATCTTTCCCTACATCTCTCAAGAGCTACAAAGACAGTGATGGTAGCCCTTTTTCTATCCTAGTTGGATTACTGTAATGCTCTATTTTTGGGAATCGACAAATTCCAACTGAAAAAGCTGCAATCCTTAAAGAATGCTGCAGCTAGACTACTCCTGGGCATACCCAGAGGACAGCCAACCTCTGCTGGAATCAAATCACTTTATTGGCTCCCCATTAAACAGCGCATATAATTTAAATCCTTAAGCCTTGTGCATAAGGCAGTTTATGGTGGTGGTGCTGAGGACATTCAAAAACTATTTCACCTTAAATTCCCACACGCGTTCTCAGATCTGCTAGTCTAGGCCTCATTAAAACCACAAAGATAAGTCGGGCGAGATGGGGGGCAGAGCAATATCACTCTGTGCAGCTAAGCTCTGGAATAAACTGCCACTTCCTATGAAGCTTCAACCCAATCTGCAGCTTTTCTTTTCCTTTTTATTTTTTATTTTTATTGGAGCAATATCAGATAGTACAAAAAACACAGTTCATATGCCATTAGTACAAAAATATATATATGTAAGAAAATATCAGGTTGCCACCGTAAACATTAGTGATGATTAAAATCGAGAAAGATTCATAATATCATAGCAGCGTTAACTGTTCTTTGCAGATACCTTAATACAGCATACTAGCAAAAAGAAAGAAAGAAACTCTATACAAACAATCATCTTATATCATTAGACCAGGTGGTGATTGGGAACCAAATTCGGCATCCACGTAGTCTAGATTTTTTACCTCTAGCCTCATAGATGGCTATTCTTGGTTATAAATTCCCAAAAAGCGAGTTAGCCACATTTGGAAACTAGGAGGATCAGCTTCTTTCCACTGGGCAGCCAATATAATCCGATAAACCGCCATACCCAAGAATAAACATGATTCCTCCTCCTTATTATGACCAAGAGTATTATCATAACCTTCTAGGTAAAGTGTTGTTGATAACAACACTTTATGACCAAACACTTCTTCCCAATACTCCGAGATAATTTTTTTAAATAGATCTAATTTGGGACATTCGGAGAACATATGTATTAGGTTTGCGGGACCCAAACCACATCTTGGGCATTCATCATTTGTTCTTTTGTCCCAAGTATATAACTTCGCTGGTGTGTAATATAAGTTATATAAAGTTGCGATTTTAGGTTAGATGCTAAAAATAATTTAGATGATAATAATAAGGACATATCAATATCCACATCAGGATTATTCAGTTTGACCGCCCAGACACTCTCAACATGTTCCAAATCGTCTCATTATTTCTTGATTAGTAAGTCATAAATAGTACCAATCCTAGTAGACCGTTTCCCTATAAGCTCAAAAAAGGGGATACTCTCCCATGTAATTCGTGGGATAACTTGCCTCAATATGGAATTTACCTGTATAAATTTAAGAAAATCACCGCTAGGCACAGGAAATTTTGTTTGTAAATTCAAAAATACAGTATTTGGTTCCTGGCTGAGAAAATCCCCCACTGTAGCAATGCCCATATTTTCCCATTTTTTGGCAGTACTATCATTACATTGAATCGGTAAGACAGAACTACGCCATAAAGGAGTATATTTATTAAATTTAAGAATTGCTAAATGTTTGGAGAGTCTTTTTGAAATGTTCCATGCACTGTGGATGATTTTGAATGTTACTTTCTTAAAATAGGACGGCTCAACTTGTCTTAACAGCAACCCTCTGGCTTTATCACCATTTGCTAGTTTGTATATTGACGGTATCTCCCCATCTTGTGTCTCTCCAGTTGGTGATTTTAAGTTTAACAGCGGTGTCTTTTGCTGGAGAAGAGCTTCCCAAAGATATAACGTCACATTAGGGATCGTCAATCCACCCCTGTGCTGTGGTAATGATAGATATGACAAAGCCCTTCTTATTTTCCCAAAATTCCAAATAAATTTGGACATATGTGAGTCAATAGTTTTGATGATATTATCATCAACCATCAGGGGGATAGCCCGGAATAGATATAATATCCTCGGCAGGATGTTCATTTTTTTAAAATTCGACCCCTGCCAATGATTGATAGGTGCAGACTATTTACCCTCATAAGATCTTTTTTAATGGTTTTAATTAGGGGGTCATAATTGAGTTTGTTAATAGTTTCTACCTTGGGGGAGATGCAAACTCCAGGACAGATAGCTTTATCGACCTTTTTAGGATTTTCAAACAAGATATTCTCAGTGCATAAAACCATTGTTTTATCCTGATTCAGGGAATACCCTGAATAGTAGCCAAAAGTCTGAGTGATTCGCTCAAATTCCTGAATTGCCTCAGCAGGGTTAGGTGTTAATACCGCCACATCATCGGCGTATGCCAGTATCTTAGTGTCATAGCTACCAACCGTGATGGGTTCTATTCTATGGGATGCAATTAATTTCAAAATGAATGGATTAATAAACAAGGCGAACAGAATCGGAGTGCATGGACAGCCCTGTCTTGTGCCTCTTTGTACGTTAATCAATCCCGATTCTGTACCCATTACACTGAGTCTAGCCCTAGGGTCTGAGTACATTGCCTTAATGGATTTGGCGAGCCCAGGTCCGAAGTTGTTCAATTCAAGGACTTCCCATAAACACTTCCAAGAAACTCGGTCGAAAGCCTTCTCGGCATCGAGCAGGATCATCGACATCTGGCCCCCGTCACACTCATGATGTCGAAGAGAGAAATGGCCCTACGAGTGTGATCTGTAGTACCCTTTCCCGGGATAAAGCTTGCTGCCACGGGGAGACCAGATGTTCGATGACCCTACCGAGCCGATTGGCAAGAATCTTGGCGTAAAGCTTTGAATCGGAATTGATTAACGATATCGGGCGGTATGAGGAAGGAGATTCCGGCGGTTTTCCTTTTTTATGAAAGATAGCTATGTTCGTTTGTTTCCATGATTCTGGTGGGACACCACTCCATTGTACCCCCAGAAATAAATCTAGTAGATATGGCGATAATTGTGCTTCAAGAATTTTATATATGTCTAGTGGGATTTTGTCCGGGCCGGCAGCCTTCCCATAAGCCAGCCCTGACAAAGCTATTTGCAACTCACTAATCGTGATTTCCCTTTCTAGATCTTCTCTAGTAGATTCATCAATAGGACGGCCCGTCCCCGTCTCAGCTAGAAAGACCCTTAAATATTCTTTCATGTCCCTTGACTGGGTTCTGTCCTCGTTTTGATATAGCTTTTGGTAATATCGCCGAAAGGCTTTTGTAATAGCAGCAGGTGTTGTGTGCTTCTGGCCTTCAAAATCAATCGAGGCAATCGCATTATAAGACTGCTTCTTGCGAGTGCGTAGTGCCAGCTGCTTTCCTACTCTCTCCCCATTTTCATAGATTTTATTTTGATTTGTCTGGAATGTTTTGGCTGCTTTTTGGGTGAAACAGCTATTAAGTTCGGTTTTAAGAACTAATATTTTACGAAGGGTGTTCCCCCCATCTTCCCCTCGCGATATTTGAGTAGCGTGTTGTTCCTCCAATTTAACTAGGTCATACATACGTTGATGGGTAATGAATTCCAGTGACCAGGCCGTTATATGCTGTATATACTCTCAATTAACCAACAATTTCCTGTCAAATGTCCATTGGGTATGAGGTCTATTATAGTTAGCTATACTCAAAGTAAGAACAAGTGAATTATGGTCCGAGATTGTTTTTGGGCATTTATCTATATCTACATGTATGGAATATTCCGTAGTTGCCATTGCATAGTCGATCCTCACATATTTATTGTGGGGGTATGAGAAATAAGTATACCCCGGATAGTTTTTATGTTTATGATCCCAAATATCTATTAGATCATAACTATCCATGAACTGTTTTACTGCCCTAACAACTTTAGGCTTACGACCGATGTATGTATGCTGTATCTGCCTATTCCTTATCGAACCCAAATAGACATTAAAGTCCCCACACAGGATTAGTGTCTTAGGCCAAGAGGCCAGCTCCAGTTCCAAATTTTGAAATATGTGAGGATCATCCTGGTTGGAGCCATATTGGGAGCAAATGGTAATGCCCAACTCTAATTCTACTATAGCCCATCTACCCAAAGGGACAACCAACCTGTGCTTAGCTTGCCCAAGAAAGGTTTTAGCTAAAATAGCCACTCCACGTATTTTAGAGGTTTGTGTTGTTCATGCAAGTACGTTATACCCAGGAATTTTTAGGAGTTCCTTCTCCTCTACAGGTAGGTGAGTCTCTTGGAGACAAAGCACGTCATAAGAATTCTGCCGGATTATTTCACACAAACGGGCCTTTTTCCCTTTATCATTCAGCCCAGCAATATTCCAAGAGCATAGTTTTAATCTTCCCATTGAAGTTTTTTAGGTGGCATACTAGTAATACTATACATAATTTTATTCTTCCCAAGACCTGACATCAAAATTTGTACTCTACAAATGATTGAATTTTTATTTGTACTTATTGTTATATAGCTTGTACATCTGAAGTTGCTCCTTTTTCACCCACCTTCCCCCCCTCCATCCCCCACCCCACACACCCACCCATCCCCCTTGCACCCAAAAATCGGCATTCAGACTCCATTAGAGCCTGTTGTGATGGAAATGTGCACCGGACCAGTGCTTATCTTTTATATAAATCCAGAAATTATCTTACGGGCAAATAGTCAAACAAACCATGTAAATAGGTAAAAAAAACTTTTTACCACAGTGCTACCTTTTCCCCCCACCCCCTTCAATTCTCAGGAGAGAACTAACAAAGCACATAATTCAACATATATTTCTATTTCAAACCATCAAGCCATTATTTTGCCTTAATTTCTGAAGAAAAAAACTTGGTTTGGCCCTCATAGATCACTTTTAACCTAGCAGGATTGTTAAGATATGCCTGTGCCTTCTTCTCTTGGAAAGGTTTAATCATTTGACGGAACCTCCACCTCCTTTCAACAGTCACATGGCAAAAGTCTGGGTGGACAAAATAGGAAACTGAATCTCTAGTACGACGCGCCTCAGGTCCAGCCTTCTCAGAAACTGCCTGTCTGAGAAGGACATTTCCGATATACACCAGGATAGCTCGAGGGTAGCCCCCCGGTTTTATAGCAGTCTTCAAGGCAAGGGGAACTCGATGTTCCCGCTGAATCTCGATGTCCCAAATCCAGCTAGATAGTTCAGGGAGGGAATCTCGAAAAAGTTGTATAATATATGAGCGGGCATCATCTCCCTCTGCCGCCTCTGGAATGCCCAACACACGCAAGTTGTTTCTGCGTAGTCGATTCGATGATGTTGGATTCAATGGAACCCCCGCAGAGCCAGAAGAGTTAACCAGCTGGGTTGTTGGAGAATAATCCCATGTCAGTTCAGCTGCCCCGTGATGACTTTTTTCCCTCCTTAAAACAGTTTTTTGACCCATCCTGGGATCACTGTATTTCGTGTTCTCTTCGCTTTCTGAAGTGAGATCAGTCTCAGGCTCAATTTCGTTTTCGTCAGACCACTCACCTTGATCTGAGAACGAGAAAAAATCGGTAGGGTCCTTATCAGTCTCACCCGTAGCTCCCACCGCCTCTACACAAGCCAAGCCAACCATTATGTTGCCCTTATTGAGCCCCATTTGAGGTATTGTAGCAGGTATGGTGCCCCCATGTTCCTGTTGGTTGCTGAGCCCCCCAGCTCCATGGTTAGCCATTATAGGGATATTTATTTGAGTGCAGGTTGTATCTCCAATGGTGTTAGCTGTTTCAGAGGGAGTAGATACAGTTGTAGCAGTCATTTCAGGAAGAAGTAAAGGAATCATACCTTCCGGGTGTACTTCTTGAACTATGTCACAATTCACATCTGTGCTGCCATCAGCATTCCCCTCCAATACGGCACTGCAGACCTCTGTGGTAATGGCTGCTCCCCCCTCCAGAATAGCAAGGGTAGCTGTTGTGTTTTGTGGAGTGTCAGTATATGCTGCAACACCACTACTGCTGCGTTCAGCATCCAATGCTGCATCCCCTGTAATTTTCTGCACCATTGGTTCGGCCGGCTGGCTCTTCCCAATACAACCCGGAAGAAGTTTGGTTGAAGCTGGAGTCTTACGGAGCAGATCGACAACAGAGGGGCCGGTCGCGCTGTCTCTCCTCGCCGCTACTCTACCATGTTTGGGTGTCTTGGGGGAACAGCAGCCTCTGAGCCCACCTCTACTGCGGCGCCAGTATCACTGCACTGCTTGCCGCTCTGTCCGGCGAGCTCCCGCTCCCGCTGTGCCTGCCGCGCCGCTCTCGTCTTGGAGGCTGCGGCGACCAGAGCTGCTGCATTCTTCGGGGCCATGCCGCTGCAATCACCGGTTCCCTCCGCCACTGAAAGCGCCAGGTACGTTTCCTCTCTTAAGCCGCGTTCCGTCTCGGCTCGTGAATGTATCTGCTTAGGTCTCACTCTAGCAAGTAGCCGTAAGACCGTAATACCTATAATTGAAGTTAGGAGCGTTAGCTGCCCCCTCGAAGCTGCCTCCTTTTCCCACACTATACATATACAAAAGTACCCCCGTCTCAGATTACTTACAGTAAGATTTTAGCAAAGACCAAATAAACAATTACATTAAATCTGGTCTGGTATATTTATTTATACCTCTTAATTATGTACTCTTCAGGCAAAGAAATGTTCAATGACAGAGAAAGAAAAACACTCTCTCAAAAATACTTACAATCTTATTCAAACAACTCACATGAAACATTACAAAATCCACGTCAAAGAAATATATCACAAAACATAAATGTAGCACAAAACATCCAACAAACAATTCGAGTTATAGTTCATCAATTTTATTAACCACTAGATCATTTACATAGTCACAATTTCATTCTTGTTCAAAACAAACAAATGAATTCATAACAAGAGCAAGGCTTTTGTCACTTGGTCTAAAGACACCAGATGTCTTGATAGATTTGCCAACGCGTTTCAGGTTCGGGTCATAAATCCCCAAACCCTCATCAGGGCTCTGTTAATCATCTGTTTAGGATGCAAAAAAACATAAAGTTTTAATGACAACCTATTGACCTCTTTTCTAAACTACACCGCTTGGACAACGTGTATATGTACCTGTATCTTTCTTTGTAGGTGACCACTGTGAGCTTCTATCAATGAATGCACTCCTTGTGTCCAATCTCGGATGGTGCACCTCTTTTTTTATCCAACAAAATCTAAAGATCAACAAAATGTTGTTTCTGTTTTTATACGAAATGCTCATAAAACTGTGGAAAAGCTAGTGAATTTAGCTACGGAATTCATACCTCCGTCTGCGCAGGCTGGCGGTGCGGAGGGGGCGGAGGAATCTCTGTGTCAGTTTGTTTATAATCCTATTTGGGCAAAAGACACATAAAGTGCTTTTAGCGGCATTATACATGTCGATTGGGATTTTTAGAATCTTTATCTGGACTACAAGCCTGTCGTACCTGTCATGTGGTCCAATGTTTATTTTCGCATACAAGAAGAACCGGAGCTTGGGACAACAGCTCGTAAGAGCCGATCTCCCAAAGCCCCAACCCAAACACGACCTCCGAGATTGGACACAAGGAGTGCATTCATCGATAGAAGCTAACAGTGGTCACCTACAAAGAAAGATACAGGTACATATACACGTTGTCCAAGCGGTGTAGTTTAGAAAAGAGGTCAATAGGTTGTCATTAAAACTTTATGTTTTTTTGCATCCTAAACAAATGATTAACAGAGCCCTGATGAGGGTTTGGGGATTTATGACCCGAACCTGAAATGCGTCGGCAAATCTATCAAGAGCCAATCAATACATCTGATGTCTTTAGACCAAGTGACAAAAGCCTTGCTCTTGTTATGAATTCATCTGTTTGTTTTGAACAAGAAAGAAATTGTGACTATGGAAATGATCTAGTGGTTTGTAAAATTGATGAACTATAATTCGAATTGTTTGTTGGATGTTTTGTGCTACATTTATGTTTTGTGATATATTTCTTTGACTTGAATTTTGTAATGTTTCATGTGAGTTGTTTGAATAAGATTGTAAGTATTTTTGAGAGAGTGTTTTTCTTTCTCTGTCATTGAAAATTTCTTTGCCTGAAGAGTACATAATTAAGAGGTATAAATAAATATACCAGACCAGATTTAATGTAATTGTTTATTTGGTCTTTGCTAAAATCTTACTGTAAGTAATCGGAGACGGGGGTACTTTTGTATGTGTATAGATATTTAAACGGTCCAGCCCTCCCTCAGCCCTGATAAGGACCTAACTCCTTTTGTGTCCTTTTCCCACACGGCAGACTCAGTCCCCCTTGCCGCTGGTTTTAAACCTTACTCTCGTGCCTCTCAGATAGTAGGTAGCAAGTAGCAGCCACTCCGCAACTCTGCAGTGAGTGACTGAATTAAAACTTTTTACTCCTTTCCTGGGGAAAAATGCTGACTCTGGGAGAAATACAGCACTGCGGTCCGCGAACTCTATTTATCCCGCATTTCCAGTATCAAGAACACCGGCCAGGATGCACAGCTCAGCGGTCTCTCACGCCGCCGCCATCTTGCCCCCTCCTCATCCCCAATCTGCAGCTTTTCAGGAAGAGTCTGAAACTTGGCTGTTTACAGCTGCATAGGCCTTCAATCATAGTGCACCACTCCTGTCTACACGCCCCAGCGCCAAGACGCCACAACAGTTGAGCGCTATATAAGCATATAAACATAAACATTGTAGAGCACAATAGTTAAAATAAACATTTTGAATTATTTCAGTGACTCTGCCTGTTCTCATTGTTGACAAGAATGAGTGAGTGAGCAAAATAGTACGACTTGCTCCCTTGATTCCTGAGAGAGTCAGGAGTGTTGTGTTCTGGGTTGTCTAATCATTTGTAGCTCCGTGATCTTAGGAGGAGAACGAATGAGACACCTTAGCTAGTTGGTTTGGGATTTTTGGCACTGATGTGGTAGGTTGGTACACCTCTATTCGCTGAGGTCCTGTTTTCCTGCACATAGTTCTGTGCATGTGCAGAATCCCTGCAACAGAACGTGACATGTTATTTTCTCAGAAATATGTATCACTTTTTGAATGCACATAAGTAATTTGTGCACAATTGTTGCTTTTAATAGGTTCTATGCGGCTATTTGTGACATGTTCTCACTTACAATGAGCTGAATTTCTTCATTGTATGTTAGTGTATTTTATTGAAAACATTTAAGGCTTTGCCAAAATAAAGTTATATTTAACTGAATTTGATATAGAGTCACTGTGCAGAAACTAATCAATTCAATTCAATTCAAAAAAGTCTTTATTGCGATTATTCATCTTAAAAGACAGGAAATGTATAAAAGTTCTATACAAAGCATCAGTGTTCATCGTAAAACTGTCGTTAAAAGTTGCCATTCCATGATAAAAATATAAATAACAAAAGACACATTTTAAAACAATTCATTAAGACTAGATTAAATATGACGCATACACAAGACTTTTCATAGAAACTAGGCAAATGCCTTAAAATCCCTACCAAGGCATACGGTAGAATAGCTATAATTAGCAAGGAAGACCCCCCTCTTTTTTCCCGGATAGCCCAAGACCAGCTCAAAAACGTAGCCACCCCTATGACGGCAATATCGTTGCATCCAATTTTCAATAGCCTATTGGTGACCAGTACAGAGCTGGTCCCCAAAGATCTACATAGGGGTTTAAGCCACGTACTTCGTGGGTGCTGGTAGGCAGGACAGGCATAGAAAAGATGGCTAATATCTTCAACATGCTCAGGACAGAACGGACACTTATCCCCTGTACCTAATGTCCATTTACATGTGAACTTCCTAGTTGGGAGTGTCTCTACTCGGAACTGATGGTAAAGCTTGTGATCTCTAGGCTTCATTATTAGATCCCAATAGCTTTCCATAAGGGGTTCTTCTTTGAGCTCACAAAAATCTTTGGTCAAGGAGGGGCAGGTCAGAGAGGAATACCTCTTGATTTTAATGAGGTTCCAGTATGCTGCTCTATACAAAGCTTTAGATGGAAATTCCGCAGTCTCTGGACAATCCCACAATTCTCTCATCCCCATGTTAGTGAGCAAGGATTTAATGCTACTTAACCATATAATTTTGTTAGCACGGTCCAGGCACCTAACTTCAGTCAGACCCCTGGTGAATAAGTGAAGTTCAGGTATTATCCAGAGCATTCTCCAGAAGGCCAACATCCTGAACTGTGCAATGTCCTCAATTGCTTGGCAACACAGATCTAACAGAAGGGGGGTGCGCGGAGTCGATTTGGGGAGGCCCACGATTGATCTCAAAAATGTATTCTGGGCCTACAAATTGCATGCTCCCCATATTTCGGCCCCATACAGGATTGCGGCAATAATTTTCGTGGTATACATTTTCACAACAGGAACTATGGGTTTGGTTATTGACTGCCTATGTTCCTTTAACAGAGCTCCGGCTAGCTGTGAGTGTTTCAACACCAATAGTTTCAGTTGTGGTGACCAACTCAATCTGTCGCCAAAGGTGACTCCCAGGTAGGTGAAGACGTTAGTCTGCTCCAAGAGTTTCCCGCTCATGAAAACTCTTGATGTTACTGGCCTTGCCCCATGGAGAACCATAAACTTAGTCTTCTCAACGTTAACCACCAGTTCATGGTCGCAGCAGAACTCCTCAAAACGAGACAGCGCCGACTGTAGCCCCTGTAGCCCCTGTCTCGTCTTGGATAAAATCAACGTGTCGTCTGAGAACATGAGCAGGGGGACCCTTTGGCCTGCTAACATAGGCGCATCCGTTGGGTAGTTGTCAAAATACCAAACAACCCCATTTATAAAAAGTGAAAACAATGTGGGGGCCAGAACGCACCCTTGACAGACGCCCTTCCCTACTACAAATTTGTCTGTAACCTCCCCTGGCTTCCCCCAACGAACCTGTGCATAATTGGAACTGTGAAACCTTACCACTAAGGAGACCAGTTCCTTAGGCATTTCCAAGGCCAACAGGACATCCCACAATTTGGATCGTCGAACTAAGTCAAACGCGGATTTTAAATCCACGAAAGCAGCAAAAATCATACCCTTACCCAGCATAACCTCCTTCCAATAAAGCAGGACAAATCTGAAGTCTTGATCCAGTGTCCCCATGTGGGCACGAAACCCAGCCTGTGACGGGGTAAGAATGCACTCTTCGAGCATCCATGACTGGATCCTGCCCAGAATCACTCTCGCTACAATTTTCTGCAGGGCGTAGATAAGGCTTATAGGCCTATAGTTAGCTGGGGCAGAACGATCACCCTTCTTATAAATAGGAATGATTTCCACGCCGCACCAAGAAACTGGAATCGGCGCTCCACCTGCTATCGCATTAAGAAGGTTCGTAATGTAGGGGATCCAAAGATCGGGGTCCTGCTTGAATAAATCGGCTGGGATGCAATGAGGCCCAGGAGCCTTGCCACTAGGGATAGCCTTCAAAACGACCTCAACCTCTTTGGCGCTAAAGAGCAGGGGTATGTCTGGGGAGTTAGGCGGAGGAGCTGGTGCCTCACTGGCATTGCTATTCTGAAATTGGGTTTCAAAAAAGGCAACCCACCGCTGAGGTTCAACATTATTCTTTGGAGTAATTGATCGTTGCCCATTTCCCCATTTTATCTGATACCTTTGCATGCTGACAGCAGATCCTCCCAGCGCCCCTCGTCCCAGTCTCTCTTTGCCTTTCTTAAGGAAGATTTATAAACCAATCGAGACTGCTTAATAGTGCAAAGGTTCCTTGACTTAATGGCTGCCACTAAGACCTTATGGGCAGCTCTACATGTATCGTTGTACCAGGAGTTGGGTTTAAGATTGGGGATCTTCTAATTGGCTTGGTATTAATAAAATAATTTTTTTGCCCTGTAAAGAGCTCACTATGGATCCTAATTAGGTTAACATTAAGGACCGCTTGAGTGCCGCATTTATTCAGTTCCTTTAATGACCCAGAGACTAGAGCCATAATCCCTTGCACTTTCCTATCATCAAGGGCCACCTTTGCCCAACGTACCCTTCTCAGGTCATTAGCCAAGATTACTTGGTTAGAACCTATGTCAGCTTCGATGGCAAGAGAGCTACAGAAGCTCCCAACATTCAAGGAAAGGACCAACGGGTTATGATAACTTTCGGGGCGATTTTGAACTACCATATCTAGGACTAAGTGCCAGGACTCAACATTCACTAAAATATAGTTGATCCGACTTTTAGAGCGCCCATTGTCGAAGGTCGCCACACCCAGGGCATCAGACGCTGTCCTTCCATTGACCGCCCTAAGACCCCATTCCAGACACAGCCCTTTGAGTTGAAGGGCAGCTTCAGACCAATAGGCAGGAGGTTCAGTTGAGACACACCCCAAATCTCCTCCACCTCAACCTCAACACTGAGTCTACCATCTTCCGTGTCTAGAGGCTCGAAGCAGGTATTGAAGTCACCTGCAATTACGAGGTTAACATTAGGAAGTCCTACATCCAAAAACGACTCCAGGGCGGTAATAACCTGTGAGGACCTTCCGCCCGGTTGACCCCATGCATACACATTAAGCAGGAGTAAGTCAAGGCCTTTAACAGATTTGACTCTAATAACTTGAATATCAGGGCTGTCCAAGTCAATCTCCTCTACTGTAATCCCCTCGAGCTGCCTTACCCAGCAAGTTAATCCACCCAAAGGTCTTCCTCTATGACCTCTTATTGCTGGTTTTGAAAAGTTTAAATAGCCAGCATGGAACGCAGGATTAATTGACCATGTTTCCTGGAAGGCCCAGATATCAACACCGTTAATATAAAGAGACCAATCATCAGATACTGCCTTTGATTCCAATCCAGCTATATTCCATGAGGCAAGAACCAAGAAAGACTTCTGGGGAGCAGAAGCAACTTGCTCGGTACCAACTACATTAGCCACATGTTGTTCAACGGGCATCGGTGCCACGGAGGGTAGAAAAGTAGTAAGTGCATTAGTGACTGATGGAGTGGGGCAGCCGGGCGTCAATTTGACCCCTACTGCCTCGTCACTAACCCCCCCTGCTAGGTCCCCCTGAACGAACGTCCCCAGTCAATCAATTTCTTCAAGGGAGGAAAGAGCCTCGTAGCGATTATTGAGCTGAATTGAGGAATCGGGCCTTAGGTAGTCATTCGACGAGCCACATACATCCCTCTGTCTGGATGAAATATTTTGTTTATAAAAGAAGCCAAGGGGTAGAGTGCCAATAGTGGCCCTATCATGTGGAACATGACTAGCCATCTCAAGAATGTGACGGACCAGGCTGGGGGACCTGAAGCTCAAGACTACACAGTCTCCCGGCATGGACTTTGTGGAATGTCCGACCCATTCTATGCGTCTGACCATTTTGAACTCATGAAATAAGGCTTCCCGTATTCCCGTTTTTTTTTTCAAAAAGTCGAGGGCCTTATTTTTAAGGGATGACCAATGCTCATTAGAGCCCTGGGAAAGAGGGGGAACGTTATCTAAAATGACTGTCAAGGGGGTAGCTTCCGGTGGTAAATGGAGGTAAGGACTCTTCTTTTCCCAGACAGCATTACTAAAGTTATCCAACCTCCATATTTCCTCTGTCTCAGATTTTCTTCTGGTGGTCAAGGTCTTATCCACACCTGCGGCGGGCTCAAATGTAATCCCAACCCTCCCAGCTTGAACAACGCCTCCCCCCATTATCTGGGCATTCGACTTAATACCTCCCTGGTCCCTGTGTATTACCCCTACTTGAACGGCAGAAGTGCTGGATAGAACCTGGATACCAGGCGTAGCCTGGGTCACTTGTTGCGGTTGTGCCAACACCAATTCAATTTTGGATAATCTAGAATCCACCGAATCTAATCTTTTCAAAAGTGTCTCGAGTAGGGCTGCCAGTTGCTCTTTTAATAAAATACAAATATCATTTTTAGTCAACGGAGGAGTATTGGTTGACAAAAGGGGGTTAGCTAAAGGATTGGAGTTTTGGTTACTAAAAACAAAAACTCCGCTCGGACCCTTAGGGGCTGGGGGAGGCAATGGGGTCTTAGCGCCTCGCCCCTTCCTTTTTTTATTATGTGTGTCCCTAGTGATAGCACCCGTGGCTTTCATCCGTCGAGTTGTAACCATGACAAGACTACTTGCAGTACTCACAGGCTGGGGGGTGGTCTGTTCAGGGCTAGAAGGGAGCGGAGTAAGTGACGCATGCAGTGAGTGAGTACTTGTGCCAACAGTATCGGGGACTATCTGAGTCGGGGGTAACTGTGCACATGGGAGGGAACAACTCCCAGAGAGGATAGGATCAAGGGAAAGCCTGCGTTCTGTAGCCTGAATCTCATGGATTAATACTGATTCCACCCTTGTAAGAAAAGCGTCTAGCGTTCCCACCACCCTATCTCCCACTCTCCTTTTAGCCATGATACAAGTTAATACAGGTTAGAAGCACTTAAAAACAGACAAAAAGAAATAGGGTCCCGTAACCAGCACCAAGGCGCAAGGGTGTCTGCATTGTCGCTAGGCAGCACTCAGAGCACCAGCGCATGGGAAGAGCAGGAAAGCATCATATCTTAGTGGATGTGGCGCATTCCTGCTCTCTCCCTGTCACACAGCGCTGCGCAGCAAGTTGTCTTGCTGCACTGCATTGAGGTGAATGAGTTTTTAGTAAATCTGAACCTTAATATATAAGATGCGTTAGCAAAGTCTCAAGCAGGCCGTGTTAACCTGTAAAGAACTCTCTCCTGACTCTGAGACTTGCTTCTGGTGATTTATCAGAATTTAAACAATGTTTTAATAAAGACGATGCTTGTGGTAACTGACTAGACACAGTCATACTACGTTTTACCAACATAGGTAGATATTTGTGTGTCAACATATACAACTAAAGGACATTTTCGCTACAATTTGTGAAAGGTGAATATTGTCAGGCTGGAGGTGTTTCATTCACATGCTATTCTCACGTGTTTTGTCCCACAAATCCCCTATGATTTAAGTGAGATCTTGTCATTGCCCGGCATCCCCACTTTGAAAATTGTTCCGATACCACTGCTGCTGCTCGCCCCACCAGCAACTTCCTCAGCCACGAAAAACTGAACTGAGCATGTACTTTATCTTTCGGGCAACAAGACAGTTTTCCATCTTGTAGAGTTTTACCAGGTTCTATTAAGTTAAACTGAAATCTGGAAGCGTTAAGCACCAGTCTCATACTGGGAGGGATCTCAGGCCCAGGCACCAAAATAAAAGCGGACCCCATTAGTGAATCAGCTAGCTCAAATCAGGGCAATTGTTATCTTGTAAAGACATGCTGTATATATGTGTTTACAAGGTATTTCAGAATGCATACATTTCTGCCTACTGCAGGCAATGCTTGTGATTGTAAGAAGGAGGTATGGGAATGTGGAGACACAACCAAAGTCAGGGAACTGGATGTTCCCTTGTTGGAACTAGGGGACCTCACACACCCAGATATCTAGGTGTCATGCTTCATCATTGGTCTCCTGCTCCTCGTCAGACTGGCGCTGCAATGTCTGACGGGCGCCGTAGGCGCTCTTTGTTGGAGATCTTTTGTTCCAGCCAGTAGTTTGAGTGCGTGTGAGGGGTCTGGTGGTAGTGTAGTCAGTCCACAAGGGACTTTTATTCGGGTGGCTGACTCCCTTATTAAAAGGGTGGGAGGGGAGAAAGGAACTGCTTGTTTGACAGCGGACTGACTCAACCCTCTAAAAGGTCGACATGTTTCATGCCTGTCTGGCAATTCTTCAGGACCTCAATAGTGATGTACCACACAGTGAAAGTATTAATAAGAAATAAGAGTAAAAAGATACTGTTAGACCTGGCATCATTGGCATGAGTCTCTCCTCCATTTTTTCTGTTTGCCTCCTCTGTTTACGATGTTTTTGCTGGTAAATGCTGTGGGCACTGTGCCACTGCTGATCAGTGCCACAGTGCAAGTGCTCCCTATGTGAAATTGCTGTATTGATTGAATTCCATGTTTGGCTTATTTGGTTTACTGTCAGTCCCTAGTAGAGTGCACCAGGAGTGCCAGGGCTTGTAAATACAAATGCTGCTAGTGGGCCCGCAGCACGTGTTGTGCCACCCACAAGAGCGGCCTAGTAAAAGTATGTCTGAAGGTCTACCATTGCTAGACCGCGTGCAGTCTGGCACTGTCACGCAGACTGCGCAAGTACACCTACTTGCCAGTCCCTAAACCTTCCCTTAACTTCATGTTAGTCACCCCTATGGTAGGCCCACGGGCAGGGTGCATTGTAAGCATAAGGTAGGACAAGCCTGACAAGGTTGGCATGTCCTAATAGTGAATTACAGCCATATTCGTTTTTCACTAGTGTAAGGTAACCTGCTCTCCATCAGTTAGAATGGGCTGCCAGGATTATTAATGCTATAATCCTAGCGGGCTCGGGGAGCATGGTGCAATGTCGAGTTTGGTATCCCTGAACTCAGGGTTTAATAACGCATCCGTTTGTGTGGATGGTTTTTGGACTCTGTGTTTTAAAATAGCACTTTTAGAAAGTAGCTATTTTCTTGTCTAACTGTCTACCGGTCTCTGCTGGTTCTGGTGTGCGTGTGACAGGAGCTGGGTGGCTCCAGAGGTCTGAATGAGTCAGTGAGGGGTGAGTGGGACATTTGCATTGAGAGTAGGGGAAGAGTAGCTCCTGATAGCCTGCCCTGCCTGATACAATGCTGGCTCCTCCCCCCTGCCAGGCGACTGATGACTCTGTGCCTGCCTGGGACTTTCCTGGCCCACCTCCTGCCGGGCAACTGATGGCCCTGCCCCTGCCAGTGACAATGCTGGCTCCGCTCCTGCTGGGCGGCTGAAGACTCTGCCCTGCACAGTGAATAGGCCAGGTGCTTCGGCCTGGCAATACCCACAACAAACCCAAGATGGGGGGAAATTCCCCTGCATGGACAAAGGGATCAAAGCCAAAAAGGGGTATAAGAGAAGGACCCCTGAACCAAGAATTTAGATCACTTCTGACAAGGAAACCTGAACCAAGGACAAGAAGCCTGCTGATCTAAGGACTGCCTACCCCTTCTGCCAGAGTGCTGTTTGTTGGGGGAATCCTGCAGTTGCTTCTTTATTTTTGCCAAGGAACCAGGAGAGAGGAACTGTGTGTGTACTCTCAAACTTTGCTAAGAAAATCTCCAAGGGTTGGAAGAGTGCCAGCCTCCTGTTGAAGTCACAGGGCCAAAGGACTTCATTTGTTTGCTGAAAGTGCTTGTTGCTAGAACCTGAAATCCAGCACCTCTGCAGAATCCAGCAATCTCGACGCCGACGGACGCCGCCGAATCCAGCTCGACATCGTGAGTAACGGCTCCAGTGTCCCGCACCTTCGACGCCGGCCGCCGGGCCCGAGCGACGCCAGTGAGTAGCGAGTTCGGCTCCAGCTCCAAGTGACCCTGTGTCGACGCCGCCGCTGATCGCATCGACGCCGAGCCCTATCGACACCGTGAGCGCTGCTCACTCTTGCAACATCGACATCGACGACGACGCCGTATCCTGCTTCACCTCGTGAGCGCTGCTTCTGCCTGACATCTATCAACGCCGCTGCAGATCGCCCCGACTCCGAGGCCCGATCGACGCCGAAGACGCGACGCCGGACATCTCGACGCCGCTGATCAGCGAATGCTTCACTTTTCCAAGGTACTGTGTTGTTGGGGTCTGTGCGACTCCGGGCTCGACGTAGCGCTCCTCGCGGTCGACGCCGAACCTTTGGATTAACTTTGCCTCGACGTCGTGTGACTCCCGTGTGGGTTACATTGTTACCAAGAACTGTGTTTTAAAGAAGAAGAGTTGCTTTTGATACTAAAGACTGTGTGCTAAGAAGAAACTACGCTTGAACTATTATTTTTCCTTCCAAGAGTATTTATTAAGATTGTGGTATATTTTTGTCGTTATTTGGTCTTGTGCTAAGCCTTATATAAAAATCCTTATTTTTATAATACTACTGTGTCATGTCCATTTGTAGTGTATTCACTTTATTACTGTATGTGGTCATAAATGCTTAACGCACTGCCTCTGAGATAAGCCTGTCTGCTTTGCCAAGCTACCAAGGGGGTGAGCAGGGGTTATCTAAGTGTGTGATCCCCTTGCCCTGACTAGAAAAGGTGTGTCCCTATTTGTCAGAAGTGTATACCTCTGCCAACTAGAGACCGCCGCTTCTAACATTGGTGGGTCAGCGGTGAGGATTTGAACTTTGCATTTATGACCCATGTGCAGTGATTAGTGTACGCTACATAGTGAAAGCAGACCATAGCGCATTCACAATCTACTTGGTTGGATATTTTATTTTTGTTCTCCGCTTTCCTGGAACTTGATTTTTGAAACTGCCAGTTTTGACCATGAGTGATGCCGGAGTCACTACCCCTGCTGTTGTTGGGGAGGAATTTGATAGGAGTAAGATAAAGGATTACAAAGCACAGCAGCTGAAACACTTTTGCAAGCAATTGAAAGTCCCTACTCCAGGCCTCTCCAAGAAAGCAGAATATCTCAAAGCATTGGAGGCCTGGTTGGAGGCCAGAGATTCCTCTGATCCGGTGGTGGTACCGCCAGGGGAAGGGGAGGAGGAAGTGCCAGTGAATGGGCCCACATCCCCTCCCGGCAGCAGTGTTTCCTCCAAGGGTCTTTCTCCTGAAGAAAGAGAAGAAAGGGAGAAAGAGCGAGCTTACAACAAGGAAATGGCAAAACTTAAGATAAATGGGCAGTTGGAAATAGAGAATGCAAGAGGCAGGAGAGAAGCTGATATGGAGATCAAAAGGTTAGAGTTTGAAAGAGAGAAGTTAGCTTTTGAGCGTGATACCAGGATGAGGGAGTTGGAGCTCAAAGCTAAAGAGTTAGAATTGAATCCCTCTGGTGGCAGCATCCCATCTGTGCCTGCAGAAAGTAGGTTTTATTTTCCCAAAGATGTGATCAAAGATTTTCAGAAGAATGAGGATATTGGTCAATGGTTTAAAGCATATGAGTTAGCATTGTTGGCCCACCGGGTCCCTGAGAAGGATTGGAGAGCGGGGTTGTGGGGTCGCTTTGTGAATGAGGGAAGAGATACCCTGTTAGACATGCCTGTTGAGGATAGGATGTCTTATGCTCATATGAAAGATGCTTTAATGTTAAGGTATGGCCTAACCCCAGAAAAGTACAGACAGGCCTTTAGAGAATGTAAGAAGTTGCCTGGTACTACGTGGGTTGAATATGTGTAATTTTTTTGCAGAGCCATGGATGGTTGGGTAAAGGGCAGCAAAGTGGAAAGTTATGATGCTCTTTATGATTTGTTTGCTTGGGAGCACTTGTCTAATAACTGTTTTCCAGAGCTGCGCCAGCACCTTATTGATAGCAATATATCTAACCCTAGAAAACTTGCTGAAGAGGCGGACCGCTGGGTCAGTACCAGGGTCCACAAGGGTCCAGTGGGAGACTCAGCCAAAGGTGGGCAGGGTCCCCAGCAGAAGAGTGGGGGGGACAAGGGTAAACAGAGGGAGTTCCAGAAAGGGCCCCAAAGTAATCCCCAAGGGAACCAAGGGAAGGGTTCCCAGCCTCCCCCAGATAAGAAATCAGAGGTCCCGACAGGTAAACCTGTTCATAGGGGCCCCATGACCTGCTTCGCTTGTAAGCAGGTGGGACACCGTTTTTATGACCCTCAGTGTCCCTTGAAGAACTCTACTGCACCACCACGTGCAGCTCCCCGTCAGTTGGCGAGTGTAGCCCTGGGAGGGGAGGAGATGGTTGCCCATGGAGGGGAGGGTCCCGCAGAGATGTCCCTGGTCTCTCTAGGAGACATGGAATTGGTCCCTCCACCCCCTCTGCCTAGTAACACTAAGAAATATAGGCAGTGGGTGACCATTAATGGCCATAGAGTGGAAGCTCTCAGAGACACCGGGGCGAGTGTGACAGCTGGCAAGTGTCACTTGGTGTCCAGAGAGCAGGTTGTTCCCCACGCATTCTAACCTGTGATAGCTGCTGACAACTCCCAGAGAGAGTGTGAGGTAGCTCAAGTTTCCTTTGAATGGGGGGGAGTTTCAGGTACTCTTCAAGTTGCTGTAAGGCCCGCCATGCCTGTTGATTGTCTCCTGGGCAATGATTTAGAAGACTCCCCTTGGGCTAAGGTGGAGAGGGAGACACATTTGAAAATGTTGGGTGTGCCAGAGTGGGTGTGTGCAACCACTCGATCGATGACAGCAAGTAAGGGTGTTGATGGGGTTCTGGAGCCTGAAAGTATGGCCCAGGACCCAGCTGTGAAGAGAAGAGGCAGGGGGCGCGGGAAACCGTCCCCCGTAGTTCCCGTGGTCCAGGAGGAGGCAGACCTTGAGGGGTATGCCCTGGAACCCACAGGTGAACAAGTTGCTGAACTGGGAGACCTGCCCGAGCTGACCCACTGGCAGCAGGATGGTGGTCCCTCCAGGGAGGAATTCTGTGCAGAACAGAAAGTGTGCCCTTCTCTTGTGGGTATGAGGCAGCAGGTCTCAGCCCAAACCGCAGGTGATCAGTCAGGGTCACATTTTGTTTACTGGGAGAACGACCTCCTGTATAGCGAGCCTAAGGCTGCTGAGCCTGGGTCAGCCCGTGTGCTGGTGGTACCCCAGCGCTTCAGAGCCTTCCTACTGGGTTTGGCTCATGACGTTCCTTTAGCTGGACATCTGGGGCAGGACAAGACCTATGACAGGCTTGTCACCCATTTTTATTGGCCTCAGATGAGAAGGGATACAGATATCCATTGCAAGACCTGTCAAACTTGCCAGGCAAGTGGGAAAAGTGGGCGGAAGCAGAAGGCTCCCCTCCAACCTTTTCCCGTGGTCAGTACCCCCTTTGACCGGGTGGGGATTGACATTGTTGGGCCCCTGGACCCCAAGACAGCCCTGGGCAACAGGTTCATCCTGGTCTTGGTGGACCATGCCACACGGTACCCGGAAGCCATCCCTCACAGAACGGTGACGGCCCCCGTGGTGGGACGGGCACTGATGGGTGCTTTTTCCCGAATGGGGTTCCCCAGAGAGGTGGTGTCAGACCGGGGCACCAACTTCATTTCCAACTATATGAAGTCTCTGTGGAAGGAGTGTGGGGTAACTTACAAGTTCACCACTCCTTACCACCCTCAAGGTAATGGGTTGGTTGAAAGAATCCACCATACCCTTAAGGGCATGATTATGGGTCTTGAAGAACCAATGAGGCGCAAATGGGACGTCCTCTTGCCATGCCTGTTGTTTGCTTACCGTGAGGTGCCACAAAAGTCTCTCGGGTTCAGCCCCTTTGAGCTCTTGTATGGTCACCCGGTAAGAGGACCTTTGAGTCTGGTCAAAGAAGGCTGGGAGCAATCTCCCAGGAAACCTCCCCAGGATGTATACAGTTACATGCTGGCCTTTAGGAACCAGACTAGGCGCTTCAGAGATCTTGCTCAGGCAAATCTGGAGGCCAGCCAGGAGGAGATGAAGCGGTGGTACGACCAGAAGGCCACTCTGGTAGAGCTTCAGCCTGGATAGAAAGTTTGGGTATGTCCCCTGTGGAACCTTGTGCGCTCAAGGACAGGTGGACTGGACCATTTAAGGTTGTGGAGAAAAAGAGCGATGTCACCTACATGGTGGACTTGGAATCTCCCAGGAACCCCTTGCGGGTCCTGCATGTCAACCGTTTAAAGCCCCACTTAGAAAGGTCCGAAGTGGGCATGCTCCTAGCTACAGATGCTGGAATGGAGGAGGAGAGTGAGCCTCTTCCTGACCTCCTGTCTGCAAAAGAGCAAGATGGGTCAGTGGATGGTGTTGTCCTCTCTGACACACTGACCCCTGAACAGCAGCAGGATTGTCGCCAACTGTTGGGACAATTCCCTGATCTGTTTTCCTTGATTCCTGGTGTCACTCAGTGGTGTGTCCATGATGTGGACACTGGGGACAGCACTCCTGTGAAGCACAAGGCTTACAGAGTGACTGACAAGGTCAGAGCATACATCAAGGAGGAGGTCTCCAAAATGTTTGCCTTAGGGGTGGTTGAGTCCTCTAGCAGTCCTTGGGCCAGCCCGGTGGTCTTGGTTCCAAAGGCTGCAGCGCCTGGTGCTTCACCGGAACTTCGGTTCTGTGTGGATTACCGAGGACTCAATTCAGTCACCAAGACTGACGCGCACCCCATCCCCAGAGCTGATGAGCTCATAGATCGGTTGGGGGCTGCCCGGTACCTTAGTACGTTTGATCTAACGTCTGGGTACTGGCAGATCGCCTTGACTGATGGGGCAAAAGAGAGGTCAGCATTCTCCACACCAGATGGGCACTACCAGTTCCGGGTTATGCCCTTTGGGATGAAGAATGCCCCTGCCACCTTCCAGAGGTTGGTCAACCAGGTCTTGGCTGGACTGGAGGATTTCAGTGCCGCCTACCTGGACGACATCGCAGTGTTCAGCGCCAGCTGGGAGGAACACTTGCACCACCTCCAGGAAGTGTTGTTGGCCCTGCGCAGAGCAGGCCTCACAATCAAAGCCAGTAAGTGCCAGATTGGGCAGGGTTCAGTGGTGTACTTGGGGCACCAAGTAGGGAGCGGCAAGGTGGCCCCCCTGCAACCCAAGATTGATACCATCCTGGCATGGGCACCACCCAAAACCCAGACTCAGGTGAGAGCCTTCTTGGGTCTCACGGGTTATTACAGGAGGTTCGTCAAGGATTATGGTAACATTTTGCACCCCTTGACTTCGCTGACTTCCAGGAAGCAGCCACGACTAGTGATCTGGACTGACGCCTGTCAGACGGCCTTTGACACCCTGAAAACTGTGATGTGCACAGCACCCATACTCCAGGCACCCGACTTTTCTAAAGAATTTGTTGTCCAGACGGACGCTTCAGAGCATGGCGTGGGGGCTGTTCTAGCTCAGGTGAATGAAGAGGGCCGAGACTTACCTGTAGCCTTCATCAGTAGGAGGTTACTTCCCAGGGAACAGAGGTGGAGTGCGATAGAGAGAGAAGCATTTGCTGTGGTCTGGGCGCTGAAGAAGCTAAGACCTTACCTGTTTGGGACTCACTTCCGGGTTCAGACAGACCACAGGCCCCTCAGATGGTTGATGCAGATGAGGGGTGAGAATCCAAAGCTGTTGAGGTGGTCCATTTCCCTACAGGGGATGGACTTCACGGTGGAACACCGCCCTGGCACAGATCACGCCAATGCTGATGGTCTGTCCAGATTTTTCCGCCTTAGTGATGAGGACTCCCTAGGGTAAGGGTAGTTCTCCCCACATTTCAGCTGGAGGGGACACGTGTTAGACCTCGCATCATTGGCATGAGTCTCTCCTCCATTTCTTCTGTTTGCCTCCTCTGTTTACGATGTTTTTGCTGGTAAATGCTGTGGGCACTGTGCCACTGCTGATCAGTGCCACAGTGTCACTCCCTATGTGAAATTGCTGTATTGATTGAATTCCATGTTTGGCTTATTTGGTTTACTGTCAGTCCCTAGTAGAGTGCACCAGGAGTGCCAGGGCTTGTAAATACAAATGCTGCTAGTGGGCCCGCAGCACGTGTTGTGCCACCCACAAGAGCGGCCTAGTAAAAGTATGTCTGAAGGTCTACCATTGCTAGACCACGTGCAGTCTGGCACTGTCACGCAGACTGCGCAAGTACACCTACTTGCCAGTACCTAAACCTTCCCTTAACTTCATGTTAGTCACCCCTATGGTAGGCCCACGGGCAGGGTGCATTGTAAGCATAAGGTAGGACAAGCCTGACAAGGTTGGCATTTCCTAATAGTGAATTACAGCCATATTCGTTTTTCACTAGTGTAAGGTAACCTGCTCTCCATCAGTTAGAATGGGCTGCCAGGATTATTAATGCTATAATCCTAGCGGGCTCGGGGAGCATGGTGCAATGTCGAGTTTGGTATCCCTGAACTCAGGGTTTAATAACGCATCCGTTTGTGTGGATGGTTTTTGGACTCTGTGTTTGAAAATAGCACTTTTAGAAAGTAGCTATTTTCTTGTCTAACTGTCTACCGGTCTCTGCTGGTTCTGGTGTGCGTGTGACAGGAGCTGGGTGGCTCCAGAGGTCTGAATGAGTCAGTGAGGGGTGAGTGGGACATTTGCATTGAGAGTAGGGGAAGAGTAGCTCCTGATAGCCTGCCCTGCCTGATACAATGCTGGCTCCGCCCCCCTGCCAGGCGACTGATGACTCTGTGCCTGCCTGGGACTTTCCTGGCCCACCTCCTGCCGGGCAACTGATGGCCCTGCCCCTGCCAGTGACAATTCTGGCTCCGCTCCTGCTGGGCGGCTGAAGACTCTGCCCTGCACAGTGAATAGGCCAGGTGCTTCGGCCTGGCAATACCCACAACAAACCCAAGATGGGGGGAAATTCCCCTGCATGGACAAAGGGATCAAAGCCAAAAAGGGGTATAAGAGAAGGACCCCTGAACCAAGAATTTAGATCACTTCTGACAAGGAAACCTGAACCAAGGACAAGAAGCCTGCTGATCTAAGGACTGCCTACCCCTTCTGCCAGAGTGCTGTTTGTTGGGGAAATCCTGCAGTTGCTTCTTTATTTTTGCCAAGGAACCAGGAGAGAGGAACTGTGTGTGTACTCTCAAACTTTGCTAAGAAAATCTCCAAGGGTTGGAAGAGTGCCAGCCTCCTGTTGAAGTCTCAGGGCCAAAGGACTTCATTTGTTTGCTGAAAGTGCTTGTTGCTGGAACCTGAAATCCAGCACCTCTGAAGAATCCAGCAATCTCGACGCCGACGGACGCCGCCGAATCCAGCTCGACATCGTGAGTAACGGCTCCAGTGTCCCGCACCTTCGCCGCCGGCCGCCGGGCCCGATCGACGCCAGTAGCGACGCCAGTGAGTAGCGAGTTCGGCTCCAGCTCCAAGTGACCCTGTGTCGACGCCGCCGCTGATCGCATCGACGCAGAGCCCTATCGACGCCGTGAGCGCTGTTCACTCTTGCAACATCGACATCGACGACGACGCCGTATCCTGCTTCACCTCGTGAGCGCTGCTTCTGCCTGACATCTATCGACGCCGCTGCAGATCGCCCCGACTCCGAGGCCCGATCGACGCCGAAGACGCGACGCCGGACATCTCGACGCCGCTGATCAGCGAATGCTTCACTTTTCCAAGGTACTGTGTTGTTGGGGTCTGTGCGACTCTGGGCTCGACGTAGCACTCCTCGCGGTCGACGCCGAACCTTTGGATTAACTTTGCCTCGACGTCGTGTGACTCCCGTGTGGGTTACATTGTTACAAAGAACTGTGTTTTAAAGAAGAAGAGTTGCTTTTGATACTAAAGACTGTGTGCTAAGAAGAAACTACGCTTGAACTATTATTTTTCCTTCCAAGAGTATTTATTAAGATTGTGGTATATTTTTGTCGTTATTTGGTCTTGTGCTAAGCCTTATATAAAAATCCTTATTTTTATAATACTACTGTGTCGTGTCCATTTGTAGTGTATTCACTTTATTACTGTATGTGGTCATAAATGCTTAACGCACTGCCTCTGAGATAAGCCTGTCTGCTTTGCCAAGCTACCAAGGGGGTGAGCAGGGGTTATCTAAGTGTGTGATCCCCTTGCCCTGACTAGAAAAGGTGTGTCCCTATTTGTCAGAAGTGTATACCTCTGCCAACTAGAGACCGCCGCTTCTAACAGATACAACCTCACTGGGTCAATCAGGGAGCAAGCCAACAGGTCCTACTCTAAGGGGGAACCTAGAAGAAATTTGTAGAGGAAGACCACTTTAGCATTAAGTGGATACAATTCCTACTAAACCTAGGATCCAAAAAAGTGCTCCATAACCCATACATCAATGGTCTATGAGGTCTGTACCTCCAATTACACAACGGTGGGCATGGTTAAAGTATCATGTCCATTCATAGAAATTATGGCAGTGTAATACAGGGTTAAAACCAATAACACTAGACAAAGGAGGTTATCACAACAATAATTAATGAATGACTGGTTTTGAGCTTACCCTAAAATACAACTCTGGAGGGCCCCGCAGTCCGTTCCCGTGGGGCTGTTCGAGGAGGTAAAATACCTGTAACAGGAGGAACAAATACAGGAACCCCGAGGGTTTGTTCAAAAAAGGAAAGCATAGTTTATCACAGTGAGGCCAGGTGGGTAACCGGACGCTCGGCCTGACTGGAAGGACTGCGAGTGAGTGAAGGGAGGGACCAGAGCGAGCCATCTCAGTCCCCCCTCCCCCTCGACCTCCCGGTCAGCCCTGCTAGTGGATAGCCCTACACGGCATGCAGCAGGAGGACATGGGGCATGACCCGCCCCGCCTCAGCCCACGGGGCCGTTTGGGTCCGGACGGGTGGTCCCCGCCTGTACACCGTCACAAAGGTTCGGAGGGCCATGCCCCTTCTGGTCCCAATGACTGCCGCCTCTGCTGGGCACCCGACGGTCAGGTGCATGTCCATTTGGCCACAGAGAGGGGAGATAACTGCAATGTCACTCTCCCCGGAAGGGCCATTCACGTAAACACAGTGTCCACTGCGTGCATCCCCTAGCACACTCACACACGCTCTTACCTGGTCAATGAACAGCAAAGGTGGAAAGACCTACCCCCCACGCGCGGCGCTCCAACCGGTAGCGCGGAACAGTAGGTCCAGTCCCGGAGGGATCGGCAGGATTATATGCTGCAAAGGCCGCGAAACTGCCGCGTTGCGCCCCGTCAGTGGGCGTGGCCGAACCACCCAGGCTGCGCATGCGCCGTAGCGTGAGCGCGTGTCAGCCATCCGTGAAGGGATGAAGCTTCCCTACAGTGGCGGCCATATTAGAAGGGATAATTTATGTACGGGGAAGGTCTACCCAGAGCAATGTATTAGATGGGGGCTATACAAAAGCCATAAGAATATGGCTATTATTTTGTCGACTGGAGTGATTGGCAAAATGGTGGAATGTCCCACATTTCTAACACGATAGGCCGTCACTTAAAAATTTAAGGGAGGCAGAAAGATAGAATATTAGCCAATGATAGGATTACCCTCCTGGTCTGTAAAGTGGTATTTAATAGTGTTGTTATTTATAAACCAGAGACCGTAGGGACCCCGCAATCAGTCGAAAGAGGTGGCTGGTTCGTGCTAGACAGTCTGTAGACAAGAGGAGTTTACTCATACTACAAGGACAGGGACAAGTGTGTCTCAGTATTGAATAAGGTGGAGATGGGACAAGCAGTGGGGTATCATCTTAAAAAAGGCGTGAGGTAAGAGGTAATGAGGGAGACCGGTATAGACCAATGCTAGATTGCCTGAGGCAGCATTCACAACGGTGCTATATTGTGTCTGTCAATTATGATGTCAAACTATCATGTTCTCATGTATATGTGTGCTGTGGTGGCAGACTATGGTGTACCCCCCTGTATGCGAGCCAAGGCTGACATCCACAGTGGCGCTCAGTGACGAGATTGGGACTAAACAGTCAACCAAGGTGGGGATAGATCATATTCCAGACAGAACATATCTGGTAGAGGGAGAACATCTCTGGTGGTGGGAGAACATGATAGTTTGACATCATAATTGACAGACACAATATAGCACCGTTGTGAATGCTGCCTCAGGCAATCTAGCATTGGTCTATACCGGTCTCCCTCATTACCTCTTACCTCACGCCTTTTTTAAGATGATACCCCACTGCTTGTCCCATCTCCACCTTATTCAATACTGAGACACACTTGTCCCTGTCCTTGTAGTATGAGTAAACTCCTCTTGTCTACAGACTGTCTAGCACGAACCAGCCACCTCTTTCGACTGATTGCGGGGTCCCTACGGTCTCTGGTTTATAAATAACAACACTATTAAATACCACTTTACAGACCAGGAGGGTAATCCTATCATTGGCTAATATTCTATCTTTCTGCCTCCCTTAAATTTTTAAGTGACGGCCTATCGTGTTAGGAATGTGGGACATTCCACCATTTTGCCAATCACTCCAGTCGGCAAAATAATAGCCATATTATTATGGCTTTTGTATAGCCCCCATCGGATACATTGCTCTGGGTAGACCTTCCCCGTACATAAATTATCCCTTCTAATATGGCCGCCACTGTAGGGAAGCTTCATCCCTTCACGGATGGCTGACACGCGCTCACGCTACGGCGCATGCGCAGCCTGGGTGGTTCGGCCACGCCCACTGACGGGGCGCAATGCAGCAGTTTCGCGGCCTTTGCAGCATATAATCCTGCCGATCCCTCCGGGACTGGACCAGCTGTTCCGCGCTACCGGTTGGAGCGCCGCGCGTGGGGGGTAGGTCTTTCCACCCTTGCTGTTCATTGACCAGGTAAGAGCGTGTGTGAGTGTGCTAGGGGATGCACGCAGTGGACACTGTGTTTACGTGAATGGCCCTTCCGGGGAGAGTGACATTGCAGTTATCTCCCCTCTCTGTGGCCAAATGGACATGCACCTGACCGTCGGGTGCCCAGCAGAGGCGGCAGTCATTGGGACCAGAAGGGGCATGGCCCTCCGAACCTTTGTGACGGTGTACAGGCGGGGACCACCCTTCCGGACCCAAACGGCCCCGTGGGCTGAGGCGGGGCGGGTCATGCCCCATGTCCTCCTGCTGCATGCCGTGTAGGGCTATCCACTAGCAGGGCTGACCGGGAGGTCGAGGGGGAGGGGGGACTGAGATGGCTCGCTCTGGTCCCTCCCTTCACTCACTCGCAGTCCTTCCAGTCAGGCCGAGCGTCCGGTTACCCACCTGGCCTCACTGTGATAAACTATGCTTTCCTTTTTTGAACAAACCCTCGGGGTTCCTGTATTTGTTCCTCCTGTTACAGGTATTTTACCTCCTCGAACAGCCCCACGGGAACGGACTGCGGGGCCCTCCAGGGTTGTATTTTAGGGTAAGCTCAAAACCAGTCATTCATTAATTATTGTTGTGATAACCTCCTTTGTCTAGTGTTATTAGTTTTAACCCTGTATTACACTGCCATAATTTCTATGAATGGACATGATACTTTAACCATGCCCACCGTTGTGTAATTGGAGGTACAGACCTCATAGACCATTGATGTATGGGTTATGGAGCACTTTTTTGGATCCTAGGTTTAGTAGGAATTGTATCCACTTAATGCTAAAGTGGTCTTCCTCTACATATTTCTTCTAGGTTCCCCCTTAGAGTAGGACCTGTTGGCTTGCTCCCTTATTGACCCAGTGAGGTTGTATCTTTTTACTCTTATTTCCTATTAATACTTTCACTGTGTGGTACATCACTATTGAGGTCCTGAAGAATTGCCAGACAGGCATGAAACATGTCGACCTTTTAGAGGGTTGAGTCAGTCCGCTGTCAAACAAGCAGTTCCTTTCTCCCCTCCCACCCTTTTAATAAGGGAGTCAGCCACCCGAATAAAAGTCCCTTGTGGACTGACTCACCTCCTTTTAAACCTCACTTTCCCCTCACGACTACACTACCACCAGACCCCTCACACGCACTCAAACTACTGGCTGGAACAAAAGATCTCCAGCAAAGAGCGCCTACGGCGCCCGTCAGACATTGCAGCGCCAGTCTGACGAGGAGCAGGAGACCAATGATGAAGCATGACACCTAGATATCTGGGTGTGTGAGGTCCCCTAGTTCCAACAAGGGAACATCCAGTTCCCTGACTTTGGTTGTGTCTCCACATTCCCATACCTCCTTCTTATCTCCGGGGAACTCAGTATTCTTTTTGCTTACAAGTTATCTGGACATATACTCTGGACCCCGTTAAAAACTGTCCACACTGGTTCCTTTCTTTGTACCAAATGCTTGTGATTGTATCAGGGAAATCATCTGTAAAAACCGGCCCATCAGACCATAAAACAGGCCTGCAAAGAGCCCAAAACCTGCATACATATTGACCTGTCCGACCAGCACTTCTAGCACTGCAGGGCTGTCCTATTTGTCAGTCGACCTTGAGCAGAACGAACTGCAAGCCTATTTTTGGTATTCGTTTAGTTTATATGTGCATTAAGCACAAAACAATTAATGGGCAATGTAAAGACTTATAGAAGCACTTCGAGATCCAGTTCCTGTTTGCAATGTAGACTTTTTTTGGCGCTATATATCATAGCCATTTTGATCAATTTTCATTAAATAACGAACAAGGTCCCAATGACAGTGATATTATTAGTTCTAGCTAGTGAAATGGGATTTTAAATTAAAAATGTCTTTCAGCATTTCATCACTAGATGGCGGCCTGCACCCATGTGAAATGATTCGAGCCACGTTCTCAACCTATTCCTGAACATTAGATTTCTGTTTAAATACGTTTTCTCTATTATCTCTTCGTAACAAAAAAAGCTAATTGGTAGGCAACTACGGTGTTTTTCTTCCTCGCCCAAATAAAACCATGCCCAGGGACAAATTCTGCAGTCACACCAAGCTCCTCAAGTCCTCTGAATGCACAAAAATAATAATTCGAAGGTTTCTCTGTGCATAATGTGTTCTAATTTTTTCCAGTTTGTTTCAAATGTCTTATAATACAGTTTGTAAAAAACAATACCTTAAATAGAACTAACATTGATATTGGGTGAGATTTGTTACAAAGTAATATATAATCTATTCCTTGTAGGGAATCAAGTACTAACAACTGATTTTTTGGTCTGAATTGTCCACGACTTTTGTTTTAAATACAAAATAACAAAATATACATATATATATATATATATATATATATATATATATATATATATATATATATATATATATACTGTACTGTACATACTTACAGTGGCTTTCAGTCAGCCCTCTTGGACCAATGGCCTGCTGAATTGTCAATCACAATTTGCTTCCTTCCACACCACACACTGCATGGAGCATAGGGTAAGTCCATTTCAGTAATTGATTTATCTAACTGTGACTGATTGCATACTGCTCATGAACAACATGCACCTCCGCAAATGTGCATATCTGCACAATAGGTAGCCCCCTACAGTGTCAGAGACTACTGATGAAATCTGCACTTTTTATAGTTAGGCTCACCAGAGATAGGGATTTGTAAGCTTTTTTGTCCCTTAACAAGTTTGTACCCTTTTGATGAATGTCCTCAAAACTTTGCAGACCTACTGCCCCAATTTCATTATCGGAGTAGTGAAAGTTTCACAACATTTGGACTAAAAGGTGCACAGAAAAAAGGGGCCCACAGATGATTGTGTGGGGTCCTGCAGGTAAGTAGGATAACTACTAATATAATATATGTTTTATGTGTTTTTACTTTAGCTGCATCTGTGGCCACAGTAGTACCACAGTTATCCCAAGGTGCACTGCAATGGCAGGTCATTAGCTGATTGATAAATGACCACCTTTACAAGGATAAAGGCAGCCATCTTATTTTCACCTAGAGTTTCCCTGTGTTATGCCTTACACCGTGAAATGTAGGTTAGTATTCGGTTACGTATATTTCCAACACCAATTTCCACTTTATTAATGTGGTAACAGATAGGGAAAAATATTTGTAAGTTATTATACATATTTTTTTTAATTACGGAGTACTGCGGTACTACCGAAGTACCCCAAAAATGTAAAAAATAAATTAATTTAAATATAGAATTCCACAATAAGACACTCTGGGGCAGATTTATGTTGGGAATGCGCCACGTTTGCGTCACGCAACTGCGGCGTAAACGTGGCGCATCCCTACGACCCATTTACAACGTGACGCATCTAGGCAGATGCATCACGTTGTAAAGCCCTGCGCCACTTGTGGGCATTCCGGCGCAGGGTGGGCGTTCTGGGGCAGGTGCGCCTCGCAAAAGTGGCTGAGTGAAATCTATAAGATTTCACTCAGTCACTTTCAGGCCAATGCTGCGTCAAAACCCTGCGCCTGCTTGAAGCAGGCGTAGGTCTTGACGCAGCATTGTAAAGATGGGGCACCCCCGAGCCTTGCTGGAGATGCGTAGCGCTTGCGACGCAACTCCAGCAATGCGCCAACTTTACGGCACTGATGCGTCACGCATCTGTGCCGTTTTTGCCCCGTGGTGCGCCGCATTGTAAATGCGGCGCACCAGGGGTGGCGGAGCAGCGGCGCAAAATAACTGGCGCATCCCTGGGGATGCGCCAGTTATCATAAATCTGCCCCTCTATTTTATAAATATAGTGTGCTAAAGTGTTTTTTCCAATTTGATCATATTGAAATATGATGAAAATGGGGTACAGAGTAGCACGTTGACCACAAATGACTGCACTACTCACAATAAAACGCCATTCCCCGTACAGTGCTACAAAAATATAGAGACATTTTGAAATAACAATGGTAACCTTACGAAATAATTTTGTAGTACTGTGCAACTACCTATTTATACAACAACAAAAAAAGAAACGTATAAATATTTTTCAAAACTTATAACCATTTTAGTGAAGTGTTAATAAGTAGGGAAAAAATACCAAACCAGTCACTTACCTATATCCGAAGGCGTAAAGCATAACACTGGCAAAGTGTACCTAGAAACAACATGCCTGCAATTAACTTTTGTAAAGGCAGTCATTAGCCAATCACCTTATGAGTTGGCATCACTATAAACCGTAGTAATACAGTGAAATACACCTAGATTTAGATAATATACCACACAAACAGACCTCTCAATCTTTAAATAAATTAAAACCTGTAAAATAGTAACATTAGTTATCTGCACTACCCAAAAGAACCATCTCTGCACCATATTTCATCTAGCCAAGTTTTAACCAAATCCAAATGACGCATTTCACAATATGTATAGTAAAATTTATTCTGCAAAATGCAATGAATTTAAGCATATTTTGAGATCCCCACAACATTGACATATTATAGTATATAATATGGAGAGAAAACATGCACATATTTTAGCACACTTTAATGCTACATTTCTTTTAATTCACACACTCGACTTTACTTAACCCTATTCAGTTGTTTGCCAATATACTGTGTGCTATGCCACTATATAGCACACCACTGTACGTCCAAACAGTTAACACCACTAAACTCAACTATATTACAATAAACACTACTAAATTCTACTGTACTTCACTCTATTGCACTATAGTTTAAGCTACTCCACTATACTTTATTTAACGGTACCATATTACGCTGTACCAAACTGTACACTAAACAACTCAACACCACAGCACTGTACAGCACTCAAATATACATCACTTCATTTAACGCAATGTAACTTTACAACACTACACTGTACTACACTCCACTTTTTGTAAGCCCACTGTACACCACTCAGTTGTACCACACTCCACTCTATGGCCCTCCAGTATACCCCATTCTAGTGTACGCTGTCTCATTTACACCACTCCACTGTGCAACACTCCACTTTATGCCACTCCACTATACGCTATTTCAGTAAACAATATTGCAATATAGGCCCCTAAACTGTACAACACTCCAGTGTATAACACTTCACTTTTTGCCTCTAGAGTGTATGTGAATAACACTATTAAATTCTGTAGTACTCCATTCTATACCACTAAAGTTCATGCTACTCCACTATTATCTATTGCACTGTAGTATACACTGTACCCCACTGAAGTCTAGGCTTTATCTCTCAACACCACTGCACTGTACAGCACTCCATTACACGCCACTCCATTTTATGCAATTTAACTTATACAGCACTGCACTTTACTACACTACACTTTATGTAAGCCCATTGTACATGACTCAACTCAACCCCACTCCACTCTATAGATCTCCAGTATACCACACTACAGTGTATGCTAGTTCAGTTTACGCTACTCTCCTCTGCCATAATCTACTGTTTGCCACTCTACTGTTCGCTACTTCAGTACACGATGTTCCAATATAGGCACCGAAATTGTACAACACTCCAGTTCAAAGCTCTACACTGTACACCTATACAGTGTCTGCGAATGTATTCTACAATATTTATAGGACGTCAATCCACTTTACCACACTCCACTGTATGCTATTCCACTGCATACTACTACACTCTACACCACTACACTCTATATCACTCCAATAAACCTCACTTTATTTTATCCAAGTTCACTGTAGGTCACTCAACTGTACGCAAATCCACTCTATGCCACTCCGCTGTATGCCGTTCCATATGCACTTCCCCACTACTCCACTATACCTTATACCACTTTACTCCATTTCATTACACTACAATGTACTGTACCAGAGTACAGTTTACAACACTATCCACCATTATATTGTACCACACTACACTTAAATACCACTCCACTCTACTAAACTAAACTGAATGAATATTACAAAATTCTTACTAACATTGTAAAAACAATTGAAATTTACAAACATAAAAGCTTACAAGTAAGTTATAGTTAGGACATTTTTATTTAGCTTTGGTCTACAAACTCAAATTTTGCTCCACAAACTAAAAATTAAAAATTATACTGTTATCGTTATCTCTTACCATCATAGAATCATTCTGATCATTATACATTTTGCCAATGTCCCCTGTCTAGATTTTAACACTCAGTACTGGTTGGACAGTTTTGAGATTAAAGTTTGAAAGGCACCCTCAGTGGAGGAATCAGAAAGTGAAGCAATCTATGCAATAAATGCTTCCACCTCACCAACTGCTCCAAAGCACAAATATGACTAACAAAAAAGGGCCAGATAAAGCTTAGAAAGGCTTAAAATAAAGCAAAGATATCAGTAATACCTATAAGGTCTGAGGAGAAGCCCAAGGGTTGCTATCCTATTTTTAAATCTTCTACCAAGACCAACAACAGTTGCAGCTTATAACCACAGAGACGGGGCACCCACTCTAAACCAAAATCTGAGAAATTTGATTAATTATCAACCAGGGCAGCAAATAGCAGAACGACCACCACATAACAAGAGAGAAAATGGACTATCGCCACCGATAAATAATGAAGACTCTCAAACAAAAATATCCACAGATTCACACAAAAACTATTGTGAAAGAAAATGTATTGAAAGCAAATTACACTGCCTTGAATACAAACAAAATTAATCAACCTCAAGAGTTCGAATTTGAAAGTGGAAGAAATCTCACCAATTCATTACTATCTTCACCATGCCAGGGAACGTTGACCAGTTCACCATTTAGGGCCCGATGTAGGTAATCCCAGATTACCGATTCTTAAATACCGAAGAACTGGCAATCGGGATTTAGGTAATTTTACCGATTTCATTACAGAATCGGTAAAATTCGGTAATTACCGAATCGGTATTTACCGATTCGGTAATTGCCATTCATTCCTATGGGCCTGTAGGCCCATAGGAATGAATGTCAATTACCGAATCGGTAAATACCGATTCGGTAATTGGGGGAAACATTGAAGGGTGGCAGGGTGTCACTTTGACACCCTGTTGCACCCCTCAATTGTGCATGGGTGCACATGTTGCAGACATGCATGCCCTTAGGGCATGTATGTCTGCAACATGGCACTGTTTAATAAGCAAAACAAATGCTTTTTAAAGGGTTTTCATTATTTACCACCAACTTCTAGTTGGTGGTAAATAACGAATTCTGAAACCCTTGTAGCACTGAAAACATCTAAAATTACAGAATTGGTAATTTTACCAATTCGGTATTTTACCGATTTGGTAAAATTACAGATTCGGTAAAATTACCGATTCTGTAAATCAAATTCAACCTACAAGTCAATTCCCAAATACCAGTCGGTAACGGCTGAAATCGGCCGTTACCGACCGGTAATTGGCGACCTACATCGGGCCCTTAATGTTTTGAGTTCATGTATAGAGTACACTAATCGGGCATATGTAGGTGGAAGCCAGATTCATTTCACTTCTAATAATACCAAGATTATTTTTCATCCTTGTTAGACCTGGCATCTTTGGCATGGTTTCCCCTGACTTTTTGCCTCTGCCTCCTGGTTTTTTTTACGCTATGCTGGATTTCGTTTTTGATGGTTTGGGGCACTTTGCCACTGCTGACCAGTGTCAAAGTGCAAGTGCTCTCTGGGTAAATTATTATTGTGAGTGGTTACCCATGATTGACAGATTTGTTTCATCAATAGGTCCCTAATAAAGCGCACTGAGTGTACCAGGGCTGGTGATTCAAATGCTACTAGTGAGCCTGCACATGAGTAGCCCTAAAATGGTGTCTCAGGCCTGCCACTGCAGTGCCTGTGTGCAGTTGCTAACCAGGCCTGGGCGCAAACTTCGTACCTCTTGCGGAATTTGCTATATTTTGACATTTTTGCATTCTGTGGAGAGCGCGAAAATGTCGAAACTTTCACAATCTGCCGTGAAACGGAAGTATTTTCTTCGCGCTTTAAAATACATTCTTGTGCGTGCTGTAACAACTTGCCGGGTTTCGCCGATGAGTTTTCCTATCCGTTCGCCTGCACCACGCGATGTTGGATTGTTGGTAGCCGATCGCACTACCCCACGAGAGTTTGCGATCGCGAACACGTCATTCGACCCGGAACAGGAAATAGGCATCGCAAGCAAGACGTCTGCGCCCATTAGCGACCACATGGGCAAGTTAGAGATACATTTCCCCGCGAGCAGGCAAAACACATCGCGAACGGGCGGGAAAAGCAATCTCCACATCTTCGCAAAAGTTCCGCGTGCTCGCGGAGATTTTGAGCAATTTTGCGATCATTTGCGAAAGTCAATTTCGCAAATTCTGCTCACCCCTATTGCTAACTGCCATGCTGACCAGGCCAGTGTCCCCACTAGCCAGGCCTAACCCTTCCCTTTCTGTACACATTGGACACCCCTCTGGAAGGCTCAAGGTACCTCCGTGGGCAGGGTGCAGTATATGTGAAAGTTAGAGCATGTAGTGAAATACTGCCAATTTAGTTTTTCACTTTTGAAAGGCTATCTTGCCTATAGGCTAGAATAGGGAATGCTGTGTATGAGGTTTACTTGCATATCTTCCCATAGGAGCAAGATATACAATTGAAGTCTGGTATCCCTGAACTCAGAATTGAATAACCCATTTTTTAGGAAGGATGCTTTTTAAATCCTGTGTTTGAAAACAGCACTTTTAGAAAGTGGCTGTTTTCTTGTCTAACCTTTCTGTGTGCCACTGCCTGTTTGTGAATTGACTGTCTGGTTTGTGAGTGAAAGGGGCTGGATGGCTCCAGGAGGCTAGGTGAGTCAGCACTAGGTTGAATAGCTTCATCTGCATCTTGAGTGGTGCGAGGGGATAGCACTTGGGCCTGAATAGGGCTGTGCCTGCCCTCCACAGTGCTGGCTCTACCTCCTGCTGAGCCGCTGACGACCGTGCCCCTCTCTCTCAAAGGAAGAAGGTGTCCACTGGCAGGAGACACCCAAAACTAGTTTGGACTGGGCTCAGAGCTCTCCTGCACAAAGGGATCAAAGACTTTTTAGGGTATAAATACAGGACTCCAAACTCCTGAAATTGAGATCATCCTGGAATCAAGTAGGAACCTCTGCCAAGGAGAAAAGCTGGAAGACTAAAGAGGAAGGACTGACCTGCTGTGTAGGCTGACCTGCAGTTGCTGTGTCCCTTGCTTAAAAGGCTTTCCAACGGCCTGAGGAGAGCTGGCCTTCTGTTAAGAAGTCCTAGGAACAAAAGAACATCACCCCCAGCTTCCCCTCTGAACTCTGCTGTGTGAGTTCTGACCTGCTTAGAGTGATTGATCCAGTTGTGGGGCCTAAGGAGGTTGTTTCCTGCTGTTAGGGGAGCTGGAAAAGAAGAAGAGGAGAAAATCTGCAATTGCCATGCATCGCTCGCTTGCGCAGCGCATCATCGACAGTGCGAGAAGAATCCCATCACTGTGAAGATCATTGCAGCGCCTGTTGCCACTGCAAGAACCAACGCATTGTTCGCTTGCAGAGCGCATTACCCCGGTGAGTGAAGATTCCTGTCGCTGCGAACATCATCACAGAGCCTGTTGTCGCTGTGAGACCTGGCGTACCTCTTGCCTGCGGAACGCATCCCTTCTCTGCAAATATTGTCACAGAATCCAGCACCAATGCATCGAGGGTCCACGACAGAAGAGGATCAATACTGCGCCGCGCATTGCCGCTGCACTGAAGATCTTCGCCCCCCCGGAGATCATCACATTGTACCTGTGCGAGACCCTTCTCACCGGAGAACATGCAAACCAGAATCCATACAAGGTATCGCATTGCCCCCCATACGGACCGAATTCGATGCAACCCGCCCGCTGCGTGCAGCGGGGTTGTTGCATCGTCTCCCCAGGGTCTCAGGAGTGATGCATTGCTTGTTTTCTGATGCTGCAGCTGCCATTTGGGAACTTTTGTAGCATCTACAGGTACTTTGGGCTAAAGGTGACACCACTGTGGATTGTTTTGGTGAAAATCCTTGAACTCTTTTTAAAGTCTTATTTTTTTAACCGTGTAGTGTTGGATTCTAGTCGTTTTGGTCTTGTGTAGTCTAGATAACAATGCTTTATTTTTCTAAACTGGTGTGTAGTCCATTTGTGGTGTTTCCACTGTGTTACTGTGAGTGTTGGTACACATACTTTACACATTGCCTTTGATAAGCCTGTCTGCTTGTGCCAAGCTACCAAGGGGGTGAGCAGGGGTTATCTAAAGAGTGTATCCCCCCTACCCTGACTAGAACCAAGGGTCCCTATTTGGACATTGGTACCTACCTCTGCCAACTAGAGACCCCCAGATCTAACATTGGTGGTCAGCGGTGAGGGTTTGAACTTGTATTTGTACTTGCCCCACAGTAATTGTTGTACGTCACTAGTTTAGTGCAGACCACTACGCAACCACATACTGTGTTTTATTTTTTCTGTGGATTCGATTTTTGAGTAACTCTTGAAAAGCATCATGTCTCAGAATGGGAAGGCAACAAGTGAAAAGGCAGAATTGGAATTTTGCATTGAGGATCTGTATTCATAAAAAGTTGATCAGCTTAAACAATTCTGAAAAGATTTTGGTTGCCCCATGAAAAGCAGCTCTAGGAAGGATGAGATGCAGAGAGTCTTGAAGGCCTGGTGGGAGGCCTAAGAGAGAAATTATGCAAGTGGAGGGAATGGTTTTAAACCCCAAGATCTGCCTGTGAGCAGACCAGGCTCAAGGCCTGGCAGCAGCCATTCTGGTAGGGGCTTCACCACAGGAGAGTTAGAGGAGAATCAAAGAGTGTGAGATCATGAATTGGAAGTCATGAGAATCAGGATGATGCAATTGAAAGTGGAAAAAGAAAGGATGGCAGAGGAGAGCAAGAATGCTTGTGCCCTGGAAGGAAAGAAATGGCTTTTGGCTCATGAATTGAGCATGAGGGAGCTGGATATTAAGGCCAAGCAGGCAGAGTCCGGTTCAAATGGTGGCAGTGCATAACCAGTGCAGGGGGATAAGGTATATATCCCCAAGGATTTGATACAGAATTATAATAGGAGTGAGAATATCTATGCCTAATTCACCTCGTATGAGATTGCTTTGAGAATGAATGGGGTGCCTGAACAGCATTGGGGGCCAGTGGAAATATTTTGAGGCTTCTGGGAGGAGTCATCTAGAGCCCTTAGAGTTGGCAGTTGCCATGACCTATCCCAATATGAAGGAGGCCCTATGCCTCAGGTATGGACTTACTCCAGAACAGTATAGACAACAGTTTAGGAACTCCAAGAAGAAACAGGTTGAGACTTGGATGGAGTGTGTGGATCTGTACAAGCTGCACTGGAAGGTTGGATAAAGGGCAACAGAGTAACTGATTATAAGGGGATGTTACATTTAATTGGTTGGGAGCACTTGAGTAGTCTATGTGTTCTAGTGCTGCGCCAGCATCTTGTAGACAGCAAGCTGACTGACCCCATTCAGCTTGATAAAGAGGCGGACCACTGGACCAGCACCAGGGTCCACAGGGGAATTTTGTGGGTACCACAGCCAAAGGTGGGCAGGGTCCCCAGCTGAAGAGGGGGGGAGTCAAGGGTAACCAAAAGGAGTTCACTCAAGGGCCCCAAAACAGTTCCAAAGGAAAGGAGTCCCAACCCCCAAAGCCTAAATCAACCTGGCCCCCTAAGGACAGGCAGGACAACAGAGGTCCCCCTACCTACTTTCACTGCAATGAGGTGGGCCACGTTGCCCCTAAGTGGCCCAAGAATTCCCAAGTACCCACTGGTGCTCAGACACCGGGTCTGATGAGTGTAGCTTGGGGGAGGAGTTAATTTCCAGTGAAGTGGAGGGACCAACAGTACTCTTTAGGAGAAAGAGAGATGGTCCAGGAAACCTACCTGCCCGAGAACACTAAAAAGTAGAGGCAGTGGGTGACCATCAATGGGAGGAAGGTGGAGGCTCTGACAGACAAAGGAGCCAGTGTGACATCTGTAAGGTGTCAGTGGGTGTCTGAAGAGCAGGTCCTTCCCAATGCACTTCACCCAGTAGCTCCAGCCGACAACTCAGTGCACCTCTGCAAAGTGGCGCAGGTTCCCTTTGAGTGGGGCGGGTTCTCAGGTCTCTTGAAGGTTATTGTAAGACCATCCATGCCTGTAGACAGTCTGCTAGGCAATGACCTGGCGAGTTCCCCATGGAAGGATGAGGAACACCAGGCTCGTCTGGAGATGTTGGGTCTGCCTGAGGTGGTCTGTGTGACCCCTTGGTAAATGGCAGCCAGTTGGGGTGATTCAGCAGGCCTGGAGCCTGAGACAGTGGCCCAGGTGCCTGCCAGGAAGGGAAGGAGCAAGGGGCATGGGAAACCAGCCCCAGCTGTTCCCACAGTCCAGGAAGGAGCATAACTTGAGGGGGTTGCCCTGGAGTCTACAGGGGAACAGGAGGCCAAACTGGGGGACCTGCCTGAGCTGACCCATTGGCAGTAAGAAGAGGGCCCCTCCAGGGAGGAGTTCTGCAAGACTCAGATGGAATGCCCTTCTCTCATTGGTATGCGGCAACAAGCTGCAGACCAGGCAGCAGGTGGCGAGTCTAAGGATCATCTCATTTACTGGGAAAGATTGGTTACTTTATAGTGAGGCTAAGGTCGCAGATCCCCGGGCAGCCCATGTGCTGGTGGTACCCAAGCGCTGCAGGGCCTTCCTACTGGGGCTGGCTCATGACGTGCCTCTCGCAGGACATCTTGGGCAGGACAAGACCTTCAAAAGGCTTGTCACCGACTTCTTCTGGCCCCAGATGAAGAAGCACGTTGGTACATTCTGTAGGACTTGCCCGACTCGTCAGGTGAGTGGCAAGAGTGGAGGGAAGTGCTAGGCACCCCTCCAACCCTATCCGGTGATGAGCACCCCTTTTGAGCGGGTGGGCATCGACATTGTGGGGCCATTGGATCCCTAGACAGCCTTAGGCAACAGGTCCATCCTTGTCTTGGTGGACCACGCCACCCGGTACCTGGAAGCTGTCCCTCTCCGGACAATCACAGAACCCGTGGTGGGCCGTGTGTTGATGGGGGTCTTTTCCCATGTGGTTTTCCCCAGAAGGGTGGTCTCCGACCGGGGTACCAACTTAATCTCTAGGTACATGAAGTCTTTGTGGGAGGAGTGTGGGGTAACTTATAAGTTCACCACTCCTTACCATCCTCAAGGAAACGGGTTGGTTGGGAGATTCAACCAAACTCTGAAAGGTATGATAATGGGCCTTGCGGAGCCCATGAGACGGAAGTGGGACGTCTTTTTACCATGCCTGTTGTTTGCCTACAGGGAGGTGCACCAGAAGTCCTTAGGGTTCAGTCCCTTTGAACTCTGTACGGCCACCCTGTGAGAGGACCTCTCAGCCTGGTGAAGGAGGGTTGGGTGAAATCCCCTGGTAAGACCCCCCAGGATGTGTTCAGCTACATGCTGGCCTTCCGCAACCAGACACAGCGCTTCAGGAAACTCGCTCAGGCGAACCTGGAGGCTTGCCAGGAGGAAATGAAAAGATGGTACGACTAGAATGCAACTCTGGTCGAATTTCCACCTGGGCAGAACGTGTGGGTGATGGCGCCAGTGGAGCCTTGTGCGCTTCAAGACAAGTGGACTGGGCCATATGAGGTGGTGGAGCGCAAGAGCAATGTAACCTATCTGGTTAGCTTTCAGTCGCAAAGGAACCCTTTGAGGGCCCTACATGTGAACCGCCTCAAACCCCACTTTGAGAGGTCTGATGTGACAATGTTCCTTGCTACAGATGCTGGGATGGAAGAGAATAGTGGAGCTCTTCCTGACCCCCTGTCAGCCAAGGAGCAAGATGGGTCAGTGGATGGAATGGTCTTCTCACCCACCCTGACCCCAGAGCAGCAGAGGGACTGTCGCCAGGTGTTGGGTCAGTTTGCCTCCCTAATCTCCCTGACCCCATGAGTCACCAATTGAAATGTCCATGATGTGAACTCTGGAGATAGCCTACCTGTAAAGCAGAAATTGTACAGGGTTGCTGACAAGGTCAGGGCCAGCATCAAGGAAGAGGTTTCCAAGATGTTGGCGCTAGGGGTAATTGAGGCCTCCAGCAGCCCATGGAGTAGCCCAGTGGTCTTAGTACCAAAAGCTGCTGCGCCAAGTGCCACTACAGAACTCCGGTTTTGTGTGGACTACCGTGGGTTCAATGCGGTCACCAAGACTTACGCACACCCCATCCCCAGAGCTGACAAGATCGTGGATCAGTTGGGCACTGCCAAGTACCTCAGTACGTTTGATTTAACATCTGGGTACTGGCAGATTGTCTTAACTGAGGGGGCCAAGGAGAGGTCTGCATTTTCAACGCCAGAGGGGCACTTCCAGTTCAGTGTCATGCCCTTTGGGTTAAAGAACGCCCCTGCCATATTCCAGAGACAGGTCAACAAGGTACTGTCCGGGCGGATGTATGACGTTACAACACACACTTTTACAACGCATACCTTTACAACGCATTTTTTATACCGCAACATCCATTACAACGCACACCTTTACAACGCATGCCATTACAACGAATACTTTGAAACTACCTTTACAACGCATTCCAATACAACGCATACTACATTTACAACGCATACCATTACAACGCATTACATTACATTGCATATAAGGTAAGTGTTGGATAGTGTAGGGGTTAAAATTACTATTCTAACTCCAGGGGGTGCAACAGTAGGGTAAGTGTTGGATAGTGTAGGGGTTAAAATTACTATTCTAACTCCAGGGGGTGCAACAGTAGGGTAAGTGTTGGATGGTAATTTATGCGTTGTAATGGTATGCGTTGTAATGACTGCGTTGTAATGCTATGCGTTGTAGTAGTGCGCGTTGTAGTGTCATGCGTTGTAATGACTGCGTTGTAAATGCATGCGTTGTAATGGATTTTGCGTTGTAAAAGTTCCGTTGTAATGGTAGTGCGTTGTAAAAGTTGCGTTGTAAAGGTTGTATACCGTCCGGGCTGTAGGAATTCAGCGCGCTTACCTGGATGATATTACTATGTTCAGCTCCACTTGGGAGGAACACTTGCAACACCTCTGCGAAGTGTTGAAGGCTCTGCAAAGGGCAGACCTCACTATCAAGGCCAGAAAGTGCCAGATATGGCAGGGATCTGTGGTGTACTTGGGACACCAGGTAGGGAGCGGCCAGGTGGCACCCCTACAGGCAAAGATTGATATCATTCTGGCTTGGGAGCCCCCCCCCAGACCCAGACAGAGGAGAGCGCCTTCACTGGGTATTACAGAAGGTTTGTCAAGGGGTATGGCACCATTGTTGCCCCCTTGACAGAGCTGACTTCAAGGACGCAGTCCAGGAGAGTGAATTGGACCAATGCCTGTAAAACTGCTTTTGATGCCCTGAAGACTGCCATGTGTACAGAGCCCGTGCTCCAGGCACCTGATTGCTTCAGTGTCTTTGTAGTGCAGACAACTGCTTAAGAGCATGGTGTGGGAGTGGTGCTGTCACAACTGAACGATGAGGGTTCGGACCAACCTGTAGCTTTCATTAGTACGAGGCCCAGGGAACAGAGGGGGAGTGTAATTGAAAGGGAAGTGTTTGCTGTGGTCTGGGCACTGAAGAAGCTGAGGCCCTACTTGTTTGGGACTCAGTTCCGGGTTCAGACCGACCACAGGCCTCTCAGATGGTTCATGCAGATGAGGGTTGAGAACCCAAAACTGTTGGGGTGGTCCATCTCCCTACAGGGAATGTACTTTTCGGTGGAACGCCACCCTGGTACAGAACACACCAATGATGATGGTCTGTCTAGGTTCTTCCGCCTTAGTGATGAGAACTCCCCAGTGGATGGGTAGTCCACTCCACTTTCAGCTGGAGGGGACACATGTTAGCCCTAGCATCTTTGGCGTGGTCTCCCCTGACTTTTTGCCTCTGCCTCCTGTTTTTTTTTAATGCTGTGCTGAATTTCATTTTTGCTGGTTTAGATGCTTTGGGAACTTTTCCACTGCTGACCAGTGTCAAAGTGCAAGTGCTCCCTGGGTAAATTATTATTGTGATTGGTTATCCATGATTGGCAGATTTGTTTAATCAATAGGCCCCATGTAAAGTGCACTGAGTGTACCAGGGCTGGTGATTAAAATGCTACTAGTGGGCCTGCATCACTGATTGTGCCACCCACATAAATAGCCATAACATGGTGTTTCAGGCCTGCCACTGCAGTGCCTGTGCGCAGCTACTAACTGCCATGCTGACCTGGCCAGTGTCCCCACTCACGAGGCCTAACCCTTCCCTTTCTGTACACGTTGGACACCCCTCTGGAAGGCCCAAGGTACTCCCGGGGCAGGGTGCAGTGTATGTGAAAGGTAGAGCATGTACTAGTGTGGGTGACCTGCGCTGATAGTGAAATACTGCCAATTTAATTTTTCACTATTGAAAGGCTGTCTTGCCCTTAGGCTAGAATGGGGAATGCTGTGTATAATGTTTACCTGCATGTCTTCCCATAGGAGCAAGATGGAAAATTGAAGTCTGGTATCCCTGAACTCTGAATTTAATAACCCATCTTTTAGGAACGATGGTTTTTAAATCCTGTGTTTGAAAACAGCACTTTTAGAAAGTGGACGTTTTCTTGTCTAACCTTTCTGTGTGCTTCTGCCTGTTTGTAAATTGACTGTCTGGTTTGTGAGTGACAGGGGCTGGGGTGGATCCAGGAGGCTGGGTGACTCAGTACTAGGCTGAATAGCTCCATCTGCATCTTGAGTGGTGGGAGGGGGTAGTACTTAGGCCTGAATAGGGCTGTGCCTGCCTTCCATAATGCTGGCTCCACCTCCTGCTGAGCGGCTGATGACCCTGCCCCTCTCTCTCAAAGGAAGAAGGTGTCCACTGGCAGGAGACACCCAGAACTGGTTTGGACTGGGCTCAGAGCCCTCCTGCACAAGGGGATCACACACCTTCTGGGGTATAACTACAGGACCCCAAACCCCTGAAATTGAGATCATCCTGGAATCAAGAAGGAACCTCTGCCAAGGAGAAAAGCTGGAAGACTGAAGAGGAAGGACTGACCTGCTGTGTAGTTGTTATTCTGCCAAGGAGAGGGGGAGGACTTTGCTGTTGCTGTGTCCCCTGATTGAAATGATCTCCAAGGGCCTGAGGAGAGCTGGCCTCCTGTTAGGAAGTCCCAGGAACAAAAGGGCTTCACCCCCAGCTTCCCGCCTGAACTCTGATGTGTGAGTTCTGACCTGCCTAGAGTGCTTGATCCAGCCTTGGGGTCTCTGGAGGTTGTTTTCTGCTGTTGGGGAGCTGAAAAAGAAGAGGAGAAGACCTGCAATTGCCTTGCATCGCTCGCTTGCGGAGCGCATCGTCGACAGTGCAAGAAGATTCCCATCAACGCGAAGAACATCGCAGTACCTGTTGCCGCTGCAAGAACCGATGCATCATTCACTTGCGGAGCGCACCGTCCCGGTGAGAGAAGATTCCTGTTGCTGCGAACATCATGGCAGAGCCTGTCGTTGCTGCGAGACCCGGCGCACCACTTGCCTGTGGAATGCATCCCCTTCGCTGCGAACATCATCGCAGAGTCCAGCACCAACGCATCGAGGGGCCGTGGCAGAAGAGGATCAAAACTGCAACGCGCATTGCCACTGCACCAAAGATCAACGCCACCCCAGAGTTTGTGGCATTGTACCTGTGCGAGACGCTTCCCACCGGAGAACCTGCAAACCAGAATCTATACAAAGTATCCCCCCGCCCCCCATACAGACCGGATTCGACGTAACCTGCCCGCTGCGGCAGCGGGGTTATCGCATCGCCTCCCCAGAGTCTTAGGAGTGACGCATCGCTTGTTTTCTGACGCTGCAGCTGCCATTTGGGAACTTTCGTCGCATCTACAGGTACTTTGGGCTAAAAGTGACACAAATGGGGATTATTTTGGTGCAAATCCTTGAACTCTTTTTAAAGTCTTATTTTTGGAACAGTGTATGTTGGATTTGTGTCGTTTTGGTCTTGTGTAGTCTAGATAAAAATACTTTATTTTTCTAAACTGGTGTGGAGTCCATTTGTGGTGTTTTCACTGTGTTACTATGAGTGTTGGTACAAATACTTTACACATTGCCTTTGATAAGCTTGCTCATGCCAAGCTACCAAGAGGGTGAGCAGGGGTTATCCAAAGAGTGTATCCCCCTTACCCTAACTAGAAGCAAGGGTCCCTATTTGGACATTGGTACCTACCTCTGCCAACTAGAGACCCCCAGATCTAACAATCCTTTATGCAAATCCAGAGGTCTGAATGATATTGTCAACCGAAGCATGAAACTAAAACTGACAGCTCCAATTCTGACATCATATCTTATGTCAGACGACCCTAAATTGGTCCAATTCATGGAAGATCTAGGGGTTGGCAGAGCTTGCAGAGTGAACTCTGCATAATTCCGCGGAGTTATCTAAAAAACGTTGTGATTTTCCGCAGCGTTCTGCATGCAGCAGAATGCCGCCCGGTCCTCCTAACTGAGTTTTCACTGCAAGCCTCCACATCTACATTTGGTCACGAGAATTCACAGATGAAATTCTGCCTGTGACAAATGATGGCGCACGACATCTGCAAGTTTTTGTAAATTTGACTGTGTGCTCTGCTGGATTAATTCATCCTGCACAAATGACGTGCCAGGTTGAGAGGCTGTGAGGCGATAGTGAGACATCACCATTCAATAATAAATGCCTAGGTTCAATAATGTAGATGCTTTAATAGGCCAGTTGTCTTGTCTGCTATTTGCCCACAAAACTTCAGCTGAGGTGTGCACTAGCATGCACACACAATGCCCATGGCGTCATACTAGAGTCTCATACACAGCAACAACCACAATTTAAAAAACAGACAGACACTCTAATTCCTAAAAGCCAAAACCCCTCACTTTAAGTTCACTGAGTACAGCAGCATTAGCCTCAGGCAGCGCTCATTACCTCCCATCCTCAGTGTGCCTCTAGTAATCTCACCCCCCAGGTCCATTCCCTCCCTGGTCTTCAGCAACAAGGACACATCAGGACTTGAAGGAATTAACGTCTGGCTGTCTTTAGACTTTGTTACTCCATAAGAAGTTGAACTGCTTCTTCAGTGGTTGAGTCACTAACCCCGACCACAGAAAACAAAATAAAACAGCCAAAACCTTCTCTCCACTGCCCTCCGAGACTTTTCTTCATCCACTGACTGCTTCACCAAAGAACTCATTTTTTAGGAAAAGTTTGTTTGGAAGGCAACAAGCAGATGCTTCCCTTCCAGTCCCCTGATTTCTGTCTCTCTCGCTTCCCCCAGGTTCTGTGGAATCCCACCGGGTCCAGCTCTGGCGGCCTCCTGCTCGGTTTGCTCCTTTCCACTCTCTGCCCTGTCCTCCCTGCAAGGAAGTTATTATCTCTATTCAAGACTGCATAAAATCCTTATCCTGCAATAACAGGGTGCCCACTTCACTTCTGGCCTCAGCATCCAGTGCTGGGGTTGTTGGCAAAGGGCGCAGTATTATAGGCTGCCATTAGGTCTGTTCTATCATGTTTGAGCCATGTGGGATGTGTGTAGTTCTTCAGTGCTGGTGTGACTGTGGACGCAAACTAATTAATAAGCTAAGCTGCAGCAGCCTGCCTGGTAACTCGGCTCCACAGGTGGCAGGCAGAGTTCCTTTGGCTGAAATTCGCACATCACCAAGCACCCTGAGCAAGATCCTTCTAATCCTTCATGGGAATTTACCCTCACCACATGGACAAACAGCAAAAGTGTCAATAAAGTACACACATGTAGATTACTTTTAGCTGAATGGGGAATAGCAAGTCAGAAAATCAGTTTTTACTAACTGCCCTACCCTACTGATCCCCTCAGTGCCACCAAAGAAGGAAGGGCAGTCTACTATTATAACTAACAGAGCAATTATGCAGTCATGGAATTGACAAGCACTTTGTCTCGTACCAATGAATAATGATAGTGTTGCCACAGGTTTTGCTGTCTGATGGGAGGCCATGATTTTAACTTCTTTCACGAGGGCACCTATTATTTTTGGAAGATCTGAGACATTATCTAGGATATGAGCACAGGTGCATGTTATTAGTTAATCATTTGTGTCTGATTGTGCTTTTACAACTAAGATCCCTATATGATGTTATTGGGAAAGGCTCCAAATGGGATTCGGTTTTGCAGAATCCGAGTCGGAACCATTGTTTCTGAATGAATTGCACACATTTTACAACGACTGATTAGGATGTCCGGAAACCATTTGAGCAGTTCCAATTGCTTCCGATAAGCAACAAAAACCGAACCGTGGTATGCTATTTAGGTACACTGGCGACACTAAGGAGAAAAACACATCAAATATCTCAAGGTTACTTATTTCAATGACGGTGCTGCAAGGTGAGGAGAACCACCACCCTCCCCAAAATTCAGGACCAGGCCAGCTGAATGCAATGACACTCCCCAGCACAGGTTGAGGGTGTGTAAAAATTGTTTCATATTGCACAATACCAGCACAATTCGTACAGAATGATTGATTCTCTTTTTCTTCTTTTCGCCTCTTATTTTGTAGATCTTCAAACAGCTAACACGTGTTTCGTCGCATACAGGGGAAATTATCCCATGACTTTTTCAAGGCTGTGTAGGTACAAACAAATAAACAACCAAAGTACTTCTTTACAAACCAGGAGTACAAACACTCAATACATCTCACTATGTTAAAGGTGTACTCAGAGTAAAACCAATTTTCATGCACAAGATGGAAATACCCCTCAATAACCAAAAGGATATCCCAATGTAGACAAGCACAATGGAAAACCAAAAGGAAGATGGAGGAAAGACAACCAAATGAAAAACCTTATACTCCAATTGCGTGTCTAAATCTCCTTGTGAGTAATTATTAAAATAGGCATGTGAGTAAACAGGATACTGTGAAAGTGAATCATACCATGTGATTGGAATAGGTGAGGCTACTGAAAGCAAATGTGAACAGTCATATGTATGTCAACTACCCAGCCTGTCTATATATTTCCTGAATTTTGTTCAGGCCCGATTCACTGAGTCTAGGACATGTATCCATCTACACTCCCTTGCATTGAGTTTGGAATCAATATCACCGCACTATGGTGCAAAGGTGCCTGCGTTGGCGCAACACTGCTAAGGGTAGCGCGAGCACAAGAGCAAACGCAAGGCTGCACTGTATCATTGTAAATATGGTGAAGTGGCACAGTGAGGTGTTAAGCCCTGACGGCTAACTCCTCACTCCGCCACTTCCTTTAACATATGCCCCCCAGTGCTCTCATTGTGGCAATCAGAGACATGACTTTTGACTTGTGGCTATTTTGCTGGGTCTTCTGAGGCCTTAAATGCATGATTCCCGGAATTTAGTTCAGGTATACTGTGGCACCACTGCACCAAATGCTGGTAATTAATCATGTTATCCATGGAATGGGGAATAACAGCAGTCAGTCAGAGACATGACGGTTGGCTTGTAGCTATTTTGCTGGGTCTTCTCAGGCCTGGATTACATGATTCCTGGATTTAAATTCAGGTATACTGTGGCACCGCAGTACCAAATTCTGGTAATTAATCATTTTATCCATGGAATGGAGACTAACAACACAGACCCAGGTATATGCTTATTCCAGATTCAAGGGCCAAATCAGCGGCCATTTCCCATTTGCTCTAAAAAATCCAGGAGTCCAGTGAATGCCCGAGCCTGCCTTTGGGGGCATTTTACGGTCCCTGGCCCTAGCTACTGACTATCTCTCAGTACTGGTTACATCAGGTACTTATCCGTACCTTGGAAACAATGCCCAGTGTCTGAGTGGCCAGAAATATGAGGCGAGAGTTTGTGGTCATGGGATTACCGGGCTTCAAATTTGCAAACCCATTAATTACAAACTTTAAGACACTTGGCCATTCATGGTGTCATGGGGCACAATTCCGCCATGACTTAGCACTCAAGGTCTCATTCAGCCACTTATCATCAGGGAATGAGTATGTCATAAGTGGTGTCCGATTCTAGTGTCCTGTATCTCATCCGTGTGAACCAGCTTGCAGACCTGAAACAGTGTACAATGCACCTAAAATTGCTTTCAGTGGAACTCAATGCACGTATCCCTTTCCCTCAAACCTTAACCATTTTGCTTCTTTCAGCTGGAACAAGCCATAGTAGCATCTGAATATCAGGATTTTGTGATCTTATTTTCTTATGAGAACATCATGTTCAGCCCTTTCATTTATTCACTGATTTATTAGCCCCTCTTGATAAAGTGTTTTGGTTCCAGCGCACTAAAAGCAACATCCCACCTACTTTATGATCAGCAGGATTGTGCAAATAAATCAGTTTCCTTAAGGCAAAAAATATTCCATATTTAGATGTAATGGCAATATGGGACTTATTTATCATTTACTGGTATGCCAGTATTTTATTCTGAATCATCAAGTGTGTCTTGCCCTTTGTGCTTGTATTAGAATTGTACCTGCCACCACCAAGGCAACCAACTGTGTTGTGTAGTGGTGAGTGCACTCTCCTGCCATGGAAGTGTGTGCGTCTGCAAGTGCCTATATGTAAGGCCCTACAATAGCACCTCAAGACAGGCAGTGTCAGAAATCTGTGCATAGTTACTGGATGTTGTCGCACTTTTCACTTGAAACTTTTAAGAGTCTGTTGACCACAGATCATTGAGGCCGTAAAAAGTTCAACCAGTGCACACTTGGAGCACAGCATGTGAGTGTGCACAACAGGAGCTGTCAAAGAAAGTTTGCATCTGGCAGGGTCACCCACACCAGATCTCTCTAGTGTTCTCGTATCAGAGAAGAGGTGCATTCTTGTGCATGTGCCATAATGAGACCCAGTGCATCATCTTTTATGCCAACCCTGTTGTCACCTTGTTTAGATATTCTTGGTCCCATTCTGTTCAAATTCTACAGTCTAAAATAGACTCGGTTTTCTATGAATGATTGCAATGTTGTTGCCCCAAGACTCATATAGAATTCTTCCTAGTATGGTGTGATAAAACACCACTAGGAAGTCCCAAAGATATGCCATTGAAATATAGCTATACAACACAGTGGGACTTGGGACTGTCATAAAAAAAATCATTCTGGAGTTACTTTAGCTCTAACCACTAAAGAGGTCTTGGATAATTGGTGCTCAGCACTCACAAATTTCACTGACCACCAGTGCCCTCTCCTACCTTTGTACTCTGCTTATCATTTGGTTTGACAATCACACATTGCATTCATTTTCTATGATTACTGTGTGACTTTGAATGTGAGCAGAGCGCGTGTTCTATTATCTACTAAGATTTCAATGTTCTTAACTCATGGGCTTAGACTTACTAAGGCTTTGTTTTATGTCTAGGATTGCACAATGAGACATTAAAGGTCTGCAAAGTAAGGCATGCTGTATGTTGGACTGTTGGCTGAACTTTTTGTCTTCCTCCTGTATTTTGCCTGACCTGTTTTTGTTGGTTGTATGACTCTGGGCACTTTACCACTGCTGATCAGTGCTAAAGTGCATATGCTTTCCCTATTATAAATTAATGTATGAATTAGTGACTCCATGATTGGCTGGTTTGGTTTACCTGTCAGACCCTAGTACAGTGCACCAGGAGTGCCCAGGGCTGGTAATCCAAATGCTGCTAGTGGGCCTGCAGCACTGGGTGTTCCACCCACAGAAGCAGCCTGTAAAAGTGTGTCTAAGGCCAGCCATTGCAGAGCCTGTGTGCGGTCTGGTACTGCCATGCTGACTGGGCAAGTGCACCCACTTGCCAGTACCTAAACCTTCCCTTTTCTTCATATGAGACACCCCTATGGTAGGCCCATGGGTAGGGTGCATTGTAAGTATAAGGTAAGACATGCCCTGGTGTGTGGCATGTCCTAATAGTGAATTACAGCCATTTTTGGTTTTCACTATTGCAAGGCTAACTATTGTCCATAGGCCAGAATGGGCAGTTAGATTATTACATCTTATAATCATAACTGACTCAGGGAACATGGTTGAAATTCGAGTTTAATATGCCTGAACTCAAAATGATAAAATACATATTTTAGTGAAGTTGATTTTAACATTCTGTGTTTGAAAATACCACTTTTAGGAAGTAAGTATTTTCTTGTCTAACTATCCAAGCCTGCCTCTGCTAAGTTGTGTATTCCTTGTCTGGATTCTGAGTGACAGGGGCTGGGGGATTCAAGGAGACAGGGTGAGTCAGCCCAGTGGTGAATAGAGAGATCTGCATCTAGATGGGAGGAAGGAGTTGCACCTGGGACCTGAATAGGTCCACCTCCTGTGGTGCGTCTGATTTCTCTGCCCTGCGCTGTGAAAGGAGAGAAGGAGTCATGTCAACAGAGTGCTCCAGGGCTGTGACTTCCGTCCACAATGCTGGCTCCACCTCCTGTGGGTCGTCTGATGTTTCTGCCCTGCAATGTGAAAGGAAAGAAGGAGTCATGTAAACAGAGTGCTCCAGGACTGACCAGAACTGGTTTGCATTAGGCAAAAGCCCCTATGCCCTCAGAGAACAAAGGAATGTGGGGTATAAATAGTGGGACCCTGATCCCAAGAATTTAGATCACTTTTGGACAACAACAATAAACCTTTTCTGAGGAGGGGAACCAGAAGAAACTGAGGAGAGACTATCCCTAAGCTAAAGTGCTGCTTGGGGGATTGACCTGCAGTGGTTGCCTGACTGCCAAAGAAAGGAGAAAGGAACTTTGTGTACTTTATTCAACTTGTAAAGTATATCCAAGGGCTTGAGAGAAGAGCTTGCCTCCTGCTAAAGGCTCAGGGACAACAGACTTCAACCACCCGCTCCTCAAGAGTTCTTTGGAAGTGTCTGCTGCTGTTTTGGGCCATCTGAGGGACTGCATGTCACAAGGAGCTGGTAGCGTCTCACAACGAAAAAGAAGCGTGTCGCCATCGCAGCCGCTGCTGTCGCATCGTGGATGTCGCCACTGTAGCTGTTGCAATGCACTGCATCAAGAGAAGCGTCTCACAATGAAGAAGCGTGTCGCTGTCGCTGCTGTCGCAACGTGGATATCACCACTGTAGCTGTCGCATTGCACCACATCAAGAGAAACGTCTAGCATCCAAAGAGAAGTGTGCTGCCGTCGAAGCCTCTGTCGTTGCATCACAGAACAAGGGTGTCGTGATGCAGTTGTCACATCGAGCGGAAGCATCTCGCATCGTCGGAGAAGAGTGACGCTGCCAAAGCCGCTGTCGTCACATCATTGAACAAGGGTGTCGCTGCTGCAGCTGACGCATCAAGTCGAGACTTCTCACAACATCGGAGAAGCGTGCCGCATCAAGAAGAAAACAACGTCTTTATTTCTTTGCACCAAAATTTCATGGCATCGCGGCATAGCTCATCGCATCGCCCCGGAAATGCAGTAAGGAATCATCGCATCACCATCTTTGCAACACTTTTGTTGCCCTGCGTGTCGTATCTTAAGGTACATTGACTCAAAGTGTCGCATTTTAAGATCTAAAGAGAACTAAGCCAATCCTACCATTTTAAGTACAGTATTGTGGAGTTTTTTCGTTTGTGGTCTTGTGTGAAATCTATATAAAGAATACTTATTTTTAATATACAGCTGTGTGGTGTCCATCTGTAGTGTTGTCACTGGATTACTGTATATGTTCACAAATGCTTTACACACTGCCTCTGAGATAAGCCTGTCTGCTTGTGCCAAGCTACCAAGGGGATGAGCAGGGGTTATTTTAGGAGTGTACCCTCTTACCCTGACTAGAAGCAAGGGTCCCTATTTGTCACAAGTACCTACCTGTGCCAACTAGAGACCCCCAAATCTAACACTATACTACAGAGGGCAAAAGGTATTTTATACTGGAAAGGTACGCTTTTCACAGCACACAAATGGTTTGAACCAAGGGTGTTTTAGAAAGGGTGATTCAGTGCAAAAATCTATAACATGTGTCTAATTAGCCATTATAGCAAGACAGGGCTTTGCATAAAAAATGAATGCCTACTTGAAGCAGATGCATACAAAGGAAAATGTGTGTTTTGCAATGCCCAGCACAAATTCAAAGCTAAAGGACAGTGCACACAAAGGAGAGCAGCATTCAAATATGATTATCTACATTAAGCAAAGGGGAAAACACAGCCCTATATCTACAAAGACTGACGGCTGCTGGTGTCATCCCCTTCGCTAGTGCTCGAATAAGACTGCCTTGAGTTATGCACAGCTTCTCTTCATGGTACAGAAGTGAGAATACACTGTCTAGTATAATTTTAAATATGCTTTTATTCTAAATTTAGGGCATCATTTATGAAAAGTATCACACCGCTATGGTAAAAGAGGGATGCAACACTTTTCAGTTCACCCTCCTTGCAACACCATAGATGCGCCATATTTACTATACTGCTGAGGTAACGGGTTTTTAGGAACCCGTTTGGTGCCAGGGGATAACACCCGAAGACCTCTGAGTTCTCCCTGTTCCGGACCACAGAAACACGGAGTCTTCTAGTCGAGTCAGAGATCAAGTTTTATAGATAGCTACCAAGTAACAGGTGTCCTAGAAGCACGACAAACACGGGTCATGTGTTCTCAGGAGGCTGTTCGTTTTTACAGAGCCAGTCTTCTCCTTATATACAAAAATAATAGCTGCAGGCAAGAATTCTTGAGTTTACGATATGGCTATACACATATTTCTACAATAATACAAAAGAGCGAAGTCATGTAGGCAAGCCCGTATTTTAGATGTCCAATTTGTGATAGATTACTCAGCCAAGCCCGGAACTCCCATCAGATATCGGTGAAACCCCAATAAAGGAAGGCACCTCCTAGTCATAAAACTGGCCATAAACAGGGAGCGTGGACAGGTGTGTATGTGTGTAGAAAACATGATCTGTGTGCGGTGAATGGTTTATGGTATGTTGTACATTGATGCTATCGGGTTTGGCCACTGGGCGAGGAGCTGCCTAAACAGGTTTGGCTGGAGGCAAGGGAGTCAGTTGGGACAGGTCAGGGGGAAGTCAGGGAAGGTGGACGTGTCCTTTTAGATCAAGCTCGACCTTTAATTGACTTATCATGAGGGCAAGACACAAGATGGATACCGTTTACAAAATGGAGTCTGGGGGTTGGGACGGAAACTACGATTCAGGGGTGTTAGCATGCCTCGATCATGACGCAAATACATAGGAATGATGTCCTAATCATTATCGGTTCATCAACACCAAATTCGTCAGGGTACGTTGATGTTTCGGGACACGGATATCGGGCCTCGATACCGGGACAACAGTAGGGTCCAGAATTTCAGAACCACAGACCCTCCTTTTGCCCTCATATAAGGCAATGATTCATATTAATCCGAGTCTAAATCTGTATGAAGGAATTCGTGGAGATGCTGCTGTAGCATCATTCTGTTGCTCAGTTCGTCCCTTGACACAGGCTTCCGTACACATGAGGTAGCACAGAGGCCACATAGTGCCGGAGCGCACTGTACACATAGGCAGAACATAAACAGAAGTGCTAAGATCATCCCAATGAAGATCAGTGTTTTCCATCCCCAGGTGGCGATCAGTCCCCAGAACCACCCTAGTAAGGACCAGTCCCCTTTTTCTACGTGAAGGGAACCAGATATCTCGTGTAACTTAGAGATGGCCTGGTACACTGTCGGTGCGTTATCAGGGATGAAAATACAACAACTGGATTGGATCACTCTACACACACCACCACGATCGGCGAGTATGATATCTAGGGCAACTCGGTTCTGAAGGGTCATAAGTCGATCCGACTGAAGTTCGGTCGTCAAGTTGCCAAGAGCTCCGGCCGTTGTAATCACGGCGGATTCAACTATCCTCGATAACTGGCGAATATTCCTGCTGTTCACCATAGGCCCCCAAAATGGCAGAAAACCCTTTGCGAAGTCAGCGAATTCCTGACCCGCGGTGTCGTCTTTACTCACGACACCTCTAGCTGTCCTTGTCCGATGGTAATCTGCTCTGGCCGTGTAGGTGGGAGGCAGCAGAAATGCGATAAAGCATGTACCTGAGAAGTCAGGGGGCAACCAGGTGTGGGCTTGGTCATGGCAGCCGAAATACGTGCCTTTGGCTGCTAATAGTATAGGGGAAGTTCGAGAAGCGAACACATAGGTTTCCGTGCATATACTCTTTCCTAATTGTGCTTTGGGATCCCTGCCGATACCTTGTAAACATAAGTGACCTCGGTTGGGTACTATCCAAACTGGGCGGGATTTCTTTGCTGTCTGGCTCTTACTCAGGTAAACCCCATATTTAGTTACGTTCCAACGAGTGTACGGAGTGAGTTCATCTTTGGGAATCGTAAGATAGGTGTCGAACTCTCTACTCATATTTCTTATCCCTGCTATTAGTGCCTTGTTACTGGAGTCACTTTCAGTAGAACGTGTCGGGTATGGTTCTAAGGCGAATAGGAACATGGTCTGGAAAGCCCACAGAGAACCATAATAGCTGAATGGCAGGATGAAGTATGGGATACCCTTATCAGTCGTGTGTGGCATGAGTCCACATATCCAACAGTTTGATGTGTTCATGATGGACTGGTGTTGGTGTAGGAGTTGAATGAATGAGTTATTTACAAATTCGAGTCTTCTGGCAGATTCGTGTTCAGGTAGAGGGTGAAAGTAGTGTGGAGAGATAGTAGGAGGAGGCTGTGGCCGGGTGTCATTTGAAAAGGTAACTTGGAATACAAATAGAGTATAGCCAGTCAAAAACATCGTTATGCTACACAGCATTAAAATACATGTTATCAAAAACTTTCTTTTGGCCAGTACAGTGCATAGTTGTCTTTCAACGTTCGTGAGTGTGGTAGGTCTCTTTACCCTAGGAAACTCCATCCTCTAGTTGCTGCGGTGGTAGGTTGGTTCTCCCAGGGAGTGCGCTCTGTTCAGTCCGGGGTAACTCCCTTGGACCAACCAGAACCGTTGACCTAAACGTGCCCAATTGCACTCCCCAGACTTCAACCGCGACCCTAGCAGCAGAACCGGATGGCGGTTCGAAAATCAAAAAATGAGCAAGTTTCCTGAGAGTGAGAGAGCTGAAAAATCAAAAATAGTTCTTGGGGAAGGGAAAATCACATTCGTTCGTTTTTATTTAGTCTCTTCGTTTAGACCTTAAATTGTACCGTCGTTTTCCTGGCACGGTGTGGTCTTCAAACAATGTCTCAGGTTCGGTAGTGTCCAACTGCATAGACTGTGGCACAAATCCTTGTAAAATATGATCACTCTCCTTTTCGGTACCAGTTTCTTTTAGACGTGCATCGCTGAAAGGGATGAAACGAGGTATGGATTCTGTCTCGGAGTCGGCAATTCCTTCGTTGACCCACCGGTCGTATGGAAGGGGCAGAGGGACCCGTTTACAATGGGTCCCGTGCACCCAGTTCTTTTTGCCTTCCACCCGAACCGCTGATCTCGTGGAAAGAAGTACCAGGTAAGGTCCGGTCCACCTCGGCTGTCCGTTGTTTGTGCGCTGAAAATTCCACACCAAGACCCACGTGCGGGGTGCGATGGAGTGACCTGGATCGTCAGAGGCTGGCAGAGAGGAACTGTGAACCTGTTGGTGTAAAACACGCAATTTAGTTGTCAATTCGCACAAATAGTCAAGCAGTACGGGGTGCTCTATTTCGCTAAGTTTGTTTGGCCTTGGCACGCCCCAGACGTTGGCTGGGCGGCCAAACACTATCTCATGGGGGCTAAGTCCTAATCTGGAATGGACTGTCATTCTGGTTGACAAGAGTGCTAGGGGCAAGGCGTCAGGCCATTTAAGACCTGTGCAGGCTTGGATTTTGGCTAATTTGAGCTTCAAAGTGCCATTGTAGCACTCTACTAATCCAGCTGATTGGGGGTGATTCGCAGAGTGGAATTTTTGTTGGATGCCTAAACACTCACACACTCTCTTCATCACGCGTCCTACGAATTCACTTCCATTATCACTCCAGACGATTCTAGGCATGCCAAATCTCGGGAAGAACTCTTTGACAAGGGCTTTGGCAGTTGACAAGGCTGTATTGTCCTTAAGGGGGTACCCTTCCACCCACCTGGAGAAAGCGCAAACAACAACGAGCACATACTTCAGATTGTTGCATCTCTCCATGTGAATGAAATCGAGCTGCAAAACCTCGAACGGATACGTTGGAGGCGCAAAATGACCAGCTGGAGTTGGGGTTCCCCTACCGGGATTGTACTTCAAACACACCATGCAGTTTCTGACCACATTCTCTGCATATTTCGGGATATTGCTATTTTGCCATACTGGGGCCAATACTTTACAGATTCCTCTCGAACTGATGTGTGCAAATCCGTGAGCCATTGTTACTACTGCGAGTACATATGCGTTAGGTAATAGCCATCGCTGGTGTTCTGACAATTCGACCCAACAACCATTCGCATCTAACCTACCCTTACTTTCTCTCCATTCATTCACCTCTTTCTCAGTTGCCTCGGCTTGTATAGATTTCACGCTTTCAATGGTGTCCTCACACATTCCCACATCAGTAATCCATCTAGCGGGACCTACAACATACATCCGACTCATTGTGTTCCTTGCAGTCTCTTTTGCAACCTCGTCTGCAAATGCATTCCCGCGGCCAACATCATCCTGAAACTTTTTGTGTGCACTGCATTTTATAATGGCAACTTGTAGTGGCAAGGTCAGTGACTGGAGGAGCTCATTAACTAGCTGACCATGTTGTATCTTTGCACCATGTGACGTAAGAAATCCACGTTCACGCCACAATCTCCCAAAACTGTGAGCCACACCAAAGGCGTATTGGCTGTCAGTGTACACATTCACTCGCTTTCCTTTCGCTAGCACACATGCTCTGGTAAGCGCAATTAGCTCTGCAGCTTGTGCAGAATTATGGGAAATGCGCGCGGTCTCTATAATGGTGTGTAATGTCGTTACGGCATATGCGGCAGTCGTATCACCATTCGGCAGCTTGAAACATGCACCATCAACCCATAAAGTATCGTTGCATTCAGGAAGGGGAGTGTCCTGTAAGTCTACTCTCCCTTTTGTCTCTTCTTCTGAAACAGCAGTCATGTTTATCAATCTCGTCTGTTCCTGTCGGAATGGGTAATAACGTTGCGGGGTTCAGTGTATCACACCTCTTTATGTGGATGTGACTTGCTAGCAGTGTAAGTTCGTAACTGGATAGTCGAGCGCTGGTAAGGTGTTGTGTCTTCGTCCTGTTTAGTAAAATGTCTACTGCATGTGGAACCATAACGATCAGAGTATTATTCATGACTAATCCAGCGGATTGTCGGATGCAGACAGCTGCTGCGGCGGTAGCCCTCAGACAACTTGGTAGGGCTTTAGCCACAGGGTCTAGAGTTGCCGAAAAATACGCGCATGGGCGCTGTCTGGCCCCAAAATGTTGTGTTAAAACTGATAAGGCACAACCTTCCTTCTCATGGACATATAATGTAAAAGGCTTGCTGTAGTTGGGGTTTCCCAACACAGGAGCCGAACACAATGCATCACGCAACTCGTGGAAACTCGTCTGGCAATCTTCAGACCAAGGCACAGGATTTGGCGTGTCTTTGCAGAGTAGTGCCAGCAAGGGTTTAGCTAGTAGTGAGAAATTCGGTATCCATTGTCTACAGTACGATGTAATGCCCAAGAAGGCTCGAACTTCTCTCTGTGTCCTTGGGGCACTCAGTTCTGCGATTGCCTGTATTCTTTCTGGTGTCAGTCTCCTTCCCTCCTTCGACAAGATGTGACCTAAGTAGGTTACTTCTTGTCGGCAAAATTGTAGTTTGGAAAGAGAGACTTTGTGCTTCATATCACATAAGTGATGCAATAATGATAACGTAGATTTCTTGCAAATCTCTTCAGTGTCTGCAGCGATCAGCAGATCGTCTACGTACTGAATCAGAGTTGAACCATTCGGTAGAACAATCGTGTTCAGTTGTGTTTTCAGGGCCTGACTGAATATTGAAGGACTTTCGCAATAGCCTTGAGGAGCGCACTTGAAGCGGAAGCTTCGTCCTCCTAAATTAAATCCGAAAATATCTCTACTCTCCTCAGCAATCGGGATGCTGAAGAAAGCGTTCTTCATGTCGATCACCGAGAACCAATTTGCTGAAGCTGGAACCATCGTCAATAAAGCAGTAATATCAGGGACAACTGGAAACTGTGGGATAACTATCTTGTTCACTTCTCTGAGGTCGATCATGAACCTATACACAGGGGGCTGTGAAGGATCGGTACGTTTTAAAACCGGTAAGACTGGACTGTTACAAACATTTCCTGTTGTTTCTTCGATGACGTCTTTATCAATCAGGTCATAAACAATCGTCAATAACGCCTTTTCACATTCGCTAGATATTTTGTATTGGGGAATACGTGGCAACCTAACGTTGGATTTCAACGTTATGACATACGGTGCTATCTCCAAACGACCTACATCATTAGAACGGTTTGCCCAGAGTACATCAGGAAGGCACGACAATTCAGTGGCAATATTTTCTTTTGACACATACATTGGAGAAACTATTTTCTTACCTAGAGTAAGCTGTACTCCCAATGGTGAACAGTACAAAGTCTCATATAACCTTTTTAGCAAATCCAAAACTAACAAATTTTCACTGCAACCTGTGGTAAGAATGAGGGGTGCCTCTAATTCGCATGGGCCAATAGAAAGAGATACAGGACTGGAGATCGGGTTTCTAACAGGGGCGCCAGAGAAACCTACTGAAACATTCATTTCGCCGGACAAAGGTGCGCCAGGAAGTTTTGAGTGCATGATAGAACTTTTTGTAGCACCAGTATCCAGCAGAAATGGCTCTGACACTCCTGAGGCGATCACCTCAACATAAGGTCCATTCTGATCTACTGGAACTGAAACAACTCCCTCTCTTTGTCCATGGCTGTCCTAGCAATCATTCCCCTATTTTCGTGTTCGGTGTAATAGTCGTCAGCATAGTACTGAGCTGACCTAGATGATGCATTATTCTGTTGGTCAAAGCTGTTCATCGAATTCTGAGGCGGAAAAGAAGTTGTATTCTGCGTGAAATTACCACGGCCCCTACCTCTAGGGGCATGTTGAACACCTCTTCCCCTTACACCTGAAGCACCGCTCAGACGTCGCGCAAGAGCCGGACAATTACTTTTAAAGTGACCCTCTTCCTTGCAATACGCACATTGATTCGGGCCATAAGCAATACGCTGGTGGGAAAACTCGTTTCCTTGCGCGTTTCTCGAATACTGCTGTTGTGGTTGATAATTGGGCTGACTAGCCGTACGAGGCGGATAAGCTTGCTGGAGAAGAACTTTAGTTTTTAAATCTTTCGTCTTTTTGTTGACTTTATCTAGCTCGTCTTTGCGCCTATTTTCATAGTACTGGGCTGTAGCTAAAATTTGAGCTGACGTAGAGACAGCCCAAGCACTCTCTGAATCTTTTAGTTTATTACACAGTTCAGGGATTAAATTATGTACTTGTCTACAAACAATCTTTGACCACCCTCGGTAGCCATATCCTGACCACTATGATCGGTGAAAGTCTCCTCAAATCTTGTGAAGAAGTCAGACACATTCTCATCTTTCTTCTGCTTGCACGCAGATAGCTTGTCCCAGTTTACGCGTACCTCGGGCATTATCGTTTTCATGTACGCGATAATTATACCGGGAAGTTCAGCTATTAACGGCTCAGGTTTAGAACCACCAATTTGTCTAGCATCGATAGCGGCAATGTTCGCCCATGAGTCACCTAGTTCTTGGTCATGGTTCGTATGACGTATTTTGCTCCATAGAGGATGTGGAACAACGTTCCCGAACAACATGTCTATGTACGCTAAATTCATTATACATGAGCTTGCAGTTTGCGATAACTCCTTATAATACCCACTCGGGTTTTTACGAGGATCAGGCAATGTCTGCTTTAGTGCTAAGACATCGGATATTTTCCAGGGGACATGTACCCATACACGCTGGAAATGAGGCAGAATCGGTGGATTCGCATTCGCATCACCTTCCCTCCAAACCGGAGGAACCTCTCTCATGGGGTACTGTCTCGCTCTTTTCCCGTCTGGTGCACCGTCTTCATGACATGATCTAGAGACGTTTCCTTTACTCCTATAAGAGAGCAATAATTCTATCGCTTTCTCAACATCTGCACCTATAATCATACCTTCATAGAACTTAAAGCGTGTACGCCATAGTTCGTTCATTGTATATTTGGGATCATTTGTCTTTACATCTTCGCCTAGATATACACACATTTCTTCGAATACGTATCTCTGAGTGGGTGCATTCCATTGACGGAAAACTTCCATAACAGACTGAACATCATATCTAACAGTGTCCGTAATCCATTGGCGTGCTAATTCATTCAGCACTCGTCTTTCCTCGTAATCAGGCAGTTGACTACGCAACTGTCTATGTTCTGTTTTAGGGGTCGTTCTAGGCGACCCGAAGAAAGGTGAAAGCAGACCAGTGACGGTACCTGTCACTCTTTGTCTAATAGAAGGAGAAGCTTGCGGAGGAGCAAGTGCATTGGAAAAAACAGGCTGAGGCAAAGAAGAAGTAGAGGCAATAGTAGAGGAAGTTGAAACAGTGACAGACGTAGTATCATAGGGAACAGTTGGAGCTGTAGGCAAAGTGGTAGAAGTAGATGGAGTATGTAGCAAAGATGGCGGCCTTTGAGAAGGCTGCGCCGGAGAAGTAGGAACCAGCTGAAGAGTAGCTGGCGTGTGTGCAAGAGCTGTGTTTCGTGCGCCGGGGCGTGGTATAGAAAAACGCTTTGGCGTTGTAGTAGCGTCTAACGCATACGGTGGAGGTGAGCTTAATAAGTGGGACATTAATGGATCTTTCTCGGATCTTTCCTCTTGACCTTGTCCCTTATTTGGTAACATCGGGTAGCATTTATCTACTGCTAGTTTCTTGCTCCTAAGTATTTGTTCGTTTTCTTGCTCTTCCTCGTTATCCCTGTATGCAACGGCAGCTTGCACCATTGACATACCTCTTTTATTCCTTTTTGCTAACTTTATTTCTTTCTGTTTGGCTTCTTTGCGCCATAAGCGAAAAGAGTCAAACATCGCCGGCCGGTCTTTTCTCTTAAATAATTTGACCTCTAGGTTATCTAATATTTCTGAGTCGAAACTACCATATTGGGGCCATTTTAAAACACCATCCTTGCGGGTGTATTTTATCCACACTTCATTATATGTGATAGGACCTACGCCGTGCTTTACGTAGAGCTCGTATGTTGGAGTTCCAATCGGAGGAACCGGACAGGAATCCTCTAATCGGGAGTCCTTTCTACAACCAAGACAAAACAAGTTTCCAAGTCTGCTAAAACCAGGCATCTTTGCTCACTAGTCTAGCTTCAAACTTCAAAGGATTATCTGTTACGATATTTCTCGTGAATACACAAGTCCTTCGGCTTTGGGGCTTGCAAGTACCAAATCAAGGCGTATCTCAAGGATACCAAAAACTAAGGACAAACTAAGGACTGGGAGACGCTCCACTTATACTTAACTGAAGTATTTGAAGATCGGTGACGTCGCTAGAAGACTCGTCTATCGTTTCGCTCTACCAAGGATCACTGGGTCCAAAACAAGGCGATAGTCAGGGCAGCAGTCCTTCGTAGCCGTCGGGACGCGGGGAACCTCGCAGCAAAGACCTTCGGAACCACGTCGACATACAGGGGTCGCTGAAGTGGCTGGCCTTCCTTCGGAATTTTCACACGAAGCTCCTCACGAACATCTGGCTTGGACCGTCGCCGCTTGATACCGCCCCGAGTTGGGCGCCAACTGAGGTAACGGGTTTTTAGGAACCCGTTTGGTGCCAGGGGATAACACCCGAAGACCTCTGAGTTCTCCCTGTTCCGGACCACAGAAACACGGAGTCTTCTAGTCGAGTCAGAGATCAAGTTTTATTGATAGCTACCAAGTAACAGGTGTCCTAGAAGCACGACAAACACGGGTCATGTGTTCTCAGGAGGCTGTTCGTTTTTACAGAACCAGTCTTCTCCTTATATACAAAAATAATAGCTGCAGGCAAGAATTCTTGAGTTTACGATATGGCTATACACATATTTCTACAATAATACAAAAGAGCGAAGTCATGTAGGCAAGCCCGTATTTTAGATGTCCAATTCGTGATAGATTACTCAGCCAAGCCCGGAACTCCCATCAGATATCGGTGAAACCCCAATAAAGGAAGGCACCTCCTAGTCATAAAACTGGCCATAAACAGGGAGTGTGGACAGGTGTGTATGTGTGTAGAAAACATGATCTGTGCGCGGTGAATGGTTTATGGTATGTTGTACATTGATGCTATCGGGTTTGGCCACTGGGCGAGGAGCTGCCTAAACAGGTTTGGCTGGAGGCAAGGGAGTCAGTTGGGACAGGTCAGGGGGAAGTCAGGGAAGGTGGACGTGTCCTTTTAGATCAAGCTCGACCTTTAATTGACTTATCATGAGGGCAAGACACAAGATGGATACCGTTTACAAAATGGAGTCTGGGAGTTGGGACGGAAACTACGATTCAGGGGTGTTAGCATGCCTCGATCATGACGCAAATACATAGGAATAATGTCCTAATCATTATCGGTTCGTCGACACCAAATTCGTCAGGGTACGTTGATGTTTCGGGACACGGATATCGGGCCTCGATACCGGGACAACAGTAGGGTCCAGAATTTCAGAACCACACTGCATTCCATGTCCCAAGGATTGACAGATATGTCAGCAATCCTGATGTACCTTTCGGCACCAAAATGGTGCATTGCTGGAGTGTGTCTAGAAATTCACGCAACTCCATCAATGTGTCATTTCAGATGGGGCAAGCCCCATGTGAAAAGGCCTATGTGTAGTGAAAGAGCCACTCTTGTGGTCAGGCACCGTATGATGACCTTCAACTACCACCATTTTACTGACTTTAGTGTGTTTTTTGCCCTAGTCTTAATGTAGGACGGTCCTGCATAGGCCTGCTCCTCTTCTGTTTCATAATCTTGCTTTCGGACTTTACTTTGCTTCAAGCTTTTATGAGAATTATAGGCTCTTACTATTGGTTTTGACATGGCCTCATGTCTGACTTTGCCTTGCTTCCGTGAACACAGCAGTGCTCGCGACTCATATTCAAGGTCTCTCTGTTCCTCACCTGGTTTTCGAACATCACTGACCAGATTAGACTGGATATTATCTGAGGAATGTACAACTCTGTCTCAAAGACGAAATCCGGGGGCTTGGCCAGCCACTGTCTTGGTCTTGATGCAGACTGGTACCAGCCAGCTCGTTTTTTTTACAATGAGAAAGGGGCAGGGTTTTCTAGAAGCTTCGTACCACGTTGAATAATGGTATTAAAGCTGGGAGCTTTCGTGGGCCATGTGGAAGTTCACCACAGTATAGACATTTCACTGTGGAAAGGTGACGGAACTTGGGTCTTGACTGAACTCCTTCCTGGGCTGCAGAAACGGACTTCCCCCAGCTAGAGTTGGCAAGGATGCTGAGAATTCAGTCGGTGAGGTGTTCCTAACCTATTCTATTCTTTTCTATCCTATTCTTTGCTATTTGTACATACTGCATTCTATTTCGACTGTTTATTTCAATTGTCCATTTGATACTTGGGAGTCTCCCATGACTGATATATATTCGGCCTGCCTTTATAAAGTATTGTATTAATGAACTTATGTGTGTTATATTCCATACATTTTGATTGGTTTTCTTACCCTGCCTTAAGAGAGCGCTGGGTCTCGCCTCGTCTTTTGGGTGTGTTGGGGTTAGGGTGTGTCCTTTTTGCAAAAAGCACATTCATTACACTGTGTCACCCCTTACACCTGCTTCAAGTGGTGCAGTGACACAGGGCGTGGCCTGCAGCCCAAGATGGTGGTCACTTAAGTGACGTGCTCTGGGCTGGGACACTTCATCCATAAATAATCCTGTATTCCCTCTCTACTTGTAGAGCTTTGAATGTGTGGGGTGCTACCTACCTGCAGAACGGTCCTGATGCTGACTTCTCCGGGCCTCGGTGGGGCAGCCTGACCCACGCTTGGAAACAAGGCGATCTCCGGTGTGGTGCTTCTCTGGGCCTGGAGGGGGGGCCTGCGATGCACTGCTCTTGCATGCGGCTGCCCCGTACCCTGCTGCCTGAGGGACAGCTGCTGTTGCACCACAAGCCCCCGGATTGAGGTCAGGTGCCCGGGGGTTCCGCTTGCTGCCCGTGCTCACAATTGGACACTACCAGCGTGGCATGAGGCTTGGGCCGTCCCAGAGGGCCCCGGTTGTGGTACTGGAAGCTGGTGTACCATTGCTGAACTGTGATCCGGTAGGGGGCCCCGTCAGACCTGAGTCCCCTCCTCCTAGGCTGTTTGCCCTGTACCATGGCCCCGCGCTGTGGCCGCTTGGCCTTCCTGACTGGGATCGGGTGCCAGGCCCTCCAACTGGTGCCCGCCTGGCTAGTTCATGATCACCTACATGGTGGGAGGTCTGCAGTGACTCGTGGGCCCCTGCTGTGACGCCGGAGGCTGGCAATCTGATCTTTGGGTGTGGACCGGCGCGGCGTGGCCGTGGCTGCGTCTCTTTCTCCGGAGCTATCTTGGTTGAGTGCTGCCTCTGCCGGTGAAACGACCCCTATGGACTGATGTGCTGGACTGGAATGGAGGTGGCTGCGGTGCCATCCTTTTCTGGGAGACACTGGTGATACGGCGCGAGGTGGCCGGCACATGTGATCAAGTTTGCTGGAGGGACACAGGCTGTTGTTGCCGTTCACTGATAAGCTGGGAGCGTGCCTGTGACTGTAAGGCTCCCTCTACTTGACTTACCAGGCTGAACCGGGGGCTTGGCTAACAAGGGCCCGGGAGGTGACCTGGTTCTAGGAGGGGTGCGCTACTTGCATGTAAGGTCACTCCAGGAGGAGTTAAAAACTTCCCCCCTCCATAGCTACCTGCTGACTATGGACCACAGTGAGCGCAGAACACCTTGTTGCTGGGTGCTGAATCTACCTGGGCTACAGTGGATCATGGGCAGGGGGAAGACTCGGACTGCCTCATAGTTGAGCAGACAGAGATCTCACTCGCCGCCCTCGGATTTCGTATCTGGCAGATGCCCACGGATGGAGGCTGAACACGCACCAACCCCAGCGGGGGACAAATTGGACATGATCCTGAGGGAAATTCATGAATCGCGCACTGCACTTGAAAGTCAATTGGGTACAATTTCAGTGAATTTGAACCTACTCAAGGATGACCACCGAAAGTTACCTGACAAAGTTAAAAATACTGAACACCTACTGGACACAATGGGACCTCAAATCATTGATCACGATGGTCAATTGAAGGAGATGCGACAACAGATAGAGGCCTTGCACGCTCGGGCTCACGATGCAGAAGGGCGGGTGAGGCGTAACAACCTCAGAATAGTGTGTCTGCCTGAGGGTACGGAAGGGCCCAACCCAACAAACTACATCGAGGAATGGTTGAAAACAGTGGTGGCACCCACGGGTCTATCTCCACACTTTACCGTAGAGCGAGCTCACCGAGTACCTACAAGATGCCCTATATCTGGCTCGTACCCATGACCCATGTTGGCAAGAATTCTGAACTATATGGACCGTGACCTGGTACTACAGGCAGCGAGGGAGCAAGCCCCGCTTCTGATGGAGAATGTGAGAGTGCCCATCTTCCCAGACTATACTTTGGCTGCTCAGCGACAGCATTTTTATTTATGTAAGTCAAGGCAAGGGTCCGTGCGGCGGGCTTGACATGTTCATTGCTTTTCTCAGCCAAGCTCAAGATCAATCCTAACCAACGTACTTTGTTCTTCAACACCCCCGAGAGTGCGTGGGAATGACTAGACAGACATTTACCTAATGTACTACCGGAACAAAGAATGGATCCAATGCAGCTGAAATCGTAACAAGCCACCCGTGCAGGAAGGGCATGGTCACACAGAGGGAGTGGACTTGCCCCGCCCCACCAACAAAGTGATGGATGGGAGGCGAAAGGCCCTCTGGACAGCTGAGACTCTCAGACTCCCTAGGCCGGCGCGTAGCACTAGCCGTTCAGAGGCAGCCACCTCAGATTCCGAAATGATGTGTAGCATGGCCTTATTCCCATCCGCATCTCCTCAGCTCAGTCGGGAACCGTTGGGATGAGCTTGGAGGGTCTTTTGAAAGAGACCTGAGGCTGACCGGCTGGACCCATGCCCACCCACTTTAGCAACTTACTATTTGTTATGCTTAACTCAGTTTCTCACTGATCTTTTTTGAGTATACATGGTGCCTCTGCTTACATATGGGGGTTAAGAAGGGATCTTCTACTAGCGTGATGTCCCGGCCCTGCTTGGGCATGTATTTCTGCTATTGTTCGAGTGTATTGAGTGTTCCATACGTGGCCTACCCCACAAGCGAGGGGCTGCGATATGGACACGGGTGGGAATCCTCTTTGCTCATAGGGAGTCCCATATAGACGACCAAGGCAGAAATGTCCTAATTCGCGGGATCCTGGATGGTAGGCAAGTAGTGTTGGGTTCTATCTATTCTCCAAATGTGGACAAAGATGCCTTTCTCTCCAGGTTAACACATGCACTGTCGGATTGGGTACAATACCCGTGGTTGTTGGGTGGGGACTTCAATGCTGTGTTCGATACACATTGGGACTGCTCTCACCCCCCCTTACCGAGCACCAGCGCTGTAACTCAAGCTGCTGCATTGACTAGATGGGCACGGGGATGGAACCTGTTAGACGTATGGAGGTCCCAACTCATGAACATGTGGAAATATTCCTTTTACTCCCACCCACATAACCTACATACCTGTTTAGATCATTTTCTTTGCACTGTAAATCTATCCACAAGCATACATCAGAGTAAATTCCTTGGTAAAACAATCTCTGACCATAAAACCTATAGAATTGACATTGCATTGGGGAAGGGTTCCTACGCCTATCCCAACATGGCGGCTGCAACCTTGACCTTGGAAGGTCTAGTGTTTTGTGCTAAACTAGCTGACACTATCACTACATATTTTACTGAAAATGAAGGCACTGCTTCAACTAGATTGGTTGAATGGGAGGCTTTTAAAATCACGGTAAGGGGGTTACTATTGGAAACTTGGTTGGGGTCAGACAGGAGGTGAACAGGGACTTGATAGACTTGGAGGACAAACTACAGTGACAGCTCAGCGGCATGAAGCGGGATAGAGCAATTATAGGAGGCAAGGATTAGGCATGCCGAACTATTAGAGCAGTTCCGAACAGTAGACTTACATGCATACACTCTGCGTACTCACGGTGAAGCGGATAGGGCTGGCACGTTACTGGTGTGATTGATTGCCCCCCCATTAACTCCTACTCCCATTTTGGGGATCTATGTCGCACACCACTTGTTGCTGACCTCCCAGAGCAAAATCAGTCAGACTTTTCTGGAACACTATACTAACCTGTACAGTGCACAACCCTGAGAGAGGTCGGAAGAGACGGCTCAATTCCTAGCGAGTATAGACCTTTCCACAGTATCGAATGCCTTAGCTGAGCTGTAGGCGGTGCCGATCACCGTAGCGGAAATGCGGGTTGCAATAAAAGCACTGGCACATAATAAGACTCCTGGGTCCGATGGCCTACCTGTGGAATTCTACTCCACCTAAGTGGGCGTAGTGGCCCGAAGCAGCTACAATTATATGTCACCTCCCTGGAGGAAGGTGCGCTGCCCCCCACTACCAAGGAGGCAATAGCCACATCCCTACTGAAACCAGATAAGGTCCCCACTGACTTAGCCTTGTACCGTCCGTTATCAATCCTTAATACCAAATATAAAATCCTAAGTAAACTTTTAGCTTCCAGATTACTTCCTCTGTTGCCTAAATGAGTACATATAGATCAGTGAGGTTTTCTCCCCAAGCATAGTACGTCTCTTAATATTCGTCGGTTACACGCCCTGATGTATGCAGTGAAGGGGTCATTGCCGTTGGCCGGATTTTTATCCCTAGCTATACGGGAATCATTTGATACACTCAGCTGGTCCTACATGCTTGCAGTGTTGGTAAAGTCTGCTATACCCCCGAATATTGTAAATGGATTCAATTATTTTATACTGATCCCACAGCCTGCGCCAAGTCAGGAACGGTCATATCTCCGGCATACAATATCTATAGGGGGACCCGCCAAGGTTGCTCTCTGTCCCCCCTTTTGTTTGTGTTGGCGCAACGACGATTGAGATGTGAGATGGCCCCCTTCGGCAGACGTTATACGCGGAGAATATGCTGTTATTTTTTAAAGACCTTGGCATGGACAGCCCCCTGCTGCTGTGTTCTCGAAGTTTGGAGATATCTCTGGTCTGCATCTGAATGCCACAAAGTCAGTAGAATACTCTTTCGCCGGCACATAGGAGGAGACCCACTTGCAGTTTGGTCTGGCACAGTTCAGACTACACAACATTTAAATATCTCGGGATCTGAATTTATAGGTCCCCTGTCGACACTATAGATGGGAATGTGGTGTGACCCATAAACTCGCTCAGTTTACAAGTGTCACATTGGAACACCCTCCCATTGTCTTTCGGGGGCCATCTAGCAGTGTCCAAAATGGTTATGCTACTTAAACTCTTATATCATTTTGTGAATATTCTTGTGGTTCTGTCGGCCTGGATCTTTCGGACACTAAATACTCAGCTAACGTCATTATGGGGAAAGGGGAGACATAGGTTAGCACTAACCAAGATGCAACTCCAGAGCAATGGAAGCAGTATGGGAGTACATGATTTTAAAATGTACTGTATTGTCGGGCAGCTGCAGTGGCTGGTGTACTGGTTGACGGGACATAATTTAATCAAAATAGGATGTACTCCAGCACATTTGCAGCGAGGGAAGTTGCAGGCACTACGGTGTCCTGGGGCTGACAAGGTGCGAGACCCACTTTTCTATTGTCCATTGCCTTACACTACTGGAAGCAAGGTCAAAAATCTGCAAAGGTCTTGAATCCATGTGCTCCCAACATCCCCCTCTGTGTCTGCCTACTGGCCGTTGAGTTTTGTCAACTGCTAGGATAGAAGACTGGATACAGGCAGGAATGTCTGCGGTTGGGGATCTCTTCCTTGATGGTACGGTAATGCTGCATGGTGATTTTGTTCTCACTAATGTGGTTCCTGAGTCTCTGTTCCTCATGCATGCAGCGGTTGTGCATTATGTTCGAAACCACTGGGTAGTGGCACAGACCGAACCCCCTACATTTCAGTTACTCTGGTCTCTCGATATTGTGGTCCATGGACACCACCTTATGCGCCGGTTGTACCGTGGCCTACAAGAGCATCTACATATATCACTATTTCCTCCTTGTCAGAAGTGGAAACTAGCACAGGCAAGGGAGTTGGATGATAGGGAGTGGGACGCTGTCCTGGAGCATCCCCGATGAGTGTCTCATAATTTTAGACTGAAGACAACACAGTTACTAATACTACACAGGGCATACCTTACACCGCAAGCTATTCACAAAATGTATCCCTCATCCACTGCACAATGTCCCAGATGTATACACCACCCGGCTGACTTTACGCATATGCTATGGCCATGCCCTACCCCAGCGAAGTTCTGTTCGGAGGTTACCCAGGGGCTCACTAGGCTCACGGGCGCCCCCTGCTGGGACAACAGGGAGGTGTGCCTGTTGGATCTCTTTCCACTCCTGAAGAAGGCAAAACTCCTACGTCATTTCACGGGGTTAGCTTTGATACTTGCAAAACGATTAATTACGTAGAGTTGGAAGTCTCGCACAGCACCACGTAAAGGTAAATGGAGAGAGGAGGTCATTAGATGGGCGGTGGCAGAGGGGGAGGCGCTCACTCGTGAGGAATACAGGAGATTTAGAAAAAGGCCAATTTCCCTAGAATAGGCCCAAGTTCTGGAGAATTTTAAAGCGGAAATAGCCGATGATGCAACAATGGCCCGAGACCCACTGATACCCTAGATACAACAGCTGGATCCCTGCTTGATGGGCGTACTGGGTAGGGAGGGTCCAGGGACCTCCCCTTTTCCCCCCCTCTTTATTCTGACCTTGGCCCCCCCCCACCTTGGGCCACACTAGCAGAGTAGTACTTGGATGGATCCTTGGGAGCCCATCCAGTAGGGACTGTTTGGAATATAGTTGCTAAGTTTATGGTTATAGGTTTGTTGAGAGGGAAAAGTTGAAGGTGCGATACTATGGGTGGATAATGGGGAATGACACTGATGTTCTATGGAGTTACGAGAAGGACTGTACCAGCCAGACTATTGTGAGTTCACAAGAGTGTCCTGGGTCACAGGCGCATGTATCACGTGGCTGTTTTATACACTGTAATGTCACAAAGAAGCAAGGCAGCAACAATTGTTGGTTTATATGTATAAATGTAGTCCAAAAGTGAAAATCTATATTGTAAGTTGATACCTATCCTGGGGCCATATGTAGGTAAATTATGAATACAGATTCCTTAATACCGAACATTACCGATTCGGTATTAAGGAATCGGAAAATGCGATGTACGTAAAAAATCGGTAATATTTACCGATTTGCTAAAATACCGAATCGGAAGGAATCAGTAAAAAAAAAAAAAACAGCAATACAAAATCGGAATTACCGAATCCATTACCGATTCGGTAAATACCAATTCGGTAATTCAAAATTTCGTAATTTGATAAATCAGCCAATCCTGTGTCATCCAATTACCTCCCAAATAGGAAGTGGCCACACCCAGGCAGCTGCACTGAACCTGGAGCTGACTGTGAGGCAGACAGGTGAGCTGAGGGTCCAGGAGCTACATAGCCTCACAACTACAAAAAACTTTTGAAATGGCAAGCCAGGAGGGAGAGAAGGAGGCAACTGAAAGGAAAAGGAAGATGAAGTTCAGCGAGAAGGAGCTAGAGGTGCTAATTCCGGATGTGAGTCAGGACCATGACAAGCTTTTTGGGAAGCAGTCCCTCCATGTGCCCGTCTCAGAAGAGACAGATCTGGAGTGGGATACAGAGCAAGATTAATGCAATTGGTGTCACCCAGCGTTCCATTGAGGACATCAAGAAGAGGTGGTACGACCTCAGGATGACGGCGAAGGCAAGGATGGCTGAGAGGCAGAGGCAGTCTGGCAAAACTGGAGGAGGGAAGAACAAAGCACCTGCACCAACACCACTGGAGCTGATGGTAGAGTCCACCCTCCAGCCGGAGAGTGTGAGTGGCATGGGAGACGCAGACAGCTCTGCCAGAGCTGCAAGGAAACAAGGTAAGATGCATGTCCAGCATGCTGTGCTACCCCCTCCCCAACCCCAATCCCCATAGTGGCATAGGGGCTCCCACTCCACTTCATGTCTTACTCATTACCTGCTATGCATTGTGGGAGATGTAGTCCTAGCGAACTGATGTATAGGACAGTCAGCCTAGCAAAAACAATAGCATGTAAATGTAATTGGCAAGCTCAGGACAGTCAATGAGATCTTTAGGCATGATGTTTAATGCTATGCAAATGCAGCCAGATAAGTGAGTACATCTACATTCTGTCATTACAGGCGAGACATCTCGTAGTGCTGCAGAGGGGAGCAGAACAAAGACAGCCAGGCCAGAGGGGGAGGCAACATGATGAAGAGAGTTTGCCTGCAGGGCACACAAGCTCCGCACAACAACCACCACCACCAACTACTCCTTCACAGACATCACCACAGCGCCAGGGAACGCCGCCATCTCCTCATACGCAATCACCACTGCAAAAATCACCACCACAACCACAGTCAGGCAGGAGGCATGCCATGGCCACCCTCCAGCAGATAGAGGAGTCGGAGGAGGAGAGCACAGGGGGCCAACAGTCTCCAGTCCATGAGGAGGGCAACATAGTGAGGGCTGGTACTCCATCTGAGGGCACCCACACTTCATCAAGACGCGGCAGGGCAAGGCCAGCCAGTCCTCAAGGCTCTGAACAGGAAGAAAGTGTCTTTGCTGGACTGGAAGGCAACATGCTCAAGGTCCAGCGCATGCAATCGAGGGAAATGCGAACATTGAACAGAGAGGTGGCCCACATGAACAAACACATGTGCAGGATTGGACAGGGCATTAGTTTAATGGGCAACAACATGTGTGAGGGAATGATGGGAATTGCAACCTCTGTAGACAACCTATGCAGCCAGTTGGAGCAGGAGCATCATTGTAGGCGCAGTGAGAGGCAGAGACTCCAGGCCTATACCAAGGCAGTGAACCGGCTGGCCACAGCGACCTCCCTCATGTGTCGCAGGTTTATCGGCTTGAAAGAGGAGATGGCGCATTGTAGCAGGGAGGTGGCCAAGGGCATGGTCTCTATGACCTCTGCATTGGAACTGCTGCAGAACGTGAAGGCGGCCACAATGGAAGGGGGGGTGACAGTGAGGAGGCATTACGCCCTCTCCCACCGAGGGCAGGAGGCACAGCAAACGCCACAGCGCTGCCCAGGAACAATCTGACACTACAGACAGTATGGCCAGGGAACGTGGACATGCAGCGCGTGGGTGCAGAAAATAGGTCCTTCTGCTATTTGGCAATCATTAGATGGGTGATGTAACCCATGTCTTTATGGACACTGCTTTCAATCCTGGTGGTGTGCTGATTAAACACCATTGCACAAAAACTGTTACTGGCTCTGTCTCGTTACTCACTCAGAAATAGTTGGACGTTATCTCTGCCCGTCTGTGTCTTCCATCCTGTTCTACTGCAACACCAGCTGCGCAGGGCTCTGGCTGGGGATTGTCCTCGCCCTCGTCCTCAGAGTCAGTTAGTTCCACTGCTGTTCCTTTTTTTGTGGCTAGATTATGGAGCATTGCACATGTTGCAATTATTTTGCAGCATTTGATGGGGCAGTACTGACGTGCACCTCCACTTTGTGGAGGCAACAGAATCTGCTTTTAAACAGTCCAAAGGTACGCTCCACCATGTTGCGTGTGCTCTTATGTGCCACATTGTATCTCCTCTCCCTTGGTGTGGTTGGGTTGAGGTATGGTGTGAGTAGGTAGGACTGGAGGGCATATGCGCTGTCACCTAAATGCAAATGAAAGTGCCATTAATTTGTGTGACCAATAGGTTGAGCCAAGGGATACATCAGGGTGTGTCACATTGATTTACCTAGTAGGTATCCTTCTCCGAATTCACCAGCAGCCAGACGTGTATGGATACCACTGTTCCTGAATATGTAAGAGTCGTGGGTACTCCCTGGGAATTTTGCCACAATGTCAGTTATGATGAATTTTGCATCACATATCACCTGCACATTTATGGAGTGAGTGGATTTGTGGTTGCGATAAATGTATTCTGTTGCTGCAGGTGGGCAGATTGGTATGTGGGTCCCATCATCGCAGCCAATGACGTGTGGGAACTACGCCATTTGGTAGAAATCCAGCTTGGTCTTCTGCAGCTCCGCCTGTGTACTGGGGAAGGTTATGTAATGATGCATTCGGTCCATCATGGCGTCCAGGAAAGTGTTGAAAAATCTGGGTAGGCAGCTCTGTGACACACCACCTACTGCGGCTATCACACCATGGTAACTTCCTGAGGCCAGGAGGTGCAGGCAACAGAGCACCTGTACATGGGGGGGTATTGTGTGCGCCCTTGGTGTCTGATGCTCAAGATATGGTTTCAGGTCCCGTATGAGGTCAAGGATGGTGTGTGGGTGCAGCCTGTACCTCTCATGGATTTCTCGTTCAGTCAATTGGAACAATGTGACGCGCAGTCTGTACACCCGCTCTTCTCGTCTCCAAATCCTCACTCCTGCTGCTCTCAAACGTAGCCACCTTGCTATGAGGTAGGGGCCCGCCATAGTGTTCACACTGTTGCATTTTGGGGCTGTTTTTAAGCACTGCACCTGATTACCACCTGCTCAGGATCAGTGGTAAATATTGAATCGTTAATACCGAATTTGGACAAATTCGGTATTACCGATTTTTGCTACAACGCATTTTGGGATTTTTACCGATTCGTTATTTACCGATTCGGTATTGTTTGTTTCGGTGTTCACCGATCGGTAAATAAGGAATCGGTAATTATATACAGATTCGTTATTACCCAAGGCATTCGGTAATACGTACTTCGCACAGGGCTAAATATCGGTCGTAAAGCTAAAATTTACTGAATTTCGGCTTTACCGACCAGTATTTGGCCACCTACATATGGCCCCTAATAATCTAATAAAAATTGTGTTAAAAAAAAGTGGTGCAGTAACACAATTCTATTAGACTTTTCTGGGCTGGAACGCCCACCCTGCATACATTATCCCTGTTGAAGGTATAATGTAGCGCAGGGCTTTACAAAGTGACGCATCTCCTTAGATGCGTCAGTTTGTAAATATAGTGTAGTGTGGCTCATTTTTTACGCCATCAAGAAAGGAGACATCGGGTGCACACCCTTTTAATCCAATTGATCGAGTTCATGTACTTAGTGCGTGCGTTCTGAGTTCGCGGCTTTCCGCCCTTTGGCCACGTTGATTATTCAAACAATGTTAGGTTTGGGGAACGAGATCCTGTTCCCTTACTAGAAGCACAGCTTAAAATGTGTTTTGCAAAAAGTATACCACAATAAAGTTCTGTTATTTATCTTTTTCTTCAAGTTCGTTCCGAGGTTACTTCATTTTCATCTGTCGCAAGAGAAGCCATATTTATGTATGTCTAATTCTAATACAGTAGACGTGTCCGACAGGACTTTCAATTTTAGGGCGATTGATGAGGTCCAAGTGGCGCTGCATAGGTTTCTTCAGCTGCAATCTCTCAATATGTCGGTATTTGCAGCCATGACAGGGACTGCATCGTCTTTGACTGTGGGCAGCGACGCGTGGAGATCCTTGTTGCACATTAGTGCTACATTAGGAAAAACAGCTTCAAGAAGAAAAATGCATTGATTTCTTCAGTTATTTGTGTTTGTTCTAGCTCCCAACAACAGGAACAACCTCCAGAGGCATCCACTGGCAGGTCAGAACTCCCAGCAACAGAGTTCAGGGGAAATGGGGGTGCAGTCTTTGTGTGCCTGAGACTACAGAACAGGAGGCCAGCACACACAGGCCCTTGGAGATCTTTTTAAAGCAGGTTCAAAGTAAAGTTCCAGGCTTTGTCCTCTCCTTGGCCAAAACAACAACTGCAGGCCAACCCCATGCAGCAAAGGAGCAGTACTTCTCCTCACAGTTCTTCAGCTCTTCTCCTTGGCAAAGTTTCCTCGAGTCCAGAAGTGATCTAAATTCTGAGGTTTAAGGTCTACTACCTATACTCCACGTTGTCTTTGTTCTCTGTGTGCACTGGTCCCTGAGCCCATTCCAAACCAGTTGTGTCCTCACTGGCGCAATATGACCAGAGGGGGTGGAGACATTATTCTGCAAGGGAGACAGGCCATATTGAGGTGCAAGGAAATCTCACTCCCACCACTCTAAATGAAGCCAAGCCCCATTCACATCATCCAGGAAGGGCCATGCCCACATTTACCCCTCAAGTGGCTGTCTACTGTGAATGCACATCCCCATCCCCTGTCACTCCAAAACCGGATAGTCAATACACAAATAGACAGAGGCACACAGAATGGTTAAACAAGAAAATGCCTACTTTCTAAACTTGGTACAAAAGGGGGTGGTGATGGACGGAGTGAGTGTTTGATTGGTTCAGATGCTCCGTCCATCACCACCCCCTTTTATACCGCTTTGGCCGCCATAAGTGTGGCAGGGTATGCTCAGACGTGAGTCCCTTGCTCACTTTGCCACTGGATTCAAGCAAGCCGGGCTGAAGACGGCTGTAATGCCAGAAACCGGTCCTCGGAAGCTTGTTTCCGGTCCAGGGAAGGCATGGCTTGGCAGTTCGGGCTGGACTGTTCCCATGAAGCACAGGGTCAGACTGATTTGCATATAGCCATGTCTGAACTGGGGTGGCAGAGTGGGCTAAAGAACGGTGATGCATCAAACCCAGATCTTTTGACTGGGTGTGAGTGTTTGATTGGTTCAGATGCTCCGTCCATCACTACCCCCTTTTGTACAGCTTTGGCTGCCATAAGTGTGGCAGGGTATGCTCAGACGTGAGTCCCTTGCTCACTTTGCCACTGGATTCAAGCAAGCCGGGCTGAAGACTGCTGTAATGCCAGAAACCGGTCCTCGGAAGCTTGTTTCCGGTCCAGGGAAGGCATGGCTTGGCAGTTCGGACTGGACTGGTCCCATGAGGCACAGGGTCAGACTGATTTGCATATAGCCATGTCTGAACTGGGGTGGCAGAGTGGGCTAAAGAACGGTGATGGATCAAACCCAGATCTGTTGACTGGGTGTGAGTGTTTGATTGGTTCAGATGCTCCGTCCATCACCACCCCCTTTTGTACCGCTTTGGCCACCGTAAGTGTGGCAGGGTATGCTCAGACGTGAGTCCCTTGCTCACTTTGGCACTGGAATTAAGCAAGCCGGACTGAAGTCGGCTGTAATGCCAGAAACCGGTCCTCGGAAGCTTGTTTCCGGTCCAGGCAAGGCATAGCTTGGCAGTTCGGGCTGGACTGTTCCCATGAGGCACAGGGTCAGACTGATTTGCATATAGCTATGTCTGAACTGGGGTGGCAGAGTGGGCTAAAGAACGGTGATGGATCAAACCCAGATCTTTTGACTGGGTGTGAGTGTTTTATTGGTTCAGATGCCCCGTCCATCACCACCCCCTTTTGTACCACTTTGGCCGCCATAAGTGTGGCAGGGTATGCTCAGACGTGAGTCCCTTGCTCAATTTGCCACTGGATTCAAGCAAGCCGGGCTGAAGACGGCTGTAATGCCAGAAACCGGTCCTCGGAAGCTTGTTTCCGGTCCAGGGAAGGCATGGCTTGGCAGTTCGGGCTGGACTGTTCCCATGAGGCACAGGGTCAGACTGATTTGCATATAGCCATGTCTGAACTGGGGTGGCAGAGTGGGCTAAAGAACGGTGATGGATCAAACCCAGATCTGTTGACTGGGTGTGAGTGTTTGATTGGTTCAGATGATCGGTCCATCACCACCCCCCTTTGTACCACTTTGGCCGCCATAAGTGTGGCAGGGTATGCTCAGACGTAAGTCCCTTGCTCACTTTGCAACTGGATTCAAGCAAGCCGGGCTGAAGGCTGCTGTAATGCCAGAAATCGGTCCTCGGAAGCTTGTTTCCGGTCCAGGGAAGGCATGGCTTGGCAGTTCGGGCTGGACTGTTCCCATGAGGCACAGGGTCAGACTGATTTGCATATAGCCATGTCTGAACTGGGGTGGCAGAGTGGGCTAAAGAACGGTGATGGATCAAACCCAGATCTGTTGACTGGGTGTGAGTGTTTGATTGGCTCAGATGCTCGGTCCATCACCACCCCCCTTTGTACCGCTTTGGCCGCCATAAGTGTGGCAGGGTATGCTCAGACGTGAGTCCCTTGCTCACTTTGGCACTGGAATTAAGCAAGCCGGACTGAAGACGGCTGTAATGCCAGAAACCGGTCCTCGGAAGCTTGTTTCCGGTCCAGGCAAGGCATAGCTTGGCAGTTCGGGCTGGACTGTTCTCATGAGGCACAGGGTCAGACTGATTTGCATATAGCTATGTCTGAACTGGGGTGGCAGAGTGGGCTAAAGAACGGTGATGGATCAAACCCAGATCTTTTGACTGGGTGTGAGTGTTTTATTGGTTCAGATGCCCCGTCCATCACCACCCCCTTTTGTACCACTTTGGCCGCCATAAGTGTGGCAGGGTATGCTCAGATGTGAGTCCCTTGCTCACTTTGCCACTGGATTCAAGCAAGCCGGGCTGAAGACGGCTGTAATGCCAGAAACTGGTCCTCGGAAGCTTGTTTCCGGTCCAGGGAAGGCATGGCTTGGCAGTTCGGGCTGGACCTTTCCCATGAGGCACAGGGTCAGACTGATTTGCATATAGCCATGTCTGAACTGGGGTGGCAGAGTGGGCTAAAGAACGGTGATGGATCAAACCCAGATCTTTTGACTGGTTGTGAGTGTTTGATTGGTTCAGATGCTCCGTCCATCATCACCCCCTTTTGTACCTACTTTCTAAACTTGGCATTTTCAAACACCCAATTTAAAAAACATCTTTACTAGAGGATGTGTTATTAAATTCTGAGTTCAGAGAGCCTAAACTTTATTTCTCTATCTTGTCCCAATGAGAAGTTATACTGGTAAGATATGACACAGTATTTCACATTCTATCCAATATTACAGAAAGCCTTTCAATTGCGAAAAACAAAATTGGCAGTAATTTACTATCAGTGTGTCACAAACACCAGTACATGTCCTACCTTTCACATACACGGCACCCTGCCCATCGGGGTACCTTGGGCCTACCCTAGGGGTGTCTTACATGTAAAAAAAGGGTCTGTTAGGCTGGCACTTGCCTAGTCACCATGGCAGGGAACAAACTGTGCACAGACACTGCAGTGACAGGTCTGAAAAATCTTTCCAGTGCTACTCATGTAGGTGGCATAATCAGTGGTGCAGGTCCACTAGTAGCATTTGATTTACAGGCCCTGGCACACTCAGTGCACTTTCCTAGGGACTTACCAGTACTTCAAATATGCCAATAATTAAAATACCAATCCATAAACACAATTTACTTGGAGAACATATGCATTTTAGCACTGATTTGCAGTGGTAAACTGCTCAGAGGCCTAAAGCCAACAAAAACAGGTCAGGAAAAACAGGAGGAAGGAGCAAAATGTTTGGGGATAACCCTGCAAAAAGAGCCAAGTCCAACAGGTGCCAATCAAAAACACACGGAGAGGTGCACCCTCATGGCAAAGTGAAAGGTGTCTCTCTCAACTGCTGCTTCTTCTTCTCCTCAGTTAAAGATGTAAATGTGCCAGTGCCTTAAGAACAACAGGAGTCCCACCCACCTGTAGCTCAGAAAAGTTCTTATTTCCAAAGCTTCCAGCTCTAAGCGGATATTCTCAGGTTACTGGTACGTCGTAGAAGGCCACTTGGGCACATATGGGACCCTCCTCACTTAAGCACACTCAATGAAGCAACTCCTCACAGCACACTGTGGACAGAGTCGGCTCTGACAGAGTCTCCTCTCCATTTCTCCCACACATATTGGAAGCCTCAGCACAAACATATTCTCTCTCTCACATGAATGAGCGATACTTTTTCCAGCCATAAATCATGTTCACCCAGGCAATAACCCAGTACATATCACGTGCGCGGTTCTCAGCTGGGTCGAATCCTTTCTCACAGACCGGTACCAACAAATCTGGCTCCCCCCCTATCATTCCTCGAACAGCAGGGTTGATACAGGAGTTCCACAAGGGTCGACTTTGAGTCCCCTACTTTTTAATGTGTATCTGACGCCCCTTGTTTATCTTGCTGAGAGCTTGGGTGCGAAAACAATGGCTTACGCCGATGACACCCAACTTCTCTTCACTTGGGACAAGTGCAGCCTGGATACAGAGAGAGTCCAGCAGTGCTTGTCCTCAGTGTTTGCCTGGCTTGCCCGGGCTTGTCTCAAATGTAACGAGGACAAGTCAGAGATTCTTCTGTACCGCCACTTTCCAGCGGCCTTCAAAGAATCCATTTGGCCCGGGGGACTGCCTTGCCCTACTGGGAATAGTGGGGTCGCAAAGAATTTAGGGATCTGGTTCGGAGCCGATTTATGTTTCCGAGATCAAATCACGCGACTTGCGGGAACCTGCTTTGGGACCCTAACCACTCTCCGGAAGTTCTTTCCCCTTCTCCCCCAAGAGGCAAAAGAAACAGTAGCCAGAGCACTTATCCTCTCGCGTCTGGATTACGCCAACGCCCTTTATATAGGCGCACCTCACTTTTTGCTTCACAAATTGCAAGTGGTCCAGAACGCGACAGTAAGGCTCCTGTTCAACATTCCCAGGAGTCTCGGTGTACGCAAGCAGCTCTCAGAGTTACACTGGCTTCCAGTAACTCTGAGAGTACGCTTTAAGATCCTGACACTGGCCTTTAAAGCCTTACATGGCCCATGTCCGCCCTATTTAAGGGACAGATTTGCTTTCTACCATCCCCCGCGTCAACTGCGCTCTGCCACCCTGAGACATTTGGTTACCCCCAGATTCAAGAGAGTTCAACTAGGGGGAAATTCCTTGGTGGTCAGTGCTGCTCAGATGTGGAACAATCTCCCCGACCTTCTCAGACACACGACAAACCTCACATATTTCAAAAAACACCTAAAAACCTACCTATTTAGGCAACCCGTGTAGACCACCTGCTCTTATATTAGTCGATATCCGAATCCTCTCTCGCGCCAGGACAGTCTTGACTAGCAGTGCGCGTTACAAGAAACCATATAACATAACATAACATCTATTTTGCTGAGATCCATCACACAGCTCATTTTCTCAGACAAACCGACTAATTACAGTAAGAGTAATTATAACTCACACCCACGCCATGCACCGTGTTATAATCAATGATATCATTTCAGATGTCAGCAGTGATATTATCAATTATGTCATGGAACATGTTATGGGTGATTTACTATGTAACTGAATAAGCAGTGCATAGCAAGGGCACAAGTTATAGTTATTTCAGACCTCAGTTTAGTTACTTCAGTTACCTATAACTTGTGAATTTCAGGTCGTTTTAATGTAAAGTTGCAACTGGCATTGTCACCTAATTATAATGTTAATTAATCCTTTAGTTTTTTTCAGTGAATATCTAGTTGTTTTCGAGTAGCTAACTATACCTGTCAATTTAACCTTCATTTTTTTTCAGTGAATTTCCACGTTTTTTGAATATAAGCCCTTGCCAATATATATAATGCTGACCTATTTTGTTTTGTCATGGGATTATTGGAATGTCAGTCAATAATCGTTTCCATAAAACATATAAACAAGTGTGAGATTCCTTCTGCATTCCCAAGTTGAAAAGCAAAGGCTCCAGTTTTAGGAATACTTAAAAAAATATCTTTTCCTGGGGTCGTGTTATGTACACTCCAGGAAACACAGGGTTAACTTGTTTTTTTAAGTATTTTTAGAAGGCTGTTGTACTTCTTCCAGCCCCCCAAAAAATACTGGTGGTGCCCCTCCCAAAATTAGGACACCACCATTCATGAAATATATTTAAATTAGCCTACGAAAGGCATTATGGGGTGCTCTCAGGCAGGAGCAGTTGATAATAAATGAGTGATTCCGGCTGCTCATTTAGGGGCATTTTAGCAAGAACCTCGTTAAAATTATCGCCGTTTTAGCGGCAGGAAACTGCAGCTAAAACGGCAATAATGGGCTGGCTAATATGCATTATAGAATTCCAATAGAAGCCCAGGTTAGATGCCCTACACATCTAACCTGGGCTTCTATTGGAATTCTATAACACATATTAGCAAGCCCATTATCGCCGATAATTTTAACGAGGTTCTTGCTAATATGCCCCTACTTCTTTTCCCCTAATATAATATTTCTTGTTGGTTTCCCTGTCCTACCTGGGACATACACAGCTTTTTTGTTTGTTGGGGGCTGGGGGAAGAGCCCCAGTGCCCCATTGCCCCTGTCGGCTCATCAGCTGGCATGTACTGTGGCTGCTGGTGAGAGCCACACACTATGTATTTTGGTGGGTGCCGTGGTGCCACAGATGTTGGGAGCTGCACGGGGTGCTTCAAGCCATTTCTAGGCCCAAACATGAAAGACACCAAAGAAAAAACATTCTTAAACCCTCCACCAGTCACCTGGATGCAAAAGAAATGGGCTGCATTTCAGGAAAGGCTAGGTACACTGGGAGGGGCCTGTTGAAGTAATCCTAACAGGTAATGAAGGCCAAGGGAGGGACAATGCTAAACTGCTTGAAAGGGAAGAAGTGAGGAAACTCAGATTGCAATGGAGGAAGGACTCCATGGAGTTCAGGCAGTAGCAGAGGGGGGAAGCATTGAAGGGCTATTCTCTGAGAGCTCATGGCTGCCCACACTAGACTCAGTAGTGGGAGGGAAAGCATCAACAAAAACTAAGCAAATTGTAAGGCATGAGGTGCTACCAATCAAAATAACATGATTGCAATATTTAAAACATACAATTTCTAGCAGCATTTTACTTTTAGAAAAGGAAAAAATTAAAACAAATGCACTTTTAAAATAATTTTAATTAGATTAAATAAAACAAATCAGACAACATTCGTTGTTTTTGATAAAAATGCAGAGTCACCAAATACCAGTCAAAAATGGCCATTTTAAGCAACTCAAACAGGTATGCAAGGCCAAGGGAGAGGCAGAACCCAAAGAGTGGTAGGTAGCTCTAGCAGAGCTAAATACGAATTAAACCAGCGTCCAAGTCTTGCTCTGTATTAAAGATGCTATATAGCTTTGCCCAAGAGGGTCTTAATGGGCAGCGCCCACATGATAGAGATGAAACAGTAAAGAAGTGGCAAGAGTGTAGTAGCAGCTCTGATGACACAGGAATGCTGTGATAGCACGGATACAGCGCTGGTCAATTGTCCTATGTGTAAAAGCACAGATACTGCCAAGGTCAATCAACAGTGGATAATTTTGACAGCATTCTTTTTGTGAAGGTCCCATGAGTCTACGATGGTCCAAAAGCAGGATCTGAAAAACAAGACCCCTTTTATGTTTTGAACCCATCCTGTCCCTTGAAATCTTGATGCTCTATTTTTAGAAGCGTAATACATTATGACAGTCTAACCCCAAATATATGACAAAATTAGCCTGATTAAAAAAATACTATTTTATTTTAGCAGTGCCACTCTTTTATATTAATGAAAATGCCTCGTCAAGTGTAGCAGGCACTATATGAATGCAAATATTTTAAAAAGCATAAAACCTCAATCACAAAGGTGCACCCTTACAGTGGGCAGACATTTTGCAATTCACAAAGTTTCCTGAAGTACGCCTAGAAAGCTGTGCAGGTCACCAGGTTCAATGCACACTACAAAGAAAATCTATGAATTGCTCATTTCCGCTGTGTCTCTGCACTTATGCAGGGGTAGATGTAATTGGTGTACAATTATGCCTTCAGCAGTGATGTTGCCTTTGTACAATGAGACTTTTTTGTTTTGTTTTCTTAGCTGTAAAAACTATTTTTGTTCTGTGAAGAAATCCCTTGCTGTGTCCCCTCACCAATCTTGAAGGATATACCTTCCGTTTCCTTTCTAGTAACGGAAAACTACAATGATTTCTAGGATTATAGGGGTTGGAAAGGAGTTTGAAAATACCCATAAACTCTTCAGCTTGTTCGTCTCCGCAAACATTTAAGGAAAACCCTGCTCTGGATCACCAACTGCCCACCTTTGTGAAATATTAAACAATCGTGGAGTAATATTACCCATGAGCAAAATTATTTACATGGCCATGATATCCCTTTGTGAATACGTAGCACTCATACATCTAGCCAGATACAATTGTAAATTAGATTTGCACAAACAATTGCCTTTGGGAATGAAGCCCAGGGTGTTTTAAAAACATCTCCTGGGTGATGGAAAACTACAATGATTTCCAGCATTAGAAAGGGTTTGAAAAGAGTTTGAAAACACCCAATAACTCTTGAGCTTGTTCTTCTCCCCAGACATTTAAGGAAACCCCTGCCCTGGATCACCCATTGCCCACCTTTGTGAAATATTAAAAAGCGGTGAAATAATCTTACACGAGCAAAATGCTTTACATGTACATGATATCCCTTTATGAATACTTTGCACTCATAAATCCAGCCATCTGCGATTGTAAATTAGATGTACACAAACAAATGCCTTTGGGAATCATCCCTGAAGAAAGAAGGAAGATTTTGAGGAAATCACGCTGCCTGGGCACATCACCGGCAATTGGAAGAGTTTCAACATTCTCTCATGATAGCATAGCCACTGGATGGGTCACGAACAAAGATCACAGGAATTAGGTGAGAACAAGGAAGGATAAATAACATGCTGGGTCATGTCAGGTCTGTTAGCATGTAATAATGTGATGTCATACATGATCATACATTCCAGTTTGGAGTATGATGTATTTCATGCAATCCGTGTTAGAGTGTAAGGTCTGTTTTAGAATATACACTTGAGAGATGTGGAAGGACAGATCAAGAAGTAAGCAGTTGGACTTTGCGCTGTGAATAAAGATCTAAAGTGATCCTGCTGTGTCTGAGCCCGGTTTTGGAGAATGTCACAATGGCGATGATAAGTGAAGGAATGTCGCACAGCATTCATCCAAAGTAACTTATACCTGAACTTACTGGTAGGAGCTTGAGGTGTTGTGGCTGGAACATTGTGCAGTGTTTGCCAGTGAAGGCATCGTTCTGCCTAACAAGCAGAGTACAGGCTGGATAAAGACGTTGGATGACTCACTCCAAGAAAATTCAGGTAAAATATTAGATCAAAAGGCGCTGAGTGAGGTGCACATGCATGCGTGGTACAATACAAGTGAGAGAGCACAAATCTGAAAATGTAGAAGTGCACCATATTTACAAGCACGTAGTATTAGTTTAGTGTGGAATATACAAGAGTGTCAATTTATATAGAGAAAATATATACATGAGTGTTTAATTAGAATAGAGATGCATATGTAAGTGTGAAAAACTAATGTAGAGGTTGTAGAAATGTTAAAATGATGTTGGAGTCACACGTTAGATGGCTGAGTGAAACGAAATGTAATTCTGCAAACCATGAAAATGTGTAGGCCACATGGCATTTCACAAGAAACGAAAGATGCTGCTACACTTTTAAGTGACTTGGATTCTAATGTCATTTTACTGCAAAGTATTATTAACCATGGAATTGAAAAATGTTTTAAATAGATGTGTTACATTATAGTAATGTGTGTTAGTTAGAATACTGTTTAAACAAAGAAATGTAATGTGCATATTGCAGAGGCCCGTTTCATGTAATTCTAGTAGGCCTGAATAGATAAAGTCGCTACTTTGATCTGCATGAGCTCGTTAAGGAGAGGTCGCACAGAGCACGAACGATAGGTCTGTTCAAGATGTTTTATGACTTCTAGATATGGTAGAGGCCGGAATTTGGGGCCTACCGAGAGAGTGTCTGTTTGCAGATGCAAGGGGGACTTAAATCAGAAATAATGAATAGGCCCTTGTTCAGAGGCGCCAGGCACAGGCCTGTAGGAGTCTTCAGGAATTTTAGGGGGTACCGCCTGGTCGGAGAGAAGCCTGGGAAGCAAGGTCAACTTTAATGAAGAGTCCCGAAGAGCACCAGCACGGAATTTGCCGCTCAAAACTGCACCACGTGAGGGGCGTCTCAAGGGGCATTCCTATTGGAAATGTGATTTTGTATTAGGGACAGCACCCCGGGGTGGAGCTAGAGCAGATGATCTGAGGAACCTAAGAGAGCGGATGGGTAGGCAGATAGAGAACTGCAAGACTTCGATTTTGAGACAAAGACTAAGGGAAGTGCGTGAGCTTCTTTGGAAGTCACCACTGCTGACACCTTTTTAGGTAAAGATCTTGTTAAGTAGGGATGTCATTTAGTCTAGTGTAGGGACAGAATAACCTGAACTTTTCTTTTCTGTAAATGACGCATAAGCTACAGCTTGTGTCCATATTGGTAACTTTAATGCTCTTTGAATTTGTGTTAGTTATATCCTTTTGCCGACTAAGAGCATATAGGGAATTCTTGTTTGTATTGATTCCTGTATATCTTTTGAATCTCATTCTGAGATGTTTGTATCTCCAGAGAGCTTTGGCTTTATAATAAACTTTTTAACCTTTTCCAGTGGTAAGTGGTTCTTTAGAGTGGTGTAAGTTCTTTCTTGATTAACCTAGTAGTGGATTGCCTTTTACTCAATGACAGGTACCAACGATTCAGTCGACCTGAGCTGGGATCTGGTAAGATAACAATAGACCAGAAATCCCGCGTTAACAGTTGGTAGCAGAGTAGGATGGTTATCTTCTTGAGGAAGGTAATCTAGACTAGGTTAGTTTACCCCAAGGTCCCTAGAGTTCGAGAGGTGGCCTGCCGAAGAAGGCGCTCACGGAGAGAGAAAAGCAGCAGTATCGGACGAGAGTGAGTATAACAAGGGTCATGCGTGGACAGATTGCGGTGTTTTGTGTTGTATATGTATTGTAATGTCTTGCGGAGTTGAATGCCTGTAGCGTGATTGTGAGAAGGTTGTGAGCGCGCGCAACCTGGTAAAATCGGGGGAGAGCTTAAGTGGTTCGGGTGTATCGAACATCCAGAGTAATTGTCGACCAGAGTAAGGGGGTCATGAGGTACCATTGACCGCCGCAGGACCGAGATAGGGGGAACGCAAGAGTGTATGTGTGAGTAACGGACGCCGGTCGAAAGTTACTGTGTGTAAGTAACCTATCAGAGAAGGCGATTGTCTGGACGTAAACTGAAAGACATTTCGCCAGTTAAGGGGACAATTACAGATAGACTGGGCGTACAGTCAAAGGAAAAGGGATCGCTTGGACGGAAGTAATCATTTTTCAGAGTATGAATGGGATGAATGCATAACCGCGGAGACGAGCTGAGAAAGGAGGGGTACCGCTGCGAAGGGGGACGAGTGACGTCAGCGAGAGTCGCGGTGAGATAGGCCGGTTAGCGAGAAGCCGCGACGTGATAGGACGGTTGGTGTGACGTCGGCAAGAGCCGCGATGGGATTGGGCGGCTGGTGTGACGTCAGTGAGAAGTCGCGTTCTGATAGGCCAGTTAGCGAGAACCGAGCTGAGATTGGTGGATTGTCATCGGGAAGTAAACAAACGCGGAGAAAATAGAAATATTGTAGGTTTTGAACATGAAGTGTTTTAAATGTTTGAGAGAGATTTTTAAGAGAAAAAGAAGGAACTCTTATTACGGGGAAGAGGCACCGCCAGAGGGTACACCAGCTTACTATATGGCAGCGAATGTTGGCTTGCATACGATACTATGGATTAGTGAATGGAATAAGATTTCGGAAGGGAATGAAGAACTACCGTTTCCTAAGTATGGGACGTTCAAGTTAGAGGTGTTACATCGGTTGAAATCAATTATGTCCTCATTGAATCCTCCGCCTAGACCAACCCAGTTTGAGGCCCTTAATGCGTGGCTTAGGGCGGCACACAACAGAAATCTGAACAGGCGCCAAGACAGGTTGAAGCGATCAGTAAGGGCAGTGCTAGATGCCAAATGGGATGCGGACGCCAAGAGATGGAGGGTACAGGCTATTGAGGTGGATAAGTTATACCCAGTGAGAGAGGTGACAGGAGAACAGAGGCTCATGGAAGAGGATGAGGAGAGCGAGTCGGAGGACAACTTGATAAATAGGTTGCTAATAGATAGACCGCCTCCGAACGTTGGGAGAATGGAGGATAGGGGACTCGCAAGGGATGATGGGCCTGCCATAGAGGGATATGTACCACTCCCTATATCAGAGTGGACACCGCCCAAAGGAGAGGAGACACCTCAGCCTAGTACAGTACCGACAGTAGTCGGAAGGTTTGTGGTGCAGAAGGTACCGGAAACAGAGAGGGTTGAGTCCTATGGGTTGCCAGACGCTCTACAAGTACCCGTTACCATAGGTCCTATAGTATCGATTTACAACCCCGAGAGAGACAGAGAGGAAGAACAGATGAGGTTAGATAGAGAGAGAGCAGAAATGGAAAGGAGAAATAACACGACAAATGCCTGGAGACAATTGCCAGGACCAGTGACGTGGAGCACCCCATTTGATCCAGCAGTGGGTCCCGCAGCAGAACGGGGGGTCAGAGAGGACCGATGGACCTGAGGGGACCACGGCCGAAATCCTTTAAGGAGTTGAGGGCCGATTTGAGAGAATGGGAGGGGTCCACAGAAGCACCAACCAGCAGGCCAAGAACAGAAGCAGAATGGGGAAGCCGAGGCAACGGAACATTGTCTCACTGCGGGGCTAGTGCAAGTAGTCAGGAGTGGGATGGTAACAGGCCGGAGAGTAGAGGAGTTATACGTCATACTGACGGTGGGAATGAGCAGGAGAGACGTGAGAGAAGTACAAGATGTGGGGAGACGTCTCGTCTCATTCAAAGCGAGGGAGACCAGCGGACCCAAGAATACAGAGAGAGGTTTAGATGTACTCACCATGCACCTAATGAGAATGTACAGCACTGGAGTCGTGGGAGCATGGGGAACAGTGAAGGATCTTGCCATGGGTCGAGAGATCAGGGACCACCGGCAAATGACGAGGAAAGGGGGAATAACGGAATGTCATACCATGCATCTAGGGAAATCATGCAGGATGGGACTGGTGGGATTATGAGAAATGGGAAAGTGTTTCACCATACACCCAGAGAGGATGGAACTGCATGGGACCTGGAGAGATGGGAACAAGGGAGGACTCCCCATAACTCGCCTGAGCCTAGACGTAGGACTCGGAGCTGGGATGGGAGAGATATGAATGGACCCCCTAGAACTAGCATACTGAGAGCTGCAGTAAAGGCCAAAAGACTCGATGTCACTAGCTTAAAATCTGACCTGGATGAGATAATAGATGGGACGTTGCCTTTAGAAAGGATTGACCTGTATGAACAAGATGAGTTACTGTTTATAGCAAAAGATATTATCCGAAAGGCAAGAGCAATTCATGAGAAACTGTCTGGACTGGCAGACAAGTATATGGTAGACTTGTCCAGAACGAGGACATTACAGAGTAACCATAGGTTGCAGTATTCAGATCAAGACTTGGATGAGAAGAGAACTACAGGGTTAAAAACACACATAAGGGAGTTGATAACAGGAATAAGAGCGTGGAGAGATCTGGACAAGTGGGAAGAGAGGTGGTCCAAACGGGGTACTGTCAGGAGGAGCACAAGTGTGATGTCTCCGGAAGGAAGGGTAATGCAGATGGAGGCATTTCCTTTGAGGGAAATATCGAATGGAAACTATGTACATGTGCCCTGGAGTAGAGGAGATTTGGCTGCATTTACCAACTCCTTTCCGAAGTTAAGGGACAATCCTGTTGAGTGGTATAAGCAGGTAGAAAGGTTCGTGAAAATATCGAAGGTATTGTGGATTGATTTAAACACCTTGTTTGACATTGTGGTGCCGGGAGATTTGTGGACAGCATGCAAGACTAGTGTCGAGTGGCCAACGGTAGAACCCGAAAGGGATGTTGCCACAAATGGACCGTCTGAAACTGTAATGTTGAAATATGAAAGAGTAAAAACTTGGCTGAAGGAAAAGGTCCCACCCCAAGACATAGATTGGGTAAAAATAGACCGAACAAGACAGGAACCCAAGGAGACAGTTCATGAGTTTTATGAGAGATTGCTGAAAACATTCAAACAATACAGTGGACTCGATGTAATGGACCCCAAGGATATAGGACAGTTTGTGTCAAAGTTTGTATTGGGGTTGAGACCTGATATTTGTTTGATGATTCAGCAACATTTGATTTGTTGGCAAAACAGACCATTAGATGAGATTTTGAGGTATGCCAGGTACTGCAGTGATGAAATAGATTCCAAAGCAAAGAAGCTAAAAGAGAAGCTGATGGTAGTGCAGATGCAGTCAGCTGGAAAGGGTGGACAGCAGCAGCAGGGTACAGGGACAATGAGACGGAAATCAAGCAATCAGAATAAAGACAGTGAGGAAAAAGTGGGACCTAGAATTGACATTGCTACATTGAAAAGAACGACAAAGTGCCACCAGTGTCATCAGGTGGGGCATTGGAGACGCGAGTGTCCCTATAACCCTGAGAATGGAGAATTAGAGGTAGAGGAGGAGGTTCCAGAGGTTCCAGTTCAAGGGGTACCAGTGCCGAGAATAAAGGTGGCCAAAGGGGGGACTTCGGCTCCACGAGCTCAGTTTCCGCAGCCACCAAAGATTTCGACCGGGGGAAAGGTTTTTAGACAAATGCCTCTTTTCATAGATGAGGAAAAAGGTTATTACATTGATCCATTGACTGGTCAACGTGTAAGCAAAGAAGAGGACTGTACCCTCGGGGCAGTTCTGGAAGTGGATCAAAGAGGACCGTTTGTTGAGGCTGAAGTGGCAGGGTGTCCTACGACATTCTTGGTGGATACTGGAGCTACTCGATCAACTTTGAGATCAGCAGTGGTTCCGGATCTACCAATGTCGGGGGAAACAATTCAGGTGGTAGGAGTCGCAAACAAGAGAATGACTAGCCCTTTGACGGAACCAGTGTCAGTAAAAATCAGAAATTACATGAATGAACATCAGTTTGTAGTATGTGATTCAAGCCCTGTGTGTTTGTTAGGAAGGTACTTATTGTGCAAACTGAATTGTACCATATACTGCACGCCTCAGGGAGTAGAGGTAGAAACGACAGATGATAATGCTACCTTCAAAATTGTGAACTCCAGAACATGCATAGAACTGTATCCTACTCTAACTGTGGAGGATCTTCCTTGGGACTTACGCGAGGCAGTATCATCAGAAGTATGGGATTTTACAGGAGAAGAGATAGGATTGGTCAAAGGGGTAGAGCCAGTATAGATCATAGTGAAACCAAATGTCGATTATCCAAGAACGCCACAATACAAGCTGTCTCAAGAGACGATTGCAGGAATAAGACCCGTGATCAACTCTATGATTAAACAGGGAATACTGAAAGAAATCGTGGGAAGTCCATGCAACTCCCCGATTATGGGTTTGCAGAAACCTAGTGGGAAATTTAGAATAGTACAGGATCTTCGAAAAATTAATAACATTGTTGTTTCATGTTGTCCAGTGGTACCGAATCCATCAGTGATACTGTTTCAGATACCATTCCAAGCCGAGTGGTTCACAGTGATAGATCTTTGTCAGGCTTTCTTTTCAATCCCATTAGACGAAGAGAACCAGTACCTTTTCGTGTTTAAAATGGAGAATCGCGTCTTAACATGGTGTAGAATCCCACAAGGGTTCACAGATAGCCCATCAATCTTTAATCAGTTACTGAAAAAGAATCTTGAAAGTCTGGTACTGCCTCAGAATTCGGTTCTGGTCCAGTACATAGACGACCTACTTGTTGCGTCAGGAACAGAAGAAGCTTGCAAGGAAGACACCATTGCCTTGCTGAACCATTTAGCTGAAAATGGACACAAGGTATCTCCGAGTAAATTGCAGTACTGTCTGACAGAAGTACAGTACTTGGGTCATCGGATAGAAAAGGGAAAGCGTAAGGTGTCACCAGATAGAATAGAGGCAATCATGAATATGAACTCGCCTACAACACAGAGAGAAGTCAGGATGTTTCTAGGAATGGTTGGTTATTGCCGACAGTGGATAGCTAACTTTTCACTGAAAGCAAAACCCTTACAGAAACTGAGGCACAAGGAGGTGAGTGATCCGGTACCATGGGACAACGAGTGCTTGATGGCGTTCCTACAGCTGAGAGATGACTTGTGTCGTGCTCCGGCTCTGGGGATGCCGGATTATGAAAAGCCATTTTCCCTCTATTGCTGCGAAAGGGAGGGCTGTGCTTTGTCAGTCTTAGTGCAAGTACATGGGAATGCCCGTAGACCAGTTGCATACTTTTCGGCTACCTTAGATCCAGTAGCCGCAGCGTTGCCCGGATGTCTCAAATCCGTTGCTGCAACAGGTGTCAGCATTGAACGTTGTGAAAGCATAGTGATGGGACACCAGTTAGTGGTGTATGTACCTCATTCTGTGGAACTGTTAATGACCAGGACCAAGACCCAGCACTTGACTAACAGTAGGCTCACGCGCTATGAGCAAGTTATTCTTGCTGCAGAGAACGTGACCCTTAAGAGGTGCTCTGTCTTGAATCCTGCTACACTGATGCCACTTCCTAATGACATAGAAAGCGAAGACTGTGAAGATCACGATTGCCTTGATGTGACTGAACTATGCACGAAGCCCAGACCAGATATTGTGGATGAACCATTGATCGACCCTGATGAAATTTACTTTGTCAATTGATCATGTTTAAGAGACGATACTGGTCGGTTGAGAGCAGCTTATGCTGTTTGCACTATTACTGGAGTTGTGGAAGCCGCTTGCCTGGAAGGAGTACACTCCGCTCAGGTAGCAGAAATTGTTGCATTGACACGTGCCTGTATAGCAGGTAGCAAAATTAGAGTCACCATCTATACTGATAGCCAATATGGTTTCGGTGTAGTTCATGATTTCGGGCAATTGTGGTCTCAGAGGGATTACATGACCTCCTCTGGTTCGCCAATCAGAAATGGAGCATTTGTGCGGCTGTTGTTAGAAGCATTACAGGGTCCAGCTGAAATAGCAGTTGTAAAGTGTGTAGCTCATACGAAAAATTCAGATTTCGTGTCACAGGGAAACAGATATGCAGATGAAGTTGCCCGCTATTGTGCGCAGCATGATTACTCTTTCACGGAGGTGGAAGTAAGTGGGGCTCAGGAAAGGACAGAATTGAGCATGATGTTAGAAACAGTCGATACTTGGGAAGATTTGAAACAAATGCAAGACAATGCACCTGAATCTGAGAAGCAGGCGTGGGAAACAGCAGGGTGTGTGAGAAGCGAAATGGATTTTTGGATTTCAGCAGATGGAAGGGCCGTGTTACCTGAGGAGTTAGTGAGCCCAATGGCACGACAGATACATGGTCCAGTGCATTTGGGAAGGGATGCCATGCTGAGGGTGTTCAGGCAGACTTGGTATTGCCCAAAGTTTAGGATTGCAGCAGAAGCAGTGTGTAAGCGATGTGTCACTTGTCAGCAGTTGAACATAGGGAAAAGAACACCAGTTACACTGAGTCACATTGGGAGGTCTGGGGGGCCTTTCAACAGAATGCAATTGGATTTTATTGAAATGCCAAGGGTCAACCGCCTTAGGTATGTTTTGGTGGTAGTATGCATATTTTCCAGATGGGTTGAAGCGTACCCTACACGTAGATGCGATACACTCACAGTAGCAAAGTTGTTGCTTAGAGAATTGATACCGCGCTTCGGGGTGCCTGCCTCTCTGGAATCGGACAGAGGGACACATTTTAACAGCGAAGTTGTGAAGATGCTTTGCTCTGCATTGAACATTGATCAGAAATTGCATTGTAGCTATCGACCAGAGGCTTCAAGTATCGTGGAACAGATAAATGGGACGTTGAAATGTCGAATTGCTAAAGTGTGTTCATCAACTTCCCTAAGTTGGCCTGATGCTCTTCCTTTCGTCCTTATGAGCATGCGTAGCACACCCGACAGGAGGACAGGTCTCTCTCCACATGAGGTGTTGATGGGGAGGGCAATGAGACTTCCAACTATCCCCACAACTGCATTACTGAACATTATAGATGACCTGATCCTGGATTACTGCAAGGGGTTATCTGACGCCATTCATTCTGTGTCTCTTCAGGTACAGGCTGCAGAAGTTCCAGCTTCAAGAAATCAGTGCCACGACCTGTGCCCAGGAGACTGGGTGCTGGTGAAGAAGCACGTCCGGAAGAACTGCTTGGACGTGCGCTGGAAGGGGCCTTACCAAATAGTCCTAATTACGAACACCGCCGTGAAGTGCGGAGGACTGACAAATTGGATCCACGCTTCCCATACTCGAAGAGTTCCAGCACCTCTGGAAGAAACAGCTCCTCTCACAGACGAAAATCCAGTGGTGGAGGAAGAATCACAAGAGGGGATCAGTCAAGCTGTGGGGGTGTCTGAAGAAGTTGGGAGTGTCACAGATCCAGAAGAGGAAGGAAAACAGGACGGCAGTGAAACTGAAATTGCCACTGAAGGAGAAAGCTGTTGTGAAACCAACTCAGAGACAGAGCAAGTTCAGAGTGATCAAGAACTGAGTGAACGGACAAGAAATAGGAGAACAAGGCGTGGAGCGGCTACCTGGCCTGAAAGAAAAAGGAGGCCAAGCTTGAAGCCAGCTCGAGAGGAAACTCTTGCTCCTATATCCGAAGACTCAGATCCAGAAGAAAGTGCACAAGGACAAGAGCAGGAAGGTCCGAGAAGATCAAGGAGGGTGCGAGTGCCTTACAGAAGATACGCTACTCCTGAGTGGACCTACCTCGCTACAGATGTCCTCAGCGGGACGCAGAACTGGGAGGGTGAGGGAAGTGACCCTGACCAGAACTGACCCAATAATCACAGTGGAAGTAAGGTTCCTGTTACCAGGACTGGAGGTCGAAAGACTGCTGACACTCAACATCGTCTATCCTCCTCTCCTGAGCGGAATAAGAAAATTGATCTTTGAGACAGTTGAATTTCCGTGTTGCTGTTCAAGGTGTCCAATACTGGAGGGAATCCTTCTTCGTATGGAAATATTTGAGCTAGTGGTGGAAATTCTGGGAACACGCATAGTCTCGGACTATTAAAGACTTTGTAAAGAACTTTGTAAATATTGATTGAAAGATAACCTAGCGCCGAGTGGAAGAAGAAAGAATTAGGGACTTCCCTTTTAGTGGATGGAGAAGGGCTAGGGTTGCCTATTGCTACAGAACTCAGAGACTGTTTTTGCGGAGGGGATTCTTCAGTTTCCAGGAGGTGTGGTTCGAAAGATTGGAGAAGCAAAGAAAAGAGACTTGTGCTGTGAAAGAAAACCAGAACTACACTGTTTTGAGACCATGGAGGCTGGCAACCCGAACCGCAGGGCAAAATGCATAATAGGCACACTTTTAGGGGTAGTGATTTCTCTTATAGTTTTAGTAGTTACTGTATCATATATAGTGGGACATGAAAATGATGTGAAAGCAGAAAAAGAAGCAAAAAGTGTACCAACACAGAAGCCTCCTACGATTGGTAAACAGGGGGAAAATACAGCGAAAGAGAAAGCTTTGTTAGATGCTGAAATAAAAAGATTACATGCAGATGAGTCACAGGGGAATTTTAAAACGAATGCTTATGCCAAATTGCTTTATGAATATATTGATGTCATGGAGGCGAAGAACTGCTACGTCTGTATGCAGTTGCCAGCTTCTGTAGATGAAGGCATCAGATACCATCATCTTCCATTGACCTATGGAATCTCATGTAGTTTGTTGCTGAGCATATTTTATGAACGAGAGGGGTTCGAGTATTATTTCTCGAACTTTGACTCAGTATTGCCAGAGGTGCCAAATTATAAACATCCGAACAAGTGGGATTATTATAAGTGTGAAGACAGGTTACAGAAGTTTTTCATTCCATGGAGAACATTAGATACTTCGCATGCCCGAAGAAATAATTTGACTTGTAAAGTGTCAGAAATTGAGAAAAGGTTTATAGGGCAGGTGGATGATCGATATAGGAGACAAAAGATCCTAAAAGCTTCGGGACAATGGAAAACAGATTGGACCCGGGAAGAAAGAGAACACCAAAGAAAGGGTAGCAGTGGTCCAATAGCTTTAGATCGGGAGAAAAGGGGAGAGCTATGTATACACAGAAGTCGAACATATTATGAGAATGTGTTTGTAGGAGAAGTTCATTGTGAACATGCTTTCCAATTAGAGTACTATTCTAAGGATTTCCTGAAGGAAAGGCAGGTGATCCCAAATGTATATTTTGTCTGTGGAGGAAATGCATATGTGAAACTACCAGATAATTGGTATGGATCATGTTACTTAGCAATTGTCTTCCCCAAAATATACCATGCTGAGAACTTAGAAACCAAAAAGAGAGAAACATCATCTAGAGGAAGAAGGGATGTAAGCGCTGAGGAGGTAGTTGGAGATGTGTGTTGGTGCTATGTTTCCTATTTTAGGGATAGCACTAAATGATGTCAAGATTAGAAGGTTGGCAACGGTCGTAGATAGGTTGTCCGCCAGTACTGCTCGATCTTTAATGCTGGTGGAGGGAGAGATGCAATCAATAAGGGCAATGGTTCTTCAGAACCGACTTGCTCTAGACGTTCTGTTGGCCAAAGAGGGCGGAGTCTGTAAGGCTTTGAAGGTCCAGGAATGTTGCACTTACATTCCAGACAATTCAAAACCTCTAGAAAAGTACATTCGAAACATTACTGAAATACACCATGAGATAGAGGATTTGACAAAGGTAACAGTATGGGAAAAAGTAGGTCAAGGAATGGGTAAAGTTGGAGGTTGGTTTGCCAACCTGGGAAAGAATATCATTTGGTACATATTGAAACCTATCATCATAATAGTGATTTGTATAATCACTTTGTGGGGATTGGTGAAACTGTACAAATGGTATAGAGCAAACAGGTTGCAAAGATCTATGCGAGAGCAGGGAAGGAGATTAGCTGCGATGCAGGAGAATCAGTACCGGAGTCTGAGGGCTCTAGAGGAGATGAAACGAGGGAAGATTGCAACGACTTCAGTTTGATACTCTGTACCTTAGAGAGGGTGTTGTGATGATGATGACTACTGTAAGTCATCAAAGGGGGGATTGAGAGAGCACAAATCTGAAAATGTAGAAGTGCACCATATTTACAAGCACGTAGTATTAGTTTAGTGTGGAATATACAAGAGTGTCAATTTATATAGAGAAAATATATACATGAGTGTTTAATTAGAATAGAGATGCATATGTAAGTGTGAAAAACTAATGTAGAGGTTGTAGAAATGTTAAAATGATTTTGGAGTCACACGTTAGATGGCTGAGTGAAACGAAATGTAATTCTGCAAACCATGAAAATGTGTAGGCCACATGGCATTTCACAAGAAACGAAAGATGCTGCTACACTTTTAAGTGACTTGGATTCTAATGTCATTTTACTGCAAAGTATTATTAACCATGGAATTGAAAAATGTTTTAAATAGATGTGTTACATTATAGTAATGTGTGTTAGTTAGAATACTGTTTAAACAAAGAAATTTAATGTGCATATTGCAGAGGCCCGTTTCATGTAATTCTAGTAGGCCTGAATAGATAAAGTCGCTACTTTGATCTGCATGAGCTCGTTAAGGAGAGGTCGCACAGAGCACGAACGATAGGTCAGTTCAAGATGTTTTATGACTTCTAGATATGGTAGAGGCCGGAATTTGGGGCCTACCGAGAGAGTGTCTGTTTGCAGGTGCAAGGGGGACTTAAATCAGAAATAATGAATAGGCCCTTGTTCAGAGGCGCCAGGCACAGGTCTGTAGGAGTCTTCAGGAATTTTAGGGGGTACCGCCTGGTCGGAGAGAAGCCTGGGAAGCAAGGTCAACTTTAATGAAGAGTCCCGAGGAGCACCAGCACGGAATTTGCCGCTCAAAACTGCACCACGTGAGGGTCGTCTCAAGGGGCGTTCCTATTGGAAATGTGATTTTGTATTAGGGACAGCACCCCGGGGTGGAGCTAGAGCAGATGATCTGAGGAACCTAAGAGAGCGGATGGGTAGGCAGATAGAGAACTGCAAGACTTCGATTTTGAGACAAAGACTAAGGGAAGTGCGTGAGCTTCTTTGGAAGTCACCACTGCTGACACCTTTTTAGGTAAAGATCTTGTTAAGTAGGGATGTCATTTAGTCTAGTGTAGGGACAGAATAACCTGAACTTTTCTTTTCTGTAAATGACGCATAAGCTACAGCTTGTGTCCATATTGGTAACTTTAATGCTCTTTGAATTTGTGTTAGTTATATCCTTTTGCCGACTAGGAGCATATAGGGAATTCTTGTTTGTATTGATTCCTGTATATCTTTTGAATCTCATTCTGAGATGTTTGTATCTCCAGATAGCTTTGGCTTTATAATAAACTTTTTAACCTTTTCCAGTGGTAAGTGGTTCTTTAGAGTGGTGTAAGTTCTTTCTTGATTAACCTAGTAGTGGATTGCCTTTTACTCAATGACAGGTACCAACGATTCAGTCGACCTGAGCTGGGATCTGGTAAGATAACAATAGACCAGAAATCCCGCGTTAACACAAGTATATTGGTACATAGGTAACATTGCATGCACGTCATTTAGACAACGAAGATTTCACATATTGTGTTGCTCGTGAGTCAAATAACGATGACTTTGGCAAATTGTGTGCACATTCGCAATGGATAAAGGAATGAGGATTTTAAAGTCAGGGAAACAAAGTAAATTTAACTTTCCATTTGAAAGTCAGGAAAGTCTGAGAAACACAATTTTAAAGTCAGGCACAGGAAAATTAATACAGTTTGTTAGCTGAGAGCCAGGCAAGTCTGGAAACATTTGACAAAGTGAACACCTGACAGTATAAGCACATTTTATGATAAATATAAAAACCAAAACAAAATTCAACAACATAAAGCTGAGATACACAGAAAGTTTATCTAATTGAGACAAATCTCATCGGCCAATTTAAGAACAGACAATTGTGTCACCATTTATTAGTAATTTGCAACAGCAATGTTAAAACATGGCAGGTGAAGAAACAAGCAATGAAATTATGATAAACAGGATGGAAATGTATACAATAAGGATAAGAATGTAGAAAGTGCCTCAAGCATCATTTTTTGGAGACCATTTCCATTTGACAAAACAGATCAACAAACAAGTGCAAAAAGATGGGAAACACGAAGACAGAGATTTGAACATTTCTTAAATACAACATGTAGAAATATTCTGCTGAACAAAGGATCTATTGCTCAATTTAGTTGGTGCTGATGTGGAAGATTTTATAGTAGCTTTTTCTGAACAAGAGAAAAAAACATATATGGGTTTCATGAAATGCCTAAATAGAAGATTTGTTATGCAGAGAAACTTGGACTTTGAGAGATATAATTTCAATCTGGCTTTTCAAAGAGAAGATAAATCCATGGATGAATATGTGACAAGCTTAAGGAAACTTTTTGCAAGTTTGAGAAATTCAACAATGAGAAATCAATAGGATCAAGAATATTTCAAGGATGTCATTCTGTAAAATTCAGGGAGAAGTTATAAGAAATTATTTATAATTCCGAAACAATTCCATGCATGGCTTGAAAGGAGACACAAGTACAAAAACATGCCACTAACACGGAGCAAGGAAGAATGTAATCAATAGAATGGGTTCAACAAATGTCAAAGAAAGAGTACAAAACAAAAAAGATGAACACATTATGCAAAGAGAAGTTATGCTACAGATTCATGCTACAATGCACATTTAAAGGGTTACCCAGCTTTAGGGCAACATTAAAGAGACAGTGGAAAGCCTAATCACTTTGCAATTGTGTCTAGACATAAATAGTCGGAAAAAAAATTGTTGGAATAAAAAAGAAAGTTGGAACAAACAAAATGAAGGGAATAAAAGTTGCTTAAGACAAATGGAAAGCATTAAAAATGAGTATGATGAGGGCATGATCAGTTAGAAAGGTTGTACATGATGTGTGAAGAAAATTAAAAGAAACAAAAGAACATGATAAGAAGAGAAAACATTAAAAAGATAATATCTGTGGATATATTAGTTGGCTCTCAGAAAGTTCCTTTTGTCCTTGACAGTGGAGCTACATGTATTATTGTGTGTGTTACTGAATTCCAGAAAAGTAACGATAAACCTTATTTAAGTCCCACAAATGTAGATGTTTTTCAATGGGGAGTTAAGCATCCTGTTTCCCGTCAAGGAAAATTTGAAGAGGTTTTACAATTTGGAGACATGTACAGTAAAGAAGAAGAACATGAGTTGGAAGGTGAAGTTCCTGGTCCATGTCTATTAACTAATATCACTGCTCAAGTCATGGATTTAATAGCAATGACTTCCAATGTTAGAAGAGATCATCCTGTGTTGAAGACAAGACAATCACGTTACATATTAGCGAAGCAGTGAAACTGGTAGAGCAAAAACACAGGAGAGTTCCAATACACTTGCAGTTCAAAGTAGAAACATACATACATTCATTACTACAACAAGATATCAATGAACCAGCCAGTCCAACACCATGGGTATCACCCATTGTTATGGTTCTGAAAAAGAATACAGAAGAAATCAGAATTTGCATGGATATGTGAGTTCCTAATAGAGTGTTAAATGATAGAGGCATACAGGGCCACAATTGAATGACATGATCAGTAATATCAACGGAGCCACTGTCTTTTCAAAGTTGGATCTACATAAGGGATGTTATCCACCAGCAACTGACAGACAGTCCTATATATAACAACATTCTCTACATGTTTTGGATTGTTTAAGTTACAAAATGTCATCATTTGATATTAATTGAGCTGCTGAAATATTTCAGGAAAGGCCAGTGATGAGTGCTATAAACTACAGTGATAATATTATACACTATGGGAAAACACAAGAAGAACATGGTCACGCATTGAATGAAGTGTTTCTACAGTTTGTAAAGGCTGGTCTAACACTTGATTTAGGAATGTTTGAAATAAGCAAACCTGAACTAACATTTTATGGACACATGGGGGTCATAAGGATGGGGGGCGGACTTTGTCCGCCCGCCACCCTAACGGAAATCGGAACATCCCGCCATAAGGGCGGGGTCCCGTTGGGGGTATTAGGATGTGCCCGCCACAGTGGCGGGCACATCTTATATGTTTTACATTGTGGCGGGCGGTGCTCTCTGCACCGCCCGCTACAATGCAAAACAGAAGTTGATGCATTTACATATGCAAAGCGGCAGGCACCGCGCGGTGCCTACCGCTTTGCATAGGTAAATGTGGGGGGGTACCATAGGTATCCCCCATGTGCCCCCCAACAGTGCCAGCAACCTGGGGGCCCTGCAGGGGGCCCCCGCAGCAATCTCCGCCTGCCTTTCCATGGCAGCATTGCCGCCGCGGAAAGGCCCTTACATTTTGCCATTGTAATATGGCTGGCGGTGTCCATTGGACACCGCCACCATATTAATCTATTACGCCTTGCAACCGCGGCGGTAAAGCGGCGGACGGTCTTTCCGTCCGCCGCTGTCCCCTCCGCCATTCTAATCTGGCGGAGGGGAAATCGAGAGTGGTTGTTGGGCGGATTGCCTCCGCCAGGGTGGCGGTGGTCACCGCCACCCTGGCAGAGGCAATCCACCCGACATCCTTATGACCCCCATAGTCTCTCAAGATGGAATGAGACTAGACCCAGTAAAAGAGTTGTTTTTAAATTCATTACTTAGTCTCAAGGATGTACCTGAGCTACGTTCATTTTTAGGAATGGCTAGCTATTTTTCATGTTATATCACAGATTATGACACCATCGATATGCCAAATAGCGAACTAACTAAGACTGGGTAACAATTTATTTGGAATAGTGACTGTGAACATTTATTCAGGAAAACAAAGAAGGATATATATTGTCTGCAGCCAATTTAAAGTATATTTGGTCTGGAGTTATGCACAGAACTAGTAGTATATTCTAGTCCTGTGGAACGTGGTGTGCATAACCGTGGCAGAGTGACTGGTAGGTATATGAATTCTCATGCCAGTAAAAGCTTATCTGATGTTAATAGAAAGTACTTGCAGCCAGAAAAAGAAAGTTGGCATGCAAACATTACCAATATTTTTGTACGGTAAGTGACTTGTTATAATAACATATCACCAGGCATTGCTTTCTATGTTTAGAAATCCAAAGACAAAAATGTCCCCACGGATTGAGGGATAGGAAAGGAGACTAATGGATTATAATTGTTCATAAACTAGGAAAGAAACATAATCGAGCAGATTACTTATCTAGACATCCATTTAAAAATGAAATGAAACAGCAGTCAAAGACTGAGGAATTTATATGCTTTAAAATCATATCAACAGTGCCAGGAATTGCTTCTGAGAAAAAAGTGATAGATGCATCACAAGAAGATGAAACAATTTAAGAGATAAAGAAAGTTATATGTGAAATTAACTGGAAGTTGATAAATAGCGTAACTCGATTTTAATAGAACCTAGAAAAAACCGACATTTTGCCCTTTAGTAACATACATTCTGAACTATTAGTGTCATCATCTGGTATAATTTTCAGAGGTAATAAACTAATTATTTTGTCCAGTGTACAAAGATGTGTAATTGCTTTGGCTCAAGAGAGTCACAGAGGCATTTCAGCAACAAAGAATTTCTAGCAAGAAAAAAGATTTGTTTCCCAAAATAGACAGCCAAGTAGAATACATTATTTGAAATTATCATCTATGTCAGTGCACTGCCAAAGATAGAAAGATGGAAGAATTGCACATGTCTAAATTGCCAGATGCATTATGGTCCACTGTGGCAGCAGGCCTTTATGGCCCATTAGATTCTGGGCATTAACCACTAGCAACAATTAATGAATACTCACAATTTCCAATTGTTTACATAGTATCTACTTAAAGAACACCAGATGTGTTAAAAACAGGCCATCCTTCAGTGAAAATTAATTTTAAAAGTACATGGACTACCTAGGAATAATTCATAGAAGAGTAACACCAATGTGGCCTGAGGCGAATGCGAAGATAGAAAGATTAATGGCTACAATTAAAAGGATACACAAAGACCAAAACGTTGCCAGATTTGGATAAATCAAGCGTTCTGTGTGATTATCGAACTACTCCTCATGGTGCCACAGTGAAATGCCCCTCAGGACTTATGTATGGTCAGTCTATGCAAACTTTTTCCTACATCTTCCAATGAATCCACCAAAAGAGCATGCTCAAGTTATGACTAGTACCATGCAGATTGCAAGAAAAATATTCAAGAGCAAGAATTCCAAAGTAAGGGATTTAACATTAGTGAAACAACAGCAAGTAAGAAAATCACAGAGCAGATTTCTTCTCTCTTGTTTGGAGCGGGGCTGCTCCTACGGGTCGGGGGCGGAGTATAGCGCAATAGGCTGTGGAGTCTGTAGAGCGGAGCGGACCGCAGCAGCTGCAGCTACTGATACTGATCGTGCGGCTGAATAGTGGTGCAAGCTATGGCTCCGAAAGGGAGAGGAGCCAGAAGTTGTGGCGCTGCCGCTGCAGGTTCAACTGGAGTAGCAACAAAGGATGGTGGAGGGGCCGCTGCAGCAATTGCTGTAAATACGGATCCAGATACTGTTTCACAAGCGTCCAAAGGCAGAGGTAGTGTAAATGGTGCTACTAGACGCCGGCAAACTGAGCAGGCTTGTGACTCTCTGGTTCCAGGTGAGCAAGTGAACCTCGGGAACATGACTAATTGCTCAGTGTTCGAGAGCAGGCATACGCAGCAAGATATGCAGCAAGATATGCCTATTAAAAATCGTACTGTACCTGCAATTTTCAATAAAAGACATGGACCAAAAGCTAAAATATCTGCAGATTTGGAAGTGGCTAATTAAAATTCCCCTTTTGTAAATGTTGTCTCTGCGAATAATATATTATCAGCTGCTCCGGCAGATAAGGGCAATGTGGCAAATTCCGGGGCAGACACGGCTGGTAATAACTTGGTGGTACTGAGCAGCTCTCCATCAACCTTGGGCTTAATTACATCTGCTAGCTTAAACACAGATGGGATGGGCTCTTCTGTGGATAAAGGTAACAATGTTGAATCCGCCGGCTCAGAGGGCAAATTTTACTCTATGTCTGATCTATCAATAGTGTCAGAAAATGACAACGCCAGCACTGTCGGTGAATGGGGGGATGAAGGTAAAATACAGGACGATGATGACGATCTAGAGCAATCTTTGAATCAAGATACCGTGAGAAAAGCACCGGAGTTTGGCGAAAGCTCCCCCCATGTGCTAATAACGCCTTTTGACCAGCCTAGATGGGACAGTACACCACCTGAGATGCTTGGTCAGGTGGCAACATTCTGTTTAAACAATCCAGATGACGATGATGCGGTTACTCTGAGCATAATCTATAAAAGTATCATGGCCCATCGGGCTGAGACAAAGGCAGAAGGCTTGCGAACACAGGGAGCAGGGCGGAAACTGCAAAATACTGTACGCCGTATGGCAAAATCCTATGCAGAAATAACCACTAGGGTAGTGGAGGCAGAAGAGCGCATCTCTGGCGCAGAGGACTCTTTGGTTAAGCAACAGTCGGCTATTGAAACCTTATAAAAGACCAAGGCGGATGTCGAGTGGAAGCTAACGGATTTCGAAAACCGAGCGAGACGCAACAATTTACGCGTCCTGGGTATAGCCGAGTCTAAAGAAGGACAGGATATGAGAAAGTTCATCATTGAAATGCTCAAGGAGGCCTTTCCTGACTTAAAAAACTGGAATTGGGAAACTGAGGTCATTAGGGCGCATAGATTTCCGTTTGTACAACGTAGGAGAAAAGGGGACTCCAGGGGAGAGGTGAATGCACAGCCTAGAGCAATTTTAATTTCTCTCAATAATTATTTACTTCGTGAGGCAATTTATGACTTGGCATGGCCGGACAGGCGTCGGTCTGGCAAAGGGTGTGAATTCTTTGTACGTCCCGATTTTTGTCCATCCACTGTGCAACAAAGGTGTTAATTGAGGTAGTTAATTTCACCCTTTCAAGCCAAAGGTGGTCAGGCATTTCTCCTAAATCTTGCTAAGTTAAAAGTGATTTACAAAGAACAAATACGGTATTTTACATCGAGAATTCTGGCACAAGACTTTCTGAAGACACTTGGCAATCAATAATATATTGTATCTGCTTTGTCACTTTATAATATTCAATTTTCAGGTTTTTTTCTAGCTCTGTTTATTCTCCTTTTTTTTTTTCCTCTTCCGGAATAGTATCAGTTCAATCACGAGCATAATATGAATATTATATTTGTTCATAAGGGCATTGATCTAATTAGTCTGGAAGGTATATGACTATAAATGTAATGCTCTGATTGTATACTTGATTGTATACACTATGGTTTTTTCCTTTTTTTTGTTGTTTTTTTTTCTCCGGAAGAGGATCATGTTGTACTTGTAGAGATTTTGTGGTGATGGTTGACGGGTGGCGGTCCGGCTGAGGGCCTCGGGGGGCAGTGTACAACCACTTGCATCACTGAGGACATGGTCCATACGCCCCGGTGTGGGTGGTGTGGTTGGGAGGGTGGGGTGTGGAGGGTGGGGGGTGGTAGGGGGCAGGGGAAAAAAATAAAATTAATACATGAATACATTCTTCTTTATTCTATGAAAGCTTGGCATGTTAGTCGTAGGTTTTTTCATCATGGTGTTATGGTAGAGATTGATTGCGGTTAAGGGTATCAGATTGTGCACACTGAACATCAGGGGACTGAACCTTCTTAATAAAAGGCAGCGGGTTGGAAGTGAGCTTCAGATCCTTCGTTGTGATGTCATTTGTCTCCAGGAGACGCATATAGTATGGGCTAAACGGAAACAGTGCTGGGATATAACGTATTGGCATGTACTAAGCAAGCTTGTACATCTCGGGGTGTTGCAATTTTGGCAAAAAAAACATATTGGCAATACAGGCAGGATATTGACGGATGGACTAGGGAGATGGGCAATAGCAGAGTGTGTCGTAGGGACGTCAAAATGTATGTTATGTTCCATATATGGCTCTAATTTAGATGAGGCAGCAATTTTAGAATTTCGTAATGTTGAGTTGGCGGCATGGCCAACTCCTGTAATTGTATGTGGTGATTTAAACATAACTTTGCTGCCGAATTCATTGGCCAATAACAGCTATAAGTACGCTGGTAGGAAACCAAAAGTGTTTAAGGCACTTCAATCACTTATCTCCGCACATGGCTTGGTTGACTCTTGGGCCTCACTCAGGGGTATTGATCCTGGATACACTTTTTTTTCCTGTGCTCACCAAAATCTGGTGAGGCTGGATTATTTTTTTGCTCCGCAACATATGCTGAATGGTGCGTGTATTCAGGTCTATCCAAGGGTTACATCAGACCACGGTCCGGTCGTTTTAACTATATCTGGCATTGGTGTAGCTACTAAGCCTAGGGGGTTTTCTTTTGATCGGAAACTGGATCTGGATCAAAAATTTCTTGCATATATGAAGGATTGGATCATTGGGTTTTTTCATAATAATAGGGGGAGCACTGAGATTGGCTATGTGTGGGATGCTTTTAAAGCCACTTTTAGGGGGAGGTTCTCAGTTTTGGGCTGTATACTCAAAAACAGCTGGGGCTAAAACCACAGGAATTATATCAGGGCCTCATATCGGCTGAAGAGATGCTTGTGCAGGGCATACATATTGGCATTGATATTGGAGATCTAACCACAGAAGTGGCCCGGTGCAAGGCAAAAATAAATCTCCATTGGAGCCAAGAGGCTGCCAAGAAATATGTTATCAAGCGGCAGCTGAATTATGAGTACGGGGAGGTAAGTGACAGGTGCCTGGCCCAAAAACTCAGATCCAAGGAAGCCGCCCAAAGAATTAATACTATTTTGGACTCCAGTGGGCCCTCTGTTGAGAATGAGACTGGCATATTAGATGTATTTAAAGATTTTTATGAAACACTATATGCTGGAGAACACTATGACAGTCAAAAAGTTGCAATACCTTTACAGCAATACTGGGAGCATGATCTTGGGGAGGAGGAAGCAGCGAGGTTGGAGGCCCCTATTACGGTGTATGAATTGGAGCAGGCTATAAATGGGTTAGCAGCTGGAAAGGCGCCAGTGCCTGATAAACTTCTGTTGGAGATTTATAAAAAAAAATTTGGCGTTTTAAAGGAGGATATGTTAGCTCCATTTAGGCGAGCTCAGATGGGCGTCCATCCTAAGTCATGGGATGAGGCTAGGATTGTGGTGTTTAAAAAAAAAGATAAACCTGCCGATCGCCCATCATCATACCACCCTATATCCCTGTTGAACACGGATGGCAAAATGTATTCAAAAATGTTTGCGACTAGGCTGGCGGAAGTGATTTCTCCATTGGTGTCAATACGACAGCATGGATTTATCCCTAATCGGGGAACTACGAATCACGTTAATAGGATATTTGATCATGCTAATGGTACCGGCAAAGCACTCAGCCTTATTTTATTAGATGCCGAGAAGGCTTTTGATCGAGTTTCATGGAGCTTTTTATGGACTGTGATGAGACATCGTGGGTTTGGGCCGCAGTTCATTTATGAAGGTCTCTCTGCCTGTAAAAACAAGCTAAGTCTGTCAAAATCTTCTCAAGTCGTCATACTACAGGAATTCTTTTGACTGGCTCCTTTTCTGCCTATGACTGTGGAGGACAGTGGATAATCTTTATCCTCGGTCACCAATTGATACGGTTCAAACCTCTGGCTGTTAGTCGACGTGTGAAGAAGGCTTGTGCTGGCATGTTGACACAGTACATTTTAACAGAGAGACACTAATTCCAGGTTGCAAGATACACTGTTGAATTGCCCCTGGCTGGTCCTGATGGAAGTGGTCTTCAATGCAGTTCTTCCACCGAAACGCGTCGGCCATTCCTTTATTTAGATCTAACCTCTTTGTTATATAGTGGACAACTGGTGTAAAACAACAGGGTGTTCTTTTGGTTGTAGTGGATTTATGCATGATTAGAATGTGTGAGTGAGTGGATGAGTCTTTGGTTCTCGACCTGGATCATAATAACTGTCTCGTTTTTAAAAAAAATGTTATGTATGTTTATCCAGATAATGGAATTATAGAATTAATTTTTTTTGTATATGTATTTAAAGAAAACTATATGAAATACAGTGAATAATTACCTGTTTTCCCCAAAAAAGAAGAAAAAAAGACACAATGAATGATAAAAAAAGATTAAAAATAAAAATGAATACATAACCAAATTAAAACTGAATATGTGGTTTATGTATGCTTTTGCCATTAGAGGTTTTTCCCAATAGTAAAGTGGTTATAGGTCATGAGAGAGTTTTCCTTTTTGCTTTTGGTTGTCTTTCCCCTCTACTCTCTGACCTTCAAGTATATTTGCGAGGGGGTCCCTACTCTTATTCATTTGGGCCGCAGTTCAGAACAGCTTTGCAGACGCTATATCGTCAACCAGTTGCCAGGATATGCACCATGGGGCTTGAATCAAAGTCAGTGTCAATTTGGCGGGGAACTAGACAGGGGTGTCCCGTTCCCCATTATTATTCTCATTATATATTGATCCATTTTTAAAGATGATTGCAAATAGTCCTCGGATTCAATCAGTAACTATACAGCAACAACAATACCGCGTCTTCGCATATGCTGATGACGTGGCCGTGGTATCGCCCAAACCAGCAGAAGCAATGCAGGAGATAGAACAACTGGCAGCAGAGTACCGGTCTATAAGTTAAATACAGCCAAAACACAAATTCTATGTGTTAATGTTGGCCCATATATGGACCAAAGGGTTTCACAAAAGGTAACTAATTTGGGGGTGCGGATAAGGGCCACTGCGCCTGCGCTGATCGAGTCTAATTGGGGGAAGCTGATGACGGGGGTCCGCAATCAATTGGATCAATGTGAATGTTTACATCTATCGCTGGTAGGTAGATGTAATGTCTTAAAAATGATGATACTACCAAAAATATTGTACTTTTTTAGATGTGTACCCTTGGAGATACCCCGAGCTAATCTTGCACAACTACAGTCCTTGTGTATGAGGTTCATATGGGCACATGGAAAAGCGCGTAGAGCAATGCGTTATATGGTTTTATCTAGGGCAGTCGGTGGGTGGGCTGTCCCTGACTTTACTCTGTACTACTACGCATGTATGCAACAACATATGAATATATTGCTTACTGGGGTGGGGCCAATAGACATAGCCGAATCCCCTTCTATATACTATATGTTGTTAGGTTCTGAAGTAAAAATCTGTCTGTTTGTGAACTTGGAATGGAGAAATTATAAGCGCACAAGATTCAAGGTTCTTATAGATGCATATAAAGTGTGGAAAGCTATTAAGAAGATATACATGGTAGAAAACGTTTCCTGGTATACCCCATTAACAGCTTCGATTTTTTTCCTAGTGTATTTTGGGATCGGGTTGTGTATAACTGGCGTGCTAAAGGAGTCATCATGGTTGGTGACTTATTTATGGAAGGTGGGCTAAAATCGTTTGATGAGCTTAGGGAGCAATATCAGCTCTCTTAGGTGGATTTTAAATACCTACAAATCAGGGACTATTTGTTGAAAGCCCGCTGGAATATACAACCTAACCCCCTTATTGAAGCAAACAGAAAGGCGGCACAAATTGGTACACTCTACACTCTCATGCTTGATACAATGCCTAATGACGTGGAAGTTCATTCTCATAAATGGGAGAATAGATTAGGCTGCCATGGCATACTGCTGGAGACTTCCATTGAGCTAGCTGGACGACTATTCATGTCTGCAAATTTATCTGCCCAACATTATGAAACTATTTTCTATTTGTACCTGACACCTAATAAAATTGCAAAATGGGGTGGGGATCAGGAGGGAAAATGTTTTCGCTGTGGGACTCCCGCTGCCGATGTGGTACATATTTTTGTTCATGCGGGCAGTTAAGGAGGTTATTTGAGCAGGTGGACAAGTTCTTAACTGCAATTTTGGGAGTACCTACACATTTATCACCTATGCAGATTTTGTTGGGGGTAGAGATGGGCGCAGTTGCGGATACAATACCCAATAATGCTGTTTATTTTATTTTTGTAGCCACAGCTGTGGTTAGGCTCTGCATAGCCTCTTGTTGGCTGCAAACAGATGCTCCATCATTTGATGCCTGGCGGGCAAGGTTTTTTGCTATGTTTAATATCGAGTATAGCTTATATGCTCTGAAAGGCAGCCGGAAAAGTAAACTGGGGCAGCACAGTGGGCCACTAACGGAAGCACAGTGGGCCACTCGGAAGCACAGTGGGCCACTCATCTGACTGAGTTATACAGGGGACCCTTGGGCTTAGATGGCCCTCCCCTCATCTATGGGCAATCCCTCCCAGCCAGCTGGTTCTCACTGAAGGAAGTTAGGGCAGTTATTGAGAGAATAAAACTCTCTCGTGCCGCCGGTCCTGACAATGTCCGTGCAGTAATAATTAAAACAAATAGTGTTTGGTGGGCCAAAATGTACTCTATTCTATTCAATTGGGTTGCAGGGTCTGGCCTTTTACCCCTTTACCTGGAAGGGGTCTATTGTGAAACCGATTTTTAAAAAAAGGAAGCGGTACAGACCCAATGCATTACAGGCTTATAAGCCTTTTGGACATTTCATTAAAGATATTATCTAAGATTATTTTAGCCAAACTTGAAGATTGGGCCATTGAAACTAAGAGAATTCCTTTAGAACAGGGGGGCTTTCGAGAGGGTCATTCAAACATAGACCACTGCTTTGCTTTGTGCGTTATTACTCGAAAGGCAGTGGAGGAAAATCAAAGACTGTGCAGTTGTTTTGTAGATTTCCAGACAGCCTTTGAGTCTGTTGACAGGGATATTTTATGGGGAAAACTTGCTGCTTGGGAATTACCACTACACCTTCTAGGGGCTCTTCAATCCCTGCACTCTGGCAATTGGGCTCAGGTGGAGTTAGACAAGACAGGACGGTTGTCCCAGAGAATCTCTATCGACAATGCCCTGCGTCAGGGGTGCGTTCTAGCACCCCTTCTTTTTAGTCTATTTTTGACCGACTTCCCAACAGATATTTCCCAATCAAAGTCCTTTTCGCCTAAAATTGGGGATCAGCATATTGCTTGTCTGCTCTATGCAGATGATTTGGTATTAATGGACTACACTCCAATTGGTCTGCAGAGGAAAATCAACGCATTGGCCTCTTATAGTAAGCAGAACAAGCTTAGTATTAATTTGGAAAAGACGAAGATTATGATTTTTGGGAGAAAAGTCCAGAGTTTTTCCTGGTATCTTAATTCTCAGGCGGTGGAACAAGTGGATCAGTATAAATACATGGGTTTAACATTTAGGAAAAATCTGAATTGGAGCGCACATTGGGATGCCACTAGGCAGAAGGCCCTTTTGCAGGCAAGCTGTTTATCTGGTTTTAATGGTAGATTTGGGGGCCTGTCTCATATCCCATTATTAAAGGCCTATGAAGGGAAGATTCCACCAATAGGCCTGTATGGAGGAGAGATATTCTCTCTTGATCCAACCTATGAATGGGACAGACTGGAAGGGGTAGTATTAAAAAGACTTCTATCACTCCCGCAAGGCACCATGGTCCAGGCAATAAGGAGAGAGTTTAGTCTGGTATCATGGAACATGGCGGCCGCCACCCGGGCTTTAAGGTACTTCCACAATCTGTTGGAAAATGATGAGGTGGCCAAAGTATCCAGATTGTGCTGGGAAGAGAGCCAACGCAACAAAAGGTTGTGGGAAAAGGATGTTAGAACCAGAATGACCGCAATGAAGAATTGCCATTGAAATAGTGGTACAGTCACATCTTGGTTCACCTTTCCCGGGAAACGAAAATTGAGAGAATCTGCTGCTATGGCGTCACAAATAAGTGATTTACTATACTTAAAGATGAAATCATCTATTAGCTTCTCATTAGCTTCACTTGGTCAGGACGGTGTTTTCCCTTACCTATCACAGTTACCAGATCCAGGTTTGAGAAAAGAAATCCTAAGTGTTCGGGTGGGATGTAATCCAATCTATTCATCCCACCCATATAAGACAGGGGTGCAAAATAATAGTGTTTTTTGTCCCTGCCCTTTGAAAGCCAAATGCACTATTACTCATATTCTTATGGACTGCACTTTTTATCTCGCATATCGGATTAGGTTTTTAAGACCTCTGTTTTTTAAATATGATGCGCTTTATAGGAACAAGGCGGTGGAGTTACTGTCTGAGATGCGATATTTAGATGTGGCAGTTGGGATTGCTCAGTTCCTACGATCTGTTAAACAGAATTTAAAAAAATGAAATGTAATGGGGATGGGGTGGTGAGGAGGGGGGTTCATTTAAAGGTTTTAATTAATATGTATTTTTTAGAATGTTTTATGGACAATTGTCTAAATAAACTTGTTTTTGAACCTGAACCTGGGGCAGCAAATCTGAGGTGCAGTCATGTCTTATTTGGAAATGGATATGTAAACCCTTCTGCTCTCTTTGGTATTAATATGATGTGTCCTCTGCTTCTTATCCTGATCAGTTCACTCTATTTTTCCTATTTTCATATGAAATGGCTATTATTTGTTCTTTAATTCTCCCCCATACATATGTGCTGCCTAGTATTAATTTTACATTCAGCTATGGATTCTGGTTAGATGTTATCGCTAATTTGTTTTATTTCATATTATTTTATGTGCCTTGCCTTTCTTTTTGTTTGTTACTCATGTATTTTCAATAAAAAAATCAAAAAAAATCATACATTCCATGTTGGAGTGTGAGGCATGTCATGCATTCCATGTTGGAGTGTAAGTTTGGTTTTAGAATATACACTTGACAGTTGCGGGAGGTCAGATCAAGAGGTAAGCAGTACTCTGCACTGTGAATAAAGATTTGATGTGACCTTGTTGCATCTGAGTCCTGTTTTGGAGAATGTCACATAGCACATGACACCAATGAGACTTGTCATTCAGCTCATTTAGACAGCTACCCTAAGACAAGCTCAGAAGGTCCATGGGCTTTCCATTAAAATATAAGCTAATCAGGGGTGTAAAAAGATCCCTGTGGCCATTGTCTAACTTCAGGGGGCCACCATTTAGCCTAAACCCTATGAATGTTCATGAGATTTAGGAGCCTTAGCTACATTATGCTAAGCGGCCTGTGATTTTGTGTTACACCACTGAAGCCAAAGAGGGTTGTAGAGAGTAATCTAGAAGGCATAGGTTTCAAAGTCAAACACAAGAAATCACTACTAGTTAAATTTGGGTTCAACGAAGTATAGGGGACGGAGTGTAAAAGGGAAAGAAAGAGAAACACATTTCTGACCCACACTCCTTATTTGGCAAAATAAACAGCAAAGGAGAGGAAATTCGAGGGATGTAATATGAATGAGTAATGATGGATGAAGAAGATGGCACCTTTGATACCAGAAAAGTATAAAGGGGGACTGTGAGACATGAGCAGACAGCCAGAAAAATTAAGAAACACTGCAAACTGGAGAAAGAAGGCAGCTCATATAGACATTGGGTAACAGTTGATTTATGGGACTTCAAGAAAGACCAAGGGAACTAATTAGTGACAATGTGGATATAGTGGCCGAATCCTTCACTGAAATGAATACATCACAGGCCACACTAGTGATTATCTCCAGAATAAACTAATCATTACTTCTAATTTTTGGCAATATAACTTGAATAAGCAGGATATAGGCAACGATATTCCACTAGAATACAGAATAGTGTGGGGCCAAACTATTGAAGCAAAAATGTTGGGACGAAGTATTTTGAAGCTAGGTTTATATAGGTAAGCATGGGCTTACTTTACTTAACCCAACCTATGCTTAACTTGATAATATATGTATCTTGAAGGTACATAGATGTGGTGTTGAGAGTAGTAACTCTATTCCTACTTATAAGTACTAAACTTTCTGGATATGTTTGTCTTCGATGATTAGACATCAATATTTTGGCCCAACAATATTTTTTTACTCACTTTATGTCACAAAACAAGGATTGGGGTTATCCCCCCTCTTGATGGAATATGTTATTTGTATGCTTAATCATCTCTGAATGGTACAATAAATTCAATGACTTTCTTTGGAATCACTTAAGCCGAAGCACCATTTCAATAAACTATAATCTATAAACTACAAAGTGCAGATCTGTTTGCATAAGTGGGTACATAAGCCAACCCTATAATTGAAATGACAAACAAAAAGTAGGTATTTACTTGTAGAATGTAAGAGGAACAAGTATACCTTCTCGCCCAGGGTGCTTTTCAGCATCAAAGGAGCAAGGGGCCATATGTATCAAGCAAAATTGCATTCGCAAACGCCGAAATTCGCATGCAATTTTGCCAAATGGTATGTATTAAGGCAAAGTAAGGAATCGGAAAATTTGCGATTCCTTATTTTGCAATTGCATTTAAGGAATCTCAAATTTTGCGATTCCTTAAATGCAATGTAAGAAGCACCAAAAAAGTGCAATTTGGCATTAAGGAACGCAAATTACCACCAACTTCAAGTTGGTGGTAATTTGTGATTTCTTTGAAAAATTCACTTTTTTGCATTTTTCAAAGTGCAATGTGAAGAACATACATGCCCTTAGGGCATGTATGTGCGCCACATGTGCACCCATGCTTATTTCAGGGGTGCATCAGGGTGTCCTTTTCACACCTCTGCACCCTTGAAATTATTCTCAATTTGCGATTCTCAAATTGCGAATCGCAAATTGAGAATAACTTCCCATTCATTCCTATGGGCCTCCTGGCCCATTGAAATGAATGGGAAAGTATTCCTTAATTGCGATTCGCATTTGCTAATCGCAATTAAGGAATATTAAGAAATCGCTAAAAAATTGTGATTTTTTACATACATCCCTGTTTGCAATTCTCAAATAGCGATTTCTAAAAAATTCTCTATTTGAGAATCGCAAATCAGGATGTTGATACATGTGGCCCAAGATCTCTACAGCTCAGGACATTTGAAGGCCATGTTACAAGTTTTTCCTTGTGGCAACACATTAGGTGGATATTATGTGTGCCTAAATATTATAAAGTAGGACCTTGTGGGTCACTACCTTATCAATGAAATTAATAAAATGCACTATTATGCCCTTTGATTAGCAAATTAATGATTATTTTCAGACCTCTATAAGAAGAATCAGATGTAACAGAGAGGTTGAGTCACATATAACGTGACTCGTTGCCGTTTTAGGAGGTAGGAACAAAATAACATCTGAATCATAAAACACAATTATATTATTTCCTTTAATATTGTAGTGGGATGAATATAAAATTCATGGAGTCACACCAGCAACAAAAAAGGCAATTCACAAATACAGTGAATCTACAGATAATGTAGGCACCCTCCACTTAAACTGCCATCAGTAAGAGACAGGTGGGCCAACAAAATATAACTGGAAACACCTTACAATTGGGTCATCACAGTGGAGTGCTTTGCAAAATATCACATCTGCTTGGAAAGGTATGTCTATCTGTGGTTCATCCTTTCAAGGAAGAACATCTATGACCCCGAGACTCCATCAGGACTACAGAATACAGTAACAAAATCCGCAAAAAATATACATGCAACAATCAGTATATCGATATCACACACACCTTTCCACCTTGTGATAACGGATGAATAAAATACCGGAAAAAGAACTATTGCACAATTATTTTTGCAAAATTATTCTAAAATAGAAAGTCCCTGCTGTGATCACCATGAGCCATGCTCCTCCACATTTTCATATTCTGATATATGCAACTGGGCAGCAACTTTGCTTAATTATTTCCCTGGCAAGTGCCCATTCTATAACCTTTTAGACATTGTTCATCCACAGCATTCTATGGTCTGTTGTGTGATAAAGGTGCACCCACAGTGGTACATCCTTTACCATGGTTGACTGCTCTCCTCATGCTCAGTTGCGACAAGTTTTCTTTAAGCTTATCTATGGCCGTAGGGTACAAGTCTTGTTATATGCACACTAGTGGGGATACTGCCCACAGTTTCTACCTGCCTATATCCATTTAGTCTGCCATGACCTGTCTCTCTAAGTAAGTGTGAGGGAGTGATACCTCTGTATTTATATAGCCGGTAATTTTGCAGTGTGCTTTGGCATTTGAATGTTAGTCAGAAGTAAACTGTCTTCCATATCCTGCATGTTAACCTGTGCACCCATCTCCCCTTACTCCAGCCACTGTAAAGCCAAGTGTGTATCTAATTTAGATGTACACAATTATCAATGAAGTCGGAAGGGTACTTTGCGGTGACTTTTCAGCAATTTTACCAGTTACAGCAGGTTAACTTGAAGTCTGAAAGATGAAACACCTGAACAAAAACTATGGGCAAGGACAGGGCCAGTGATTGTTAGTCCTACATCCTAAATCTTTATCTGCCCAAACAGCAGGAGCCTAGCAACAGCTCCTGGTTGGCTAGAAGATTGGCTGGATCCATTCTTCAAACCAGGTGGACATCGTAGGATGCTTGCCATCCCTAAGGTAACCAGAGTGACAATAAACACATGGTAGTTTCTTGCCCTGGACTGTACAATACATAGAGGAAAGACAATCTTAGGGATAATTTGTTCCCTCTAAATGTTTGAGGATAATTTTGAATTTGAGTGGCCAGCTGGTCTGGGTCCAGCTGCCACTTTTTCAGTATACAATCTGGCCCTTATGTCATCTAAAAATGTAAGTGAAATAGCAAATACAGCTATGTAGGGAAAGGACTGAATTAAATGAAGAATACCTTGGCTGCCTCCCTCACCCTAACAAGTAGGTTGTATAATAAATTAATCAGGAAAAGAAATGCTGTTGCTTCAGGCTGACAGTAGAGAGATGGTAGACTGCTGTGTGTTTAGGGAATATGCCTTGAGTCAACACAGAGCTACATATCCCACTGCTCTAATGCTGTCATGAGGAATCTTTGTACTGAAAACTCCTAATAAAGTTTTGACAAGTTGGGGCCACTGCCCATTAGCTGACAACAAAGTGTGCCTACTGGATGTGGATTGCATCAAGACCTGCAACTTCATCAATCGGCTACCTCTGTACATACTACCATTGACCAAGTACTTTCTTTGGTGCTGATTCCTTTTTTGGAGAGCCTCCCAGTCTTCCAAGCTAGCACCTATTCACGTAACCTTACCTGCTGTGGCTTGACTGTCCTTAGCTGTAGAAGCTCTACTATGATTTCTTCTCTCTTGTATGAGAGTCCAAATCCAAGAGACTAATCAACACACAAAGCCCTTCCACTGCAGCCTCACTACCATTCAAAAATAGAGTGAGCGACTGCTGTGAGCAAAGAATGATAGAAAAATGAGGATTGAAAGTACAAAATAAAAAATAGGGAAAAACAATCAGCCAGCTATAAATGAAGTAGTGCAAATTACACCAAATGATGTCCTAAATTTGCAATAAGAATAATAAAATAGTATTCATTTATACGTCAAATGCCTATCAAAATGCAAACTGTCATAATGAAGCACACCACTCCTGGTATAATAAGTATACACTCCAAAGAGTTTCTTTGAATAAGGTAGGCAGTATACCTACAACTGTGGACTACTACTTTGAGCTCATAGTGTTTAAAAGTGTCAGCTATAGACATAGAAACTAATGGAAAATAAATATGTTCAATTCAATAAAGGTGTCTACCATCCAGAAGCATTATACTTAATTTTTTTCAGAGGTTACACCAGCGGTCTTCTTTACTAGGGCTAGGTCCCTTCAGAGAGTGCAACCAGATGCCAAGTGGGTACAGGGTTTTGGCATGAAAGATAATCTTCACATATTACATATTGATTTAAAAATATTAGCAATGTTACATTTTAGAAGATGATCCAACCAAACAATTTTTGCCTGACTGGAAATGCCTTTAGCTGCCTTTCACAGCCAATACTACTTTTACAGAGAAAGGTGCAGCATTCGCATAATGTTCAACCCTTAATCTTCCGGCTTGGTTTATTGCTACAGCCATTCATGAACTTTGGAGTTATGCAAATGTTATGCAAATGTACAAGTAAGTAGCCATTTCATTGGTTTAACTGTCAGAAGAGTCTGTACGGGGAGACATGCCCTTGAGCTACAGATGTGGGCATGATAAAATGCCCAACAGCTGCAATCACAACTGCAATCTGTGATCTAGTGAACAAGGAATGAGGCATTAGCAGATGTGGAAATAAAATGTATAATGTTGGCGATCTCAAGTTTGTTGACTATCTGCAATGCGTTTCAATGAAAGTTTGATAAACTCTGTTTATGATTAGTTTTTGAAACACACCATAATTTGTGATCCACACATTTTTTACTTGAAGACTTGTGTACATTAGATGTTTAAATCCAACATAACCTCTTACCATGTAAACGTATGTGGTTCATATTACTATTGGGCCCGACTGGTGCGGGCTTAGTCTCATCAACTTTGTTGATGTGATTTGTCTGATAGCCATAAACTCTTTGCCTGCAACTTTCCTGTTTTACTAAAAAAAAAAATAGTTGGCCTTTGGACTCTGCGTACTTTACCACTGCTAACTAGCGTAAAATGCTTATGCTCACTCCCTAAAACATGATAACATTGGTTTTCATCTAATTGGCATATTCGATTTACTTGTAAGTCCTAGTAAAGTGGTACTACATGTACCCAGGACATGCAAAAATTACATTCTAATAGTGGGCCTGCAGCACCCTTTTGTTTAAGTTTTATATGTCCTAGTAGGAAAAAGCAAACACATTCCTTTTTCACTACTGTGAGGTCTAACTCTGCCATAGGATACCGTTGGGTTGTCTTATTATATTTAATCAGTGATAACTTTTGTTTAGGAGCAGGTAGAAATTAAATGTTTGTTGACTAGGGAACTGTAATTTTCAAATCCTCTTTAATGGTAAAGTCAGATAGCTTTTGTGTCACAATTCTGGAAATGCAACTTTTAGTCAGTTGGTATTTTCTTTTTCTAACCATTGGGAGCTTGTTTTCTGGGTGACATGACTAAGGGCCTGATTCCAAGTTTGGCTGTCCGTGAACTACCACGCTGGAGTGGCACAGTGGTGGGGGTGTGATTACTGCCACACCAGCTGTCTGGCTGCCATATTAAAATTCCGGTCCCATGGGACCCATGCAACCGCCCAGTATCCACAATCCCTCAGCAGTGGAGCAATGGCCTGGGGCAGCCACATGTTGGCAGAGCTGCTGTGGCATCACCAAGCATATTACAACTTACCTGATGTCCACACTTTTCATGGTGGTTTCCCTGCATGAAAAGTGTGGTGTCAGGAAAATAAGGGGTCCATACAGGCCCCCCTGGTGCCTGTGTGCAAGGTGGTGTATAAAGGGGGACACATGGTGTACCCCCTGTGTGCATGCACCCCAGTTCCACAGTCCACGCCATGCAGGAACTTGCTTTGGCGCTCCCACGCTGCAGTTCAGAGGCACATTTATGCACCTTAAAACTGCACCACCACAGTACTGCCAAAGCACTGCCTGCCAGACCATGAAAAAACTTGTAATCTGGCTGGCGGACAATGGTCAACTTTGGCGGTGGGAGAGCAGGGGCTAGTGTGACGGCCTACTCCATCACTGCCAAAGTCTTAATTGGACCCTAAGTTTAGTTGACAGTTGGCCTTTTTGTATTCCTCCCAGACAACCACACAATAGAGAGATTGAATGTTTTCAGAATGGGCCATCTGAAACAGAATGGCGGACGGAGCTGTGCATTGCCCTACTTACACTTCAAATATAATGCCTCATGACACACAAAGAACCTCGGACTAGCCTGTTGTGCTTGTAGACAGACTGATATACATCTAGAATTATGTGGTAACCCAGTGCCCCTCAGAACCTGGGTGTAAAGATATGTAATATTGTTGGTTCTGTCGGGTACAGTAATTCTGTACCCCACAGAACCAACATTACTACATATGTAGACAGACTGAGACCAGGAAAGAGAGGCCAAAAATTCAGGAAACTTCAGTGACTTCAAGGGCTAGCTGGCTGGCCTCCTGATCAGAGGCTATGGGATAGAAAAAGCTCCAACCAGATTAAGTCCAGACCCTCCAAGAGGTGCCCCACTAGTCCTGGACCTTTAGAAATGGTACTAAAGGTACCAGATAGCCCAAATCTAAAAACAAAAGTTTTCTGACAAAACGTGCTCTGAGAACCAACAAGAGTCTGGGAAATACCTACTCGCTGATCTGCCCAAGTTACATCGACGGTCTGCCTTACTTCACGGCAGCTCCTACTTCTTTCTTCTATGCAGCGGAAATCTTGTTCAATGGCTCCTCGCAGAAGGGGTATCCGGCTTCATGGAGCACTCGTCAGCTACATCCTGCAGCTTATTGCCGCTGGAGTTTTCGACTTCCATAAAAAAAACTAAGAGGCCTATTACTATGGCAGGTGGACTTTGTCCGCCCACCACCGCATCGTGACACAGGACCAACCGCCCATGGTGCGGCGGTCCTGCCATTCACATTAGGATGTTACAAATGCGTGTTGTGCATTTGCTTGCACAACGTGACAGGCACTGTGTGGTGCCTACCACCTTGTGCATGCAAATGCAGGTGGGTACCATAGGTACCCCCCATGTGCACCCCCCACACCCCCAACACCCTGGGGGCCCGCTACAAGCCCCTAACAGCAAAGACTGCAAGCCTTTCTTGCCGCCATGGAAAGGCTGCTCACCGCCTGCATCATAATATGGATGGTGGTGTCTTGCAGACACCGCCATCATATTATGCAGGTTTTCGACCGGCGGAAAAGCGGGGGACTGTTTTTCCATCTGCCGCGGACCCCAAAGCCATCATAATGTGGCGGGGGTCATTCATGGCAGGATGGCGGGTGGATCGCCCCCACTGGGCTGGCGATGGCTACTGCCGGCCCGGTGGGGCGATTCACCCGCCATCCTAATAGGCCCCTAAGATCCTGATTTAGATCTAGGTGGATCTGGTCTCACCGGCGCTTTTCTGTTGGTTTCTCCATCTGACTACTAGGCAGTCTGTCCGCTCAATTTAGATTCTGGCGAGTCTATGGACAATAGGCCGTCCGAGGGCTGCTGTCTCCGTCAGAAATTTCAACCCGCATCGACAGTGCCGTAGGCAAAAGCAGCTGTTGGAGGGAGACCAGCCAAGATTTCTACTAGGTCAATTCTGATATGCCCTCCCGGTAATGTAACTGTGGCGGGTAAACCTCCACACCTGAGTTGGCGGTGTCAAAAGGTATATAAGGCAGAAACTTTCCTTTTTTTCTTTTTTCACTTCTATTTCTGACATGAACCCAATCATCCAAGTCCTTTGTTTTCTGCTTCTTCTTGACCATACAGCTAAACAACCCCATTGTCGCTGGAATGAAAGGTAAGCTTTTTTTTAACTGGTTTCTGTTTACATTGTCAGTTTGTTTAGCAAAAGTTTACTAATGTGTAATGCATATGTTGTCGTTTAAGATATTTAAAGAAACACACCTGTATAATTGTATTTTAATTTCAAATTTGGTGCAAGTTGCCTTCATTATATTAGACACCTAAACAATTAATTATATTAAACTTGCATTCAAAATGTGTCCATACAGGTATGTTTAATTATGTTTCGTATGCTATCAAATTACAAACATATGCATTGCACATTATTGGTTGGAATTATTTAAAATATAATATAATGTAAAAATCATACTATAGAAGGTCAAATGTTTTTTTAAATGTAAAATCAATGGTAATCCTAAACTTAAATAATTTCATATATTTATAAATTTAACATTTCCCCTTATCTTGTGAGTTTTCTGCATTTTATTCAATTTGAATTTTCTCTTTATTTTTTGAAGGTGTAATGTGTATGTGTTTATTTTTAGCACTAATCAAGTTAAAATAAACATGCCTGCATTAAAACTGAAGAAATAGAAACAGATTGGTTTATTTGATGTAAGCATCCATTATCATGATGAATGCTTGCACCAACATTCTTATGTGCATAACAACATTTTAAGCAAAAAGGTTTGGACTGCATAAATATGTAATTTTAAAAAACCTTTTATATTTTCTGTCATAAATGAAAGTAAGAAGATGTGTTTCACATATTCATCATTAACATTTTAAATAATCAGTCACTCATAAATAAATAATAATGTTAGGAAAACTTTGTAAAATTAAAATCTTTTTAGTCATAAATGAGATACTTATTTTAAATGTTATATTTAAATAATTGACATAAAGAGAACTAAAAGGTTTCCAAGTTGAACAGGCTGTGGTTGTGTAGCACAGGACTTGCCTCCTAAACATACTGCCAAAGGGTAACACCCTCAGGAAGGGGTATCTATTGGGCACAGAGCAAGCAGCTTGAGGATCGTTCTTAGGAGGGGTGGGTTTGGGTTTCACAGGGGTTAAGGACAGGTAAGTGGTGAATTAGAGAGGAGAAGAAAGGGTAGGAGGGGTGGGAGAGGAATTGAGTTTTGGATGTTGAGGGACCTGGAGTGTGTGACATGAGAGTGTCTGTATGTTTGGCAGTTGCATAAGGATCTGGTGTATGTTTTGATGTATGTCTTTTTGCACATGTTTGGTATTCGGGTGAGTGTGTGCGTTTGGTTTTGCTTGCTGTTTTGGGGGTAGGTGTGCTTTTGTGTTAGTGTGTTTGTTTTGATGAGTATGCTGTTGAGGTGGTTGGTGTGGGTATGATGGTGCTTGTGAGTGTAGTGGTACTTGTGGGTATGGTGGTGGTTGTGGTCATGATAGTGGTTGTGGGTTTGGTGGTGGTTCTGGTACTTGCTGGCTTGCTGGTAGATGTGGGTGAGATGGTGATGGTGGGTGTGGTGGTAGTTATGTTGGTTTTGGATTTTGTGGTATTTGTGGTGGTTCTGGGTGTGGTGGTGGTTGTGGGTGTAGTGCCAATAGTGTGTATATGTTGTTTATGAGTTTGTTTGTGTTTCTTTGTGTGTTTGTGTTTATGTGTGTCTGTTGGAGGGTATACCTGCAAAGAACTGAGTGTGCTGAGACTTTGGGTTCGAAATTGGATTGAGGAAGAGACCTGAGTTGGCACAGAAGGTTGACTGGGAGGAAGACTGAGGTGAGTGAGAAAACTATTTTCGCAAGCGATCTCTGCATGCCAGATATTGAACTGTGACTGGCATCCAGAAATGTAAACCATTTGCTGCATTTGGCAGGTAAGGCCCTGGATGCCATTCACTATTGCATTGTAGCCTAAAGAGATACAGTGTAAGAGGTTAATAACCTCCTCATTCAGCTCAGCCAGAGTGACAGGGGCAGGGGGTGAGGTGCCAGTGTGAAGGAGACCCCATCCTTTTTAGGGGGCTGGGTTTGGCAAGCCGGGAGGGACCAAGAGTGAGAGTGGAGATGATTCTCTGGATGCTGGATTAGGATGAAGTTGGTACAGTTCCTGTAGGGCCCACCACCACTAGAGACTGGTCACTAGTGGAGGCCTCCAAAGATGATGATGAGCTGGTGGCCTCCGTTCCAGTCCTCTCACTCTCCATGCCACTGTATCGATTGGTGTCAGATGTTTCACCACCCGAAACACAGTGGCCAGCTGCCTCCCCACTTTCTTGGGTCATGTCCCCTTCGCCTGCTCCTGTGGATGCTGTAAATATATATACAATAGTTTTATTGTAAATATAGCTGATCATGGATTTTTTTCTGAAAACATTTTCCAAATATTCAAATTTCACCTGCTTTAAGGCATTTTTTTAATATATTTGTATCATTATCTCATACCCCTAGGGAACTTCTTGGACATCCTGAAAACTGCAGAGGAAGAAGACCATAATGAGTACCTGGGTGAGGATGTTGAAATGCAAAATTAAGATGCTAGTGGTGAAGAGGAAGTAATTGTCTTATGCCAAGATGTTATTCACAACGTCACATGAGTGTAAGTATATATTCACATATTATAACATTATATTTAAAACCACCATTGTTTAATCTAATGAGAATAAAAATCTGTGCTAGACCTTTTTGTGAAAGGGCAAGTTAAGATAATTCCAAGGCAAAGATGTTTGTTGACATTTTGACACATTGACTACTGTGTTTATTTATATTGTTTTTAGAAAATGCGTCGTCAAAATATGTCATTTGCAATGTTTCTATTTTGTAATGTCATGCACATGATTTGTTTTAGTTTTAATCTGTTTTAGGATCCTTCACGGTGTCATCTTTATTTGAACATTTTCATCATTGTGATATTTGCAGTTATATGGTGCTATTGTAGAGTACAAAGGGAACATGGGTTGATCTTGTGAAAGACACACACACTTTGGATGCTCAGATCTTATACAAAGACAACTTGCACAGTGATTGAATTGTATTTGTTAAGATTGCATTAAACGTTTTTTCTGTTGATTGTTGCTGCCAAGGCAGTGTGTACAGCTTAAATTGCTCTAACCATATAAGGCAAGCCATCCAAAGCATACATATATACCTTCACATAGGCAAAATCCTTATTTTTTGTTAACTGTATGTATCTCATCGTTGAAGCAATAATTTCTCGTTGTTCATCACTTAAAGTTGGTTGTGACATTCTACCAGATACTGAAACAATGTATTTGAATGAACCTATGGCCACAAATGGGACTACTGCCGTTATATTCACTATTGATGATATTGATGTGGGTTTCCTAATGTGAGCTAGAAGATCTGGATCCAGCTGATGATATCCATCAAAAAGAGTTTGTCTATTTAATGTGATTGTTTTGATAATCAACAATTCTTCCATAGTGGGAAGGTCTGGAACATTGAATATAAATATTGCATGCATTTTCTGTTATATGCATGGTTTATAATGAATTAGGAGAATGTGAGAAGCCTTTCTTTATTCAAATTAAATGATATACTAGTTTTTTTTATTTTGTGGTTTTTGTTCTTTTTTGACATCTTTAAAAAAATGTTAAATCTTTTTTATGTAACTTTTTTAAATGTATGATGGAACTATAAAAAGTGAACAAATTGAAAAAAGACATACAACGCCAGTCTTTCCTGTTTTTTGTTATTCAGCAAAACCAAATAAATTAAAACAGAACGTAAACAAAAAAACTTAGTAAGTTGATCACAGTGAATGAAACTGATATTGAAGTGCCAAAATTGTTTGAAATCCAATATCCAAAATACAGTTGGCATCAAAAAGTAAATGTGTCCAGAAAATAGTCCACAGAGTAAATGCCAGTCACAGACTGGAGAAAATGACGCTATACGTCTGTTGTTAGTACTGGTTGAGGTCTTGCCATCCTCTCCTGGTGGTCCAGATAGATATACCCTTCTGAGGGGCACTGTTAGAGCCACGGTTCTAGGGACTGGGGTGGGTGCAGACATTCCTTTTGTGGCAGGGCCTCCCTTTCTGTGGCTGAGGCATATGCAGTAGGCCCAGATGTTGTTAGACCAGAGAAAGGGGAAAATGGTGCTGGAAAAGCCCTGCAGGTTTGAGTAAAATATTCATGTAGCACCCCAGTCAGGGATCCAAAATTTTACTTTAGATTTTCCATCTGAACATGGGGCTCCCTCTGCAACTGCAACATCTCCTGGAGCTCTGTAAAGACCCGGCCCATCATGTCCTGGGACTGACTATGGGATCCCAATACTTGGTAGATGGTAGCCTGGGTGACAATACACCCAGTGGCCTCACTTTGCTGGCCCACATAATCCCCTCCCATGACTCTTACCCTACCCCCACCCCCACTACACTTTGCACTTAACCCAGCCTGCCCCATCTCACTGGCTCTTGGATGGACTGGAGGAGGTGGTTGTGTTGGATCAACAGTTGCCTTGACCGGGGGACACAAGTTTGGGCTGATGTTCCTTTGGACATATAAACTAGAGGTATCCAGAGTAAAAGGTGTGGTAACAGCTAGGGTGGGAAGTCTAGGTTTGGGTCGAGTGAGACTCACTGTAACTGTTTGCCCAGGCAGAACAAATTTACCGGCCTGTTCCTCATAATCCAGACTTGCAGGAGTGGGTACCTCACTGAAGGCTTATTCCTGATCTGAAGTGGAAGTATCATCAGTAGCATTGGCAGATGTCCATGTACTATGGACATTGGACCTACTATAAATAAAAATACCAATTAATTTAATAATCTGGATGATACATCAAATGAGTTTGCAGGAAAAAGTGATTTATTATTATGACTATATATTTAAGTAGTATGATGATAAATTACAAAAACATTTTCACTTACAAACAAAACTACTTCTAAAAAGCATGTAAAATGATGTTATGAAATGGATTTTGCTTTAGGAAAATTTAGCAAATATTCAACACAACATAGTAGAGGGGAGACTTGCAAACAAAAACATTCCAAGGTGTAGCAGGGTAAAAATCTGTAAGGTGTGCAACTTAGAGGGGCAAACAGTATTGGTCCTCACATAAACCTTGCAAAGTACATTTACTATCAAAATAACATATATTCTGCATACAACATAACATACATTACATTTTTTGAGTCAACATACTTTGGGGAAGATTTACAAGCCCCTTCCGCCACTTTTGCGTCACTTTTTACATAGGAAAAGTGACACAAATGTGGTGCAGGGGCCTTGCAAATCTGCCCCCTTGTTTTGTGAAACTAATACCATCAATTCAATAAAATTACAAGAAGGTGACAGCATACAAAAATTAAACAAGAAATTACATTTTAAAACACAGCATGAAATAGATATTGATAAATACATAACACTTTAACTTATGTGAAAATAAGAAAGAAAAGAGAGAATGACCAAAATAACATTGTAATATTATTTTCACAAAAGACAAGGCATCATTGTAGTTGTAGTCATTGAAATTAAACATTGATAACACTTTCAAAATTGTAACATACCTGGTAAAATATGTGCAGTGAAATGAACAGACTTTTACAATATTAAAACACATGTATGAAATATTTTATTAGGTGAAAAAATACTTACAAGCGCCATAACATAATAGAAATTAATATGGAGATTCCAACTTATAAACTCAAGTATAACAAAATACATTCAGACAAACAAGAAAACAAAGCCAAATAAAACCATAAAGAAAAGCACACACATTGACAACACAAATCAACAATTATTAAAACGAGAGAAACAACAATGCCACAAATATCCAAAAAGAATTGAGAGAAGACACTTTATAAATGGGTTTATATGTTTAAAAAAGGGGCAAAGCACATTGAGTAGCTAAATTAAAAGCAAAAAGAACATTTAGGTTTAGTAACACATTTAAAAGTGTAACTTACCAGTCTCAATTCCAGAAGGGATTCCTGTCAAGCCTTCAGGATGTAGGATCTGCAAGACCTTCTACTCCCAGGGAAAAAGTTGTGAGGAGGGCTGGGAGAACCACCACCAGTCCTCTGGGCCTCCGGGTAACTCTTGGAGGTCATGGATTGCCCTCTCTCCCTTAGGTTGTTCCACCCCTTACTTATTTACTACTGTGTTCATAGGCTGTCTGCTACAGCATTCACTCTGTCAACAATTTGGCCCACATTTTCCTTTTCTGAGCTAGCGTTGTATTTTATACTTGAGCTCCAAATAATTGTGGCTTTACTGTAATACTTTTATCCACTATGACTGACAATTCTCCTTCATTAAAACATGGATATTTGCTCCCTATCATAATGAGATAATAAACTTAAGTGAATTATAAAACACCTAACTTCACTGAAAAAGTGCTCTGGAACAAAGTACTGATGCAGTGGAATAGCAAAGCAATATGGTCTTAAATGGAACGTGTTTTATAGTGTGGTATGCAGGGAGAAACAATTAGCCAAACTTCTTCAAATGTGTGATGGTAGCATCCATTCCAAAGCCATAGGAATAGTACAGCGTTGAAGATGTCCCATGGCGAAATCCATCTATTGACAATCCGCCACTAGAACAACTCAAACGCAACTGTGACATCTAAATATGCTTAGCACAATTCCGCCACCCTGACAGTGATGGAGTAATGTTAGCCAGCAAAGGAGTCCACAGCATTGACAATGTTGAACCATTTATGTGACAGAACACACTCTGCCAAGATGGACGGCGGATAAGCGAGCCCACATCTAAATACAAGGGGTGGGAATTCATAAGCTCAATGGAGTACTTACAAAGGTTGCAATGGAGAGACAAAGGAATCCCAAGAACATCTAAATCAGGCCCTAAGTTTGAACTAGAAATCTTCACTGTAACTTCATCTAGCGGCTCCCTGACAACTCCTCCTCCTTGGAAATCATTGACTGTCTTGCGCCACCAAACTCGACCTTATCAGACATTTTTCTTTTAAGCCAGAAGGTAAGCAGAGACCAGGCCTAATCCCCTTTGTGAATCTTACCAGCGCTCCATTGTGCTCAGCCATAAATGTCTGCTTCGCCCCAGTCTTGCACAACTAGGGGTCTGCTGTTGGCACTTTGATCTTTATGGAGCTATTTACACTTTAAGAATTCAGAATCCTGGTTCTGCTAATCAGATTTTTGTCATTTTAGTGTAACATAATTTATCAACATTTACTCTTTTTCTAAATTAGTGTGGGATTTTTCTTGTGTAGTGTTTTCATTGTATCACTGTTTAAGTGCTGCATAAATTATTTACACGCTGCCTCTAAGTTAAGCATGACTACTTTTGTACCAAGCTACAAGAGGGTTAAACACAGCTTAATTTAGTGAGTTTTAATGTTTCACCTTGACAAGGATTGTGGCTGTTGATTAAGAAGGATTTCACCCCCTCAACCAACCACCCAATTTCTCCATTTCCTTTTGGAAACCATTATACTCTTGTGGCTTATTTATGTGCAAGGTAAGTGTGACAGTAGGGTTTACCAGGACTTCCGCTTTGCCCACTCTGTTTAGATCTATTTATTTGCTTCAAATGTATGAATATTGATCAAAGATCGATTTTTGAACCCAGTATACCAAATAGAAGAAAAGACAAAGAAATTGCCTCCTGTAAATGCTCTGCACATGTATCACTCCCTCAAATATCTCCACATTATATATGATGCTAACAAACCAGAAAGATAAACTATCTAGTCTAAATTACTTTCTATTCAAGAATAGCTTACTGACTACACCGCTCACTCTCCTTTCTTGATTGGAAAAACAAAATGCGGCTGACCAAGGCTCAGCACCTCAGTTTCTTAATAAACAAATTGATAAATTGTCTGTGCAACCACATCCGGAGCATGCTGCACTTATACTCCACAGGAAACCAGATAGAAAGATTCATAAGCAGAAGGACAGTGCACCAGGATGAAGTCAGATAATTCCAAATGTATTCCAAAATATATTCTTTACTAAATTTTCAATTTAAAATTCGGACATCAGCCAACGCGTTTTGTTCCAAATGGAACTTCGTCAGGGCAGAAATGTCTATGTCTTGGTTCACTCAATCAGTGTCCAACAGTCAATAGATTCCAAAAAGTATTTAATCGTATTCCTTGGAGGCCTGGATTAAAAAAATCATAAGTAAGTTTCAAGGTCCCACAGACTTCCAAATTGATCGATTCATATGGAGGGTAAAAACCCAGGTCCTTCGTATTCCCATTCACTAATCACGTCAGTCCGGATGAGCGACGACAAGCGAGAGCGTCGACATTGACTAGCACTTTTGGCCGTTACCTTGGCTCTTGGACTCTGTTAAACGTTGATGTGATTGTAGCACTCTCTATTCTTGACACAAAACTAAGGTTTTGATCTAACAGCCTTCACTGAAACATATACAGAAACCTTTTCATGCAGATAAATATCTTTCTTATCTTTACAATGCTTGACTGCTGAGTTAATGGCTGCCAGGTAAAATCTTCTCGGTTTAAATAATCAGTTATCAACTTCCCCGAACACAAATCCTTGAGGGAAACTTCTAATTCAGGGAGGAATGTTTGGGAAATCTCATCAACTGGTGTCTCTCATCCTGCAAAAAGGCCTTTCTTCGAGAATAGATGATGGTAAAAAAATTATGACGATCCTGCATCTCATTTGAAGTGAATTTTAACTAGAAACAACCACCTCCTGTGTTGTACCACAGCTATCCACTATCTGTAGCACGATTTCCAAAGGCAATAGTTCTGGGTTCCATTTTCAGTAACAAGCCAGACCCATTGGCTTTGCCTAGGTTTGTTTGTGATTTTGAGTGTGTGTACACTGTTAATCGGTGTGACAATGGATCCAAATTTTAAGGTGAAAATGCATCTGCGCATCTGTGTAAAAAAAGTTGGATGTTCCTGTGAATCCCTTAGAAATTGTGATTATGTTTTGTGTCTGCAAGTGTCATTTTGAGTTAGTGTTAGTTTATGGGCAGTGGCTACATGCTCTGTGTGAGGGTTCACTTACAGTTGGCAAGTCCAATCTTTCAAACAGCAAATGAGATGGCTTTTACTGATATGCAGGTGAAGGTGAGAAGGGAATGTGTGGTAGATGCTTTTCCTTCTCAAGAAGAGCCGAAAGGCGACCAAAAACATACACAGCATCACACAACCACTGCACAGCATTGGTGAAGAGGAGGATACAGGAAGAGACGAGGCTCAGGAGATGCTGATCGGCTAGGAGAGCAGACCGTTTCCACTCCCCCTCTCTTCCTCTGACGTCAGACGCCACCAGCAGCAAGGAGCTGCCACTGAGGCTTCCTGGGGTTCTTGGAGTTTTGGATGTTTTTAGAGCCCTGGTGTGCAGTTTCTTCAATCCACAGATTTAAGCAATATTGAGCAACATTTCTGCTTTGTAACATACAGAGCCTCTTATGAAACAGAAAAATCTCTTTTGAGGCACCTGAGACAGCGTGGACAGACGGATACCGCCAGTTGCCCGGGCTCTGTTATTTTTTTTTGCTCTGCTAAAGAAGGTCTGCCGGAGGCCTCACTAAGAGGGGGTAAGTGGCATTTTTCTTTCTCACTTGTCTTAGCTGTCTTGGCTGAGGGTCGCTGGGAAGTTCCCATTCAGCTGACGTTTAACTGTCTCACTCTTTTTGTTAGAGTTCTGGGCAGCTTTTTCAGCAGCTATCGGTAGAAGGGCACTGCAAGAAAGACACTATGAGAAAATTGGCCCAAGGGGCAAAAGCAACAACCCCGGTCGCATCACCGACTCTGGCACAAAAAGTAAAAAAGGGTGCAGCTCTAGCCACGGCGCTGATGAATCATGAAGCAGCATTTTGGCAGGATCTTCCTCCTTCATCTGAGCTCATGGGGGGGAGTGCTGATCCGGCCCTACAGGACCAATTTGAGGCGGAGATGGTTGACTTGGATTCCCCCATCAGCCCCAGTGAGATGGCTTCCTTAAGGGCAGATTTACCGATCTCCGCTGCTTCCACCAAAGAGACTTTGACCCCCGTTAAGGCAGCGGGCGAAAATCTCGGGGCCCAAAAATACCCTATTTTTATCAAAGCCAAGCAAGATGGACCTTTGATTGAGGCAAATGTAATGCAGGAGACGGAAGGTGACGATCAGTCAGTAGCAGGTTATTATTATTATTATTAAGGTTTTTGTAGAGCGCGCAGTAACCCTGGGGCATCCCGGCGCTAGAACCTAGTAGTCAAGAGGGAGAAGCGGAGGGAAGGATGAGGGGATCAGGGGAACAGATGGGTGTTCAGTGCTTTCCTGAATTGGAGGAGAATTGGTTCGGTTCTCAGTTTCCTTGGGAGACTATTCCAGAGCTTTGCTGTGTTCACTGAGAAGCGGCGGCCTCCCGTTCGGGCTCTTTTGACTTTATGGACCGTGATGAGGTTCTCATGGTCTGACCGGAGTGATCTGGTGGCTTTATAGGGGATGATACAGTCTTTCAGAATGGGTGGTCCTTTGTTGTGGAGAGTCTTATGTGCCAGGCAGAGGGCCTTGAAGACTACCCTTTCTCTGACTGGCAGCCAGTGAAGCTGTTTCAGGGCTGGCTTGGCCGAAGATCTGGCCGGGGTGTTGGTCAGAAGTCGGGCGGCCACGTTCTGGATTCTCTGAAGAGAATTGAATGTGGCTTCCGGGGCTCCCAGATAGATTGCGTTGCTGTAGTCCAGCCGGGACAAAATGAGGCCCTGGATCAGCAGTTTTTGGGAGGTGAAGGGGAGTAAGGGAAGCACCTTCCTGCATGCCCTGAGGAGTCCAAAGCATATTCCGGCCACTTTTTTTGCCTGGGATCTAAAGGTGAGGTCTTTTTCCATCCAAACCCCCAAGCTTTTGACTTCATCTTTGGGGGTAGGGGGGACACCCAAACAGGTAGGCCACATGTTGGGCGGCAGGGAGGGCCCTTTTTGTCCGAGCAGCAGGATTTCGGTCTTAGACCCATTAAGTTTTAGTGCCGGGGAGTTCATCCAGTCGTGGATTTCCGTGAGACACCCGTGTAGATTGGAAGGTTCTTGGTGCGGGTGTGAGAGGGTCACCACTAACTGGGTGTCATCAGCATAGTTGATAATCGTCACACCAAACGGAGTGACCACCTCCTCAAGAGGGGAAATATAAACGTTAAATAACGTTGGGCTTAGTGAGGAGCCCTGCGGTACTCCGCAGCGGAGGGGAACCGCCGGGGAGCGACCGTCATTCTCCCAGACCTGGAAAGAGCGGTTATTGAGAAATGACGTAAGCCATTTCAGCGCCATGCCCTTCACTCCAATGTCTCTCAGACGCTGGATCAGGACCTGGTGGTTGACAGTGTCGAAGGCCGCACTGAGGTCCAGGAGGATCACTGCCACTGATCCTCCTGTATCCAGAATGCTTCTGGCCTTCTCTACTGCCGCTAGGAGGGCGGTGTCGGTGCCCTGGCCAGGGCGGAAGCCTGTCTGTGAGTTTTTAAGCAGGTTGTTAGTTTCTAAAAAGCGAGATAGCTTTTTATTAACAATTTTTTCCGTGATTTTGCTATTCGCTGGGAGGAGGGAGATTGGCCTATAGTTGACTAAATCCTGCGGGTTTAATGAGGGTTTTTTCAGGAGACCCTTGACTACTGCTGCTTTCCAGCTGGGAGGGACTTCTCCCTGTGAGAGGGAAGTGTTAATAAGGGTAGTGAGCGGAGGGATAACCGTGGGGGCCACTTTTTTCAGGAAGCGCAGTGGGACCGGGTCGCTGGGGGAGCCACTTTTGATGGATGCAAACGTCATGGCTACCTCCTCCGGAGTTACAGGACTGAGGGTGTCGAGGGAGGGTGCCTGGGTGTTGAGTGGTGGGATGTGACAGGAGGGAGGGTTGGGACTGTCACCACCCGTGCGACCGGTGTCGGGAGGGGGTAGGGAGGCGAGGATTGTTTGAATTTTCTCATCGAAGAATGTAGCAAGCTTTATACATTTGCTTTCTGCGGCTATGGGGTCCAAGGGTTTCGTAGGGGGATCTGGGGGGTGAAGGAGTTCTTTTAGAATGATAAAAGTTTCCTGAGCGGAACAGGATGCTTTTCTAATTCTTTCCTCATAGAACGACCTCTTGGTTTTCTGGAGCGTGAGTTTGTAGGTCTTTAAGGAAGAGCGAAATGTATCTTTCTTCTCTGTTGACTTGTCTTTCCTCCATGTGCGTTCGTTTCTTTTGCATTCCTTACGTAGAGTATTAAGTTCGGTGGTGTACCAAGGAGAGGGATTGACTCTCTTGGAATGTTTGAGGGTACTGGATCGGGGAAGGAGACAGTCCAGGGATTGGGTGAGCCACATATTAAATTCCGAATCCGCAGTTGTGGGGTCAAGGTTAAGGGAGGGGGTGGTTTCCCTTAGTTTGGCTGCCCATTCTTCAAGAATGAGTTTGTGCCAACGCCTAGTAAGCGTTCTGATTCTAGGTTGTTGGGGGGGACAGATGTTGAGATTCCATTCAAAGGGAATCAGGAAATGGTCTGTCCAAGGAAGAGGGATGTGCATACGTGTTTTAAGGTCGTGGATGTTCGTGAAGATCGGGTCCAGTAACTGGCCCTTATCGTGGGTGGGCAGTGGGTTCGTTAGGCAGAGGCCAATGGACGTGAGGTCCAGCCGCAGTTCCGCTGCGGGGGCGTCGGACGGATCCAGGAAATGAAGATTGAGATCTCCTAATAGAAGGAAATTAGAGGAAGTCGTGGCCTTGAGGGTGACATACTCCATGAGTCTGCTAGGGAACTCGGCAAGTGGGCCGGGGGGGCGGTATATAAGTAGGCCCGACATGGACGTTTCTGGCGAGATTTGAACGGTGAAGTGGCAGCTTTCACAGTCTTTAATTTTTCCGTCAGTAGTTCTGCACGTAAGGTGATGTTTGTGTATTATAGCTAACCCACCTCCTCTGCCACTTGGTCTATTCAGTGAGCAGATTTGGTAGCCGGGAGGTAGGGCATTCACAATATCCGGGCCATTATCAGGGGTAAGCCACGTTTCTGTAAGAAACAGAATGTCAAAGGCGTATTCTTCAATAAGGAGTTTTAACTCGTGAGCATGTTTATCGAGTGACCTACAGTTCAGTAGACCTAGCTGTAAGCCCCGACATTCTGATCTTGCACGGAGCGTGTTACAGAGGTTGCAGCTGGTAAAAGGATTTTACCAGCAGGCAGGTAACTTACTGGTTACAGGCCCAGAATCTTTAGTCTCCAAGTCTGGTAGTCAACTGCCTCTTCCCCTAAATCTACCAGCTGAGGAAGAGCCCATGCTGCTTTCAAGGCCGGGGGATGACGATGTGTCTTTGGTGGCCTCACCATTTGTCCTTGACTCGACGGGTCCAGGGGTCCCAGGCGGAGGATAGGTCAAACGCTATTCAGATGGATCCCCTGCAAGGTGGCTGCTCCTTTTCTATGCAATGGGATGCTAAGAGACTTCTCAATTTAAATTTTGGAAGAGATTCTGGACCTAAAGGCTTCCCAATCTATTGAGATCGCTGCAATAAACGCCCGCTTGACGAAGATTGAGGAAGCCATGGCGCAGGTCCCGGTACGGCTCCTGGAGGCCGAAACTCGGATCTCCCAATTAGAAGATCAAATGTCATCTCTAAATCGTGAAGTGACTACGTAGAATGGGTAAGCTACTGTAAATTTACTATCTAATTTGCTTGCGTGATATCTACAATTGAATAGTAATAATAGAGTAATAGGCTGCACTAATTGCCTTCCACGAGCAAACATAAACAGCAAAAAGTTACAAATATGGCCTTTCGATTGATTTCGCAAAGAAACAAATGCAATGGCATTTAAGATGCTCGTGTAAAGTTAAATGCCTCGTCTTATTCTAAAGACATATTATCATCCCGATTAATCCAAACTTTTTGGTCTGATAAAATGCAATATGTCATCTCGTTTGCTCTGCTATGAAGGTCAGCTTCTCCTCCACATTCCTTCTGTAGAAAGTTCCTGAATAAGAGGTATATCATTTGGTTATATTCGAGTTAAGCAGTGGAATCATCTCCCCTTTGGCCTAAGACAGATGTGTGAATGTATTCCTTTTAGAGAGCCTCTAATGCCATTTTTTTTTGCCAGCTCAGCTCTCTGAGGTCTGCATTCTTGATTATGGGTTCTTAGCACCAAGAAGGCTTTGTGGCCTTAGCTGCACTTCAGAAGTACAAAAATCAAATAAAATAAAATAGAAGTACCACTTGTTTTACGTTTCTGAAGTTTTACATCATCATCATAAATATTTGGTTCATTGTGAATTAAGTAGGTGGCAAAATAACATTAAATTACGTGTGCCAATAGTTTCATTCAGAGGTCAGGGTGCACGTTTGATAAATCAGTGAGCTATATTTATAGTTATGTTTTATCAAACAAACAAACACAAGGGTTTGTGTCACCCTGAGTGACGTAGTATTTTACTATCCTTCCCACCACCTCGACACAGGGGCAAACTTTGGTCCTTGTAGACCTGCACCTTGAACACTGGCACAGGGTGAGCTCAGACACAAACCAGGCACATGCGTACCTTGTATATTCTGACCACTGTTCCAGTGTTCCTCGTAATTTAAAACATTTGTTTATTTTGTTTGGGAAAGCATACCAATCAATGCTATGGCTTGTGACTGTGCAAAGTTAGTGGAAGTGATTTGCCAATAAAAGGAATGTACTTAATGCACACTAATTATCAGTCCGCAGTCACATACACGCAGGTCTCTCGTACACACCCCAGGTGCAATTTTTTGCAGTTTCCTGTTTAGTGCAAATGTGCACGTTTGCACATCACACACACTTAAATGTGCATGCCTTGGTGACCCACCCCAAACTAAGGAGTCCAGGTTTCTACCCAAAAAATAAATGTTGCCAACCAAACACAACCACCCCTCAAGATAGACTCAACTTTTAAACTATCAGCAAATCCAACTTGGGGGACCATAGGACGATTATGTGTGTGTGTAGCACAAATCTGTCTATCTAACACACTCTGCATCTGCTGCACCAAATCCACAGCAATATGATTGGAGGAATTCTCTTGCATACATTTATGACACCAGGGGCCAGATGTAGGTAATCCTAGATTACAGATTCTTAAATACCGAATAATACTGATTCGGTATTTAAGAACTGGCAATCGGGATGTAGGTATTTTTACCGAATCATTTACCGATTTGGGAATATTCGGTGATTACCGAATCGGTATTTACTGATTCTGTAATTGCCATTGATTCCTATGGGCCTTGAGGCCCATAGGAACCTATGGCAATTACCGAATCGGTAAATACCGATTCGGTAAAATTACCGAATTGACAAGGGGGACAGGGTGTCACTTTGACACCCTGTTGCACCCCTGATTCAGGCTTGTCTGCCGTGTGACACACATACATGCCCTCAGGGTATGTATGTGTGCCACATGGCACAAGTGTACATGCACAGATGTGCATGTACACAGGAATTCTTTATTTACCATGCAATAGTACTACATGGTAAATAACGATTTCTTAGGGGCCTGTGGCACTGTTTCCAGTGCCACCTACATATGGATTTAGCGATTCAGTAAATTTACCGAATCGGTATTTTACAGAATCAGTAAATTTACCGAATCGGTAAATTTACTGATTCTGTAAAATATAGGCCCCCTACATCTCAATCACCAAATACCGGTCGGTAACGGCCGAAATCGTCCATTACCGACCGGTATTTGGTGACCTACATCTGGCCCTTGATGTTTCTCACAGAGGTCACACAATAGCCGTACACTCTACCATCCAAGCCTAAAAAACTGGGTGGCCTTTTACCTGACTGCCCAAGACGGTGTTGCATGGCCACACCACTGATATTAAGCACTACACAAATGTTAAAATATAATCCAGTGCTTGTTCATATGATATACTCAAAAGGAGGAAAATAAATGTTTGAAGAGAGTAACTATGAAAACGGGTTACTGAACAAATCCATAGCTACCATGTCATAAAAAATACAAGAAAAGAGGAAAAAGGACATGCTAAAGCTATTTGCTATGATAGTGGGTTTTGCCATGGTGCTGAATCAACAATGCTTGTGAAGAACCTTCCTCAACTAAATTAAGGTAGCACCTGGAATAACAAATGTGGAAATGAGCTTGGAGAAAATGTCACGAGGGAACACAAGAATGTTAAAATGGTTAAACATTTTTTATAAGTTATAAGTTCATATACATCTGCATAAGATATGGACTAAGGAAAATGTATCTCTATCCTTCAGGTACCACCTCAAAATGAATGTTTGGCAGTCACTGCTGTAAAACACTGGCTTTACTAGCCCACCTAGTAATTTCTGAAACATCAACATGCACTTGGTGCCACATGTGCGGTTGCTTCATTTTGTGTGTTTCTAATTGTCACTTTTGGCAACTCGCAGTTAGGAAGTCGCAAAATGCAATGTACAACAGTGTTTTGGACACCTTTTGAGATTCCCAGTGAGTCACAAAATGGGCATGCCTCATCAATATGTATAAGGGAGGTAGTAATTTGTGACACATTCGGAAAGACCAAAATCACAGGGATTATGTCATCCTGTTGTCAGTAGACCACTGTGTCTGTGATTGCTTTTTCAATGAAGCAATTTGCTTTGTAATATAGCCAATTTTCCTTTAAGGAAAATAGGAAGCATTTCAAAAACAAAAATGAAAAGTTTTCTTTTACTTTTATAGAAGTTGCCAATGATCCGTGGGACCACTGCCTGCTCATAAAAAATGTTTGTGCCAATATTCGCAAAGGGTCCCTTGGGAACCCCTCCCCATTTGTGAACAAATTACCACTAACTCGAAGATGGTGCTAAACGGCAAATGTTTTGCGACCACATTTCAGTCACAAATCATTCATACATTTCCCTGAGATTCGCTATTAGAAAAGGATGCTCTTAACATGCCCCTTCCTAATGCCAACTCGCAAACCCTATTTTGCAATTCTTTAATAGGTTATTGACTCACAAAATAGGGTTAGTACATGTATTTTTAGTGATCACAAATGGTTCGATTCTCCTTTTGCTACCGCTAAACCTTTTCTACATGTGGCCCCTACTGACTTATCTTAAATGTAAACAAAGTGGTATTAGCTGCAATATTCTGTTAAATATTAGTAATTTACCTTTAGCGGAATAATATTATTTAACTAAGGCTCTTATTGTATGAGAAATGTGTCAATAACTTTTAACTACAAAACAACATTCAATTCATAGGCAGTGGATGTCCTCATTTTCTTTTTTAAGCACTTTGTAGTTCACAGGATGATATAATAATATTCACATCTGCTAAGCAAAACTAGACCTCACAAAGTGTATTTGCCTCTCCCACAGCATAGGATATCTGCTATTCACTGAAACAGGTAGGGCTAGGGTTGAATACATGGGTATGTATGGTTAGGAATAATTAGCAAAGCGAAATCAATTCCCCAGGAGAGATTTGCTCTTTTATTACCAAGGGCTAGACTTGGAACAGCAACCAGCCCTGACAGGTTGCTGCTTGACGGGCCCTGGGAGCGGGCGGGGTAGGGGTGCTTGCAAGAAGCACTGCTCCCAGTTTAGTTACAGGGGCCAATATTGCAGCGCTCCTGCAAAACCGTCCCCCAGTGACAAACCTGGCCCTCACAGGCCCAAAACCAGCCCCCACCCACTGGCCTACTGGGGAAATGCCCTGTACCCACTAAGGCCAGTCCAGCCCTGAAAACAGGTGTCAACATGCATATTTCACACTAAGGGCTGTATCATGAAAAGCTGCAGTGGCTCAAAGTCAAGCCACCTTTTTTGTGTTAGAAGTGCCTAAACTTTAATAAAAGTCAAGCTGTTTTCAACTGTTTCCTTGCTTTCGCATCTTTCTTGCAAGAATCACTCTTTGCCACACACCTTTCTTGACCTGGATATGTAGGAAACCATCTCGAGATTTTAGTCACCACTGCCCCCCCCCCCCCATAAGCCTGCAGCATGCCTCCTCAGGTCCTGAAGAAATATGACACCATCATTGCACCCTGATGGAGCTCCACAGGCTGCCCTTGCCAGCCCACACCACCTTCAAAACCAGCTGCATCTTCTACAATCCAATAATTACCAGCACCCCTACTTACTTGAATTACACGTTCACCATCAACAGTGGCTCTCTGCACACCCGCAGCCAAACGTTTTCAGAAGACAGATGAAGAAGTACAAAACAGAAGAAAATAAGGTAGAGGACTTTTCTGTCTATGCGTTGACAATCTGGAACAATATCCCTGTATCCATCTGGACAGCCACAACACAGCGTCAATTTAGGAAACAGCTGAATACCCCCACCCCATTTTAAAGAACACTCCATCATGGTGCACTAACAAACTAACTACACCTCCTAACACATGTTGACTATGTCTATGCCTTTTTTTCCTGTATAGCTCTCCACTGCCTTTTGCTTACATGTGCACTTTATAAATACCTGTCATCGATATTAATGTACTGATCTGAAACATAATTAACACGGGAGGAAAGATATAGGATACGGAGAAACCATGTCAAGCTTTTCCTCCCATGCTGACTAATACTATACATTTCCACTTAATAGAGCTTTAAAATATATGTAATTATTTAATTTCGGTATTTTTATGTTTTCATTGATTTACGGATCTCCGTTCTGGTGTGAACCTGGGCTTCTATGGGAATTCACAAGCTCATATTATCAAGCCCATTATCTCCGCTTTAGCGGCAGTTTCCTGGCGCTAAAGCGGCGATATTTTTAACGCCATTCTTGATAATATGCCCCTTGGTTCTTGTAAAGTCGCATAAAAATTTGCATAATATTATTAGTCGATTGAGGTCACTTCCTGTAATTCCCTTTCCTAAAATGTAGCTTTGTATGCAAATTAGAGAGGTCTCACACTTTCCTCTTCTACCTGGAGCCCCAAAGATCCTACAACTGACCATGGTCTAAAGTTATCATATACTTCTTGGAATTTCTCAGAATTTATGCATAAAATACAGACAGCACAATTTGGAAACAGTGGGCATATTATCAAGAAACAGTGTTAACATTATCGCCGCTTTAGCGGCAGTTTTGTGGCGATAATGGGCTTGATAACATACCCTTGTAAATTCCGATAGAAGCCCATGTTCTGGTGTGAACATGGGCTTCTATGGGCATTCTCTATGCCGTATTATCAAGCCCATTATCGCCGCTTTAGCGGCAGTTTTCTGCCGCTAAAGTGGCGATAATGTTAACGCCATGATTGATAATATGCTCCAGGGAGCGGCGGTTGCGTCTCTCTATTATCGACCGTGCTGTCGGAGAACTCTCGAGTTAAATGTCTGAACATTAGACACCCCAGACGCAAAAAAAACAGGCGCATGGCTCTGCGCAGGGCCAGCGCAAATGAACATGATACGGCACCATGTGCTCCAAATTTGGCTTCAGGTGAAGGTGCATAGTCAAACTTCTTGATATCGACGTTGTTAGTAATGTTTCAAGTTTTCCATTTTCCAAAGTCAAAATGCACCTGAATTCCCAGACATTAGAATTTGTTAAAATATTTTGATATGTCAGCAACACAAATGTCCTTAGGGTAAAAAAAAAAGTTCAGTTTACAGTCGAACGCCATGGGGACCCGCATAGAAAAAAACAGAACAACGCAACATTACGGAACAATAACTTTGCCAGGCAACACAGCGTAAGTAGTCTAAATGTTCCACAATAGTCATCACAATCGTATGCAACACTTGCTTGACGCAGGTGAGCCTATGTCTAATGAGCTCCAATATTTCACAATTGTATTAAATTCACAAAGGTTACTGCCAACCGCACTCAAATCACTATTTTACAATTGCAAAAACGCCCCTACAGAGCAAAAAAGTAGCCTGCCCTACCTCATCTGTGCGTTGCGCCGTCCGGCTGCGCGTGTAGCGCCGGAGAGACCAATGCTTATTTTCCCGCGCTCGGCATTCGCTTTTCCTCGCAATGTATCTCCCGTAGCAGCAGCAACCTCAACATCCATCGGCTGGCTGCAGCTTTTGACGCAACAATGTTGGTTCACAGCTCGTGGTGAACCACGGTAATCCAAATAATGTGCGTCACTAACGCACAATCGTCGCCTGTACCTCATCCTTCCGAGAGAGGCAGGCTCCAGTGCCGAACGGAGGTTCCGCTTCCAAAGACTTTCCCGGCAAAGCCCCGTCTGCTATTTCTACAGCACCACACAATGCATCAGGTCTGGCTTTTACCCTTTTGAAAGAGCATGAATATATTATTATCCACACAAAAGAGCAGGTTATTGTTTATGAATTACCAGCCTTCCCAGCAACAAAGCCTATTTTCATAAGAAAACTCCATTTCATTTCAGTTCCAATTTGATTACCAGCTGAAGAAAAGAAGCCCTGTGCCTGAACCTCAAAGGATTTTTTATTCATACCGTTGAATGGGCTTTATTGCTTCCTTTTGAAAAACTGACGTGGAAAGCTTTTAGAGTTAAACATTGACACAAATGATTGTGCCTCTATTTTGTCCAAGAGCCGAGCTGAAGAGGGGCAATGATTTATCCGGCATCCTCCACTGTACTTCAGAAAGGTAAAGGCTGAAATTAATGACAGACCTCAGAGAGGCACCAGGCGAAGACCTCACAATGGACGTCAGCTCTAAATGAACACTGTGCAGTGAAAAGACCCAGAAAAGCCTGCAGCTGATTGATTCATTGCTTTCACAAGAAAGACAGGCTTGTGGGTTTTTATTGCTCCACAATTTACTGGGAGATTATCATAAAACTGAAAGTGGAGTCCCGATGTCTCCTTGGCATGTTTCAAAGAAAAAACGCTTTTCCACACAAATGGAGTCCACAGCAGCGCATGATTGCACGATGTAGGCTGGAAACTGGTAGGTGCTACATAAATTCAAATACCTTTGTATTCACTAACTGTACGCACTTTAGATGCTGTGTGTAGTCACGTGCAAAACTTTAAAAAAAATGTCAATGGGTGGATATTTGTTTTGCCGGTTTCATTAGATATTCGATCGGGGCATTAAAAACATCTGTATTACAGCGCACGTTCTCCCGTGGGTATCTTGGCGCTGAATAACATGTGAGGTTCCGTGACAATTGTAAGTGATGTTTTCGACTCGCACGAATATGGTCGAGTCTGGTATCTAAGAACCGCAAATGACGAGTTTAGTAAGTATGCGCAGTTTCGCTGTGCTAACTTAAACCGTTCGTTTGATATGTGGGTTTTTCATCTGTACCCACGGGTTCCATCTTAGATACGGCATCCATTTTGTCTCTTGCCCTCAAGTAGCCAGCGAACGGACACTGTCCGCTTCGTTACCCTGGGACTCTCAAGATATTTGTGGAAGACACATGTTCTTTGTAAATATCTTTTACGATGAAGGGGATGATACTGTAAGGCAGATGGCCCCGCTTGAGGCGCTTCTGCCGTGCCGGTTTATTGTCTCAGCCGTGCATCTCATTAGGCACGTCCCTTTGATGCCTGTATCTCGTGTTTCCCGATACCTCCCCTTTTACACCCTTTTCAATCTCCCACTGTCTCCATCTTCCTCTGCACCTGTCTTTGTCCCTATTTCGATCTGTTTTACTGCCGATTGGAATTCACTAATGTTGGGAAGATGGGTTTTTACAGTTGGGAACCGCCAAATGTTTCCGCACTTATGTTCCGGACTTTATGTGTACCAAAGTGACCAAAGCGACCCCTCTGGGGGATAATTATGGGAACCAGGTTGTAAACTTTTGTGTACCATGTTGTCCTATGAGTAAATTCTGTATAAAAGGAGCGCTCCACAGAACCAATTTGAAGCAGTCTCCCCAAGTTGCACGTGTTGTACTTATTGTGACTTCTGTGTTCCCTGCAGTAATTAAACCTTGAATCTTTGACGCCGAAGGAAGTGTCCCGTGTCTCTGTAGTTTGTGCGCCGAAACAGGTATCCCATGAAGGTTATAGGTGTTGTTCCCTGGCACCGCTGGTACTGTTAAAAAGTCCAGTCCTTCAGTTGGCACCCAACGTGGGGCGACTTCAGCGGTACCGGTCCAAAGCCTGATGATCGTGAGGAACTTCGTGTGAAATCTCCGAGGGAAGGTGCACCCCGCTTCATCGATCCTGTTGTCGAAATAAGTGGCCCGAAGTTTTTCCCTGCGAAGATTCCCGCCTCCTGACGGCTGCGACGGACCGATGCCCTGACTGTCGACCTGTCTTCGACGCCCGGCGTAGACCTTATGTACAAGCGAGACGATAGACGGGCCTTCCTGGTGACGCCATTGAAGTTCTGAGTTAAGTATTTGTGGGTCGCTCCCAGTCCTTAGTGGTTGTTCTAGCTTTTGAAAGCTTTGTTGTTAGCCTTTAAGGCTTTTGTGGTAATAGCTCACTGAGCTTTGTAATAGCCTCCTCAGGCTTTGTGGTTAGCTCTCCGAGCTTTGTGATAGCCTTAAGGCTTTGTTGTATTGCATGGTTCCATTGCATTTGTGGTTCTTAGTATTGGTCCTTAGTATTATTTGACAGTTGCAATTGCCAAAAACCGAGGGTTTTGACTTACACGAGGTTTTATTGCTTCGGTAATCCTTGAAGTTTGATACTAGGTTAGTGTGCACGATGCCTAGCCATGGTGATTTGTTTCGTATTTTCAAATGTTGCGCAATGGATTCCCGGTTGGAGGACTCGTGTCCGATACCTCCAGTTGGAACTCCGATACATGATCTTTATAGTCGACATGGGGTGGGTCCTATAATATATAATGATTACTGGGTCCGCTATACAAAGAAAGACGGTGATCTTAGATGGCCACCACATGGAACCTTTGAACTTTCAATTTTAGATAATCTTGAGGCTAAATTATTTTTAAAGAAAGCTAGGCCAGCTATGTTTGATTCCTTTCGGATATGGCGTAAAGAGGCCAAGCAGAAAGAAATCAAACAACTTAAAAAGGATCAAAAACAAGAGTTCGTTCCTGTAATGCAAGCTATAAAAGAATGTAGACAAGACAAAGAAGAAAAAGACATGGAAATCGCTACTAGATTGCATCACATGAAAATAGATAAATGTTACCCAGTTTTACCGAATAATCTAGAAAAGAAAAAAGAAGATTTGAAGGAGGATTCCTTGCTGTCATACTTGATGAAATCACCACCTCCTTATGTACAGGGTGCTACTGCTCCTGTAGTTCCCCCTGTTGTTCCTCTTGTTGCTCCAGCGGCTGCGGGTCAGCCCGCTGTTAACCCTACGTTTGTTTCACCACCTGTTCTTGTTCCTACTGCTCCTGTACCTGTACCTTCGCAGACTGTTGTTTCTGCTACTCCAACTATCTTGTCCGTTCCTACTATGCCTTCTTTCACCTCCAGTGTTGTTGCCCCTGTTTTTCTTTCTCCTTCTGTTCGTAAGCGTGTTCCTAACTCTGTTGCTACTCTTTATTCACCTCTTTCTGGTCCGTTATTTTCGTCTGATTCATCTGAAACTCCTCAGAGACGGAGTCAGATCCCTAGTGGTAGGGAGAAAGAGACGTTAGTAACAATGGCACATAGGTGGATGAGACATCCTGCTAATTACACTCCACGTGTAGTCTTTGATACGTTTTCTCAGTTTAATGAGCCTACGCAGAGATTCGTATTTGAGGAGATGTGTAACTTTTTGAGAGAAGAATGGTATAATGATGATGTAGATAATGTACCGTCCGACATAATTGAACTTCAGAGTCACTTTTCGAACGGTATGATTATAGGAGACGATGTACGACGTACCGTGGAACGCTTATTAGCATTCAGACCCACAGCACATTCTCGGATATCATTAGATGATACCACTGAGAACTGGAAAGCGGTTCCTGGTCAGTATCCTATGAGAGAGGTTACGCCACTGTGGGTGCCTGGTGATCCTAATGCAAACCCTGTGGTGCTACCGCATTTTCGAAGGGTGTGGATACATCTTCCATGGAAACGATCAGAAGTTTTGCAAGTGAAGCAATCCTTACCCGATCCGCGTAAAAATCCGGCTGGTTATTATAAGGAGTTATCACAACTGGTAGAAGCTACTATTATGAATATTGCCGACATCGACATGTTGTTTGGCAATGTGGTACCGCAACCAGTTTGGGCTAAAATTCGTCAAGCCAATCACGCAGTTGAATTAGGGGGTGATTGGGCTGCACTGCTAGCAGCTGATGCATTACAAGTTGGTGGGGCCAAGCCTGAACAGCTGATTTTGGACTTGCCTCAGAAAATCATTACGCTCATGAAAACTCTCATGCCAGCGATGAAGGTGAACTGGGATAAGTTATCAGCTTGTAAGCAAAAGAAAGACGAGAGTGTCTCAGATTTCTTTACAAGGTTTGAGGAAGCGTTTGTCGACCACAGCGGCCAGGACATGGGCGCTGAGGGAGGCCAGCGGTTATTCGTTGACAAATTCGTGTCGAATTTGTTGCCTGAACTAAGCAACAAATTAAAGAATTCAGAAAGTGCGTGGGCAGTTTCAACCCCTGCGCAAATACTAGCAACGGCTCAGTATTATGAGAATAGGGAAAAGGAAGAAAGTGATCGTGTAGAAAAGAAAACTAAGGAGCTCAAGACGAAGGTTTTGTTGCAGCAAGCATACCCTCCACGATCAAACCAAAATGATTCGCAACAGCAGTATCGACCACGAGCACAGCCCGATAGGACACAGCCGCGCTCTGACAACTTTGATTATAGATCTTCACTTGGGTATAATCAGTGCGCATATTGTAGGAGAGAGGGACATCTAAAATATGATTGTCTTGCCTTACGGGACCGTGTGAATGGTGTGTCGACACGTGGAAACCGTGGTGGTGGTCCTCAACAGGCACCTCGTGGTAGAGGTCGTGGTTCATTCCACAATCAGAGTGATCGTTATCAAAATCAATCAGACGCAAATAATTGTTTTGACCAGCGAAATGCGGGGTCAGTTCGATCTGCACAGTATAATGTTGATGATTATTATGCAGAGCATGAAACTGTTGTAAATGACCATTACTAGGACAGCCAACGACAAAGAGAGGGAGTAGTGTCAGTTCCGGTCGATCAGAGTGGGCCTTACGTTGCAGTGGCTACATCAGGTGTAGTTGAGCCTTTTCTGTTAGACACTGGTGCGACGAAAAGTTCCATCATGCATTCAAAACTCCCTGGCGCACCTTTGTCTGGCTTAACAAATGTTTCCGTCGGATTCTCTGGCGCCCCTGTTAGTAACCCAGTCTCTAACCCTTTGCCTCTTATGATTGGACCTCGTGAGCTAACCGCTCCACTGATTCTCTCTACAGGTTGTGGTGAAAATCTTTTGGGCCTGGATTTGTTGAAACGATTATATGCAACATTGTATTGTTCCCCCGAAGGAGTGGAACTTACATTGGGACGGAGAGTGATCTCTCCCATGTATTTATCAGTTGATAAACTCCCACCGGAATTGAGTTCCCTCCCTGCGTCTTTATGGGCCACAGGTCCCAATGACGTGGGCCTGTTAGACATTCCACCCTATGTAATTCAATTGAAACCAAATGCGCGATTACCGCGTTTACCTCAATATCGTATTTCTCTTGAGGGCGAACGAGCGCTGTTAGCAATTGTTTATGATCTCATTGGAAAGGGTGTTGTTGAAGAAACTCGTGGAAATGTATGTAATAGCCCTGTATTGCCAATTCTGAAACGAACTGACCCAACTAAACCTCCTGTGTATCGTTTCGTTATAGATTTGAGAGAGGTAAATAAAATAGTGGTTCCACAATTTCCCGTGGTCCCTGACATTACGGCTTTATTAACAATGATTCCGGCATCTGCCTCCTGGTTCACAGTGATCGATCTAAAGAATGCTTTCTTTAGCATCCCGATTGCAGAGGAAAGCAGAGACCTATTCGGATTTTCATTAGGAGGTCGCAGTTTTAGGCTAAAACGCGCGCCACAGGGCTACTGTGAGAGTCCGTCAATCTACAGCCAAGCACTTAAAGGACAGCTTGATGCCTTTGTATTACCTAAAGGTGCAGCTTTGATTCAATACGTTGACGATCTTTTAGTGGCAGCTGATACAGAAGCTATTTGCAAAACGGCTACAGTATCATTATTGCACTATCTACATAACTTACACCACAAGGTATCGCCTTCAAAGCTACAGTATTGTTGTCAAGAAGTTACCTATCTAGGCCACTTATTGTCAAAAGAAGGGAGAAGGTTGACCCCAGAGAGAATTGCAGCGATTTCCCGAATGACTGTGCCAAAAACCCAAAGAGATGTTCGCGCCTTTTTAGGTATTACGTCCTACTGCAGACAATGGATTCCAAATTTTTCATTGTTGGCGAAACCATTGATAGCCCTTACATGCAAAGATGTTTCATCCCTAGTACCTTGGTCTGAAGAATGTCAGAAAAGTTTTTCTGAATTGCGTAATGCGTTGTGTTCGGCTCCTGTGTTGGGCACTCCTGACTACAGTAAGCCGTTTACACTATACGTTCACGAGAGGGATGGTTGCGCGTTGAGTGTTTTGACACAACCTTTTGGTGGTAAGCAACGCCCATGTGCCTACTTTTCTTCGACTTTAGACCCAGTAGCAAGAGCCTTGCCAAGTTGCTTAAGGGCAACAGCGGCAGCTGCGGCGTCCATTCGACAGTCCGCAGGTCTAGTCATGGATAATATGCTCACGGTAATGGTTCCGCATGCAGTCGACACTCTATTGAACCGAACGAAAACTCAACATCTGACAAGTGCAAGATTGTCTGGATATGAGTTGACGTTGCTGGCCAGTCATATACGGATAAGACGATGTAATGTGTTGAATCCAGCAACATTGCTGCCGATCGACACAGAATCAAGTGATGAAGCAGTACATGACTGCTATCTCAGAACTGAAGAGGAAACCAAGGGTCGCATTGACCTAAAAGATACTCCATTGACAGATCCCGATGGTACTTTATATGTGGATGGTTCTTGTTTCAAGTTGCCGAACGGTGATGTGACAACTGCGTATGCTGTAGTTACATTGAGAACGATTGTGGAAAACGCAAGGTTAAGTCAGAATTCGGCTCAGGCTGCTGAGTTAATTGCTTTGACGAGAGCGTGTGTGTTGTCTAAAGATAAACGGGTGAATGTGTTTACAGATAGCCAGTATGCGTTTGGTGTGGCACATAGTTTTGGACGACTGTGGAGAGAGAGAGGATTCCTTACGTCACATGGTACGAAGATTCAACATGGCCAGCTTGTAAATGATCTTTTGGATGCACTTACGTTGCCTAAGCAAGTGGCGATTGTTAAATGTAGTGCGCATCGTAAGGTGACGGATGATGTTGGTCGTGGTAATGCGTTTGCAGATGAGACTGCTAAGGAGACTGCCCGGAACCTTAGCACTCGAATGTATGTGACGAGTTCGGTTAGGTGGCCTGCAGAATCAAGTATGTGTGAAAACACTATCGAGAGTGTGAAAGCAATTCAGAATGAGGCCACCGAGACTGAAAAGGCGAAGTGGAAAGAAAGTACGGGAAAGTTGGATGCGAATGGTTGTTGGATTGACTTATCGGAACAGAAAAGATGGATGTTGCCTGATGCGTATGTGCTGGCTGTTGTGACTATGGCACATGGGTTAGCACATATTAGCGCGAAAGGTATCTGTAAATTGCTGTTTCCTGTGTGGAAGAATGATGGTATTACGAAATGTGCTGAACGCTTGGTTAAGAATTGTATGGTATGTATGTTGTACAATCCTGGTAAGGGAACCCCAACTCCTCCTGGTAGTTTTGCTCCCCCTTCATGTCCCTTTGAGGTGATCCAATTGGACTTCATCCATATGGAGCGATGCAATAACTTGAAATACGTTTTAGTTGTTGTTTGCGCATTCTCCCGATGGATTGAGGCCTATCCTCTTAAAGACAATACTGCTTTATCCACTGCGAAAATCCTACTGAAGGAATACTTTCCTCGGTATGGAATGCCTAGAATTGTGTGGTCAGACAACGGAAGTGAGTTTGTGGGGAGTGTGATGAAGAGTGTGTGCAAGGGCCTTGGAATTAATCAGAAATTCCATAGTGCCAATCATCCTCAATCAGCTGGTTTGGTTGAAGGGTACAATGGCACCCTTAAACTAAAACTAGCAAAGATTCAGGCTACGACAGGTCTTTCATGGCCTGACGCTTTACCCTTAGCATTGCTGTCAACAAGGGCAACTGTACACTCCCGAGTAGGGCTCAGTCCCTATGAAATAGTGTTCGGTCGTCCTGCCAATGTTTGGGGGGTCCCTAGACCGGGTGTCTTTTGTGATCTTGAGTATCCAATGTTGATCGATTATCTTTATGACTTGACTGCTAAACTGAGGTTAATTCACCAACAGGTTCACGAAGCATTGCCGACGCAGACGGAGGGTCCAGGCCACCTGCTCCAGCCCGGAGATTGGGTGGTAACACGAAACTTTTCGCGCAAGAACAATTTGGATCCCAGGTTCACTGGACCCTATCAGGTCCTCCTTGCCACGAGAACTGCAGTTCGTCTCGAGGGGCGGAAGAATTGGGTGCATGCCACCCATACCAAGAAAGTCCCCATCCCGTTGCCAGCAGACTCGTGGGTGAGGAAAGGCATTGCATCAACTGAAACCGAAGGATTGCCGGCGTTTGTACCTTTCAGCGACGCACAACCTGTCGGAGAATCCTCAGTGCAGCAAAAAGGCATTGTTGAACACTTGTCATCAGAAGACTCAAGACCAGAACATTCAGCTGATCAACAGGGCGTTGTCCCTTCGACGGATCTTTTGTTTAACGAACAGACACGTCCTGGAAAACCCGATATTTTTTGCGATCCAGCACTAAAGACTAATAAAAAAACCCGTTCTGTCCCTTGACAAGTGCATTATCCCGTTTTCCATGATCAGTTTGAACACTCATACTATTGTAATTATTTTGTACATATTCATTGAGCTTCGTTCCTTACACTTTTTGTTTCCACAGCTGAGAGACATTGTTTTCATATATATATATATATATGTGAAATGAAGGCCGTAGGGCCGCGCGCGTACTTCCTCCTGGTTAGTAGGTCTTGACGCTAGGTTAAAGACCGTCGGTTCCTGGGAACTCCTAGGAATTGACTATTGCTACACAGAACGAAGTGCGTCAAGAAACGTTGCGGACGGTCATAGGGAATGGCATTTTCGAAGCTGATGGACTTGGAAAGAGCTCAAGCACAAAGATTCAAGCTGCAGCAACTCAGTCGTACCAAATGTTTTGTGTTCCAAATATTCGTACTGTTTGTGACTGTTTCTGCGTTATTGGTGGGTGGAGTATATTACACGATGTCTTACTTCTTGCCTTCTACCATACCTACTCCTACCCCTGACCTTAAACTCACCTCCACTGTTTCTCCTCATTCTTTTCACATCTTACCTGAACACGAGCAGGCTAGACGTGCAGAATTCCGCAACAATTCCTTTATTCAGCTCCTTCATCAGCATCAGTTAGTGGTTAACACTACTAATTGTTGGGTGTGTGGGTTGATGCCGCATACTACGGATAAGGGAATTCCATATCTGGTGTTACCGTATAGCTTCCAAGGGTCTGCTCGAGCATTTCAAACAATGTTTCAAAGCGCACTGGGTTTCCACCCCATTCGAGAACCACGTTCCCCCTACTCTGGTCCTACCTCGTACCAAAAATCTTTGTCTATAGCAATAGAGGATTTAGATAGCGATATCTATGATCCCTCGCTTATCCCTGAAGAAGAGGTACAAGCCTATAGGGTCCTAAGTAGAGGCGAGTATAGTGTGTTCACTGGTGAAAAACAGCTTAAAAGCTCGCCTCCGATATGGGTCGTACCCCACATTGGTAATTTTTGTTTAATAGGTCGCGGCCGTAGATCGAAAGCCCGACTTGGAGAGAGTGCTTGCACTGAAAATTATATTTTGCCAATGGTCTCGTCCCCTGTGTTTTTGGCTGCCAAGGGTACATACTTTATTTGTCATGATCGTGCGTATGCATGGTTGCCCTCTGACTTCATGGGCTCATGTTTTATCGCAAACTTGTTGCCTCCGACGTTTACTGTAGATGCAGATTATCACAAAACTAGAGTTGTGAGAGGCGTAATTAGCGAAGAGGATACTGCCGGTCAAGAGACAGGAGACTTTTTCAAGGGTTTCCTCCCATTTTGGGGACCTATGGTTAATAGTAGGAACCTGAGACAGTTGACTCGAGTGGTAGAATCGACAGCTAATATTACTGCCAGTGCCCTTGGTAATATCACCACAGAACTTCAGGCGGATAGACTTATGACGTTACAAAACCGTATGGTTTTAGACGTGATCTTAGCAGATCGAGGTGGGGTATGTAAGGTGATCCATTCGAGCTGCTGTATTTTCATTCCTGATAACGCTCCGACTGTCTATCAAGCCATCTCGAAGTTGCATAAGATCTCCGAATCCATACACGTGGATGTAGGGGATTGGACGCTACTTGGATGGTTTTGCGGCCTGATGTCGACTTGGGGTTGGAAGATTCTGATGATCATTGGAGTTGTTGTAGCGTTCCTGTTCACGTGTTGCCTTTGTGTGCAGTGCGGTCCTGCCTTATGTGGCCTCTGTGCTACAACGTGTATGAGACAGCCACCTGTTACCAAAGGGTCTCGGTTGGACAGAGCTATGCTACAGCAACATCTCGAGGGTCTAATGAATATCGAATATGATTCCGACTAGTGCTTGCCTACATGAGGGCAAAAGGAGCGTCTGAGGTTCCGTGACAATTGTAAGTGATGTTTTCGACTCGCACGAATATGGTCGAGTCTGGTATCTAAGAACCGCAAATGACGAGTTTAGTAAGTATGCGCAGTTTCGCTGTGCTAACTTAAACCGTTCGTTTGATATGTGGGTTTTTCATCTGTACCCACGGGTTCCATCTTAGATACGGCATCCATTTTGTCTCTTGCCCTCAAGTAGCCAGCGAACGGACACTGTCCGCTTCGTTACCCTGGGACTCTCAAGATATTTGTGGAAGACACATGTTCTTTGTAAATATCTTTTACGATGAAGGGGATGATACTGTAAGGCAGATGGCCCCGCTTGAGGCGCTTCTGCCGTGCCGGTTTATTGTCTTAGCCGTGCATCTCATTAGGCACGTCCCTTTGATGCCTGTATCTCGTGTTTCCCGATACCTCCCCTTTTACACCCTTTTCAATCTCCCACTGTCTCCATCTTCCTCTGCACCTGTCTTTGTCCCTATTTCGATCTGTTTTACTGCCGATTGGAATTCACTAATGTTGGGAAGATGGGTTTTTACAGTTGGGAACCGCCAAATGTTTCCGCACTTATGTTCCGGACTTTATGTGTACCAAAGTGACCAAAGCGACCCCTCTGGGGGATAATTATGGGAACCAGGTTGTAAACTTTTGTGTACCATGTTGTCCTATGAGTAAATTCTGTATAAAAGGAGCGCTCCACAGAACCAATTTGAAGCAGTCTCCCCAAGTTGCACGTGTTGTACTTGTTGTGACTTCTGTGTTCCCTGCAGTAATTAAACCTTGAATCTTTGACGCCGAAGGAAGTGTCCCGTGTCTCTGTAGTTTGTGCGCCGAAACAGGTATCCCATGAAGGTTATAGGTGTTGTTCCCTGGCACCGCTGGTACTGTTAAAAAGTCCAGTCCTTCACATGTTTATTGTTACCCAGCTCAATGGGACTCGTTTTGCCGACCTCAGAAAGAGAAAAGGCTAAGTGGACCCGTGGGGATTTCAACCTGTGAGCATGAGGTTGAATGAAGGCCCCTACAGTAGACATTAGTCCACCCAGCCACCAGACCCAGCCTAGGAACTTGGGATGGACAGTTTGACATACCGTAGACCAGGTATGGTCTTGCATTAAGGCAAATGTAGGCACCTGTTGAGCGCCATGACCAGTGGCCACAAGAAGGCACGATATTGCAATAGATGGCTTAAAATTAATGGTATTGTTGATAGGAGGGGGCACCCAAACCTCAAAATGTACGTTTACGCAGAGCACTGAAAGTCCTTGCATCGGAGCTGCTGTTGATTTTAGTTCCATTAACATATGGGATAGCGTTTGAGATGCGAATGCTGGACAGCACAGCCCATTTGTGGTCCTCAATGGGATCTTTAGCTTCTCATTTCTAGCTCTGTAAACACTAGTATTGTATAGCTGTTGCTGCACTGGACCAAAACAAGTAGTTTGTCAGAGTTATTGTTGGACTAGGCCTCTATGCAGGGTCACCCTCACACTTTTTGCCTTCATGCTTCCTGTTTTGTAACCCATTTTTCTTGGCTTTTATAACTCTATGCACTTTACCATTCCTAATCAGTGTTAAAGTGCTTGCACTCTCTCCTTTAAACATGGTAAAATTGGCTAACATGTAACAACAACAAAAGAACTAGGAGGTCTGTTGAGTGAAGGAGAAGTGACCACGAGAAAATTACACACACCACTGTCACGACTAACGGTGAGGGACCATCAGTAATGAAGAAGTCCTATCAGCCCACCCATATGGCGGAACCTCGTCATCTAGGACCATATCAGCAGGTTCTCAAATGGCCAAGCTCACATGTATTTGCTTGGTACCAATAGATCCTGTACTGAAGGAAGATGAGTCCTCACTGAGAGTGGTACTGATAGGGTGCAGTGCTCAAGGAAAAAGTGAGTGATTAAAATGGCGGTCAAGGTAGAATTTATTTTTTTAATGGTATCTCCCTGGACGTCAGGTTAAAAAAAGATGTGATGACAGTGTGAAAGTATCACTGTACAGTAAGCATCTATAAATTAGGCCAACATGTTTCTGCCTCTCAAGTATTATTTTACAGGCATTCTTCAGGGCCAGGCTGTAAAAAATAGCTACTGCAACATCTAATATATTCAATGTGAAAACGAAAATCAGAACAAGCTGTGTAACATGGTTTAAGGTAAGTCAAAACAAGTGGCTAGATCAGCCACCCTACCGTATCCTGTTGATAAACCATGCAGAGACCAATCCTTTCCTGTGAATATTAAAAAAGAACAGTGTAATCTTATAACAATTAAAGATAATTCCTTATCAATAGGTGTGAAAGTCAAATTCTCGTGGTATTATATCACTTCTTAGGACCGTTAATTTTTAGCCGGCCAAATGGTAATTTAAGCAAAGTCATAATCTGGTAATCTATGTTTTGAATTATTGAAATATTGAAAAAAGGAACTCACCCAGCGTTGTGTGGGAAGTAAGCCTCACCTCACCCGGCAACGGCTCTGATAGAGAGGCCCCGCTCGGTGGGACATTTGAGAAGGACAGATTCATGGTTTGATAGCTGTCAGACTCTACATATGTAATAATATATTCAAAAAAGAATCATAAAACTTGGTTTTTCACTAAAGGCTCACTGTCCAAACAAAATGAAGGCGTGAACTCATAGGGTCACCCTCGACTATGGTATATACTGTTTGGTATCTAAAATAAATATGCTGATTAACAGCAACACAAAAGTAAAAACTATAGAAATAGAAATATACGAGGGGGGTTGGTGTAGGCCATCTCACTCCTTGCCTGCTTGAAAAACCAACCAAAGAGAGCAGGCGCAAGCTGTACTCTAAGCCCTCTGTCTCTAACTAATGTTCATTCAGTGTAGAGATAATCTGCAAAAAGCTTGTTTAAGCCCTATGCAGGATGTCAATATGCAATGAGAAAAACGTCCAAAAAGGACAGCACATGGATAGACCAAGCATTAAGGAAAAGACCAAGGAAGTGGTGTCCTTACCTGTCCGTCGGTACCTCCGGAAGTAACCTGAACCGAAGGGGAGGCGCCGACGGACAGGAAATGCAGCGTTTATGTACCGGCGTTGATTGGTACTCGTCTCGCTCATAGATCACACCTGCGGTAAGAGGGGGGCGCGGCCGCAGGGCGTGTGCAGTAAAGACGCGCATGACGCGAGGATAGTGTATCAATCTCGCGTCTGCGCAATGAAACCAGGATCAGTTCCCTCGTTCCAGAGTCACTGCCAAAGTGATACTTTGCGCAAGCGTAAGCGTGTAGCAGAAACCCGGATGCCTAGATCAGTGTATAATCGTCGCGCATGAGTAGTCCATGAAACTAACTCTTTGCAACACAGATCTCTACCGGCAAAGAACTATGCGCATGCGCAAATAACCCCATAATCGGCTATGTAGATAAAGAAATATCTGAGCCATTTGTTGGTCCATTAATTGTATATGCTGGTGGGCCCATTTCGAGGCAGGTGCAGTCTTACTGGACAGACACAGAAAATCCATGATTATATTAAAACTCCATTCTCTGCCTGAAGTATTATATTTATGTATGGAGGTGTCTCTGCTGGTATGTGAGCTTAATGTATCTGATCAATGTCCAGCTCTTCTCTAACTTAAATGAAGGCAGCATGGAATGTCTTCTCACAGAAAAACAATCATTCGAAAAACTTCAGCACAATGTTTATTATGAGAATAAACCTACATGCAGTTAGACAAAGAAATGGTTTCTAGAGATTATCTTGTGTATAATATCCCTGCAATAGTCCAGTCCTGAATAGATGTTGTTCAGAAGGAAGACGGTGGTGGTCTTTATAGCATTAGACCGGTGGTGTGGGAAGAAACATATCACATGGTGTAGTACATCTCCTAGGGACCAACTCACACTGTCAATGTAGGATGAAAGCTATGCCAAAGATGTAACTAGAGTAGTATGTTTCATAGTGAGACCCAAGGTATATTGTCGTTCAGACCCAAGACGTCCGTCTTAAGTTTGTAAATCCAACGTTGCTCTCTGAAGAATAGGAAATGTGACACATCTGTCACATGTGGTGGAATAAATGGTCGTTCAAGGACAACCCATTTCATTTCGTCAGCCTTATGTTTGTACTCCAGGAAATGATTCGTTAAGCGAGTAGATTGTTTGTTGCACCGGATGGTGCTTTTGTGCTCGCTTATACGGAGCTTAATGTTCCTGGTAGTGTGTCCAATGTAGATCAATTTACAGGGGCAGGTTATCATGTAAATCAATTTGTCTGAATTACAGTTGGTGTGGTTGTTCAAACGCCAAGGCCTTGTTGTCCCTATACGTAAGGCTGACGAAATGAAATGGGTTGTCCTTGAACGACCATTTATTCCACCACATGTGACAGATGTGTCACATTTCCTATTCTTCAGAGAGCAACGTTGGATTTACAAACTTAAGACGGACGTCTTGGGTCTGAACGACAATATACCTTGGGTCTCACTATGAAACATACTACTCTAGTTACATCTTTGGCATAGCTTTCATCCTACATTGACAGTGTGAGTTGGTCCCTAGGAGATGTACTACACCATGTGATATGTTTCTTCCCACATCACCGGTCTAATGCTATAGAGACCACCATCGTCTTCCTTCTGAACAACATCTATTCAGGACTGGACTATTGCAGGGATATTATACACAAGATAATCTCTAGAAACCATTTCTTTGTCTAACTGCATGTAGGTTTATTCTCATAATAAACATTGTGCTGAAGTTTTTCGAATGATTATATTTCTGTGAGAAGACATTCCATGCTGCCTTCATTTAAGTTAGAGAAGAGCTGGACATTGATCAGATACATTAAGCTCACATACCAGCAGAGACACCTCCATACATAAATATAATACTTCAGGCAGGGAATGGAGTTTTAATATAATCATGGATTTTCTGTGTCTGTCCAGTAAGACTGCACCTGCCTCGAAATGGGCCCACCAGCATATACAATTAATGGACCAACAAATGGCTCAGATATTTCTTTATCTACATAGCCGATTATGGGGTTATTTGCGCATGCGCATAGTTCTTTGCCGGTAGAGATCTGTGTTGCAAAGAGTTAGTTTCATGGACTACTCATGCGCGACGATTATACACTGATCTAGGCATCCGGGTTTCTGCTACACGCTTACGCTTGCGCAAAGCATCACTTTGGCAGTGACTCTGGAACGAGGGAACTGATCCTGGTTTCATTGCGCAGACGCGAGATTGATACACTATCCTCGCGTCATGCGCGTCTTTACTGCACACGCCCTGCGGCCGCGCCCCCCTCTTACCGCAGGTGTGATCTATGAGCGAGACGAGTACCAATTAACGCCGGTACATAAACGCTGCATTTCCTGTCCGTCGGCGCCTCCCCTTCGGTTCAGGTTACTTCCGGAGGTACCGACGGACAGGTAAGGACACCACTTCCTTGGTCTTTTCCTTAATGCTTGGTCTATCCATGTGCTGTCCTTTTTGGATGTTTTTCTCATTGCATATTGACATCCTGCATAGGGCTTAAACAAGCTTTTTGCAGATTATCTCTACACTGAATGAACATTAGTTAGAGACAGAGGGCTTAGAGTACAGCTTGCGCCTGCTCTCTTTGGTTGGTTTTTCAACCAGGCAAGGAGTGAGATGGCCTACACCAACCCCCCTCGTATATTTCTATTTCTATAGTTTTTACTTTTGTGTTGCTGTTAATCAGCATATTTATTTTAGATACCAAACAGTATATACCATAGTCGAGGGTGACCCTATGAGTTCACGCCTTCATTTTGTTTGGACAGTGAGCCTTTAGTGAAAAACCAAGTTTTATGATTCTTTTTTGAATATATTATTACATATGTAGAGTCTGACAGCTATCAAACCATGAATCTGTCCTTCTCCGTATGTCCCACAGAGCGGGGCCTCTCTATCAGAGCCGTTGCCGGGTGAGGTGAGGCTTACTTCCCACACAACGCTGGGTGAGTTCCTTTTTTCAATATTTCAATAATTCAAAACATAGATTACCAGATTATGACTTTGCTTAAATTACCATTTGGCCAGCTAAAAATTAACGGTCCTAAGAAGTGATATAATACCACGAGAATTTGACTTTCACACCTATTGATAAGGAATTATCTTTAATTGTTATAAGATTACACTGTTCTTTTTTAATATTCACAGGAAAGGATTGGTCTCTGCATGGTTTATCAACAGGATACGGTAGGGTGGCTGATCTAGCCACTTGTTTTGACTTACCTTAAACCATGTTACACAGCTTGTTCTGATTTTCGTTTTCACATTGAATATATTAGATGTTGCAGTGGCTATTTTTTACAGCCTGGCCCTGAAGAATGCCTGTAAAATATTACTTGAGAGGCAGAAACATGTTGGCCTAATTTATAGATGATTACTGTACAATGATACTTTCACACTGTCATCACATCTTTTTTTAACCTGACGTCCAGGGAGATACCATTAAAATTTTTTTTTTTACCTTGACCGCCATTTTAATCACTCACTTTTTCCTTGAGCACTGCACCCTATCAGTACCACTCTCAGTGAGGACTCATCTTCCTTCAGTACAGGATCTATTGGTACCAAGCAAATACATGTGAGCTTGGCCATTTGAGAACCTGCTGATATGGTCCTAGATGACGAGGTTCCGCCATATGGGTGGGCTGATAGGACTTCTTCATTACTGATGGTCCCTCACCGTTAGTCGTGACAGTGGTGTGTGTAATTTCCTCGTGGTCACTTCTCCTTCACTCAACAGACCTCCTAGTTCTTTTGTTGTTGTTACATATGATTCAGTTGGGGGTGTGAACTTGAGAGGTCGATAAAGATTGTCCCCTTGACCCCTCTATAACAGTTGTTTTTCCAAAATTGGCTAACACCCAATTGGCACAGTACATTTACTTGTAAGTCCCTAGTAGAGTGGTAGTACATGCACCCAGGGTCTGTAAATTAAATGCCAGTAGTGCACCTGCAGCACTCATTATGTCACCCACTTACATATGAATGAATGAACAAATTAATAAACGAATGGAAACTTATAGAGCGAGCATCTGCCCACAGGCATCTTGGTGCTGGTAAAATGGAGAGGGCATTAGGTTGCAGTAAATGAAAACCTAGTTGACTAACTGGACTATCACCTGAACCATGTGTTTGAAAACAGCCAAGGTTTAAGGGATTTTGTAAAGATAGGAACGATATTTTGGGTTTTCAGATGTGTAGACAGCCCATTCCATAGTTCTGCAGAAGAGAAGATCAAGTTTCTTCCTATCCAGGTGGCATTTTAGATTTTTGGTGCCACTAAATTGAATGAATGGGTAGACCAACGTGTCCTTGTGGGAGCATCCCGCTAGAACCTATTTATTTTATATTTAAGGCTGCAGTCATGTAGGGCCTTGTTGCCAATACCCAGGGTTTCAAAGATGATTCACTTTTTAACTGGTAGCCAGTGTAGCTTGGGTAATTCATAAGATATGTGTTGATACTTTGGAATCCCTAACAGAAGATGGGCAGCTTTATCCTGAAGAACCTGCAGTTTGCTCAGCAATCTTTGTTGAATACTGACATACAGAGTGTTACGATAGTCTATTTCTGATAGGACTAGTGCAACCACCACAATTTTTTTAGAAATACAGGGAAGACTGGGGACATTTGTTTAGTATTCTCAAGGTGTAGAAGCATGCCAATGTACCATGCTTGATTTGGTCCGAAAATGTCAGCTTGTCATCAAAAATTACTTCTAGCTGTTTAACCTTTTCGGAGGGGGATGGGAGCATTCCGGAGTTGCAAGGCCACCAAGTAGGGGACAACAACAATGTGTCATTTCTGGATAGCAGAACTTTGGTTTTATCAGTATTCAGTTTGAGGCAATGTTTTTTTCATCCAGCAGCCTATTTCTAACAGGCAGCCATGAAATCTATTGGCCACATCTGTATGGTCTCTTAAAATGGATATCACAATCTGCATGTAACACCACACAGAAGAGCAGATTAATCTGGCTAGAGGTGTCACATAAATATTAAAAAGTGCAGGACTCAAAGAAAGCACCCAGAGGACCTCCACAAGGGAGTGAGAAAGGTTTAGGAAAATGGTCACCTGGCACAACTGAGTGTTCTCTATCTGCAAGAAAGAAACTAAAAAGAGCTGTGCAGAGTCTTTTACCCCTATGCTCTCTAGATGGGATATCAACACCAAGGGCCTGATTATGACTTTTGGTGGTGGAGAAGTGGGCGGCATAACACCGACACAGTCCTGCACCACCAGGAGTCACTGCCTGCCCGACTACAAGTACTTTTGTGGTCTGGCTGGGCAGGCGGAGTAGCGGTCCCGTGGCAGTGTTCTGTATAGGTTAATTGTGAGCCTGAAACAGCACAGCTGCAGGACTGCTAGTGCACATTTCCACACAGGAAGGAATGCACCGTGTCTTGCAGTCCTTCCCATGTAGGAACTGGGGATAAAAACTAGAGGGGGACACAAAATGGGCACTCCTGGATGCAACACTGGGCACATGGGTAAGATGGGGCCCTGTAGGGCCCACTTTCTTTCCTCACTGCTAGCAGTTGCATGGAGGAAGATCCTCCATGTATCTGTTGGTGGTGAGCTAGGTCGTAATATACTTGGTTATGCCTCGGGCATCACCAAGCCTATCGTGGCCCTCAGACCACCGTGGGACCACCAGGGAATATGGTTCCCTGGCAGTTGCGGCCGTGCAATGGTGGTCTGATCACCAAAGTTATAATAGTGCGGTCGGACCGCTGGTGCGATGGTGGCTGTCCCACCACCGCAGTGCAGCGCAAGTCTGGCAGTCATCGGGCCACCAGCATTTGTTTGCTGTATTTACTGTATGGCACTCCATGTCGTATCTGTGGGCGTAAAATTGGCGCATTAAACATCCAGGCAGTTCAAACTATAGTAACTGTCATTGACTACTTTTTAATATTGGACGAGTGGGTAGCACCTTAATAAAATTATTAGTACCCCCATCCAATTTTATCATCGCATTTGTTTATTTTTACACTTTTTGTGCACTGCAAACATCAGTCCCCCCTCTTTGTGGCATCTGTGCAAAGATCCTCAAGACTGAGTGGCAAGACCACAGTGAGACCTATCTGACCGGCAGAGGAGTCCCTTATTTACATCTGGACCCTCTGCCATGAAAGTTTAATGGCTCTCCCAGTGGTGGTCTTGATAGAACCCCAAATGATGAAGGGCGGTTCCGTGTGGTGACTGATGGGCATCCTTTCTTGACCACTTTGAGAGGACCCTGATTAGGTACATACACGTTGAGGTTATGTTTGTTTCCTTTTTAGATCACACTGTGCGTACACTTTAATTTGCTAGACCCTCTGATATAATTTGTTGTTATGCATTGCTGGATGTGTCTGAAAACAGACTGACTCCAGCAATGTGTCTTTTCACATAGGGTAAGCCCCATGTGAAAAGCTCTGCGTCACGCCCTACACATGCTTCAAGCAGGCATAAGGATTTGTTGTGGTGAAGCCCTAGAAGTGGTGCAGTGAAATCTCATAGATTTTGCTGCATCACTTCTACGTGGCTTTGATGCATTGGAATGCCCACCCTGCATACATTATACCTGTCACAGGTATAATGTGGCTCAGGGGTCTACAAAGTGACGTATCTACTTAGATGTGCAGGAGGTAAAGCCTTTTACTACCTTGCCCCCTTTACTGGAATCGCACAGATTTCCTCACTTTCAGGAAAACTCTTAAAACCAAACTGTTCTGCAATTGATCATACTAGGTCGTTCCTCTGTCTCTTATAGTCTGGAGATACCCCTTAGAGGGTGATTCGGGCACTTTATCAATCATCCATCCATTCATTCATTCATTCATGTGTCGCTTTGTAAATATGGTGCAGTGTGACGCACTCTTTATGCCGCCGCAGCGTCACAAAAAGTGAAGCAACGGCAGCCTAAAGGGCTCATAAATAAGGCCCCTAATGTTAAGGGGCTCAATAACTCTGTACAACGCAAAGCTGTTCTCTCATCCTTGGAGAGGGTGGTGCAGATTTATGCCTTCTGCAAGTGACTCACCTGCTAGCAGCTGATTGGCACGGATTACGGTGCTGTAACTTTCCTCAGCAATTTTTTTCCTCAGTGCCCTCTAAAATGGCTGGGGTGACTATTTTGGTTCCCATTCCTTTTGAGGCAAGAGGGCTCCTAAGGGACATCTCTTAGCATACTCGTGGGGGATGCACACCTGCACAGTGGGCTTTATTTATGCACCTAATGAGAAGCAGGAGCAATTTCTGAGGTGAGCCATTGCAGAGGTGATGTCTTCACAAGATAGATCGGTGAAGATGGGGGAAGGTCCAAATCTGATGTTTGATTATGACATTAACTGTTTCTCTCACTGTTTTGGCTCAGCAGGGGTGATCTGGAGAGAGGGGGTGGGGATGGTACAAGAGGTGAGTTTAAGAGATCTGTGGCAGACACCCTATCCCCAGACCCACGACTATAACTTCTATTCACACGCTCACAAAATGTACGCTTGTCTTGATAATTATTTGGGCAAGAGAGAACTCCAATTTATGGTTTCAAACATAGAGATAGAACCACAGTCTGTTTCAGATCCTGCAGCAGTATCCCTGGTTCTGGCACTCCCCTTACAAAACATTGCACCCAGGCTAGGTGGCTGAGGGAGATCTTGTTACATAGGCTGGAAGTGGTGAAACAGCTAATTCAGGTAAATACAAACTACTTGGCAAAAAACAACACACCGAGCATCTCAGGGATCAGGCTGTGGGAGGCTTTAAAAGCAGTTCTGAGGGGGAACTGATTGCCATTTCAGCGGCAGAAAACAAATCCAGTTGGGACAAGAGGGACCACCTCAGTAAGCAAGTGCAAGAACTAGATCACATTCACAAATGTGCTGGGGCCCCCGGGTTTGGAGACAACAAGAGGCAGTGTGTGCTCAGTCAGCAGGAATAGATAATGACAGAGTTGAGTATGCAATACTGAAACTCCAACATTCCTTTTATGTCTGAGAGGACATGCGAGGAAGGCTTCCCAAAACTGGCTCAGGGCTCAAAGGTAGGCTATGCTGGTGGACTCAATAATGACAGGCAATGGCACCGCGGTAGTGGAATACCATAGAATAGCTTCTACAAACCAAATTTTTTACAAAGACCTATAACCTAAAACTCTCCTAGCCCCAGCAAAGTCAACTCCATCGATGGTCAAACCACTCCTAACCTAGAGGGATTTAGCCAGGTCTCTCCAGGACAGATCATTCACCTAATTCCCATGGTCAAATCCGGATCCTCCAATGACCCGTGCCCACCATCCACTCTGAAAATGATTCAACATCATAGGCCCCAACCTATCAAACATCTACAACTCGATGTTTAGGACAGGCACCTACCCTTCCATCTGGAAAAAAGCTGTCACCAAGCCCTTACTAAAGAAGAACCTTGATCCCACAGAAACAAAAAACTACAGACCAATTGCTTGTCTCCCATTCACAGCAAAAATCGTTGAAAAGGTCATGAACACACAACTAGCACATTTTATAGCCCTCATCAAGGCATCCGATGAAGTCAGGAAGGTACTTGATGGGGGGTGCAGCTGTCCTTGTGCTGCTGGATCTCTCAGTGGCATTCGACACGGTCGATCACGCAACGCTGATCGACCGTGTCGCAGCCATCAGCATCACACATAAAGCCAAAGCCCTCCTATCCTCTTTATTATCTAATCGGACTCAACTAATGATGCTCGGTGACTTCAACTCCCCGTCATTTGCTCTCCCATGTGGTGTGCCACAAGGATCATCGCTGAGTCTGACCTTGTTTAATATATACGTTTCGGACCTGGCGAGGGTCATCAAAACATACAGCATGGGCTTGACGTCGTACGCCGACGACACAGTTGCGGCAAACTTTCAAGAGGGAATGCTAGCCATCAGTGCATGGATGGCAAACAACTGCCTCAAATTAAACTCAAACAAGCCGGAGGTGTTGATTTTTGGCAACCTTTCCCCTCGTTGGTCCCCTACTTGGTGGCCAGCTAAGTTAGGCTCGCCTCTGTCCCACATCACAAAGGTCAGAATTTTGGGCGTTATGTTCGACGACAAGCTGTCATTCATACACCATGCCAACGCAGTCATTTCTACATCCTTCTATGTTATCAGGATGATAAAAACACTTCTACCTTTTCTCCCAAACAGCGCCGGCAGGACTCTCATTAGTACATTGGTTATGTCAAAGGTTGACTATTGCAATGGCCTACTCATCAATGCCCAAGAAAGAGTCCTAAATAGGTTACAACTGGTGCAGAACGAAGCAGCCAGGTTTCTTACAGCCACCCCCAAATTCAAACCAATATCCAAGGTGGTGCGACAGCTCCACTGGCTACCCATCAGGAGCAGAACCAAGTTCAAGGCTCTATGCATTGCTTACAAGGCAATCCAAGACACCAGACTGGAGATTCTCAGGAAAAAACTCTGCCCAGCAGATCCTTGCGCCCATCAGCAGCGAAACTGCTGATTGTTCCCCGAACCAAGAAAGTCTCTTGGGGAGACAGAACATTTACGGTCGCTACCACTAAACTATGGAACATGCTCCCCCTCCACATCAAGACCAGTCCCACCCTGCTTACATTTCGAAAATAATTAAAGACCTGGCTTTTCAACCAATAACTACACATGCCTGATCCTCCCAATGCCTAGTCCGCAGCGCCGAGACACCTAAGGGTATTTGCGTGCTTTATAAGTTGCTTAAATAAAATAATAATATGCCAAACAAGACTTAAGTCCGGGAAATATGGAACCTTTTCTAGCAGGCGCACATACACCATGACTGAAACCAGAGCAGTCCGCTAGCCTTGACAGCCTGTTTTGTATAGAAGAGATAGTCTCTGCAATAGCTAAGTCAGCCTCCACTGAAATAACGCACCAGGAAGTAGGGTTAGAATATTTGTCAGATTTGATTAGTTTAAGACCATTGATGGTATGGAGAGCAATATAGCGAAAGGACGAAACCAGTTTTACTAGAAGCATTATTAGTGACTGTCTTCGCTTAGATAAGAGATTATCGATCCCGTGGATCAACTATGTTGTGTCAACTGTTAGGGATCTATTCAATATAAATATCCTGGCTGATACCGACAGCCTATCTGATACCCCCAAGAAAGAGCTTAAGTCTATTTACTTAAGGAAGAAGGCCCAAGTACGCAGAGATGCCAACATGGCGTTAACAATCCCTCAGTACTATTATTCCCATATGGTTACTACTGGCTTCCAGAATTACCTGAAGGCAGTCACCAGACCATCTCATCGGTTTGTTTTAACCAGACTAAGATTTGGAATCGTACACCATTTGGTGGCATTCACTCTTATAAAAAAACTATCCTTCTGTACCATGTCCCTGTGATGGGGTTACGAAACAGAGTACTGTCCACTTTTTATTTATCTGTGACTTTTATCTGCACTTCCGCATCGCCTATCTAAAACCCTTATTCAAAAAAAAGGCAGTAACGACGATAAAATCAGACATGAGGTTGCTTTTTTCTTTAGACAAACCAGATATCTGTTTTTTTACAGCAACATACATTCTGAAATCTATAGCTGTTAGGAAAAGCATGTTTTTTTTACTTATTTTGTTGTTTCCCTGTCATATGGATTTGCTGTGTGTCTGTTTTTTTGAATTTGTTTAATTTAATGATAACTGTATTAGAGCCTATGGATGTATTGCAAAATTACTGTGTGCTTTTACGATTGTTTTTTTAAGTAATCGAATAAAGCTTTTGAACGAACGAATAGCTTAAATAGTTGGACCCTGATGCCTTCCCTGCCCTGTTCAATTCATCAATCAGAACATTTATAGAGTGCGCTACTCACCCGTGAGGGTCTCAAGGTGCCGGAGGGGGAGGGGTGGAAGCAGCAGCTATTGATCGAACAGCCAGGTCTTAAGGAGTCTCCTTAACCTCTCCCATGCTCATGACAAGGTCAGCTCATCATGCAGTACACTGGAGCTGTGCTAATGACGAGCTGACCTTGTCATGAACAATGGGAATTCTGAATAGTCAGCACCCAGCGGGAATTGCCTTAGCAGCCAAGGTGTTAAGGTCAGCAGGTCTTGGGTCTGTCGTCGATGGATGGGGAGGGTGTTCCATGTCTTGGCGGCGAGGTGGGAGAAATATCTGCTGACGGTGGTCGTTCGGCGGATGCGTGGGATGGTGGCGAGGGCAAGGTCAGCGTTTTGGTGTGTAGGCAGTGAGTCGTTCATTGAGGTATGCTGGTCTGACGTTGTGGAGTGCTTTGTGGGCGTGGGTGAGGAGCTTGAAGGTGATCCTCTTGTTGACCAGGAGCCAGTGCAGGTCTCTCAGGTGGGCAGTGATGTGGCTGTGGCAAGGGATTCCAAAGATGAGGTGTGCGGAGGCATTTTGTATGCGTTGGAGTCTCTTCTGGAGTTTGGCCATGGTTCCCGTGTAGGGGGCATTGCCGTAGTCCAGTCTGCTGCTGATAAGGGCTTCTGGTTTCGGTGGGAATCCATCTGTAGATCTTGTGGATCATGCGGAGGGTGTTAAAGCAGGAGAAGGAGACAGTGTTGACTTGCTGAGTCATGGAGTGCATTGATTCAAGAATGAAGCCCAGGTTGCATGCGTGGTTGGTGGGTGTCAGGTCGGGTCCAGCATGGTCAGCTGCCAGGAGTCGACCCATGCGGAGGGGGTGGCACCAAGAATGAGGACCTCCATCTTGTCGGAGTTCAGTTTCAGACGGCTGGTCCTCATCCACTCTGCGACGGCTCTCATTCCTTCGTGGAGGTTGGATTTGGCGGTGGCTGGGTCCTTGGTGAGGCAGAGGATCAGCTGGGTATTCTATAAGTGTTAGACCTGGCGTATTCAGCGGGTTTACACAGACTTTTTGCTTTTTGGCCCCCTGTTTTCATTGGTTTTAGGCCTCTGGGCAGTTTACCACTGCTGTTCAATGCTGAAGTGCCTATGCACACTATGTAAATTGTGTTTATGGGAAGGTGTTTCCATGACTGGCTTATTTGATTTACTACTAAGTCCCTAGTACAGTGCACTGTGTGTGCCGTGGGCCTGTAAATCAAATGCTGCTAGTGGGCCATTAGAAATGGTGGTCTCTAGTTGGCAAAGGTAGGTACCTTTGTTCAAGTAGGGACCCTTCTTCCTAGTAAAGGATAAGGGAGCTACACTTCTAAACTAACCCCTGTTCACCCACTTGATAGCTTGGCACGAGCAGTCAGGCTTATCTCAGAGGCAGTGTGTAAAGTGTTTGTACATAACCAACAGTAATGCAGTCAAACACTACAAAAGGATACCACACCAGTTTTTAAAAATAACCAGTATTGTTATATATTCAAAACAGGACCCAAAACGATGAGAATCCAACATAGAGTACTGAAAAATATATAATTTGCAAGATATCCTTACAAAAATGCAAGAATGTCTAAAAACACAGGGGCTTATTTACAAGCCTCTTGCACCGCAGGTGCGTCAGATTTAATATGGGAAGAAGTGACGGACTGGTAGTGCAAGAGTCTTGTAAATAAGCCCTGCAGTTCTTACAAGTCAGTAGCTCCATCCGGGGCAACCACGATGTTGAAAACGAAAGAATCTAACAGTTCCAGCCGATCGCAATGGTACAGGCCAGCATAAGCGTTGACCGACTTGTGAACAGTACCTTTCTCTTTGCGGCGGGCATGTTAGTGCGAGCCGGTTGTGGCAACTGTCGCGGTTGCAATGCAAAATGGAAGTGGTGCAGCTTGCATGGCCATCAAGTTGTGGTGCAGGCAGCGGCTCAGTGATGATCATCCAGACGGCGTCGGTGGGACCAAGTCTTATGGTGCAGGGCAAGGCAGTGCTCAATGCAGTGCTGGACGGTTGCGGAGCAAATGACAGTGCCGGTTAGCATGTCTGCATGCACATGTCGACCTGAAAAGTGCACTCACTTGCCAGGCCCTAACTTTCCATTTTACTACATGTGAGTCACCCCTAGGGTAGGCCCAGGATACCCCTAAGGGCAGGGTTCAGTGTACGTGAAAGGTAGGACATGTACTGGTGTGTGTGTGGCATGTCCTGATAGTGAAACACAGTGGGCCCGATTCACAGAATGAACTAAAGACTAAATCTTAAACTTACTACTATTTGGTATTCACAGAATGCACTTACTACTTTCGGGATTCACAGAGTGAACTTACTACTTTCGGGATTCACAGAATAAACTTACTACTTTCGGTATTCACAGAATAGATTTAAGACTACTAACTCTAAGTCCGAACTCGGGCCGTAAATTCCGGCCCGGAGGCGGAGCTTCCGGCTTGGGGGCAGAGCTTGCGGCCCGGAGGCGGAGCTTGCGGCCCGGAGGCAGAGCTTCCGGCCCGGAGTCGGAGCTTGCGGCCCAGAGTTGGAGATTTCAGCATGGCAAAAATCCCCACCTCCGAGCCGGAAGCTTCGCCTCCAAGCCGCAAGCTCCGCCCCCAAGCTGGAAGCTCCGCCTCCGGGCCGGAATTTACGGCCCGAGTTCAGACTTAGTGTTAGTAGTCTTAAATCTATTCTGTGAATACCCAAAGTAGTACGTTTATTCTGTGAATCCCGAAAGTAGTAAGTTCACTCTGTGAATCCCGAAAGTAGTAAGTGCATTCTGTGAATACCAAATAGTAGTAAGTTTAGGATTTAGTCTTAAGTTCATTCTGTGAATCGGGCCCAGTGTATTTCGTTCTTTACTATTGAAAGGCTATCTGTCTCATATGATAGAATAGGAGCTACTGTGTAACATCTTACAAGTATAACTTACTATTGAGACTCGATAGGGAAATGGCGTTAGTATACCTGAACTCCGCATTCAAAAATGCATCTTTTAGTAAAGATGATTTTTATATTGTGTGTTAGAAAATACCACTTTTAGAAAGATTGTATTTTCTTGCTTAGCCATCCTATGTGCCTCTGCTGGTTTGTGTATTGACTGTCTGGTTTTGGAGTGACAGGGGCTGGGGATGTGCACTCACTATAGAAAGCCACTGTGGAGGTTGATGTGTGTCCTGCCTTTCCTGGGTGACTCAGAGCTGGGCTGAATAGACCTGAGCTACATTTAGAGTTGTGAAAGGAATTCCACCAGCACCTGAATAGGCTTGGTCTGCCTTTAGAGTGGTGGGAGGAGATTTCCCTTGCACCTGAATGGGCCCTATCTCCCTTGCACAATGCGGTCTCCACCTCCTGCTAGGACCCTAGGCCAGAGAGGACAGAACTGGTTTAAACTGAGCTGGGAGACATTTGCCACAAGAGAACAAAGGAAAATTTAGTATATATATTGGGGCCCAGACAGCAGAACTTAAAATTACTGCTGGACTAAGGAATCTGCAAAGAAGAAGAGTTGCCAGGAGGAGTTCTGCCCTTTGCTGTGTGCTTTGCTGGCTTGGCTGACAAATCCTGCTTCTGTTTTGGGCAGGGGAAGGACTGGACTGTTCTTTCTGCATTCAAAGTATCTCCAAGGGCTTGATGTAGAGATTGATTTCCCTGAGACTTCCAACAGGTGGCAAAGACTTCTGCGTCTTCTGGGTACCTGCTTCTGGAACTGGATGTTTCAGCTGCCACAGAGGTAAAATGTAACCTGATGACATCAACGATGCCGCTGCTGGCTCAGTGTTCTGAAGGCAATGCAGAGGCCACTGCCGCACTTCGCACTGCAACCCAAGTCTCATTGACAATACCGTCCGCCACCTCCACCGAGCCACTGCTTTCACTGTGACCTGTGAACACTTCACTTTCCACTACCACGCTTTACACCGTCATCTTAGTATACCAGACGAAGATGCAACACTGTCACTGATGTCGCTGCCTTCACCGTAACCTGTGAACACCACTCATGGAGAACACGGAGCACCATCTAGCTTTGCACCTGGTTTCAGCGCCGCTCGAAGCTGACATTGAGGCCTCAGCCTGCTCCGTTGTTCGAGGGCACTTCTCTTAGGCTTCTCAATGCACCGCCACATCCTACACTGCAGCCTTGGCCCACTGATACCAGCACCATTGACTCTACGTCACCAACCAACACCACAACCTATGGGCCCCGCATGACGCATTGCCCCATCTTGCACCACACCCTTGGGTCTACCTATGGCAGCACTTCAGCAACAATGACGCCGCTGCTTGCACCATGACCAGTCAGCACTGCATCACTTTGCACCGCAGCCCCGGTCTCACCGAAGCCGCTGGACGACCGTCACCAAGCCTCTACTTGCAACTCGACCTGAGAGTACTACATGCCGTACCTCAGCACTTCACACCCCAGCTTCAACGCCTGCCGGCGCTCCTGATGTCAAACTCAGGGACTTCAACCTGCAACACATGTGACTTCAAGGGCCCAAGGACTCCTGTGATGGCCTCCAGAACTGATGCCAGCTCTTCAGAGCCCAAAGAGAGGCCGCTGATGCCCTGCATTTCTAAAAGTACTTTTTTGAGGGTCTTCCAGACACCATGGCTGACCTGCGATGCCTCAGTCACCCAGAACTATTTTGATTTGTTTGTTCAAAACGTCATCATAGCCCTGGATGGATCTATTGTCTTCAAGGAACTGTAAATAAAGTCTATTTTTGCTTTATTGGTATTGTGGATTACTCTATGTTGGATTTATACGGTTTTGGTCTTGGTTTACACAGATAAATATTGGATATTTTTCTAAAACTGGCGTGGTGTCCTTTTGTAGTGTTACACATTGCCTCTGAGATAAGCCTGACTGCTCAGGCCAAGCTACCAAGGTGGTGAGCAGAGTTTATTTTAGATGTGTAATCCCTTTATCTTGACTCCAGCAATGGATTCTGCCTGGTTTATGTGCAAGTCCTAGCCAACCAACAAACACTTTTCAAACAATAAGAAACTGCACCATCCTGGCCCCAGTTGTGATCAGACTTTTCAGTTCTATTAGATTTCCCACAACATTACCGGATTCCGTGCTTGAAGTGGTCATCCTTAAACCAGAGAAAGATACATTGCAGTGTAGTACATACCACTCAACATCTCTTCTTAACACAGACCTTAAATTGTTTACAGGGGTTTTGAGTGCACGTCTGGGACTTTTCATGGCAGAACTGATAGACTTGTATCAGACTGGTTTCATCCCTCCTAGGCAATGTAGTAAAAATACCAAACGTATCCTACTTTTGGTGGATCAGGCCATGAGCTTGGTGCGGGAGATCATGCCCTTGGCTATTGATGCAGAGAAGGAATTCAATCATGTGCATTGGCCCTACCTAGAGGTGGCACTAACTCATTTCGGCAAAGGTCCACAATTTCACTCCTGGATACTTAGCAATTAAGGCTGGCAAAGAGTGGTGGAGAGGGTGAATGGCATTACTTCGACCCTTTTCTTATTGCGCGTGGCATGCCCACTCTCACCCCTACTTTTTACATTATATATGGAGCCCCTCGTCCAACAAATTACAGACAACCCAGATATCACGGGTGACGCTTTCGGTGGCTTTAGCTACAGTGTTAGCCTTTATGCAGATGATGTAATTGTTGTTCTTTATGATACGACCTCCTGCCTGCTTTATTCATAAAAATAGAGATCTTTGGTGCAACAGCAGGGTTCAGACTCAGCATTCAAAAATCCTAAGCTCTTAACTTATCTCTTTTTCCCGATGCAGAGAGCGGCTTTTCCAATGGTTCCCCATTCAATGGGCGACTACATCAGTTTCCTACCTAGGGGTTCAGTTAGCCACCACCTTAGTGGTAATAGGGCCTGTAAAGTATTGCCTCTTGCTTCGGCAGGTAAGACGCAACCTAGCTCAGTGGAAACACTATAAACTCTCCCGGTTAGGATAGGTAGCAGCTCTAAAATGTCCGCCCTCCCCTGGATACTGTTTTTGTTTCATGCTCTTCCGGGGCAATCTCCACTTTACAATGGGAGTTTAACCACTTTGTGTGGGCGGATGGGCTACCCAGAATGCGACTTAAACACAGCTATATACATCACAGGGGGAAGAGAGCTTGGGGGTCCCGATACTTCTCCATTATTTCTAGGCATCCCAGTTCCACTACACAGTCCAACGGACAAGGGAACAATCTGAAAAGCATTAGTTATTTATGGATAGGGTGGTCGCTAGGGTACATCTATGGAAAGTTCTATTTCTTCGTAAGGCGCAGCGACAATGGGGCTTGTATTCCTCACCAATCACAAATGCTATGCTTGAGGTATGGGACTGAGAGACAAAGGAGAAGGGGCTCGCAACGGTTCAATCCTGGTTAACCCCGAGTTTGGGTAACTCTGACTTCGGGCCGGGGCTTGTCCTAATGGAGTTTGGATTGTTGCAACAAGCTGGCTGCCGCTTAGTGGGGCATATGTTTAATGGAGTGAGTATCATACCCTTTGATCAAGTGCGTGTGGGCAATGACCTTCCAGAGTCTGGCCATTTGCTCTATTTGCATACATGTCATTGAGTTATGCAACCCACTGTAGGCCCTTATCCCTCTGGAGAAATGGCTGGTCACAAAGACCACACATAAGCATTTGGTAACTGAATTGCATAGTCTGCTGCAATAACCTATTTCCCACGCCAAAACCGTTGGACAGAGGTAATAGGAAATGGAAATAGGGCAACAGCTTACCCTGCAGAAATGGGAGGAAATTCACTATAGGGCCTGACACACTGCTTGATATACGGCATGTAAAAATAGTGACTTACTGGTACCTTACACTTGTCCGCCTCCGTTAAGGCAAGCATGCTAGAAGTGCTCACTGCTGGAGGGGGTGTTGATCACAAGGCATGCTTACCCATCTCCTTTTGTAATGTCCGAAACTCACAACATATTAGACAACAATACTCTCAGACATAGATACACATCTACATACCCAGTTACCATGATTCACTGTATGTATTCTCCTGGACCTTCCCAATGCCCTCACGTGTCCACTGAAGTCGCGTAGTAGAAGACAGATTGGTCTAGCTTTAGGTCTGCCCTGCTGAACAATCTAATACACTGGGGCACAGATACGCTCCAGACACAGATGGGCTGGTTACATTATTTATGGTATATCTTAGGTAGGGAGAGACTTTCACCTACATTATAGGTCAATGATGACTCTTATGGAGAGCTTTAGGGCACATGTATAGCCTTGTTGTCCATTGAATTCCGGGAGTTGACCTACCCTAGGTATTCATATATACCGTGCCTCACGGACATAGACATACCCCCGCAAGACAGTATTGATGGGTGAATTGACATCCTTAGATGGATGTAGGGCAGAAGGAATACAGAGAACTTAGTGAGTACCTGGGGGATGGGTAGGGTGGTGGAAGCTGTTCGGGAGATTGTTTATTTTAAGAATATATGTTTTATGGCCTTGAAGGTAACCCTCTTCAGATATGCTCATGTATGTTTTTGTCCTACTGAAAGCAATAAAGAGATTTAAACCATAAATAGTTATAACCCCAAAATAAATGAACTAAAAGAAACCATTTGCAATTCGCAACCCATCTTATAGTCTAAGGTCTGTCATCAGGTAACATGTCATACCTGATCCTTGAGGCTCTTGTCTTAATTTGTTGTATATAATACTTTGAGCCTAAGCATATCTATACGATAAATATTTTGCCAGGTTTGGCATCAATAGATTTGAGTTGTTTTTCCAAGATGCAGCTTCCAAACAGTTGAAGCCCTGTATGTGCTAGGGATGAACTTCGGGAGTGATTGTAATTTGTCTGTGTTGTTTTAGGCACAGTAGGTCTGCCCAGTTCATGTTTGTCAGTTCATATTCAGATTGTTCTTGGGTCTGACTTTTTCTTGAAATCATCAACCACTGGCTGCAAAATGTTTGGTGCATTCGCCAGCCTACTGAGTATAGGTGTGAATGGCCACAGTAGACTTGTCATTCTTGCCTCGTCCTGTGCACGATTTATATGTGTATTTATTTTTGGCAATTTAAATCAAGGGCAGCAAGTTAGCTCATCCTCTAATGATGGGAGAAAATTATTATATAGTGGTTTCAATAAAATCCTCATACGGTATTTGATATAAACTAAAATCAGTAACATATAAACTATATCATGATCAAAATTGTTTATTTCAGAAATAAAAAATCCATGTGCTTTTTCATGGCACTTTGAAAAATGCATTTTTGTGCATTTTTAATAGCATGCACAAATTACCATCAACTTGAAGTGCACAGTTCACATTTCGTAAAGGCTACATGCATCGCCTTTACGGAATCGCAAATTGCGATTCTTTAAATGCATTTGCAATTTAGGTAATTGCAAACAGTTGCGATTACCTAAATTGTAAATGACAAAAGGTACATGCATTGGAAAAGTCCTTTTTCCATTCACAAGCGGGCTTATTCTGGGAATCGGCCCGTGTGCGACCGGGGAAAAAGCTTGATGCATGTGCCCCTTAGATCCAAAGTAAAATTAATAATGCACTAGTAATAGACACACAAGAATCAAGGCTTCTTTACTGAGCACCACAAATCCGGAAAAGCCAGGCAGCATGTAGAAACTTGGTCATTGCAACCTCACTGGTATTAGAATGCAGGATGTGCAGGCACATACTGCTGGAAACCTAAAGGTTTGCACACAGGTTTAAGCCATTGCTTATGTGGTTTGGCATAAGCTGGGCAAAAAAAGCAAAGTGGTGCATGGTTTCTTCCACAAGGTTACATAAGGGCACATACTTGAGCTACAGTCCTTTTGGATCCACTTCACACAAAAACAGTTCACCAGGAGAATCCCATACCTCCATTTCAAATAAGAGTTGAAATGAGATAGAGCCAGGGAGAATGTTAAAAAATGATTCATACTAAGAAGAATGCCCATTTTCTCAAAAGGTACCTGTAGAGTTAAAATGCAATCATTAATAGCTTTACATTACAAGCCAATTACATTCGTTTAGACTTATAAGTATTCGAAAAGGTGAATATTAATGAATATTTTTTCAAAATAAACAATCTTCAGTTGAAAAACCTTTAAAAACATCTCACATTTGTCCTAGTCTTCTAAACGTTACTCGATTCTATTCTTAAACATTAATTCAAATAGAGGTCCGGGAGGGCCATATGACGCAGCAATAACTATTACAACCATGTACGCATCATTTAAAAGAATACAGGCTTGGGAGTGTCACGTGACGCAGTAATAAATATTAAAACTAATGGGAGAATTAGGAGGGAGCAAATACGATGAACCAGAAAGCATATATTCCACAAAAATAAAGCAAAACAGAGCTGGGAGGGCCAGGTGATGGATTACAAAAAAATAATACTATTATGAACGCACAATTTATAAGAATACAGGCAAAAGCATGTGACAGTTCAAAAATACGAAACCAAAATTTATGCATGGAGAATTTATAAAAATACAGGTCTGGAGGACCTCGTGACGCAGAAAGAAACATTTATACTATGTACATACAATTTAAAACCTTTGAGGGGTAGGAGGGCCACGTGATGGAATACTATAGAATAGAATACTATCATGAATGTACAATAAAAAGAACAGAACAAAAAGAACAGATTCCAAAGTACGTGAGACACTTCAAAAATACGACACAAATTCATGCACGCTCAATTTATAAAAAAAGAGGCTTGGGAGTGTTCCGTGACACCGAAGGAAATATTACGATCATGAACGGAAGATGAATATGAATAGAGGCATGGGAGGGGCTTGTGACGCAGAAAAACATACTATCATGCATGCACAATCTATACTACTATTATAAAGGAAGACCTTTGAACCTTTGAGGCGGGTAAACTCGGGAACCACAGTGCCATTCCACACACCCGATACATCATTGTAATCGTCAGGGTGTGCAGATGGACCTAGGCTATATAAACTTAATAAATATACGTTATTTAAAAAATGTACCAAAAAAAAATGTAGTCCCTGGAAGAAGCGCCGGCCGCGACATGCGTGCCCGACATGAGGAGCGCGGGGAGGAGCGGCGTCCCGGAGCGCGAGGAGGACCGAGGACATGGCACGGGGAGTAGAGGTGAGGAGCGGCGGACAGGCGGTGAGGAGCGGCGGACAGGCGGTGAGGAGCGGCGGACAGGCGGGGAGGAGCAGTGAGCGGCGGATGAGGCAGGTTATTTATTTATTTATTTAGGAGCGGTGAGCAGCGGAAAAATGAAGCAAAAATGAAAATCGTGAGCAAGAGGAAGCAAACGGAGCATTACAAAAGTGAGCCAAACGGTGCATTACTGGAGGAAAAAGTGACGTGTGCAGGTAGCAAAAGGAAGCAAACGGAGCATAATAAAAGTGAGCCAAACGGTGCATTACAGGAGGAAAAAGTTACGTGTGCAGGTTACAAAAGCATACAAAGTAAACATAGAGGTATAATACTGCAATATATGGAGGAAGGCTCCGGGGGACCCACGGACAACGTCGGGGCGGGCGGGGGCCCTGAAGCCTAATTGCTCCCGGACAACGTCGGGACGGGCTGCTACAAAAGCGTACAAAGTAAACATAGAGGTATAATACTGCAATATATGGAGGAAGGCTCCGGGGGGCCCACGGACAACGTCGGGGCGGACGGGGGCCCTGAAGCCTAATTGCTCCCGGACAACGTCGGGACGGGCTGCTAGTTAATAATAATAGAGGCCTCAGCACGTGGCGTAGTACAGAAATACGACACAGAAATGTATGCACGCACAATTTATAAAATTAGAGGTCTATAGGACCTCGTGACATATAAACATTTCAATTATATAAGCACAATTTAAAACCATTGAGTAGTAGGAGGGTCACGTGATGCAGAAAAGAATACCATCATGTACATACAAAAGAACAGATTCCAAAGCACGTGACACTCTTCAATAATACGACACAGAAATTCATGCACGCTCAATTTATAAAAAAAGAGGCCTGCGAGTGCTCCGTGACACAGAAGGAAATATTAGGATCAACAAAGGAAGATCAATAAGAATACAGGCCTGGGACGGCCTCGTAACGCAGAAAAAAAACATACCATCATGCACGCACAATTAATAATAGAGGCCTAAGCACGTGGCATACTACAGAAATAAGAAAAATAAATTCATGCATAGTCAATTTATAAAAAAAGAGGCCTGGAGGACTTTGTGACGTAGAAAGAAAAATGTCTATTATGTATGCACAATTTGAAACCATTGAGGGGTGGGAGGGGCACGTCATGCAGAAAAAAATACCATCATGCACGTTTAATTTATAACAGAGCCGAAAGCACGTGACACACTTCAAAAATATGACAAAAATTCATGCACGCTCAATTTATAAAAAAAGAGGCTTGGGAGTGTTCTGTGACACCGAAGTAAATATTACGATCATGAACGGAAGATGAATAGGAATAGAGGCAAGGGAGGGGCTCGTGACGCAGAAAAACATACTTTCATGCACGCACAATTAATAATGATAGAGGCCTTAGCACGTGGCGTAATACAGAAATATGACACAGAAATTTATGCAAGCACAATTTTTTTAATTAGAGGTCTATAGGACCTCGTGACTTATAAAGAAACATTTCAATTATGTAAGCACAATTTAAAACCATTGAAGGGTAGGAGGGTCACGTGATGTAGAAAAGGATACCATCATGTACATACAAAAGAACAGATTCCAAAGCACGTGACACTCTTCAAAAATACGACACAGAAATTCATACACGCTCAATTTATAAAAAAAGAGGCCTGTGAGTGCTCCGTGACACAGAAGGAAATATTAGGATCAACAAAGGAAGATCTATATGAATACAGGCCTGGGATGGCCTCGTGATGCAGAAAAAAAAATACCATCATGCACGCACAATTAATAATAGAGGCCTAAGCACTTGGCGTACTACAGAAATACTACACAGAAATGTATGCACGCACAATTTATAAAAATAGAGGTCTGGAGGAAGTCGTGACGTAGAAAGAAACTTTTATACTATGTGCATACAATTTAAAACCATTCAGGTGTAGGAAAGCCATATGATGGAGAAAAAAATAGCATAATGCATATACAATTTACAGCGGAGGCTGATGGGACAGCTTCTCTTACCTTTGCTTCTGTCGTGTTTTGTCGTGCCTTCAAAGGCTGCGGTTTCACTGGGTCTGGGGTGTTTTGGGTGCGGAAGCCACCGCCTCTGCGCCTATGGTATTGTGGCTGGGCGGCAGCAGCAGTGACACCACGTCGAGTGTCAGGAGTCCTCCTCCGCTCAAGCAATCAGTTCATAGTAAAATCGATGACAACACTCTATCTGTCACCGCAGCACAGGCAGGCAAAAGAGAGCGTGCTCACGTCAGTGCCCGCATTATATGGGAACCGCGGGGGCTGACCAAACCAAGCCCAGGGCCATCATTGGTAGAGTTTTCGCGGTGTATAAGAATGATGCTCTTGGGGGACATCCCATTGGCTAATGTATTGGTTTCCAGGCTTAGTGATAGCAAGCATGCTAGGTGGTGGCATGTGGGGAGTGTAGGTGGGCGTGCACCACGCATGTGCAAGTGTGAGTATGTGCACTAACAATTAACAACAGAGAGAGATGGGGGCGGTGTTATAATGTGCGCAGAGGCAGGCCCAGAATCGGATCTCCAATGAGTGACCACTTCTAATCATTCTCCTTAGCGCGCCCTGAGCTCCGATATGTCACTGAGACGGTGATCGCACCATACTTTGTACTGCTAATCATACTCAGCGTGTACCCGCGCATACAGTACGAATATGCTTTGACGTTACGCGTCGCAATAAAAGCTTCCATGTGAGGTCATGTAAGGCGTTCTGTATGCAAAAGGCGCCAATGTTTGTACTTGGTTTAAAACATTGATTTATGTATTTAATGTACATGCTAAGGGCAGACATTATTTGGGATAACTGTGATTTTTTTAATACTTTTAACAATCATATTACTTTTAAAAACAATTACACAAATCGCGGTAGAACATCATGTGTACTGGTATCGATAGAGCTGCGTAAGCGCATCATAAGCGTCCGCAAGCCTTGTGTCTTTAAAAGTAGAGATTTGATTGGTTCATAACTTTTCCTATTGCGACTGTTGAAAGTTCCGTCCCATTATAATCATTCGACTTTGACTTTCTAAGAAGCATTTCTTCTGAGAATCTTCTCAAATAGAAGGAAGATCACCATAATAAGAGCAATGGACTCATCTTCCAGCAGTTCTTCAGAGGGAGATTTCATTCCTGAAGAACCTCCAAAGAAGAGGAAAGAAGCTCTAATTAGGAAGTTTTTTACTTTTCCAGAAGGGCAAAAAAGGTTAATGCTCCAAAAGTAACCTGTAAAATTTACCAAACAAGGGGTGATCCATGTAAAAAATACTCCTTTGGCACAGCAAATATGGTGCGACACGTGAAGAACTTGCACCCCAACAACTTTGCTCGAGTTGCAAGGCGCAGGTTGCACGAGAACCCACCTGCTGCTACACCAAGCACATCAACTGCTGCAGCAGCATTTTCAGCAAGCAGTCCACACCCACAAATTGATTCTGACTTTGCTAAAGTTAAAATTCTATACATTTATTGCGATAAACGTTTGTGTTATGGGGAAAAGTCTATGGACCTGATAAAACGCAGGATGCAGGATCATTGGTGTCCTCGACACATAGTTGTTTATTTTTCATTATTTTGTTCCGCTTGGAATTTGTTGAGAAAACACAAAAAAAATACAAAACTAAAAAGACAAAAAAAAACGTTCTTTTTATTTCTATGTTAGTGTGGAAAAGTTTGTCAGAATGAATGTGTAGTTTATAAATGAATGAATGAATATATTACTAGTGTATGGAGAATGTGAAAGTGCAGAACTATAAGGAAGTGCTACAGTAAAAATCTATAAGGTTTTTACCTATAGTGTACTGTAGCATGTCCGAAGCACTTGAATGTAACATATGTACATAAATATGTTACAAGTCTATGCTTCAATTTGTGCTGCTGGTGAAACTGCCTGGGTGAATTTGTATGTGTTAGGGGCGGATTTACAATCCCCTTGTGCCTCTTTTACACAGCCGTTGCTTCACTTTTGTGACACAGCAGTGGTGCAAAAGATGTGCCATGGTGTGTGCTATTAAGAACGTGACACATCTGGAGGGTGCATTACATTGTAAAGCCCAGCGCCAGAAGGAGGCTTTCCTGTGCAGGAGGGGGTGCAGCAACACCTCCTAAAAGTGACTGAGGGAAATGTATAACATTTCATTCAGTCACGTTTGAGCTTATGCTGTGTCAAAACCTTGCACATGCTTGAAGCAGGTGTAAGGATTGATACAGCATTGTGAGCATAGGGCCCCAAGAGCATTGCTGGAGCTGTGTTATGCTTGCAACCGAAGTCAAGCAATAATTAATCCCAAAAATATTTTGCAATTTAGTTTTGTTATTATTTTATTATAAGAATATGAAATATAATCTAAAAAATAAAATAAATATAAATATTTATATTAAAAATATAAGAAATTAGTATAAAAAGAAAGACATAATAATTAATACATTTATAAATTATTATTTACAAAACCTTTGAAATTCACTGAAAACACCATAGGTGTCACACTCGTTATAGTTAGGAATTAGCATTTAAAAAACCTTGCAAATTCATTGAAAAAACCATAGGTTTCAGGGACATTATAGTTAGTTGGACATTTCACTCATACAAAACCATAGAAATTCCCCGTTATAGTTAGTTCAGCTTACTATAACTCGCGCCCCTGCAATGCACTGCTGATGACCTCACATATTACAACATTCATGACATGGTCAGTGATATCACTGATGACATCTCAAATGACATCACTGATGACATCACTGATGACATCATCCACGTGAAAATCTGATGCACCTCCTCTCACTCTAATATAATCTTTGATACACCCACTGTAAAATACAGACTACCATTTTTAAAACCATCCACACACCAATACCAGTTACTACATACGTACTCACTGATTCCTAGGTCTACACACACATCCACTCATTCACCCATACAATCACTCATACATGCAGTCACTCATCAATACAACACTATCATATGCACTCATACACCAATACAGACACTCACACACCACCACTCATCCAGAGTTACTCACACACCTAGTCAGTCATGCAAAGAATCAATCACACTTCCATTTACTGACCTATACAATTATACATACCACATCACTTATTCAAACAGAAACAAATGCATACTTACTGCAGGGAGGGGGATGGGCCTCGGGCGTGAAGCCATTTTTCCCCCCCTATTTTTGGGACCCTGGGGACCATCCCCCAGGGCCTGACCCCCTATTTAAAAATAAATAAATAAATAAACGGGAAGAGGACCGCCTGGCCCCCTTCCTGAGGCCAAGTTTGGCCCCGGGGACCCCATCTCCCAGTGCATGGTCATTTATTTATATTTTTATATTTTTTAAGGAGGGAGGCTGCATGGCCCCCCTCCTAAGGTATCTAAGCCATCCCCGGGGCTGTGCCTCTTATTTTTTTTAATATTTTTTTATTTAGGGAGGGGCCTGCCCACTCCCGGGCGACTTCTGAGCCCGGGGATCCTATCCCCGGGGCTGGCCCTTTCTGCTGGGGACCATGGGGGGAGCCCCAGTGCACCCACGTCCCTGCGGGCTCCCCACCTCCTGCGGGACCTGGCATTGCTTTTCCACAAGGGGAGCTGCTGACATGCAGCTCCCTTTGTGGAAAATCAATCCTGCTTTGCTTCATTGAAGCAAGACCAGGTTTCCCATTGAGCAGGTTTCCCATTGAAGCGTTTGCAATGACAATGCAGGAGCCCCACGGCTCCCGTTCTGTCATTGAAAACATCAGTGTCCCGGGGTGGGCACCATGGGACACTGCAGGAGCCGGCCATGGGGGGTGGTGGTCCCCAGTGCCATGGAGGGGTCCAGGAGAGGGCTGCATGGCCCCCTCCCAATGTTTGAAAAGCCCCTGGGAGGTGGTGGGCCCCGGGCCAAAGGGGTCTGTAACAGACCCCGTATTTCAATTTAAAGTGCCCCAGGGAGGTGGTGGTCCCCGGGGCAGTGCGGGGGACTTGAGTCCCTGACACTAATTAATTTTCACAGCCCCAGGGAGGTGGCGGTCCCTGGGGCTTGGGGGCCCGCGATGCCCCCCAAGCCTTCTCTAATGAAGCCCCGGGGAGGTGGCGGTCCCCGAGGCAGAATGGAGGGGGTGGGACCCTCCACGCATTACTTTTTGATAAAAGCCCCGGGGAGGTGGCGTTCCCGGAGGTGGCAGTCCCCGGGGCTGCTATTATTTATTAACAATACCCCCAGGACCTGGCCCATCCGGGGGCTCATTAAACTGAAGTGCGGGCTCATTAATTTTTTTAATAATTTCGGCGGGATTCGCAACCTCAGTGCAAATTCAGCCAAAATATATATATATATATTTTGTTATGCTTATTTGGACCCTGGGGGCCTTGTGGGACCCCCTGAGCAGGCCTAGGGGGTCAGGGTGTTTCTACCCTGCACCCTTTTCTTGTTTTTAATCTTGTTTTCACTGTTTTCTTGTGACTCGGTTACCGAGTCACAAGATGGCTGCCAACACTTCCTGGTTTGGGGTGTTGGGAGCCAATCAGAGTTAAGCTCATGCTCCGGAGGATTTGCAAACCCACCACACCCATAGATATCGAAACTTTCTTTTTCTAATTTCTCAGGAACTGCTGAACGGAATTACACACTTTAAAAAAGGTCTCTTTCTGAACCAAGGGCTACCTTTTTGCCAAGTTTGGTGTAATTCCGTTCAGCAGTTCGGGCTGTAGCTTTGTCTAAAGTTTCCTATGGAGGACAGATATCAAACCCATTCTTTTTCTAATTTCTCAGGAACTACTGAACAGATTTACACCATTTAAAACAAAGGGATCTTTCTGGACCAAGACCTACCTTTTTGCCAAATTTGGTGTAATTCCGTTCAGCAGTTAGGCTGTAGCTTTGTTTAAAGTTTTCTATGGAAAATAACATGGGGAAAACGCGTTTTGGAACCCCCTTTTTCTCGGCCCCGCGTGACAAATCACTCAAAACTTTCAACACAGGAGCTGACCTGAGCGCCCCACCAGTTTTGAAAATTTCGTGAAGATTCGTCAACCGGCGCAAAAGGTATTCGGAAAAGAAAAAATGCTATTTAAAAAGAAACAAGGTCCTAACTATAACTACCTACTGGTGACAGCCGGTAGGTAATATATATATATATATATATATATATATATATATATATATTCACTGAAAAAACCATAGGTTATAGACCATATATAGTTAGGAATTAGCATTTAAAAAACCTTATTTTACTCACACAAAACCATTGAAATTCCATATATAGTTAGTTGCACTAACTATATATTGCGCACCCGCAATCCACTGCTGATCATGTCACATATTACATCATTCATGACATGGTCAGTGACATCACTGATGACATCACTGATGACATCTCAAATGACATCACTGATGACATCACTGATGACAACATCCAGTGACTATGTTTCTGTAAAGTTAAAATATGTCTTACATATTGAAGAATGAGTGGATGTATAAGTGTCTGGACGAAGGATTTAGTAGGTGCATGACTGAATGTATGAGTGAGTGATTAAATGTGTCTCACTGAGTGCATGGGTTAGTGACTAAACTGTCTTAATTTGTGCATCATTATGTCTGTTGTTCTGTAAACTGCTGCATGTGTTGATCAGTAGCTATATGAGTAACTATATGGGTTATTGATTGATTGCCCAAGTATTTGCATGGGAGACTGAGTGTGTGTGTGGCTGGATGGGAGGTGTGTGACTCTGTACAGATCAATGTGTACTTGTATCAATGATTGTATAAGAGAGTAAGTATGTGTTAGTATATGGTTGAAAACGTAAGGTGCTCTATGTTTAACTGTATAGAGTAGAAAATGGAAGTGTGATTGATTCTTTACAGGACTGACTAGGTGTGTGAGTAACTCCATGGATGAGTGGCAGAGTGTGAGTGTCTGTATAGGTGTATGAGTGCATATGATTGTGTTGTAAACATGAGTGATTGTATGTATGAATGATTGTATGGGTGAATGAGTGAATGTGTGTGTAGACGTAGGAATCAGTGAGTACGTATGTAGTAACTAGTATTGGTGTGTCAATGGTTTCAAAAATTATACTCTGTTTTTAACACTGGGTGAAACAGAGGTTATATTAAAATGTGAAGAGATGCATTGTATTGTCACATGAATAATATCATCAGTGATGTGGTCATTGATGTCAAATGAGATGTCATCAGTGATGTCATCAGTGATGTCATTTGAGATGTCATCAGTGATGTCATCAGTGATGTCACTGACCATGTCATGAATGATGTAATATGTGACATGATCAGCAGTGGATTGCGGGTGCGCAATATATAGTTAGTGCAACTAACTATATATGGAATTTCAATGGTTTTGTGTGAGTAAAATAAGGTTTTTTAAATGCTAATTCCTAACTATATATGGTCTATAACCTATGGTTTTTTCAGTGAATTTTCAAGGTTTTGTAAATGCTAATTCCTAACTATATATGGTCTATAACCTATGGTTTTTTCAGTGAATTTCAATGGTTTTTTAATAGCAAATATCATAAGCTGTCGAATGTCAAGTACGTGGTAAGTGAAAACATTTTCGTGTTTATGCACACTGATCTGCTTTGAATGGTGCCCCCCCCCCTCATTTCTATTAGGAGTACTCTCTCTTTGCAGATAGTGAAAGGTAGTTAACGCAGGCCTTTGCCCCCGTTGTAATCCGTCGTGCCTGCTTCTCTCTCCATTTGATTGATTGTTATCCAAGTATTTACTGTTTTAGAATTAGTTCTCTTTGGTTCATTCTCTATTTACAAACAAACACAGAGTCGCAATACTCTGTTTAGTCTTTGCAGATAACGAAAAATCGTGTAAAAAAAAGAAAAGGAATCGAGCAAAATCAGTAGGCCACTAATGGGATCTCTTTTTGACCTCGCTAAAATAGAAACATTAGGAACAACCCCTCATGACAAATACAAAACTAGTGAGATGAACTGAACTCCACACAATGATGGCTGCAAAACAGCTCGGCTCCGCCACCCACCCCGCCCAAAATAACGATAAAGAGCGGCTGCCATGATTGGTTGCGGAATGGCCACGACGGAGCTACGAAATGATGCTGCTCTCATGCTAACCCCAGCTTCAGTCTGAAACATCCAGAAACACTGTAGACTACCAATTCGATCAGTTCCGGTAGCGCCCCAATGTAACCCGGTAGAGAAGAACTAGCCCTCCCCTCTTTGACTGATGGTTCTTGTTGCCTGTCCCTTCTGTTGTCATTTAACAGAACTATTTAGCCTGCTGAAAGGGGTTGTGTTCCGACCGCTGGTTGGTGGAGACATTTTGACTATATTCTGGACCTGCGTTGTCGCGTAATGCGTCATATGACGCGCCGCGTTAGCGCATCCGGAAGTCATCCGGGGTGCGCAGCGCGTAACGTAAGCATAACAAGTCATGTGACTTGTTAATAAAACTTTTCATTGGTTCATTTTACTTTTCTTATTGTAATGATGAAAGGCTTGGTCATATGACCTAAAAATTACGCTTTTCATTACTTCCGAACATTATTTTTTCTTAAATATATGTTATAATGTTCCAGACTAATGTACTTTCCCGGAAATTTTACAACTGTCCTGCAAGTAAAATATATTCTTTTTTCGAGAAAAAGAGCGTTTCTTCGTCCCATGATGGAGCCGTTGAGCAAAAGAGGGTCGACCTGCTGTCTTAGTCGCCGATACGCCTGAATATGAGATTCTTATCGATCACTTTATGTTGCAGGAATAGAAAACACAACAGCCCTTGACCATTTATCTTTACTGCGTTCCTTCGTATTATACCTTTTACCCTTCATGTAATTGGTCTGCTTTATTTCACTTGCCTTTTAATGATTCTAAAACAGTGACTATTATTACAAACTTTACCAATGTATATACTACTACCATGTTTTCTTTTAAAAACCTTTATTGTGAAAATTTCATTATACAAATACGAGCCTATAACCACGTGGGCCTGCCACGGAGCAAACTGTAATCGTATGTGATGAGTAGACATTTACACTGTAGAGGAACGTAACGGGCGGGCCATTAGGTTGCAAGAACTAAGGTGTCTAACAGTTACGGAATCGGTGGACGTACATTTTATAATTAAAATACGACAGGGCCAGTTACAATAAAATTATCTAGATATACATTTGCGGGCAAGTACCATGGGTGACGTTAATTCGAACTTTCAACAGTACAGTAATCAATAACACATCAGAACTTAATATCAATAGGGATGTCGAAATATTCAATCAATTCTCGTCCTCGCCCGCCATGTGCTTCAAAACTGCATACGTATCTCGTGATTTCAAGGTTCTGCAACCAGTACACAACAAGGAGTTACGAGTCCCATTTATTCCGGCGCCATTTTGGGCGAGGACGGGCAGGTCCAGGATATAGTCAAAATGTCTCTACCAACCATCGACTATGATGATGTTCATATGCTGTATTTATTAGAGTAACACTCATCTGTCCACATGAAATTAATTTGCCACAATCTAAACATGTCATTTTAATCTTTCCAAAGTTCTTCTAAAAATTTGGGACCGTTTCCCTTGCCTCTGAAGCTCTCAGTGCCACTTCTTTGATGAATGTACTAGCAGGTCAGGGGTTCTCCTCCAAATCTCTCTTTTATGCAGCACTATAATTAATTGGTGCCACCTCTCCATATGACGATGCATGGTATAGTTACCACAACTATATTTTTTTTCGGTTCCTCTGGAGAGTTCATCGTGGCAGATGAAGCGTGTAACGTACCGGGCATTTACCTTTTTTTGCATGTACAGGAAAGGAAAAAAAAATCGAGCGTCCGAGTTCTAATGTGTCCCAGGGCCATTTTAGTGGAGGACATGATACAGCGATAATGCCCTGGATAAGGACACTTCCTTCGGGCACCCCACGCCGTCTTTCGGCGCAGCATTGTAGGATGGCCACACCAGTGCGGCAACTTGCTAGACACCACCTCGGTGCCATCCGGATCTCGGCGCCCCACTGCAGATGAACTGCCTCCACATGGAGAAGCGGGAGAGGCTCGTTTGCGCCGCCCCCCCCCCCCCTTCGGGCACCCCACGCCGACTTTCGGCGCAGCATTGTAGGATGGCCACACCAGTGCGGCAACTTGCTGGACACCACCTCGGTGCCAACCGAATCTCAGCGCCTTGTGTTGTCTTCCATTCCGAAAATATTGTTGGCAGCATTTTGAAAGGAAAGACAAACAGCCGTTTGTGGCCCTCACTACACCGTTCTCCTAGTGAGTCTCACATTGTTACATTTAGGAAGAATGTTGAAGAGTAGTATGTTGAAAATCTGAAGCCATTGTTATACAAACTCTCAACCAGCCTTGGATGGAAAAATCCTGAAGAATGTACAAACTGAAAACCAGTTTTTCTCTGTATAGCATCAGCAGCAACGCTTGAGTCAGCTTTGTGTGAAGCCGCCATTTTGATTCAATCAATAGCGTCCCCCTGCACACATTCAGGGACCTGGTCGTGTCTTCAGGTCAAACAGATTGTGGGACAAGATGCACAAAGGAAAAGGAAAAAAGTTCCGCCGGACCCCGGGAGGTGGCCGCCTATGTCATGGGCGATCTTAGGCCACACCAGGGCAATAGTGAAGCTGCAGCAGGTGCAAATAAGCTTCAGACAGTGTTACAAGCGCTGCTCAGAACTCTCAACTATGACACCACCTCGGTGCCATCCGGATCTTGGCGCCTTGTGCTGGTTCCGGCCTATTCACACATCGGTCCGCTACTGACGCCACCTCACAGGCCAACGGGGCACCCCACGCCGACTTTCGGCGCAGCATTGTAGGATGGCCACACCAGTGCGGCAAATTGCTGGACACCACCTCGGTGCCATCCAGATCTCGGCGCGTTGTGCTGCCTTCGGCCTATTCGCCACAAGTGCGCACGCAACTCAGCTGCATAGCGAGTGAAACACCAAGGGGCGCCCCACTGCAGCCGAGGAACCTCCATCTTGGGGGCGACGCACAGCATCACATTGCTTTCCAATGCAGTCAGATCCTCAAACAGCCCCCACTGACTGACGCGAACTCACAGGCCAACGGGGCGCCCCACGCCGACTTTCGGCGCAGCATTGTAGGATGGCCACACCAGTGCGGCAAGTTGCTGGACACCACCTCGGTGCCATCCGGATCTTGGCGCGTTGTGCTGCCTTTGGCCCCATTCGCACATCAGTCCGCTACTGACGCCATCTCACAGGCTAATGGGGCGCCCCACGCCGACTTTCAGCATTGTAGGATGACCACACCAGTACAGCAACTTGCTAGACATCACCTCGGTGCCATCCGGATCTCGGCGCCCCACTGCAGATGAAGTGCCTCTCAACTATGAAACCACCACTGTGACATCCGGATCTTGGCGCGTTGTGCTGCCTTCGGCCTATTCGCACATCGGTCCGCTACTGACGCCATCTCACAGGCTAATGGGGCGACCCACGCCGAGTTTCAGCATTGTAGGATGACCACACCAGTGCAGCAACTTGCTAGACATCACCTCGGTGCCATCCGAATCTTGGCATCTCAACGCCTAGTGGTATCTTCCATACAGAAAATATTGTTACGCTACCTTTGGCCCCATTCGCACATCAGTCCGCAACTTAGACATCACCTCGGTGCCATCCGGATCTTGGCATCTCAGCGCCTTGTGGTGTCAGTCAGAAAATATTGTTGCGCTGCCTTTGGCCCCATTCGCACATCAGTCCGCTACTGACACCATCTCACAGGCCAACAGGGCGCCCCACGCCGACTTTCAGCATTGTAGGATGGCCACACCAGTGCGGCAACTTACTAGACACCACCTCGGTGCCATCCGGATCTTGGCGCGTTGTGCTGCCTTCGGCCTATTCGCACATCGGTCCGCTACTGACGCAAACTCACAGGCCAACGGGGCGCCCCACGCCGACTTTCAACATTGTAGGATGGCCACACCAGTGCTGCAACTTGCTGGACACCACCTCGGTGCCATCCGGATCTTGGCGCGCTGTGTTGCCTTCGGCCTATTCGCACATCGGTCCGCTACTGACGCCGCCTCACGTGCCAACGTATTTTCTCCGCATTTTATACCCTATGCCGCATAACAGGTCATGTGACTTGTTTATAAAACTTTTCATTGGTTCATTTTACTTTTGGTTTCCTAATGATGGAAGGCTTGATCATATGACCTAAAAACAACACTTTTCATTGGATGAAAACTTTTTTTTTTTCCAAACGATGAAAGCCCCACCTTGTTTCTGGATGTTTCAGACTGAAGCTGGCGTCAGCATGAGAGCACCACCATCTCGTAGCTCCGTCGTAGTCATTCCGCGAGCAATCATGGCAGCCGCTCCCCACCAGAAGCCTGCAGGAGTCGGGGCCCCCAAAACTTTCGATGAATTCTCAAGGCGGAGGGGACGCTTTCGAGAATGGGGTCCAAGACCTAGCAGACAAGCGTCCGATTTCCAAGGTGTCCCAGGGCCATTTCAGTGGACCAGGCCCAAAAAGGAAAGAGCCTGCCGCCATTTTGAGAGTCCTGTGACAGCCGCCTATCGCTGCACCGCAAGAGTGGGCGCAACTCAGCTGAATTGCGGCTTTTGACACAGTGGACCAAAAACGGACGGAATGGCAACTGAAACGGTAAAGGGGCGCCCCACTACAACAGATGACACTCCACCTGGAGAGGCCCGTTCACGCCGCCTCCCCCGGGGCGCCCCACGCCGTTATTCGGAGCAGCATTGTAGGATACCAAAACCAGTGCGGCAACTTACTGGACATCACCTTGGTGCCATCGTTCTGCTGCCTTGGAACTATTCGCACAACAGTTTGCTACTGAAGACCCACCCCCCGCGACGCCCCACGCCGTTATTTGCTGGGTGGCAACTTACTAGACATCACTTTCGTGTCATCTAGATTTCAGCGCGTTCTGCTGCCTTGGAACTATTCGCACAACAGTTTGCTACTGATGACCCGCCCCACGCCGGAAATCTGGACGTTGTGCTGCGTTGGGACTATTCGCACAGCCGACCGCTACTTCGTTGTTTTTCCCTAAAAATGTTTATATGTTATTACTATTTTTGTTTTCTTGTATATATTTATAAATTATTAAAGTTTTATAATCTTACTACTTTGTCGGAGTGCTATATATTTTTAATGTGACACATAATTGTAAAAACTTTGATGTACAAAGAGTCATCCCTGGAATCTTCCGCTTCACGCTCGGTCCCCTCCCCAATCACAATACAGGATGGTTTTCAGATAATAGCAACGCTTCTGCTGTGACGGATCTCATCGAGTGTGGGCCTTGATCTACTATAACTCCTTTGAAGAGGGGTGAATCTTTACAGCTGTGGCCATAAACTACATCTGCAGGGCTAGCTGATACCCTAGGACCAGCCTGGACAATCGGACACAGAGGAAAAGGAGTGTCAGAGGGTGCAGTAGTGAATAGGGCGAAAGGGAGGTGTCGGGCGGGCACAGGGTGTGATTCTCAGGAAAGAGCAGCGCAGATGGGGGGAGGTTTATTACCCATGCATAAGACAGAGAGCGGGGGTGACCACTGCCTGGGGGAGATGCTTGCGAGGGTGGGGAGCCATGCTAAGGATCGACAGCGTGCACAGAGTGGGTCTGGTCAAGGCATCTAAAATGGCTGCCGTGCACGACAAAAGTGTGGCATTTGAAAAAAGACAAGATGGCGCAGACAATGTTTTTCAACACTTCCTGATTTCCTTCGAATCGAACGTTAACAGACGTTGGGGCATATTACCAAAGTTAAGCGATATTTATCCCTAACGATGCATTGCAAAGATTTTTTTACCGTCAGAAATTATCGCAGATAAACCTTGCTATTATCAAAGTTTATCGCAAATACGATAAAAACCGACCGCAATGCATTAATATCGCTGAAAACTCAGCGATATTCATGCATTACCGAGCTAATCCTCTTAGCCATGTTATCCACCTCCCATAGAATAACATGGCTAAGAACTGCTCAGGGCAGCTGTTACTTTTTGGAGATATTCGCGCTTATCTCGAATATTTCCAAAAGTTGATAATAGGAGATAGCGATGTTAGCGACTGTTTCCAGTCGCTAACATCTTGGCATGCCCACTTTGCATGTCATTAGTGATAAATATCACTCACATGCAAAGTGGGGCCCAAGATGGTCGCTATCTCCTACTAGCCGTCGCTAACTGGTGTTAGCAACAGCTAGGTAATACAGATATAATTTTATCTCCGCGAAGCGGAGCGCTGTTACAGATATATATCTTGTTTTTGAACGTTAATTTCTCAAAATGCACTGAAGCACATATATTGAGACCTAGCAAAGGCACATCGGGCTACCAGTCCCTAATATTTTACCAAGTTTCGTACAAATCCATTCAGCCGTTCGATTATTATTATTATTTATTTTTTTTGCCCCGCGGGGCCCTTTTAAAACCTCCACATCAAACCTAGGGGATCAGCGAGGATCTACTATGCCCCCTTATGGTCATTTGCCCCTTCGCTTTGGCCTCCTCTTGTCTCTCGATCCTACCGAGAGACAAGATGGCGGCCGCTACGGACTGTTTGGAATGTTTACAGACACCGGAGAGCCAATCAGCTTCGCTTCGCAAAGCTCCGTAACGCGAAAAGTACGCGAAGCGGTGCGCTGTTACAGATATATATCTTTTTTTGAACGTTAATTTCTCAAAATCCACTGAAGCACATATATTGAGACCTAGCAAAGGCACATCGGGCTACCAGTCCCTACAATTTTGCCAAGTTTCGTGCAAATCCATTCAGCCGTAAGATTATTATTATAATTTTTTTTTTTTGCCCCGCGGGGCCCTTTTAAAACCTCCACATCAAACCTAGGGGGTCAGCGAGGATCTACTATTCCCCCTTATGGTCATTTGCCCCTTCGCTTTGGCCTCCTCTTGTCTCTCGATCCTACCGAGAGACAAGATGGCGGCCACTACGGACTGTTTGCGGCCACTACGGACTGTTTGGAATGTTGACAGACGCCGGAGAACCAATCAGCTTCGCTTCACAAAGCTCCGTTGCGCGAAAAGTACGCGTCCTAGGCCGCTGCCCGGTCCGCGCTTACAGATATATATCTTTTTTTAAACGTTAATTTCTCAAAATCCACTGGAGCACATATATTGAGACCTACAAAAGGCACATCGGGCTACCAGTCCCTACAATTTTGCCAAGTTTCGTGCAAATCCATTCAGCCGTTCGGGCTAAAAGTGAGGCCAACCGCCCTATGGAAATTAACATGGGAAAAACGCGTTTTGGGACCCCCCTTTTTTCTCGGCCCCCCCTTGACGAACCCCCCCCAAATTTTCAAAGGCTGCTCAGAAACAAAATGTGCCATTTTCCTGAAAATTTCAGCCAATTCCGTCCACAAACGGCAAAGTTATTAGACATAGAATTTTCAAAAATCCCATAGAGAAAAAATCCTAACTATATATACCTACTGGCGACCGCCAGTAGGTAATATATATATATATATATATATATATATATATATATTTTGTTTTTGTTTTTCAACAAAGGTCCGAGCTTTTCGGGAGTCACGCTTCAGCTCCCCCATCTCCTCGACATTCCGATGATGATTTGTTTGCCCTACGCGTTTCGAGGCCGTCCTGCCTCTCGTCAGGGGCTGGCTGCATTCTCATTCGGCGCTTGCAACAGTCTCTTAAATGCGTGCATGATTAATTAATTGCACCCGTGTAAGTCACATTTGGGGTTTTTTCAAGCAGATGCACGTCGGGACATGTAGTCCTTAGAGATTCAATTTCCACCTATAGTAGGCTCCAAGCGCCGATGTTTAGCATATTTTCATTGATCTCGAGGTGGCCTCGAAACGCGTATATATATATTCACTGAAAAAACCATAGGTTTGACACCAGTTATAGTTAGCTGGAAATTTTACTGACATAAAACCATTGAAATTCCCACGTTATAGTTAGTTGGACTCACTATAACTCGCGCGCCCGCAATGCACTGCTGATGATGTCACATATTACATCATTCATGACATGGTTAGTGACATCACTGATGACATCACTGATGACATCTCAAATGACATCACTGATGACATCACTGATAACATCTCAAATGACATCACTGATGACATCACTGATGACATCATCCAGTGTCTGTGTGTTTCTGTAAAGTTAAAATATGTTTTACATATTGAAGAATGAGTGTATTTATGAGTGTCTGGATGAAGGATTTAGTAGGTGCGTGACTGACTGTATGAGTGAGTGATTAAATGTGTCTTAGTGAATGCATGGGTTAGTGACTAAACTGTCTGAATGTGTACATCATTATGTTTGTTGTTGTGTAAGCTGCTGCATGTGAGAGTTGTCATATATAAATGACTATATATAACAACCTGTGATTGCATAAGTGACTGTATCTATCAATATGTACTTGTATCAGTGATTGTAAAAGACAGCAAGTATGTGTTAGTCTATGTTTAAATAAGCAAGGTTTTGTGTGTTTAACTGTATAGTTGTGGAAATGGGAGTGTGATTGATTCTTTACATGACTGACTAGGTGTATGAATAACTCCATGGATGAGTGACAGTGTGTGAGTCTCTGTATAGGTGTATGAGTGCTAATGTTGGTCTTGTATTGATGAGTGACTGTATGTATGAAAGATTGTATGGGTGAATGAGTGGATGTGTGTGTAGACCTAGAAATCAGTGAGTGCGTATGTGGTAAGTGGTTTTACTGTGTCAATGGTTTCAGGAATGGTAGTTTGTATTTAACACTAGGTGTATCATGGGTTAGATTAGAGTGTGAGGAGGTGTATTGTATTATCACATGGATGATGTCATCAGTGATGTCATCAGTGATGTCATTTGAGATGTCATCAGTGATGTCATTTGAGATGTCATCAGTGATGTCATCAATGATGTCACTAACCATGAATGATGTAATATGTGACATCATCAGCAGTGCATTGCGGGCGCGCGGGTTATAGTGAGTCCAACTAACTATAACGTGGGAATTTCAATGGTTTTATGTCAGTAAAATTTCCAGCTAACTATAACTGGTGTCAAACCTATGTTTTTTTCAGTGAATTTAATAGGTTATTTAAATGCTAATTCCTAACTATAACTGGTGTGAAACCTATGGTTGTTTCAGTGAATTTCATAGGTTTTTTAATAGCAAATTTCTATAGCTATGAAATATAATATTTTTTATAATGAATCCTATATTGTATATTTATGTAATACTTTTTTTAATGTATATTGTTCATGTTTATTTATTTATTTATTTTTTGCCCTGGAGCGCTCCCGGTGCGCGTACCGGTGAGCGCACCGGTAAGCGCAGTCTTGCGGCGCGCCCCGGTGCGCGTACCGGTGAGTGTCCCGTTAGCGCTATTGCCGCGAACGAAAACATCATCGTGACGTATCGCGTAGCCGCGTGATGCGTCTTATGACGCACGGCGTAAGCGCATCCGGAAGCGCCCGAGCGCATACGATCGCGCTACGTAAGCGCCCCCGGGCGCACACCCGGGCGCGCCCCGGGGCGCGTAGCGTAAGCGCGTCGGGTCATGTGACCTGAAAATAACACTTTTCATTGGTTCAGAGCAGCTTGTTTTTCCAAATGATGAAAGCCCCCACCTTTTTTCCTCTTTCTCACTTTGTACTTTGACTGAGGAAGACCTGTTTGCAGACCTGAGAAATGGCTACAGTAGCAGCAGCAGCAGGAGCATCTCAACCACCACCACCAACACCACCACCACAAGGACCACCACAACACCACAGTGGTGGTGAAGTCGAAGAAGAGGAGGAGGAGAAGGAGGAGGAGAGGCAGTTCCTGCCTGAAGATAATACCCCCTATAAACCTAAGGGGCACTTTGTGTGGGAGTTTTTTAAAATCCCAAGGGGTGCAAAGAAAGTAAATGCTGCAAAAGTGACATGTCTCATCTGTGGCACTGTACTTTCCAGGGGGAACCCTGCAAAAAAATATTCATTTGGGAACCATACAATGCTTCACCATATGCAACGCAGGCACCCAAACAACTATGCTGCGGCAGAAGTCAGAGAACTGACCAGAAACCCTCCCCAATCTTCTCCCAGCACCTCCAAAAGAAATCAACCCACTCCATCGGGTCCAGAGACAAGGGAGATGGACCCAAATATCCAACGCCAGTTTGTAGATTATAAAATAGTTTGTATATTTTGCAGGACTACAATTTCCTATGGGGAGCAAAGCATCAAACTCATCAACCGTGCTGGAGACAACCACAACTGCAGAAAGAAACCTTAATTTTTTCCTGATATTTTTTGCTCCAGTTGAGCCGTTTACAATTCCCAGTTTTTTGTTTGTCCCCATAAAAATTTTAAAAAATATATAATATTGTTCACAAAAGCCAAAAAAAGTACAAAATGTTCAAAAAAACAATAAAAAAATATAAAACAACAAAAAGAGTAAAAAAAACAGTTCTTTTTAGAACTACCTCCAATTTATAAAAAAATGCTACATTTTTTTAAAACTCTGTTATTCTTTTTTCTCCATGGTACGCTCCCCGGTGCGCATACCGGGCGCTCCCCCCGCGTAAATCGAAAAAAAAATAGCCCTTTCTGCCTGTTACCATAGCAACTCCCTCCTCACTGAGCTCTCAGGTTTAAAAGTTTATTCTACAATGTTGCAAATGAACTCAGCAAGGATGTTTGAACTCTCAATACACCAGCTTATCCGGTGCAATGTTTCTTTAAATGACTTTTTCTTAACCATTCAAATTACTTCTTTCACAGAACAGAACCATGCACCCTAACTTTCAGTTTTCAACTATCTGAATCCACCAATCATTACTTGTGATTCAAGAGCACTGAAACTCCACAGTTTTGTGTTGCAAACTCCTACTGTTCCAACTGCCATTTCATTCCCACACTTCATCTGACTGCACCAGAACCTCCTCTCACGATGTATTCTGTCTGGATTATTGGACATAGCTACATCCACTGGGCTCAAAGGTACGCAGCTATCAGAAATTTTCACAACCTTGATTTACCAAATGTGGACATCAAGTGGATTGGCCAGAGAGGATTGAGATGTCACAAATTGATACCATTGGTGAAAACCTTTTTGCATCTGCCACACCCTCACCTCATAATTCTGCACTGTGGTGGAAATGACCTAGGCACTTTGACTGGGGTAGGTCTGGAAATGCTTTTAAAGGACACCTTTGAGCAATTGATGGCACTTTTTCCACAAACTGCCTTGGTATATTCCAATATATGCCAAAGACAGAAATGGAAGTGGTCCAACCAATTTTGTCCACAATTTGCGAAAGCACGGAAACATGTGAATACATCTGTTTCTGCTTACATGAGAGACTATGGAATGGGTTCAATATACAACAATAACTTGCGTTACAACATGCAAGATATCTACAGAGGAGATGGTGTGCACTTCTCAGATGAGGGGAATAGAATATTCCTCCTAAATTTAAGACTGTGCATTGGAACCTACTTGTAGGTACCTAAATTAGCCACAGAACCCAAAAGCTCTTTTCAGGGCTACCCTACCTCTGATCACTCAAAATGATTATTTTACTCTAACTTTTTTCACTATTTTTCACCAAAGTACGCTCCCCGGTACGCTCCCCGGTGCGTGTACCGGGCGCTCCCCCCGCGAACATCGAAAAAAATACAAAAAATTTGCCCAGCGGGGTCCTTTTATGGCCCCCACATCAAACCTAGGGGGTCAGGGTGGTCTACCCTGCCCCCTTTTGGTCATTTCCCCCTTTGTTTTTGCCACCTCTTGTGTCTCGATCCTACCGAGACACAAGATGGCGGCCGCTCCGGACTGTTTGGAATGTTGACAGACACCCGAGAGCCAATCAGCTCTCCGCTCGCAAACTCGCGTAGCGCGCTGGAGCTCGCCCCGGTGCGCGAGCCGGGGCGCGCATATAGATATATATATATTTTTTAAACTAAATTACTCAAAATCCACTGGAGCACATATCTTGAGACATAGCAAAGGCACATCGGGCTACCAGTCCCTACAATTTTGCCAAGTTTGGTGGAAATCCATTTAGCCGTTCCGGCTAAAAGTGAGTCCAACCGCCCTATGGAAATTAACATGGGAAAACACGTTTTGGGACCCCCCTTTTATCTCGGCCCCCGCTTCATGAATCCCCAAACTTTCAGGGAAGGAGCGGAGCGGAGCTGGCCATTTTCTTGGAGAAATTCAGCCAATTCTGTCAATCGACGCCAAAGTTATTCCAAATAGAATGTTGCGGATTTCCTGTGGAAACTAGGTCCTAACTATAACTGCCTACTGGCGACCGCCAGTAGGTAATATATATATCAACTCAAAAAGGTTGCCCTCAATGGATTTGTTCAAAAAATAAAAACAGTTCTTGTTCCCGAGTGGGCTACTTAGGGAGGGAAAGCGAAGGGTTTGTTGCTTCTTTCACTTCCCACAACGTAGGACTCTCTGTCCTCTCGGGTCCCCACGCTCCAGGAACCTCATGTCTGCTTGCATGTGGAGGGGCGTTTCTGTGGCTAGGCTGTCACTATACTTATCCACACAAAAAGGTTGCCCTTGATGGAAACGCCTACACATCAAAGAGTTTTCACCATTTTTAATTGCGGGCTGACAGCAAAAGCACGTTCACTCTGTGAGAAAATGGCTCTATATATACTGGACAATAAGGCAGTACAGTGTGTATAGAGTCCACAAACCTCAAAGGTATAACAGAGGATAAAGTCAGAACTGACCTTACTCTCCAAAGTGGTAGCTTGGTCGAGCAGTAAGGCAGTACCAGAGGACAGTGTAAAGCATTTGTTGTACACACTCAGTCAGCAAAAGGTTTCACACACACACGTGGAGTAGTGTGGCTCACTGGTTAGAGGCAGCAGGCCTGAGAGCAGAAGTCAGCCCGGGACCAGGGTTCAATTCCCGACGCGGCAGGGTCGTAGACCTTGGTCAGCGGACTCGACAATTCTCGCTTCGGTGCTTACTCTAATCAGGGGTTCCACTCAGCAACTCTGGGCATTAGCTTGCCTAATCTCCACAACGGCCCCACCAATTCCGGGGATGCCTGGCTCCACCTTGGGGACTCCCAGCAAGGGACCATCCCACAGGGAAAGCCAGGACGGGTTCCCCAGAGTTATACAGCACCGGGACGCCCCGTTGCTGGGGCAGCTGTGCGCTTTACAAGTATACTACATTTACATTTACATTTACTCAAGAACTGAACTCCAGGCCAATTGTTAATATATCCTCAGATATAGTTGTTTTATATTTAGAACCAACAGTTATAAAAATATACTTTTCGAGGTATGAGTACTCTCATGTAAATACTTTGCAGAGGAGCAATAGGTTTGTACACACAACAATTACAGGATAGCTAATAAGCAATACAGTTCTGAAACACACTCTAGCATTGAGCTCAATGGGTTTTTCATAGGAAATTACAGTTGATTACTTTATGGATTACTTTGGTAGTTCCAGGACTAGATCTTAGATTCAGTCCTGAGGTCTAAGCTGAAACCAGATTAGCAAAAACGTTTTAGTTACTGTAATGAATTTTCCTGAATATAAAGCTGTTTTAAAAGTTCACACTTAGAAACTTTTCAAGGTGATTCTAACAATGTTATCCAATGGGAGGGAATTCGGGTTACAAGTAAGATACGATCGCGTTACTTTTGTAACCCAGCACTAGTCTCCTAGGGCCAGCACTGGGGAATTAACTCAAAACAGGTAGGTAATTGCGTTTCAGTATTTCGTACGATTTTTAAAGAATATTTGCAGTTTTCAAAAGTAGAAATTTCATAGAAAAGTAGACAATGGGTTCCTATGGAGAAAATACAGGTTACTAGTAAACCTGCTAGGGATTACTTTTGCGGTTCAGTACTGAGCTGAAAGGTACAGTACTGGCTTCTCTCCTGATCACAGGTGAGTATTTTTGAATTCGGACTTTGGCTGATTTCATAGGAATATTTTCAGTTTTCAAAACTTCACACTTAGAAAATGTTCGAGTCAAAATGGGTCAATGTTATCCAATGGCAGGTTAAGTGAATTACCGATTTCCAGGTGAGTACTTGGTTGGTGAAGTTAGGGTTCTGGGCGTAGACTCAGGGGTCCCCCAGGGTCAGGTGAGTACAGTTAGTTCAGTCCCAGTGGCACAGGGGCGGCCGGGTGCAGAGGTAGGTAGGCCTAATGTGGATGAATGTTGTTACACACATACTTTCACAACGCATGCCTTTACCACGCAGGTTTTAAAACGCAAGTCGTTACAACGACTTGCGTTGGGGGGCGCTGGATAGTGGAATAGTTTAATTTACTATTCCAACTCCAGTCCCCGTGGATAGTAGGGAAGGTTTTGGATAGTAAATTAAACTATTCCCTATCCTACAGCGCCCCCCAGCGCAAGTCGTTGTAACGACTTGCGTTGTAATACCTGCGTGGTAAAGGTACTGCGTTGAAAAAGTTGTGTTGTAAAGGATGTTCCCCCCTAATTTTATCCAATGAGGGAAAGGGGGCCTTCGGTTGGTGGCTGCTGGCTAGCAGGCCACGCGGCTCTGGGAGGTACAAAGCCTTTACGATTCTTCTTTTGTTTGTTGTTTTTTTCATTAAATCTTTGAAATGTCTTTAATAATAAATGTTTATAATTAATTCACTACTAGGCCCCTTGTGAATGGCTTCAGTTTCCAACTAACACAGGAAACTCATTTGAATCCAAAAGGGAAATTCAGCCAGATCTAAGATAAGATGTCACAAGGCACTCAGTTTTGTAACAAAGGAAGTTCAAATGTAAGATCAAAAAGGAGATCAAGTTCCCAAAGTTTCAATTGAACTATCACTGCAATCCCAAAATTCCCAGCGCTCATCCTACTTGTCATTTTTAAAGAAAGTATGTGCATTCAGAGGATTATTACATGTGACAAGGCACTCTCGCTCGCTTTGACCTCTTGAGTTTTGTCTCTTCTCCTTCACTCACGTCTGAATCCTTTATGTCCTCTGGTATATATGGGAGATTACTTTCCCCTTGCAGAACCAGTCTCTCTCTCGTCTGCCTTCTTGGCCACCATTCTTCTGCTGCTCCTCGTGGTTTTCTAGCACTTGTCCCTCAGTCAGGGTCCAAGTCTATCTCTTTTACAACCACTGGATTAGCCTCTTATTCACCACTCTTGTTCAATTCTCCAGAACCCTCCTCAGGCTGATTAAGTGCTGTTTCAATTTCTGACTGTCCCCCTAAAGCTTGACTATCCTACTCCTGTGATCTCTGAACTACTACTCACTCTTCTGGGATGAATGCTGTAATTACATCAAGGAGACATGGAACCCTGCGAGTATGGGCAGTATGAATCCAATTGGGGAGGCCCCCATGCTTCACAGCAGTTGTGGTCACCAATATAACTAGGTTATAGCCCTCCCCAACGTGGCTCCAAGCACAACTTCTGTATGTCCGTCTTCACCATCACCCAGTCTCTGGGACTCAAGTCATGGCACTGCTCCTGGTCTGGTGGGGCTGTAGCAGTTTCAACCTGATGAGACCCAGAACATACCACATCAGCAATTCTTTGCAGTAATCAAATATAAGATCATCAGAATATTCACGAGAGTATTTGCAGGTGCAGCTGAAAATCTCATTGCTCTTCCCATGATGATCTCATGGGGAGACAGTCTGTCCTACGATTGGGCGTACTTCGCAGATTCATCAACATCAACTGCAAAGCATCCAGCCATTTCAAAGATGTAGAAGCACACACTTTGAAAAGTCGTCATTGCAGTGTCCCTTTGACTTGCTCCACCAGACCTGAAGCCTCAGGTCGGTAACTGCAATGTAGTGTCTGTCTCACCTGCAAGGCAGCACACAGCATCCTCACACTTTGTTTTTGAAGTGCATGCTTCTGTCCGATTCCAAAGAAGTCGGGAAGCCGAACCTTGGTATTAACTCCCTCAACAACAAATTTGCTATGGTAAGACATTTATTCCTTCTTTTGGTATATGCCTCAACTCATCATGAAAAGACGCACACAAGAGCCAACACATTTCTCAGCCCATTGCACACAGGCATCTCAATGAAGTCAATCTTAATCCTGTTGAATGGACAATTGACCTCCCTATGTGGCTTAATGTCACTGTAGTTCTTTTCCTTTAATTGTTCGGTTGGAACACACACATTTGAGACAAAACGCTTTCCCCATCTACCTGAACCTTTTAATTAAACCATGTTGGCAAAACAATCTAGCCATCTCATGTCTCCCTGCATGAGTCAGACCATGATAATGTCTAGCCACAGGCAACAGAGAGGGCATTAGCACAGCCAGCGGTCTCCACGCTGGGGGGGGGGAAGCTGGCGTGCAAACAGTCAGGCTCAGTTGATCATCCTGAGCATCCAACTTCAATCAGCAATCCACCAAAATCCCTTTGTTCTCACATGACCACATTCCTAATTTGACATGTGATCTATTTGAGGCATTTACGAATTCCTGATACCATGTTCCATAATACTCATGAAATAGGGATTCCGGCTCTGATGGAAGATATGAGTAGTTACACTATTTGCTTAGCACTAGCTACAAGATGAGTGAAAGGAGGAACCCTAGGTGTAAACACAGTGAACCATAGGATGTGAGAAATGCAAAGTTGAAATAGACTTTAGCTAAGATAAGTACTAAAGAATTAAAAGTGCTACTACTTAAAATTGAGTGCAAATTAAAAGTAAAGATTTGAACACCTTCAAATGGCGGCCACACTAACAGTGTCCAGTTCAGGATTTGCTTAACTATCCAGACTTAGTGTTCCAAATACTAATATGCGCTCCATGTCTTCAGACAGTGCACAAACATTCATGTGATTATCATTATTATATTAATATTGTTAACCCCACAAATATGAATTGGTGCAATTTGACCACAAACACAGATGTACTTGGGTTTAAGACCTAGGGTGGTGGAGATGTGGATATGTGGAGCTGGTGGATACTTCAGGTGGAGATGGAAACATTGAGTTTTCTGTTGCTTTCTAAAGGCTTAAAGATGTAAGAGAATTTTGATGCTCATATTCTTTTGGGACTGGTGGCCAGGCTAAGGTTTATGACAGTTCACAAGGAGCTGTTCACCATCTAAGTGATAAGATTTATAGAAATAGTGAATACAACCCATAAGGCATCTGATAGTGAGAAAGGATCTTGTGTTTGATAGTCTCCTGAATGGGATCCAGTTGAAGCCACTTGTGATCTATTCTCTCTTCCTGAGTCCTATAGTGAGTCCTTCTGCACTTTCCTCTGTGTGTAGAGTGTTTAGTTCCTATTATGAAATGTTAGCATAAAGTGATTTCTCACATTGGTCCTTAGTATTTATCGGAGCTCCAACAAACACCTCATGCTTCACTGAGGCAATGTTTGAGAACCCTCATGTATAGTCTAAGTTAGAATAATGCACTCTTGATGACAACACTGTCATTTTCATGTTAAAGTCGCTATCTAAGTAGATTGCTTTATACAACCAGTGATGTGAGAAATCCTGTGTGTTGCAGATCTCATTAGACAATTTCTCTGCATCATGGATATCAAGTGAATCAAGACCTGCTTGCTATATATTTCCATGCACGTTTTCAACCACAGTCTCAGGAGAAGTCCAGACTGTAGCAATTAAGTCAGCAAGACTCTTATCTCTTACATCAACTGGAATGTGCAGTGATATGAGCATCAAGGTCACTCATCTGATGAGAAACACATTTTCATTGAACATTGTAGCAAGCAACATAAACACGGTTGTCAAATCCGGTACAGAAGTCAGTCACACTTCAAGTCTACAGAAGGTGATCTAGCCACTGATGAGCCTACATGAAGCACAGCAGCAGGCAACAGACTTCAGGTGCATTTGCACATCAATGTCAGCTGGGAGTATGCTGTGAACTGGCAAGTATTTTACTCCTTTATTATATATCGACTGTAAAAACATTAAATGTCAAGGGTATTGACAATGTGGTTGTCCTGGAGGTATTTGTTTGGCTATTCAAGCCCTGGTGAACGAGACAGGAGTAAGTTGTTATGTGAGATGGGAAAGTAACAGGTCAGTGGCTTTCAGATGAATGTGTCTGTCTTCTGTGGGTTGCTAGTACACCCTACCTTTAATGTTAATGGTTTTCTATCCATTAATAGTGATTCACTTAGAAATAGGCTATGCAAGAGAACTGTTAGGCTATGCAAGAGAAGTGCTGAAAATGGGACCAGCACACTAACATTGAAAGGAAGGCAAAGGTTAACTAAGGAGGAAAGTAGAATGGGTCCTTATGCCAGCTGCTTTGGCGAAAGATAGTGCACAATGCCTACATCTCATTCACTTTGAACGGTGCTGTAATGACAATCAGGAAGTCAATTTCCATGAGAATATTTGTGACTTTATGCAGGAGTTCAAAAGGTGGTGACATTAATTTGGATAAAATGGTGTCATTCTATCATGCATGACCTGGTCTCCTAAGTGAAGGAATCCATTTGATAATGAAGAAAGAAGTTTGCTAAGGGCTTTTCCTGTAAACTTTGATAGAGGCAAGGTGCACTTGTGTAATGGAACATTGTATGCCATATTGAGACAGGTGTGGGAAATGAGGCAATATAATTTCTTCTTGACACTTTTGCACCTCAGTAAATTAAACGAAAAGCAGGATATCTTCCAGGGAGAATACAGATGATTGAGCAGTTTCTCCATTTAAAAAATGGCTTTACATTCTGGAGGGCCGCACAGGTGGAATACCAAAGGAATTCAGAAGCCAGGCAACTGAGTTCAATAATAGTAAGTTATGGTGCAGAATTATGCCTTGGTCACTGGATAGCAGATCCTGTTTCCACAGTAGTCTTCTGAGTATTTGTTTTGACAGGCGGAGCAATCAAAGAATTACCATTGAGGAGGCCCTACTGGGACAATCGGTATTATCTTAGTCATAAAATGTTTCTGCTTGAGGATCACTTTTGCTTTCAGTGGGATCAGGTGAAAAGGAGACTGAAACACTGTTGACTAATTTATGAAAATAGCTTTCCCCTACAAGTCTAGCTGTTGGTATCTGAATGCATAGAGTTGACATTTTGTGTTATCTACATCTAACAGTGTGAATAGGTCTATTTCAGGTTGATTGCTATGAGACAATGCCAGATAGCCTGAGCTTTCTCCGAGAACAAAGTTTAACCTGTTGTTCATTGTGTGTTGACAAACATGTTACAGTTGTGATCACCCTATCTTCGCTTGACAGGGATGGTAGGAAGTACTAGAAGGTAAACTGTACTGCCCCAAGTTCAATAGAATGATATCATAAGATTCCTTTAGGGGCCCAATCTGATGCATATGAAACAGCTGTTCACCCTAGTGGGGAGCTACTTAATATTGTACTATGCTATAGAACATTTGTAGTAAGGTGGAGTAATATGCGATGATGCTTCTTAGGTTTCACCATGCAATACTCTCCCAATACCCCAAAGATGGTTTTTGGATTCATAATGATAAATCCTTAGCTCAGTCCTGGTAAACTGTCAAAAAGCAAATCATTTAGAAAAGAGGGGTCCCCTGCAAAAGGAATAATTGCCTAGAGCAGGGAATAATACAATAAATGTCTACAGAAAATGTCTTAAGCAAGGGAATATATGAACAAATTGTGGGCAGAAAACATAACAATATTAATCAAACAGTAATATAGACAGTATACAACATGTCAGATACTGAGTATTTTATCTCAAAAGTAGAAAATTGGTTATTTAATGCAAATAGCTGAAAACATCAGAAACATACTCTAATGAAAATATTTTGCAGACATACTCACACTCATACTTTGTGACATTATGTTCTGATGCTATTTGATGTCACTAAATATTGTATCTAAAGAATACAATAGATATTCATATCTCAAATATTACACAATTCATCATGATATTCCTAATATAGAATATGACTAACAGTTCAGCATGATATTCTTAATATTTAACATTGCTAATAAGCTCATAGGTAAGTATTAACCATAAGACATGGCACTGGATCTTGTTTCTTCTGGTTTTGTTTTTGTAGGCCAAAAGGCTGATTGATTTGCCCCTAATTTTGGCTTTGTAAGCCTCACATGCAGTTTGCCTCGATGTTTCTTCTTTAATGAATTGAAAGAATTCTTTGGTTTCTTTGGCCAGATTTCTAAGCTAACAGCATCTAGGAAGATTCCCCTGTCTACTGTATATCTATGTGTTTGGGTGCTTCGCTACAATTAAGATATAAGATCACCGCTGAGTGATCCGATAGATGAGCTGGTATATGTTCGACTTTTTGTGTTGCTTCTGATAATCCCTTGTCTATTAAAAAATAATCTATCCTTGATGCATGCCCCAATCTTTTATTTTGCAGCGTGTATTTGTTAAGGTTTCCTCCTTTCTTCCTCCATATATCAACCATACCCAGATCTTTAATGTAGTAGTTCACCCACTCTCTCATTTTCGGTAGGTTCGGACCATGTTTGGGTGGGAATCGATCTTTTTTTAGGTCCAAGATTATGTTAAAATCCCCTCCCATCATTATTGGGGCCTGTGCAGTTAGCAGTTTTGAGTACAGTTTTTGCAGAGGTTCTGGGTCGTCTTGGTTGGGGCCGTAATATCCAACCTCTGTATATCTATTGCTGCATATTTTTAGTTTCACCACTACCCATCTACCCTTTTTGTCTACTTCTGTCTATTCAATCTGAGCTCCAATTGATTTCTTGATTAAAACTGTGACTCCTTTAACAGTGCAATCCTGGTTTGTACAAATCCAGTTAGCTATCCGCTTTTGGTTTTAAGGAACTTTCTCCATTCTTCTTTAAGCAAATGGGTTTCTTGCAGTATTATTATGTCGCAGTCTACTAGTTTCAGGTACTCTAATTTTTTACCCCTCTTCTTTTCAATCTGAGGCCGTTCACGTTCCATGATATTATTTTAACTGACATTTCTATCCCCTTTTATTTTCACCATCACTTGACATGTCTGTAGTTTCCCTGTTATTATTGCTGATGTCTTTTTTGGGGGGGCTCTTTCCACCTCATATTGCTTTCTTTGGACATAATTCTTTTTATTTTTTCCCCATCTCGCTCCCCACCTTGTGCATTTTTTTATTTTTAAGTTTATATTTTCAAGTGATCTCTTCTCTCCTTCCCTCCCTGGAAAAGCCTTCCTTAACTCCTTTTGGGGCGTTTCTCTTGTTTGCCCCTCTTTGAGTTCCTCACCACTTTTTGCTTACATACTTCCACAATATGCTACACTGATCCTAATTTTGTGATTTGATTTGTTCTATAAAGTTTTCTACCTCCTTTGGGTCTCTAATGTTGTGCATTTTGTTTTGCCACATTATTATTAATGCTGCTGGAAAACGCATTTGAACTGTCGCTCCTAATGTCTTTAGTTGCTGCATGTACTGGCCTAGTTGCCATTGCCTGTCTTGCGTTGTCTTGGATATATCTGACCTTATCCTGTAAGCCCAGTCTTTAATTTGAAACGAGCCAGCTTTCAGGCCCTCGCTCAAAATGTTTTCCTTTATGTTATAACTCTTGAAGTTTATGAGGATTTTTCTTGGGTTTTTTCTAATTTTGTTCTTGCCAAATGGGTCTCGATGGACTCTCTGAATATCCTCTGCCAGGTCAATGGTTTTTGTCCATGGTAATGCGTCTTCTAGTAGCTTGATTACAAATGCTTTAATATCTTCACTCTCTAGGCCTTCAGGTACATTTAGAATTCTTAGATTATTTCTTCTTGCTTGATTTTCCATTGCTTCCAACCTGTCATAGACCAATTTGTCTACCTTTTCAGTGGACTTGAGCTGGTCTATTTCTTTTGTATTTTCTTCCACTTTTTTGTTCCAAGCCTCTACTTCCAGCTTGACTGAAGCTACTCTCTCCATAAGACTGTTTATCTTCTGATCCATTTCCTCGCACACTTCCTGGATTTTTGTTTGGTTCCTTTCTGACTTCTCAAAATTTGATCTCATCTCCCCCATCATGGTCGTCATCATGCTTTCCAGACAATCTGTTTCTTTGAGGCATTGTAAGCTCTTCTGGTTTTCCTATATTTGCGGGAACATGGGCATCTGTTTCTATCTCCTGGTGATTTGGTGTTTCTAAAACAGCATACCTGTTGCTGGTACTTACCTTAGAGCTTGAGATTGGTAGATCTGCGAACCATGGTGCAGAAACAAATCTCAAGGAGGAGAAAGATAAGAAAAAGTTGGAGCTGGCTGACTTCCTTGAAGTAATCATAAAAGACAAATGGGACGCAAGCAAAATAGCCCACTACGAGTATGGAGAAGAATGTGGAAAGTTATTGGCGTGGAAGATCAAAACAGACGCAATAAGAAATAGAATAGACAAGATCCAGGTGGGAGACACAATATACACAACAGATGAGGAGGAAATCAGAAAGGAATTTGTAGCATTTTTTGGTAACCTGAACCACAACTTTGACAAAATAAATAATCAAGTAAAAAAGTTGCTGAAAGTGTGGGAAGGTCTCCCACTATCATTTATTGGAAGGTCCAATATAATAAAGATGGCCATACTGCCGAAATTCACATACCTGTTCAGCACTATCCCTCTGGAATTTAACCTCAATCACATAAAAAAAACTACAAGGGGAACTAATCAGCTTCATATGGGCAGCAAAAGGGGCTAGAATAGCCTGGAACAAAATAAGAAGGAAAAAGCTACATGGAGGGATAGCCAGCCCCGATATCCTTAACTACTGCAGAGCGTTCCAATTAAAAAATGTCAGAATACTACTAGGCCACTATGATCAGTACCCCGATCACCTAAAAGCTGCATTCCAAAAGGAAGGAATCCATTTTTTGTACAAGTACGGTCACCCCAAGTACTTCAAAAAAATAATACAAAAAAGCCTGAAGGCGGAGGCACCGCTCTGGTACCAGATGAGAAGAACACTTAAAATACCATACTACAGTAGATACGCACCTAAATGGGACTCGCTGGGAACACCCGAATGCCGACAGGACAAATTAGCAAGTGTCTTGAAAGAAAGCACCATTAACAATTGGGGTGAGCTAATAACTCTAAGTTCTGTAATAGACTGGGAAATACTGAGTGGGAAAACAAATGGAAAAATCTCGAGATTCAAGTATTACCAAATAAGTAGTTGGTTTAAAAATCTTAACAATATAAAAGAGGGCTACGGAACAGCAGAGGAAACAATGCAGGAATTTAAAAATACTAAAAAAGAAGTAGCATGTTGGTACTCGGCACTGATTGAGGAAGAAGAAGAGTATTACGATATTCACAAAAAGATCTGGGGAGAATCATTTCCAGAGCTTGACATAACGAAAGAATGCCAAACCTCAATGAACACTTGTTGGGAGACAGTAAAATCAGCACCTTTGAGAAAAAAATCATATTTTCACAGCACATAGAGCCTACTGGACCCCAAAGAGGCTGTCTAAGTTCAAAGGGCAAGGTGAGAGGAGCTGCCCCAGATGTGGGCAATGGGGCGCAGAGGATCTCCACATGTTTTGCCAATGCCCCCATCTGGAAGAATTCTGGAGAGAGATAGGTAAAATCGTGTCCAAGGTGTTGGGAGTAAAGGTGGACGTGAGTATGGATTTAATTATCTTAGGGAAAAGTTGGAAGCTGGCCCGGGTAACCAAATTAAGTAAAAATAAAGAAAAAATCTTGTTTGTGTTAATACTGTTAGCAAGAAGGGATATCTGTATTAACTGGGTAAAGAACCCCCCCCCCCAATGCTCAGAGAATGGATGGCCTCTGTCCAAAGAATAAATAAACTGGACAGGAGTGGGAATAGGGGTAGAGCAAATACATTTTGGACAATTTGGGAGAACTATATAAACAACAATTAGTTACACCGATAACGTTGCAATTGTCCAATGATTTAAAGCAATGCAATAGAACACTTCAAGTGGGAACTTGAAGGAGTAGTCAGTGACTAGCTCACCCCAGAATCAGTACCAAAACGGAATGGACACAAAAGGAGCTTGAATTTACTTAAGAAATAGGGAAAACAAGAATTCTCCACGCATAAGTTGCGCTTACCCAGGAGAAATCCAGAAGGTCGGAATTTCTAAGTAAAGTGGGCACCCGACACCTCTAATTCCTAACAATTGCTTTATGAAGGACATAAAAAAAGACATGGCACTGGAGGTCTTAGATGTTGCTAAATCGGCAAAGAGCAGTCAGGCTTTATTTGAGGAACATGTGCTAAGCATATCGGAGTACCAACATGGATGATAAATGATTGACACTACTTGAAATAAATCTGACACCAATTAATAAAACTAAAGCAGATTTTTATATAAATGTAGCCACCAAAACACAGTCAATTGCATAAGTATAACCAGGGTTATGGATTGTAGAAGCAAAATGAAATCAGTTCAAAATAGTACTGAAAAACGGTATCATTGCAGTGTATGGGAAAAAGCACTAGTGGCAATCGGTCACTTGTAGGTCAAGGAACCCAAGGAGGGTAAAAGTGATGCGAGTCCCATGACCAAGCCACATCAGCCAGTTTGATTTTACCTGGCTCAAGAAGCCCTGGTGCAGAGTTGTCCTGGCTGTCCTTGGTGCTGAAGTGGGAGCTCAGGGAGGCTAGTTTTACTGTTTACACAGTGCTGGTGGGGAACCCAGTGCAAAGCGTCACCAAAGAAGCCACTGCTGATATTGGATGAAGGTTTTGTGGGGTTCACTTGATGTGCAGTGTTGAGTAAAAGTGGTGGTTACGGACTGGTGACCAACAAACCTTGGCACTTATGAGGTCAGCATTGATGGCCAGAGGTCCATGGAAAAAAGGGTAGCTGCCTGAAACTTGCTGTATGTCAGCACTATATTCCCCACAATGCACTGGGCCTTCTACTTTTTGGCGATCCCTCTGAGTGCCCAATGGCCAGTGTGTCTTTGGGTCTGGTATGTTGTTTTTACCTGCGGTGTTCAGGGCACAAGTTCCACTAGTCCAGGTGATTCTGGAATTGGCTTTGGCTCTCAATGGGGTCCCTGTGTCTGGGGGAACTAGGCTTTGGTACAGGATGAGTCGCAGTTGAGCAGTTCCATGAAGGTTGCCACACATGCAGAATACCATACCTTTTGTTTGTGAACCTACTAATGTGGCAGATTTGGGTCTCTTCTTGTGTCCTTTATTGCAAGTCAGATCAGAACTGAGGTTCTGATGCCAGGGGTAGCCCTTAAATCCTAGATTTAGGGATTTTATTGGGTGTGGGTGAGAGTGGGCAATGGGCTACTAGCCCCAGCAACAAATTTGCCCCTGAAGTGACCACATCTGGGAGTGTGTGCCACCTTTTCTACCCAGAACCCTCTATTCTGCCACTTTTTAAAATGGCAGAAACCTTTCTTAACTCTACAGCACAGATAGCCTACCCTAGATGTGTGGCTACATTTCTGAGGGTGTACACATCCCAAATACCTAATTTTCCAGCCTGTCCTGGTGCAAATGTGTTTGGGGGAAGAAGGAAGGCTGTTTCCTCCTATGGGAGGTAGCCTGGTTGCATATCAAGGGTGGTTAAGGCTTTGAAGCTCACTGCATTAATGTGCCACTTCACTAGCCATCTTCTCAGTGAGGGAGGTGTGACCTTCTCCCCATCCAGACCATTGTTTATGATTGATTCCTGGGTGAGTTTACACCTCCTAGCAGGGAGACAGATTACTGTTTTGGCTGCAGCGGCTGGGGCTTGCAGGCAGAGCACAGGAAAGGTTAGGGCAACTAGATGGGCAACTTCGAAGGCAGTCACATGGCTGCATGCCACATCGTCATTGACACAAGAATCATGTCAAGGATGATGAGGTACGCTGTTTGATTCCAAACATGACATATTTTGGCTGTACCATAATGGAGCTGCCAACCTCGGTTGTGCCCAGGTGCCAGCCCATGTGATCCTATGGACCGCTTTTCACTTATAATAGCCTTTAATAGAAAAAGCCACTAAAGGGACATATAAACTTGCACTTACATGCCCACAGCTTTAATATAATGCACCCTGGAGGACTTTGTTTGGGGTGATTGGCTTATATTAAAAATAGTGCATTGACTTTGACACATACGATGAGGCCAAAGTCGGGTTCAAGCAGTTTGCACTGATCCTGCAGTCTGCAATATCAGGCTTGATAGCAGAAGTTTACTTGGGTCATTCAGGGTAACACAAACAGTGTTTCATGCCCTGGTGACTCCTTCATACTATTGTTTTAATCTTTCCCTTCACCTCACTAATAAAGTGTGGATGATGAATTTTTTATATAAAGGTACGCCCCCTAGTTAACAATCTTCAAAGAGCTCCCTGGAACATAGTTGAGCCTCTGCTGACCTTTAGGAGTCATGGTGAACCCGATGATGAAGCATGCCACTATTAGAGTGGGCGAGGGTTGTATAAAAAAATTATTTTTCTCCTTTCCCACTTCTTTAGGAGTGAAGTTTAGGCGTGGCATGCAGCCTTTCCCTACTTGTAAGTGTCTCCTTCTCTTGAGTGATACTCCAGTGTTAGTTAGCTTTGGTGTGACTTTGTTTCCTGCCGCTGCTGCCTCGCGACCCCTCCTTCCCCCACAGTCCTCGCTCCCACCTCCATACCTGTAGTCCCACCCCCTCCCCTACTGAATAGCGGCCACTGCGCTGTTGCACAGCTGGCATGTCAAAGGCGCGCCTAAGGCAAGCCCGTCTGCGCCCATCCGCGACCCAACCGCGACCAGCGCCAAGAACCCTGTCTCTCCTAGGCTGCAACGCTACGACGCTACCACCCTCCATGCACTCAATTCGGGAAGATGCACTGACTGTAAGATTCTCTCCGAACTCCACCCACGGACAGTTCTCTTGCATAGCCTATCGCAGACCCTTCACCACTGACAACACCCCCACTACAGCCAAAGGCCCGCCTGAGGCACGCACCACCAACATCCTGACATGCATCCTCCTCAATGTGCGCTCACTGGACCGACACACCGTAGAGATCTGGGACCTGATCAACACCCTCTCGCTCGACGCCACCTTTTCCACAGAAACTTGGACCAACGCCATCTAAGCCCCCGTCATTGCCACTGCCATCCCCGACGGCTACAATATCCAGAGAAAGGACTGCTCCCTCCGCCCAGGAGGAGGACACACCATCGCACACAAGACCCCCCTCCGACTCTCCACATAGAGCACTAGCGACCCCCACTCCAACACAGAGCACCTCCACTTCCAGATCCAGACCAGCCCCATAACCACACTAGGCAGCACCCTCATCTACAGACCACCGGGACCTTGAACCCAGTCTGCAACTACCATTGTCGATCTCGCCACACTATCACCTCCACTGACTACATCCTACTCGGGGACCTGAACTTCCACCTCGACAACCGCAACAACACCGACTCCATCACTATCCTTGACAACCTCGCCAACCTCGGACTGAAGCAGCTGGTCAACACGCCCACACAGAGAGCTGGACACACCCTCGACCCAATCTTCGTGGGAGGAGCAAACATCCGTTTCAGCCACACCACCCAGCCCCTCTGGACAGACAACCACTGTGAATTACACCGCTGGATCTCCTGCTGCACTGACAAACTCACACCCCTCCGCCATCCCACCAAACATCACCCTCTGAAGGCCGCCTCGCTCACCAAAGAACTACAAGAAGTCAGACACTCCTGCAGATACCTAGAGAAAACCTGGCGAAACCTAAAAACCACAGAAGCTTGGAACAACCACAGGATCACCCTGAAGGAATACCACCAGCGCATACGAGACACACAACGGATCTTCATAAGAGACAAAGTCCAGACCAACACGACCAATGCCAAGGAACTGTTCAACATCATACAGCAGTTCACTAAATCCCCCAGCGAAACTATGGACATCACACCCTCCCAGGAACTCTGCGACAAGCTTACCTCATACTTCCATCTGAAGATCAAGGCAGTCTACGACAATTTCAACAAACAGACCCAGGACACCACCCCCCCACACCACTGATAAACCAACCATCATGACCTGAAATCCCACCACCGTCGAACACATCACCCCTACCATGAAGAAAACCCACTCTGGAGCCCCAAAGGATCCCTGCCCGCCACACATATTCCACCGGGCCTCTGCCACCATCGCACCCAAACTTGGTCTGGCCATCAACGCCTCCTACATCTCCGGCATCTTCCCAGATTACTGGAAGCAGGCAGAGTTCAAACCCCTCCTCAAGAAACCCACGTCCGACCCAACTGACCTGAAAAACTACCGGCCCATATCTCTTCTCCCTTTCTTGGCCAAAGTCACTGATATATCTCAACAAAAGGAGAGAGAGGGTTTTAGGGCACTCTTAGTCCCCAAGCAATATACAGGTAATCAAAAGAAGAGTGACCATAAAGATAAAGTATATAAAGGAGGTGGGTGTCGCACGTGAAGTCTGAGGCCAGTTGTAAGTGGTCCGATGGTAAGACCAAATTTCAAGAAAAAATACACTGTTTTTTCAGGAAACCCTCACTCACCCTAGTGGTGACATGCTTCATCATCGGGTCCACCGGGAGAGATCGAATACCTCCCCGGTGTGCTGCGACGCCAGGAGACTGCGGAGCAGGTTTTTGTGTGAAGATGAAGTGTGAAAAAATATACTGAGGTTAAAAATGTCAGAGGTTGTACCAAACAAAACTTTATTCATTGGTCAACCTGACATATTAAAAAATGAGATATGTGAAGGGAAACTAGCCAATTACTTTATACTGGTGTTTACCCTGTAAAGAAGGTCAACATGTTTCTGCCCGTTTTTATGTTTTACTTTACTGGGCTTTCATCAGGACCGGTAAGCGAGTGTGCCAATGACAGGAGGGGCGCGCTAAGGCCCGCCCTGCCAATGGTCGTGAAAGTTAAAAATAGCACTATGTGTAAATTGGTGCAAAAAGAAAAAGAAACAAACTCATAAGTACCGGGGTTTTACCTCTTTTGCGAGGAACCTAGGAGTTTGTAAAGAAATAGATCCACGCCCCATAGAACACAGGAGGGGGGTGGGAGCGACAATGGCACACCGCCCGCAACGCTCAGCACCCGCTCGGCACCTAGCTTCACCCTCGCTGGATCTCGTGGATCCACGAGATTTACAAACTCCTAGGTTCCTCGCAAAAGAGGTAAAACCCCACTACTTATGAGTTTGTTTCTTCTTCTTTTTCTTTTTGCACCAATTTACACATAGTGCTATTTTTAACTTTCACGACCATTGGCAGGGCGGGCCTTAGCGCGCCCCTCCTGTCATTGGCACACTCGCTTACCGGTCCTGATGAAAGCCCAGTAAAGTAAAACATAAAAACGGGCAGAAACATGTTGACCTCCTTTACAGGGTAAACACCAGTATAAAGTAATTGGCTAGTTTCCCTTCACATATCTCATTTTTTAATATGTCAGGTTGACCAATGAATAAAGTTTTGTTTGGTACAACCTCTGACATTTTTAACCTCAGTATATTTTTTCACACTTCATCTTCACACAAAAACCTGCTCCGCAGTCTCCTGGCGTCGCAGCACACCGGGGAGGTATTCGATCTCTCCCGGTGGACCCGATGATGAAGCATGTCACCACTAGGGTGAGTGAGGGTTTCCTGAAAAAACAGTGTATTTTTTCTTGAAATTTGGTCTTACCATCGGACCACTTACAACTGGCCTCAGACTTCACGTGCGACACCCACCTCCTTTATATACTTTATCTTTATGGTCACTCTTCTTTTGATTACCTGCAAAGTCACTGATAGACTCGTAAATGCCCAGCTGATTACCTTTATCAAAAAGAACTCCATCCTAGATACCTCCCAGTCTGGATTCTGCAGCAATCACAGCACCAAGACCGCCCTCCTTGCCGCTACTGACGACATCTGCATGCTACTCGACCAGAGTCACACCGCAGCCCTCATCCTTGTAGACCTCTCTGCAGCCTTCAACACTGGTTCTCACCCAACTCTCGCATCCAGACTTCACAAAGCGGGTATTCAAGGAGCCGCCCTCAACTGGATCCAATCCTTTCTCTCCGGCAGAACCCAGAGGATCAGACTCCCTCCCGTCATCTCCAATCCCACTGATATAAACTGCGGTGTAACCCAGGGATCATCGCTCAGCTCCACGCTCTTCGACATTTACATGGACCCCTCGCCGCCATCATGTACCAGCATGGGCTCAGCATTGTATCCTACGCCGATGACACCCAGCTCATCCTCTCACTAACGAAGAATCCTAAAGACACCTGACTCTGCTTCCAGGAAGGAATCGCGAATGTGGCAGACTGGATGAAAGACAGCTGCTTGAAGCTCAACTCAGAGAAGATAGAGGTCCTCACCCTCAGACCCTGCACCTCCACCTGGGACAACACCTGGTGGCCCTCCGCCCTTGTGAATCCATCCATTCCTACAGACCACGCTCGAAACCTCAGCATCATCCTCAACTCCTCTCTCTCCATGAACCGCCAGATCAACTCCGTCGCTTCCACCAGCTCCAACTTTCTGCGCATCCTTCGCAAGACCTTCAAATGGAACACCCTCAACTGCAGAAGGACCATCACACATGTGTTCATAACCAGCAGAATGGACTATGGCAACAACCTATACGCCAGAATCAACACAACTCTACTACGCAGACTCCAGACCATACAGAATACCACACCCAGACTTGTCTTTGGAACTCCGCGCCACGAACACATGACCCAACACCTGCGACACCTCCACTGGCTCCCCGTCGAGAAGAAGGTCACCACATGTATGATGCTGATCCGTATGCTGCGTAAGGTTCTACCCCTTCTCCCTGAGCAAGCCAGACCAGAAGCAGTGCGTTGTACCATCCTAAGTCGACTTGACTATTGTAACGCACTGCTTCTGGAGGCCCCGGTAACACTTCTGGGCAAGCTGCAAAGGGTGCAAAACATTGCTGCCAAACTCGCCCTCTCCCGCCCCTACTATAGCTCTTCTACGGCAGCGCTGCGAGAACTTCACTGGCTGCCGGTCCATTTGCGGGTGCGCTACAAAGCAGCGTGTATAGTGTTCAGGGCTATCCATGGCCTGGGCCCAATTCCTTTGCGGCGAATGTTTGTCTGGTATTGTCCTTCTCGAGCTTTGCGCTCCTCGTCCTCCAGGCTATTGGTAGTTCCGCGCTTCCAGAGAGTGAGGATGGGCGGCCGTTCGTTCAGAGTAGCGGCGGCCAAACTCTGGAACTCTCTGCCAATATCCTTGAGAAGCCTTGAAGATCTCTTAGCTTTTAGAAAGGCTTTGAAAACCTACCTTTTTCCCAGGACAGGTTGAGCTACTGCTTTCACTGGATTATGGGTCAAAAGCGCCAGGATGCCCTTGGTGGTGACAGGTTGCGCTATATAAGTATACCACAATACCACAATACCAATTCAAGCTCCTCACCCACACCTACAAATCCCACAACAACATTGGACCCAAATACCTCAACGAGGGAGTATCCTTCCACATACCCAAGAAGAACATCTGCTCTGTCAACCTCGCCTTGGCAGAGGTCCCCCGCAGAAGTAGAACAGGTGGGAGAGCTTTCTCCTACATCGCAGCCAAGACCTGTAACAAGCTCCCCGTGAACAACAGATGCTTCCCAGCTCTGCAAACCTTCAGGAAGGATCTCAAGACCTGGCTCTTTGACTGATCCGAAGCTACGACTGATCAAAAGCTGCCCCCCAGCGCCTTGAGACCCTCACGGGTAAGTAGTGCGATTTATAATCATCCCCTAATTGATTGATTGATTGATTGATTGATTGATTGATTGAGTAGACCCCTTTAACACTCATGCCCTGGGAACCACTGGTATCGTATACTAGGGACTTATACGGGGGTTGAAGTCCTTGCCAATTGGGGCTGCCAATTTACATTGATCGGTTTTAGAGAGAGAGCACTGGCACTGGGGCATGGTTAGCTGGCTTCAGTAAACTGTTAGAGTTGAAAACCAGCACCTAGTAGTCCAAGGGGGGGTAACAATTGTGGGGACATCTGCAAAAAGGCCTTTCTTGGTGGTGGTTTTTAGTAAGCAGTTTGCCCTTCTATTCTATTAATGATTGTTAGAAATGGGGTTTCTGGTTGACTAAGGTATACACCTAAGCCAGGCAGAACCCACCACTCTAGTCAAGGCAAGGGAGTTACACACCCAAGATAACCCCTGCTCACCCCCTTGGTAGCTTGACAGAGCAGCCAAGCTTATCCCAGAGGCAATGTGTAAGGCGTTTGCACAACACTCACACGCACACACTAACAACACCACCAAAAGAGATTCCAAACCACGGTATATAAAAAAATATCCTCTGTATTGTACACTAAAATACATACATTAATCCTGGATTTACACACACATTACCTTGTACAGAAATGAACAATGAAATATCTAATCAGATTACCCAATTCACTTTGCTTTGAATGACAGTTTAATTAGCTAAGTAAGCAGTGTTGCCCGTATCACAGGGAACACATTTGTATGCTTCTATGGGTAGCACACCTCCTCTGCATCCTCCACGCTGCTCCTACAGAAGAAAAGGAACAAATTGACAGGCTCCACTATCCCAGTAGTGGGTTACCGGCAGGTAGTGTACTGCAAGATTCCCACCTGGGGAGGAGCACCTTGGTGCCGCGCACACACTCACGTGCACACTGTCACTGATCGAATTAGCGGGCGGGTGTTTGGTGCCGCAGGCAATCAGCCCTGTGCCCCCAGGAGGACCACAATGATGCTGCCTGCTCTTGGCAGTGTGGGGATCAAAGCGCTGGCTGCTCCAGCGAGCACAGCCCGGAAGCCCTGTGTGGCTAGCAGGGCAGGGCTCCTGATCCTGGGGCAGTGCTCACTTGCACAGGGGTCGAAGACTGCAGAGGCTGCACTGGCTTGAGCTCCCTCAGCGGTTGCTAGACAAATCCGGGAATTTTTGGCAGCACACCAGCCGTGCAGCCCTGGGGACTTCTGCTTCAGGGGTTATAGAGAGCATCCTCGCTGCTCTCTGTTGGCTGGTGTGGTGTCCTACTGGGTAGAGCCGCGTATTCGCTTCCCCGACACCGCTGGCTTCTGCAGGTTACCAGGCAATGTTGGGTACTTTTGTAGCTCTCAGACGTCTTCCACCCTGCAGGTGGGGCAGAACTCAGGGCCGGGAGGCGTTTTGGAGGAGGAAAATCTAAGCGCACCGCACCTTCAGTTAGCAGTGCCCCCATTCGATGGGGACTCCGCTCCATGACGGCACAGGGATGACTTTTCCCTGCAATGAAGCACCAAGAGGGTCCCAGGTAATAAGCCTCAATTACTCCCTTTTCATATCAGGCCAAATAAATGTGGAAACTTTGATGTCCCCGAGTTTCACTAAACAGGAGGCCAGCACTCACAGGCCCTTGGTGAATCCTTCTTCAAGTAGATTCACAGTAAAGTTTCTGTGTTTGTCCTTTCCTTGGCAAAAACAGCAACTGCAGGCCAACCCCACACAGCACACAGCAAAGGGGTAGTACTCCTTCCTCACAGCTCCTCAGCTCTTCTGCTTGGCAAAGGTTCCTATTGATTCCAGAAGTGATCTAAAGTTCTGAGGTTTAAGGTCACTACTTAGATCTCATTGGGTCTTTGTTCTCTTTGTGCAAGAGTCTCTGATCCTAGTCCAAACCAGTTCTGTCCTCACTGGTGCTGTATGGCCTCATGGGGTGGAGACAGCATTGTGCAAGGAAGTGGGGCACTTTTCAGATGCAAGGAAATCGCCTCCCACTGCTCTAAATGTAGCAAAGCCTGATTCAGCTCAGCTCAGGGTAGTCCAGGAAGAGCCAGACACACCTCAACCCCCACAGTGGATGTCCACAGTGAATGCATAGACCCTGTCACTCCAAAACCTGACAGTTAATCCACAAAAAGGCAGAGGCACACAGAATGGTTAGACAAGAAAATGCCTACTTTCTAAAAGTGGCATTTTCAAACACACAATTTAATAACCACCTTTACTAAAAGATGTGTTATTAAATTCTATGTTCAAAGATCCTAGACATTATTTCTCCATCTTGTCCCAATGGGGAGGTATACTTGTAAGATGTTACAAAGTTATCCTATTCTATCCTATGGGGCAGGTAGCTGTTCTATAGTGAAAAAAATGAATTGGCAGTATTTCACTATCAAGACATGTCACACACACCAGTATATGTCCTACCTTTCATATACACTGCACCCTGCCCATGGGGAAACCTTGGGCCTCCACAGCGGTGCCTAACATGTACATAAAGGGCAGGTTAGAGACTGGCAAGTAGGTGCACTTGCCAGGTCGACATGAAAACTTAGAATTACGCAGAGAGGCTGCAATGGCAGGTCTGAGATACCTTTTCAGGGCTACTCATGTGGGTGGCACAATCAGTGCTGCAGGCCCACTTGTAGCATTTGATTTACAGGCCCTGGCACACTCAGTGCACTTTACTAGGGACTTACTAGTAAATCAAATACGCAATCAGATTGAACCAATTGTCATCACAGTTTACACAGGGAACACTTGCACGTCGACACTGATTAGCAGTGGCAAATTGCCCAAAGCATCTAACCCAGAAAAAACGAAATCCAGCACAGCATCAAAAATACAGGAGGTAGAGGCAAAAGTCAGGGGAAAACATGCCAAAGATGCAGTTTAACAATGATACTCACTCTAATGAAACGGTTTTGCTTGTTTGCATCTATAAGTGCCCTTGGGTAGTGATTATTGACACTTTTCAATGACATGACTTTGCATTTTTCGTAGTAGATTAAAGGGCCAGTTTCTGCATTGCTGTTACTTCAGTCTTGAAATATATTTCCTTAAGAATCAACTTTCATGAGCTTGCCTCCCATTTATGGATAAGGTAAAATCCTTAACCCCATGTGGATGGCAGAGACCACTACCAACCAGTACCAGCAATTTGGAGAAGATACTCTGTGCAAAAAGGAGTCAGAAAGGAAAAACTTTGAATTGAAAATGATCACTCTCTACAGTGGACCTCAAGAATTTAAGTCTCCTCAGTCTTTGTGACACAGACATGAAAATATGCTTCTTCCTCATGTTGGAGTTCTGACAGATGTGATGCAGATCCAACATTATGACCTTTTTTTATTTCCTCACTTGTTTTCTAATCTCATATCCAAGATGGTTCAGAGCACATCCTGTGGGGCATTTTCTCTCTACAAAACACCTTGAATAGTGCCTTCATGGTACTCTGCTAGTGGTGTGATTTTGTTGCAAAAAGCTTAGTTTTAGAATTGTTGAAGCTGTTACTGGTTGACATGATGATCTCTATATTTCCAAGTGAAGAGTGTACCTTCATATGCTATTACTATTCTTCTGAATAGGTCGCACCCACCTACCTTTAGTGCATTTTTCAATTTTTCCATTTTTTGCTGCAGTACTCCCTCTGTGAGAGTGGATAACATTGGGGGGAAGAGGGGAACTCATTTTGTTTTTGGTATTGAATGCGACCACTCTGAAAAAGTCTTTAGCTTCATCCTCCTCTACAACTTTAGGTTTAGCTTTGATGCACTGGGATTTGGAATGTGTTACTGATGTTGCTGCAACAAGGGTATGGAGTATAATGGATGAATGTGTCAGAAGTGTAGTGTGGACAAATGGATTCTTTAATTCTCCAAGTTCTACTGCCCTAGGTGTGAGTGGGTGCCTCGGCTTTCATTTATTCATTTCATTGTCGGCCTAAGACGCAAAAAGCGAGGAAATCTGTGCTAGGCAGAAATACAGTCTTGAGCTTGGCATCAAGTATTAAATGATTCTAGCACAACCACACAGGTTATCTAAGGGGTTATTCGTGGTTGTAGCCATAGTGGTCATGCCTCAAACACCTTAATGCATGCTATGGCGGATGTTGACTTTCGTTATACGAACTTGCTGAATGTGCTAGACCAGTTATGAGTTATGGATATAGTCTTCCTGTTAACTTTGTGAAAACATAGGGGCAGATTTACAAGAAACTAACACAGCGCGGTGCCGTAAGTCATTTTGCTGTGCCGCGCTGCTTTCGTTTAGAAGCACAGGGATGCAACATATTTGCAACAATATGTTGCATCTCTGTGCTTCCCCCTGTGCTGGCACACAAACTGCTGCCATGCGCTGGCACAGGCATCCTTGTACCATGGTGCAAGGATGACTGCATCGTGGGCAGATTGTTTTTGTGCAGGAAGTGGCACCTTTCGGCACAAAAACAATCAATTGAGGTGATTTCCTCTTCCAATGTGTGCTGTAGAATGCAGCACGCATTGAAAGAGGAAAACACATAGGAGAAATGAAAACATTTCTCCTTGTTGCACCTCGCTACGCCACCCCTAGGGTAGCGTAGCATTCTGATGTATTTCCAGATTTACCATTGCTCGTAAATCTGGAAATTCATCAGTGGGCATGGGTTTTGCGTGGGCACACCCACAACTACACCCATGTCACTCCACTAACAGGCAAAGTTTTGCGTAAAAACGGGCGATATTTACAAACACAGGTAAAGACACGCAGGGTGGCTTTACTCTGCTTGTAAATATCATGCAGCAGGTTGCTCAGCCGGTGCGTCATGCAATGTGATACACCGGCGGCTCAAAGGGCTTGTAAATCTGCCCCTAAGGGTTTTCTGTGTCTGTGCTGATAAGATGGATATTGCATGTACACCATCAGCAGAAATGGCTCCCTTAAAAAAACTTCACATAAGAGATTTAAAATAACAAACATTACAAAGGATTATATTTAGTTATGTATGTCAAATTCATTTACAGCCGACATGCCTTCAATTGACCACAATTTGTGTGTTAACAAGCAAGTGGCTTGTTTTCCCTCTCTGGAAATGAATGTAAAGCTACTCCTGATAAAGCTAGGAGGAAGTGACACTCGAGAGAAAGGAAAGGAAACACCCTCACATTTCACAAGGTTGTAAGGGCTTGCCAGATAAATCAATTACATTTATGCATGATGTACATATGCAGAGCGAAAAACTTGCTCCAGCACATTTTGCCATGAAGAAGTAAACTTCCCGGTGTACTTCTGTAGTTGTTTGTAAATAACAAAAATGTCAGAAATGTACTCCAAAAGTAAGTTAAAACGTACGGCAGTAACATGATCAACTTAAAAAAAAAGTCCTATAATTGTGCTTCATACAACATTTTCCCCCATTCATCACAATACTGATATTTGTTAGAAATACAAACCAGGCAATCGATGAGATATTTTTTTTGTGCCACGTAGTTATGCAGAGATATTTAGTCGCAGACAAAAGGGCGACTTATTCATTATTCATCCGAACGAAGCCTGTGTGGCCAATTGAAATGCCTGACATTTGAGCTTTTTACCAACAATTGCAAAATATCCTTTCCATTGTTAATCAATGAAGCAGAAGCATTGTGCACAAAATAATTCAAACGCCTTGTCACTTTAATAAGGCCGCACTAGATTCAACCTCCAGCCTGTGCCATTGTGCAGAGAAAGGGTGCATCATCTGCCTGAGCTGCCTTAGATCCCTGTTGGTTTTCCAATTATAGGAACATTCATAGAGTCTTTCATGCCACTCGTTTTCTCCATTGAGAGCCAGTGTCAAAATGTCACAGACATAACTTCCTGTCATCCGCATGCACACACCGCTGTGAATTAACTTCCCTAACTATTGCTTTCTTTTGTTCCGTTTAAGTTGCTTATCATCCGAAAACATTGATTGAAAGGTAGGGAAACTGATTTATTTAATATATTTGCCTTCTTACATTTGTGTGGCTTTTCTCTAAATTCTGCGGCCGGCGAAAGGTGCCTGGCGAGAAAAAGAACTGACAGCCAGATTCATCATTGAAAAATCGGCTCGCAAAGGGCCACATTCTGAGAATCTGGGGGTATATTATCAAGGGGTTTATCTCCGCTTTTTTGGCTTTAAAAGCCAAGAAAGCGGAGATAAAATTATCTCCCTATTACCAAGCTGTCGCTAACACCAGTTAGTGACAGCTAATAGGAGATAGCGACCATCTTGGGCCCCGCTTTGCATGTCAGTGATATTTATCACTAATGACATGCAAAGTGGGCGTGCCAAGATGTTAGCGACTGGAAACAGTCGCTAACATCGCTATCTCCTATTACCAACTTTTGGAGATATTCGCGCTAAGCGCGAATATCTCCAAAAGCTAACACCTGCCCTGAGCAGTTCTTCACCATGTTATCCAATGGGAGGTGGATAACATGGCTAAGAGCATTTGCTCGATAATGCATGAATATCGCTGACTTTTCAGCGATATTCATGCATTGCGGCCGTTTTTTATCGCATTTGCGATAAACCTTGCTAATAGCAAGGTTTATCTGCGATAAAAATCGCCGATGTGCGGCGATAATTTTTGTCTCTAAACAAGTTAGAGACAAAAATTATCGCTAGTTGTTGGTAATATACCCCCTGGCCCTTTGCGAGCGCAATTTTTGCATTTGGGATTCATCACCCCAAATGCAAAAATCGCAAATTGCGAAATCGCTAAATTGCGAGCAATTGCATTTAAGGAATCTCTATTTGAGATTCCTTAAATGCAATTCATGAACCATTTTTGAATTGCGAAATCGCTATTTTTGGCCGCTATTTACCGTGAAGTCTAACTTCGTGGTAAATAGCGAAAACTTAGAAAAATGCACTTTAGTGCATTTTTCTAAGTTGTATGTTACACACACACATGTCCTTTGGACATGTGTGTGCGCAACATCAGTCTACATTTACATGTCAGGGGTGCTACAGGGTGTCCTTTGGACACCCCTGGCACCCTTGAAATCGCATCCTTATTTGCGATTAGCAAATTGCTAATCGCAAATAAGGAATGACTCCCCTTTCATTCCTATGGGCCTAGGCACATAGGAATGAATGGGGAGTCATTCCTTATTTGCGATTAGCAATTTGCTAATCGCAAATAAAGAAGCTGTAGAAATCGCAAATAATATTGCGATTTCTACATGAATCCCGTTTTGCGAGTCATTAATAGCGATTCCTTAATAATCGCTATTAAGGACTCGCAAATCGGGACATTGATGAATCTGGCTTTTAATTCCATCACTCAGAGCGTTCCCCGGGCGACTTGAAACAAAAAAGGAAGAATGCTGGAATGAATTACTTGGCAATAAAAGAACAAATTATGCGGCAGTTTTTGGTTCAGTGAAGCGGCAGGAAAATGAAAATTAGGTGGCAAAAGTCGGCAAATTATTGAGCATATGATGCGATTCAAGGCAAACTATGAGGGACATATTGCGGCTCTACCATCTAGCTATTTTTTAGTTAAACACACATACTTACAAAAGGGTTCCCGATGCTATAACACGTGGGTTTCTTTAAAAGAAAACTATACACATTGCATATATGTTCTTGACAATGTTATTTGGCTGCAATGAATGAGATTATCGTTCAAGGAAACACAGGGGGGGCATTTTATTTACACTGTTCTTTCTAATTCCCGGAGTAACAAAGTGTGTGTAAAACATTAATAATGTTGTACATGGGGGCGCTAGAGGGCGCCGGACAAGATGGCCGCACTTGCGTGAGGCTCTGTCAGGACCACACAATATCCGTTCATTTATCCTGCTTACTTCGCAACCTGCACCCTGTAATAGAGCTGGGGGGGCCCCGCTGACATCGGGGGCCTGCTGCATACCCTTTGGCCGGAATCTGAGGCTGTCCTGAGTGCGATTGGAGAGGAGCGCAGCGAGCCGGGAACCTGCCGCCTGCAACGCTCGCACCTCGTGGACCCGGATTGCCGCTGCTGGCTGACTTGGGCACCCGCTGGATCCTGACGCTGCCGGCCGGCGGAGACGGGGACTGGCACCGGCGGATGCGGGGCGGAGCGGAGCCGACCCTAGGTGTGTCACCGGAGAAGCGCCGGAGCAGAGAGCGGCCTGGACCCGGCTCCGCCGGAGTTGGTGAGTGGGGCGGGGCGCTACGCAAGCCCGGGGCTGCGGAGGTGGCGCTGGGCCTGCCGAGGCCGCGCCGCGCGAGCCGCTTTCGGTGGGGGCAGGGGAAGGGGGCAGGCGGAGCAGTAAAGCGGAGAGGGGCCACCACTGAATGCAGCGCCTGCACCCTGGACAACAAATGGGCGCTAGTCTGGCCGCCTCTACACGGATACCTTCCATGGCCATGTTGGATGCTTGAGAGATCTATGGGGAGCCCGCCATTTCACTTTTTCATGCAGCAGGCTTCGGGCTATCGGTCCCTGAGTGGGGTGCAGTGACCCGCTGCTTTGGAGGGGAGCGTTGAGAGTATCTAGACTCGATTGGGGTGCTGGTTCCTGTTGGGAGTGGTGACCTTGCCCGACCTTCGGACAGGTACATTACAGTGGGCTGAAGCTGCGGAGCCCGCCTGATAGTTGCAACGGACCCACTCGGCTGGCACGTGTGATCTGCTAACTTGTGTACTTGGTAGTGCTGAGTGCTCTGCGACCATGGGCCGAACAGACAGAAGCCAGCCGAAAATCACATTCGAGGCAAAAAAAACTGCACTCTCGTCCTCCCAGGCTCCGGTGGACGCTGACCAGGGGGGGGCCGAGGGGGGCGCCCCGAATCTGGAATCCACGTTAGTAGCCATGCAGAAAACCCTACAATCCATCGAGGGCACCATGGAGTCAGTCAATCACCGTCTCGATCAAATGGCGACGCAATTTGACCGCCAAAATGAGCGCATGGGGGAGGTGGAGCAGAGAGTCTCTGCCACGGAGGACGGCCTGGCCACTGTCTCATCTAAAGTATTCAGCATGGAGAGGGTGCTGGCGGTCATACAGGCGAAGAACGAGGAGTTGGAAGGGAGGTCCAGGAGGAATAACGTGAGGGTCACGGGCCTGCCGGAATCCACGAATGTAGGACGCATGGAGGACTATATGGAAAGGATGCTCATTGACATATTTGGAGCAGATCAGTTGTCTAGAGTCTTTATAGTGGAGCGCGCCCATCGTTCGCTGGCCAAACGTCCGCCACCTGGGGCCCCACCGCGGCCGATAGTAGCCAGAATTCTGAACTATAGAGACAGGGACACTATACTTCGGCTCGCCAGGGAGAAAGGGGCCATTGAATATCAGGGCAACAGGCTAGAGTTCTACCCCGACTTCACCATGGCGGTGCAAACAGCCCGTAAAGAATTCGCCCCGGTGAAACAACTGCTGAGGACCAATGACGTTGTGTACGCCATGTTGTATCCTGCGCGCCTGAGGATAGGGCCACCGTCGGACAACAAGATCTTCTCCTCCCCCAAAGCAGCAATGGACTACGCCAAAAAATTGAAAAAGCGCGCCAAGGAACCGGACGGGAGACAGGCGGCTGAGGACGAGGGGCTGGAAGAGGCCGCGTGAGCTGTGTCTGGACTGAATGACTGCGACAGGGGCGCTGCTGCGGGGCGCTGTGCTGAGATCTCCCCTGCGGTCTGTCATCTGCTTATTTTCTGACAATGTTGAGCGACCCACTGAGGCCTGGAGAATCTCAGAGCGAGAACATGTACATTGCGGAATGAGGGAGGAGCTGGCGGGTGGCATTTTTACATCTGCTATGGACATACGGTTTGCTGGCTCGGTCCCCACTGCACAAGACTGAAAGCTTGCTCGGGCGGTGGGCACGGGGGGGGACTGATAATGGGGCTGCCTGTGCTCTTGGTTATGTTTATAGCGCTGCTGGTTGTGGCCGAGTCCGGGGTTTTTCTGGCAATATACTGCAAATGTTTGCCTTACCGCTGGGTGTTTTGCTTACGATATCAGGGTTGCAAGGTTGGAGGTGTTCTTATTTAGAGTGGTCCACGCTCCCGTCACTTCTTGGCGGGGGAAGTGTGCCTCTACGCCCCCCGATATGGGAGATCCCCACACACTGTTGGTTGACTCGTTGAGGGTTGGGCGGTGTTGGGTTTTGGGATGGCTTTGGCAAATTGGGTGCGCTGAAGTGGGTGGTGGGATGGGGGACGGGGATTTGAGGGATGTTGGGGGATTGTTTTCTTTTCTGGTCTGGGATGAGGGATCTGTGATGCTGGTAATGTATGTTCGAATCCATTGTATGGGGGTCGGCCTTCTCAATGCAGATATTCCTGTTGCTCGTGGTTTGCGGGGTGCAGAGGTGAGGCCCTCGGGGTGGACAGGGGGGCTGCTCTACTGGCTTTTGGGCGGCTTACAGAACGGGAGATATGGATAGGGGAGGCAAGATCACATGCGTAACTTGGAATGTACGGGGTCTTAATAGGCCGCAAAAGACAAGACAAATGCTTGCATTTTTGAATCGACATGGCGCACAAGTGGTGTTCCTGCAGGAAACACACCTTCAGGGCAGGGCGGCTGAAATGGTGGGCAGACAATGGGCGGGGGTGCGCTTGGCCACTAAGTACTCTTCCTATGCTCGGGGGGTGATGATTTTGATCAAGAGAAATATACCCTTTGAAGTGGTACATGAGGAAATAGACCAGGAAGGAAGGTTTATTATTGTGCAGGGCAAATTGTGTGGTTCGCTGATTACTTTGCTTAATGTATATGGTCCAAATGTTGACGATCCTGATTTCTATGTTATGCTCTGGAACAAACTTTATATGCTTGCTCCGTCAGCTATCGTATGCGGGGGGGATTGGAATGTCACGCTGGATTCGGAGCTGGACAAGAAACATGATAGACCTGTTGTGCACAAGAGGGCGGCGGAAGCGGTGTGCGAAGGTATGGCTGGGCTGCAATTGCTGGATGTATGGAGACTGCGAAATCCGACTGTGAGAGTGGGTACTTGTTACACATCGGCGCACGACACGTGGTCGAGACTGGACTTCTGGCTGGTGACTAGGGATGTGAGTGGATGGGTGGTGGAGGCTGCTCATTTGCCTCGCACTATATCAGATCATGCACCTACTACACTGGTGTTGCGGATCCCATCGCATGCTCCGCCCCCTTTCACTTGGAGACTCTCTCCCGGGATCTTGACCGATCAGGTGCTTTCCGAACGCCTGGGGCAGATAGTGGAGGATTTCTTTGTTAATAACGTTGGGTCTGTTGAAGATATAGGTACGGTGTGGGAGGCCTTTAAGGTGACGGTGAGAGGTGCATGTATAGGTTTACGATCAGGGGTACTCACGTCCATCAGGGACTCCATGTCCAGACTAGAGAGGGAGTTATTATCACTTGAGCGACGGTTGGAAGAGGGTGCGGAGGGCACGATACTTGCAGATATAAGGCTGAAGGTCACTGAGTACAATGAGTTGGCGGAGCAAGAGGTGAAATTCATGGCTAAACATGCTACTGCTAGATACTATGGAGAAGGGGGCAGGCCGGGAAAGGGACTGGCGGATCGCATCAGAGAGCCGTGGGCGCGTCACTGCACGGTACAAGAGATCGAGGACCAAGGGGAAGTAGTGACTAATACTGAAGGCATCTTGGCCTGCTTCTCGAAGCATTATGCGCAACTCTATGAGCGAGGGGACACGGCTGATGAGGAGGAGGTGAACCGTTACCTAGAGGGTGTTGCCTTGGTGTGGCTCTCCAGAGGTCAGCAAGAATTCCTAATGCAACATATTACGGAGGCTGAGTTTAGGGATGCTATTGCGGCGCTTCCGAATGGGAAGGCAGCCGGCACGGATGGCCTGCCATCCGAATTTTATAAAAAATATGCTGATATCCTGATTCCGCAGCTGGCACAGGTCTTGGAGGAGGCGATTGAGCGCGGGCGACTCCCAGCGACCATGAGAGAGGCGCTCTTGGTGGCACTGCCCAAACCCGGGAAACCACCAGATAAATGCGATTCATATCGTCCCCTATCGCTTATGAATACGGATGTCAAAATCATTGCCAAAGTCTTGGCTACAAGACTGCGTCTCCTCCTGCCGGTCATGGTACTACCGGACCAATCAGGATTCATCCCTCTCAGGTCCACGTCGCATAATCTGCGGACCCTTTTCGCCGTATTACACCTGCTTAAGCCGGACCTCCCTGCAGCTGCAGTCCTGTTGGATGCGGCTAAGGCCTTCGATTCGGTGGCATGGAAATATATGATAACTGTCCTTCACCGGATGGGGGTGCCTTTTTTCTTCACTTCCCTCATTGCTCTGTTGTACACTGCGCCGACTGCGAGAGTCAGGGTCAACGGGCATGTCTCCTCGTCGTTCCCGATCCAGAGGGGGACAAGGCAGGGGTGTCCTCTATCGCCGCTACTATTTGCCATCATGATGGAACCTTTGGCCTGTATTCTGCGGCAAAGATACGCGGAAGCAACGTTAAAATTCCCCCTCAGAACGCTGGCAGTGTCGATGTATGCGGATGACATGGTCCTATATGTGAGAGACCCGGGGCTTCATCTCGAAAATCTGCTCCGAGAATTCATTAAGTTTGGTCGGCACTCCGGGTTGACTATCAATTGGGACAAATCGGTGATACTCCCACTCACGGATGCGACTAGCCAGATACCGCTGGAATTCCCTCTGGAGTGGGCAACGGAGTCAGTTCGCTATCTGGGTGTCTGGGTACATAGGGATTGTCAGGAGGTCATAAGGGCTAACTACGGGGTCGCCATATCTAAGTTGGAGGATCAGGTGGCGAGATGGACTCGGCTCCCTCTAACGCTTGCCGATCGCACCTCTTTAATTAAAATGGTGGTTCTGCCGAAGTTTCTTTATCTATTCGTAAATATCCCTGTACAGATGAAGTCGCATTTTTTCGCGAGACTGAAGTCTCTTCTGATCTCGCTCACCTGGGCCGGCAAGAAACCACGTGTGACCTGGGACGTCATGATCAAGCCGCATGCACTGGGTGGGTTCGCCTTGCCGGACATGAAGCTGTACTATCTATGCGCGCAAGCGCAATTTGCTAGTTATTGGATACAGGCTCCGCCGTATACACCACATGTGGCGCTTGAAGCTAGTGCAGTCTTGCCGTATCCGCTTAGGGCGATGATAACTAACAAACATTCGATATTTGAGAAAGGGGAGATCGATACTGTGCGGCGCACGGCATCCGCCTGGGAGGAACTTGGTAGGCGAGCTGCCAGATTGCCACTATATGCTCCGGCTATGCCTCTGTTGTACCACTCCGATATTTCAGTGACCAGTGAACCCGGGGGATTACAGGTTTTGAGGGAAGTTGGAGTTCAGACCATGGGGGATCTCTTCCCAGGGGCGTCCTTTCTTTCTTTACGAGACATGACAGCAGGCCCCACCAACGCCACTATGGCTACCTTTGTTTATGCACGATTGAGGGCAGCAGTACGAGATTTATTTCCATCATATCCGGCGGAACCGGCGACGCTTGGGGCATTACAGCTGCTCTACACAGCCAAAGATAGAACTAAATTACTCTCTAGACTTTATAAGGCTGCGCAGGAGGATGAGGGAGGAGGGGCGGTCTTGGCCAGGGCGCGCTGGGATAGGAGCCTTCCAGACCCTCTGAGCGATGATGAATGGGAAGAATGCTGTAGCATGACTGGGGGGTGCGTGATTAATGGCAACTTTCGCCTTCTGCACTTTAAATTTCTGCACCAATGGTATTACACACCGGTCCAGCTGGTCAGATATGGGCTCCGGGCTGGTGCCCAATGTGTTCGATGTGGAGCTGACGACGCCGATTTTATACACCTGGCATGGGGTTGTCCGCGTGTGTATGATTTTTGGAAGGAGGTAACCGAAAGACTGACTGTTATGATCTCTAGCGAGGTACCATTGGATGTGCGTCTCTGCCTCTTGGGCATCGCTTCTGGGGTACCAGCCCAATCGAGACGGCTTGTGGTCCTGGCTTTGCAGTTGGCTAAAAGAAGAGTTGCGGTTGGTTGGGGGGGGAGACGGGCGCCTGATGTACAGCTGTGGCTGAAAGACATGGCCTACTGTAGAGACCAATTGCACTGCTATTATGAGGGGCTGCCAGAGAGATCACGTCCGAAGGATGTGTGGGGGCCGTTTACGCTCTACGTGCTGTCATTGGATGACTCGGATAGCGAAAGGAATGAGACAGTTGGGATGCCGAGGGGGGTCCAGGAGTCTGATTGAATGCGGCCACACTCTGTGTGAGACGTCCCTACTATGTGGGATGCATGACTGGAGATGCCACCTGGGACTCTCGCCTTTGCCCTGAGTGAAGTCGGAAATTTGCTGGCCCTTGTTGCTCCGTACTAATGTGCGTGCTGAAACAGAAACTGTGAGATATTGCCCAACTCGTTCATATACTTTCTGTACCCTGTTGAACCGGTTGACATATGTTCCACACACTGACTTGATTTGGTATCTTCGTTAGGACCAGGATGGAGAAGGGGGTGGGTGTTGGGGTTGGATGTTGGTTACCTTTAGTTCTACAAAAATGGGAAAAGACCGAGATCACATAAGGGCTATACGGCCGGAATTGATAGTGCACCTTGGACAACGTTTCTGGAACATTTGTGGTGCCTTCACGGGCTTAGCATTCATTGCATATGCGTTTAAACTGAACTGACACGATGTATTGCTCGCCCTGTCTACTCTGTGGTGCTCTGATTGCGGCCGGCCCTATCAGTGGGTTGTAGGCACACTGCTGTGTAACTGTATAATGTACAATAAAGGTCTACCAAAAAAAAAAAAAAAAAAAAAAAAAAATAATGTTGTACATCATCCAAGTCATATTTTAAAACTTAACTGAAGTTTCTTGTTTACTGTGTCTAAATTATACGCCTTCTGAATGTACCCCTTTCTATTGAGAAGCTTCACTCTGAAACCGTCTTTTACATTTTATATTTAATATGTAAATATCCGTCTGAGGCAATGAAGGATTCAAGACGTTGGGTCTAAAAATATGATTCAATATATTCGCACTGGCAAGGGCGTGATTTATAGCTATCTTAGGGCCCTTTTATGATATATTTCAGGCCCAGGGAATGGCGTTCATGGGGCTTAATTAGGCTCCGGGAAGGGGGCCACGCATCCAGAGCTAACTATAACTGGTGAATTTCAGGGGGTTTGTAAGTTTAATACTTTACACTGTCACAGAAATTCTCACCTAACTATTACATTACTTTAACCTTTGTTTTTTCACTAAATTTCTTAGGGTTTTTTCAACATAAAAAAATATTTTTTCACTCTACCTAAAGCTAACCCCTTACAGACAGCTAACTCCATGCTGTGTGGCCCCCTCTCCATGCCTTCTCGGGCCCTAGGGACTCCATCCCCAGGGCCAAAAGTGAATGCTCCAGTGCCCGCCGGGGTACCCAAAATCCATCATACTGATGGTTGTAGGGGGAGTTGCAGGGCTTGTTGCCCCAGCAGCCTGCATGCTGCAGGAGCTAGCATTGCTCATGCCAAAAAGGAGAAGAGATTTTTTAGCATTCTCCCTTTGGGTGGAAGCAAAATCTGTTCTCTTTCCCTGCCGACAGGAATGCGGGCAGGAAGTCAGAAAAGAAGTCAGCTCCCAGCTGGCAGGAGCCTATTTAAATCTCTCGCCGGGCGGGTGGGAGCAGAATGGCCATCTCTGTCCACACTCCTGTAGGCAGTAAAGGCATGTTTGCTCCCATCTGGTACAATTTTTAAACATGCTTGTGCCAGCTCGTAGCATGCCTACATTTCCCTGCACACAATGATGAAACTACCGTGTCTCAGGCGTGCGCTCCCCAGGAAACAGCAACTGAGCTTTACCTTCCCTTTTAATTAGTGTTAAGGCCTCAGGGATGGGGTGTATGGGGCCTTGTTTGGCTCAGGGGAGGGGGACCGTGTGACCCCCTCCCATTTTATTATACATTTCAACTCCAGGGAATGGCGCCCCTGGTGCTTAATTAAGCTCCGGGAAGGAGGACACGAATCCCTCTCACTCCCTTCATTTATTTATTTACTTGGACCCAGGGATGGGTTCTCCAGGGCCTATCAGAGGCTAGGGAAGGGGGGGGGGGGGGGGGGGGGGTCACATGTCCCCAGAAATATAAACCTATCTTTGACCAACAAACTTGGGCCCACCTCTGTTTTTTTTTTTTTAATAAAATGTAATGAATTAAAAACGGATTATTCAACATTAGGCACGTTCCAATTGACATTTTGAATCATTTTTGTACAGTCCAAAATATTAATTTCTGATGAAAAACGATGACCCCCGACCTGTCGAACTTTTTGCAGATGGTCAGTAATGGTGATTTTTTAATGTTTAAACTGTTGACTTTAAATATCTATTTGATGTAAATTTTCACTTTTGGAACTAAAATAAGTTTGTTTAGGGTCATTTTCCTGCTCAAAATAGGTAAAAAAAGATGCTTCTGAGTAGGAGGAAAAGTCTGTAAAAATGGCAATTTTGTCACTGTGAGGCTTTAAAAATTGGTTATTCAACATGAGGCATGAGCCAATTGACATTTTGAATCATTTTTTTGTAGAGTCCCAAAAATAAGTTGTCTGATGAAAAACGATGACCCCGGACCTGTTGAACTTTCTCCAGATGGTCAGGAATGTTGATTTTTTAATGTTCAATCTTTTGCCTGTAAGTAACTTTTACATGTGAATTATCAATTTTGGAAATAAAATAAGTGTGTTGAGAGTCATTTTCCTGCCCGAAAACAGTCAAAATAAAAGCTTCTGAGTTCTGACTAGGAGGAAAGTTCTGTAAAAATGGTAATTTTGGTCACTGTGAGGCTTTAAAAAGTTGTTATTCAACATGAGGCACGATCCAATTGACATTTTGAATAATTCTTTGTACAATCCAATAAATCAATGTTCTGAAGAAAAATGATGACCCCGGACCTGTCAAACTATCTCCGGATGGTCAGTAATGGTGATTTTTTAATGTTTATTCTTTTGATTGATTGTAAATGACTATTGCATGTGAATTACAACTTTTGGAATTAAAATAAGTGTGTTTAGAGTCATTTTCCTGCCCGAAAAAGGTCAAAATGGAAGCTTCTGGGAAGGAGGAAAAGCCTGTAAAATTGGCAATTTTGGTCAGTGTGAGGCTTTAAATAGTCGTTATTCAACATGAGGCACGAGCCAATTGACATTTTGAATATTTGTTTTAGTTGAGTCCCAAAAATCAATTTTCTGATGAAAAAACGATGACCCTGGACCTGTCGAACTTTCTCCAGATGGTCAGTAATTGTGATTTTTTTAATGTATAATCTTTTTTACGGTAAATGAGAATTGCATGTGAATTATAACTTTTGGAACTAAAATAAGTGTGTTTAGAGTCATTTTCCTGCCCAAAATCAGTGAAAATAGAAGCTTCTGAGTGGGAGAAAAAGTTGGTAAAAATTGCAATTTTGGTCACTGTATGGCCTTAAAAACTGATTATTCGACATTAGGCACGTTCCAATTGACATTTTGAATAATTTTTGTACAGTCCAAAATATTAATTTCTGATGAAAAACGATGACCCCCGACCTGTCGAACTTTTTGCAGATGGTCAGTAAAAAATAAATTTTCTGATGAAAAACTGTGACTCCAGACCTGCCAAAGTTTCTCCAGATTGTCAGTAATGGTGAATTTTTAATGTTTAATCTTTTGACTGTAAATAACTATTTCATGTGAAATATAACTTTTGGAACTAAAATAAGTGTGCTTAGAGTATTTCTGGTGCCCAAAGTCCAGGGGCCCTAAACACAAGATTTGTGGAATGGGTAAAAGTGAATGAAAATGGCAAATTTACTCACTTTGAGGCCTTAACAAGTATTTCTTCAACCCGGGAACAGAAATAAATAACATTTGGAGGCATTTAATGTTCAAGCAAAAATGGCTGATTTTTGACAAAAGAGGTAACACCCTCCCATTACGACATGCTTTAGAAAGTTAAAAAACGGTCTCTTTTTAAATGTTGCATCTTTGAACTACATCTCACATTTGTATGTGAATCATCACTTTTAGAGATAAAATGGGCATGTTTAAACAGATTTTCATGCTTCCAGGGGCCCTAAATGCAGCATTTGTGAAACGGGTAAAAGTGAATGAGAATGGCCAATTTACTCACTCTGAGGCCCTAAAAGTGTTTCTCCATACCAGGAAGTGAATTAAAAAACCTTTGGAGACCTTTAATGTTCAAGCAAATACGTCAGATTTTTGACAATGCTTCAGAAAGTACAAAATGGTCAGTTTTCAAATGTTGTATCTTTGAACTACATCTCACATCTTCGTGGGTCATCACTTTTACAGATAAAATGAGCATGTTTAAACTGATTTTCATGCTTCCAAAGGCACTGTATGCAAGATTTGTGGCATGGGTAAAAGTGAATGAAAATGACCAATTTACTCACTCTGAGGCCTCAAAAAGTGTTTCTTCATACTAGAAAGTGAATTAAATAACATTTGAAGGCATTTAATGTTCAAGCAAAAATGCCTGATTTTTTACAAAAGAGATAACACTCCCCCCCATTATGACATGCTTCAGAAAGTAAAAAAAATTGTCCGTTTTAAAAGTTGCATCCTTGAACTACATTTCACATCTGTATGTTGATCTTCAGTTTTAGAGAAATATCAGCATGTTTGACACCTTGCCTGCGGCGCCGATTCTCCCCCGATGCTGAACATTCCATTCGCGGGTGTGGTCGTGACGGAACCATTCCGTCATCCGCACAGCTCAACCGTGAGGCATGACGGAATGGTTCCGTCACAAGCATCGAAGGGGTTGAAGTGATTTTATTGCTTCCAGGAGCCCTAAACGCAATATTTGTGGAATGGGTAAAAATGAATAAATATGGCCAATTTACTCACTTTGAGGTCTTAAAAAGTGTTTCCTCAACGCGGGAAGAGAATTAAATAACATTTGGAGACATTTAATGTTCAAGCAAAAACGCCTGATATTTGAAAAAAATATAACACCCCCCATTATGACATGCTTTAGAGTAAATGATCAGTTTTTAAATGTTTCATCTTTGAACTACATTTCACATCTGTATGTCGATCTTCAGTTTTAGAGAAATATCAGCATGTTTAAAGTGATTTTATTGCTTCGAGGAGCCCTATATGCAAGATTTGTGGAATAGGTAAAAGTAAATGAAAATGGCCAATTTACTCACTTTGAGGTCTTAAAAAGTGTTTCCTCAACCCGGGAAGTGAATTAAATAACATTTGGAGGCATTTAATGTACAAGCAAAAACAACAGATTTTTGACAAATGAGATAACACCCCGCCATTATGACTTATTTTAGAAAATTAAAAAATGGTCTGTTTTTAAATGTTTCATCTTTGAACTACACCTCACATTGTGGATCATCACTGTTAGAACTGGGATTTCTGGTTTGGCTAAGGCTTGCGCCAAAGCCAGGCAGAAACCACCACTCTAGTCAGGGCAAGGGAGTTACACGCCAAAGATAATCCCTGCTCATCCCCTTGGTAGCTTGGCACGAGCAGTCAGGCTTATCCCGAAGGCATATGTCAAGTATTTGCGCACGCACATAGCAACAACATCCCAGGCACACCACAAAAGGAACTTAACACAAGGTTATATAAAAATAGCCTTTGTATTCTCAAAACACATCAGATAGTAATCACACAATATACATTGTGCCAACTGGCACGGGCAATATTCACAAGGGATTATTTACCCAGGACAGGGCCACGTGGTCCACTGTCAGGATCAACACTTAGAAGAAATTGGTACAAGTAAAAATAGATCATAAACCTACAACCAGTAGCCACTGGTAATCACTGTACTCCACTTCAACCTGTAACATGAATTTACATTATGCCCAGTCACATCAGGCGCGAATTATATCCTGCGCCAACCTCACCACCATAAACACAATATGCAATCTCCTCACTAGTCTAAACACATTAGACCCTACCTCCTAAGTATAACTCACATTTAGGGGCGTAATTCACAGTGAAGTACAATCTCACTAATACAAACCTAAATAGGTAAAGCAACCTCATAAGCCTAAACCATATCTAGAGGTATCAAACACAGGGTGCTTGAAACATACTAAACGCATTACATTTCCTAGCACCAAATTTAGAGCACCTCAATGATATTGGGGCCTTGCGCCCTATCCATATACCAGCCACCCTGGCCAACTGGCCATCCAAGAAGGGGCTCAAATGTCCTGTGTCCAGAATGTCAGGGCGCGCTGCTAAGCAGCGCTAGTCAGGGGTGCACCATCTGCGCAAACCTAAACGTTGCAGCTGCCAACTACTTGTTGGGCAGCTGAGGACAATAACAGGGCCTACACGCTGCAGCTGGCACTAAGTAAAGCGCAGCTGTGGAAGGCCTGGCACCACTGTGCCACCTCTGGCCCTCTCATGGGCTCTCTCCTGAATTGCGCCTTACGGTGGAGCCATCGGGCTCTGAAATACAACCATGGGGAGCGTTGGAGCCACCTAGGCTCTGTAAATAAAAATGCCCATCGTTGGAGCCCTCTGGCTCTGAAACAAAACATGCCCATCGTTGGAGCCCTCTGGCTCTGAAACAAAACATGCCCGTCGTTGGAGCCCTCTGGCTCTGAAACGAAACATGCCCCCCACGAGTCACTGGCACTTCTTTAGGGAAGTACGGGCACCACTGTCCCTTGGGACCCCCCCTGGGGCCCTTCAACAAGATATGCCCCCTTCATTGGAGCCATCTGGCTCTGACTGCCGATGCCAAAAATGTTGGAGATATAAAATGAGCATTTTGAAAGTGCTTTTCATGCTTCCCGGTGCCCTAATTGCAAGATTTGTGGAATGGGTAAAAGTGAATGAAAATGGCCAATTTACTCACTCTGAGGCCTTAAAAAGTGTTTCTCCACACCAGGAAGTGAATGAAATAACATTTGGAGGCCTTTAATATTCAAGCAAAAATGCCAGTTTTTTGTCGAAAGAAATAACCCCCCCCCTCCATTACGACATGCTTCTGAAAGTAAAAAAGGTCCATTTTCAAATGTTGCATCTTTGTACTACGGGGCCGATTTACAGAACTAACTTAAGACAAAATCCCGAACGTACTACTTTTGGTATTCACAGAAGGCATTTAGTAGTAGTGAAGTTAGGATTTTGTCTTAAGTTTGACTTAAGAAAAACTTAAGACAGACTTAAGACATTCTGTCTTAAGTCTGTCTTAAGTCTGTCTTAAATCTGTCTTAAGTTTGTCTTAAGTCAAACTTAAGATTTTGTCTTAAGTTAGTTCTGTGAATCGGGCCCTGGATCTCACATTTGTACGTGGATCATCACTTTTAGAGATAAAATGAGCATGTCTAAAGTGATTTTCATGCTTCCAGGCGTCCTAAACGCAAGATTTGTGGAATGGGTAAAAGTGAATGAAAATAGCCAATTTACTCACTTTGAGGGTCTTAAAAAGTATTTCCTCAATCCGGGAAGTGAATTAAATAACATTTGAGGCGTTTATTGTTCAAGCAAAAACGCCAGATTTTTGACAAACAAGATAACACCTTCTCCCATTACGACATGCTTTAGAGAATTAAAAAATGGTCCATTTTTAAATGTTGCATCTTTGTACTACATCTCACATTTGTATGTGGATCATCACATCTAGAGATAAAATGAGCATGTTGAAAGTGATTTTCATGCTTATAGGGCCCTAAACTCAAGATTTGTGGACTCGGTAAAAGTGAATGAAAATTGTAATTTACTCACTCTGAGGCCTTAAAAAGTGTTTCTCCACACCAGGAAGCGAATTAAATAACATTTGGAGGCCTTTAATGTTCAAGCAAAAACGCTCAATGTTGACGAAAGAGATAACACCCCCCCCATTACGACATGCTTCAGAGAGTTAAAAAATGGTCCATTTTTAAATGTTGCATCTTTGAACTACATCTCAAATTTGTATGTGGATCATCGCTTTTAGAGATAAAATATGCATGTTTCAAGTGATTTTCATGCTTCCAGGGGCCCTAAACGCACAATTTGCTGAATGGGTAAAAGTGAAAGAAAATGGCCAATTTACTCACTTTGAGGTCTTAAAAAGTGTTACTCCACACCTGGAAGTGAATTAAATTGCATTTGGAGGCCTTTAATATTCAAGCAAAAATGTCTGATTTTTGACAAAAGAGATAACACCACCCATTACGACAGGCATCAGAAAGTAAAAAAATGGTTTGTTTTTAAAAGTTGCATTCTTGAACTACATTTCACATCTGTATGTATGTGAGCATGTTTAAAGTGATTTTCATGCTTCCAGGCGTCCTAAACACAAGATTTGAGGAATGGGTAAAAGTGAATGAAAATGGCCTATTTACTCCCTTTGAGGTCTTAAGAAGCGTTTCTTAAACCCGGGAAGAGAATTAAATAACATTTGGAGGCCTTTAATGTTCAAGCAAAAATGCCTGATTTTTGACAATAGAGATAACACCCCCCATTATAACGTGCTTCTCAAAGTTAAAAAATGGTCCGTTGTTTAAAGTTGCATCCTTGAACTACATCTCACATTTGTATGTGAATCGTCACTTTTGGAGATAAAATGAGCATGTTTAACCCCTTCCACGCTCATGACGAGCTGAGCTCGTCATGAGTTGCGCCGCTCGCATGCTCATGACGAGCTGTGCTCGTCATGTAACGCGGCTTTTTTCAAAACGCCGCACACAGCGGGAAAACCGCTAGCGGCGATGCGATTAAGGCGATTTTCATGCTTCCAAGGGCCCTAAATGCAAGATTTGTGGAAGGGTAAAAGTGAATGAAAATGGCCAATTTACTCACTCTGAGGCCTTAAAAGGTGTTTCTTCACACCAGGAAGTGAATTAAATAGCATTTGGAGGCCTTTAATGTGCAAGCAAAAACACCTACTTTTTGACAATAGAGATAACACCCGCCATTGTGACATGCTTTAGAAAGTAAAAAAATGGTCCATTTCTAAATGTTGCATCTTTGAACTACATCTCACATCTGTATGTGGATCATCACGTTTAGATAAAAAAAATCGGCATGTTTAAAGTGATTTTCATGCTTCCAGGGGCCCTAAACGCATGATTTGTGGAATGTGTAAAAGTTAAGTGTTTCTTCAACCCAGGAAGTGAATTAAATAACATTTGGAGGCATTTAATGTTCAAGCAAAAACGCACGATTTTTGACAAAAAAGGTAACATTCCCCATTACAACATGCTTTAGAAAGTAAAAAATGGTCCGTTTTTAAATGTTGCATCTTTGAAGTACATCTCACATGTGTATGTGTATATTCACTTTCAGAGATAAAATTAGCATGCTTCCTGGTACCCTAAACGCAAGATTTGTGAAATGGGTAAAAGTGAATACTTGCACATTTTCAAAATTGGGAATACTCATACTAGCATAGGAATTATTGGTCATTTTTCAAAATGACTTCTTCTTTTTTACACAATGTCTTTCATTTGGAAGGCAGAAATGCATCAAAACTCAATAGGTAATAAAAGTTACTTTACAAACCTGAATTACCCTAAGTCTCCCGATAAAAATGGTACCTCACTTGTGTGGGCAGGCATAGTGTCCACGACCGGAAAGGGCTCAAAACCCAACATGAACACACCACATTTTCACAATGAAAATGTACCCTTTTTTTTGCGAAGTGTGTAGATGTCGTTTTTTAACCCTAGCTCTGCCGGAACCTAAGGAAACCTAGCAAACCCATACATTTTTTAAAACTAGGCACCCAGTGGAATCCAGGATGGGGTGATTTGACTACCTGCCACCAGGTTCTGTTACCCAGAATCCCTTGGTCACCTAAAACAATTGTCAAAAAAGCCACATTTTCCCACATTTCTGTGGTGGAAAGTTCTGGAATCTGTGTGGATTCAGAAATGTCTACCTACCCTGCGTTCCCCAAAGTCTTCTGAGAAAAATGGTACCTCACTTGTGTGAGTCGGCCTAGTGCCCGTGACAGGAAACGGTGCAAAACACAAGGTGGTCATACCTCAATTTCACAGTGAAAAATGACCCTTTTCTGGCAAAGTGCCTAGCTGTAGTTTGTGAACCCTAGCTCTGCCGGCACCTAGGGAAACCTACCAAACCCACACATTTCTGGAAAATAGACAACCGGGGGCTTCCAAGGAGGTATGGCTTGCGTGTATTCCCCAATGTTTCTTTACCCGGATCCCCTTGCAAACCTCAATTTTAGCTGAAAAAATCTATTTTGTCACACATTTTTGTGTGGGAAACTGTGGCATCACCGGGCTCACACAAATTTTCCACCACCCAGCGTTCCCCCTGGTCTCCCGATAAAAATGGTGCCTCACTTGTGTGGGAGGCACTAGTACCCGCGACAGGCAAGGGCCCAAAACGTAGTAAGGCGACATCAAAACTGCCTGCCTCAAATCCACCTGCTTTTGCAAGGGGAGTCACCTGGGTTTTTGGCCCCGTTCTCGCCGGCCATCTAGGGAAACCTACCAAGCCCACACATTTCTGAAAAGTAGACACCCTGGGGCTTCCAAGGAGGTATGGCTTGTGTGGATCCCTCAACGTTCCCTTACCCAGAATCCCTTGCAAACCTCAATTTTAGCAGCAAAAATAAATTTTTTCACACATGTTCGTGTGGGAAAGTGTGGCATCACCGGGCTCACACAAATTTCCTACCACCCAGCGTTCCCCCAGGTCTCCCGATAAAAATGATGCCTCACTTGTGTTTGAGGCCCAAGTACCCGCGACAGGCAAAGGCCCAAAACATTTTGAGGCAACATTGACATTGCCTATCAAAAAATATTTTGGGCCCTTGCCTGTCGCGGGTACTTGCGCCTCCCACACAAGTGAGGCACCATTTTTATCAGCAGACCAGGGGGAATCGCTGGGTGGTAGGAAATTTGTGTGAGCCCGGTGATGCCACACTTTCCCACACGAAATGTGTAAAAAAATAGATTTTTTCAGCTAAAATTGAGGTTTGCAATGGATTCTGGGTAAGGGAACTTTGGGGGATCCACGCAAGCCATACCTTCTTGGAAGCCCCCGGGTGTCTACTTTTCAGAAATGTGTGTGTTTTGTAGGTATTCCTAGATGGCCTTCGAGCCCGGGGCCAAAAACCCAGGTGACCCCCCTTGCAAAAGCAGGTGGTTTTGAGATAGGCAATTTTGATGTCGCCTCACTACGTTTTGGGCCCTTGCCTGTCGCGGGTACTAGCGCCTCCCATACAAGTGAGGCACCATTTTTATCAGGAGACCAGGGGAACCGCTGGGTGGTAGCAAATTTGTGTGGGCCCAGTGATGCCACACTTTCCCACACGAAAATGTTTGAGAAAACAGATTTTTTTCAGCTAAAATTGAGGTTTGCAAGGGATTCTGGGTAAGGGAACGTTGGGGGATCCACGAAAGCCATATCTCCTTGGAAGCCCCCGGGTGTTTAGTTTTCAGAAATGTGTGGGTTTGGTAGGTTTCCCTAGATGGCCGTCGAGCACGGGCCAAAAACCCAGGTGACCCCCATGCAAAAGCAGGTGATTTTGACATAGGCAATTTTGATGTCGCCTCACTACGTTTGGGGTCCTTACCTGTCACGGGTACTTACGCCTCCCACACAAGTGTGGCACCTTTTTTATCGGGAGACCAGGGGAACCGCTGGGTGGTAGGAAATTTGTGTGGGCCCAGTGATGCCACACTTTCCCACACGAAAATGTTTGAGAAAACAGATTTTTTTCAGCTAAAATTGAGGTTTGCAAGGGATTCTGGGTAAGGGAACGTTGGGGGATCCACGAAAGCCATATCTCCTTGGAAGCCCCCGGGTGTTTAGTTTTCAGAAATGTGTGGGTTTGGTAGGTTTCCCTAGATGGCCGTCGAGCACGGGCCAAAAACCCAGGTGACCCCCATGCAAAAGCAGGTGATTTTGACATAGGCAATTTTGATGTCGCCTCACTACGTTTGGGGTCCTTACCTGTCACGGGTACTTACGCCTCCCACACAAGTGTGGCACCTTTTTTATCGGGAGACCTGGGGGAACGCTGGGTGGAGTAAATTTTGTGTGAGCCCAGTGATGCCACACTTTCCCACACAAAAATGTGTGAAAAACTGATTTTTTTTCAGCTGAAATTGAGGTTTGCATGGGATTCTGGGTAAGGGAACGTTAGGGGATCCATGCAAGCCATACCTCCTTTAAAGCCCCCAGGTGTCAAGTGTGTGGGTTTGGTAGGTTTCCCTAGATGGTCGTTGAGCACAGGACCATAAACCCTGGTGACCTCCCTTGCAAAACCAAATTGTTTTGACATAATTATGTGTTCATTTCTGCAACGTGAGATTTTTGGCACAATATTGCATGGAAATTGTGACAGACATTTTTAAGTTTGCAGGACATTGTGGATAAAAAAATAAGTTGGAATTCACAAGAGAGACATCACCATATACTCCCATGGGTTAACAATAATATCTACATTTGGTAGGTTATTCTTTGATGGAATGTACACCTTGACAGAGAGACTCAAAAGACAAAGATTCTAGCACAGCTATCTATTCCTCAAACACACACACATACTGGTTGGATTTGGCATGAGGGCGAGTGATGGTTCAGTACATAAAATTTTATTAACAAGAGATTTCACAAAAAAGAAATGCACTGTCAATAATTAAATGCATAAAAACCGAACCAGTGACTCACAACTCGTGACCTGTAAAGCCACGACAAGGCACCAACCGTTTTACAGGCCATTCACGCACCTTTCATACCTCATACACACAAGACCATTCACACCACCAGGCACAAAACCAACACATTGCAACATTCACAAAAAGGGACAAGGTACACCCTGTTTCAGAAAGAGAAAAAAGACAAATATTACTGCACAGCCATCTAATCCTCAAGCACACATACATACTGGTTGGATTTGGCAGGAGGGTGAGTGATGATTTAGTATATACAATTGTATTAGCAAGTCATTTCACAAAAATGAAATACACTGTTAATAATTCAAAGAACGAGAAACTGAACCATGGATTCACAGCTTGTGAGCTGTAAAACCACGTCAAGGCACCAACCTCTTTACAGGCCATTCATACACCTTTTATACGTGTGACACATACAAAACATTCACACCGCCAGCCGCGGGCCCATCACATTACAACACTCACACCAGCAGACAGCGCCATTCAAGGGCCCATCACTTTCACACGCCCACATTCCTGACACAGCAACTACACTAAGTGATGGACTGCGTGGAGTGGCGCTCAGCTAGCAGTGTGTGTAGTGACCAACAGAAAGTAACTACTCACACACCACAAGCCGAGAGCCAGTCCACCCACACCGCCATCCAAGCACCAGTCCATGCACACCGCCAGCCTAGTGCCAATCCACAAAATCCGCCAGCCAAGCGGCAGTCCATGCACACCGACTGCCAAGCGCCACTTCACGCACACCACCATCCAAGCACCAGTGCACGCACACCGCCAGCCAAGCGCCAATCCACGCACACCGCCATCCAAGCACCAGTCCACGCACACCGCCAGCCAAGTACCAATCCACACACACCGCCAGCCAAGCACCAATCCACGCACACCGCAAGCCAAGCACCAATCCACGCACACCGCCAGCCAAGAGCCAATCCATGCACACCACCAGCCAAGCGCCAGTCCATGCACACCGCCAGCCAAGCGCCAATCCATGCACACCGGCAGCCAAGCACCAGCCCACGCACACTGCCAGCCAAGCGCCAATCCACGCACACCGCCAGCCAAGCGCCAGTCCACGCACACCGCCAGCCAAGTGCCAGTCCATGCACACCGCCAGCCAAGCACCAGTCCACGCACACCGCCAGCCAAGCGCCAGTTCACGCATATGGCCCGCCAAGTGCCAGTCCAAGCACACCACCAGCCAAGCCCAATCCACCCACACCGCCAGCCTAGCCACATCCTCCAACACACCAACTCTAGGAACACTTGCCTGTTCCACTAGAACACGGCTGCCTATTACAGATTCCTGAAACTTACAAAAGGTATCTTTGACTCAGGACAAGAATTCTGGAACACAACAAAAGCATTAAAGGTTGCCAAGTGGAAAAGATGAATAGCCAACTTCTTATACCAAATGTAAGCCTTACGAATAGCAGCATTAGGTTCCAACCTCTGAGCTACTCTGTCAACACCACCCATGGGCCTATTATAGTCTAAAACGCACACAGGTTTGCGCACTTCAGCAGCCTGACCCCAAACAGGCACAGGTGCAGTGCTTTCATCATGGATGGTAGTCATCATGTACACATCTCTCCTGTCTGAAAACTTCACAGCTAGAAGCTCCTCACATCGCAAAGCACTGCACTGTCCCTGCACAAGCTTTTGGCAAACACGTTCTTTTGGGAAACCTTTACGGTTACAGCGCATTGTCCCACAAGCAACAGTGCCCACTTTGGCCAATTCCTTGAACGACCCCACACCAGTGTAGAAGTTATCTACATATAAATGGTGGCCTTTGTTAAATAATCCTCTACCTAGTTCCCACACAATTTTCTCAGTCACTCCAAAAGTGGAAGGACAACCAGGGGGGTTAATGCTGGACTCCTTACCGGTGCACACCCTGAAATTAGAGACATATCCAGTCCCACTGACACACAGCAGATACAGCTTAATTCCATAGCGTGCCCTCTTACTAGGAATGTATTGCCTAAAAACAAAGCGGCCCTTGAACAACACCAAAGACTCATCCACTGCTATTTCTTTTCCAGGAGCATAGATCTCAGAAAAATGATCAAAAAAGTGATCAAGGACAGGCCGAATCTTAAAAAGACGGTCACAATCAGGGTGATCTTGTGGCAACGCTAAACCATTATCGACAAAATGCATCATCCGAAGCAGAAGCAAATACCTATCATGACTCATGACTGCCGGAAATATGGTCATTGCCATCAAGGGACTAGTAGACCAATATGAAGACATTGATGGCTTCCTTAGCAAGCCCATCAAAAAAGTTAATCCCAAGAACTTCTTAATTTCTTCAAGATTTGTGGGAGTCTACCGGGTTGCTCTAGAATGGGGCTTAAGGCTGGCACTGTTGTCCCTCAAAAACTGTTCTGCATACAAATTAGTCTGCTCAACAATCTCTGCCAAAAACACATCGTCCATAAACAACTGAAAAAAATGTATCGGCAAAATATTCTCAGTATTCACTCTACACCCTGGAACATCAGTGAAGTCTTGCAATGCCGGCTGCACCATGCCAGGGGCAACCCAGGGTCCAACACTATCAACGGGAAGTGCTGCAGCCCCAGCCTGCAGCCCAGATGCCTCTTGCCGCACTACACCAAAGGGAAGCCTAGCAGCCCCAGATGCTTCTTGCCGCACTACACCAACGGGAAACCTAGCAGCCCCAGATGCCTCTTGCCGCACTACATGAACAGGAAGCCTAGCAGCCCCAGATGCCTCTTGCTGCACTACACCAACAGGAAGCCTAGCAGCCCCAGATGCCTCTTTCCGCACCACAGCAACGTGAAGCCTTGTAGCCGCAGCCTGCAGCCCAGATGCCTCTTGCCGACCTACACCAAAGGGAAACCTTGCAGCCCTAAGCTGCATCCCAGATGCCTCTTGGCACACTACCGGCACATCAATGTCCTCCTCTAACACAGGCACTTCATCAGCACTAGAAGAAGCTTCATCATCCGATGATTCCATGTGAAGAGAAAACTCACTGCCTGAATCTTCCCCTCCAACCTCTGCCTCAGAATCGGAGTCAGTCTCTGAACCAAGGTCAGAGGAAGACTCAAAAAGCATACCAACAACCTGCTGAGCAGTAATCCTGCGGCTAGCCATTATCCTTACTAAGAAAGGAGACTGCACAAACAAGTCAACAACAACCAACACTGTGCAAAGTAAGTAGTAAACAAAGTAAGGCTTTAACACAAAGATCCATACACTCCAGAACAGTATAACTCTTACCAAAGATAGCTACACTCACCAGCACCTACTCTGCAGAGACACAGCAAAAAGCAAAGATATCCCACTAGAAAAAAAACAATTACACATTAGACAACACAGTACACATCAAGCACTAATGCAAAAAAGATTTTGCCAAACAAACTGCTATTACTACACCATTTATAAAAAACACATTCATGTAGGGAAATGAAACTAATTTAGAGTAAATAGTACAAAATACATTCACTTACCAAGCACATGCAACTACACAAGCTGCAAAAGCAGCAGTAACAAAACCGCAACCTACAACGATCCAAACGACAAAAGGCTTGAACTAGAATAAAGTAGAGAAATAGGAAAATTACTATTACATTTCACAAACAATATAACAATTAAAATTATAACACACAATGTTGCTACCCAAATGGACATTCGGCCAGATGGGCCTTCAAATTGGGCTGAGACCAATGGGGATTAGGTGAGGTTTTCCATCAAGACACTGGTTATATTTTGGATGTTTTTTCTGCCCGCCCCCTTGGTGGCAGTTGGTCTTTTTTTGACCTTACTGTACCCCCCCCACCCGGGGGCAGTAAGGACAAAAAAAAGACCGACTGGCACCAAGGGGGGGGGGGGCGGGTTGAAAAAAACATCCAAAAATATAACCACTTTTGGAAGCGAATCTTGCCCAAGGGGTCGCTTCCACCCACTACAAAACACAGGGGTATATTACCAAGCAATAGCGATAATTATCGCTATTGCTTGGTTAGAGATAACATTTTACCGCTAAGCTGCGGCGATTTTTATCGCAGATAAACCTTGGTATTACCAAGGTTTATCGCAAATGCGATAAAAAACGGCCGCAATGCATGAATATCGCTGAAAGTCAGCGATATTCATGCATTACCGAGCTAATGCTCTTAGCCATGTTATCCACCTCCCATTGGATAACATGGCTAAGAACTGCTCAGAGCAGGTGTTAGCTTTTGGAGATATTCGCGATAAGCGCGAATATCTCCAAAAGTTGGTAATAGGAGATAGCGATGTTAGCAACTTTTTCCAGTCGCTAACATCTTGGCACGCCCACTTTGCATATCATTAGTGATAAATATCACTGACATGCAAAGTGGGGCCCAAGATGGTCGCTATCTCCTACTAACTGTCGCTAACTGGTGTTAGCGACAGCTAGGTAATAGGGAGATAATTTTATCTCCGCTGTCTTGGCTTTTAAAGCCAAAAAAGCGGAGATAAACCCCCTTGATAATATGCCCCACAATCCCTAGGGCCTAGTGGGCCAGAAAGGCCAAAAAACGGACAGCTCTGGGGCACACAAACATCAACAAGAAATCAATAAAAATATTGGCCCCCGACCTGGAAGCGACCCTTGCCCAAGGGGTCGCTTCCAATGCTCCAACTTTAAATCCCTGGTGCTAGTGGGGGCATTTCCGCTGTGCGTGATCGTGAGGCAGAAATGCCCTGCAAAGAGACATCAGGGGAGAGGAAAATCTTTTCCTCTCCGCTGATGCCTCGATGCATGCCCTAAACCCCCCCCAGGAATGAGGAATCTTACCTCCTTCCACGACACTCAGGAAGCAAATGGCTTCCCGAGCGTTGGGTACTTCCTGATGACGTCAGTGCGTGCTGTGCGCGCTGACGTCATCGGATTCCCATGGGGGGGTCGGGGTGGCGGCGGAAGCTCTTCCACTGCAATCTCCCTTTGTTGGGGCGAAATCGGACACCTGTGGGGGGAGCGCCAGCGCTTCCCCCGTTGATGGGACCCTGACGTGCTGGACTCGTCATCAGCACACGTCCACTGTGTGCCATGACGAGTCCAGCTCGTCATCAGCAGGGAAGGGGTTAAAAAGTGTTTCTTCAACCTTGGAAGTGAACTAAATAACATTTGGAGGCATTTAATGTTCAAGCAAAAATGCCCGATTTTTGACAAAAGACATAACAACTTCCATTACGACATGATTCAGAACTTTAAAAAATTGTCTGTTTTTAAAAGTTGCATCCTTGAACTACATGTCACATCTGTATGTTGATCATCACTTTTAGAGATAAAATGAGCATGTTTAACATGATTTTCATGCTTCCAATGGCCCTAAATGCAAGATTTATGGAGGGGTCAAAGTTAATGTAAAGGCCAATTTACTCACTCTGAGGCCTTAAAAAGTGTTTCTACACACTAGGAAGTGAATTAAATAACATTTGGAGGCATTTCATGTTCAAGCAAAAATGCCCGATTCTTGACAAGAGAGATAACACCCTCCTTTACGAAATGCTTCAGAAAGTAAAAAAATGGTCAGTTCTTCATTGTTGCATGTTTGAACTACATCTCACATTTGTATGTGGATCGTCACTTTTAGAGATAGAATGAGCATGTTTAAAGACATTTTCATGCTTCCAAGATCCTAAATGCAAGATTTGTGGAGGGTAAAAGGGAATGAAATTTGGCCAATTTACTTACTTTGAGGTCTTAAAAAGTGTTTCTTTACCCGGGAAGTGAATTAAATACCATTTGGAGGCATTAAATGTTCAAGCAAAAACGCCTGATATTTGACGAAGAGATAACACCACCCCATTACGACATGCTTCAGAAAGTAAAAAAATGGTCCATTTTCAAATGTTGCATCTTTGAACTACATCTAAAATGTATACGTAGATCATGACTTTTAGAGATAAAATGAGCATGTTTAAAAAGATTTTCATGCTTCCAGGCGTCCTAAACGCAAGGTTTGCGGAATGGGTGAAAGTGAGTGAAAATGGCCAATTTACTCACTTTGAGGTCTTAAAAAGTGTTTCTTCAACCCGGTAAGTGAACTAAATAACATTTGGAGGCATTTAATGTTCAAGCAAAAATGCCAGATTTTTGACAAAAGAGAGAACACCCCCCATTACGACATGCTTTAGAAAGTAAAAAATGCTCAGTTTTTAAATGTTGCATTTTTTAACTACATCTCACATTTGTATGTGGATTGTCACATTTAGAGAAAAAATCAGCATGTTTAAAGTGATTTTCATGCTTCCAAGGGCCCTAAATGCAAGATTTGTTGAAGGGTAAAAGTGAATGAAAATGGCAAATTTACTCACTTTGAGGCCTTAAAAAGTGTTTCTCCACACCAGGAAGGGAACTAAATAACTTTTGGAGGCCTTTAATATACAAGCAAAAAGGCCCGATTTGTGACGAAAGAGATAACACCCCCTCATTACGACATGCTTAGAAAGTAAAAAAAAAGGTACATTTTCAAATGTTGCATCTTTGAAATACATCTCACATTTGTGCGTGGATCATCACTTTTAGAGATAAAATGAGCATGTTTTAAGTGATTTTCATGCTTCCAGGCGTCCTAAACACAAGATTTGTGGAATGGGTAAAAGTGAATTAAAATGGCCCATTTACTCACTTTGAAGTCTTAAAAAGTGTATCTTCATCCCGGGAAGTGAACAAAATTACATTTGGAGCCATTTAATGTTCAAGCAAAAATGCCTGATTTTTGACAAAAGACACAACTCCCATTACGACATGCTTCAGAACTTTAAAAAATTGTCTGTTTTTAAAAGCTGCATCCTTGAACTACATGTCACATCTGTATGTTGATCATCACTTCTAGAGATAAAATGAGCATGTTTAACGTGATTTTCATGCTTCCAAGAGCCCTAAATGCAAGATTTGTTGAAGGGTAAAAGTGAAAGAAAATGGCCAATTTACTCACTCTGAGGCCTTAAAAAGTGTTTCTCCACACAAGGATGTGAATTAAATAGCATTTGGAGGTGTTCAATGTTCAAGCTAAAATGCTTCATTTTTGACAAAAGCGATAACGCCCCCCTATTACGACATGATTCAGAAAGTAAAAAAAAATTCAGTTTTTAAAGTGGAATCCCTCAACTACATTTCACATCTGTGTGTGGATCTTCAGTTTTACAGAAAAAATCTGCATGTTTAAAGTGATTTTCATGCTTCCAGGGGTCCTAAATGCAAGATTTGTGGAATGAGTGAAAGTGAATTAAAATGGCCAATTTACTCACTTTGAGGTCTTAAAAAGTGTATCTTCAACCCGGGAAGTGAATTAAATAACATTTGGAGGCATTTAATGTTCAATCAAAAATGCATAATTTTTGCCAAAAGAGATAACACCTCCCAAATAGACATGCTTTAGAAAATAATAAAATAGTCCGTTTTTGAATGTTGCATCTTTGAACTACATCTCACATTTGTATGGATCATCACTTTTTGAGATAAAATGAGCATGTTGAAAGTGATTTTCATGCTTCCTGGTGCCCTAAATGCAAGATTTGTGGAATGGGTAGAAGTGAATGAAAATGGCCAATTTACTCACTTTGAGGTCTTTAAAAGTGTATTTTCAACCCGGGAAGTGAACTAAATAACATTTGGAGGCATTTATTGTTCAAGCAAAAATGCCAGATTTTTGACAAAAGAGATAACACCCCTATTACGACATTCTTCAGAAAGTAAAAAAATGGTCCCTTTTCAATTTTGCATCTTTGAACTGCATCTCACATTTGTTCGTGGATCATCACTTTTAGAGGTAAAATGAGCATGTTTAAAGTGATTTTCATGGTTCCAGGGGCCCTAAGCGCAGGTTTGTGGAATGAGTAAAAGTGAATGAAAATTGCCAATATACTCATATTGAGGCCTGAGAACGTGTTTCTTTAACCCGGGAAGTGAAGTAAATAACATTTGGAGGCATTTAATGTTCAAGCAAAAATGCCCGATTTTTGACAATAGAGATAGCACCCCCCCATTACGACATGCTTTAGAAAGTTAAAAAATGGTCAGTTTTTCAAGTTGCATCCTTGAACTACATTTCACACCTGTATGTGGATCGTCACTTTTAGAGAAAAAATCATCATATTTAAAGTGCTTCCAGGGTAACCCTGGGCAGTGAACTATGCTACGCTCGCGGAGTTTGTGGAGTTTCAGTAATTTCAATATTCACGTAGTACGTGAAGTTACCGAATACTACGCAATCGGCAACGCAACGTAGCTGTTTTTCTTCTTCGCGCACTCAATATGCGTCCTTCCGCGCGCTGCAACGACTTACCATGATTCTGCATTCGCCGACGAGCTTTCCTATCCGTTCACGTACACCAAGAGTTTTGGAATCCACTTGCATGATCCCGGGAGAGTGTGCGAACGCGGACACGTCATTCGGACGCGCGATCTGACTTCCGGCGGCAGTGTTGGTAAGATCACGATCCCGAACACGCAGAAACTGCAACCTGGTGAAGAATATCTCTTGAGCATCATAAAACCTTCTCAAAAATTATCATTTTGCTAAAAAAAGAAAACTCCTCATTTGGCTGTAGTTTTTTGTGCAAGGAGTCCTTTTTCTTTTTTTACGTTTTTATTTCAAGAGGACGGAAGTGCCCCTGAGTCTCCAACTTCCTGTTCCTGTCCAGCAGGCTCCTCCCAGTGCTTTGTCCATGTGCTGTTCACTTTCATTTGGATTTGCTGGAAGGATCACTTTTTGTGTCTGTCTGCTGCATCATATCATTGGATTGGATTTGAGGACTTTTGGATTTGAGATTTAACAAGTAAGTTGGAGAATTGATGTACTTGTTTGTTTGCTTGGGGCTTGTTTGTGGTGTACCTACTACCTACATCTTTTGGGGATTTTCATAATTTTTTTTTTTTTTTTGTGGGTGGCCTGTAGTTTCAGTAGGGGCCTAGTTGTTTTTCTTTGAAATTTCAGCCACTAGGCCCAGATGAACCCATGGGTGCATGTTTCCGTGGTGTCTGTTGAATTTAAACATCATGTAGGGCATAGATGGCATTGGATTGAATTGCTAAATGTGGTTTTCGAGGTGTATTTGACTTTTTGGGTGGGTGTATTAATAAATAAATACCTTTGTTGGATGTGTGTGTGCTTGCTCTGTAACTTTCCAACCTTTCGTAGCCCTGTCGATTTTCGTGTTTGCATTTTTGTAATAAAGCTGTGTTGTTTAGAAGGCCTCCTTTGTCTGGTCATATATAAGGCTTATAGGCCTGCTTGAGTTCATTGCTTTCCATGGCCTGTTGTGACTGTGAGTGACCATGTGGCTTGGGGCCATTTTTTGGTGGTTGTTTGGTAGTGTACTGCTTTTTCCTTATAGGCCTGCATGTTTTTTCTTTATTCCCCTTGGCTTATGTTATTTGTTATTGTGGCCTGGCCATGTGGGTGGCGGCCATTTTGTGAAGGCAGGCAGGTTGCATTTTCCATAGGCTTGCATTGTCTGTCTTCCATTTCTTTTTGCTGTGGGTGGCTAGCGACCATTTTGTGTAGCCTTCCAGGCAGTGTACTTTTGCCATAGGCCTGCATTCATTGACTGTCTTCACTTTCTTGTTATTGTGGGTGGCCAGGCCATGTAGGAGGCCGCCATTTTGTAGATTAAGGCAGTGGGCTTGCATTTGCCATAGGCTTCCAAGCTTGTGGCCTAGTCTGCCAGTAGGCCCAGAGGTAGTCATCATGGGTGCATAAAAACGGTTTCTATGTTGTCTGTTGAATTTTAACATCATTTATGGCATTGGATTGAATTGCAAAATCTGTTTTTTGGGGTGGAATTTCAGTTTTTGGGCGGGTGTTAAATAAATAGCCTTTTCAGCCAGTAGGTAACCCTGGGCATTCAGCTCACATAGTTTTAGCAACTCCGCGCTGCGCGACAACGAAGACTTACACTTTTTTTCTTCTTCGCGCGCTCAATATGCGTGTTCGCGCATGCGATAACGACTTTTTGTGAAGATCGCAATGCCGAACATGCAGAATTTGCAATCTGTCGAAGAATATCTCTCGAGCAGCATAAAACCTTCTCGAAAATGATGATTTTGTTCATTTTGCTCCAAAAACTCCTTAGGTTGTCATTTGGCTGTAGTTGTTTTAGCAAGGAGTCATTTTTCTTTTTTTATAATTTTTGTAAAGAGGAAGGAAGTTCCCCAGAGTCTCCACCTTCCTGGTCCTGTGACTCCTGTCCTTTGTCTTCACTTTCTTGTTATTGTGGGTGGCCTGACCATGTGGGTGGCAGCCATTTTGTGAAGCCAGGCATTGTGCTTTTGCCATAGGCCTACATTGTCAGAATTGTCTTCCTTTTCTTGTTTTTGTTGGTGGCCTGGCCATGTGGTGGCGGCCATTTTGGGGGACCAGCCACTTTGTGTTTGCCATAGGCATCCAAGCTTGTGGCCTAATGTGCCAGTAGGCCTAGAGGTACTCATCAATCATCATGGGTGCATGAAACAAGTGTTTTTGTGTTGTCTGTTGAATTTAAACACCATTTAGGACATGGATGGCATTAGATTGATTTGTAAAATGTATTTTTTTTAGGGAGGTTCACTTTTTAGGTGTGTGTTAGGCCTTTTTCAGCAAGTAGGCCCAGAGGTACTCATGGGTGCATGAAACAACTGTTTCTGTGGTGTCTGTTGAATTTCATTTAGGGCATGGATGGCATTGGATTGAATTACAAAATGTGTTTTTTTTGGGGGGTGTATTTCAGTTTTTGGGTGTGCTAAATAAATGCCTTTTTTGAATGTGTGTGTTGTTGTTGTGGTTGTTGGGTACATTTCCAACCTGTTTGTAGCCATGTGGATTTTCGCTTTTGCGTTAAAGCTGTGTTGTTTATCAGGCATCCTTTGTCTGGCCATATAGGCCTGCTTGAGTTCATTGTTTGCCGTGCCTTGTGCCTGTGAGTGACCATGTGGCTGGGGGCCATTTTGTGGTGGTAGTTAGTAGTGTAGTGTTCTGTTTTTACCACATAGGCCTGCGTGTATTTATTTCCATTGTTCCTCTTGTCTTACTGCTTCCAAATCCATCCCCATTGCCAGCTGCAGCTCCCTGATGCTGCATCCATTCCACGTGATGCAAAATTTAGGCCAAACAGGCTCAATTACATTTTTGTTTTTGTTCTTTGCTATTCTCAATCTTCCTGAGTGTACACAGTACACCAGGAAAGCCCTGGCCTTGTTGTCAAAGTCTCATAAATGGCTACACTGTTGATGTTCACTGAATTACTCAAATGTAATAATTGTGACCACCACACACTAAGTTATATATTATATTTGTTTGATTGTACTATCATTTGACTGATGTTCTTCTGGCTTTTTTGCTTTTAGGTGCACAAAAGACTGAGGAAAAGGTGTGTCATCATCGCCTGTTGTGCTGCCAGACAGATGTCCTGCCGCTGTACATGACGTGACATGTGACCTGACCAGACATCTCTGCAACTTGTGCAACTGAGTGCTGCTGACATCTGAAGAAGATGGGCCCAGTACCAGGTCCTCCAAGACCAAGAAAGATGCTGAGGAGAAGGAACAGAAGAAGGAAGTGACACTTAAGTCTGGTGTTCCCCCGACACATTTTTTTGGAAAATAAAAATTATGCCTGCAGCAGCGGTGTCCGGGGGGCAAGCTGGGGGCAGCACCTCCGCATCAGTGGGCCCAACCCATGCTCAAGCACATGAGTGTGGAAGAGGTAGCCAGCCTAATGGTGCAAAGCAGTGATAATGAGCCTGAGATAAACTTATCGCGATCTCAAAGTAGTACCCATTCAACGCAGGAGGAAGCACAGCAGATTAGTGGTCAACAACAGCCGCAACCACCGCCCGCAATAGTAGTTGTTATTCCTCCCGAAGTAAGGGCCGTTCAGGAAATTGAGCCTCATGCAGAGGAAGAAGAAGAGGAAGCCACTCATTCAGAAAATCCATTGACTTCCAAATCTCCAGCATGGAAAAGGAGGGTTAGTCCATCAAGTTCTTCCCCAAGCCCCGTTTCTGATGATCTAGATGCCACTTGGAAGCCACAAACTGAGTCTGAGAGGGAGACGCGTCCCAAGACCAGGCTTGGGAAAAGAATGGTTCCAGAAAGCCTTACACTTATGGAGGTCAATGAGCAACAGCAGGATGATAATGATGAGCCAGTCATCGCGAACATAACTCCCGGCCCCAAGGAGATGGACACCAACATTATTACCCTATCCAAAATCGCTGCGAAGGGATATAGCACGCATATCTCCAACACAGGTAACACCAACACGACCTACAGCTTCTATATTTGCATTAGCAAACGCCCGGCAGCGACCTACAGATACATAAAAAAGGGGACCCCTCTAATGTTGCCTACAGGTCAGGGAAAAGAGGGGAAGACTAACAAGTACTGGAGAAATTCCCTCAATACCTATATACTTTTCATCAATAGTCTAATTTGCATGTATTTACTTCAGTCATGCACAACAATAACATCAAAACTAATGAATTTCATTTCTTTGATATTTTATTTCATCATTCTTTTGTTTATGAATTCATCATTATTTATTTGTTCATTTTCATTTCCTGAAAGAAAAAAAATTCTTTTTTTAAGTATACATTATTTCGTACAAAATACATATTTAACAAATATCACAAAATTATTACAAAACGAGAAAAAGTGAGAAACCTGGACTGTAAAAATGCAATAAATACAATACCACTCATACATACTCAATCATTCTAACCTATTGCCATCCATACATTCCATACAAATGTAGTATCTGAACAAATCTTGATATAATGCGGCAGAAGAAGGAATTATTCTGCCCAAATTTGTCACCATCAGATGTAAAGATGGGTTCCACGCAAGGTCGACGCGCGTTTCGGTGGGTTCTGTACCACCTTCCTCAGGACCTATGCAGATACAAACATTTCTTACAACACAAAAGCCAGGAATTGATATTTCACAAGATGTATGCCAGTAGTCTTCTTATAAAAATGGCAAAATTCAATGCCTTAATAGTCTCAGTGCGCATCAAAGGATATTTCTTCCTTTTATTTTTCTAGTAGATGCCTCACAAGAGTATTCTTTATAGTAGTGTCCTTTCATTATAAAAGAGTGCGTCTCAACGTAACCAAAATGGTGACATCGTATCTCAATGTTGTGGTACCGTTATTATTCCAATGCAAACAAGCAGTTCATTTTATCTGGTAGCAAACTGAGGTCCCTCGTTTTCTACACAGAACGCCATCCTCGTAGTAATCACTTTCACAGCCTCATAGTCTGGCATCTTCCCTCTGCATGTGAGCCACGCACTCGAGTTTCCACGTTGCAAGAGCTACATCCAGCACAAACACCACCTCAGTAGAAGTAGGAAGTGGTACAGCACAGAGTCAAATTCAACGCACACCCTCCAGTTCATCTGGCATTGGAAGTGGCACCTCCAGCAGGAGGCAAAAGTTAAGCACCCCAGTTTGGAACTTCTTTACGGTTAGTGAAAAGGAGGAGAGCATTGCTATATGCTTCCTTTGTAATACCTCTGTTAGTCGGGGTAAGCTTGGTACAAACTATGGTACCAGAGGCCAAATAACCCATCTGAAAAAACACCACTTGATTGACTGGGGAGGACCACATTCATTACATAAAAACTGCACCCATTGGTGTTGGTGGGGATAAACAAGTAGAAGATCCAATCACGGTGGAAGAGGAAGGGCAGAGAGACATTCTCTCTGGTAGTGGTACACAAAGTAACCCTGTCCCCAGCAGTGCAGTGTTATTGTCGCCCACATCTTCAGCAACATCTCAGAGGCACAAGAGTAAGAGTCAGCCTGGGACAGCAAGGAGTACTTCAATGAAAAAAGTGTGGTGTTGAGCCTAAGGACAACCATGCAGCCTACCATTATCAGCATGTTTAGGGGAGGGGCAGTACGAACGCAACCACCCAATAGCGCGTTTGTACAATGAGAAGCTGGCTAAATTGTTAGCACTGGACCTTCTCCCTATTTCTTTTGTTGAAGGGGTAGGTTTTCTGGAATTTGTGACTGCCATCTGCCCAAAATGGCAGGTTCCCAGCCGCTACTATTTTGCCAGAGTTACTGTTCCAGCACTACATCACGATGTGCTGGAATTGCTTGGAAAATACTTGAAGCAGAGTGCTGTGCAGAATATCCACCTGACATGTGGACCAGTTGCCAAGCCACTGATTACATGTGTATCACTGCACACTGGATCTCTTTTGTGGAGGTAAGAGAACAGATCTCTGCAGGTGTTGACGCTGCTGAGATTTTTCATGCCACTCGCAAACATGTAACTGTAGCCATGTTTGCCATGAAGAAATTTCATACTGCTGCAAACATTTAGGAGGAGTTCAACAGCATGGTCTTGAGTGGCTGCACCCAAGAGGGCTTAACATTGGTTTTGTTGCCACGGACAATGGCAATAATGTAGTTAGGGCCATGAAAGATTTCAGGGTCCCGTGTTTAGCACACTGTATTAACATTGTTGTTCAAGACTTCCTGAAAAATTAATACAAACTCAGCAACTTACTGGCCACCTGCAGAAGAATATGCACACATTTCAGCCATTCTTTTAAAGCCCGGAAGCAGATGAGGGTCATTCAACACTCATCCAGGAGTTGCCAACACGTTGGAACGCAACTTATTACACGCTTGATCGTCTGTTTGAACAGTACATACCACTCAATGCTTATGTAATAAAAAGATTAGGGGATCCTACTGTGAAAGGCATGACCGTTGAGATGGGCCAAAGGGACCTCGTTAAATGCCTGACAGAGATGCTACTTCTTTTTGAGGTCTTCACACATGAAGCCAGCAAGGAGGACTGTACTATGTGCCAAGCTATCCCATTTTTGCACATGCTAGAGCAACAGCTGAAGGAGGTGTCTGAAACATATGCAGGTATGGATGACAAACAAGACGCATATTATTTGGCGGAGTCCTTAGCCGTTCGCTTATCTGACAATACGAGGATTCAAAATAACATTGTGTCACATCCACATTATATTACTGCCACAATTTTGGAACCACGGTACAAAGTATTTCTGAACAGTAAGGCAGTAATTCCTTTTTCAGAAGTGGATGTTGCCAATTACAAAACTTAGATACCTGAGCAAGCCATTGACCTTGAAAATGAATGGCTGGTAATTAGAGGCCCCCCGCCCCAGGCCAAAACAAGTACTACAGAGCAGATTCCAGAGTCAAGTTCTACTTCAGAGCCTGAGGGCAGTGTGTTTGCCTCCCAGCAGTCACCAACACTACCAATAACATCAACAACAGCAAAAACAGGATCATCCACAGTACATTCGGCAACTGATTGGTTTCTACGGCAGGGGTATGGTAAGTCCAGTGCTGATGCAAAGGCAAAAGAGACTGAGCACATCGGAACACCCCTTAGCATTGAGCGGATAGACCAGGCCTATCTGGATGACCCAACAGAGGTGTTCATGGATCGAAACCCATTGGTGTATTGGTATGGGAAAAGAAGCCATTGGATAGTGCTCAGCAGGCTTGCGATAAAGTATCTGGCATCCCCTGTCTCAAGTGTCTCTTCTGAGCGTGTTTTTAGTGCTGCTGGTGCCATTGTAACTTTGAAAAGGACCAATCTCTCGCCCAAAAGCATGGAGAGGTTAGCCATGATCAAAATGAATCAGCACTTTATACCACCGGAGTATAAAATACGTGAATCACAACAGGAAGATGAGAGCGACTTAGTTGATGTAAGTAGTGGGTTACATGACCTACTTCTGTCAGAACTATCAGAGTTTGAGGATGAGCTCCTCTTCCCTGACAACTAGACTTTCAAGTTGTTACTTTCTTCCTTCATTTATTTGTGTGTGTATCTGTCTTTCTGGTTCAAATCAAATCACAACAAATCCATCACCACTGTCTTCTCTTTTTAGTTCCCTATTGGAGATGCACGTCTGTGCATTTAACTGTCTACTCCTCAGAGTCCTGCTCCATCTTCCTGACTCTCCCTAAATAAATTTCCATCGAACCAGACATTGGATGGAGAATAGTACAAGAAATGTTGCCTCTAACCGTCCCTCCATAAGAAGTGAAATGTGACTATAGCTATCCTCCATATTGATTCTGAGCCGAAACTCATCACTGTCCGAAGGCTACCGCCTCTGCAGGCATCCACAACTCTTCACTGTCAGAACTTGAGCAGGCATCCAAAATTGTCAGAAAGCTACAGCCTCGGCAGGCAGGCATCCAAACCTCATCACTGTCAGGACAGAAGGTACTTGGCAACTTGCTGACATTTCTGCAAATTCAATTGACCAATGACCGCTACCCAGGCCGCTGCCCATCACAGAGCTGACCATGTGAACCAACTTCAACTGCGACAAAGTGCCACAGATGAATAAGAAGAAAACTGAAACAGCGACTAACAGCACTCAAAATGAATGTGGATTAATAATGAGGCCACTGCCTCGTTAAAAAAACACACACACCTGTCAGAACTAGGCATCTGATCTGACAGCCAAAGCGAAGAGCGAGCCAGGTAATGAATGATGGCATGCATTGGATGCTTGCTGACTCTAAGCAATTGCTGTTGTTTGTTGTGTTAAATGATGTTGTGCATGAAGTTGAACTCTACTAGTTAATCTACAAAGTAAAAGTAACTCAAGTGACAGTTTGTTTGTTAATAACCACGTTGTACTCCTACTACTTTACTGCAGGTGCAGGTGCAGGCCAATATTGTTGCAATTTTTTAATGTGGAATATGGACTTAATCGGAGTCACTACACACTGAGTTGGAGTTGGACAACACGTACCACACCATGATGATGACCGTCACCATACTATCTTTGCACGCAGTCAGTCAGTTGGATTGGAGATGATTGATGGAATAACTGCATTTCATGAAGTGGCATAAAAGGTAAACACAACAATTCAACAAGAACCACAGCAGACCTACCTGTCCTTGTAGTGGTGGAGTTGAGTGTAGTGGTATGACTGACAGCAGCGCAGTGATTTAGTCACTTAATTTTGAAAATGCTAGGTTGCTGTATATGCCTTTTGTCTGGCTCTGTCAAAATGTAAGGTAAATGGAGGTTGGGTCATGGCCTGGTGCCATGGGCCTGTTCTGTCCTGTTGTTGTGGTAGCTTAATGCTGTAAACAGAGTAGACACGATATATCCAGGCCACCTCAGTCTGAAAGTGTTCTCTCTTCTCTTCTTGCACTCCACCGTAATTGTTGCTTTTTTTATGCATTCATTTTTCAATACCCCTTTTGTTTTTCCATCTACACTTAAGGCCGGCCTTTACCCTGTGCTATACTGGGAGAAACAACTCACACTTACCTTACCAATCTGCATTAGGCAGGCAGTGGCACCCAAGATTGAAGTGTGGAGCGTCCATGGAAGGGAAAACCTAGAGGAATGACGAGATTCAACTCCACAATTTGACCAGTATAATACAGTAACTTTAGTATCATTCATCATTCGTCTTTTAATTAGTTTGATTCCTTTTTCTGTTCAATCATTACGACTGTGTGTTGTGTTGTTTTTATTTGCTAATAGATCCCTACAACTATTTTTTAATTTTCTTTGCTATCTTTAAAACTAAGCCCGGCCAACATGTAATTTGGGTCTCTCTGAGGGCATACAGGCAAGGCAAATTGCATATTAATATACTGCTGCCCTGTGTTTTCTAATTGTCTAGTAGTAGTTAGTAAGTACTACTCATTGCCCATTAAGTTATCCTCATCATCATGCATGCATTTCCTTTTTCTCCCTTTATAGATTTATTGGATAAAATCTTGGTTATCTGCCAAGATTGTGTTTTGCTTTTGTTGTGTCCAGGCATACTGTTTTTCTTTGTAAAACCTTTCCCCAAACCCCCCTTTCCTATCCATTCATCAAACCCTAACCCTCTTACCCTGGGCTGTGTGATTTATATTGAGGTGTGATGTGACTACATTAAATGTACACCAATAATTGATCACACGCTTGCTGGGGCAGATGTGGTGAAAGCAACACTAATTCAATCAATCAATCAATCAAATCATCTTTATTCGGTTTCCATATTTTTTAGAAAGACCATAAACGTACATTTAAAAGCACAATTTAACAAAAATTAAAATCAACAAAATCATCCAGCAATTCATTTACATATTTATCAATTAGTTCATCATTAAAAATTGTGCACCTTTATCATTCAAAATTATATATACACATACATACCATTATCTAATCAAGATTGGGTCGGTGATTAATACAATATTTCAAAAAACAAGCTATAGATTTAGCATGCACCTCGTTATCCACATATTAGAGCGCTAAGAACTCTGGGCGACAAGCACGCAGTCCCATAAACCTCAATATAAGGACCATCCAGCGTCTTCGTGGGATTTCGTAAAATTTACAAAACAAAATTGTGTGTATTGAGGATTGCGAGGAAACGGTATCACATAATGATAGGTCCCTTGACCAATCGCTCTGTTGCTGAAAAGAAATTAACCGGAAATAAATATCAAATCTGAACCGAGTTAGCAAAAAAATTTCATATTGGTTCAGATTAAACATTAAATAGGGTTGAATGGTAAAGGTGGTTTGGGTAGCTAATGAGTGCTGAACTGTACTTTTCCCTAGTTCAGCTGCTAATCGTAACTGGCCTAGGTGCAACAGACATAATTTCTTTGACTCTTTCTTAGAGATCTCACAGATGGTTGATGGATCTTGAAAATATTTCTGAAGGCCTAAATCATTCAAAAATGACTTAACATAGACTAGCGATCTGATCTTATGCATGTTATCGAGCCTCATGCACTCTTGCAGAAGACGTTGTGTTAGATCGCACTGGGCCGTGGTCCAAAGGCGACGCCATAACATGATTGGTTGAGTTTTTAAAATATCCGATATGTAATCCATGCCTAATTCTAAGTGGCAGGCAAATGTCGAGGTACTTTGAGGGACTGCTAAAAGATATCGTAGGAAAGAGTTCTCAACCCTCTGCAATGCGTCGGTATTTACGTATCCCCACAAGCCTGAGCCATAACTAGTGACGCTAATATATTTGGCCTTAAAGACCTTAAGCATTACTTGGGGAGGTCTCTTCCCTAGTTTCTGTGCAAATCTTACTAATGCAGTAGTGGCCCTCAAAAACAAATGTTTTCTCGCATTTATGGCTGTTGTCCATTTGGATTTGTTATCTATCAAAATCCCTAAATAGGGATATGATGCCGTGCATTCTAGTACAATGTCGTTAACAAAGATAGATTTAATTTTCTTCGATCTAGGGCCAGTGTGTATAGCATAAGTCTTTTTTATATGTACTTTAAGATTCAAAGAACTCATGAAAGCGCTGTACTTATTTAGTAATCGTTGGAGCTGGAGGGGGGTTCTTGCAAAAATTACAGCGTCGTCGGCATATAGTAACGCCGGAATAGGCCGACGACAAATTGTTGGGAGGTCCTGACTCCCTTCCACCATTGCTGCTTCGAGCCCATTGGTGTACAATGTAAATAGGAAGGGGGCCAGAACACAACCTTGTCTGAACCCCCTCTCTATCCTAAAGGACTCAGTAAGTTCCCCCCCTATTCCGTGTCTAACTCTAGCCGATGCTCCAGAATAAAGTTCTCGCAAAAAGTTCACCAACACTGGATCTACCCCCATGGCTATGATAATTGCCCACAGTCTAGGATGGCTGACGCAGTCAAAGGCTGCAGTCAGATCAACGTAGACCATGCACAAGTATCCTCCCTTTGCTTGAACATATTTCCCAATTAAAAGTGAGAGGTTAAGGGCCTGGTCCACTGTCCCCAACCCTTCACGAAACCCATATTGTAAGTCAGAGATTAATTTGTGATCTGTTACCCAGTCGTGGAGTCGGTCTAAAAGTATACGTCCGGCGACCTTCCCTAAGGAATCCAGAAGGGATATGGGCCGATAACAATTTGGACTATGGTGGTCGGCCTTTTTGAATATTGGGACCAGAATTGACGTGGACCAGGAATCAACCAAACCGACCTCACTGGCTGCTTCTAGCACTCTCGTAAGAACTGGGGACCATAGATCTATATTATATTTGAACAGATCCACTGGGACCCCATCTGGCCCTGGTGCTTTTCCTGCTTTTGATTTTTTTAGAGCTCCTATAACCTCTTCATAGGTAAAACTTAACTGTATAGGGAAACATGACTGGGTAGAATGTAGCTCGCTCGCGACATCCTCAACTTGATCTAAAGTTGTTTCTCCTAAATGACTAAAGATTTTTTTAAAGTGTTGAACCGGAGGAGGAGCCTAGACGGCGTTGAAGATGGCCGCCCAGTCCCCCGGCTCCGTGTACCGTCTCCTCCCGAGAGTGCCTTCTGCCTGATATCCTTGTTTGACGGTGCACACACGGGCGCAGGAGCAGCTCCGGTACCCGATGGTGCGTCCCCGAGGTCTGTGTCGCCTCCACACGGGGAGAAACGGACAGCGGCGTTTTGCGGCCCGAGGCAGCTTGCAGGCCGGGGACTCATCTAGATGGCAGGACCGGCCATCAATTGAACAACAGCGGCCACCAGCTGCAATGTGGGGCCGGTCGGCTCCGGATTCCATCGGACCGTCCGATTTTCGGATCGCTCGCTCAGCGGATTGGGGGCATGAGTCAGAGATCGACCCTTCATGGTTCCCCTGAATCGTCGGTGCCTTTTTGGGACTTTTGCTCGTTTGCCGCCGGGGTCCGCGGTGAGATCTGTCCCGCTAAGTGCGGGAGAATCCCGAATTTGAGCCCGGCCGAGTTTAATAGCGCGGACTCCCTTGGTGGCTGTGTTTTGCTTATGTCTCTACTGTCTGGATGCCCTGCTGGTGATACCATTACGCCTGAAGCCCTGCTGCGTGTGCCCCGGCCCCGATTTATGGTAGTGCTTCCTCGGAACGTGGCGAGGGGAGCCGAGTGCTGCATCCGAGCAACTGAGTCCTGACCTGCTTTGTATCCTATGGAGTCAGGGAGCTTGAAAAAGGGGGCGCGGAGCAGAACTACATCTGGGCGATCTCCTTGCTGCCCTGACTGACCTGTGCGATACCTTGGAACAGGATGCCCGTTCCCTGGGTGTTACACTGGATGATGTTGTCTTTGGCCAGACCTGATGAGCCCGGGTGGTCGTGGGCGCACGATGGTATGCTTCACCTTTTACCCAGACGCGACAATATGGCGCCGGCATTGATATCCTGGAATCCGGGACACGGACTTTCGAGCCATCTCCAGTTTGTGACATTCGTGGTTTAGGACTATCCGTGGGCTCCTGCTTGGTACCGAGCGATGGACTTTCTTTCCACGCTATGCTGATGGTATCTCTGGTTCTGCTCCGGCCATGTCTTCACAATGACGATCTTTCCCTGCTCTACTTTGCAGATTGAGATGTGGTAGTCATGTTATTGTGTCAGGTTGGGTTTATCACGTGGGCGGGAAACGGGCTCGGATGCGGTCGGATCGCATCGCAGCACTACAGAATGGCTGCTGTCTGGGTTTGATACAATTTGGTGGGCCATCGTGATATGCGCAGGGCAGGACAAGTATAAATAGTGTTTCCTCCGTTTCGAACCTTCCTGCTTGCGGGTTTATGTGGGATGTGTGGCATATTGTCTTATTTGTTTCCATGCTGGGCTGCTCCTGTGCCTCGTGCACTGTTCTTTTGTACTACTTTTAGCAGAGGTGTTTTATGTCCTGTCCATATACGTTATTTACAGAGGGAGAGGCCGGGGGACTGCTGGGGGGCTCCCCTCCGCTTTTCCATTTCTTTCCTTTCCTTCCCTCGCTTGGGTTCCTCTTTTAGTCTAGGTGGGTGGTAGTTTCCTTTCTCTCTCTTCTAAATCTCGGGTTTCATAAAATGGGCGACAGGCACTCTGCTGAGGGGGAGGCCGTAGCCGGAGGCAGGGGTGCAGGGTGGGGGGTATTCTCCTTTTTTCTTTCTCCTTTTCAGTTTCTAGGGCCTCTTTTTTCTTGTTCTGCTTGGCTTTTTCTTTCTTTTTCTTTTTTCATATCTTTGGGATTCCGAGTTGTAGGTGGTTTACCGGGTGTTCTTAGGTCTCCAGCCAGTGCGGGGATGTTATAATAGTTCCCTTTGTTAGGTACTGCGGGCGTGTGCTGCATAGAGGGGCGTAATGTAATATTCGTTGTTTATCCTGCTTAGTGCACGTTAGTGCTTGCGCCCCTCCGGCTGTGGTCCCGAATGTGCGTATCCTGATTTGAGATATCCCCTACCTCTGGTGTTGCTAGACTGTATGACATCGGATCCTGTTCTATCTCTGTGCTTTACTTTAAAAAAAACAAAACCTCTTTATCCTGATACCTTTACGGTGTTACAGTATCCTGGGTGCTGATGTGGCATTGAGGAGACGGGATGTATGTGTTTTGACTTATTGAATTGCATTGCCCGTCTCTGTGTAACTGGCTGGCTGTGTTCTTGCTGACCGCAATTGTATTTGCTTTATGAAACAATAAAGGTTTATAAAAAAAAAAAAAAAAAAAAAAGTGTTGAACCCACGTTTCCGCGTCTACTGCTACATCCAAATTAGGGGAATCGCTATCTTCAGAGAGGAAGGGAGATTTAACTATACTCCAAAATATAGTACTATCCTTCATCGAGCAGCTTTCATGTAGTTGTTTCCATAAGTCATTCTTAATCTGCGTTTTACGTTTTTTTAAGGCCTGATTATAAGCTTTCCGTAATCTAATTATTTCAACCCGGTCCCTACTGCTTTTACTCAATGCAGCCTTTAATGTTGAGTAAGCTTTTGTGCATTCAGAGTTGAACCATCCTATTTTACTGATCCTTTTACCAGTTTTTTTCCGACAGAATTCTTGAGCAATAATTTTTGTAATAGTTGTATAGCTAGATAATATCTGTTCCGATGTAGAATTAAAATCAAAACAAACTTCAAGAGAAGGTAAGGATCGCTTAACCACATTGGCCGTCACCAGCTCTTGATTTACCTTTCCCCATTTTAAGGTGAAACCATTAAGTCTATCTACGTTCAGATATTGTTGGTCCAAAAGGCTCCGATAGACTGGAACCTTCCGTAAAGTGGGCACATATAGTGACATAGTGCTAGGAAAATAATCACTCACTGCGTTAATAACTGTTTCAAATTTTTTCACATGTGGAGCAGCAGAATGTGAAACAAATATGAAGTCAATTGTGCTTGTAAGCCCTCTCCCATTGAAAGTAGGAACAAATGGAATGGGGGGACTGACTAATTCGTTTCCGAAACCCAACTCAAAAGTGGTCATTATCTCATTCAGTCAGATACCAACATTTGTATGTACGAAATGGGTTAGACTGTTTCCACCTTCATCCTCTATTCCAGAGTTATTTGTGCTACTCTTTTTACATAATGACAAATTAAAATCACCGCCCCAAATTAATACAAAAGAATAGTTAACATAATTTGAACATCGATCTTGGAATAAAAAGGAAACGTTGTTTAAAACATCAATTAAATCGATCGGACTTAAATTGTTATAAAAATTTATCACAAGATAAATGGACGCCTTATTTACAAATATCAGGAGAGCCTGATAGTTGCTCTCTAACTTCAGAGCCTCTATTTGTTTAACTATTAATACATTAGAAATATATGTTATTAGGCCCCCTTTTGCCCTCCCCGAAGAGGATTGAATTGCCTCTGAGAAGTACGTTTTGTATCCTACCAAATGGGCAGGGGGACAGAGCCATGTTTCCTGTAGGCATATAATACTATGGTTCCTAACTAGTTTTGTCCACTTATCATTTGAAATTTTGGGAAGTAAACCAGCTATGTTCCAAACGATAATATCTAGATTTAAGCCTTTCAATTCTAGACAGAGACCTTTTCCATGGCACGAATACTCTACATTAGACCTAAAGACTAATAAGTCTCCTACAGAGTCTTCGTTTTTAGCACTGGATGGAAGGGAATTCGTTATTTCAGATCCAGGGCAAGGGGACTCTGTACTTAACGTGTTTAGATGATTTGGACGTACCAAATAATTTGATGCCATTAATTCTGCTGGCATCGAGTCCAGTTACTCATTATCGTCTAGCCCAGACAGGGAGTTAAATCTGTTGTAAATTGGAACGGGGTGTGGGGGTCCTTGAAGAGTAAGCAATGGCTTTCTAAGATTTTCAGGAAAAAAATGCATTCTTTTAGGTGGATAAAAGAATCCCAGTGGTAAGATATTGATACCTACTGCATTAATAGTGCGACTCATCCCTATCCTCAAAATTTCGTCCACCAGCCGGGGAGAACCAAATGTCATAACTATACAGTCACCCATCAGAACCTTTTCCCGTTCACCTACCCATTGAACACGTCTAACCATCTTTAAGTTTTGGAATAATTGATTATGCATTCCAACCCTGCTACTTAACCAATGTAGCGATTTATTTTTTAGTGATACCCATGTTTCTTCGTTAGGGGAGTAATTAGATGGTACATTACTCAGAACGATGCCATAGGGGGTGGCTTCTGGTGGGAGGTTCAAATGTGAGGAGGGAAGAACTTGAGTCTGAGATGTTGTTGGCTGTGAGGACGGATAAGTGTTATTGCTATTATTTATCTGCCTTTGCGACGAATACTGTGTCAGTCCTTCTGCTACTATTGTATGTGTCTGTTCTTTTACAACAGTAGAAATTATGGCAGGAGCTATCCTTTTATCTTTACAGCCTTCTTCTAAAGTGACACACGGATTCCCTACATGTGTGTTTAAAGTTTTATTTGGACTCGAATTAGATGTTAAGGCTATATCTGCTGGTTACAGTTTATAATTCAAAAGATTTTCCATGTTGGTCATTCTAGTTGAAAGCTGGTCTAATCTGACCCTTATATAAGAGTCCAATCTTTCCACTAGGGAGCTAAGGTTTTGTAGTTGTGATTGAGACTCCGATAGCACAACAATTTTTTACCGAATGTTTTAACCTTTTGTTTTAGTGGGTTTTTGGACTGGCATCCGCTCTTTTTCTTTAAGGGGGCAGTTGTTTGCACAGGCGTTTGACAGGAAGAGTGAGCAACAACTAGTTCATTGTCTTGCTTAGAATGTTGATCAGCCCCAAATCTTTTACTGTTTTTTTGGGGGGGTTTTCTAGGGGGTTGTGTCGGGGACAGACTGCTGCTAATAGACTGCAGTATTTGGTTGGATACAGCCATTTATTTTAGTGGGTGCTCCTTCCCCCAAACCCAACTGGGTAACATCTTTGAGTGTTGGTGGCTCTGACTTAACCCTGAGGAGGAACCCAAAATTGACTCCTCCACCGTTAAAATGTGCTTATCCAGAACATCAACTGCTCCTGTTAAATAGTTCAGTAAAGTTTGTTGGGTGTTAGTACTCTGCCTACTTCATCTAGGGCTCGGTAATTTTCTTTTACCCATGATGAGACCGAAATTACAGATGTAAATCAACAAAATGGAACTTTCAGTTTGGAAAATTAACAATAGATCTTAATCAATACACCCAGCACTTACTAATCAAATAGCCTGGCCCAGTCCAGCCTCTTTTGGCCGATGACGGGCCCGCCCTTGGCCCGGGTTTCGCCCGGGGCGCGATGGTTAGCCCTGGAATTTCAATGCCCGGAGGGCGGGGGGAGAGTCAGTCATCTCATGCGAGACCGCGCTGCCCGCTGGGATGTGTTGTCCTGGGCAGCGGCGGTCCGCGGGGAGAGAGAGACTGATCACGGAGCCCCAAAGAGACTCTCAGACCTCCACACAGGGCAGCAAGAAAGGCAATAGTCCAGAGGTAGGTCGAAAGTAACAGCAGTTCTCCTCGGTGAAAGCGCGTCCCGCGGCTCGATGGTTAGCCCTGGAATTTCAATGCCCGGAGGGCGGGGGGAGAGTCACTCGCCTCTCGCGAGACCGCACTGCCCACTGGGATGTGTAGTCCTGGGCAGCGGCGGTCCACGCGGAGAGAGGCTGATCACGGAGCCCCAAAGAGACTCTCAGACCTCCACACAGGGCAGCAAGAAAGGCAATAGTCCAGAGGTAGGGTGAAAGCAACAGCAGTTCTCCTCGGTGAAAGCGCGTCCCCTCAACACTAATTCAATTTCAAGCCAGGGGGAGGATCTTCTTCTGCTTGCCCACCCATGCTCAGTTTATGTGCAAGCCAATTTTGTTTTCCAAAGGGACCTAATGCATCATAATTATTTGCTGCCATTGATTGGATTCATCATCAACATCCTGCCACACAGCAGTAAAGGTTACAAATTACGATTGTGTTAAGTGACTCACTCGACACAACTGCAGTTTGTAACTTCTTGTAGTAGGCTGTCCCCGCCACCATTATGTTTTATTTACTTCGCTCTACTATTCCTCCCAGAGTCTCTCTGAGGCGACTGACTGTCTCATTTTCTTTTTTTGTAAAAGCTACAGCCAGTGTCTACTATTACCACCACAACCATGGCATCTCCATTCTCTTCGGAAACCCAACCTGCATAGTCTTGCAGCCATCGCTGTGCCTAACTTAAACATCAATCACAGGTAAGAAAAGATGTTTGGGGTAGGTAATGGACTAGGAGGAGAGACTGACAGTACTAGTAGGACAAGTCACTCAGTGAAGGGTACCGGATCTATCTGTTTGTGTCTTACAAAGTGAGCCAAATAATTAAATCAAACACTGGCTGTGGCCCAGCAGCAGCAAGGAAACAGTGTGACATAAAGCAGTAACCCCACTCACAAAACATTAACCACATTGTGTAAAGTATAAATATATATAATGTAATCCCCTAACAAAAATAAACCATGTAAAAAAAACACAACACCTGACGCACCCCTCTCCTTAACCCCAACCAATGTCCAAAACGAAAAAGTCCAAAAAATCAAATGTCCAATTGTCCATAAACCCCAAAGCCCAATTCCCACCCACCAAAAGAACCTATAAAAAATGGGCAATCAAACAGGGTCTTTCTTTAGCAGTGGGCTCTTCGGATGTTGATCTCGAGGACCTTGACCCTCTTCTTGAGCTCCTCTACCTCGTCCTCCAGTCGCGCATTCTGGAGGAGCATGCCGCACGCATATGCCCGGCAGTTGCATCTACGAGGGCAGCAGTAGTGCTGGATATTATTGCTGTGCGACGGTGGGCAGCTGCCTGACCTTGGCGCCGTACCACTGCAGGGGCCAGGCTGGGGCCCGGGGCATTGGAGGAGGCTGCAGCTGCTGCAGCCTCCTGCTCCTCCGCCAGAACCACCAGCCACCGGTACTCTGTTCTGATAGCCTCCACCTTCCGGTGCCTGGCCATAACTGCCAACTCCTTCCTGGTTGGTTTTGGAGGAGCTATATCAAGAAAGAAAAATAGACTATTACCAATACTCTTAGCAAAACAGTGACACAAAATGAATTCAACACATAGTGGCATAGAACCAGTAGCACTAGCAAGCACAGTACATAACATGTGTGGTATGTATCTGTCCTCCCACTTCCTCGGCCTCTAACATTTGTGGGAGTTTCAGGCATTATACTATCACTATGGACTACAGTACAAAAGTCTTCTTTTTCTCTCTAGTTTAGCGAAATTATATAACCTTGTTGTAGTCGGCATGCCAGTTCAGTCAGCTTGCGCCCAAGACAAACATACTCGAGTCCTGACTCATGTCATGACACAGACTCATGTTAGTTTTATTTACTACTGTCTGCAGGTGGGGAAGCTCGTATTTTCCTATTACGGGTGGCACTGGCCATACTCTCTCTGTTAAATCAAGGGCAATTGCTTAATTTCACTTTCACCCTGCCCTGACTACTACAAAAAGGTAGATTGTATATCTGATCCAATGATCATTGCATATATATGGGACGACATGAGGTGCGTTGTTTTGATTGATTGTGTAAGCAACAGATAGGCCACCCCCCTTGGCAGGTTGGTTGACACACTTGAAAATAAATTAACATAGGTAGCAGTGGTCCCCAGAGTCAGAGGAAAGCGCTCAATAACTACATACATACACTATATATATATATGTATATATATATATATATATATATATATACATATATATATATATATATATATATATATATATATATATATATATATATATATATATATATATATATATATATATATATATATATATATATATATATATATATATATATATATATTACCTACTGGCGGTCGCCAGTAGGTATATATAGTTAGGATTTTTTCTCTATGGGTTTTTTGAAAATTCTATGTCTAATAACTTTGGCGTTTGTGGACGGAATCGGCTGAAATTTTCAGGAAAATGGCACATTTTGTTTCTGAGCAGCCCTTGAAAATTTGGGGGGGGTTCGTCCAGTGGGGGCCGAGAAAAAAGGGGGGTCCCAAAACGTGTTTTTAACATTGAGTTTTCCATAGGGCGGTTGGCCTCACTTTTAGCCCGAACGGCTGAATGGATTTGCACGAAACTTGGCAAAATTGTAGGGACTGGTAGCCCGATGGGCCTTTTGTAGGTCTCAATATATGTGCTCCAGTGGATTTTGAGAAATTAACGTTTAAAAAAAGATATATATCTGTAACAGCGGACCGGTTAGCGCTCTGGTTCGCGGACTTTTCGCGCAACGGAGCTTTGTGAAGCGAAGCTGATTGGTTCTCCGGCGTCTGTCAACATTCCAAACAGTCCGTAGCGGCCGCCATCTTGTCTCTCGGTAGGATCGAGAGACAAGAGGAGGTCAAAACAAAGGGGGAAATAACTATAAGGGGGCATAGTAGATCCTCGCTGACCCCCTAGGTTTGATGTGGAGGTTTTAAAAGGGCCCCGCGGGGCAAAAAAAAAACAAAATAATAATAATCGAACGGCTGAATGGATTTGCACGAAACTTGGCAAAATATTAGGGACTGGTAGCCCGATGTGCCTTTGCTAGGTCTCAATATATGTGCTCCAGTGGATTTTGAGAAATTAACGTTGAAAAAAAGATATATATCTGTAACAGCGCTCCGCTTCGCGTACTTTTCGCGTTACGGAGCTTTGCGAAGCTGATTGGTTCTCCGGCGTCTGTCAACATTCCAAACAGTCCGTAGCGGCCGCCATCTTGTCCCTCGGTAGGATTGAGAGACAAGAGGAGGCCAAAGCGAAGGGGGAAATGACCATAAGGGGGCATAGTAGATCATTCCTGACCTCTTAGGTTTGATGTACCATTTTGCCAAGTTTGGTGTAATTCCGTTCAGCCATTCAGGCTGTAGACGTATGTAAATGTCCTATGGAAAATTGCATGGGGAAAACACATTTGAAAGTGTTGAAATTTAGAACCAATTAAAATGTTACTTTGGTTTTGTATTTGTGTGTGATGAAAGTTAATTGGTTATGTATATATGTCAAATGAGAGGAAACCACAGCCATTTTGTGATACTACTGTCTGAGGTACATTTGTGAGGAATTTTTGGTGGTGAATTTCTGGTGTTTGATTTACACAGTACTAACACTTCTGCTACTTTTAAAAAGGTGAGTTGTTAATTTGTAAGGGGAACTATGTTGTACACTTGAAGATAATTTGAAAAATGTTTTCTGTTATTTATTTGCAGTCCTTCTGTTATACTAAATACTTGATGAAGTTAGTTTTATATTATGTATTACTAAAAACGATAAATGAAAGTGATTATTTTTTTCTGCAATTTACAGCAAGCAATTTCAAAATAAAATGGCTCACAATGAAGAGACCGTGGCAATTTCTTTTGAATTGTCCACTACATTGATTGAAATTGAGAGCACCAATAATGAAATATTGTCACAAGGAGGACATGACTTGTATGATTCCATTAGATTGATTGAAATGGACAGCACCAAGAATGAAATATTGTCACAAGGAGATGACTTGAATGATTCCACTACATTGATTGAAATTGAGAGCACCAATAATGAAATATTGTCACAAGGAGGAGATGGCTTGTATGATTCCATTAGATTGATTGAAATGGACAGCACCAATAATGAAATATTGTCACAAGGAGGAGATGACTTGAATGATTCCACTACATTGATTGAAATTGAGAGCACCAATAATGAAATATTGTCACGAGGAGATGACTTGAATGATTCCACTACATTGATTGAAATGGACAGCACCAATAATGAAATATTGTCAGAAGGAGGAGATGACTTGAATGATTTTTTTGATCAATCTCTTGATGGCGAATTTATCGAGTGTTTGGAGACCATAGAGTTACAAGAATCATCATTGCAGACTTTTAATGAGGAGATTCCAGATGAGATGATTGAAGAGGAAATTACTGATGAGGACATGTTACTAGTTGTTTCAAATTTAGAAAATTCTGAAGAATAAATTTATATTTAGAAATTAAAAATTGTTTGAGACATTATTTATTTTTATTTTTAATTTATGAGGTTGTAGCGAAGTGATTGTAGTATAAAATGAGACTTATAGTATAGAGTGCAACATTTTTATGTTACATGGTAAGTTTACTCATATTTACTTCCCTTCTGCCACTATATTATCTCCAATGTGTATTTGACATGTCTTCTTCATCTCCGGCCTCCTTTCTCTCACTGTGTGTCTCCGATGCATCTTATCGCTGGTATTTTGTGTAATTACAGAAGAGAGTAAAATAAAATAGTTCGGAACGTGAAAAGGGGGCAAAGTAGAGTACTCCTCACCCCCTAGGCCTTTTTAGGCGGTCCCAAAAGGATCAGTTTCTGCTTTCCTGAGAGATTATGGTATGAGTTCCATATACCACAATAACTTGCATTACAACATGCAAGATATCTATCTCCTATTACCAACTTTTGGAGATATTCGCGCTAAGCGCGAATATCTCCAAAAAGTAACACCTGCCCTGAGCAGTTCTTAGCCATGTTATCCAATGGGAGGTGGATAACATGGCTAAGAGTATTAGCTCGGTAATGCATGAATATCGCTGACTTTTTAGCGATATTCATGCATTGCGGCCGTTTATTATCGCATTTGCGATAAACCTTGATAATAGTAAGGTTTATCTTCGATAATTTCTGACGATGCTTAGTGGTAAAAAATTGGTTGGTAAGCATCGTTAGCGATAAATATCGCTTAACTTTGGTAATATGCCCCAACGTCTGTTAACGTTCGATTCGAAGGAAATGAGGAAGTGTTGAAAAACATTGTCTGCGCCATCTTGCCTTTTTTGAAATGCCACACTTTTGTCGTGCACGGCAGCCATTTTAGATGTCTTGACCAGACCCACTCTCTGCACGCTGTCGATTCGTAGCATGGCTCCTCACTCTCGTAAGCATCTCCCCCAGGCACTGGTCACCACCGCTCTCTGTCTTATGCATGGGCAATAAACCTTCCCCCATCTGCGCTGCTCTTCCCTGAGAATCACACTCTGTGCCCGCCCGACACCTCCCTTTCGCCCTATTCACTACCGCACCCTCTGACACTCCTCTTCCTCTGTGTCCGAATGTCCAGGCCGGTCCTAGGCTATCAGCTAGCCCTGCAGATGTAGTTTATGGCCCCAGCTGTAAAGAATCACCCCTCTTCAAAGGAGTTATAGTAGATCAAGGCCCACACCCGATGTGATCCGTCACAGCACACGCGTTCCTACTATCTGAAAACCATCCTGTATTGTGATTGGGGAGGGGACCGAGCCTGAAGCGGAAGATTCCAGGAATGACTCTTTGTACATCAAAGTTTTTACAATTATGTGTCACATTAAAAATATATAGCACTCCAACAAAGTAGTAGGAATATAAAACTTTAATAACATATAAATATATACAACAAAACAAAAACAGTAAAAACATTTAAACAACGAAGAGACCGTGGCAATTTCTTTTTAATTATCCAATAGATTTATTGAAATTGACAGCACCAATAATGAAATATTCTTGTCAGTAGCGGTCTGTTGTGCGAATAGTTCCAAGGCAGCAGAACGCGCTGAAATCTAGATGGCACGAAAGTGATGTCTAGTAAGTTGCCGCCCAGCAAAAAACGGCGTGGGGCGCCGCGGGGGTGAGTGAGTCCAGTAGGCACCACAGCTATTCTTACCGGCATTGCAGAATTACTGCTGGGGACAATGCCTGTGCTGTAGCAGGGTCACAGCAGAAACAAAAAGGATTCTGTTGAAGATGTTGTTGGTTTTCAATTTGAAAACAGTTCTGGTGTCAACTGCTATGCTAATGTAGTGGTTAATGTTTTGTTTTCTCTAGAAAATGTAAAAGAGGGGGAGGCAGTCCAAAGTTCCGTTAAAAGGGCAAAGGAAAGGATCGGTGGTTTGAACTATCAGTCAAAAAGGGGAGGGGGTGCAATAATTTTTCCTACCGGGTCACACTGTGCTTTCACCGGAAGTAAGGTCTGCAGGATTGTAGTAATTCAAAGTGAGGCTGGCGCCAGCATGGGAGCGCCGACGTCCCGCGGATACAGTTTCGTCACTCCACGGGCGATCATGGCAGTCATTCCCCATCGGGGGTCGGAGACTCCCGCGGCTCCTCTAGAATCTTCAAGGTCGTGGAGGACTACGGTGGTGGAGTCAACCAGTGACCGGGCCATTTCTTTATGTTGGGCCCGCTCTTGCCAGGTCGACCGCCATTTTGAGAGTTCGGCAGCTACCGGCGATCGCGGGGTCACATGAGCGGACGGGCTCCACCCTGCCGGGCGAGACGTTGCAGCATGGCCACAGTGGAAGAACCGTTATCTAGGTCGTTCCGAAACTGTGCAGCACTGTAGTTGTTAGGATGCCACCGCCTGGAGCGCTGAGGGTGCAGCTGGGAAGCCTCCACCTGGGGAGGCGGGAGAGGCCTGTTCGCACCGTCTCTCCCTCCCAGTGCACCCCACGGCGTCTCGCTTGAGATTTGTTATGGCCGGACCAGGCGATGAGGACGAGGGGGGGGTCGGAGGCATGTGCAAGACATCCCCCTCCAGTGTTGTCGCAGCCATTATAAAAGAAAGAAGTGTCCCGTCCGTCTTCGGGCCGGGCTTCCGGTGGATGTCGGCCGGACGCCCCTGGCTCTGGCCCCATGAACGGGTTTCTTGGTTTATCGGCTGCAGCCGGATCCCGTCGGCCTCGGCCCCCCGACCGTTGGTGGTCGGACCGGAAGAGCATGTGGCGGGACTACCTGCAACTCTCAAGGGCCACCGCGGCCGGACTGGGAGAGAGAGGGGAGGGTCGAGGAGACATTCCCCCCCCCTGCAACTGTTCAGCGTTGTAAAGGCAATCCCCTGGCCGGGTCCCGCTGGTCTCGGCCTCTCCTCCGGCTACACCCTACGTTAGGATCTCCTGGCCGAGGCGTGGCAGCAGGACCTGCCTTATATGGGCTGCTCCCGGCTGGGCGTAGCCGGAACCCTGCCCCACCTTGGAAGTTTCCAGAGTGGGGGTGGATGTTCTACTGACTTGCATTTTCCCTAGTCTATCGATTTTTTTGGCGTGGCAGGCGGTGGGACAGCGAGGGGTGATTTGGTTTCTCTTACTGTTTTTCTGGTCTCTCACCACTGGCATATTTTAACGTTTTCTTGTTTCTAGGACATTAATAGGTTTTATCATTACGTTATGTTATCGTTTCTTTGTTCGTTGTTTAATAAAAGTTCATGTTCATCAGTGGCCTACTGATTTTCGTTTTCCTATTTTTTTCTTTCCAGGTTGTTTCATGGTAAAGTTTCTGTTAACAGGATACAGTGATCACTTCGTTATTATTGCATATGTCCTTTTCACTAGGGGTGCTCTCTGGTCGGGCCAGATGACGTATCTCTAGTAAATGGTCCGGGTGAAAAAGGTGCATCAATCAGTGGGGAGTAGATAGGCATGACAGATTACAACGGGGGAGAACGGTCCGCATTACGTACCCTTTCACTACTTGCAAAGATTTTCCTACGTTTATTTGCAAACAGGGAATACCTCCAAAAAGAACTAATTCCCAAACAGTCAATGTTCGGACAATCAATCAATCAATGAGGAATGAAATAGGTACGACGTGTTAAAGGCTTGCGTTACCTACCCTTCACTATCTGCAAAGGGAGATAGAATATTCCTATTCTTCCTCGTTTGCAGGTAGAGAAGATCGTTAAGAGAATTAACTTCGAACAATTCAATGCTCGATTGAAACAATCAACAAGGGGTACTGTGAACACAAATGAACGCCGCTTATATACATACGCATTGCTATTTTCAACAGGTTGTTCCTAATGTTTCTATTTTAGCGAGGTCAAAAGAGATCCCATTAGTGGCCTACTGATTTTGCTCGATTCCTTTTGTTTTTTTACACGATTTTTCGCTATCTGCAAAGACTAAACAGAGTATTGCGACTCTGTGCTTGTTTGTAAATAGAGAATGAACCAAAGAGAACAATCAATCAAATGGAGAGAGAAGCAGGCACGACGGATTACAAAGGGGGAAAGGGCTGCGTTAACTACCCTTCACTATCTGCAAAGAGAGAGTACTCCTAATAGAAATGAGGGGTGGGGGGCAGCAATCAAAGCAGATCAGTGTGCATAAACACGAAAAAAAAAAATCTTACCACGTACTTGACATTCGACAGCTTATGATATTTGCTATTAAAAAACCATTGAAATTCACTGAAAAAACCATAGGTTATAGACCATATATAGTTAGGAATTAGCATTTACAAAACCTTGAAAATTCACTGAAAAAACCATAGGTTATAGACCATATATAGTTAGGAATTAGCATTTAAAAAACCTTATTTTACTCACACAAAACCATTGAAATTCCATATATAGTTAGTTGCACTAACTATATATTGCGCACCCGCAATCCACTGCTGATGATGTCACATATTACATCATTCATGACATGGTCAGTGACATCACTGATGACATCACTGATGACATCTCAAATGACATCACTGATGACATCTCACTTGACATCAATGATCACATCACTGATGATATCATTCATGTGACAATACAATGCATCTCCTCACATTTTAATATAACCTCTGTTTCACCCAGTGTTAAAAACAGAGTATAATTTTTGAAACCATTGACACACCAATACTAGTTACTACATACGTACTCACTGATTCCTACGTCTACACACACATTCACTCATTCACCCATACAATCATTCATACATACAATCACTCATGTTTACAACACAATCATATGCACTCATACACCTATACAGACACTCACACTCTGCCACTCATCCATGGAGTTACTCACACACCTAGTCAGTCCTGTAAAGAATCAATCACACTTCCATTTTCTACTCTATACAGTTAAACATAGAGCACCTTACGTTTTCAACCATATACTAACACATACTTACTCTCTTATACAATCATTGATACAAGTACACATTGATCTGTACAGAGTCACACACCTCCCATCCAGCCACACACACACTCAGTCTCCCATGCAAATACTTGGGCAATCAATCAATAACCCATATAGTTACTCATATAGCTACTGATCAACACATGCAGCAGTTTACAGAACAACAGACATAATGATGCACAAATTAAGACAGTTTAGTCACTAACCCATGCACTCAGTGAGACACATTTAATCACTCACTCATACATTCAGTCATGCACCTACTAAATCCTTCGTCCAGACACTTATACATCCACTCATTCTTCAATATGTAAGACATATTTTAACTTTACAGAAACATAGTCACTGGATGTTGTCATCAGTGATGTCATCAGTGATGTCATTTGAGATGTCATCAGTGATGTCATCAGTGATGTCACTGACCATGTCATGAATGATGTAATATGTGACATCATCAGCAGTGGATTGCGGGTGCGCAATATATAGTTAGTGCAACTAACTATATATGGAATTTCAATGGTTTTGTGTGAGTAAAATAAGGTTTTTTAAATGCTAATTCCTAACTATATATGGTCTATAACCTATGGTTTTTTCAGTGAATATATATATATATATATATATATATATATATATATTGCCTACTGGCGGTCGCCAGTAGGTATATATAGTTAGGATTTTTTTTAATAGGAATTTCTGAAAATTCTATGTTGAATAACTTTGGCGTTGATGGACGGAATTGGCTGAAATTTTCAGGAAAATGGCACATTCTGTTTCTGAGCGTCCCCTGAAAGTTTGGGGGGGTTTCGTCAAGCGGGGGCCGAGAAAAAAGGGGGGTCCCAAAACGTGTTTTTAACATTGAGTTTTCCATAGGGCGGTTGGACTCACTTTTAACTCGAACGGCTGAATGGATTTCCACAAAACTTGGCAAAATTGTAGGGACTGGTAGCCCGATGTGCCTTTGCTATGTCTCAAGATATATGCTCCAGTGGTTTTTACGAAAATTAACTTTGAAAAATATATATTGGGCTACATTGGGCTATATATATGTTAGAGCCCAAATGTAGCCCAATGTAGCCCAATGTAGACCAAAGATGGCCTCCAGAGACAAAAAAAAAACAAATGTAGCCCAACTATCAGCCAGATGTAGCCCAACTATAGCCCAGTGACAGAATGTCCCAGAGTGTTCTAAAGAACAACTAGAGCGCTAACAGTCTTACTTATGACAAAAGTATGGCACACCTGAAGTCATCTTGATTGGAATAAAGTGTTAACACTTAAAACATTTAATTTGCAAAGGAACAAAATGAGGGGGTTCATTTTGCCATAGAAATTATGATTAGTGCTGAAGAAAGAAAAATTAGGGCACATTTTGAGTGACTTCTCAAATCCTCTTATATTTCATTAAAAACATTCTGATATGCAATCTCCCAAGATGGCCACAAGAGACAAAAGAGCCCAAATGTAGCCCAAATATCAGCCAGATGTAGACCAACTATAGCCCAATGACAGAATGTCCCAGAGTGTTCTAAAGAACAACTAGAACGCTAACAGTCTTACTTATGACAAAAGTATGGCACACCTGAAGTCATCTTGATTGGAATAAAGTGGTAACACTTAATACATTTAATTTGAAAAGGAACAAAATGAGGGGTTTCATTTTGCCATAGAAATGTTATATATATATATATATATATATATATATATATATATATATATATATATATATATATATATATATATATATATATATATATATATATTTATATATATATATATATATATATATATATATATATATATATATATATATATATATATATATATATATATATATATATATATTACCTACTGGTGGTCGCCAGTAGGTATATATAGTTAGGATCTTTTTGAATAGGGATTTCTGAAAGTTCTATGTTGAATAACTTTGGCGTTGATGGACGGAATTGGCTGAAATTTTCAGGAAAATGGCACATTTTGTTTCTGAGCGTCCCCTGAAAGTTTGGGGGGGTTTCGTTAAGCGGGGGCCGAGAAAAAAGGGGGGTCCCAAAACGTGTTTTTAACATTGAATTTTCCATAGGGCGGTTGGAATCACTTTTAGCTCGAACGGCTGAATGGATTTCTATGAAACTTGGCAAAATTGTAGAGACTGTTTGCCCGATTTGCCTTTGCTAGGTCTCAAGATATGTGCTCCAGTGGATTTTGAGAAATTAACGTTGAAAAAAATATATATATCTGTGACAGCGTCCCGGTTAGCGCCCCGGTTCGCGTACCAGACGCGTAACGGAACTTCGCGAGGAGAAGCGGATTGGCTCTCCGGTGACTGTCAACATTCTAAACAGTCCGGAGCGGCCGCCATCTTGTCTCTCGGTAGGATCGAGAGACAAGAGGTGGAAATAAACGAAGGGGGAAATGAATGAAAGGGGGCAAGGTAGACCCCTCCTGACCCCCTAGGATTGATGTGGGGGCTATTAAAGGGCCCCGCGGGGCAAAAAAATAAAATACTTTTTTTTTTGATTTTTCGCGGTGGAAGCGCTACCCGGTACGCGAACCGGGTAGCTCACCGGTAGCGTAACAGGAGTCCGCCATCTTGTGTTTCGGACGAATTTAGTCACAAGATGGAGGATAAACAATGTTGGGAATGGGTATAAGGGGGCACGGGAGACATATCCTGACCCCCTAGGTTTTCTGAGGGTGGCTGAGGAGGCCCATATATGTAAAAAAAAAACGCGCACCGGGTAGCGTTCCGGAAAGCGTAACAAGGGGAAAACCAAGGGAAATAGTAAAATAATATTTTAGAGTGCTTTGAGGTAGGGTAGCTCTGAATAGAGCTGTTGTGTTGTGTGGGTGATGTAAGTACCAACATGTAGGTACCAATGAAGAGTCTAAAATTCAATGTACACCGTCTCCTCTGTAGATATTTTGTATGTTCGAATATGGGTTATTTCAATGTAAATGTGTGGAAAAGTACTTCATGCTTTAAAGCAATTGTATTTTTGAACTGATTGTTCTTTCCTCTTAGTCCTCCTCTTTGTTTTTTTTCCCCACACTCTTCTTCAGCATGATAGTTGATAAATTTGTTCCCTCAAAAAATTTATATACATAAAAAAATTATATTAAATACATATAAAATATATTTTTCCTTTAAAAGAAGAATACATTTTACAGCTTTTGATATTTGCTATTAAAAAACCATTGAAATTCACAGAAAAAAACATAGGTTATAGACCATATATAGTTAGGAATTAGCATTTACAAAACCTTATTTTACTCACACAAAACCATTGAAATTTGCATATATAGTTAGTTGCACTAACTATATATCGCGCACCCGCAATCCACTGCTGATCATGTCACATATTACATCATTCATGACATGGTCAGTGACATCACTGATGACATCACTGATGACATCTCAAATGACATCACTGATGACAACATCCAGTGACTGTATGTTTCTGTAAAGTTAAAATATGTCTTACATATTGAAGAATGAGTGGATGTATAAGTGTCTGGATGAAGGATTTAGTAGGTGCATGACTGACTGTATGAGTGAGTGATTAAATGTGTCTCACTGAGTGCATGGGTTAGTGACTAAACTGTCTTAATTTGTGCATCATTATGTCTGTTGTTCTGTAAACTGCTGCATGTGTTGATCAGTAGCTATATGAGTAACTATATGGGTTATTGATTGGTTGCCCAAGTATTTTTATGGGAGACTGAGTGAGTTTGTGGGTGGCTGGGAGGTGTATGACTCTGTGCATAGATGTGTGAGCAGTTGATTCCCTAGATGTATGGGTTCAAAAGTGCATGTGGAAACAGCTGTATGGGCGGTTGACTGTGTGCATGAGTGTATTGGTGAGTGAATGGATATCTCAGTGCTACATGTCAAAGTAAGTACATATGTAAAACACAGTACATGTGAGAGTTGACATATATAAATAACTGTGCATAAGAGCCAGTGAATGTGTGAGTGGCTGTATGGATCATTGTGAACTTGTATCAGGGATTGTATAAGAAAGTAAATATGTATTAGTATATGTTTGAATAAGTAAAGTGTGTATAACTGTATAGTTGAGGAAATGGAGGTGTGATTGATTCTTTGCATGACTGACTAGGTGTGTGAGTAACTCCATGGATGAGTGACAGTCTGTGAGTGTCTGTTTACACTGAGTGTATCTAAGGTTATATTAGAGTCTGAAGAGGTTCATCGTATTATCACATGAATGATGTCAACAGTGATGTGATCAGTAATGTCAAATGAGATGTCATCAGTGATGTGATCAGTAATGTCAAATGAGATGTCATCAGTGATGTCATCAGTGATGTAATTTGAGATGTCATCAGTGATGTCATTTGAGATGTCATCAGTGATGTCATCAGTGATGTCATTTGAGATGTCATCAGTGATGTCATCAGTGATGTCATTTGAGATGTCATCAGTGATGTCATCAGTGATGTCACTGACCATGTCATGAATGATGTAATATGTGACATGATCAGCAGTGGATTGCGGGTGCCCGATATATAGTTAGTGCAACTAACTATATATGCCAATTTCAATGGTTTTGTGTGAGTAAAATAAGGTTTTGTAAATGCTAATTCCTAACTATATATGGTCTATAACCTACGGTTTTTTCAGTGAATATATATATATATATATATATATATATATTTATATTCCAACACAATCGTTCGCACCTTATTCAAAGAACGACGTCCAGGCCAACAGCTTAGTTCAAACAACTGGTGTTTATTCACAGCGCACTCAACGCGTTTCGGGAACAGCTTCCCTTGTTCACGAGTAAATGTGCTTGTTAACAGTCCAGTTTAAATGCATATCATGTGACCAAAGTTGCAGTAAACATAGAAAGCAGACTACCAATTTACGAGTCATTTGGAGCTATGAGAACAGGTTCACATTGCTAAGTCAGCAAACTTGGGCGTAATTAAATACTCATTTTCAATATTGTTACACAAATCACAATTCATTTGTAAACTGTATTCGGAAAATAATGCATTTCACCACGTGCGATTAAAATGAAATCCAAAAATAAACTAAAATGAAGCATGCCAAGGGTGTTTGAACTCGCGTCCTCAGATCTAACGCATTGCGTTCTCGATGCATTAGCATCGTGCGCCACCTCGACCTTGTTTCGGTTCACTGGCCCTAGTGGGCTATGCGGCATTGATATCATAAGCTTACAGTTTTTGTGCCCCAGTGGGCTTTTTGTATCCAATCGTGGGTTTAACAGTTCTTGCCCCATTGGGCTCAGACCACAAAACCTGGTTGCACCATCATTCCACATACTGCGTGTCTTTTGATTCAAACAGTTCCTCGCGTGTCTGCCTCATCATTCTATTAGTAAATCTACCTTACCCCAGGCAGTGTTGGGTGATCACACCGTTCATTTCATGAGCTCAAGAATTATACAATGCAACACTTGATTCGCCTCGCCCCAGCATCTCTGTCTTTCTGGTGCTGTGTCTCACATTCTCCCAAAATAAACACAATCGGTACCTGCAGTGAAAGCAAAATATACAAGTGATTATCTCACAGACAACCGTGATTAGTGCACATTCATGCAATTAAAATTAAAAGACAGTGAGGCAGCGGTGTCTCACAGGCATGCAATGTTCACTCACAGCGCTGACGAATTAGCACCCTTGAAAAACCATCACACCAAACAAGACAGCAAAAAGGCCCCCTGGTTCAACGATGACCTTAAGAAATCCAAGAAACTATGCCGTACTCTTCAGAAAACATGGAGAAAAAACCCAACCACCGACAACATGACCACCTTCAAGGCAGCCACCCGCAAACACCACCAGCTGATTCGATCCACCAAGAAATCAGCATTCAAGAATCGACTCGACAACAACGCCCATAACAGCAAGGAACTATTCAACATCGTCAAAGAATTCACCAACCCCACCGCAGCCTCAAACGACATCACTCCCTCCCAAGACCTCTGCAATTCACTATCCTCCTTTTTCTACAACAAAATTACCGACATACATAACAGCTTCGAAAACAGTTCCAACGAACAATCCTCTCCACCCCCCTCAGAACCTAAACCGCCCTCTAACAGCCTCAGCGCATGGAACCCAATCACCACTGAAGACACCATCCGCCTAATGAATTCCATCCACTCTGGCTCGCCAACCGACCCATGTCCCCACCACATCTTCAACAAAGCAGACTCCATCATCGCACCCCATCTTCGTGATGTCATCAACTGCTCCTTCAACTCTGCTACCTTCCCATAAAGCTGGAAACATGCCGAAGTCAGCGCCCTCCTGAAGAAACCCACAGCAGACCCCGCTGAACTTAAAAACTACCGCCCCATATCCCTCCTCCCATTCCCGGCCAAAGTCATTGAGAAAGCCGTCAATTGCCAACTCGCCGCCTTCCTCGAATCCAACAACTCCCTCGATCCCTCACAGTCCGGCTTTCGAGCCAAACACAGCACCGAAACCGCCCTCATCGCAGCAACAGATGACATCCGAACACTACTGGACAACGGAGAAACAGTGGCCCTCATTCTACTCGACCTCTCCGCCGCCTTCGACACTGTCTGTCACAGCACCATCATACAACGCCTCAGCAACATCGGCATAAAAGGAAAAGCCCTGGACTGGATCATCTCGTTCCTAGCTGGGAGAACTCAGAGAGTCCGACTTCCCCCATTCAAATCAGAGGCCACTGAAGTCATCTGCAGTGTACCACAAGGATCACCACTCAGTCCCACCCTCTTCAACGTTTACATGAGTCCACTCGCTTCCATCGCGCGTCAACACAACCTTAACATCATCTCCTACGCTGACGACACCCAGCTGATCCTTTCCCTCACCAAAGACCCCAACACCGCCAAAACCAATCTTCACGAAGGCATGAAAGAAGTAGCCGTATGGATGAAAAACAGCCGCCTAAAACTTAACTCAGACAAAACAGAAGTGCTCATCCTAGGATCATCCCCCTCTGCCTGGGACGATTCATAGTGGCCTTCGGATCTGGGCTCAGCACCCATACCCACAGACCACGCACGTAACCTTGGCTTCATCCTAGACTCCTCACTCTCGATGACCAAACAAGTCAACGCCGTCTCATCCTCCTGCTTCAACGTACTTCGTATGCTCAAAAAAATCTTCCATTGGATCCCCGCCGAGACAAGAAAGACTGTCACCCACGCACTGGTCACGAGCCGACTAGACTACGGAAACACCCTCTATGCCGGAATTACAGCCAAATTACAGAAAAAACTCCAACGCATCCAAAACGCATCAGCGAGACTCATCTTGGACATCCCTCGCCAAGATCACATTACCGGCCACCTGAAAGACCTCCACTGGCTTCCCGTCAACAAGAGAATAACATTCCGTCTCCTCACCCACGCACACAAGGCCCTCTACAAACTAGGGCCCGAATGCCTCAACACTCGACTATCCTTCTACACACCCACCCGCCAACTAGGATCCTCCAATCAAGGCCTCGCCGCAGTTCCGCGTATCCAAAGATCCACCATGGGAGGTAGATCCTTTTCCTACTTGGCGGCCAAGACCTGGAACTCACTTCCCACTCACCTCCGCCTTACACAGAACCACATCTCCTTCAGAAAAGAACTTAAAACCTGGCTATTCGATAAATAACGAACCCCCTCCCCAAGCGCCTTGAGACCCTCTGGGTGAGTAGTGCGCTATATAAATTCTTGAACTTGAACTTGAGTGTTTAAAGTTCATTTATCCTAGATGCACTCCTAGTGCCTCATCACAGTTATGGCCTTGGGGTTGCATGGTGTGGTATTTAATGATGAACCTAGACTCTAGGCGTCTCAGTTCCTGTAGTCTATTACCACCTCTCTCTCTTATTGGTACCTGATCTAGTACAACAAAAGACAAGAGACTGCTGTTGCTCTGGTGGTGTGTTGCAAAGTGCCTCGCTACTGGGTATTGTTTGTCGAGGTTTTTTATGGCCCTCAGGTGTTGGAGAACTCTCTCTTTGGCGGGTTTGATGGTGCTTCCCACATAAAATGTATTGCAGGGGCACCTCAGTGCGTAAACGGCATACTCTGTGTGACAGGAGACATGTTTCAAAATCTTGAAAGGGTCACAAGTTTCAGACAGCTTAATCTCTTTTACGTTGTGGCTGTATTTACACGCTTTACAGCGGCCACAGACATAGAATCCCTGAATTGGATTATCTCTTCTTTTGTTGGCAGCTAGTGTCTGACAGACCCTGTCCTTAAGTGACCTAGGTCTTCTGTAGGTGATCTGTGGGAACTCCTGGATGCCATGTTTTATGTCCTTATCTGTTTTCAAGGCGCTCCAAAATTTGTTAATGGCTCCCCTGACCTCTTTCGACTGTGAGTTGTAGTCCATGATGAACCTCACCCCCTCTAGGTTCCCGGTATCATCATCTTTCCTTACAGCATTTTTGACTAGCTCTCTGTCTTTGACTTTCTGTACAGCAGTTGAAATACACTTTTTGCTGTACCCTCTGACTCTGAATCTCTCACACATAACCAATCTTTCTTTATCATAATCTTCCGGTTTTGTACAGTTCCTTTTGGCTCTGAGGAGCTCACCCAATGGGATAGAATTAATAAGATTTTGAGGGTGACAGCTCTGTGCGTGGAGGAGGCTGTTACCAGCCGTCTCTTTCCTGCACAGGGCTGTCTTGAGACTGTTGTCCTCTATTGTGACTCTGAGATCTAAAAAATCCACATTTGTTTTACTAATGTGGCTAGTGAAGGTAAGGTTAAAATCATTAGAATTCAGGATTTTAACAAAATCTCCGGCTTCCTCCACGCTGCCTTCCCAAATGATGAAGATATCATCAATGTACCGGAGCCATATACGTACTCCGGTACGGTATTGATCCATAGGTCTGACTACCTGCTTCTCCCACCAGCCCAGGTATAACCCTGCAAAACTGGGGGCGAAGCAGGTACCCATCGATGTGCCAAGCAACTGGTGGTATATGGTGCCATTAAACAGGAAATAGTTCTGGGTGAGACAGGTATGTATCATGTCCAGTAACATTTCCATATGGAGCAGGTAAGAAACTGACCTACTGCTTAAAAAATGTCTGCAGGCTTTGAGTCCCATTTCATGTGGGATGTTGGTATACAGGCTATTTACGTCAAGTGTCATAAGCAAACACCCTGCATTCAATTCAATGTTTGTAATCTTCTCTAAAAAGTCCCCAGAATCTCTAAGGTACGCCGGGAGGCCCTGCACTAATGGCTGCAAAAAGTAATCAACGTATCTTGACGTATTTTCCAGGCAACTGTTCCTGGAAGAGACTATCGGCCTTCCCGGGGGGGTTGTGGGGTTTTTGTGCAGCTTTGGCAGTAGATAAAGAGCTGGTAACTTGGGAAATTTACATCTCAAGAAGTTAAACTCATCTGTCTCAATCGAACCCTGACTTCTCCATTCATTAAGCCGTTCTTGATATCGATTGTTTTCAGCATCATAAACTTTTCTGTTACTTTTCTCGTATTTCTCAACATCATTCAGTTGGTTCAAACCTTCATTAATGTACATTTCTCGGGACATAATCACAATATTACCCGCCTTATCAGATTTCTTTACAACAATACTTGTATCATTTCTCAAACTGTCAATAGCTAGTCTTTGTGCTTGACTAAGATTGTTTATGCCCCAACTGCTTTTCTTGGCTAGTTCTTTAAATTCAGCCACCACTCCTCTTTGGAAAACATCGATAGCATCATTAGTTATCATTGGTAAAAAAATAGATCTCGGTTTGAACCCACTGTTGCTGTTAAGGTCCAACCGTATGTTTTTGTTAATCAGGTTAAGGGTGGGGTTTTCAATTGCTTCTGGGTTCCCCCCTAGGTCGTGTAACACTTGTAACATTTCAGCATCACCTATCTCAAGTGTACTAGGGGTTAATGTGTTGCTGCTAGGTTCTTGGCTCATCCTCGTGGCAAACCACTTTTTCAGTCTGAGTTTTCTCGTGAACTGAAAGAGATCGATTCGACTTTGGGTATAGTTAAAATTAGCTGAGGGACAAAAAGATAACCCAAATGACAGTACCTCAATTTCTGCATCATTGAGATTCCTGCTGGAGAGGTTAACCACCGTCTTGGCGTCTTTCATTTCAGCTTTTTCTGGCCCCTTGTTCTTGTTCCCACGTGCTTGATATGTTCGCTGCCATTGCGTTTGGCTTCTTTCCTCCTCTGCCTCCTCTCCCTCGTCCTCTTGTTCCTCCTACGTTTGTCTTGCTCTGGACTTCCAATCTTCCTTTTGCCATCAGGGAAAATTCTTTTAAAATTTTATCTTTTGGGCTTAAGAAGCCAGCTCCCCTTTCATCCGGTTGGTTGTCTACCTCCTCTATTTCCTCAACCTGCACATTATTACTCCCTTCTGTTGCATCAAAAGAGGGTCTGGTTAGTTCTGCAGTGGATTTGGTCACTGGGGTCTGGGAGCGTAGGTGGTCATATTTCTTAGAGAACGTGAGGACCTGCCCCTTTTCATAGTCAACATGATCTCTTAAGAATTTTCTTTGTTTCTTTTCTTTAATTTCCTTCTCAATTATTTCCAATCTTTTTTCAAGTTTGGCCATATCAGTTTCAAACTTGTCTTTACTGCAGATTGACTTGAGTTCTCCAATCAAATTTTCAATCTCCACAGCCCACTTTTCGCAGTCTTTTTTAGCGTATTTCACTAGTAGCTTCAACATTATTATCGAACACTCATGGCTATTTGTTGACCATTCATTCACTAGCTCGGGGTCTGGGTCATTAAAGGTAGGTGTCGTGTAAATCCTCAAACCTCTCGGGATTCGCCCCACCTCAATGTATTTAGCCAGTGTGGTTGCCTCCCACCATTTTGTTTGCTCTAGCTTCAACAATTTCCATAGTCTAGTCCAGTTATCCTGCTTGGTCTTTGCCTCACCACTGTTAACCATGCTCAACGCCGTGTCTGTATTCGACCGTGTCGTATGGGTATCGAACATTTGTCTTGCTGCCTCATTCCTTTTTGTGTTCCTGGTTGAAGCCATGGCTGTGAACCTGGTGTATTATTCTGTAATTTACGAGCGATCAAATTCAACAATGCGCCCCTTGGTTGTGAACGTCCGTTCGTGTACTCTGTTCTCTGTACAGTCAAACAGACCTCCGCTTGCCCTTGCCAAACAATCACTTCTCCCAAGGGCAAGTGGAGGTCTGTTTGACTGTACAGAGAACAGAGTACACAAACGGACAGTGCAACTAGCCCAACGCGAGGCACCGTGTCCTCTGCACCGCTTCTCTTCATCTCAGGCATCGTGGTGGACCAAACCTTGCCAATAACTTGACCGTACACAGTTGACTAAGCATATGCCAGAAATGGTGAGGCCTCTTGATTATGCGGGGGTCTCCGACACGCCTCTGGCCGCGTGAAATAATGCAGCACAATCCCTTTCAAAGAAAAGGCGGAGGCCACATCGGGGACAAGCAGGAGTCTCTTTATTCACAAAATGCCACAGAGGGCGAATGCATTTCGGCGTCATTGCCTTCATCAGCGCCGTGTGGAATAACAGGCAGGGAGATGTTCACGCCTTTAAATTGTCCCACTCTGATGGATAGGCTGTCTCTGTTCCTCCCCCAAGGGGCTCCACCTGATGTAGATTGCCTCATCGGTGCAACAACTACAGGACCCAGAACTTTGGTCACATGATATGCATTTAAACTGGACTGTAAACAAGCACATTTACTCGTGAACAAGGGAAGCTGTTCCCAAAACGCGTCGAGTGCGCTGTGAATAAACACCAGTTGTTTGAACTAAGCTGTTGGCCTGGACGTCGTTCTTTGAATAAGGTGCGAACGATTGTGTTGGAATACGGGGGAGTGGCGATCCCGTCTCGGCACGCCGCTGCTAGCGGCCATCCCTGCTTCTTCGCCGACTGTTGTTGGATATATATATATATATATATATATATATATATATATATATATATATATATATATATATATATATATATATATATATATATATATATATATATTACCTACTGGCGGTCGCCAGTAGGTATATATAGTTAGGATTTTTTCTCTATGGGATTTTTGAAAATTCTATGTCTAATAACTTTGCCGTTTGTGGACGGAATTGGCTGAAATTTTCAGGAAAATGGCACATTTTGTTTCTGAGCAGCCTTTGAAAATTTGGGGGGGGTTCGTCAAGGGGGGGCCGAGAAAAAAGGGGGGTCCCAAAACGCGTTTTTCCCATGTTAATTTCCATAGGGCGGTTGGCCTCACTTTTAGCCCGAACGGCTGAATGGATTTGCACGAAACTTGGCAAAATTGTAGGGACTGGTAGCCCGATGTGCCTTTTGTAGGTCTCAATATATGTGCTCCAGTGGATTTTGAGAAATTAACGTTTAAAAAAAGATATATATCTGTAAGCGCGGACCGGGCAGCGGCCTAGGACGCGTACTTTTCGCGCAACGGAGCTTTGTGAAGCGAAGCTGATTGGTTCTCCGGCGTCTGTCAACATTCCAAACAGTCCGTAGTGGCCGCAAACAGTCCGTAGTGGCCGCCATCTTGTCTCTCGGTAGGATCGAGAGACAAGAGGAGGCCAAAGCGAAGGGGCAAATGACCATAAGGGGGAATAGTAGATCCTCGCTGACCCCCTAGGTTTGATGTGGAGGTTTTAAAAGGGCCCCGCGGGGCAAAAAAAAAAAATTATAATAATAATCTTACGGCTGAATGGATTTGCACGAAACTTGGCAAAATTGTAGGGACTGGTAGCCCGATGTGCCTTTGCTAGGTCTCAATATATGTGCTTCAGTGGATTTTGAGAAATTAACGTTCAAAAAAAGATATATATCTGTAACAGCGCACCGCTTCGCGTACTTTTCGCGTTACGGAGCTTTGCGAAGCGAAGCTGATTGGCTCTCCGGTGTCTGTAAACATTCCAAACAGTCCGTAGCGGCCGCCATCTTGTCTCTCGGTAGGATCGAGAGACAAGAGGAGGCCAAAGCGAAGGGGCAAATGACCATAAGGGGGCATAGTAGATCCTCGCTGATCCCCTAGGTTTGATGTGGAGGTTTTAAAAGGGCCCCGCGGGGCAAAAAAAATAAATAATAATAATAATCGAACGGCTGAATGGATTTGTACGAAACTTGGTAAAATATTAGGGACTGGTAGCCCGATGTGCCTTTGCTAGGTCTCAATATATGTGCTTCAGTGCATTTTGAGAAATTAACGTTCAAAAACAAGATATATATCTGTAACAGCGCTCCGCTTCGCGGAGATAAAATTATATCTGTATTACCTAGCTGTTGCTAACACCAGTTAGCGACGGCTAGTAGGAGATAGCGACCATCTTGGGCCCCACTTTGCATGTGAGTGATATTTATCACTAATGACATGCAAAGTGGGCATGCCAAGATGTTAGCGACTGGAAACAGTCGCTAACATCGCTATCTCCTATTATCAACTTTTGGAAATATTCGAGATAAGCGCGAATATCTCCAAAAAGTAACAGCTGCCCTGAGCAGTTCTTAGCCATGTTATCCTATGGGAGGTGGATAACATGGCTAAGAGGATTAGCTCGGTAATGCATGAATATCGCTGAGTTTTCAGCGATATTAATGCATTGCGGTCGGTTTTTATCGTATTTGCGATAAACTTTGATAATAGCAAGGTTTATCTGCGATAATTTCTGACGGTAAAAAAATCTTTGCAATGCATCGTTAGGGATAAATATCGCTTAACTTTGGTAATATGCCCCAACGTCTGTTAACGTTCGATTCGAAGGAAATCAGGAAGTGTTGAAAAACATTGTCTGCGCCATCTTGTCTTTTTTCAAATGCCACACTTTTGTCGTGCACGGCAGCCATTTTAGATGCCTTGACCAGACCCACTCTGTGCACGCTGTCGATCCTTAGCATGGCTCCCCACCCTCGCAAGCATCTCCCCCAGGCAGTGGTCACCCCCGCTCTCTGTCTTATGCATGGGTAATAAACCTCCCCCCATCTGCGCTGCTCTTTCCTGAGAATCACACCCTGTGCCCGCCCGACACCTCCCTTTCGCCCTATTCACTACTGCACCCTCTGACACTCCTTTTCCTCTGTGTCCGATTGTCCAGGCTGGTCCTAGGGTATCAGCTATCCCTGCAGATGTAGTTTATGGCCACAGCTGTAAAGATTCACCCCTCTTCAAAGGAGTTATAGTAGATCAAGGCCCACACTCGATGAGATCCGTCACAGCAGAAGCGTTGCTATTATCTGAAAACCATCCTGTATTGTGATTGGGGAGGGGACCGAGCGTGAAGCGGAAGATTCCAGGGATGACTCTTTGTACATCAAAGTTTTTACAATTATGTGTCACATTAAAAATATATAGCACTCCGACAAAGTAGTAAGATTATAAAACTTTAATAATTTATAAATATATACAAGAAAACAAAAATAGTAATAACATATAAACATTTTTAGGGAAAAACAACGAAGTAGCGGTCGGCTGTGCGAATAGTCCCAACTCAGCACAACATCCAGATTTCCGGCGTGGGGCGGGTCATCAGTAGCAAACTGTTGTGCGAATAGTTCCAAGGCAGCAGAACGCGCTGAAATCTAGATGACACGAAAGTGATGTCTAGTAAGTTGCCACCCAGCAAATAACGGCGTGGGGCGTCGCGGGGGGTGGGTCTTCAGTAGCAAACTGTTGTGCGAATAGTTCCAAGGCAGCAGAACGATGGCACCAAGGTGATGTCCAGTAAGTTGCCGCACTGGTTTTGGTATCCTACAATGCTGCTCCGAATAACGGCGTGGGGCGCCCCGGGGGAGGCGGCGTGAACGGGCCTCTCCAGGTGGAGTGTCATCTGTTGTAGTGGGGCGCCCCTTTACCGTTTCAGTTGCCATTCCGTCCGTTTTTGGTCCACTGTGTCAAAAGCCGCAATTCAGCTGAGTTGCGCCCACTCTTGCGGTGCAGCGATAGGCGGCTGTCACAGGACTCTCAAAATGGCGGCAGGCTCTTTCCTTTTTGGGCCTGGTCCACTGAAATGGCCCTGGGACACCTTGGAAATCGGACGCTTGTCTGCTAGGTCTTGGACCCCATTCTCGAAAGCGTCCCCTCCGCCTTGAGAATTCATCGAAAGTTTTGGGGGCCCCGACTCCTGCAGGCTTCTGGTGGGGAGCGGCTGCCATGATTGCTCGCGGAATGACTACGACGGAGCTACGAGATGGTGGTGCTCTCATGCTGACGCCAGCTTCAGTCTGAAACATCCAGAAACAAGGTGGGGCTTTCATCGTTTGGAAAAAAAAAAAGTTTTCATCCAATGAAAAGTGTTGTTTTTAGGTCATATGATCAAGCCTTCCATCATTAGGAAACCAAAAGTAAAATGAACCAATGAAAAGTTTTATAAACAAGTCACATGACCTGTTATGCGGCATAGGGTATAAAATGCGGAGAAAATACGTTGGCACGTGAGGCGGCGTCAGTAGCGGACCGATGTGCGAATAGGCCGAAGGCAACACAGCGCGCCAAGATCCGGATGGCACCGAGGTGGTGTCCAGCAAGTTGCAGCACTGGTGTGGCCATCCTACAATGTTGAAAGTCGGCGTGGGGCGCCCCGTTGGCCTGTGAGTTTGCGTCAGTAGCGGACCGATGTGCGAATAGGCCGAAGGCAGCACAACGCGCCAAGATCCGGATGGCACCGAGGTGGTGTCTAGTAAGTTGCCGCACTGGTGTGGCCATCCTACAATGCTGAAAGTCGGCGTGGGGCGCCCCGTTGGCCTGTGAGATGGTGTCAGTAGCGGACTGATGTGTGAATGGGGCCAAAGGCAGCGCAACAATATTTTCTACTATATTTCCGGTGTAGAAGAGACCACAAGGCGCTGAGATGCCAAGATCCGGATGGCACCGAGGTGGTGTGTAGCAAGTTGCCGCACTGGTGTGGCCATCCTACAATGCTGAAAGTCGGCGTGGGGCGCCCCGTTGGCCTGTGAGTTTGCGTCAGTAGCGGACCGATGTGCGAATAGGCCGAAGGCAGCACAACGCGCCAAGATCCGGATGGCACCGAGGTGGTGTCTTGTAAGTTGCCGCACTGGTGTGGCCATCCTACAATGCTGAAAGTCGGCGTGGGGCGCCCTGTTGGCCTGTGAGATGGTGTCAGTAGCGGACTGATGTGCGAATGGGGCCAAAGGCAGCGCAACAATATTTTCTGACTGACACCACAAGGCGCTGAGATGCCAAGATCCGGATGGCACCGAGGTGATGTCTAAGTTGCGGACTGATGTGCGAATGGGGCCAAAGGTAGCGTAACAATATTTTCTGTATGGAAGATACCACTAGGCGTTGAGATGCCAAGATTCGGATGGCACCGAGGTGATGTCTAGCAAGTTGCTGCACTGGTGTGGTCATCCTACAATGCTGAAACTCGGCGTGGGTCGCCCCATTAGCCTGTGAGATGGCGTCAGTAGCGGACCGATGTGCGAATAGGCCGAAGGCAGCACAACGCGCCAAGATCCGGATGTCACAGTGGTGGTTTCATAGTTGAGAGGCACTTCATCTGCAGCGGGGCGCCGAGATCCGGATGGCACCGAGGTGATGTCTAGCAAGTTGCTGTACTGGTGTGGTCATCCTACAATGCTGAAAGTCGGCGTGGGGCGCCCCATTAGCCTGTGAGATGGCGTCAGTAGCGGACTGATGTGCGAATGGGGCCAAAGGCAGCACAACGCGCCAAGATCCGGATGGCACCGAGGTGGTGTCCAGCAACTTGCCGCACTGGTGTGGCCATCCTACAATGCTGCGCCGAAAGTCGGCGTGGGGCGCCCCGTTGGCCTGTGAGTTTGCGTCAGTCAGTGGGGGCTGTTTGAGGATCTGACTGCATTGGAAAGCAATGTGATGCTGTGCGTCGCCCCCAAGATGGAGGTTCCTCGGCTGCAGTGGGGCGCCCCTTGGTGTTTCACTCGCTATGCAGCTGAGTTGCGTGCGCACTTGTGGCGAATAGGCCGAAGGCAGCACAACGCGCCGAGATCTGGATGGCACCGAGGTGGTGTCCAGCAATTTGCCGCACTGGTGTGGCCATCCTACAATGCTGCGCCGAAAGTCGGCGTGGGGTGCCCCGTTGGCCTGTGAGGTGGCGTCAGTAGCGGACCGATGTGTGAATAGGCCGGAACCAGCACAAGGCGCCAAGATCCGGATGGCACCGAGGTGGTGTCATAGTTGAGAGTTCTGAGCAGCGCTTGTAACACTGTCTGAAGCTTATTTGCACCTGCTGCAGCTTCACTATTGCCCTGGTGTGGCCTAAGATCGCCCATGACATAGGCGGCCACCTCCCGGGGTCCGGCGGAACTTTTTTCCTTTTCCTTTGTGCATCTTGTCCCACAATCCGTTTGACCTGAAGACACGACCAGGTCCCTGAATGTGTGCAGGGGGACGCTATTGATTGAATCAAAATGGCGGCTTCACACAAAGCTGACTCAAGCGTTGCTGCTGATGCTATACAGAGAAAAACTGGTTTTCAGTTTGTACATTCTTCAGGATTTTTCCATCCAAGGCTGGTTGAGAGTTTGTATAACAATGGCTTCAGATTTTCAACATACTACTCTTCAACATTCTTCCTAAATGTAACAATGTGAGACTCACTAGGAGAACGGTGTAGTGAGGGCCACAAACGGCTGTTTGTCTTTCCTTTCAAAATGCTGCCAACAATATTTTCGGAATGGAAGACAACACAAGAAGCTGAGATTCGGTTGGCACCGAGGTGGTGTCCAGCAAGTTGCCGCACTGGTGTGGCCATCCTACAATGCTGCGCCGAAAGTCGGCGTGGGGTGCCCGAAGGGGGGGGGGGAGGCGGCGCAAACGAGCCTCTCCCGCTTCTCCATGTGGAGGCAGTTCATCTGCAGTGGGGCGCCGAGATCCGGATGGCACCGAGGTGGTGTCTAGCAAGTTGCCGCACTGGTGTGGCCATCCTACAATGCTGCGCCGAAAGACGGCGTGGGGTGCCCGAAGGAAGTGTCCTTATCCAGGGCATTATCGCTGTATCATGTCCTCCACTAAAATGGGCCTGGGACACATTAGAACTCGGACGCTCGATTTTTTTTTCCTTTCCTGTACATGCAAAAAAAGGTAAATGCCCGGTACGTTACACGCTTCATCTGCCACGATGAACTCTCCAGAGGAACCGAAAAAAAATATAGTTGTGGTAACTATACCATGCATCGTCATATGGAGAGGTGGCACCAATTAATTATAGTGCTGCATAAAAGAGAGATTTGGAGGAGAACCCCTGACCTGCTAGTACATTCATCAAAGAAGTGGCACTGAGAGCTTCAGAGGCAAGGGAAACGGTCCCAAATTTTTAGAAGAACTTTGGAAAGATTAAAATGACATGTTTAGATTGTGGCAAATTAATTTCATGTGGACAGATGAGTGTTACTCTAATAAATACAGCATATGAACATCATCATAGTCGATGGTTGGTAGAGACATTTTGACTATATCCTGGACCTGCCCGTCCTCGCCCAAAATGGCGCCGGAATAAATGGGACTCGTAACTCCTTGTTGTGTACTGGTTGCAGAACCTTGAAATCACGAGATACGTATGCAGTTTTGAAGCACATGGCGGGCGGGGACGAGAATTGATTGAATATTTCGACATCCCTATTGATATTAAGTTCTGATGTGTTATTGATTACTGTACTGTTGAAAGTTCGAATTAACGTCACCCATGGTACTTGCCCGCAAATGTATATCTAGATAATTTTATTGTAACTGGCCCTGTCGTATTTTAATTATAAAATGTACGTCCACCGATTCCGTAACTGTTAGACACCTTAGTTCTTGCAACCTAATGGCCCGCCCGTTACGTTCCTCTACAGTGTAAATGTCTACTCATCACATACGATTACAGTTTGCTCCGTGGCCGGCCCACGTGGTTATAGGCTCGTATTTGTATAATGAAATTTTCACAATAAAGGTTTTTAAAAGAAAACATGGTAGTAGTATATACATTGGTAAAGTTTGTAATAATAGTCACTGTTTTAGAATCATTAAAAGGCAAGTGAAATAAAGCAGACCAATTACATGAAGGGTAAAAGGTATAATACGAAGGAACGCAGTAAAGATAAATGGTCAAGGGCTGTTGTGTTTTCTATTCCTGCAACATAAAGTGATCGATAAGAATCTCATATTCAGGCGTATCGGCGACTAAGACAGCAGGTCGACCCTCTTTTGCTCAACGGCTCCATCATGGGACGAAGAAACGCTCTTTTTCTCGAAAAAAGAATATATTTTACTTGCAGGACAGTTGTAAAATTTCCGGGAAAGTACATTAGTCTGGAACATTATAACATATATTTAAGAAAAAATAATGTTCGGAAGTAATGAAAAGCGTAATTTTTAGGTCATATGACCAAGCCTTTCATCATTACAATAAGAAAAGTAAAATGAACCAATGAAAAGTTTTATTAACAAGTCACATGACTTGTTATGCTTACGTTACACGCTGCGCGCCCCGGATGACTTCCGGATGCGCTAACGCGGCGCGTCATATGACGCATTACGCGACAACGCAGGTCCAGAATATAGTCAAAATGTCTCCACCAACCAGCGGTCGGAACACAACCCCTTTCAGCAGGCTAAATAGTTCTGTTAAATGACAACAGAAGGGACAGGCAACAAGAACCATCAGTCAAAGAGGGGAGGGCTAGTTCTTCTCTACCGGGTTACATTGGGGCGCTACCGGAACTGATCGAATTGGTAGTCTACAGTGTTTCTGGATGTTTCAGACTGAAGCTGGGGTTAGCATGAGAGCAGCATCATTTCGTAGCTCCGTCGTGGCCATTCCGCAACCAATCATGGCAGCCGCTCTTTATCGTTATTTTGGGCGGGGTGGGTGGCGGAGCCGAGCTGTTTTGCAGCCATCATTGTGTGGAGTTCAGTTCATCTCACTAGTTTTGTATTTGTCATGAGGGGTTGTTCCTAATGTTTCTATTTTAGCGAGGTCAAAAAGAGATCCCATTAGTGGCCTACTGATTTTGCTCGATTCCTTTTCTTTTTTTTACACGATTTTTCGTTATCTGCAAAGACTAAACAGAGTATTGCGACTCTGTGTTTGTTTGTAAATAGAGAATGAACCAAAGAGAACTAATTCTAAAACAGTAAATACTTGGATAACAATCAATCAAATGGAGAGAGAAGCAGGCACGACGGATTACAACGGGGGCAAAGGCCTGCGTTAACTACCTTTCACTATCTGCAAAGAGAGAGTACTCCTAATAGAAATGAGGGGGGGGGGCACCATTCAAAGCAGATCAGTGTGCATAAACACGAAAATGTTTTCACTTACCACGTACTTGACATTCGACAGCTTATGATATTTGCTATTAAAAAACCATTGAAATTCACTGAAAAAACCATAGGTTATAGACCATATATAGTTAGGAATTAGCATTTACAAAACCTTGAAAATTCACTGAAAAAACCATAGGTTATAGACCATATATAGTTAGGAATTAGCATTTAAAAAACCTTATTTTACTCACACAAAACCATTGAAATTCCATATATAGTTAGTTGCACTAACTATATATTGCGCACCCGCAATCCACTGCTGATCATGTCACATATTACATCATTCATGACATGGTCAGTGACATCACTGATGACATCACTGATGACATCTCAAATGACATCACTGATGACATCACTGATGACATCATCCAGTGACTGTGTGTTTCTGTAAAGTTTAAATATGTTTTAGATATTGAAGAATGAGTAGATGTATAACTGTCTGGACGAAGGATTTAGTAGGTGCATGACTGAATGTATGAGTGAGTGATTAAATGTGTCTCACTGAGTGCATGGGTTAGTGACTAAACTGTCTTAATTTGTGCATCATTATGTCTGTTGTTCTGTAAACTACTGCATGTGTTGATCAGTAGCTATATGATTAACTATATGGGTTATTGATTGATTGTCCAAGTATTTGTATGGGAGACTGAGTGTGTGTGTGGCTGGCTGGGAGGTGTGTGACTCTGTGCAGATCAATGTGTACTTGTATCAATGATTGTATAAGAAAGTAAGTATGTGTTACTATATGTTTGAAAATGTAAGGTGCTCTATGTTTAACTGTATAGACAAGAAAATGGAAGTGTGATTGATTCTTTACAGGACTGACTAGGTGTGTGAGTAACTCCATGGATGAGTGGCAGAGTGTGAGTGTCTGTATAGGTGTATGAGTGCATATGATAGTGTTGTAAAGATGAGTGATTGTATGTATGAATGATTGTATGGGTGAATGAGTGAATGTGTGTGTAGACGTAGGAATCAGTGAGTACGTATGTAGTAACTAGTATTGGTGTGTCAATGGTTTCAAAAATTATACTCTGTATTTAACACTGGGTGAAACAGAGGTTATATTAAAATGTGAGGAGATGCATTGTATTGTCACATGAATGATATCATCAGTGATGTGGTCATTGATGTCAAATGAGATGTCATCAGTGATGTCATCAGTGATGTCATTTGAGATGTCATCAGTGATGTCATCAGTGATGTCACTGACCATGTCATGAATGATGTAATATGTGACATGATCAGCAGTGGATTGCGGGTGCGCAATATATAGTTAGTGCAACTAACTATATATGGAATTTCAATGGTTTTGTGTGAGTAAAATAAGGTTTTTTAAATGCTAATTCCTAACTATATATGGTCTATAACCTATGGTTTTTTCAGTGAATTTTCAAGGTTTTGTAAATGCTAATTCCTAACTATATATGGTCTATAACCTATGGTTTTTTCAGTGAATATATATATATATATATATATATATATATATATGATGGGCTTGCAAACTACTGTGAGTCAAGGGAGTATTCTGAAAGTACAACTTATATGATACTCCCCTCGGCTCTGTTACTGTGGCGTGGTTTCTTTTACATTCTCTTCAAACAAAGTCTCTGGTCTGCATCTAGTGACAGTCCCCACCTATGCTATCTATGATGAATACATCCAGGCATCCAGCCATTCAAAGTAAACGTCTATCATTCTTAATCTCTCAACAAACCTTAGTTTGTTTCACCAACAACTACCCATGCGTCCTTCCTTGGCTTTGAGTTTGACCCAAACACCACTGACGATTATTGCTATCCCATCCACCTATACGGTGTCGCCCACCCAGGCAGGCATCTTTTCTTTCACCTTATACCCATCCTTCAACAACCCATGCATTTGATGCCTATCATCCACCTATGCATGCTTCCAACATATCCTTCTCTGCCAGTCATATTACATCTTACCCATCCTTCCTCCTTCCACCCTTCTTTCCCCTTTTGTTCAACACATCCATCAAGGTCATCTGATCTGACTTGTCTTCTCCATAAAACCTTCACAGCTGAAGTGGAGTCTGATAGAAGAGGCCATTGGTTACTCAACTCACGCTGCTAATGCTATTGCTAATTCCATTGCTAAGTAAAGAGTGTCTTCTTCAACTGTTGTCTAATATTCAGGACAACAACTTCATACTTACTAAATCTCAATAGTACAGTGAGTGTACAGTACACCCTTCCCGCTAGTGTAATGTCAATAAGTAAGTAATATAACTTACCACCGCCTGCTGCTGGCTCACCCCCTGTACTACCTCCTGCAGGTGCAGCTGCCGCATCACCTGCTCACTCTGGAATGGCCGCATCGCTGCTGGCCCCGGCACTGGTGGTCGGTAGTATGCCTAGAAAAAATTACACATTTTTAGATACCATATACACACCTCCCCCTATTTATTCTTTTGCACTAGCAAGATTGGAAAAAAGTTAAAACATACAATCATATACAACATACATCACTAGTCCAAATCGTGTACCAGAGTAGAGTAGACACTAGTAGTGTTATGGTCCCTAGGGTCATTCTAGTCTACTCTACTCTTTGCAAAGTTAGCCTGAGCCATGCAAGCATTTTAGCTTCATGCCTTTTGCGCATATGACGTTACCTCGCAGCTTGTTGTGCAAGAGTGACGCCTTTGAGCCCACATGAGCTCATACAAACCACTTTGTTATGGAGTTCTGGTCAACCTGTATTGCTTAGTCATAACATGCTACACTTTTTGGCATGACTGAGAAATGCTTGCATTATACTATCTAAAGCGCACCATTTTCTCATAACAGGCGGAAGTTTCCCTTCTATGAACCAGAGCTTTGCAGAGCTTATGATGTAAGCAGTACTTCTAAGGTGAGGGGTCCCCCTGAATTTGCACAGGGATCGTTTGTCTTTGATGGCCTGTAACAATGTTTATTGTTTTAATCTTATGCATTTTGATGTTGGAGCTGGCTCGTATAGTATACTGTATTGAATTGTAGAACAACGTACAGAGCTTGTTAGTTGAAAATAAACCTTTTGAACTTACACATATACTCTGTGGTATTTGGTGTGGTGGACTTACACAAGTGAGTGAGCAAAAGGGAGTTATTATGTTCGGGGTTGTCTAATCATTGGGTATCTTTGGGGGCTACGGGGCCCTAATGAGAGAGTATAGCTAGTCGGTCAGGGGATTGTGGGTTCTGACTGAGGTGTGAGGAAGGTCCAACCTCCCTTCACCAACATCCTATTTTCTTGTGCATAGTTCTGTATGTGGCTGTGCAGAATCCCCACAACAGTACTAGTATCTCCAATCAAAAATAGTCAAATACTTGGTTGGCCATTTTGTTGGCGAAATTGTCGAAAAAGCCTCAAGAAAGATTAAGAAGACCAGAAGAGGACGAGCCAAAGGACTGGACTCCATAGCTAGAGCTATTGGTGAATCTGAGTTTTATTTAAAACCTTTCAAATAATGAGTGGCCAACTGGGCAAGCTTAGCTACAGCCAGACTAATAGTAGTAGTACAGAGAGTCATAGGCTCATAGCAGAGGCTGTTAGAGGCAGGGATAACAACAAGAATTTAGAAACAGTCTAGATCGAAGGAAATTTGAGAAAAAATAGAATTAGGATACAGAAATAATAGTTCGGAAAAAATAAGGTGCAGTAAAAGTTAGGGAAATATATAATTATTAATATTAACCACTGGAGGACTTACTGGGGCCAGCAGCAGAGCCCTCAGTAGAGGAGCGGTCCTGGCCCTGGGTGGCATCTTGATCTTCTTGTCCCGCCGCCTGTGGCTGTGACCCCGTCTTCTTGTCCCTGGGTGCTGATCATGTAAGATATAATAAAGAAAGAGACAAACATTAATGATTGGTGTACTGTGAAATAAATACAATATTTTAAAAAGCGCTCAAAAAACATTTTAGGAAACAACAATGTAACATTGACCTATCTCATCAGATCGACTAGTAGTTATATTGCAGGATTCACGGACCGTCTACTTATTATTTATGAACACTAATCCAGTATTCCATTGTGATTCCAAAATACTAACTAAGCCTATGTACCACCTGACCTAGCCCACATGTTCCAGACGGGCCAATTATTCAATAAGTCTGCATTTAAATGTTAGCCCTCATAAATGCATAGGAGGAGGACACATGCATAAATTTGTGCATACACCAAATTGTGGGTTGTTTGCATCTGATGTTTTGCTAGTGACACTGCTAAGCCTTACCACTCACGAAACAAACTACAAAAGGTTCTATTAAGGACTGGGGTAGGCAGCAATCAGTGGCGGAGAGGATGCATAACGCAGACCTCTAAAAAATTACCAACTAATACTAACTAAACCTATCACTCCTTCCACCACTATCTCCTCTTAGTGACAGGAGGACAAAGGAAGGACTAGAGTCTCTCTAGCAAAAGCCTTACCTAACTTAAGTTCTCCAAGTAAACTCTTACATAATCAGCCCAAGCGAGCGCAAAGTTGCAAACAAGTAAGAGTAGCACCAACGAGCACCTGTGTCCTACAATCACAGAAGATTTTTAAACGTAATATACCTGCAATGTAAGCAGTAGTATTCTTGCTATTCGCAAAAAAAATACACAATACTTATACTACTAGTATATCAGTTACTCACCAAGCCCCATGACCTCGACACCTAGCAGGTCCAGCAGGTCCTGCTCCCGGTCCAAGATGTCTGACCTCCGGTGGGCAACCTGGTTATGGGTGCGCCGGACCCCTGATTGACCAAACACTGCTCGACGCACCTTTGCCCACCGGCGGTGGCGCTCCTGGGTCTCGTGCCTGGAGCCAGGCCTGCCACCTGCTGCCAAGGTCAAGGGGAGGTGGCGCTGTACAAAAAAAACAAGGGCGGCCTCTCCAAAAAGCTGGCACAGTCTGCCACAAGGCAGGTGGCTCTTGGGCGCAGGCACCTTGCCCTTGAAGCGCCCGTCAGTTCCCTTAGGCATGGTTCTGGGGTGAGAGGGAGGCAGAAAAAAAAATTTAGAAGAGAAAAATAAAGTTTGGGAAAGAAGTAGAAGCTTAAAGAAGGAAGTAATATAAACAGTATCAAAGTGAAAAAAAATGAAATAAAAGTAGAAATAAAATGCAAAATATAGACTTAGGGACAGAGAGGGATATATCATAAGTAAAAAAGATCAGAAAAACAGTGTAAAAACCTAAGGATGGCATAGATAGAGGGAGGATAGAAAAGCAGGACCCAGAATCATAGCATAGAGTGAAAAAACAAGATGGCTGCGCCCATCGCGACTGTGTGGGTAAGTTCGCATGATATTTCCCTGTGAGCACGCAAAAAGCATTGCAAACACGTAAAACGCATTCCTGAACATGAAATGCGCATTGCGAACACGCTAAACGCAACCCGGAACAGGAAAGAAGGCATTGCGAACGAGCGGGACAAGTGAAAAACAAAATGGCCACGCCAATAGGCGACCTCATGGGTAAGTTTACGAGGTCCTATCCCCGAGCACACAAACAGACTCCCGAACACGCAATACGCATCGGCGAGCAAGAAAAACGCATCACGAACGGGCAGACAAGCAACTAGGCACGATCGCGTAGCTCGCGAAGCACAAGTGCAAGTACACGTAGCTATGCGTAGTGCGACTATGCAAACTACGACCATGGTTATTCCAGGGGCCCTAAACGCAAGATTTGTAAACAGGGTAAAAGTGAACAAAAATGGCTAATTTACTCACTCTGAGGTCTTAAAAGGGGGTTCTTAAACCGGGGAACTGAATTAAATAACATTTGGAGGCCTTTATTGTTCATGCAAAAACACCTAATTTTTGACGAAAGAGATAACCCCCCCCCCATTACGACATGCTTCAGAACGTTAAAATATGGCCGTTTTTAAAAGTTGAATCCTTGAACTACATTTCACATCTGTATGAGGATCATCATTTTTAGAGATAAAATGAGCATGTTTAAAGTGCTTTTCATGCTTCCAGTCATCCTAAAACCAAGATTTGTGGAATGGGTAAAAGTGAATTAAAATGGCCAATTTAATCACTTTGAGGTCTTTAACGTGTATCTTCAACCCATAAAGTAAACTAAATACCATTTGAGGTATTTAATGTCCAATCAAAAATGCCTGATTTTTGACAAAAGAGATAACACCACCCATTACGAAATGCTTCAGAAGTGTTAAAAAATGGCCCGTTTTTTAAAAGTTGCATCATTGAACTACATTTCACATCTGTATGTGGAGCATCATTTTTAGAGATAAAATGAGCATGTTTAACGTGATGTTCATGCTTCCAAGGGCCCTAAATGCAAGATTTGTGGAAGGGCAAAAGTGAATGAAAATGCCCAATTTACTCACTCTGGGGCCTTAAAAAGTGTCCCTCCACACTAGGAAGTGAATTAAATAACATTTGGAGGCATTTAATGTTCAAGCAAAAATTGCTGATTTTTGACAAAATAGATAACACCCCCCTATTATGACATGCTTCGGAAAGTTAAAAAAAGTCATTTTTAAAAGTTGCACCCTTGAACTACATTTCACATCTGTATGTGGATCTTCAGTTTTAGAGCAAAAGCAGCACGTTTAATGTGATTTTATTGCTTCCAGGAGCCCTAACCGCATGATTTGTGGAATGTGTGAAAGTTAACGAAAATGGGCAATTTACTCACTTCAAGGTCTTAATAAGTGTTTCTTCAACCCAGGAAGTGAATTAAATATCATTTGCAGACATTTCATGTTAAAGCAAAAACGCCCGATATTTGACAAAAGAGATAACACCCCCCCCCATTTACGACATGCTTTAGAGAATTAAAAATGGTGCGTTTTTAAATGTTGCATCTTTGAACTACATCTCACAATTGTATGTGGATCATTACTTTTAGAGATAAAATGAGCATGTTTAACGTGATTTTCATGCTTCCAAGGGCCCAAAATGCAAGATTTGTGGAAGGGTAAAAGTGAATGAAAATGGCCAATTTACTCACTCTGAGTCCTTAAAAAGTGTTGCCACAACCCGGGAAGTGAATTAAATAACATTTGGAGGCATTTAATGTTCAAACAAAAACGCCCGATTTTTGACAAAAGAGATAACACCCCCCCTTTACGACATGCTTTAGCGAATTAAAAAATGGTCAGTTTTTAAATGTTGCATCTTTGTAATACATTCCACATTTGTATGTGGATCATCATTTTTAGAGATAAAGGGGCAGATGTATCAAGCGTTTTTCTTGTTGCAAAAACTGCGAATCGCAAAATAGCAGCGTTTGCGATAAGAAAATGGGAAATGGGATGTATGAAGAAAATCGCATCGCAAACTAAGAAATCGCACTATTTGAGATTTCTTGATTTGAGAGAACTGGTTTTCTGAGAATTTATTTGCGATTCCTTATTTTGCATGTTTCTAGTTTTGCGAAAATCGCAAACAAGAAATTGCAGCATAAGAAATCGCACCAAGATGTATGAAAAAATCGCAATTAGCGAATTTCTGAAAATCGCAAATTAAGAAATCGCAGTTAAAACCAACTACATGCAGGTGGTAACTTAAAAAAAAAATAAAAAGGCACCCACAATGCACTGAGTTGAATTCCAAAATGGCTGGACAATACCTGTGTGGTCGTGGGGGTATGGCGGACCGGAATAACAGGCTTGGAGGCCGGATATAGTGGGCAATAGTTCCCCTGGTTTTATTAGCTTTGTACAACAGTTCGTATAACGTTCAAAAAGGAAACACAAGGATGAACACGCAGGGATGGGGTCCAGGTCTTCTCCTTCACTTGGAAGCAGGACGTCAGGGTCTTCGGTTGGTGGTCCCGGTGTCCTCGGAGGGTATAGAGAGAAAGAAAGAAGGGCTGTTAGTCCAACTGGACCGGAATGGTCGCCTTGATACCGACACCGGGTTGTGGGGGATGAAAAGAGACTGTGAGGAAGGAGTGGGGGGGTATTTTTGTAGATAGGTAGGTAAGGTTGGGGAAGATAAAGAAAGTGCTAGGTGAGGGGTAGGTGAGGGGTCTAGTTACAACGGTGTCCGTATGAGCTCCGGTGCTGCTGTACAGGATATATATACAGTGCCTCTCTGTTCCCGAGGTGGTGCTATCCTTCTATATACCAATATTTACACTATACACACGACTCTACTGGGGCCACAATTACTAGACATTTAAGGATGGTACTCACATGCCCCGCCGCAACTCTTCCGAGAGTTGCGGCCGCTCTCCAGCCACCTCCTGCGGACTCCACCAGTCTTCACTCCACACGTCCTCTTCTTCTTCCGATGTCGCCTTCTCCGATTCTCCGTACGCTCGACTCTCCTGCCACGAGTTCGCCGTCTTGAACGCTCTTCTCTCCTGGGCTCCATCTTTTCCGTGTTCCGGCTCGGGGACTAGGTAGGGACTTCCGGGGTCATGGGGTGGTGCTTCCGGTTTGACTCCGGCTCCGATTGGCTCTTGCAACGAAGGACAGAGGGGTGGAATCCCGGTCGTCAGGTACGCCTCAGGGTCGTTTTCTGAAGTGGGGGATCGCACTGGAAGGGACCCCATCAGCGAGAGGGGGGACGGCCCTGGTGGGTGGGTCATCAGCGAGGTAGGGGACGGTCCCGTATCACAACCTGATAGCCAAGAGGCTGCGTATCCAAGCAGTTGCACAGAGGAGACAGAGACAGGAGAGAATCTTCAGATTACGCATCACGCTGTTCCAGCAGACTGAAGAGGACATATATGACAAATACAGACTGCATCCACACACCATTTTGGATCTCATTGATGAATTGAAACCTTTTTTGGAGCATCTAACATGCAGGACACAAGCAATTCCAACACATGTGCAGGTATTGTGCTCACTGCACCTTTTGGCTTCAGGATCTTTTCAAAGCGTCATTGTAGAGGTTGGCGGGGTGTCACAAAGTGCCCTTTCACGCTTTTTTCATGTGTTCCTGGATGCAATGCTGAACAGGCTGCAACATAACATCTACTTCTCAAACACCCAACAAGCCATACAAGAGACCAAGTTGGATTTCTATCAAATTGCACGCTTTCCACATGTGATTGGATGCATTGACGGAACCCATATTGCCATCACTCCACCTGCAGCCACAGAATATGTTTTTCGAATTAGGAAAATCTCCCACTCCCTCAACATCCAGATTGTGTGCAATGCAAAATATATCATTAATGATATAGGGGTCGATTAGGATCGCGGATTTCCCGCATCCTCCGGGCCGGCGGAAGCCACCGCCGGCCCGGAGGATGCGGGAAATCCGCTGCGGACCCACCAAAGACCCACCGCCAAATTAGGATGGCTGGTGGGTCTTGGTTTAAGTCTGCCGCTTTTCCGCCGCGGTCGGCTTACAACCGCGGCGGAAAAGCTCTAACATGTCTGGCGGTGTCTATCAGACACCGCAAGGCATATTAGGATGTCTGGAGTACTATGCCTTTACACGGCGGCATTACCGCCGTGCAAAGGCATACGGACTTTTCTTTGGGGGCCCATTGCGGGCCCCCAGGGGTGAAGGGGGGGTGGGGGGTGCACATGGGGGGTACCTATGGTACCCCCTGCCTTTGCGTGCACGAAGCTGCAGGCACCACGCGGTGCCTGCAGCTTCGTGCACGCAAAGGAAAACATGTTTTTTTAACATTGCAGCGTGTGCTGCTTCAAGCAGCACCGCCGCAATGTTAAAAATACAGGATGTGACCGCCAGGGTGGCGGTCACAGCCTAATTGGCACGGAGGGACCGCCGCTGCCCCTGCGGACGGTCCCTCCTCCTCTGGGGTGGCGGACGGACGAAGGTCCGTCCGCCATCCTAATGTGCCCCTTAGTGTCAAAGTACCCAGGCAGCACACATGACTCCTTTATCTTCAGACATAGCGGAATTCATTGACGTCTGAGTGCTGGACAGTTTGGAGAGGGATACCTGCTAGGTAAATCACACTCATACAAACATCCATCCATCCATCATTCATTTGACAATGGAACATACATTTACGATTTTTTTTCTTCCATGCAGGTGATAGTGCCTATGCAGTGCGTGACTTCATTCTCACGCCATACTTGAATCCTGCAAATGCAAGTGAAAGACGATACAACAGGGCACACCGGTCAACACGTGGGGTCATTAAACGCACATTTGGCATATTAAAAAGCCGTTTCTGCTGCATACACAAAAGTGGAGGAGCCTTGCAATACAGTCCTGAAACCTGTTGTAAAATTGTAACTAGCTGTGCAATGCTGCATAACATGGCTATGCGCAAAGGCACAGACATTGAACTGAGTGAGTCTGACACATCTGATGATGATGACATACCTGCAGAAGGAGTAGGAGCAGCGGCTGGCCGTCAAAGATGGTCTGAGATTACACGGAATTAATTTTAGGTAAGACAAGCAATATGACAGATTAACTTATTTTTGCAAGTGTTGTTTTTATTAACACTCACACTGTGAACTGTCACTTCTTGTGCTGGCGGCTTGACGCAGGACGTTCTTCAGATTGCATGCTTTCATGATCAGGTGCTGTGACAGCACGCCTTCCACTTCTGTGCTGGGTCAAGTGAGGAGTTGGTGTGGGGTTCCTACTACTCCTGCTGGAGGTGTTCTCGCTTTCAGCTGAAGCAATGAGAGCGCTTGCGCCAGAGTTAGAAGTTTCTACTGCAGAGGTCACTTTATCCAAACTTTTTGCCATGTTATGAGTGCATTCACTCATTTCACGCTGCATGTTAATGCTGCGCCTAGTAAAGTTGGATGTCACGGTACATAGCCGGTTGATGGCTTTCGTATACCCAAGCATCCTCACATGTGCATGGTGTGCAGCCCTGTTGCGAGTGGTCTCAGTACGTTCGAGGGTGAGACACAGTCTGTCAATTGATGCTGCCATGCTTTCTTGATTTTTGTTCAATCTCAATAGCTGTTTATTTATTGATCGAAGGGACTTGTGTTGCAGGCGCTGCACGTGAAGCATATCCTGGTTAAGACCGGCAAAAACTGTGGGTGTTTCCATTTGAACACTGCTGCTCCGACGTGTATCCAACCTGAATTCTCGTGGCCTTCTTTGCCTTTGGGGTTGCTCTTGGGAGTCACGAGGGCACACTGTGTCATGGTCACTGTCTACTGCACCCCCATCTTCATTGCCATCTCCTTCCAATGGTGGCAGAGGAGCTACCTGCCTGCGCTTTCTGCCCACAATTGGACTAGGGGCATTGTCATTAGTGCATCCTCCTTCAGCATCAGATTCAACATGGGGAGGTGATTCATCACCCTCACTTTGCTCCCTGGATTGCCTTGATTGTTCTGTGGATGTAGAGTGAGACATACGAGTTTGTGTTTTTTATGTGCATTGTCTGAAAAATAAAGGTTTTTTTTGGTTGCACAACTAACTTTCACTATACTATTTTCTACCTTCAAAATTAATTACAAACTTCTCATGTGTTTCTGTGATGGCAATTTGATACAACTATGAGTGCACTACAACTCCCATGATGCATTGTTTGCTATATGTTTCACTGTCTCCCTGGACTACTACATTCCTCACACTGAGTACATGCACTACGCAAACACACATGCATTAGACACATTTTTTGCACTTCTTTGCATGCATCTTACCTTGTGCAGTTGGTGTAGGGTCAGAGCTGTCTATATTAGCCACTCCACTCACACTCTCTGGCAGCAGGGTTGTTTCAATCAGTTCCTCATGGGGTGTTGGTTGATCTGCTGTTGAAGTTCCACCACCAGTTTTATTTGCTTCCTTGATTCTTTCAGCAACTCTCTCTTTCGATCTTTGACGCATGTCATACCATCTTTTTTTTAATTCTTCTATGGTACGATTTGTTACTCCAACAGCATTGACTTTTTCCTGGATCTCCAACCAGATTTTAATTTTCCTTGATTCAGGAACTTTTAATGCTTTTTTCACAAAAAGCAACTAATGGCTGCACACCATTTCTTCTATGAGAATTTCTTGTTCCTTCTCAGAAAACTTATGTTTTCTTTTCCTTTTGTCTCCAGGCATTTCCTCCTGTGTGCTCTGGTTCTCCATTACACTCCAAACAGGTCTGCTCTGCCTCCAAACAGTGTTCAATCAATCAATCAATCAATCAATCAAGCATTTATATAGCGCACTACTCACCCGGAGGGTCTCAAGGCGCTGGGGGGAGGGGGTCTGCTACTGCTCGAACAGCCAGGTCTTGAGCTGCTTCCTGAAGGCGAGGTGGTCCTGGGTCAGGCGGAGGTGGGTCGGAAGGGAGTTCCAAGTCTTGGCGGCCAGGTAGGAGAAGGACCTTCCTCCTGTGGTGGCTCTTCGGAGGCGGGGGACGGCGGCAAGGGCGCGGCTGGTCGATCGAAGCTGGCGTTTGGGAGCGTAGAAGTTGAGGCGGCTGTTGAGATATCCTGGGCCTTGGTTGTGTAGGGCTTTGTGTGCGTGGGTGAGGAGTCGGAAGGTGATTCTCTTGTTGACCGGGAGCCAGTGTAGGTCTCTCAGGTGTCCGGAGATGTGGCTGCGGCGGGGGAGGTCCAGGATGAGTCGTGCTGAGGTGTTCTGGATCCGCTGGAGTCTCTTCTGGAGTTTGGCGGTGGTTCCGGCGTAGAGGGAGTTGCCGTAGTCCAGACGGCTGGTGACGAGGGCCTGGGTGACCGTCTTCCTGGTCTCGGTGGGGATCCACCGGAAGATCATACGTAGCATGCGCAGGATGTTGAAGCACGACGAGGAGACGGCGTTGACTTGTCTGGTCATGGAGAGGGAGGAGTCCAGGATGAAGCCCAGGTTGCGTGCATGGTCTGTGGGTTTGGGTGCGCTGCCCAGGGCGGGGGGCCACCAGGAGTCGTCCCAGGCGGAAGGTGATGATCCCAGGATGAGGACTTCCGTCTTGTCCGAGTTCAGCTTCAGGCGGCTGTTCGACATCCATTTGGCTACTTCTGTCATCCCTTCGTGCAGGTTGGCTCTGGCGGTGGTGGGGTCGTTGGTGAGGGAGAGGATCAGCTGGGTGTCGTCGGCGTAGGAGATGATGTTGAGGTTGTGCTGGCGTGCGATGGCTGCGAGGGGGCTCATGTAGACGTTGAAGAGTGTTGGGCTGAGCGAGGAGCCTTGAGGAACGCCGCAGATGACTTCGGTGGCCTCCGATCTGAACGGGGGGAGGCGGACTCTCTGTGTCCTTCCGGCGAGGAAGGAGATGATCCATTCCAGTGCCTTCTCCTGGATTCCGACGTTGCTGAGGCGCTGTACTAGGGTACGGTGGCAGACAGTGTCGAAGGCCGCGGAGAGGTCCAGGAGGATGAGGGCCGCTGTTTCTCCGTTGTCGAGCAGGGCTCGGATGTCATCGGTAGCTGCGATCAGGGCGGTCTCGGTGCTGTGGTTGGCCCGGAAGCCGGACTGCGAGAGGTCGAGGGAGCCGTTCGTCTCGAGGAAGGCGGCCAGTTGCTTGTTGACGGTCTTCTCAATTACTTTTGCCGGGAACGGGAGCAGCGAGATGGGGCGGTAGTTTTTGAGGTCGGTGGGGTCGGCTGATGGTTTCTTGAGTAGAGCGCTGAGTTCGGCGTGCTTCCAGCTCTCCGGGAAAGTGGCGGTGTCGAAGGAGGTGGGATGCGATGACCGCGTCAGCCTTGTTGAAGACGTGGTGAGGGCAGGGGTCGGTCGGAGATCCGGAGTGGATGGAGTTCATCGTGCGGATGGTGTCTTCGGTGCTGATCGGGGTTCAGGCGCGGAGGGTGGTGGTGGGGGGCGGTAGTTCGGTCGTGGCGTGCGTCGGTTGGGTGCTGAAGCTGTTGTGTATGTCCGCGATCTTGTTGTGGAAGTAGGAGGCGAGGGAGTTGCAGAGGTCTTGCGAAGGGGTGATGTCGTTGTTTCCGGCGTTGGGGTTGGAGAGCTCTTTGACGATGTTGAAGAGTTCCTTGCTGTTGTGTGCATTGTTGTCCAGTCGTTCTTTGAATGCGGTTTTCTTGGTGGCGTGGATCAGTTGGTGGTGTTTTCGGGTGGCGAGCTTGAGGGCAGTCATGTTGTCCGGTGTTGGGTCTCTGCGCCAGGTTTTCTCGAGTGCTCTGCAGTTCTTCTTGGAGCTCTTGAGTTCGTCGTTAAACCATGGGGCTTTCTTGTTGCCGGGTCTGCTCGGTGGGGTCTTCAGAGGGGTGAGGTCGTCTGCGCAGTCGCTGATCCATTTCGTGAGGTTGATGGCCGCTTGGCTGGGGTTCGTTGTGCTGGTGGGAGGGTTCTTGCTCAGGGAAGTAGCGAGCTGGTCTGCAGTGATCTTGTTCCAGCTTCTGCGGGGGACCTGTTGCTGGTGAGGGTGGAATGTGGTCCTACTGAAGCTGAAGTGGACGCAGCTGTGGTCCGTCCAGTGGAGTCCCGTGGCGTGGCTGAAGGTGATGTCTTCGCTGGAAGAGAAGACCGGGTCGAGTGTGTGTCCGGCGTAGTGGGTGGGGGTGGTCACCAGTTGCTTGAGTACGAGGTTGGCGAGGTTGTCCAGCAGGGTGGTGGTGTTGCGGTCGTTGTTGTTCTCCAGGTGGAAGTTGAGGTCCCCGAGGAGGATGTAGTCGGTGGAGGGGAGGGCGTGTGGGCTGATGAAGTCGGCGATGTCTTCGCTGAATTGTGTGCGTGGTCCCGGGGGTCTGTAGATGAGGGTGCCTCTGAGGGTGGTCTTGGGGTTGACGTGGATCTGGAAGTGCAGGTGTTCGGCGGGTGCAAGGGTGTCGTCGGTGTTGGTCGTGATGCGGATGGTGTTCCTGTGGATGATGGCGATGCCTCCTCCGGTCTGGTTGATGCGGTCCCTCCGGATGATCTTATAGCCGTCCGGGATGGCGATGGCGATGTCGGGTGCTGAGGAGGCGTTCATCCAGGTTTTCGTGGGGAAGGCGACGTCTGGGTCTGTGGTGTCGAGCAGGTTCCAGAGCTCGACGGCGTGTCTGTGGATGGGGCGGGTGTTGAGCAGGATGCACTTCAGGTGGGTGCTGCTGGAGTTCGGCTTGGTGGGTGCTGGTGTAGCGTGGGTCCGGTCGCAGGTGAATTTGCAGGAGTGGCAGCTGAAGGGTCCGTGGGTGCGTCTCGGTGTGGCTCGGTAGCAGCCCGGGGGTCGGCCGGTGTTGAGTGCGTTGAGTTCGGTGGCGTCGTAGGTTTCCATCGGTGGGGGCCAGGGGTCCTGGCACTGGGCGCGGTCCAGGTGCGGACGGGCGCAGACGGGCTTACCTTTGGCGCGCCTTCGGCGCACAATCGGCGCGCCCGCTGCGCGTGTCCACTGCGCGTCCGCGTGGTCGCCATTTAAGGCGAAGTGGGAGGGAGGAGCAGCTGGGAGGCGGGAGCGGGGAGGGTACAGAACGAAAAAGGGGGCGTGGCCGCGACAACTGCAGCGGGGAGCGGGGCGGGCAAGGCGCAGAAGGACAACACCAGGGTGATACGGTAGAGTACAGAAATACAGTGAAGAAATACAATGAAATACGATACAACAGGCAGGAAATACAATACAGTTACTCCAAATTCCTACTGGGGCAAGGAACAGCGAGGCAGGCAGCTAGGCAGGGCAGACAGCGCAACGAGGCTGCGAGCAGCAGCGGGGACACACACACAGCTGGTGGCCGTGCGGCGCGGGGGTGTCCAACTGCCACTGGGTGTGGCTCAGGCAAGCAGGTGCAGGCAATCACTCCCACTTCCTGGGTGTGATGTCATCAGCCTGTACATGCATTGCAGATTCCCGTTTTTTGCGATTACTTAATTTGCGAATTTTTCAAATTAAGAAATCGCAAAAAATTCTCCGAAATATTAGCGATTTTTGGGGAAACGCTAATTCATCGCAAAAAAGTACATACATACCATTTTGCAATTCTGCAATTGCTATTCGCAAAAAATCGCAATTACAGATTCTCAAAAGTCAATTTTGATACATCTGCCCCAAAATAAGAATGTTGAAAGTGATTTTCATGCTTCCCGGTGCCCTAAACGCAAGATTTGTGGAATGGGTAAAAGTGAATGAAAATGGCCAATTTACTCACTCTGGGCCCTTAAAAAGGGGTTCTCCACACCATGAGGTGAATTAAATACCATTTGGAGGTCTTTAATATTTAAATTAAAAATGCCTGATTTTTGACGAAAGAGATAACACCCCCCTATTACGACCTGCTTCAGAAAGTTAAAAAATGGTCAATTTTTAAATGTTGCATCTATGAGCTACATCTCACAATTCTACGTAGATCATCACTTTTAGAGATAAAATAAGCATGTTAAAAGTGATTTTCATGCTTGCAGGGGTCCTAAACGCAAGATTTGTGGAATGGGTAAAAGTGCATGAAAATGGCCAATTTATTCACTGTGAGGTCTCAACCGCTGAGCCTGTCACTAGGCTAGGTCGCCCCCACGCACTGCTGCCTGGCTGCTGCCTGCCACGAAACCAGTTAGCCACAGCTGATTCCGCTTCCTGATTCTGCCGCTCGGACGACCCAGCCGCCGCTGAGCCGCCCGCCCCAGACTCTTCCCGCCGCTGCCTCCCTGTGGCCCCGCCCCCCGCCAGCCCATTCGCTGCCCCGCTCCCACCACCCAGCTGCTCCTCCCTCCCGGCTCCTTACTTAAGGGGACCGCGATCCTGGTGTAGGGAGCGACCGCTGAGCCTGTCACCAGGCTAGGTCGCCCCCACGCACTGCTGCCTGCCTGCTGCCTGCCAGGAAACCAGTTAGCCACAGCTGATTCCGCTTCCTGATTCTGCCGCTCGGACGACCCAGCCGCCGCTGAGCCGCCCGCCCCAGACTCTTCCCGCCACTGCCTCCCTGTGGCCCCGCCCCCGCCAGCCCATTCGCCGCCCCGCTCCCGCCACCCAGCTGCTCCTCCCTCCCCGCTCCTTACTTATGATGACCTCAGAGCAACCGCGCAGCGGATACGCGCAGCGGGCACGCCGATTGTGCGCCGAAGGCGCGCCAAAGGCAAGCCCGTCCGTGCCTGGACCGCGCCCAGCGCCAGGAACCCTGGTTCCCGTCGATGCCAACGTACCCGACGAACCTACGACGCCGCCACCCTCCGCGCACTCAACACCGATCGGAACCCCACCTGCTACCTGGCCACCCCGAAACGCACCCACGGACCCTTCACCTGCCAGGAGTGCAAATTCACCTGCATCCGCCCAGGACCAGCACCCGCCAAACCTACCACCAGCAAGAATCACCTGAAGTGCATCATGCTCAACACCCGCTCCGTCCACAAGCACGCAGTGGAACTCTGGAACCTCCTAGACACAACAGCACCAGACGTCGCCTTCCTCACAGAAACCTGGATGAACGCCTCCTCAGCCCCCGACATCGCCATAGCCATCCCGGAGGGCTACAAGATCACCCGGAGGGACCGCATCAACCAAACCGGAGGAGGCATCGCCATCGTCCACAGAAACACCATCCGCATCACAACCAACTCAGACGACACCTTCACCACCGCCGAACACCTGCACTTCCAGATTCACACCTACCCCAGGACTACCCTCAGAGGCACCCTAATCTACAGACCCCCAGGTCCACGCACTCAATTCAGCGAAGCCATCGCAGACTTCGCAAGCCTGCACGCCCTCGCCTCCCCAGACTACATCCTCCTAGGAGACCTCAACTTCCACCTGGAGAACAACAACAACAGCAACACCACCACCCTGCTGGACAACCTCGCAAACCTCGGACTCAAGCAACTGGTGAATACCCCCACCCACTACGCCGGCCACACGCTTGACCCCATCTTCTCCTCCAGCAAGCACATCTCCTTCAGCCACTCCACCGGCCTCCACTGGACAGACCACAGCTGCGTCCACTTCACCTTCAAGAAAACCACTACCCACCACCACCCGCAACAGGCCCCCCGCAGAAGCTGGAGCAAGATCACCGCCAACCAGCTCACCACCGCCCTCAGCCAGAACCCCCCCACCATCACGAAGGACCCCACCGAAGCAGCCCGCAACCTCGCACAATGGATCACCGACTGCGCCGACGAACTCGCACCACTGAAGAAACCACCCAGCGGGCCCCACAGCAAAAAGGCCTCATGGTTCACGGACGACCTCATAAGCTCCAAGAAAACCTGCCGCTCCCTGGAGAAAACCTGGCGCCAGAACCAGACAACTGAGAACATGACAGCCCTCAAGAACGCCACCCGCAAGCACCACCAACTGATTCGGACCGCCAAGAGAACCACCTACAAACAGCGCCTAGACAACAACACCCACAACAGCAAGGAACTCTTCAGCATCGTCAAAGAGCTCTCCAACCCCAGCGCAAGCAACAACGACATTACACCCTCGCAAGACCTCTGCGACTCACTCGCCTCGTTCTTTCACCGCAAGATCGCCAACATACACAACAGCTTCGGCGCACAGACCAACAACCGAACCAGCGCACCCAACCGCCACCCTCTGCACCTGGAACCCGGACAGCACTGAAGACACCGCCTACACTATGAACACCATCCACTCCGGCTCCCCCACCGACCCATGCCCACACCACATCTTCAACAAAGCCAACTCCATCATCGCACCCCAACTCCGAGACGTCATCAACAGCTCCTTCGCATCAGCCACCTTCCCAGAGAGCTGGAAGCATGCCGAACTCAGCGCCCTCCTGAAAAAACCTACCGCGGACCCCACGGACCTCAAGAACTTCCGACCCATCTCGCTCCTCCCCTTTCCTGCCAAAGTCATCGAGAAGACGGTCAACAAACAACTCTCCGCCTTCCTCGAGACGAACGGATCCCATGACCCGTCACAGTCCGGTTTTCGAGCCAACCACAGCACCGAGACCGCCCTCATCGCAGCCACCGACGACATCAGGTCTATGCTCTCATCCTCCTGGACCTATCAGCAGCCTTCGACACGGTATGTCACCGCACCCTGATACGACGCCTCAGCGACACCGGAATCCAAGGCGCGGCCCGAGAATGGATCATCTCGTTCCTCACCGGTAGAACCCAGAGAGTCCGCCTCCCCCCGTTCCGGTCAGCAGCTACCGAAGTCATCTGCGGCGTCCCACAAGGATCCTCGCTCAGCCCCACCCTCTTCAACGTCTACATGCGCCACCTCGCAGCCATCGCACGCAAACACAACCTCAACATCATCTCCTACGCCGAAGACACACAGTTGATACTCTCCCTCACCAACGACCCCGTCACCGCCAGAGCCAGCCTTCAGGAAGGAATGAAGGACGTCGCGGAATGGATGAAGTTCAGCCATCTGAAGCTGAACTCTGACAAAACGGAAGTCTTCATCCTCGGACCCTCGCCCTCCGCCTGGGACGACTCCTGGTGGCCCTGGGCACTGCACCCAAGACAACGGAACATGCACGCAACCTGGGCTTCATCCTGGAATCCTCCCTCACGATGACCAAGCAAGTCAACGCCGTCTCATCGTCCTGTTTCACCACCCTGCGCATGCTCCGAAAAATCTTCCGATGGATCCACACCGCAACCAGAAAGACGGTCACCCAGGCCCTCGTCACCAGCCGCCTAGACTACGAAAACACCCTCTACGCTGGAACCACAGCCAAGCTCCAGAAAAGACTACAGCGCATCCAGAACACCTCTGCAAGACTCATCTTGGACATCCCCCGCCACATGCCCATCTGAGGAACCTGCACTGGCTCCCTGTCAGCAAGAGAATCACCTTCCGACTCCTCACCCACGCACACTAGGCTCTCCACGACGCGGGCCCCGAGTACCTCAACAACCGCCTCTCATTCTACATACCTACCCGCCAGCTCCGCTCCGCCAGCCTCGCCACCGTCCCACGTATTCGCAAGGCCAACGCCGGAGGAAGATCCTTCTCCTACCTGGCAGCCAAGACATGGAACTCCCTTCCCACCCACCTCCGGCTGACACAGGACCATCTCGCCTTCAGGAAGCCACTCAAGACCTGGCTGTTCGAACAGTAGCGACCCCCCTCAGTGCCTTGTGACCCTAACGGGTGAGTAGCACGCTCTACAAATTCCTTGATTGATTGATTGAAAAAGTGTTTCTTCACCCCGCGAAGTGAATTAAATAACACTTGGAGGCATTTAACAATCAAGCAAAAAGGCCTGATTTTTTGCAAAAGAGATAACACCCCCCCCCTTACGACATGCTTCAGAAAGGTTAAAAATGGCCTGTTTTCAAATGTTGCGTCTTTGATCCATATCTCACATTTGTACGTGGATCATCACTTTTGGAGATCAAATAAACATGTTAAAAGTAATTTTCAAGCTTCCAGGGGTCCTAAATGAACGTTTTGTGGAATGGGTACAAGTGCATGAAAATGACCAATTTACTCACTCTGAGGTCTCAAAGTGTTTCATCACCCCAGGAAGTGAAATAAATAACATTTGGAGGCATTTAATGTTAAAGCAAAAATGCCTGATTTTTGTCAAAAGATATAACACGCCCCCTTACGACATGCTTCCGAAAGGTGAAAAATGGTCCATTTTCAAATGTTACGTCTTTGAACTGCATCTCACATTTGTACGTGGATCATCACTTTTAGAGATAAAATAAGAATGTTAAAAGTGATTTTCAAGCTTCCAGGAGTCCTAAATGCAAGATTTGTGGAATGGGTAAAAGTGCATGACAATGGCCAATTTGTGCACTCTGAGGTCTCAAAAAGTGTTTCTTCACCCCGGGAAGTGAATTAAATAACATTTGGGGGCATTTAATATGCAAACCAAAACACCTGATTCTTGACAAAAGAGATAACACCCCCCTTACGACAAGCTTCAGAAAGGTGAAAAATGGTCAGTTTTCAAATGTTGCGTCTTTAAACTACATATCACACTTGTGGGTGGATCATCACTTTTAGAGATAAAATAAGCATGTAAAAAGTAATTTTCATGCTTGCAGGGGTCCTAATCACACGATTGTGCAATGGGTAAAAGTGCAGGAATATGGCCAATTTACTCACCTCGCGGTCTCAAAAAGTGTTTCTTTACCCCAGGAAGTGAATTGAATAACATTTGGAGGCATTTAATGTTCAAACAAAAACACCTGGGTTCATATTACCAACAACTAGCGATAATTATCGCTATGTTGGCTTAGCGGCAATATTTTTATCGCCGAGCTGCGGCGATTTTTATCGCTTATGAACCCTGCTATTATCAAGGTTTATCTCCTAAGCGATAAAAATCGGCCGAAATGCATGAATATCGCTGAAAAGTCCGCGATATTCATGCATTACCGAGCTAATGCTCTTAGCCATGTTATCCACCTACCATTGGATAACATGGCTAAGAACTGCTATGGGGCAGGTGTTAGCTTTTGGAGATAATCGCGCTTAGCACGAATATCTCCAAAAGTTGGTAATAGGAGATAGCGATGTTAGCGACTGTTTCCAGTCGCTAACATCTTGGCACACCCACTTTGCATGTCATTAGTGATAAATTTCACTGACATGCAAAGCGGGGCCCAAGATGGTCGCTATCTCCTACTAGCTGTCGCTAACTGGTGTTAGCGACAGCTAGTTAATAGGGAGATAATTTTATCTCCGCTTTCTTGGCTTTTAAAGCCAAATAAGCGGAGATAAACCCCCTTGATAATATGTCCCCCGATTTTTTAAAAAAGAGATGACCCCACCCCCCTTACGGCATGCTTCAGAAAGGTGAAAAAGAGTCTGTTTTCAAACGTTGCATCTTTGAACTACATCTCACATTTGTATTTGGATCATCACCTTTAGAGATAAAATAAGCATGTTAAAAGTGATTTTCATGCTTCCAGGGGTCCTCAACGCAAGATTTGTGGAATGGATAAAAGTGCATGAAAATGGCCAATTTACTCACTCTGAGGTCTCAAAAAGTGTTTCTTCACCCGGGAAGTGAATTAAATAACATTTGGATGCATTTAATGTTCAAGCAAAAATGCCTGATTTTTTACTTTTGACAAAAGAGATAACACCCCCCCATTACGACATGCTTCAGACAGTTGAAAAATGTAGCGTCTCTGAACCACATCTCACATTTGTACCTGGATCATCACTTTTAGAGATAAAACAAGCATGTTAAAAGTGATTTTAATGCTTCCAGGGGTCTTAAACGCAAAATTTGTGGAATGGGCAAAAGTGAGTCAAAATGGCCAATTTACTCACTCTGAGGCCTTAAAAAGTGTTTCTCGACCCCGGGAAGTGAATTAAATAACATTTCGAGGCCTTTAATGTTCAAGCAAAAACGTCTTATTTTTGACAAAAGAGATAAAAATCCCCCTTACGACATGCTTCACAAAGGTGAAAAATGGTCCGTTTTCAAATGTGGCGTCTTTGAACTACATCTCACATTTGTAAGTGGATTATCACTTTAAGAGATAAAATAAGCATGTTAAAAGGGATTTTCATGCTTCCAGTGGCAACAAACGCAAGATTTGTGGAATGGGTAAAAGTGAATGAAAAGGGCCAATTTACTCACTCTGAGGTTTCAAGAAGTGTTTCTTCACCCGGGAAGTGAATTAAATAAAATTTGGAGGCATTTAATGTTCAAGCAAAAATGTCAGATTTTTTACAAAAGAGATAACACCCCCCCTTTAGGACATGCTTCAGAAAGGTGAAAAATGGTCAGTTTTCAAATGTTGCGTCTTTGAACCACATCTCACATGTGTACCTGGATCCTCACTTTTAGAGATAAAACAAGCATGTTAAAAGTGATTTTCATGCTTCCCGGGGTTCCTAACGCAAGATTTGTGGAAGGGGTAAAAGTGCATGAAAATGCCTAATTTACTCACTCTGAGTCTCAAAAAGTGTTTCTTCACCTGGGGAAGTGAATTATATAACATTTGGAGGCATTTAATGTTAAAGCAAAAATGCCTGATTTTTGACAAAAGAGATAACACCTCCCCCTTATGAAATGCTTCAGACAGGTGAAAAATGGTCAGTTTTTAAATGTTGTGTCTTTGAACCACATCTCACATTTGTACGTGGATCATCACTTTTCGAGATAAAATGGCCATGTTTTAAGTGATTTTGATGCTTCCAGGGGTCCTAAACGCAAGATTTGTGGAATGCGTAAAGTGAATGAAAATGGACAATTTCATCACTTTGAGGTCTTTATCGTGTATCTTCAAGTCAAGTCAAGTCAAGTCAAGTCATAACATTTATATAGCGCACTACATACCCAGAGGGTTTCAAGGCGCTTAGGAAGGGGAGGTGGATTATTTGTCAAATATCCACGTTTTAAGCTGCTTTCTGAACGCTAGGTGATTCTGGGTGAGGCGAAGGTAAGCGGGGAGTGAGTTCCATGTTTTGGCAGCCAGGTATGAGAAGGATCTGCCTCCCATGGTGGTCTTGTTGATGCGAGGTACAGTGGCGAAGGCTTGGCTGGAAGAGCGAAGTTGGCGGGAGGGGGTGTAGAAGGATAGTCGAGAGTTGAGGCAATCTGGTCCGATGTCGTAGAGTGATTTGTGTGCGTGGGTAAGCAGTCGGAAAGTGATCCTCTTATTGACGGGTAGCCAGTGGAGGTCTTTAAGGTGACCAGAGATGTGTTCGTTGCGTGGGATGTCTAATATGAGCCTGGCTGAGGCGTTTTGGATTCGTTGTAGTTTTTTCTGGAGTTTAGCGGTGGTACCTGCGTAGAGGGTGTTTCCGTAGTCCAGTCGGCTCGTGACCAGAGCGTGGGTGACTGTTTTCCTTGTTTCGGAGGGGATCCAGCGAAATGTTTTTCTGAGCATGCGAAGAATGTTAAAGCAGGAAGAGGATACGGCGCTGACTTGTCTGTTCATTGAGAGTGAAGAATCCAGGATGACGCCAAGGTTCCGTGTGTGGTCTGTCGGGATGGGTGCATTTCCGAGGGCTTCCGGCCACCAGGAGTCGTCCCATGCAGAGGGGGATTTACCTAAGATGAGGACTTCTGTTTTGTCTGAGTTCAGTTTCAGACGGCTTTGTTTCATCCATTCGGCGACTTCTTTCATTCCTTCGTGTAGGTTAGTTTTAGCGGTGCTGGGGTCCTTGGTGAGAGATAGGATCAGTTGAGTGTCATCCGCGTAAGAGATGATGTTGAGGTTGTGTTGGCGGGCGATGGCCGCGAGGGGGCTCATGTATACGTTGAAGAGGGTGGGACTGAGTGAGGATCCTTGTGGTACGCCGCAGATGATTTCAGAGGCCTCGGACTTGAATGGTGGGAGGCGGACTCTCTGGGTTCTTCCGGTGAGGAACGAGGTGATCCATTCCAGTGCCTTTCCTTGGATTCCGATGTTTCTGAGGCGTTGTAAAAGGGTGCTGTGGCAGACTGTGTCGAAGGCTGCAGAGAGGTCGAGGAGGATGAGGGCGACTGTGTCTCCATTGTCCAGTAGAGTTCGAATGTCGTCTGTTGCTGCGATGAGGGCGGTCTCAGTGCTGTGTTTGGCTCGGAAGCCAGATTGTGAGGGGTCGAGTGATTTGTTGGCTTCGAGGAAGGCGGCGAGCTGGTTGTTGACAGCTTTCTCGATGACTTTGGCCGGGAATGGAAGAAGCGAGATGGGGCGGTAGTTTTTGAGTTCGGTGGGGTCTGCTGTTGGTTTTTTCAGAAGGGCGGTGAGTTCAGCGTGTTTCCAATCTTCTGGGAAGGTAGCGGAGTTGAAGGAGCAGTTGATGACGTCTCGGAGGTGCGGAGCTATGACGGAGTCTGCTTTGTTGAAGATGTGGTGGGGGCATGGGTCTGTGGGGGATCCAGAGTGGATGGAATTCATCAGGCGGATGGTGTCCTCAGTGGAGATTGGGTTCCAGGCGTTAAGGGTGTTAACGGGGGGAAGGTGGTCAGCTGATGGTAGGGTGGGTTGGCTTCCGGGTTGGTTGTCAAAGCTGTTGTGGATGTCAGCAATCTTGTTGTGGAAAAAAGAGGCTAGGGAATCGCAGAGGGATTGAGAGGGGGTGATGTCGTTGGAGTTGGCCGAGGGGTTGGAAAATTCCTTGACGATGTTGAAAAGTTCCTTGCTGTTGTGGGCGTTGTTGTCAAGTCGATCTTTGAATGCTGTTTTCTTGGCTTTTCGGATCAGTTGGTGGTGAGTACGGATGGCGCTTTTGAAGGCGTCCTTGTTGCTGGTGGATGGGTCTTTTTTCCAGGCCTTTTCAAGGGAGCGGCACAGTTTCTTGGATTTCTTGAGGTCGTCGTTGAACCATGAGGCCTTCTTGATGCCAAGTTTGTGTTGACGTTTTTTCAGTGGTGCTAAGGTGTCGGCGGTGTTGGATAGCCAAAGGGTGAGGTTGGAGGCGGCTTCGTTGGCGTTAGAAGAGGGGGCTGGGGAGGTTTGAAGGAGTGATGTGGAGATCTGCTCTGTGGTGATTTTGTTCCAGTTTCTTTGTAGAGTTGGTTGGAGGTGGATGCTGGGTTTCGGCTTGTTGTAGGTGAAGTGAACGCAGCTGTGGTCAGTCCAGAGGAGATCCGTAGTGTGGCTGAAGGAGACATGGTTGCTGGAGGTGAAGATGGGGTCGAGAGTGTGACCTGCGATGTGGGTGGGGGAAGTGACCAGTTGTTTAAGTCCGAGGTTGGCGAGGTTGTCTAAGAGGGTGGCGGTGTTGCGGTCGTTGATCTTTTCAAGGTGGAAGTTGAGGTCTCCCAGAAGGATGTAGTCTTTGGAGGGGAGCGCGTGTGGGGTGATGAAGTCTGTGATGTCTTCACTGAATTTTGTGCGTGGTCCAGGTGGTCTGTAGAGGAGGGTGCCTCTGAGTGTGGTCTTGGGGTCGATGTGGATCTGGAAGTGAAAGTGTTCGGAGTTGGCGAGATTGACGTCAGAGCTGGTTGAGATGCGGATTGATTTCTTATGGACGATAGCGATTCCACCTCCTGTATGGTCGGTGCGGTCCTTGCGTGTGATCTTATAGTCATCAGGGATAGCGATGGCGATGTCAGGGGCGGAGGAAGCGTTCATCCATGTTTCCGTTAGGAAGGCGACGTCAGGAGAGATGGTGTCTAGTAGGTTCCAAAGGTCAATGGCGTGCCTGTGGACCGAGCGGGTGTTGAGAAGGATGCATTCTAGGTGGTTGGGGTCGGGAATCTGTGGTGTGGTCGTAGCGGAGATGTTGTCGGTGCCGCTAAATTTGCAGGAGAAGCAGGAGAACGGTCCATGGGTGCGTCCAGGAGCGGCTTGGACGCAGTTGGGGGCGCGACCGGGGTTAAGGGCTAGGAGGGTGGCGGCATCGTAGGTAACGCGGGGGGGCTGGGCAGCGCGAGGGGCAGGGGGTCTGGCGCTGAGCGCGGTCCAGGCGCGGACGGGCGTAGACGGGCTTACCTTTGGCGCACCTTCGGCGAGGCCGAAGCGCGTGGACGCTGCGCGTGGGGGCATGTGGCCATAAATGGAGAGTGGAGGGGGCGGAGCGTGGGAGGGTCAGGTGGGAGGCGGGGTCTGGGAGGAGGAGACACGGGTGGGACTACAAGCAAAACCAAATGGCCGCCCAGAAAGGAAACGAAAGTGGGGCACTGCCGGAGCTTCAGTCCAAGACACAGGCACAGAGTTAATGAGCAAATGAATGCACGCTACGCTTATAAAAACATATGCCACTACATACAGGTCAATGCAGTGCGAGCGCAGACAATAACAAGCGCTCGGCGTTATGCAAATTCGTAGGCAGGCAGTGCGAGTAGAAACGATACCCAGCGCAGTCAAGTGGTCTATGCGCTCTCGCAGGGCGGCAGTCAGCAGGACAATGCAGGCAGCAGTCAAGGCAGGCAGCGAGCACAAGGCTTCCGTGGAGCAAGAGCTGGGGGAGCGACCGTGGTGGAGGGAGTCCAGACGGTCACAGGGAAAGAGAGGACGGGGCTACTGTTGTGTATCAGTGTGTGGGAGGGTCAGGTGGGAGGCGGGGTCTGGGAGGAGGAGACACGGGTGGGACTACAAGCAAAACCAAATGGCCGCCCAGAAAGGAAACGAAAGTGGGGCACTGCCGGAGCTTCAGTCCAAGACACAGGCACAGAGTTAATGAGCAAATGAATGCACGCTACGCTTATAAAAACATATGCCACTACATACAGGTCAATGCAGTGCGAGCGCAGACAATAACAAGCGCTCGGCGTTATGCAAATTCGTAGGCAGGCAGTGCGAGTAGAAACGATACCCAGCGCAGTCAAGTGGTCTATGCGCTCTCGCAGGGCGGCAGTCAGCAGGACAATGCAGGCAGCAGTCAAGGCAGGCAGCGAGCACAAGGCTTCCGTGGAGCAAGAGCTGGGGGAGCGACCGTGGTGGAGGGAGTCCAGACGGTCACAGGGAAAGAGAGGACGGGGCTACTGTTGTGTATCAGTGTGTGGGAGGGTCAGGTGGGAGGCGGGGTCTGGGAGGAGGAGACACGGGTGGGACTACAAGCAAAACCAAATGGCCGCCCAGAAAGGAAACGAAAGTGGGGCACTGCCGGAGCTTCAGTCCAAGACACAGGCACAGAGTTAATGAGCAAATGAATGCACGCTACGCTTATAAAAACATATGCCACTACATACAGGTCAATGCAGTGCGAGCGCAGACAATAACAAGCGCTCGGCGTTATGCAAATTCGTAGGCAGGCAGTGCGAGTAGAAACGATACCCAGCGCAGTCAAGTGGTCTATGCGCTCTCGCAGGGCGGCAGTCAGCAGGACAATGCAGGCAGCAGTCAAGGCAGGCAGCGAGCACAAGGCTTCCGTGGAGCAAGAGCTGGGGGAGCGACCGTGGTGGAGGGAGTCCAGACGGTCACCCAGAAAGTAAACTAAATACCATTTGAGGCATTTAATGTCCAATCAAAAATGCCTGATTTTTGACAAAAGAGATAACACCACCCATTACGACATGCTTCAGAAAGTTAAAAAGTGGCCCGTTTTTAAAAGTTGCAGCATTGAACTACATTTCACATCTGTATGTGGTTCATCACTTTTAGAGATAAAATGAGTATGTTTAACGTGATGTTCATGCTTCCAAGGGCCCTAAATGCAAGATTTGTGAAATGGGCAAAAGTGAGTCAAAATAACCAATTTACTTACTCTGAGGCCTTAAAAAGTGTTTCTCGACCCCGGAAAGTTAATTAAATAACATATCGAGGCCTTTAATGTTCAAGCAAAAACACCTGATTTTTGACAAAAGAGATAAAACCCCCCCTTACGACATGCTTCAGAAAGGTGAAAAATGGTCTGTTTTCAAATGTTGGGTCTTTGAACCACATCTCACATTTGTATGTGGAGCACCACTTTTAGAGATAAAATAATCATGTTAAAAGCGATTTTCATGCTTCCAGGGGTCCTAAACCCAAGATTTGTAGAATAAGAAAAAGTGAGTAAAAATGGCCAATTTACTCACTCTGAGACCTTAAAAAGTGTTTCATCACCCCGGGAAGTAGATTAAATAACATTTGGAGGCATTTAATGTTCAAGCAATAACGCCTGATTTTTGTCAAAAGATATAACACCCCCCCTTACGACATGCTTCAGAAAAGTGAAAAATGGTCCGATTTCAAATGTTGCGTCTTTGAACTGCAACTCATATTTGTATGTGGATCATCACTTTTAGACATAAAATAAACAAGTTAAAAGTGATTTTCATGCTTCCCGTGGTTCCTAACGCAAGATTTGTGGAATGTGTAAACGTGCATGAAAATGGCAAATTTACTCACTCTGAGGTTGCATGTGGATCATCTCTTTTAGAGATAAAATAAGCATGTTAAAAGTGATTTTCATGCTTGCAGGAGTCCTAACCGCAAGATTTGTGGAATGGGTAAAAGTGTATGAAAATGGCCAATTTCCTCACTCAGAGGTTTCAAAAAGTGTTTCTTTACCCCGGGAAGTGAATTAAAGAACTTTTGGAGGCATTTACCCCCACATGCATCAACCTATTTAGGAAGTGCAAACGGTGCGAATCGGTAAATTCAGCCGTTTGCACTTCCTAAATACGTTTTTGGGATGCATGAAACAGAGTGTCAAAATTCGCTATTTTTTGCATTTCTTAAAAATGCAAATGCAATTAAGGAATCGCATTTGTGCGATTCCTTAATTGCAATGCATCATTTTTTTAAAAATAGCGAATTTTGAAATTGGAAGTGCAAATTAACACGAGGTTGACCCTCGTGTTAATTTGCGAAAATTTAAAAAAAAGCAAAAAAATGCATTTTTTAAACTTGCATGTTACAGACACACATGTCCTTAGGACATGTGTGTGTGAAACATGCACTTGAAAATACATTTCAGGGGTGCAGGGGGGGGGTCCTTTGGACCTCCCTCTGCACCCTTGCAATGCATCAACGAATTGCGAGTGCAAAAAAAAAAATGCAAAACGGCATTGATTCCTATGGGCCTCTAGGCCCATAGGAATCAATGTAATGCCATTCCTTAATTGCGATTCGCAATTAAGGAATCGCAATTTCCGAAAATTAAGAAATCCTAAAAACTTTTAGGATTTCTTGATGCATAGGATTTTGCATTTCCTAAATAGCGATTCCTTAATTTTCGCTATTTAAGAAATGCAAAATCCTAGATTGATGCATGTGGGGGATAATGTCCACTGTGCCCCTTAATACCAGCCGCCTCTGCTGGAAGGGTACCATTCTGGTACAAAATACGATGTCTAGACAACTTTAAACTTTTCCCGCATCACATGCAACCCACATGCAAAGCATTTTGGAGAAATAAAAATAGTTCTCCAACTCGCGCATCAAAGAGGCATTATTTTTAGTGCAAAACCCCCTCTACTATTGTTAGTAGCTAGGGTTTGCATCAAAAATGGAACCCTGGGACACCCAAGCATTGCCCTTGGAATGCCCCCTTTATGCAAAGTAAATCAAAGTAGTGCAACGCACTGCTTTGTGTTACTTTCAGGCAACTTTGGGAAGCTGCAAAGTAAATTCCAAATAAATATTTTATATTAGTCCGCTTGACTTTTGTGACGTAAACCCAGCATAGAATGTTAGTAAGGCAGACACAAAGAGATGATGGGCGGAGCACTGAAAGTTTTCAGACACTCACCACCAGTAACAGATCTGGGTTGAATCCATCTTCGTTCTTTAGCTCACTTTGCCACCCCAGTTCAGACCCAGCTGTATGCAAATCAGTCGTGATCCTGTGCCTCATGGGAACAGTACAGCCCGAACTGCCAAGCCAGGTCTTCCCTGAACCAGAAACAAGCATCCTGGCACCGGCTTTGAAGTAACACCCCTCATCAGCCAGGCTAGCTTGAATCCAGTGGCAAAGTGGGCAAGGGGCCCGCGTCTGGGCATACCCTGCCATCATAGGGCGAACAAAGCAAACACAATGAGATGATGGACAGAGCACTGAAACCTTTCAGTCACTCACCCCCAGTCACAGATCTGGGTTGAATCCATCATCGTTTTTTAGCGCTCTTCACCACCTCAGTTCTTACCCAGCTATATGCAAATCAGTCTTGACCCTGGGCCTCATGGGAACAGTCCAGCCCGAACTGCCAAGCCAGGTCTTCCCTGAACCATCTCTTTGTGTTTGCTATAGAGTGTTTTAAACCTGCACCTAAGACATCTAAGAAGTATCATTTAATACAGCAATTAATTCCAGTGTTCAAAAGTGAAACACTTTCAGATTAAAGAAATATACTTTTTGAATTTTGAAGAGTCTTTAGCAGATTTTTCCGTATCACTTTACATACCATGCAGAGGGATCATATTATGGTGCTTAGAAACAAGCTATATTATTTGCTTAGCTCTGTGTTGGCACTCCCTAATGTGCATTTTCCTGAAAAATATTCTCCCGTTGTGGAAACAACAGCCCTTTGCAAGAGTTAGTCGTCAGGGACATAGAAAGAAGTGAAAACACAAGCATAAAGACTTGTAAATTGATTGTCTTTTGAAGGCCTATGAAATACTTTGAATGCATGCCCCAGGCAGCTCATTATGGCTTAAGAAGTACAACTGTCCTGGAAACTGAAGATGCATCAGCCTGGGCTACAGCAGATGAGGGGGGATAGAGGGAGGGGGAAAAGGGGGCTCAAGCCTTTTCAGCCCTATGGGTATTGCGTGCCTGGTCAGCACTATCCAAATATAAGTCATGGGGCCCTTTTCTAAGACTCCGTTGCATGTCTGAACGTGATCCATTTATTAAGTCAATTCAGATTATGACACTGACTCACAGCTAATTATGGTTCTTTTGCCTTCTGTTGTTATGACTGGTACAGGCTTCCTGTAGGCTTGTCCTTTTCTCCCTTATGCTACTAGCTCATCAGCCTTGACAAACCATCTAAAAACTAGTAGATGTGGAAGGAATAACAGCTGGTGCTTCACAAACATTTGGATGGCTGTTCTGCAAATCCCAAGATCTCATTAATTAGGAGGCTTTTCAGCTCCTGGAAGGACTGGCTTGTACTCTTTTATATAAAATGAAATTTCATAAGGTGAGCAGTTTAGCAATACATGTTTTGGTATATTATTAAAAGCTTACTCTGCACTATGCAGATTATTTAGCGAGAATGTGCTATATCTTGAAGGCCTCTGAGTCAAATTTTATTGTGTTGCTTCACTCTACCACTCACTTTAAATCTGACTTGAAGGAGTTGGAGAATGTGGGATACACTATGTAAGAAGTTGGGTTACTGGTGGAGAATAGTGAAACCCTTCTCAAGCAGCAACCACAATCCTTGTCAGAGTAAGGCGCAAGAAAACTCAAAATAAACCTGTGCTCAAGCCTTGGGTAGCTTGGCACAGAGCAGTCAGGCTTAACTCAAGGCAATGTGTAAAGCATTTGTGCAACACTTCAAACAGTAAAACAGTGAAAACTCACCACAAAAGGATCCAACACTAGTTTAGAAAAATGTAGTAATTATCAATAAATAAAAAGACCAAAACAACAAACAACCAATTTGCAGATCCGGAGAGATGCCATTTTAAAGCTTTTAGTATACATAGCTGTTGAATTCAGTAAAATAAAGATGAAGACTCCTCGTTGTAATGTTAAAGTAGTATATTTATTCTTGGGATTAGATGGTCAGGTACAGCATTCAAGTAGAAAAGTAATCTGGTAGGAAACCCCACCGGGAGCAGATCACCTCCTTCTCAGCCTCCAGGTAACTGATCAATCCCTTGAACAGCAACAGGTAGAATCATGGATGACATCACAGAGACATGGCATACACAAGCAGACACTAACACTAAGGAGGGACAAAGAGGGAGGAAGAGCAGGATGTAACACACCTCCCCCCTTTAACTAAGAAGCAGAAAGGCAGAAGAAAGAAAGAACATAAACGCACAAGAATTAAACACCCTCTTCAACATGGTGGAAAGAAGAAGTAACACCAAGGGGCGCAGGTACAAAGATTATACAAGCACCGTAAGCTAACAAAAGTATGTAAGCTTAAATGAATGTGGTAAAGTCCATAAGATGACAAATCCACAAAATGAAAAATGAACATCTCAAAACCAAATGAGCAAAAGTACAGTATGGCTCAGTACCGTAGGTTGAAATTTCAACTCCTCAATCAATCAATCAGGGGTTGGTAAAGCGTACTACTCACCCGTGAGGGTCTCAAGGCGCTGAGGGGTGGCGGCGGGGGGGGGGGATAGAGCATGCCAGGTCAGTTGAAAAGCCAAGTCTTTGAGTGCACTCCTGAATGCCGGCAGGGTTGGTGTACGTCATATTTCCAACGGGAGAGAGTTCCAGGCTGTGGCCGCGGTGTAGGAGAAGGCCCTGCCTCCGGATCTGCTTAGGCGGATGTCGGGGACTTCTGCCAGGGCGAGGGCGGCCGAGCGGAGGTTCCTCACTGGTGAGTGGAAACTCAATCTGTCATTGAGGTACTTGGGCCCGATGTTGTTGAGTGATTTGTAGGCGTGTGTGAGTAGTTTGTAAGTGACTCTCTTCTCAACGGGGAGCCAGTGGAGTCTGCCCAGGTGCAGGGTCATGTGCTCGTGGCATGTTGTTCCTAGGAAGAGCATTGCGGCAGCGTTCTGGATGGTGTGGAGTCTGCAAAGCAGGGATTTGTTGATTCCTGCGTAGAGGGCGTTTCCGTAGTCGAGCCTGCTAGTGATGAGGGCGTGGGTGACCGTCTTTCTGCAGTTGGAGGGGATCCATTTGAAAGTCTTACGCAGGATCCGGAGGCAATTGAAACTGGTGGAGGAGAAGGCGTTGATTTGGCGATTCATGGAGAGGGAGGAGTCCAGGATTATGCCAAGGTTTCTTGCGTGGTCCGTAGGGGTGGGGGATGGACCGAGGGCTGATGGCCACCATGCGTTGCTCCAGACGGAGGGGCGGGTGCCGAAGATGAGGACTTTGGTTCTGTCAGAGTTGAGTTTGAGGCAGCTGTCCTTCATCCACGATGCGATGTCCTTCATTCCCTCCTGGAAACTGAGTCTGGTGTCTTCTGAGTTCCTGGTGAGGGAGAGGTTGAGTTGAGTGTCGTTGGCATAGGATATGATGTTAAGTCTGTGTTTCCTGACGATGTTGGCGAGGGGTGCCATGTAGATGTTGAAGAGGGTGGGGCTCAGTAAGGAACCCTGGGGAACTCCGCAGATGATGTCTGTCGGTTTGGAGAGCTAGGGGGGAGTCTGATTTTCTGAGTTCTTCCGGAGAGGAAGGAGCGGATCCATTTAAGGGCATTTCCCTGGATCCCGGCGGTGTGGAGTCTGGTGGTGAGTGTGCGGTGTGAAACGGTGTTGAAAGCTGTGGAAAGGTCCAGGAGGATGAGGGCTGCGGTGTGTCCCTGATCTTGTAGCATGCGGATGTCGTCAGTGGCGGCGATCAGGACCGTCTCGGTGCTGTGGTTGCTGCAGAAGCCGGATTTGGACGGGTCCAGGATGCAGTTTTCTTCAATGAACGTGGTCAGCTGGGAGTTGACGATTCTTAGGATCGGCCGAAGGCTTTTTTAGGAGGGGCTTTAATTCTGCGCATTTCCATTCCAGGGGGCAGGTGCCCGAGGCCAGGGAGGAGTTGATGGTGCGGGTTAGTTCTGGAGCGATGGCATCGGAGGCTCTGTGGAAGATGAGAGGAGGGCAGGGGTCCGTGGGGGCCCTGGAATGAGTCTTCTTCATGGTGGCGGTGATGGGGTCGACGGAGGCGGCGGACCAAGTGGTGATGGTCGGGCTGGTGGAGGTAGCGGTGGTGAGGGAGAGTGTGGTCGTTGGTTCATTGAAATTGTGGTAGAGGGTCATGATCTTCTGGTGGAAGAACATGCTCAGCTTGTTGCAGAGGTCTAGGGAGGGTGTTATCTCCATTTCTTCGCAGGGGGGTTTGGTGAGATGTTTAAATGATGTTGAAAAGCTCACTGCTGTTGGCAGCGTTGGCATTTATCTTTTTGTTGATGAAAGTTCTTTTGGTGTCCTTTATCAGTTGGTGGTAGACTCTCATGGCGCTTCTGTGGTCGTAGAGTGATGATGGGGTCTTCTGGTTTCTCCAGACCTTCTCGAGTCGTCTGCAGGTGCGTCTGGCCTCGAGGAGCTCGGTAGTGAACCAGGCTGCTTCAGGGGGGCGTCCGGTGGTGGCGTGCCCTAGGGGGGCAAGTTTGTCTGCACATCTAGTACTCCAGCTGTGGAGTTCCATGGCGGAGGTTTGGTGAGCAATGGCAATGCCGCCTCCAGGGTGGTTTGAGCGGTCCAATCTCTTGAGTTTGTAGCGGTCCGGTATTGCCGTTCTGATGTCCGGGCCGGAGCTTGCGTTACTCCAGATTTCGGTGAGAAAGACGACAACGGGCGTGAGCGTGTTGAGTAGGTCCCATATCTCAATGGCGTGCCTGTGGAGGGATCTGATGTTGAGGAGGATGCAGTGGATGGGGTTTTCGGGGGTGGGGCAGCCTGAAGAGTGGAGTTCGTGGCTGTGGTAGCAGTGGTAGCGGAGAAGGTGGAGTGGCATTCAGCGCATGAGAAAGCTCCTCAAATACGAATATTTTAAATTCCTATAAAAATAAAGCACAATAAAAATGAGCTCAACTCCTCACAGTAAATACATGAATGCCTCTAAATATAGAGCACAGTAAAAGGGGTTCATGACAATAAAATGGCTCTTCACAGAAAGTGCAAAACTTCTCTAAGAATAGAATAAAACTGAGCCCCTGCGGCTCCTCACAGTAAATAACAGAAACTCACCAATAAAACTGAGCCATTCAGCTCCTCACAGTAAATAGACGAACTTCTCTAACCATAGGGCACTATAAGCGGTTCATCTGAAATGACAATAAAATTGAGCCCCTACAGCTCCTAATAGCAAGCACATGAACACCTCTAACAATAGATCACTATAAAGTGGTTCATAACAGAAATAAACATCAAAACCTGAGCATCACTCTATCTCATCATCACTAAGCATGAAAACAAATTGGAGCACCTCAAGATAGTTGAGCACATAAATAACCCCAACAAGCATAAAGCCTACAAATCATCACCAAAATAAAAGAAAATGAGCACCTCAATGGAGGTTGAGCACAAAAGTGTCTCTAGTAAAGTAGGCAATAATAGAATCAATTATTTCAAAATGCATTACTTGCAAATCCACACATAAAAGAACATGGAACTGCATACATATATAACCTAGACCCAGAATTAGAAGCATTGCACATATAAATCGATATTTAGCACATCACAGTACTTAAAAGAAACGTCATGACTGACACACACACTGTAAATTAAAACAATAATAATACCCGAACGTACTACGAAACAACATATTGCATAACTTAGGAAATATGCAAAAATTGTTCACACCATCTTAAACATAACAAATCAAAATAATAAAAGTAGTCACCGTTGTCTTTACAGTTGAAAGTTGTACGAACTAAAATACCAATCAGTTAAACAAGTTGAAACTACTCTGTAGGACGGATTACGTAATAATCCACAAGGTGGCAGTATTGTCAAAAAGTTTGATATTAAACTATCTCTCTTGTTATTGAACTGTTTCTCGCAACCAGGTTAAGTATTCTGCGATCTCACGAACTCCTCCGCAGAATACCACGTAACACTACACCCTTGTGTGCTACTTCCAAGCACAATTTGGCAGCATGTACCGGGGACACACGCCGAGTGGCTCCAGGCACACTGAAGCAGTGCGGTGTCAACCAGAAGCTTGTGACATGGACGTCACAGAAGATCTCTTAGAATGTGCCAGGAAGATCCCTTGAACAACTGTATTCCAACTTCCTCAAGGCTGTGAGGTGCGAAGCCTTGAGCTCGTGCATGAGCGTTTAAGAAATGCGATGCCAATTTTGAAATATGCCCTCACTGCTTATATTATCACATGTTACTCCTCACAAAGTGCAAAGTTTACAAGATGACGTTGTAATTAATACAAGCCGCTTCATCCAACTGTGGAAAAGCAGGTCAGCAGAAACGGCAAACTTCATCCAACTGTTGAAAAGCAGGTCAGCAGAAACGGCAAATGGAAGTCAAATATAAATGCCATTTTTACTGGGCATAGAGTACAACTCGTGAGACAAAGTGAATCCAATGCCAAAAATGCAGAATTTCTCCCAGTCCAAGTAAAGCCCTTCAAAATAACCAAGCCTTTAAACACCAGGTCACACAAGTTGCGTGGGCAATAAACTGAAGTCACAAAGTGGGCTGATAATCTTTTAAACAGCAGATTCCAGAAATAGCGCAGGCACACTTACATTTAAACAGGAGGTTGCAGAAGTAGCATAGGCACACGAGGACTGTCAGCAACAGCAACGTTACTCATGTAAAAGGCTGACTCACTAGATGAAAACAGGGAGGCTTTTAAGTTTGCTCTAGTGCCAGGACCAGATGATTTGGCAGTAGTATTACTTCAGCAAAGTTTAATTCAATGCTCTGGGTTGAGACTGTCCATTGGAACCAAAAACCGGTGGGGAACCCCGACGCAGGAAAGTATTTTTAAACGTTTCTGTTCTTGTCTTTGGTTGCAATGATGACCTCTTTAAATTCACTGAAGTCCTTTTCTTTTAAATGGGTCCTTTTTCACCTCGTCGCCAGTGTTGAATTCAGGAAAATAAAGATGTAGACTCCTCGTTGTAATGTTCAAGCAGTATATTTATTCTTGGGATTAGATGGTCAGGTACAACATTCAAGTAGAAATGTAATCTGGTAAGAAACCCCACTGGGAGCAGATAACCTCCTTCTCAGCCTCCAGATAACTGATAAATCCCTTGAACAGCAACAGGTAGAATCACGGACGACATCACAGAGACATGACATCGACAAGCAGAAACTAACACTAAGGAGGGACAAAGAGGGAGGAAGAGCAGGATGTAACACAAGCACCAAAAAGCCCAAAGAACCACTTGCGGCTATCTGGTCATGCGAGATGAGGGTAAAGTCACAAGTTCAGGCTGACCACGATAGAGGTTAGTCGGACACAGAGACCAGGTTAGTCCTGCTGGAAAACTAAATTCTCCATCCAGTGCCAACAGTCCTGTTCATGGTGAAGTGGGCAACGAGAAGCAGGGAAGCGTTGCGGACTGACTCCGATGTTGCGCGAAGAGCATGCCTGGCATCACATAAGGGTATTGCTCTAGCCGGGAGAGGCCATGCAGGTAAGAGCGGTGTGGCCCAGTGGGGGAGAATTAAAAAAATGGCAATGAGGGAAAATGTATTATTTATTAAATTTTCCCTCATGGTCTTCTGTCGAATCCCCCACCAACATGGCCCCACTGCTCCTACCTGCATGGGCCACTCCTGGGTTTAGTGCAAAGATCCTGATGTTCGCGGTGGTGCTCCCTGCATGCAGTAAATGCTGTAGCGTGAAGGGTCGGGCTCATGAAACTTCATGTTGCCGAGCTATGTGAGTGAAGAGCAGTAGTGGCAGGTGCAATGTGAAAGTGGTGAGGCATAAAAGTTGAGAATGAGTGTTGTGCTGCGAATTATCGCATTGTGTGCTCCTGGGCATAGACTGCAACTACGTTGAGTGATTCTATTCAGTTTCATGCAGCTGTTATTAGCAAATCATCTGCTTTACTGTGCAGGCACATGCTGAATACTTTTATAATTTCAAAACAGTTTGTTTGTACACCATACTAAAATATAAATAAAGCCACTCTGGAAAAAAGACAGCTTTCAGACTCGGTGTGATAACAAGTGTTACAGCTCTAGCCACACCCATATTATCAGACAGAAGACCTAGGTTACGGACACAATGTGTGATTATGTGGTCTCCCTCATGATGCTCTGTAAGTTCAGTTAGTGCATGCTCCTCTCATAAGCCTTGAGACAGAGGCCCATTTCACAGCGTGGACAGGTGGAGCTGTTATCTATGTCTGAGACTAATGGGAAGGATGAACAGTCAAACATTTCTCCATCCAATCACATGATTAGTTATCCCAACCAGTGCTTAGTTCGAGCCAGCGGTTTTCGGTGCTCAGTCCTGGCACCTAATTGTCAGCACCAGCTCTACTGGCAGTCCACCACATGGTTGGAGAAAGGACTATCCACTGAACCACTGTTTCTGTTGGAGGAGGTCCGCACATGATACGTCGAGAAACCACAGCGAAACCCGCTGAGACGCCTGGATACCACGGAGAGCAGATCTGAACGGGCTGCAGTTGGTAGCAAGAGGCAAGTAGCAGCAAGCAGTGGCCATGGGGGATGGGGGACGGAGATTACCCCCTGGCACCGAGGACAAACACAGGATACAGACCTTGGGGAGAAGCGGCAGCAGAGGGTAAGCGCAGGTGACCGTGGAGTGCTTTCCCAGCTTGCCAGCAGTTCTCCAGCATGACTATCTGCCTCTCTGCCTCCCTCCCACTCACCTACCTTGTTCCCTGCCTCCTGGCCTGCTGCTCCGGTGGATGCTTCTGCTGGGGGGATAGGCGCAGTGTTTGGGTTGTGAGGTTCTTCGGTTTTCGACTTCGTCCCGTATTCGGCCGCCATTTTGTGTCCCCTCGCCATTTTGTGTTGCCCTCACTCAGGCAGCACGGTGAACGGAGTGTTTTTGCCTTCTCCAGCTGCTACGTGTCTCTTCTGTTAAAAAGTAACCCCCTGCCCTTGTTTACGAAACCGATGTCAGGGTCTGGCCGAGTCCACTAATCCATGTCTAGGCTTATTGATCCCTGTCTCGACTGACTGTTTGGCTCTCCCTATTCTTTCTTTACTTTATCTTATCCAACTGGCCTTCGCTATTCTTTCCTTGTATTCTCTTGTTACACAACTATTCTTTGAGGCACACAAATACGTCCTGCCACCTGCAAATTGGATTATAGGCACTAGCACTGATTAACTTGTGGGGAGGGGTGACACACAGGGTCTGAAAGATGGGCGTATTTGGGACACTTGATAGCTTGTTTTCCAACTTTTCCTATTGGCTAGTTCTGTATGTATTGTGAGTATACGTCGTAAATATGTGTGCTATAAAAGATTGTGTGCCACGAAGTAAAAGTGGCAGTCTCCTAAGAACCTACATTGTACTTTTGGGACAACTGTGCTTAGCTGCAGCTAATAAACCTGGTTTTCTACGCCTAACAGAGTGTCTCGTGTCTCTGTCCGACAAGGCAGGTAAACTCAGAGATTTAAGGCGTGCCCTGCGCCGCCAGGCCCATAAGGCCCGGTTCTTCAGTTGTGCTGGGGCGGCCCCGGTGCCATACCGGGCTGGCCTGCAGCGTCCCTAGGGGCTATGCAGCAGTCGTCTGTTTGGAGTGAGCTCTGGGGGTCTACGGGAGCTGCCTCACAGCCTCTTGTGAGAGAGAGGGATAAAACATTATCCTGCTAGCATGCTAGACTGTCAAAATGCCATAAAACTGCCAAAAGTGCTGCCCTTGAAGCTCCCTTTAAATTTCAAAAGACACGGACTATACAGTCACAAAACAGTACTTACCAGTACTCCAGTACTCACCAGCAAATATTAGCAACTACTAGCATCCTGTAATACTGTCAGTATCACGGTACCATGGCACCACAGTAACGGCAAAGGCAAGAAAAAGGCAAGAATAAAGGCAAGAAAAAACCATAACAAAGTAACAGGAAATTCAAAGGAAACCAAAGGAAAGCCAAAGGAGAAGAGAATTACTTTAGGAAAACATTAGAAAGCAAACAAATCCTAAAACATCAAACAAATAAACAAATAACAAACAAACAACAAACCAAAACACAAAACAAACAGTAAACAACAAACAAAAATAAGAAAGGGCTGAATTCAAACATCAAAAAGGGTGGGGAAATTGAAAATAGGATCCTTTTTCAGAACACCAAAACATTAAAGACCCACCTATAATAAAAAGAGCCTTAAGAACCTTAAGAATAACAGGAACCATAAGAACAACAGGAATCACCGGAACAACAGGTACACAGGGGTTTTGATGAGATGAGATCAGGCAGGGAAAGACGAACTGTCACAGCCATATTGAATAAAAGGTAAAAAAAGAGCAACGGTTTAACTGACATATCCAGCAAGGAGGACTCAATGATGGGAGAAAACCCCAACCAGATTCTGGTAGATGTTGCAGGCCCGACCTGAACACAGAAACCACAACAACCAGTTATCAGCCAAAGATCTACCCAAAATTTGCATTTTTGAGGGTCGCAGGGACAGCACTCTGCAAAAGCAGCGAAAGTCCTAAACGGCCTCCCCTCTCCCTTGTGCCCAGTGAAAACAGACTATCTAGGTCACAAGGCAGACGCGCCCGAACAAGGCAGCAAAGGTACAGAAGCCAACAGGGAAAACAAGCCCACAGTCACAAGCACCCCACAGTGAGACGGACAGGAAGGGGGGTTAACACCCAGCCCAAAAGCCAGTGCCCTAACAAAGAGAGACCGCATTGGATCTTGTCAAGCACCAAAAATGGAAAAAGCTTTTGGTATAAATAGGCTGTCCTGTTTTCAGTTTCTATTTTTGGTAAATTCTGGTGGGGTTTTTTCAGTGTTTTCAATATCTTAAAAAACAGTTTTTATCAGTGGTTACACATTTTCACGCCACTAAAAACAACAGAAAAAGTGTTTTTCCGGTGTTTATGGAACGTTTTGCTTTTATCATTATTTGCTTTCTGCACTGAAAGAACATGGTATATAGACAGTGTACGTATAGTGTATATGAGGTCCAAAGAGATTTTTGCAAATTAATCTTATTGTAGTACACCATACAATACTTCTTCAGTGAGTCTTTGGTCATGTGCGCTCGCGCTTTCCTTCCCATGTAAACTTCTGTGAAAAGGCCCTCTCAGCATTCATAGCCCCTTGGGCTGAGAACCGTCAGCTAAGGGGCACAGTTGGGATGACTCTTTCTTTGATGCCACATAAAGCACAAAATGATAAATATTTGCGTTTTAGTACCTGGGCATAAGAAAACAGTGCACCAGAATGGACTAAAAAGTCAATAGCATCCCTCATTAACTCTGAAGATTGTAAAGATGCTTTCAGCATACCATCTAACAAGTGGCAAGGATCTCCTACAGGGAATCACTTCAGCTCGGGTATCAATTTTGACAGGTCATCACACAAATTATTTATATACGTAGCTGAATCACTACAAATACAAACAATATCACTCCAATCTTTGTTGAACTTGGAAAGAACCTTTTTTGCAGAGCATAACAAGTGACACTGCGTTCCATGTTTTCCAAAAGTCATGTTTTCACCACTATCCCAGATGCTTGGTGATATATATACTTGTCACTATACCTTGCATTTAATGTTTAAAGCCGGAGGTGTTGGCAATACACCTACTATCAATACTGACCCACTAGAAACGATGGTCTGATGTATTAAGGGTTTTTAACCATTCTCTGTGGGCAAATGTGATGACACATATTAGGAAAGATTTTTATGAAACTAGCCATTTTACCTATCAGTGAAAGAATATAATGCAGCCAAAATATCAAATGCGAGTTAGATATGTCCTGATTCTCTACAGTAATAATTAAACTAAACCTAAAACGTGAAACTAAACCCTGCATCTTTAGACCAAAGGCCATAAAACTGAAAAAAGTAAAAGGAAGAAGAAACAATATTTTAGTGGCATCGCTAAAGAACAAAACTCAAGCAGAATAATGTTAGCCAGTCTTTCTTACTGCTAGCTTGTATAACAAAGTTACATTTTATTGACCCCTTCAGTAAGAACAAAATGACTCTTTCACTTTCTTTTTCCTTTCTTTGAATGGCATTTAGTTTGTGGTTGTGCAGGTGTTTTTCAGTGTTTATATGTTTTCACCGGTGAGGGCTATTTTTCTTTCAGTGGGGTTTTATCAGTTATTATAGGTTTAAACCTAAAACCCCACAGCCTAGGTATAAACCAGACAACAATAGCAGGAACACGTTCTACTAGGATGGAGCCTGGTACAGGTATACCACTTGAACCAATTATCAAAATTCTTTCTGGGAAAACAAATTAAATTTTTGACATCAATCCTCAAAATACTGGAAAAGCACCTAGAACTGCCCTGGCCCAATCTCTTCTCCCACAACCCACACGAGGCACTCGTAGAGCGCCCAGAAAGCTTGGCATACGGTCCCACGCCAACACACAATAATGTCATGCACATGGAAGAGGAGAACCATACTGATCCTCTAGCGACACAGCTGCAAATAACTCTGGGACAGAAGGACTTAAACTATACCAGCCCAGAAATAGGTAGGGAAGTACGGCACATCGAGATCAGCCCCAGTGGGGCAAAGAACCTATTGAGAAATTATAATAGAACACCAAAATGGGATAACTCATCCGCAACCAACTGCTCCAGCACTGACTTCCCTCTCCTGCCTAACACACAACCTACCATTTCTTCTAGTAGTTCAGACAAAAAAACTAAGGACAGGGAATTGGTAACCACAGAGGACCTTCAAAGCGTTATAACCCGCAATTTAGCCCAAACATCTTACAACCATGACCAGCAAGAGCTTTTCCATTCCTCTGCCACCTGGCAGGCAAAGGCCTTCCCTGCTCAGCAAACTGACACTAAAGGATTAAATCAATTAGACTCAGATAAGCTCTGGGAATCTTTACTGGACTATTTGTAGCTTTCCATCAAGTCAATGCAGTATCATTCAGACAAGGTGGATGTACAATTATCGATCCCTAACTCAGTGGCTATCCATATCTCAGCTATTGACAGCAGACTAGCAGACATGAAAAACCTGATCAAAAGGGCTCGGGCAGACACGCAACTATGCCCAATGCACTGCACATGCTTTGCTATTGGCGATAAACTCTCACCCTCCCAGAGGTAATGGGGGATATCCTTGCAGATATCAGAAAATATCAAAAAGTCCCAGTACTTTACCTCAGGAGGTTCAAACAAAAGGCCCCTTAACGGGATCAACCTGTAGTCAGGAGGGCATGATCAACATAGAAGGGGCAAATGGTCCCCCAAATGATTCTTATAATGAAACACAACCATTCAAGCATCCAACCACCAGGCCGTTCAGTGCTGCGACATAAACTGCTGATCAAAAGAGCAAGGATCCTGGATGCCACAACTTACTAGACAACAGACAGGGCCTAGAATATAGCCATGACTACCACCTGGAGGAAACATCACAAATAAATCTTGAACTAGAAGCTTCAGAAAAGCCCCATGCAGGGGGGAATAAAGCACATAGCCTCAATCAAATGAGAAAGGGAAGAAAGAAGGAAAAGAACATATTGGATTACTTCCATACAGGTAGCGGAAGACCTGGGTTAAAAGGACAAGCTGCTAGCAAAACAAAGGAACTACTGTCCCAGGAAGGAGACAACAATTTGAGCCACTTGACCATTTCAATATTAGGGGATTCAGAAAACAAAGTGGATATGACAGTGGATGAATCAACAGGGCCATCTACTAAAACATCATATGGAAGCACAAAGAACACAAGCTCCAGAGCCTCAGCATTTGCCATCAAAAAAAGATCTGCAGAGGTAGCCATTCCCAGGATAACAGAAGGAGACAACATAACAAGCCCTTTGACCACTCCAACATTATGGGATCCAGATACTAAACTGGTTAAGACAGTGGATGAACCAACAGAGCCATCTACAAACACATCAGATGAAGCGAGAAAGCAAGAATGCAAGAGAGCCCCAGCATAAACAATCAAGAAAAAACCTGCAGAGGCAGCCACCTCAAGGAAACCAACTACTACCACCAGGAAAGACTGTAGCCTCAGAGTGGATCTTTCCAACCTTCAACCCGAAGAGGAATTAGCTATCCTGCCAAAACTGCCAACCGCCAGTCAACCACAACTCAAAAACAACTCTATTCTGTTTATCCCTGAATACAAATCCAAAGGTTGTGGGGACATCCTCAACTGAGGGAACATTTTACATTTAATTGAAGTAATTAAAAACTTAGCACACAATCTGGAAAGAATAGCATTTAAAAACATCAAAGAAATTTCTGCTAGAGAAATAACAAAGACAACCTGGACCTCAGAAGATATAGTGAGTGTTAGAACTGGCTATTTCTGGTAGGCTAAGGCTGACGCCAAGGCCAGGCAGAAACCACCATTCTAGTCAGGGCAAGGGAGTCACACGCCAAGATAATCCCTGCTCACCCCCTTGGTAGCTTGGCACGAGCAGTAAGGCTAAATTCGGAGGCAATGTGTAAAGCATTTGCGCAAGCACACAACAGCAACAACATCCTAGGCACACCACAAAAGGAACTCCACACAAGGTTATATAAAAATAACTTCTGTATTGTCAAAACACATCAGATAGAAATAAAACCACACAATTGCGCAAAAATTACATAAGCTACCACCTGTGGCAGTCCCTAGGCCAACTGGCCTTGATGGGGCTAGGACGCCCTGTGCCCCAAAGTCAGGGGCCTAAACGTGGCAGCTGCCCACGAAGTGCTGGGCAGCTGTGATGATGGGGCCAATGTGGGAGCCTCTCAGGGCTCTAAACAACAGAATGGCCCTCTGAGCCTCTATCAGGGCTCTAGACATCATGTGGGCGGTGAGCCCTTCTGGACTCTAAATATCAAATGCCCCCAAGAGCCTCACTGGGCTCCAAATAATGTAAATGTGGCCACGAGCCTCTCTGGGCTCCTATGTGAAGCAATGCGGCCACGAGCCTCTCTCAGGCTCTCAGTAAATAAAAATGCCCCCGGAGCCTCTGAGCAGATGTCCCCAGGAGCCCTCTGAGCCTCGCTGGGCTCGCAATGGCCAAATGCTCCCCAGAGCCTCTCTGGCTCTACAACAAAAATGCCCGGGCGAGCCTCGTGGACTCTGATTCACCGAACTGCCCCCGTGGGTGTTGTAGCCTTGTGAGAACCTCGCAGGTTCTAACAAAACAAATCCCTCAGGCACTCACGGAGCTCCCCCAGCCCTTCGCACTCACCGGGCTACTCTGGGGACTCCGCTTCTCCTCTCAGCCTTCCTCGAGTGTGGTGGGGGCTGGCGCCGGTCACGCTAGTACCGCGGGCGGGGCTCCTCTCCTCCGGGGCCTCGCTGGCGGCCGCTCCTCTGCTGGGGCACTCCAGGGCTCTCCTCGCAGGCCGGAGCCTTCTCTGCTAGGCTCTCTCCTTGGTGCGGGGCTCTCCCCTCCTCACGGGGGCCCTGCAAGCACCGGTAGCCCTCCTCCTCTCGTCCACACGTCCCCGGGTGCCTTCTCTGCTTTTGCCTGGCTTCCTGCCTCGGGTGTCTGCCAATGACAGCGCGGCCCCAAGCAGGGAGGCGGGCACTTCCGGGTCGCACTAGGCAGCGGCCCGGCAACGTTTCAAAATACTCCGGGGCTGCGGCGGTGAACTCGGTGCTCCCTCTAATTTAAATATAAGGCGAGGTGGGCACTCGCTCGAGCCAAAAACAGCGCAAGGTCCCTGGCAGGGTGGGCACCTGCCAGGGGACGTTAAAATCGGCGTGGGCAGCCGAAAAAGGGAAAGTAAAGCGCTCCCAGCGCTGGGGTGAAGGCACAGCGCTCCCAAGCACCATAAGACCAATACAGCGCTCCCAACGCTAGAAGGATAATAAAGCGCTCTCTCAGCGCTAGATGCAAATAACCAGTCCAGCAAAGTCCTTCAGGAGTCCAGGACCTCAGCAGTCCAGGACATAAGGTGGAGCACAGCAGCTCCCAGAGAAGGAAAGTCCATCAGGTGTCCAGGGGATGGACAGGGCCCAGGGATTCCCCTGGGCCCAAGCAGCAGCACGCCCCTGGCAGGATTCAAGTCAAAAACAAGAACATTTTTAGAGTGTCACAGCACCCTTTTTATACCCAAAATCCTTTGTCTAATGGGTGCAGGCAGTGTGAGAACCAGCTAGAACTGGTTATAGGGAATTCCTTTCACTGACCAGGCTAGGGACATCAGACGCACCCCAGGGGGTGGAGCCAGCATTGTGTGGGGAAAACCCAGCCTCACTCAGGACCCTCAGACCAGACAGTCAATCCACAAGCAGGCCCAGGCTCACTCCTCCCCTCACATCAGCATGCTAAACACTCCATTCACCACCGGGGCAGACCCTCCCAGACTCTTGGAGCCAGGCTCACCAGCCAGCCTCAGCCAATCACACGCCAGACACAAATTACACAAATATGCCAACTTCTAAAAGTGGCACTTCTACACTAGACACAATCATGCCGCATATACCATTGCGCAGCATTCAATCTCACGAGTTTGCATGTACCAAACTCGACCCTGCACTCCCCACACATCAAGAACTACCATGGGCATACATATTCCCCATTCATTCCTATGGGAGGGCAGGTCACTCTCACCACACATACACAGAGAGCTCACACACTTTACACTGTACCACAGTGAAAAAGTGTGCAGAGGCCTAAAATCACCAACCCCAGGTTCCAGAAACAGGCTAGAAAAAAGCAAAAAGTTTCGGGGTGAACCTGCCAAAAAGGGCCAGGTCCAACACAACCCCCTTCCAGCCAAAACGCAGGGTAGACCAATCACTCCACTGATGGGCTTCCTTGCTTTGGGCGACAAAACACGGACACGGGCCCGCACGGCAGGGACACCCTCCAGTTTTGCGCCACTCTGAACCCACATGGATTTCTCTCAACAAAAGCTCTCTGGCCACTTCACAGAGTGGGGGGCAGTAACCCCTGGCACACAATAGCCATTCTCCACTCTCTCTCTCAGTATAGCTACAACTACCACTGATCCTTCAACCTAGGGACCACACCCACAGGCTGACCAGAGGTCACGGGCAAGCATGCCCCACCCTACCTCTACTTCTGGGTTTCCGCACCCTCACAGGGAAGCACTCACCAGAACACAACTCTCCTACCAGATCAGGACCTCACTCCATCACTGGTCTACTACCTGGAAACTATTCCACTTCTGAGGTACAAAGCACACAGCACAGTTCCTCTTCAAGCAGGTGGGGGGACACAGCACACAGCAAAGTCCCCTTTCCTCCATCTTAGCGGAAACAACAAACTGCAGGTGAGCCCCAGATCACACAGCAAGGGCAGCCCCCTCAGTCTCTTCAGCTGATCCACTTTGGTAGAGATTCCTTCTTGACCTGGAAGTTTCCTAATCTCCCAACCTAGGATCTAAACCCTCAGGTTGCACCGGGGTCAGAAGTACACCGTCCCTCTGCACCCCCTTCCAGAGTTCTGCACCCTCCTACCTTGGAGCGGTACCCCTGGAAGCCAAACACCAGGACCGCCGGAGTTCTGGTTACAGACACTCCCCGTCCTCTAGACACAGGAAGATCCTCCTCAAATGACCTGTAAGTACAGCCTAGGCCCCTGACCTGGCGCTCCCTTAGGGAACCCTCCAGGCCCTGAGACAGGGTTTCGGGCCAACGTGGGGCACACCGTCCCACACTCACTCCGCCTTCACTGAGACAGGACATGAGCCCCTACATCCCTACCATCCTACTGGGACCTAGCTGGGCTACACATGAACTTCTTCCCCAACACAGGATCATCAGATACACAAGCCACTACTTTTAGAATCACTCCCTAATGCCTCTGCAAGACATCTAGCACACCGCCAGACATCCACCTTCTCATCCAGTGCCTCTGCAGGACCTCCTGCACACCACCAGAGGTACACCTCCTATGCAAGCTCCTTTAAAAAAAACTCACACCAACCCCTCCAGTTCAACACACCACTCATCCACACACTCCCCCTCCACACTGGTGAGACAGTTCCTCACTGCCCCTGACTCTCAACCTGTACCCCTCTTACTGAGCACCAGGCACCATACTCTGGGAACTGGGAATGGGACTTCACACACTGGACACATTTTAGCTGCCACCACTGGATCCTACCATACTGGGGAATCCAGACACACACACTACACTCAGGGGATAACCACCCTCCAGAGCAAGCCATTTCTCCTCCACACTCCCTCTCTTCCATCTACCCACATGGGGACAGGAACAGGGATTGGGCACTGAACCCAGCAAGGGATTCCTAATCTATGGGAACCTCCCCCTCTACTGGCGTCCCGCCCTTTCATTTTCTCTCATCTGCCACTAAACATAAAGCGCAGGAACACCATCTGAAAATGACACTCTTGAGGAAAAACAAAATCACAAACAATAATCCCAAACATGTGACTATCTAAAAAAAAATTGCAGAGTTTTGTAATGTAGCCAGTTGTCGCTGTGGCACTGCGCAAACACAAGTCCTAATCCGCACCGCTGACCAACAATGTTAGAACTGGCTATTTCTGGTAGGCTAAGGCTGACGCCAAAGCCAGGCAGAAACCACCATTCTAGTCAGGGCAAGGGAGTCACACGCCAAGATAACCCCTGCTCACCCCCTTGGTAGCTTGGCACGAGCAGTAAGGCTAAACTCGGAGGCAATGTGTAAAGCATTTGCGCAAGCACACAACAGCAACAACATCCTAGGCACACCACAAAAGGAACTCCACACAAGGTTATATAAAAATAACTTCTGTATTGTCAAAACACATCAGATAGAAATAAAACCACACAATTGCGCAAAAATTACGTAAGCCATCACCTGTGGCAGTCCCTAGGCCAACTGGCCTTGATGGGGCTAGGACGCCCTGTGTCCCAAAGTCAGGGGCCTAAACGTGGCAGCTGCCCACGAAGTGCTGGGCAGCTGTGATGATGGGGCCAACGTGGGAGCCTCTCAGGGCTCTAAACAACAGAATGGCCCTCTGAGCCTCTCTCAGGGCTCTAGACATCATGTGGGTGGTGAGCCCTTCTGGACTCTAAATATCAAATGCCCCCAAGAGTCTCACTGGGCTCCAAATAATGTAAATGTGGCCACGAGCCTCTCTGGGCTCCTATGTGAAGCAATGCGGCCACGAGCCTCTCTCAGGCTCTAAGTAAATAAAAATGCCCCCGGAGCCTCTGAGCAGATGTCCCCAGGAGCCCTCTGAGCCTCGCTGGGCTCGCAATGGCCAAATGCTCCCCAGAGCCTCTCTGGCTCTACAACAAAAATGCCCGGGCGAGCCTCGTGGACTCTGATTCACCGAACTTCCCCCGTGGGTGTTGTAGCCATGTGAGAACCTCGCAGGTTCTAACAAAACAAATCCCTCAGGCACTCACGGAGCTCCCCCAGCCCTTCGCACTCACCGGGCTGCTCTGGGGACTCCGCTTCTCCTCTCAGCCTTCCTCGAGTGTGGTGGGGGCTGGCGCCGGTCGCGCTGGTACCGCGGGTGGGGCTCCTCTCCTCCGGGGCCTCGCTGGCGGCCGCTCCTCTGCTGGGGCACTCCGGGGCTCTCCTCGCAGGCCGGAGTCTTCTTGCTGGGCTCTCTCCTCGGTGCGGGGCTCTCCCCTCCTCACGGGAGCCCGGCAAGCACCGGTAGCCCTCCTCCTCTCTTCCACACGTCCCCGGGCCTCTTCTCTGCTTTTGCCTGGCTTCCTGCCTCGGGTGTCCGCCAATGACAGCGCGGCCCCGAGCAGGGAGGGGGGGCACTTCCGGGTCGCACTAGGCAGCGGCCCGGCAACGTTTCAAAATACTCCGGGGCTGCGGCGGTGAACTCGGTGCTCCCTCTAATTTAAATATAAGGCGAGGTGGGCACTCGCTCGAGCCACAAACAGCGCAAGGTCCCTGGCAGGGTGGGCACCTGCCAGGGGACGTTAAAATCGGCGTGGGCAGCCGAAAAAGGGAAAGTAAAGCGCTCCCAGCGCTGGGGTGAAGGCACAGCACTCCGAAGCGCCATAAGACAAATACAGCGCTCCCAACGCTAGAAGGATAATAAAGCGCTCTCTCAGCGCTAGATGCAAATAACCAGTCCAGCAAAGTCCTTCAGGAGTCCAGTGTTGAGAAGTCCTGAGAGTCACTCCTGACGTTTCCTCTTGAAGTTGCAAACTCCCAACTCCCCCAAGGATCAGTCAACACAATCAGGAATTCAACTCTGACTGAATTAACTTTTCCCTAAGGGAAAGGGGAAGTGGACAGAGAAACTAACAACATATAAATAAACATTTGCTTCAGTTGTTGTTTTTTCAGTTGTTTCTCTTGACAGTGTTCCAGGCCGCTAACCAATTCTTTGGATGCGCTTCTCTGATTCCACGCAATTCTGTAGTTCAAAATTTAACAATAAATATAACATTCAAACTATCTCTAAACTCAGAAAATGTCTAAGCATTTCTACTACTGACCATAGGTTTTTGTGGCCTTCGCTCACACTCTTTTTGAATTCAGTTGCTCAGCCTCAACTCAAGACTCCTTAAGGTGAAGAACATGAATTTTCAGTAAAACTTCTCAATTACATGCGTTAGTTTGTTAATGAGGTTAATGAACTGAACAGATTTCTAACATGCAATATTCATACATGAAACCTTCAGCAAATCTTCTTGTCAATGAATATCTGCAGTAGGGTGATAGAGAAAAAACACAACAACCTACTCCTAATAACTTCTGCTATTAAGTTTCTACCAGATTGCTTTTTGAAAGAACATTCTGCCTTTTTCCTAAGGCTGTACTATTTTCCTATTTACAAGTTTAGTTTCACAACTAACAATAACATTAGACCCTTGCCTTAGCCAAGGCTTGTTTCATTAACCAGAGTCTACCTCTTGACCTCACAGTTCCCGGTAGGTTCTTAATTAAACTAACAGTTTATTTAACAGGGTTGAAACTTGACTTGCCAAGGCTTGTTTTATTTAACAGAGTCTGCCTCTTGACTTCGCAGTTCCTGGTAGATCCTTAATTTAATTAACAGTTTACTTAACAGGGTTGAAGCTTGACTTTGCCAAGGCTTGTTTTATTTAACAGAGTCTACCTCTTGACTTCGCAGTTCCTGGTAGGTTCTTAATTTAAAACAACAGTTTATTTTTCAAGGTTGAAACTTGACTTTGCCAAGACTTGTTTGTTTTCTCACTGTGTGCTGAGGAAACTCTCTAACTTAAAGAATAACGAAGGACTTCTGCCTTGGTTATTTAGTCTTAGTTCAGAAGTAGCGTTGAACTCATCAGTTTTAAATTTTGCCAGAAGTAATAAATCTTACTGTCCTTCCTGAACGGGGCGGGAAGTCTGGAGACTCGAACTGCCGGCTGTCGGAGGAAAACGAAACCCGGCACCTGCTGACTCGAAGGAGATTCCTCGGAGCTACGGCCTCAGCGGAGCCGCGGAAAACAACGAAGAAATTACAGCTTTCTTAAAAGCTCGTCGAGGGGCTGGGAAACAGACGGTCAAACACCGTCTACTTGAAAATGGTTTTTAAAAGGAATTAATGATCGTTAACACGATCCTGACTCACAAGGGCAGAAGCGCTCATCAGGGATCCAACGAGAGACGAAGTGTCGTCCATTGGAAGAGAGGTCTATTTATAGACCAGTCAGGGTCACGAGAGCAGCGCGAGCCCTTTCTCCATTTACAAGCACAGTCACGAGAGCCTGCGCGAGCCTCTCTCGTTAGAGCGCACAATCTAAGGTGGCACCATAGGAACATAAACAAGGACTGGAAACCAACAAGCATTGTCTAATGCAAATTCCAAATAAATTAATTACATAGACTAAAATTAGAAGTTACATTCTAAAACTCCTACTAAGTGTCACACTAACGAATAATTGAACTGAAAGTTAAAATTAAACATGACCTGAACTAAAATTACACTGAATTAAGTGAGACGACCGGTAGCACCCCTAACATCCAGGACCTCAGCAGTCCAGGTCATAAGGTGGAGCACAGCAGCTCCCAGAGAAGGAAAGTCCATCAGGTGTCCAGGGGCTGGGCAGGGTCCAGGGATTCCCCTGGGCCCAAGCAGCAGCACGCCCCTGGCAGGATTCAAGTCAAAAACAAGAACATTTTTAGAGTGTCACAGCACCCTTTTTATACCCAAAATCCTTTGTCTAAAGGGTGCAGGCAGTGTGAGAACCAGCTAGAACTGGTTATAGGGAATTCCTTTCACTGACCAGGCTAGGGACATCAGACGCACCCCAGGGGGTGGATACGGCATTGTGTGGGGAAAACCCAGCCTCACTCAGGACCCTCAGACCAGACAGTCAATCCACAAGCAGGCCCAGGCTCACTCCTCCCCTCACATCAGCATGCTAAACACTCCATTCACCACCGGGGCAGACCCTCCCAGACTCTTGGAGCCAGGCTCACCAGCCAGCCTCAGCCAATCACACGCCAGACACAAATTACACAAATATGCCAACTTCTAAAAGTGGCACTTCTACACTAGACACAATCATGCCGCATATACCATTACGCAGAATTCAATCTCACGAGTTCGCACGTACCAAACACGACCCTGCACTCCCCACACATCAGGAACTACCATGGGCATACATATTCCCCATTCATTCCTATGGGAGGGCAGGTCACTCTCACCACACATACACAGAGAGCTCACGCACTTTACACTGTACCACAGTGAAAAAGTGCGCAGAGGCCTAAAATCACCAACCCCTGGTTCCAGAAACAGGCTAGAAAAAAGCAAAAAGTTTCGGGGTGAATCTGCCAAAAAGGGCCAGGTCCAACAGTGAGGATGATTCTGGACAAAGAACCCCAATTAAAAGCATGGGGAATATAAATACTACTCTATCAAAAGCCTGGCTACCCAGATCCACTGATTCCAAACAAAAGAGAGCAAGCCAATGCAGTCAACTCCTTAGAGGGCCTGCAGCCACAATCAGTGCTCAAAGGTGCACGCAGTACGGATGTACGACCATCAGAAATGAATGATTAACACCGAGTAACCAGGCCGGATGACTGGTCCTGGCTAGCAAGGACAATAAACCAACAAGAGGAGAGTACTTGACTTGGGATAAAACAAACACCTCCAAGTGATTGCCACCTACGAATTTGCTCCTGGAATATAAACTGTCTAGGCAATAAAACATCAGATAAAGACCTTATGGACTGTTTTCAAGGCTTTGATCTCATCCCGTTACAAGAAACATAGTTAGATGCACCCTACCACTTATTTGGTTTCAAAACCCATCATACTCCAGCACTGAAAGGCTCCAATTGTGGACATCTAAAGGGTGATCTAACAATGTATTCATCAATAAAAACAATAACAGTGACGGAAGATGTTGACACCTTCACATCTTCCACCAATGCAATTAAAGCACTCAGAGTGAGTATACGAGATGGAAACACTATTCAACAAATACTACTAAACATCTATATACATCCTCGTGAAAAAATTAAAGGAGTTAAAATGGTGGAGGCAGAAATTATTAGGTGTACTCAGAAGAACCAACTTCAAATCTACTGCTGACAGGAGACTTCAACATGCGCATAATGGGGTCACAGTCGAAGGATGGGCTACTTGAGGAACAACATACTGCCTGGAATATCCTGTGTCAGGAGCTGAGTACCAAGAGGCAACAATCAGTACTCGCTAGGAGTTTCGTCAAAGATCTGGAACACCTAAGCTTTGTGGCACTAAATGGGTGCTTCAAGGGAGATCACCCCCCGGCGACGACATTTCACAGCGCAACCTCAAGCACGCTAATAGAATACACCTTTGTATCTTTATCATTCTTCAGCATGATTACAGGCTTCCAGGTAGGAACCCAAGATCAGAGTGACCATCTGCCACAGGAAATCTCCACAAGAATAACTGGACCACCATTAGATCAGCCTGCTAAGGACCTTGAGTCTATATACACTGATTATTTCAGGAGAATCAAATTCAAAACCAAGCACCCTGATGAACCACTGGCCTCAGCGAAGTTATTATGGGAACAAAGGGACGAGATTGATATAAATGAGATAACACACTGGGAACATTTCATTAAAACATTAGGAGCAAAGCACATGGCAAGCGCTCCTCCAGCTTCAACGACAAACAGGTATTTAGACCGTCAAGACAAACACTGTCTTAAAGCAATAAACAAAATATATCACAGGCTTCGGCACACAGGGCATGATCCTAGTTTACAAAGGGACCTAGTGCAACTCAAATCGGAAAAGAAGAAAATAATCTAGCAGGCAAAAAGGGATGAAGGCAAAAAGATGTGGGCTAGACTGCTTCACGACTCAAAATCAAACAACAGCGCAAGATTCTGGTGCTTAATAAACAGCCTAGCCAACCCGAATGCTCAAAGAATAAACTCACACCTAACAGAGGAAGCTTGGGCCTCGTATCTGCTTCACCATTTCTATTCTGAACAGAAGCAGAGCACATGCTATATCTCTGAGGCAATCCTTTCTAATCAAAATGTTACTTCAGGAAACGAGCATCTCTTGTTCACAACTCGCCAGATCAAGGGCAGGATAGCTAAAGGCAAGAGGGATGGAGCCCGGGGCCCAATGAGATTCCACCAAGCCTATTCAAAAAAGACCCGGAATACTGGGCTTCCAAATTGCTACCGCTGTTTGCACAAATCTCAGGAGGAAACTCCATCACAGACTCTTGGAGGGGGCCAATCATATCCCCAATATATAAGAAAGGGGACAAGAACTCAGCAAACAGCTATAGGCGTGTGGCTTAAATCGATATTGAAGCGAAATATTACGCTGGCCAACTTTTGGAAGACCTCATTGCCTGGTCAGACAAAAAAACAATCATACCCATCAATCAAACTGGCTTTTGCACGGGCATGGGTACAAATATAAAAATACTTGCCCTGTCCCTATTGGTAGATGGGGCGAAATCAGCAAAACACCCTCTATTTATGTGTTTCCTTGATTATTCGTCAGCGTTTGATAAAATCAACAGGAGCAAACTCTGGCGAAAGCTCAAGGATAAATAAAATACCACCTGCCCTCCTAAACCAGTTAATACTTCTCCACACAAAAACGTGGCTTCAGTCAAGTTAGGAGATGGTAAGTTCCTGTCTCGTAAAATCCCAACAACCATGGGGCTCAAACAGGGGTGGATCTTGGCACCGACACTTTTTTACTTGTACATGTTGGATCTATCTTCTGAACATAACACTTGTAACTCACATGCACCAAACATAGGAGGGCTGCTACTCTCTAACCTCCTGTATGCAGACAACCTCATGCTGGTTAGTTGAACCCCATTGGCCTTCAACATTTATTAGACACAACCAGTAGATATTCAGTAAACAATGGTTTAATCATCAAATACAACAAAACAAAGGTAATGAGGATTCATCCGAGAAAGAAAACCTCAAAATTCTGCTGGAACTTGGCTAACTCAACACTAGAAGTAGTTGACCAATACAAATACTTAGGAGTGACAATAGACAATAGAGGCACATTCAGCTCACAAAAAGATGTCATCAAAGGAAGAGGCAACTCTATTGCGGCGGCAATTAAATCTATCATAAATAAAACTACTAGTCCAAGTCTTACTCCCCTTCTACAAGTCTGGCAAGCAAAGCTCATTCTGGTGATCACTTATAGGAGTGAGTGCTTGAGGGGAAGAGACGCTGCTAGATTACATAGCACTGTCTCAAGAGCAGCCAGAATGATTTTCAAACTACGTAAGTATGTTTCGCCAGCCCAAATAAGGTTAGAATTTGACCTACAATGCCAAGAATTAGCCCGTAATGGAGGTTACGCCAAGAGCTGGTACAGGGTTAAAAGGGCTGAAGCAGGAACACTGAATTCCTACCTATGGAACACAATACATTGAAAGAGGGACTGTGCAGCTATGAGCTATCTGACAGCATCAAAAGAGCTCCTGGGCCTGGAGGAACTCTGGGCGGCCTCAGGGTCCTACCAAGGCTTTAAACAAATCGTATATTCGACAGTGAAAAAACAATCCCTAGTAGAAGACAAGGCGGCATTTGCAGAATGAGCCCACGGATGGTGTGTTGACCAAAGTTACGTCAAGCCCTCTCCGCAATCTTACCTAGGCGTAGGCTTCAATAGGCGGAAGAAAGAAAAATGTCTTCATTTCAGAATATGCAAAACACAAGATTTGCCTAAACCACTCTTCCTTTTTTTTGACACAAACACAATTTAAAGGTCAAGAAAAATTTATTATTTAAATTTTGACCAGGTATTCTTATTTCATACCATTCACTTTCTTTTTTTGTTTTAAAGTTTTTTTACACATTGATTAGCAAAAAAGGACCAACTGTACAAATATTTACATTACTATACATGACAATTTACAAACAAAATTGATACATCTGAACATTAAATTAAACAACACCATCCATACCAAAAAGCAATTATTAAACAACGAAAAACATACACAACTTCCTATACATTTGATTTCAATAAATGAAAGACAAATTCAAAAAAGGCGAAATGAGGAATACAATCAAATTAATGAAACCGTTCAATACTATCTAAGCTAAATAGTGATGTTGGATAGCTATTGTGAACAAGTTATTCCTCGAAATGTGCTATGACGACGCGTTTCGAAACCAGGAAAACAGTTCCTGGAATCTCATCAGGGCCTTTTTTTCTTTTTGTCTGTATGATGTAAAGAAAACAATAAAGTTTTATTTACAAAATCCAATATAAGGCTCCATTCCCAGTACACAATGCACCTTTGAAATGTCTCTGACTTTGACTACATACCGAATTGTAGGCGAGGGACTGTGGGTAAACTGTCTTGTTTTGTTGGATTAATCCTTTTTCTTATTTGCGATCACAGACGTTCTGGTGGTGGGGAAAGGCTAGTCAAACAAAGGGGAGGGGAGGAAGGGGGACGAATGTTAGTTACTTAGATTTTTGGCCTCTTAGTATTGCATCGATAGAGGAAATCCCGCTTGTTGACCTGCCTTTTAATTTGTAATTTTCGACTCTTGTGGCGTTATCAGCTGTGTTTACTCCATATCTTCGAGTAGTGGGTCACAAGCCGCATATAGTAAGTTTCTATAAAACATTGGGGCGTTTACTGGTGCTATCCTGCTTGTAAAACTGTTATCAGTATGTGTCAGCTCTTTCGGGGCTTACAGCAGCCTACCTGATTGTCTGTTATGGCTGACACGCTGCCTTCGGACCACACATGTCCAAGTTCCTATGAGGTGAAAAAATGGAGATATTGATAACCCGTTTCCATTAAAGCACTTGTTTTGTTGACCTGACCACAAAGGCTGACAGCCCCCTTACCTCCAATGCGAGTATCTCGTAGGTGTATCACACGTCCCGGTCGATCTCAAAGATGGCCGCGCGTTGTGTGTGGCGTATTTATTCCACAAGCTAAGCTACGGAATTGTGGGACTTGTAGTGAAGGCTGCCATTGCGGTTCCTAATAAAAAGATGCAGATGCGACCTCGTGGGGTGCAAATCAAAAAATACGTGTGTGGGATAGCTACTAGATACAAAACACCTTTTGTTTTTATTTAATGTACCTAAAAGTGTGTTTCACTCTACACATACCTTATATGCAAAAACCTTTTTTCGCAGCTTGTGAGCCCCTAGTCCAAGGAAGTAAAACCCAAACGGATCATATCTATTAACACACAGGCTCAGACCCCTAAGTGAAGTTTGCGATCGCTATTATTAAGAGTGGGGATGCTTGGCAGGGCTAATACCCGGGCCCAATTCAGAAACACAGGGGGAACCGACTGTCAAATCGCTCCAAATGAAAACAGAGTTTACAACCTTGCTACTTCAGATAAGTTATTCAACCCTGTCTGAGTGCTATTAAATTTTAAGATCAGGTACGCTTCCTTCTGTAGTAGAGCTTGTTCTACATCTAGACACCGATTCTTTTGAATGACTGTGAACAAAACGGACCATTTGAAATCATGTTCGCCATGGCCTTTTTCGACGAAAGGCTCTTCCAATCGAGCCGTCATCACTTTCTTTTTGATGCGCGATCTATGTTGGGTAATTCGCACATTTATCTGTTGGCTCATTTTACCAATATAAATCATCATGCAAGGACACAGTATGACATAGATAAAAAAAATTGTCCGACAGTTTGAAAAATCTAGATGTTTCCATTTTATTCCTAAATGGCAAAATTCTTTCCCTTCAATGGTACTGGGGCAAGCAATACAATTTACACATTAATGGTGGCCCTCAATGTATTTCATATTCCACTGGGACAACAGATCATTCTTTGATTTTGGCAATGCTATATCCGCCCTGATTAATTGTTGCCCTATGCTCTGATTCTTCCTATACGCAAATATAGGTTTTTGGAAAAGGGCAATCCAAACCCTCCAACAAATGCCAATTCTTCAAAACTGCCTGTCTCATTTTATGTGTATCGGAGCTAAAAGTGGTTACACACACAAATTCATCTAGTGCTGTTCGTTTTTTCACTTTGAGAAGACATTCACGGGGCGTAAACCTTGCTCTTTTGAATGAATGCTTCAACATTTTCTTGGGATAACCTCGTTGTTTCACGTTGTCAGAGAAGTTTTGGGCATGAATGTCATAATCTCACACATCTGAGCAATTCCTCCTTATTCGTAATAGTTGACAATAAGGTAGGTTTGCTTTCAGATTTCTCGGGTGTGCACTTCTGTGGTGTAGGATGGTGGTACTATCTGTGGACTTTTTATATAATGACGTTTTTAATTGCCCCTGGACACATGTCAATTCGACATCAAGGAATGTCATTCTAGTGGTGCTATGTTCGATAGAAAATTGTATATCTCTGTGCCGGGCATTAAGCCAATCATGGAATGCCAACAGTTCGGTCTGGCTCCCCTGCCACAGGAGCCAGACATCATCTATATAGCGGTACCATTGTGCGATATGTTGATTTGAACGGATTATTTGTCTCTACAAATTTTTCCTCATACTGTGCCATGAAGAGGACTGCCATCTCCGGGGCATAAGGGCACCCCATGGCAGGCCCCTTCACTTGCATGAAGAAATCACCATTGAAGGTGAAGTCGTTCTTTTTGAGCACAACTTCAGCAAGTTTAAGAATAAATGAAGTTGGAACCCTATGGGGTCTTTCTCTTTTGTCAAGATAGAGTTGCAATACCTCCAACGCTTCTTCTTGGGGTATCTGCGTGTAGAGGGATGTCAAATCCATCGTTGCCATAATCTGTACATCAGGGTCGAACTCAGTGCCTTCCACTTTCAACAAAAAATCAGTAGTGTCTCTCAGGTATGATTTTACCTCACTCGGGAAAGGTTTAAGGAAAAAGTCGACGTACTTTGCAATAGGTTCGAGACACGAATCGCATCCCGAAACTATTGGGTGCCCTGGTGGATCTTTGAGATTTTTATGAATCTTTGGCAGAAGATATAGGACCGGAGTCCTTGGGAATTTTTTAACAAGGTAATCATGTTCCTTGTTTCCTAAAAAACCTTCATCTTTGCCAAGTTGTAATATTTGGGCAATCTGTCCTTGAATTTGCTTAACTGGTTTCTCAGATAATGCACGATACCAGGTTGTGTTAGACACTTGTTTCGAACCTTCTGCAAGATACATCTAGCAGGGCCAGATGACAACAGCCCGCCCTTGTTAGGGCAACAATTAATCAGGGCGGATATAGCATTGCCAAAACCAAAGAATGATCTGTTGTCCCAGTCGAATATGAAATCCATTGAGGGCCACCATAAATGGAAATTGTATCGCTTGCCCCAGTACCATTGAAGGGAAAGAATTTTGCCATTTAGGAATAAAATGGAAACATCTAGATTTTTCAAGCTGTCGGACAAAAAATGTTATCTATGGCATACTGTGTCCTTACATGTTGATTTATATTGGTAAAACGAGCCAACAGATAAATGTGTGAATTACCCAACATCGATCGCGCATCAAAAAGAAAGTGATGACGGTTCCCATGGTAGAGCATTTCGTCGAAAAAGGCCAAGGCGAACATGACTTCAAATGGTCCGTTTTGTTCACAGTCAATCAAAAGAATCGGCGTCTAGATGTAGAACGAGCTCTACTACAGAAGGAAGCGTACCTGATCTTAAAATTTAATAGCACTCAGACAGGGTTGAATAACTTATCTGAAGTAGCAAGGTTGTAAACACTGTTTTCATTTGGAGCGATTTGGCAGTCGGTGCCCCCTGTGTTGCTGAATTGGGCCCGGGTATTAGCCCTGCCAAGCATCCCCACTCTTAATAATAGCGATCGCAATCTTCACTCAGGGGTCTGAGCCTGTGTTCCTTGGACTAGGGGCTCACAAGCTGCGAAAAAAGTTTTTTGCATATAAGGTATGTGTAGAGTGAAACACACTTTTAGGTACATTAAATAAAAACGAAAGGCGTTTTGTATCTAGTAGCTATCCCACACACGTATTCTTTGATTTGCACCCCACAAGGTCGCATCTGCATCCTTTTATTAGGAACCGCAATGGCAGCCTTCACTACAAGTCCCACAATTCCGTAGCTTGGCTTGTGGAATAAATAACACCACACACAACGCGCGGCCATCTTTGAGATCGACCGGGACGTGTGATACACCTACGAGATACTCGCATTGGAAGTAAGGAGGCTGTCAGCCTTTGTGGTAAGGCCAACAAAACAAGTGCTTTAATGGAAACGGGTTATCAATATCTCCGTTTTTCACCTTATAGCAACTTGGACGTGTGTGGTCCGAAGGCAGCGTGTCAGCCATAACAGACAATCAGGTAGGCGGCTGTAAGCCCCGAAAGAGCTGACACATAATGATAACAGTTTTACAAGCAGGATAGCACCAGTAAACTCCCCAATGTTTTTTAGATACTTACTATATGAGGCTTGTGACCCACTACTCGAAGATATGGAGTAAACACAGCTGATAATGCCACAAGAGTCGAAAATTACAAATTAAAAGGTAGGTCAACATGCGGGATTTCCTCTATCGATGCAATACTGAGAGGCCAAAAATCTAAGTAACAAACATTCGTCCCCCTTCCTCCCCTCCCCTTTGTTTGACTAGCCTTTCCACACCACCAGAACGTCTGTGATCGCAAATAAGAAAGAGGGTTAATCCAACAAAACAAGACAGTTTACCCACAGTCCCTCGCCTACAATTCGGTATGTGGTCAAAGTCAGAGACATTTCAAAGGTGCATTGTGTAATTGGAATGGAGCCTTATATTGGATTTTGTAAATAAAACTTTATTGTTTTCTTTACATCATACAGACAAAAAGAAAAAAAGGCCCTGATGAGATTCCCGGAACTGGTTTCCTGGTGTCGAAACGCGTCAGCATGGCACATTTTAAGGAATATGAACTAAGGTAGCACTCCCCCACTAGAACTGGGAAGTGTCCCCCGGGCTCCAAAAAAGTCCTTATATAAAGGTTTCCCCAATGTTTTCAAAAAGTAAATACCAGCTGTTTGCTTTGAAAATGTATTCGTGTATTAATCCATCTTGTTGTATTCACAAGGATATATTCGACTTTTTCATGGTCATTCCTTCAAATTCAAATTATGCACTCTAATAATCCCAATGCATTTCGGCATATACAAAATGCCTTCTTCTGGGGATGTATGTTCGTAGCGTACAAACGCGGCGAGGTGAATCGAAGGTGTGGCTGTACCCATGCACACCCAGGCAACTTTGGCAACTGCATTCCATCTGTGGCCCCCCCTCATCTGTGCAGAAAGTTGCGGGGGAGTCAGGCGCGGGAAAGCAGGCAGCAGAGGCGGCGAGGCGGTTCAGCGGGAGCTCTGCGACCCGCGATTCACAGTCCGCAGCCTGCAACGCGCATACCACACTCCACGATGGTGTTTGAGGTGGCGGCATGCGGCGGAAAATGGCAGAAGCGGTGTGGGCCGTCCTAGGAGCACCCTACCCGCACGCCAAACGGCACACAGCGCTCCAGCACACCACTGCTGCAAACATACATAGTGGACGCAAACAGTGAGCAGCAGACTGCAGCCTGTAGCGGGCCAGGAGTACAGAGAAGGGCAAGTGGGCTGTGGTGAGGCTGTGACGTCAGACGCCAAACGCTGCACTGTGCTGTGCTGCCGCGCTGCGAGGAGGTTACCGGGGAAGAGCCACGGGGGAGCCACTTGAGGCCCCGCGAAAAAAAGCAAGGACTAAAAAAGCTCTGAACCCCCCACCCCCCACTGCCGCCGCTCACCGCTGCCATCCCCGCGGCAGTACGTCCGAGGGCCGAACGGGAGTGATTGCGGCGGCCGCCAGAGTGCGGGTCTGCAGGACGGCCGGCGGAAAGGCGGAGGTGCGGCTGGGAGCGGCTGGAGCAAACTGGCACACCGGTACCATCGGCGGTAGCCGCGGCCGCAGTGAGGAGACGCAGCAGGAAAGCGGAGGAGCGGTCTGGAGCACGGAATACAGCTTGCAAAGACCCGTGAAATAAAGAGGAGGAGGAGTGGCCAGAGCACATCGGTACCACCAGCGGCAGCCGCGGAATCCGAAGGTCAGCTACTCAGCCAGCCAGGTGAGAGACCGACTTGAAGTGCCCTGTGTGCCCCGATATTTGCGACCTGGGCTGGGTTCCTGGCCAGCGAATTGTCCCATCAGCACCCACCCCTTAAACTAGCTACCAGTAGCTCTTGCAAGAAACAGGCAATAAATCAATAAATTAACAAGAGCTAGCAACTTGTATCTCCCGCGAGCTACAGGCAAAAAATGCCAGAAAGCGACACCTCCTAGTTAATGCTAAGGAAGCGTATGCCGGTCTCTAGGCCCTGGGTGTGCGCCAAAAAAACATAGTGTCAGGGCTCTGCACAGATGCGATCAGGAACGATCCGTCAGGGGGCTACAGAAAGACCGGGAAGGAAACAAGGAGCCAAAAACAAAAAAACAAAACTAAAATCAAAAGAAGAGGAGGCTTTACAAACTAACATCGGCGAAAATGGAGCCGGCCACAGGGATAGGCTGGTCACAGTCCCCACCCCACCAACAAAGTTAAACTCCAAACTGACCCAGCAAACAGTGATTCAGAAGTTTTTCTTCTTAAAAGACCCTATGGCGGCAATGTACGCCCCCCAAAAGGAATCAGCTCTGCTGCCAACCCCAATACAGCCGGCCAAATCACAACCCTCTCTAAGAGGTACCCCAGGAATGTCGGACATTGCATCACCAAAAGAACTTTTTCCAGAGAACCAGTTGGCTCTGACAGAGGGCAGGAAAACGGTATCAGTAACAGCTCAGGTGCACCAGGCAGCCACTGAAATGCCCAGACAAACTTTCAAACAAAACCGAGAGAACAACTCGAAGCTCACAAAGAAACCACAACAAAAGTAAAAATAATTAATACCGGAGATCTAGTAAAACCCTTGGATTTAGAGGCACCCGTGGGTATAAGCAGTAAGCGTGGGAAATCTCGCTCCTTTGTAGAAGGATCAATACAGGAACAAAATGATCCCTCACTTATACTAAATCCTAACGCTGGCGATCTTCCCCAAGGAAACAAGGAACAATGGCGAGTTAATATAGGATGGTCAAAGGAGAAAAAAATAGATCTAATAAAATCAGCAGCAAGCGCAGCCTCAAAGGACACGCTGATCGGTAAAACGTTCTCCAACATAAGCGAGGCGAACCTAATTAAAATCTTGGAGTCTCTAGAAGGGATGGGACAGGATAAGGAGCAACGTACCCCAAGTCCAAAGAAAACAAACTCTCAAAGTAGAGCCATCCTGGTCTCGTCAACCCCCCTGAATCCTCAAAGAAATCAGGATGCCAACAGGACAGAGCCACAGGAGGAGGGCCATAGTCCCATAATAAACAACCAACTAATCCTGTCACCACCAATAACTATTTCTTCCGGAAAGGGTCAAGCCCTGGTTCGTTAGCCCTGGCTCAACAAAATGATGACCATTACAACACGAAATGGGCTGAAACTCTGATTCATACTATGGAACAATCCATAAAAGTATTAACAGCCAGATTCATGAAGCTAAATTGCGATCGCAATAGCTGCGAAAAAGCAATTGCGATCGCAATTTCCAGAAATGGAATTCAAGACAATTGAAATCCAGAAATAGCGAAATCGCAAAACATTATTTGCGATATCGCAATAAAATTCGCAGAATCCTTGAAGAAGCCCATTAGCGATTCTGTAATAGCGAGAAAGCACGGATTCTGCGAATGAAACTGAGATATCACAAATAAATCGCAATCGCTATTCATGAAAAATCGCAAATTGCGAAAAAAAACAAATTCGCATTTTGCGACGCGCAATTTAAGGAGAACCCAAACCAGGTGGTAACCAGTAAGGAAAAAAAATATATATTTGAAAAAACGTTTCCTAATTAGCAGCAGGTGCAGGCCTGACCAAACATACTTAAGGACATGCAGCTGGAGCCTGAGGACTCTCACAATGCCGGGACTCTACATGGTGGTCAGGCGGCGAAGGCTACAGCGAGCAGCACGGAATAGACGTCGCATCCAGGAGCGGATATTCCATCAGCGGGTCACCCTACTGGGCCAAACCAGGGAGCAAATCTACGCCAAGTACCGGCTGAATGGGCCAATGATCCTGAAGCTGATCCGGGACCTAGACCCCCTCCTGCAGCACCCAACAAGGAGAACAAATGCCGTTCCCACCCATGTGCAGGTATTGTGCAGCCTGCACCTACTGGCCTCCGGAAGCTTCCAGGGGATAGTCGCTGTTGCAGGGGGAATATCCCAGCCCACCGTGTCCCGCTGCCTAAGGAGTTTCCTGGAGGCCATGCTGACCCGCCTACACCCCTACATCTCATTCCCCACCAGCCAACAGGACTTGAATGACACCAAGCTGCAATTTGACAATGTAGCACAATTCCCACATGTAACAGGATGCATTGACTGTACCCACATCCACATCTGCCCACCAGCACAAACGGAATACATGTATCGCAACCGCAAGTCCTACCACTCCCTCAATATCCAGATGGTGTGCAATGCAAAGACAATCATCACGGACATAGTGGCACAGTACCCGGGGAGCACACATGACTCCTTCATATTCCGGCACAGTGACATTCACCCACGACTGGCCAGGGGAGACTTTGGTGAAGGACACCTACTGGGTAAGTACACATGCCCCACAATATAAGTATGTGATAATGATGCTGCGCAGCACAGGCACTCACCCTCTGCTCCTTTCATTCAGGTGACAGCGGCTACGCCCTCCGTGAGTACCTCCTCACACCATACCTCAACCCTGCAACACCACAGCAACGGCGTTACAATGCAGCACACATACGCACAAGAAATTGCATTGAGAGGACATTTGGCCTTTTGAAGAGCAGATTCCGCATACTGCACAAGACTGGGAGGGCCCTCAAATACGACCCAGAGGTCTGCTGCCGCATCGTGGCCGTGTGTGCTATCCTCCACAACATTGCTACCAAGCGCAGGATACCTGTAGACATCTCTGGTAGTGAGTTGGAAGGGGAAAATCAACCACCTGCACATGTGCACCACGCACGCGGAGAGAATCCTGCTGAAGGACAGAGGCGCCGCAACCAAATCAGCATGAACTATTTCTAGTGCACCCACTCCCCACACCCATTACTCAACTCATGCATGACAACATTAATAATGACATGAGTCAGATTAAGTTAATCAGAATTTCTTTATATGTTACTGCACAATAAAATGGTCATTCTGTTAACTTCAACAAGACTGACATATTGCGTCATATCTCGGTATGTCTGTAGGGCATGCTTGTGGCGTCAGCATGGACCCTCATGTGAATGTTCAACAGTTCAGTGGCGTCTCCGGGTAGTTGCCCCTAACCTCCTCTCAACGTCCTCCTCCTGAGTCTGCTGTGAGGCAGCAGAGGGCCTGCTGCTGCGGCGGGGTGCTACAACCGGTGGAAGGGACTGGCTGCTGTGGCTTGATGTAGCCTCGCTGGTGTCGTCTGCCCCCCCCCCGCCTGGCCATGGCCGGTAGCCTGCATGCCCTGCATGGCTGTTGAAATATGCTCCAGGGCTGTCGCAACGTCCTGGCAGCACTGGGCCATTTGGACCTGCATGGCCAGGGAGCGTCGCAAGAGCTGGGAGGTGGCGTTGCCCATAACATAGTTTAAGCGCGTGTACGCCGACAGGCGGGTCATCAGTTGTCGGTGCCTGCGGCGATTGAGATCGTGCTGTCTGGACATGGCCTGTGTGTTGGCCTCAAGAGCTGCAGTCATCCTATCCACATTACGTGCCGTCTTGTCAAGTTGTAGATGGATGGCGGCTAGGTGACGGGCCTGAGTTTGGTGCACATGTAACATCCTGCGCTCGATGGAGAGCCCACCTGCACGCACGTTTCTGACCCTGCCAGCGCTGGAGGTGTTGGTGCGCTGCTCTCTCGCCAGTCCACTAGTCTGGCTCCTCACAGCCGCAGGGCAGCGGGTTGGTTGGCGACCTGCTGCTGGTGTTGCAGGCCCCACTGATGGTTGAGTGCGGCGCGGTGGTACAGCAGCGCCTGTTGGCACAGGGGTGGTAGGGGCCACAGGGGCAGGTGGTGGGATGACCGCTGGCGCAGCAGCTTGCCCTGATGGTCCGGGCTGCGGGGTATGTTGTGTGTCTCCCTCCGTGTCCTCCAAGTTGTCATCAATCGCCAGGGCCTCGCTGTCCGTGCTGGGGACATCAGCGCTACCTGTGATTTAAGGTGGACGTTGATTAGTGACATGTTCCGTACACGGTTAGGCTTGCTACATGCATGCAGACTACCATTCCCTGACTCGCTGCAGGATTGACTCACACTGGGCATGTCAGGCTTAATGGTACAGGATGGTAATTGTGGTCAGACTACATGTCCCACAATGCAATAGCGCTATAGTGGTGTGCTTTGGACGCATGATTGGGGTTTGCTATGGGATGCACTTGAGTCATGGACATTGTTAGGGGACAGGGGGTCGCTGTCGCATGGCACTTACCTGTTGTGTCTTTGGTGGGTCGGGAGGAGTCCAGATGGGTCACACCCACGCAGGCCTGTGGATTGATGGTCTCCCCCACGCAGTCCTCCAGTGGTGTGTTCTGTGGGACAGTGGGCTCCCCTCCACCTGTCGCCACATGCTCCCCCAGCCTCTCCGCAATCTTTTCCTTTGCCCGCCCTCTTAGGTCGTACCAGTGCTTCTTCAGCTCGTCCACCGAGCGCTGGGTCACCCCTACTGTGTTCACTTTGGCGCAGATGCGCAGCCATATGCGCCTTTTGTCGGCCTCAGGCACCCTTCGGGAGTCACTGCCAAATAGCCTGTTGTGGTCCTTTGCTACTCCTTCTATGAGGTATTCGAGCTCCTGCTCAGAAAACTTAATTTTCCGCTTTCTCCCACTGGTGGAAGCTCCTGCTGCATCCTGTGACATGCTTGCCACTGTGGTGTCTCCTGCTGTACTCATGTGGAAAACACTGGAGGGGAGCTCTGACACTGCTGCCTGTACTTCAGCCTCTCACTGCAGAATGAGGGTGTAACCTGCCTACTTCCTGGTTGGGATGTCATCACTGTGCTCAAGATGCGACTTCCCATTTTTGCGATCTCGCAGTTAGCGAGATCACAATTTGCGATTTCGGTAATTGCGAGATCGCAATTTCAACACGGGAATCGGCGGATTCTGCGATTATTTACCGATTTTTTGGGACTCGCAATCGCCGATTGCGGCCGCTTGCGAATCGCATTTTTTTCTCGCTAAAATTCATGAATACCGTTCTGCGATTTCTAAATTGTGATCCGCTTTTAATCGCTATTTAGAAATCGCAGATTGAGGCATTGATGAATCTACCTGTAAATTTTCAATCAGACAAAATGGACGTCCAAATTGATTCGATTAATCTCATGGCCAGTCACATCGCTGGAGCAAATAAAATACTGGACGTAATAACAGCGCTATTAACAAAAAAAGAAACTCAAGACAGGCAAAGCAACATAAATAACCACCAGCCACATGCCACTGTAGCCCGATCATAGAGAAACTGGCAATACTTCCGTAACTCCTGAAAGATATTCTAGGGGCAGCAAAACAGTCCTTAAATACCTACCACCTAGGAACACCTCTAAAACAGATTGTGCAAGAGAAAACCTCCCACCTACTCAAAGTCAACAATGAGGAAACAAAAAACAAAAACGAAGCTCAAATAAACTTGAAATTTGAGACAAACCAAAGTCAACGTGAAGATCAAACAATGGCATCACAGCGAATAACAGAGGCGGGAGTTAAAATCACAAAACGGGAAAGAAAGCGCGCAAGGAAGGCCATGCTAAAATATAACAAACAACTAAGCCTTGCCCTGGTCAAAAAATTATTTCCAATCTTTACAGCAAAACCAACCACAGAAATGAAAGCAACGTTTCGCTCCTTATCCGAGGCAGGAAGTGCCGAAAGAAATCAAGCACACTCTCCACAGACCTCCTTCGCAAAAAGTCAAGGTCTAAGGCACACGGCAAAACCTTATTCTGTGCCTCAAAATAAGCAAGGAGTCAGAAGCCCGGTGCGTGAAGATAAAGAAATTGGTAAAGAAACCCGGTTGGTGAAGAAGATAAAATAACATGAAAACAAACAGGATGAAGTGGCACATACGAAAAACCAGCAATCGCCGGGATACAGCAGCCCGAGGGGCGGCAAAGTACAAAATGGCCAACAACCTGTATGGCAACAAGCAGAGACACACGAGGGGCCCAACTTAGCAGAGCTTAAGCAGCACCCAGAAAACAGGTCGGATGCCATTTTGACAACTAGCCCTCAAACCCCCCTCAAATCAATTGCTGTAATACTAAGGGGAAAGGATCGCCACTGCAAGATTTTGGTTCAGGAGCAAGCGGACCCACATATAAGGACGACGACCCGAAATAATGTAGGCTCTCCAACTGCCAGGCAAGAGGCAAACATCAAAAACCCAGTGGAGTATGAACAAGGAAGCAGTAAAGAACCCCCGCAAAACCTCACAGGATCAGGGGGAAGAAACGAAAGCACGCCACCGTCATCTGTGAAGCAAAGAGGTTTTGGCTCGTTTGAATTGAAGCTGTCTTTTATCCCGGAATACTCATCAAAAGGCACCCAGGATACGCTCAACAGGGGAAACCTCTTGAGACTCTTCCATGAAATCCCCGAACTAAAAGGAATCCGTACGCGTGACCTAATTTCAGTGGAATTCAAGGAAACAGACCAAAGGGGGATAGAGGAGTCGCTGACAACGTGGTCGTCCAAGGACCTCGTGGACAAAATTGTAGCTATGAGCGGAAGATTCGAGGCATGGGGAATCAGGCTCAAGGCAGCGAAATGCCCAAGGTACCCGTATCCCTTTCTAAACAATTCAAATGAAGAGAAAAGCCCACGAAAATCCCAGCACACATGTTTACGTGGAGCACGTTCCAACTCACCGACAACGTCCCTGCAAAGCAATAGGCACCCCAATAGCGAAAGCATGGGCATCATCGGGGGAAGCCTGCAGGAAATCAAGGACTGGGCCTGGATCTCCAAAACGCTGAATGATAAGCACTCCTAACCAAGGAATAAAACACCGGGACCGGCAAGGGAAAGCAACAAATTAACTAACATCTCGCTCTGTTCTTGGAATGTGCATGGCTTCAGGGACATGGGCCAAGATCAAGATACTGCAACCTTTATAATGCAACAACAAATAATCTTGCTTCAGGAAACATGGAACATGAGGGCAACCTCAATACCTGGTTTCATTGAACATCATTGCCTCGCAGAAAGATACTAAAATTATGGCCATCCGAGAGGGGGCTTATCCACTTATATAACCCAAAACTGAACTGGGAATCAGAAGAAATAGACACAGGGGCAAACTGGATCCAAATGACCAAGGTAACCGGCAAGGGACAAGTCACAAAACTTCTCCTATTAAATGTCTACATTCACCCGGAAAGAAAGAACCAGAATGGTAAATATATAACTCTCATAAAATTATTAAAAGTATTGCAGAAAAGCCACAGAAATGCTCATATGGTGATTGCCGGTGACTTCAACACCGATCTTCTAGTGACTAAACGGGAAAGAATCCATAATGTTCCGAATGGTGCGTCCAACTTTGTCTGCAAACTAGCAGCACTCGACCTAATAATCATGAATGGTAAACACCCATGGGACTCGCCCCCCGTGGCAACATACCTGAGTGGAAAGGTCGCCTCGACAATAGATTTTATCATTACTAGCACAAATCTGTCCTCGGAAATAAACAGTTTCAGAATAATCCCATGAGCAGAAAGTGACCACCTGCCGCTAACCCTAAACTTGAAGAATAGAACAAAAATTGCTCAGAAGAGCAATGCCATTATTCAGCACCCAGAAACGTTCAACCTGCATAAAGTAAAATGGTGAGGAGTGACCCCACAAGCCATGGTGGAGAAAGTTAAGGCCTTTAATGAAATCCAAGGCCCAGCACAAGAACGGGCTTACGTAAATCATTGGGAGCAACTGGCCGAGTTCTTGCTTCAATCCTTCCCGGTGCTCAAGCCACAGAGGTTATCAAAATCAGCGAGAAGGGAGCCATGGTTTAATCAAGATCTCAAGATGCGCAAAAGAGAGATCGCGAGGAAAGTGCGACGCCTATCCCGAGAAGGAGTAAAAGGTCTAACAAAAGAAAAAATAAAGTTGCAGGCACTAAGGAGTGCCTATAGAAAGAACTTGGGGAAAGCAAAATCAGTGTATAAAGAATCTATCTGGCAGCAACTATTAACAGCTAGTAAAAAATCTAACAGCAGTGATTTCTGGGGGATTATTAACACTCTAACAGCTGGTCCAACACTTCAGCAAGAGGCAGGAATTGGTGCAGAAGTTTGGATAGACCATGTAAACTCCCTGTTTAATAAACCCACGAGGGATCTAGAACAACCACTTCCGGGGCCACACCATGAACAAACGGAGGCCCAAGCCGGACCCAGTCGTGTAACATCAACAGACAATTCAGCCCACTCGAACTCTTTTTCAACGAGCAGACTCCTTTGACAAATGCGAAAGAACTGAAAAGACTTATAAAGAAACTAAAGTCTGAGGGAGCGGCTGGGCCAAATGGCATACCTAACGCAATTTTCAGGAACAATCCAGAGTTGTGGTCGGAAATGCTAACCCCGGTCTTCAATGAGATTTATGCACATTCTAACATCCCAGTTTCCTGGAGGGGGACTGTCATCTACCCCATATACAAAAAGGGAGATCACGGCAAGCCAGGGAACTATAGAATAATCTCTTTGATTGATGTGGAAGCAAAATTATATGCCTTGTGCCTACTGAACCAACTGTAAGGTTGGATAGAGGAAAATAACATCATCCCGAAATTTCAAACAGGATTCAGGCAAGGCATGGGCACCCAATCGAATCTTGCAACTCTAGCCCTCTTGACGGAACAGGCGCAAAGAAGGAAAGTCCGCCTCTTCGCCTGTTTCGTGGATATCAAATCAGCATTTGACAGAGTGAGTCGGAACCATTTATGGAGCAAACTTAAAAGATGGGGCCTACCAAATGCAATCCTCACCGCCATCATAACCCTGTATACTGACACTTGGACAACAGTCAAGCTGGGAAATGGTTTGAGCACCACCGCAAGTATTCCTACACAAAGCGGTCTGAAGCAAGGTTGTGTTCTGGCCCCCAGCCTTTTCAATCTGTACTTATCGGACATTGCCCGACACTTCGAAAACCCAGACTGCCACCCCCCGAAACTGGCAAAGGAGCCAGTCGCAATCCTCCAATATGCAGACAACATAGTCTTGCTAAGCCAAACCCCTGTGGGGTTACAAAGATCAATAAATAACCTGGCATCCTACTTGGACTCGGAACAGCTAGAGATAAACAAAGATAAAACAAAAGTTGTTCGCTTAGTTGATAGTAGGAAATTAAAGTTCAAATGGATGGTTAAGGGGGCTCATGTAGAAGAAAAAAGCTCTTATAAATACCTGGGCGTAATAATAGGGCAGGGTACAAGCCATAAAGAACATAAACTGGCCCTTAGAGCAAAGACCCAGTCCCTGATCTACGCTTATAGATCCTTGCGCAGAAAATTGGAATGCCCAAACCATTCTCATCTGTTAAAAGTTATGGCTGCCCAAATCCAACCAAGTCTGTCCTACGGCCTTGTCTCCTGGTGTGGCAAAGATTCGCATTTTCAGAATGAATTACAGTCAAAAATCTACAAATCGTTTTTTGAACTGCCAAAATGCTCCTCACCTGCCCAGGTAAGACTGGAATTTGGGCTCCAGGACCATAAATACAGGGTAATGAGCAACTTTATTAAATTGTGCCACACTCTCCAATCAGCCGAAGCGGACACTCTGAATAGACTCTGCTGGGACGAAGTTAGGTCACAGAAGGAGCAAGAAACTGCAAACTCTTGGGGGAGTTACCTGAATACATCTCTGGTCATGTTGGAACTTCAACCAGCTTGGGACAACAAGATGGATCGAGTTTCTTTTAACAAAATTGTGAACGTTGCAAGCAAAAAGAAATCTTTACTGGAAGATAAACTGGCACTCACAAAGAGGCGGCATGGTTGGACAGTCATTAAATCATATAGGACTTCAAAGCCACAAGCTTATTTATCCGCCCATTTTAGCTCGTACTTAAAGATGTGCTTCTTAAAGTTCAGGATGGGGGTACATGTCTCCAAGGACTTATCCCCCTCATGGGTGTCAGGTTTTGACTCAGAAGGTTGTCCCTTATGCGGATTCCAAAAAGAAACCCTGACCCATTTGTTGTGTGCATGTCCAGCTATGCTAACCCAAAGGAGACAGTACCTAAAGGCGATTTTTATCAACCTGAACATCCACTCTAGCAGACAAGCAGTGAGAAGCTGGCTGGAGCGCTCATCATGCATCCTGGCTTGTCGAGGAGTCAAGTACATGAAACTCGTGAACAGTTGCCTAGCGCAAGGAGAGATAACTAATCAAAATCATATGTAAAACATCCCCATACTCTTACTTAGGGGCATATATTTTTTATTCTTCTGCTGTAACTTGACTTTTAACACAGTTTTATTGTGATTTTCTAATAACAGTATTTTATACATTCGAAATGCATGGCAGACAGAGCACAGATGTAATATGATCGCTTGCACAATGACAATCTTAGCTGCCTGTGAAGATGTTTTTATTCACTTTATGTTGGGGGAGGGTGTTTGTGATGATTTTAATTAATCAAACAATAAACATTAAACTTGAAACTTGAAACTACAAGCTACAATGATGCCAATAACTGAAGCAAGGGGATAAGAACCTGTAGACAAGCTGTGACGGCATCCTTTGGAGGAGGAGACTTTCAGCTAGCATGTTGCTTCGTGCAATTTATGGAAGCAGTAGGGGAGAAACTCTGCCGTTAAATGACCGGAACGCTTTATTACTGTATTAAAAAGACTTTTAAAGTGTCATGTTATAGCAAACAGCACTTATTTAGGTTGCCCCTCACCCAGATAACATATGCATAACAGTCAACAGAAATCTACTACTGCCTCTGGTCATAAAGTAACTGAGTATTGCACATTTACCCCTTTACTGAGAACTGAGTATTTGTTTTATCAAATTTTAAGTCTGTACTGTATTAAACAACTATTATTGATAATTGTATCATTGATGTTAGCATATTGCATGGATGTTTTATGGAATATTATTTTTTAATTTGGCTTAAATCATGAACATTGCTTCTATAACTTCTTTTTATGAGGAATTGTAAAGGTTTTAATTAACCGAACAATACATTTTCACTAACCACATGGTGGCGCTGTCTGAGATGTGCACAACAACCGTGTTTGGTAAGTCAAATGGCATCGAAAATGAATAATACCAGTCTCTCACAGCATTATTATACCGCTATGTGGCCTGAAATAGCTTGAATTGTCACACTTGTAGGAGTGCAATGGGCAGGTATTATGTTGGTACTGTCATTGGCAGTGCTGGCAGGGGCAATGAGGGGTGCAGGCTGCAGTGACCTCCTGAGAAGGTCCCTTGCATTTACTTTTTTTTTTTTAACAAATTAAACACTGCTTGTACTGCCTCCTTTTCACAACATTTTATCTGAATACACAGTACGACAACTGCAAGGTAGAGCTCTGTTTCAGCTCCAATTATTTGCCCTTTTCTCAGGCAAAAATCTTTCTTGCAAATAAATGTGAAAGCATTATTGCCCTGCCTTCTAATGTACTCTTTTCTACGTGCTGATTAGTGCCTCTATGCACTAGACACAGACACAAGAAGGTAACAGGTGTACAATGAAACTCTCAGTACAGTAAATGTCCAAATAATGTTTCAGGCAACAAATAAAGCACTGATTCCAACCAACAAAAGGTCACAACAATTTCCCACTGTCAATTTGTTTCTACTTACCTATTTGGATGTGGGTGTGAATGCCATAAGATCTGTCACTGCTCGCAGAAAATACAGTCGAAATAGCATTTAGTAAAAGTTCTTTTCAAATAACTCATTATATAAAGGCGCTGCTGTAGTATTTATTAGGAAAAGTCTTAATTGCCCCTTTTCTTCCTTGCTTCTTATTTCCCCCCATTGATTCTTTTTAAGGCAGGATAATTCCAACTTTTGTAGAGGCCATTTTCAAAACTGTAACTCAAAATTCAACGTCACCATAAGTTTGGACTTTTCATTACAATTCCTAAGACACCCAACATGATCTAGCTATCTGCTCCCATTTCAAAATTATAGTTTATTATATGTAATAAGGTAATTCAAATGTTATCCTATGTAGGAGGTATGCCTTCCAGTGGTGAAAAATGAACTCAAGGGTTTTTCAGTACGAGGGCATCTACAATTTTAAAAGTACATGTCCTGCCCTTTAAACATACTCCACCCTGCCCTCTGGGCTGTCCAGGGTCTACCCTAGGGGTGACACATGCATGAAAAGGGTATTTTGCCAGGTCGACAGAGTGGTGTAAAACCTGCACACACAGGCTGCAATGGCGGGCCTGGGACATGCTTAAAGGTGTAATTAAGTGGGTGGCACAATCAGTGCTGCATTCCCACTAATAGCATTCAATTTCCAGGCCTCGGGCACATGTAGTACCTCTTTAGTAGAGACTTATACGTAAATTAAATATGTCAATTGGGGGTTGGCCAATGTTACAATGTTTTTAGGAGTGAGCACAAGCCCTTTAGGACTGGTTAGCAGTAGTAATTTGTGCAGAGTCCTAAAGTCAGAAAAAACAAGTTCAGGAAAAAAATAGAGGAGGAAGGTTTTGGGGAAGACCAGTATAAGGTTGAAAGGTATAACACACTCCTATTTCTGTAATTACTTATACTCATACTTCAGTAAAAGCCGCCCCTGATCCAAGTGAAAGGTGTACACACCACCAATTGATACAAACCAGAAGTATTTTGCAACTGCCTGAGCTATAACTTGGTGTTACGCCACACTCACATAAAGTCACTAAAGGACTCTACCAACACCAATATATATTGGTATTTATTTATTGGCTTAGCTGACTGTTGTTATGGGTATACATTATATACCGTGGGTGTGCTGCTTTGTTAAGCAGCATCTGAAGTGTTCTAGTTACGGTTAAAGGGTCTGTTAACTGGCAGATCTTGCACTAAAGTAAAAAATTGTTGCGTGCGTGACCTTTGACATAACTACTACCAATAACATTTATGTAGCATAGGTAAGGTTGCTGGTCATATCCCTTCATGGTTCACTTTAATCAAATCATAATCTGGCTTGTTCATTGGTTATTGTTTTAATCTCCCACCTTGGTATAGTAGATTTTGGGAGACCATCTTGTCCCTGGAAGTATTCATGTTTTAATGGGAAATGAGAAGGTGGAGCTGTTTTATTGTGTGAAATTCATATCATTGAATATAAACCAGGGTCGATTTTGGTTTGCAAACTGGTAACTGCTGCTACTTTGCATTTTCTACTGCAGGTTTGGCAGCTTGTTTGACAGCAGAATTGCCTTTTTAGTACATTCCTTCACTCTGGTGGGCTAGTGTGTACTGTTCATCCACCAATACGGTGCTGTCTTTTAAAGGCAGCTTTTCGAACCAAGATCACATTTTTTCTCATCATTTGCCCTTGTAAGTCTTTGCAATCATTGGATTCCCACTGTGTTACATCTACACTGTAATCCTGTACACAAAAAGACTATCCTGAATCAGTTAATTTTTCAGCAAATTACTCAGTTTGATACTAATTTAATGACACTACCATTGGGGATTTTGGGATTGCCTGTTGATATTCGAGAAACTCTTGGGTTGTCAGTGTCGGGTTATTCTCAAATTGAATATCTGAATTTAAATGGCTTGTGGCCAATTGCATCCTCAAACATGCAGGACTCTGGAATGTGGAGTACTTGATTTGCCTTTAAAGCGAGAGACTATGATAATATCTTTCTCCCTGTTTTGTGGATCAGTCTTTATTGATTGCAGTGTGCATCATAGTGAGAACCTTTTTTACTGGAGAAAAAAAGATCCTCTATTGCAAAACACAAGTATGACAAGTATGACGTGTAAGCATTTATGTGCATGTATTGCCTCTTGTTTGTAACTATGCAGAAGCTGCCATCTCTTTTTAGACTCTCTGGGTATATGAGTGTACTCTTCCATCCAGTTTTTCTAAATGAATACAAGATTTTTTAACTAGTATAAAGGTTTTATTCTTTCTTCAAAATGTGGACTCTAAGTTCGAACAACATTCACAAATGCCAACAAGTGTACTCAGTGTTCCATACATTTCTAGAAGTGCACTGTGAGCCCTTTTTCCCTCACTGGATACTTTCTATCCAATGATGAACACATTCAGAAAGTTTACTTTATAACTCGCTCCTGCAGGTATAGGGACTATTCTGTCTAAATGCTGGTGGTGCTCTCCTAGAATTGTATTTGTGATGTATAAGCCATCTACTTCGAACAGTTCAGTCAAAAGACTATCCTGAATCAGTTAATTTTTCAGCAAATTACTCAGTTTGATACTAATTTAATGACACTACCATTGGGGATTTTGGGATTGCCTGTTGATATTCGAGAAACTCTTGGGTTGTCAGTGTCGGGTTATTCTCAAATTGAATATCTGAATTTAAATGGCTTGTGGCCAATTGCATCCTCAAACATGCAGGGCTCTGGAATGTGGAGTACTTGATTTGCCTTTAAAGCGAGAGACTATGATAATATCTTTCTCCCTGTTTTGTGGATCAGTCTTTATTGATTGCAGTGTGCATCATAGTGAGAACCTTTTTTACTGGAGAAAAAAAAGATCCTCTATTGCAAAACACAAGTATGACAAGTATGACGTGTAAGCATTTATGTGCATGTATTGCCTCTTGTTTGTAACTATGCAGAAGCTGCCATCTCTTTTTAGACTCTCTGGGTATATGAGTGTACTCTTCCATCCAGTTTTTCTAAATGAATACAAGATTTTTTAACTAGTATAAAGGTTTTATTCTTTCTTCAAAATGTGGACTCTAAGTTCGAACAACATTCACAAATGCCAATGAGTGTACTCAGTGTTCCATACATTTCTAGAAGTGCAATGTGAGCCCTTTTTCCCTCACTGGATACTTTCTATCCAATGATGAACACATTCAGAAAGTTTACTTTATAACTCGCTTCTGCAGGTATAGGGACTATTCTGTCTAAATGCTGGTGGTGCTCTCCTAGAATTGTATTTGTGATGTATAAGCCATCTACTTCGAACAGTTCAGTCATGTCTTCCTGCAACAAATACATGCCGGAGGCTGAGAAAAGCAGCTGGTTATTTGTACACCACTGTGGTAATTAAGTAAATCTCCCAAAGGAGACTGCGCCATGGTAATAGCAATCAAAGGAGGCTGCAACTTAACGGGGATGGCGGGTGGAGGGAAGGGTGTGGAGAAGTGGGGGTATCAATTAACAACAAAAATAGAACTTACCAGCATGCCTCTTAGTCCTTTTTCACTCCAGGAGCAGGAAGGAAGCAAGAACCACGAAGCACCCAGGCTTCCAGTCTCTCCCAGCCAATCACAGCGCTGCCTTACAGCAGTGCTGTGATTGGTCTGAGCACCGTGGTTCGACCCTCAGAGAGGGGCTGGAGGCCAGGGCATATTCTCCACCCAGGCTGTAATGTAGCCTGTGCGGAGAACATGCAAAATGTACATGACTGTTTGGCCTGCCCAAGATGGCCGGCCAAACAATCATGCACACTCAAGAGAGTGCCACCACTGTTCCAGTGATGTTCAGCCCCGCCCCTCCCCTAACCAGGAAAACACACATGGAAAGATAAAATGATAATAAGGTTTGTTTTTTCTTTTGTTCTCTGCTCACAGAGCCTTAGCAGATAAGTAACCCCTGATAGCAATCATGAACTGTACTTTCAGTGAATAATCAATCTATATGCTATATCAATTGTTCTTTCATTTTGTTGCACCTGAATTGCCTCATTAATCATGTACTCGGTGCATTTTAAACTGAAGATATTTTGCAGTGATGGTTCAGGTTCTGATAGTCCCAAACACATCTCCATGATCCGTCCAGTTTCAAGTTTTTAAATATATGACTGTTTATGGGAGAATGAAGAACTGCAATAATTGTCTGATGCGCCAATCCGGCGACGATTTTTTAAATTCTTTTCATCTCTGGCTTCATAGGGTATTGCAGTTGAAGTTGTGTGTCATCAAGCAGGATACAGTCAGGTCTGGAACCGTTGTAATTGAGAATATTCAGCACAAATGTATATTGAAGACATCTAGGAACCTTGAACATAGATGGATCGATGGATGGATGGATGAATGGATGGATTGGTTGATTGATTGATTGATTCCAGGTACATATATGTGGAGTTAAGTATAGTAAATATATAAATGCCTATAGTTACTTACCTTCATTCTACTTTTAATGGTGGATATTCTGGCTAGGTTATTTTAGCAGCATGCTTTTTTAAATGTGATATTCTGTTAGTATACTATAAGCATTGGAAAATTTTATTGACTCACAATCACACATGATGATGGACTCTCCTGGGCATTTTCCTTTCAAAATTCTTCTGATCTCTCTTATGGAGTTAAGGAAAGAAATGTCAAGATTTTCACAATTTCTGTTATGGCTTCACCAGTCTGACCCAAAGGTTATTTCTGTTATAATTACTCGTCCTTGTTTCCAAAAGTCTAATTCTTCCCTCAGACAAAACTTCCAGAATTATAAATTGAAAACTCTCGAGAAAGGCGGTTTGAAACTTCAAGTTTGTTTACTGAACAAATGCATGAAAAGGGCATCATTTTAACATAGGTGACGTATGCTATTTGGTGGGGTATCTCTATTTTTCACAAAACATTGACACCTAAAAGGAATACCCATATCCAATTTATGATAATTAAGACTGAAAAAAATAGAAATGTAAGTCAAAACATAAGCAAATCATAAAACATCAAATATTCTTTCGTTGTTATCAACATTTTTGTAAAGAAATTCAATGTGTGACCATAAGAATAATTTAAAACTGTACTCTGTTTAAAAGATACAAAATAAAAATCCACCACAAAAGTGGTAAACAAACAGAATTGTACGCTGATGTTGCATTTGACTCCATTCCTGTATTATATCTGGAACAGGTGGTGTGCACAAGGAGAAAAGAGTAGCACTGCTATAGGTATTGGCAGCCACTGATAAGAGGAGATTGAGATTTCGATGTCATAATAAAAGTTCCGTGTTGTAGGCCTTCAGAAGTAGCAGCTCCTCCGTAGCAGTAGCACTTTTGGAGTTCTTGGCAGGAAATGAGGCACTAGCGGTGGTCAGTGATCAACACATTTTAGAGGCACTCAGAAAATCAAGAATTCTTTAGAACTCTTTCTGCTTTACTTATAGGGGATCTCTGACCCATCTAAACATTTCTGGAATTCTTCATTTCAAAGAAGGTTTATGGTCTTTAACTTCCAGTTGCAGGATGGAGGACATCATTTCAACAGTTTCTGAGACACAACTAGAACAATGAGGAACAATTTGCATAAACTGTTCTGTGATTAAACACTTCTGCAGGAAAGCTTCATAAATACCAGGGATCACCATACCGATGAATTTACTTTAAATATGAGGCTTTCCTGGCAAAGCTAAGAGCCAAAGTACACAACTGGATAAATCACACAAGTGGGACCCACATAAGAAAATGCAGGCATGCTGCTGCCCTTAACAAAGGTGGCCACTGAGGCATATTTACTGCCAGATGGTTAATTGGCACCAGCCATAGACACATTATTTTGAATTAGAAAACAGCTATTGCCCAAATGAAATAAACTGCAGAACCAACGATTTTCAGGTGCTACAATGTATCCACAAAAGGGCTTTTTGGCTGACAAATATTGTAGTATGTGGTAGTGTAGGTGACAAGAACTGCGTCGTTTTCGACTTATATGGAATTTAAAATGTTTTACGCAAAACATAAACGACGGTTACGAATGTATAAATGACTACTAGGGTGACCACCTCCTTCCAGTTCACTATGGCCACAGTTTCCAGCGCTGTTCGTTTAATGTCCTGGTGCATTCTGGGTGTGGTAGTCTTGCCTTGCTTTCTTTAACCTAGCTAGACTAACACTACCCGAAAAAATTATTGGTAAGTAAAAAGTTCAGGACTAAAGGCAGTGTCCGTAATGACCTAGAGTCAGGTGACCACACTTAAGACTACACAAGAAATTAAATATTCCCACAAATATCAATATGAGTTACAACTCAATCAGGCCATTGTTTTCTGCTAAAATCTGACTGTCCCATTTCAGTTTATTAAGTGTCTTTTTCATATTTACATCACGGGCAACTGCTGCAGAAAAGTCAAATTTTCAGTGCTGCAGATATGACACAACTGCCAGATTGAAAGGTCTGTATGGTTTTAGGAACAATGTTTAGCACCTACAAGAAATAAAATGTCGTGTTGCTTGGCCAATGAAAGGAGTCCAGTTTGGAGACGGGGTACTACATGTGGTTTTGTACGTTGTTCATTCCCAGGCATTGTGTAATAAAATCCATTTTAGCATATTCACTGTAGCAAGACTAATGTACGGATACGTTCACCTTCTATGTGCTGCCCACATTAATTTCAATGTTAGGGCTTTTCACTGACCACTGCAATTTGTTTTTCATGCGATTTATTGTAAGCTGCGGTGGCTTCTGAAAAAGCAGTTGCATTAGGCATAGAATGGAACAATTTACTTGATTTGCCCATGCACAAGAGGCCTGGTTCACATGTTCTGTGCTGAGTAAAGAATGGTCCCTCCCTTTGTTCCACCATTTTGTTCTCCAAAGCAAAACAATGGCAGATGTTTCCACAATACTTGCAGCATCTGGAAAAGCAGCAGTAGTGAACCTTTAGTACTTCAGCATAGACACTAGCCTTCGTGGAAAGATTATCTTACACAGATTTCAATCTTTGAGTTGGGAAACTGTAAAGCAGTAGGATACCAACATGCAATTTAGTTTTTAAAATTGAATTTTTCTGTCACCCAAGTGGTAGAAGTCAGGCAACCAGCCACCTCACAAACTGTGTCTTAATACTGCAATTGTCACTGAGCAGAACCAACAAATCTGTTTCCAGGATTGTTAGACACACAGGCAATGCTAACCCCAAAATGTGACGCATGTCAATAGCCTAGAAAAACACCCATCTGTGAAGAACGCCTCACATTTGAAATAATTTGGACAGTGGTCCTTGTTTTTCTTTTGCTTCGATGGGGAAAGAGGTTTTTCCTTTGGGTCTTCCGGTCTGACCCTTTCACTGCTTGCCATAAACTCATAGGCTCTTTACCAAGAAGTGAATGGACAGCCAGCGCCTACCAATTGGTAAAAAGCAAAGTAGACAAATGCTCTTTTTTGCATAGGAGCACATGCTGGAAATTATGGTGCAACAGGTCTCCATTGTGGAAACATGAAAAGAGCATGAATGCAATTATCTTCGACAAATTTGCCTGGCACATCAATTGGCTTCAGAAAGAACACCAATTTTGCTTGTACAGATCATCAGTCATAATGCCCTATGTGGCAAATCACCATTGCATGAGATCACAAACCAAATCAGATCTTGCTACAGGACAGTCCTCAATGCCAACTAGATAAAGGCCATGATTTACACAGTGTACCCACAAAGCCCATCATAGAAATCTGTCCAGCCTTTTCTGAATGTTTTCAAATGAATCTTTGCCCATGTAGTCCATTTGGCCTGCCTCCCACTTCTTCCGCTCATCTTCGGTCCTCGGTTCCTCCTCTTTGATGTGAATGGACAGCTCCGAAGCGGAATGGGCGAGTTCAACCTAGTGAAAGACAATAAAATCAGGAATTAAATACAGCTCTGCACTGATCATATCCTGTAAAGAACCTGGTCTGCGAATTTGTATGGCAAATGGCAGCAAGGATATCCAAAGTGGGGCCAGGGTGTTTGGGCAGAAGACCAGGTCTGTGCGACAACAGATGCAATACCAGCTAGGATTTACGCAAAATGGCTTCCAATCAGAATAATGCCATCTATGAGCAGTCTTCAAGAATGTGTGCAACTATATAAAAGACAGAAATCAGTATTAATTATGCAGGTGAGTTTTAAATTGCTCTACTAAAGTATAGTGCATCCTGAGAAATGGTGCATTCCAAAATGCATCACGATTCGATGGGGGAGTTTGTAGCCTCAGAGTGCGAATCATTGATAATATATGCTTCTGGAATGAAGGTAGATAATAAAACGTTTACTTTGGCATCATTAGTCTTTCTCTGTCTGATGACATCATCCAACACAGGATATCCGAGTTTTTGCTATTGTGCAATGGCGCACATTTGTGCAAAACGTTGCCCAATACGTGATCAATATGACCCTAACTTTGTTAGTTTTTGCCCATAGGTTATACTTCTTGTAACGGTGCGGATTTGTGCACAGCAACACTTTTTTAGGCTAAGGGGCAAATATTTTACATTATTTTACATAACTGCTTGCTAGTGGGATTTCGCTCTTTTGATACATTACAGAATAGAAGGTGGTGGCAGGGTGCGGTCACTGATGAATTCTATAGGATTTCCTGCATTTTGCCAAAATAGACATCGCTTGTGCAAGGCAAAGCAAGTGAGCTCAGTAGATATCACGATAAAGGGAGTCAGGAAGCCCACTGATCTGATGTTTGCTTTTTCCTCTCACTCCTATAGAGCTCTGCTCACAGACGAGCTCCCTTTCCTACAGACCTTTCTTTTCCTCCATCATCTACACCACCCACCTTAGACCCCTAACAAATTTCATGAAGTGGCAACAAACCCATTCTCAATTGTTCGACAACAATTCCCATTTATTTATGCTTTTTCTAAAGTATGTACTGCAACATCATGCCTTCGGGTGGTCTCTAGTGTTTTAGCTGGATGCCACTTGAGTACCTTGTTTGAAAAGGGAAAAACAAATCTTGAATACTGCCCTTTCTAGATAAAAGACCATTCCATTTGTGCCATTGAGTACCGTCAGGCCTGCCCCAGTTCCTGTGGACATCTTCAGAAACCTGTAAGTCATTGTTTAAATCAAACTCTCTTTTCAAAATAAATGAGTGCAGACTCACTCCTATTCAGATTGATAAACATATCACTCTCTTCAATCCCATTAAGACTCTGGTGGCTACTCCTGCACCAAACTTTAGATAACTGAAACTTCACTATCATCCCCAAAAATATGATTAATGAAATGACAATTTCAGCAGCATTAAGTGCAGTGACAACCCATAATTAAATGTGGGGACGGTAGCCCCCGCTTCTTTTACAAAACATGAATTGCCTGAGAGTCTGAGCAAAGGTCTGCCTGATAGACATGGTCGGGTGAGGCTGTCAGGCACAGTATATGTGCTGAATGTGCAGGCATCTGGCCACCTGATCCAAACTTTGCTGGGCTGAAGATTTCACAGTTCTGAGGGCGGGGACTCTTCACTCAGGCAAATTACCTTGAGGTCCTCCTCTCATGATGACCAGGAGCCTCATCATAGACTCTGACCTAGACTCTTCAGTTTTAAGCCCTGAAGTGCACAGGGCAATATGATACGCATTGTCACAGAGTGGCGTGGGATCAGCAACTCTCACTGTCCAAATCCCACTTTGTGAAAAGGTAGGGAAGGTCCTCCATCATTGATGGACCCATGACAAGGTCAGCCAATAATAGAGGGTGGCAGGAACTTCCAGAAGTCCTGTCCTTCCCCAAAACCTCCAGGGAGGGCTTCTGCTTGTCATTCTCATCACACGATGTCACCAACGCAGCAGATGGTGAACTGCAATTCTCCTATTACCATGACCAGAGAATCTGAATTTCATTAAAGACACAGAGGCTAACATTATGCATTACTCCTTTAATGCAACTTCGAGCAGCCATTTTAAAGTAACCATCACAAAGCAAAGCTCGAGACAGTTCATATGTCACGATGGCATCAGGAACACACAGATCTGCCTCTTTTAAATGCAATGAGAAAAAGGTAAAGTTCTTCCAAAAGATAACAAAATTCCAAGATATAGGAACATGATGGCAAAGGCTTCTCCATCAGGCAGTGAAGAATTCCAAGTAGTAAGAAGGTGTGATGTTGAGACTTGCTTGAACTGAATCTTGATGAGGAGCCAATCAAGTTGAATTATCTCAAAAAGGATAAAATATTAAGGATTGTACTTAATGCCCTATGTAAAGCGGGGAAGAGAATTGGTGATAATAAATAGTGCATTAAAAAGAAAAATACAATGAAAAACTGAGTTATGTTCTTAACAAAACATTAACTTAATTTAAAATTCTAAGATCAAAACAAATGCAATAATTTAATAAGATGTTAAAATCCACTCCCGGGAGGGAAGGTTCGGATAATGTTAGCCTCAGTGTCTTTAATGAAATCCAGATTCTCTGGTTATGGTAATAGGAGAATCGCAATTTCATTACAAGACCGGCAGCTACCATTATGCATGTTGGTAGTCTAGTAAAACTACGTCAGACATGTGTTCGAGAGGTTTGCAGTAATGTTTTGCAAAGGTATAGGAACTGGACCAGTCCGCTGCTTTAAGAATGTCATCTAACTTACCTCCTTTCCAAAAAGATTGGCTAGCCATAACACATGTTAAAGAATGTGCTTGAAATCTTTGGAGATAAATGCCCGCCAATTGCATTGCCAGTTTAACCCATCTAGCTATGGAAGAAGAAGAGACAGGTTTGAAGGGTTTAACAAAGGAAATAAGAAGCTGGTTTACACCAGCAGTGCGATGTTTGTTCATCCTTGAATCATACTCCTTCATACAATCTACCACGCACAATTTTTTGCAAGCATCGAATCTTGGGTAAAAGATCATATCAGACTTTGTTTTTGCTATCTTGATAATTTCAAATCTGACGCCCAAGGCGTCATATGATCAGTTAGATATTTCCAAGGCTTTAACACCCGAAACCCTATGGCAGGATATTAGACAAAGGAGAGAAGCTAGTTTAATGGAGAGTTTTTTATTATATAGGAGGTTATTATTGGGCCAGTTACAAAATCGGTCAAGTAATAATTTTACATCCCTCAGAGTTTCATATTTAGGTTCAGGAGGTCTTTTAAGCCTGATGCTTTTCATTATTCTGCATATTATTGGATTCTTGCCATAGTTCTACTATTTAAAGGGGAGTGACCAACAGAACTGGCTAATCTATGACAGCTAATAGACCTATAGGAAATACCTCTTTTAGATTGTTCAACAAGAAAGAAAGAAAATTAGCTGCATGTCGTTGTATCTATAGTGTGTACAAGGGGCCCATGATTCTTGGAGAAGAGAGGAAGCCTGCGCCGAAAGTACAGAGATTTCATTGGCTCTGTTGACACATTTATAGGCAAGAAGGTTCAAAGTCCCGTTCTGAAGAAGGGGAGGTTCCAAACCATCTATGTCTCTTAGGAGGCCTGATGAAGCAGGAAGAAAGGGTACTTCGTAAGGTAATTTCAAGGTTGTTGGAAACCAAGCTTGGGACAGCCAAAAGTGTGTTCTTAGAACCATTGAGGATTGTTCCATCCTCAACTTCTGCAGGACACGCTGCATCACTGCAAAGGGAGGAAAAGCATAACCCCGAATTTCTTTCTAAGGTTAAAGAAAGGCGTTCACTGCCGAAGTACCCAAGTCTGGCATCCGCTGAAATATCTGGGAAGTTGGAACGTGAGTCTGCTCACAAAAAGGTCTACTTCTAAGGGACCCCAAGGTAATCTAGACTTTTGAACATGTTTGGGTTTAGTTTCCAGTCGGTGTGATCTACGTGGAACCTTGAATTCCAATCCGCACAAACTTTGTTTTGACCTGGAAGGTATTCTGCTCTTAACAACATTTTGTGTTCCAGCAGAATATCCATAGTTTTGTGGCTAAGTTGGAGGGATCCGGTGACCTGGTTCCCCCTAGACGATTTATGTAGGCAACGGCTGACATATTGTCCATCTCAGTAGCGGTCAGCAGTAGGTGTTTCTGTAGGGCGGTGACGTGGGCAGGAGGAGGGGCAGGGTGGGGGGAAATAATGTATGGATTACGGAGTTTTACAGGTAAGTAAACATTTAAATAAATAAAACGAATTTTGTTGCGCACACTGCTTCACCAAATGTGATGCACTGCGCGCAACGAAATTCGCGCGTAGGCCTCCCTTAGTATTTGAGGTGCTTAGTCCTCCTTCAGTTCGTGAGGTGTGTAAACCTCCCAATAGATTAGAGGTGCTTGGGCCTCCCAGTGTGCTCTCTAGTTCCAAATTGTTGCGTTTTCTTAATCTTTTACCCCCACATGTATTAACTTAATCAATGTACCCTCCGTGGAGAGCAGTGGGGTTACTAGGTTCGAGAAGGGGTATTTTACCTGCAACAATTTTACTTACAGTTTCCCACATACAACATTGCCTCTCCTTTTGGATACATTTCTTAATGAGCTCCTCATTGGTATTAGTAGTGGGAGCCTGGGTCTGAGAATCATCAGATTCAGCATCAGACATGATAAAAAATAGACAAAGAACCACTAGTTAGGTTAAACCAAGGATCAAAGTCACAAGGCCCAAGTAATAGAAGGTTTGGTTAAAAAAGGGATAGAAAAAATGTATATCTCTGCACTAACAGATGTCTTTCTTTTTTTTTGTGAAAATGTGTCCTTTAAGATGACGTCAATGTAAATGGTTTAAAGGAACAAGAGAAAATGTGTGCTGATAATCGTGTCAACCGCCAGGAAACATTGAACGAGGTGCGAGAAAACATCTGTTGAAGAAAAAGGGGGGGTTGCTAAGCAACATCACAAAGCATAATTATGGAGCAGCACAAGTAGGGTGTTAAGAATGCTTGTCAAGGGTCTGTCCTCTAATGCGGGAGAGCCCTAGGTGTAACTGCGTCATTTTTTTTTCCTTTTTTACGTATACAAGTAGTGCTTAGCGTTAAGGTGAGAGAAGCTCAGTAGCCGAAAGAAACGGGCGATGCCACAAACAATGGAAGCACGATGGGAGCACGACACGGCCTGCACTCCGTAAATTGGAGATAGAAGACTGTCCAAGAGAGGCCGAAGTGCAGATGAAGTCCTCGTCATGCTTCAACATCCTTCGCCTGCTACGCAAGATCTTCCAGTGGATCCCCACCAAAACCAGGAAGACGGTCACCCAGGCCCTCGTCACCAGCCATCTGGACTACGGCAACTCCCTCTACGCCGGAACCACAGCCAAACTCCAGAACAGGCTCCAGCGCATCCAGAACACCTCAGCACGACTCATCATGGACATCCCCCGACGCAGCCACATCACCGGACACCTGAGAGACCTGCACTGGCTCCCCATCAGCAAGAGAGTCACGTTCCAACTCCTCACCCATGCACACAAAGCTCTCCACAACCAAGGACCCAGATACCTCAACGACCGCCTGACCTTCTACACCCTCGCCGTCGTTCCCCGCATCCGAAGAGCCTCAACGGGAGGAAGATCCTTCTCCTACCTGGCTGCCAAGACATGGAACTCCCTCCCCATCCACCTCCGCCTGACCCAAGACCACCTCTCCTTCAGGAAGCAACTCAAGACCTGGCTGTTCGATCAGTAGAGGACCCCCCCCCCCAAGCGCCTTGAGACCCTCCGGGTGAGTAGCGCGCTATACAAATGTCTGATTGATTGATTGATTGAAGAGTGCAATGGGGTAGGAGAGTGGTGTATCTCCTCCGAAAGGAAGGAATGCTTAGCAGAGCCAAGCGGGAGACGAGACAAGTCGGGTGAAGGGTGAGAAATTGCTGTTAAAGGGTTGGCAGAAAACAACAAAGGCGGCAAGCACAATTGGCATAATCAGAAATTAATGGCATATAAATCAGAAGTTAATCAATGATAAACATAGTAAAAAGGACAAGATTAGCATAAGAGCAATCATAAAACAGAAAATAATTAGAGATCAAGATAAACACAGTACAAATGACAAGAACAATGGCAAATCATAAGAGCGATCATAAAATAGAAAAGAATTACAGATCAAAGATAAACACAGTAGAAATGAGAGGAGCAATGGCAAAACACAACTTATCTGCTTGAAGCCGCATTTAAAAAAGGTAGATCTGTGTGTTCATGTTGCCATCATGGCATATGAACATTCTAGAGCTTTGCTTTGTGATGGTTACTTTAAACTGGCTGCTTGAAGTTGCATTAAAGGAATAATGCATAATGGTAGCCTCCGGTCTTGTAATGAAATCCTTATGTTGGAATGTATGAATATAGGTATACGTCCATGTGTGTGCTATGAAAGTGGTGTGCGTGTGCCTGTGAATGGTGGGTGTTGTGTGTGCATTTAAGAATGGATGGGTGTGAGGAAGTTTGCTTGTGGATGAGTGTGAATGTGTTTATCCTTTTGAGTAAGGCAGTGTGCAGGTGTGTGCCCACCTCGCCCCTATTGCACTTTACTCTAAGGATTGTGTTTGGGCATGCCTTTCTGCACAAAACAATCATTCCTGAAACACAGGCACCATTGCACCAGAAGCAAGAGTGCCTGCACTGGTGCTAGCCAGCCTGAAGCGCGGCTGCGCAATATGAGAGCATAAGTGGTAGGGATGGCACATTTCTGCTCTCTCCCTTTCACACAATGCCTTTCTTCATTGCGTTCCATGAATCGTTAGTAAATCTGGGCCTAAATTTCCAACAGCACAAAATCTTCCATTCTGACATATTTCTGTTGCCACAAATGCAATTTAAAATCCTAATATCCCACAAACTCCAATTTTCTGAATCATTACAAGCAACAAAAATCGTGAATGCGTTTTTGTTTATTTAAGTCACATTTGATTGCGCAAAAACTTCTGCGAACTGAACCGCTACTTTCTAAACTCTGTGGGGCAGATTTATGTTGGTAATGCATTACGTTTGTGTCACGCAACTGCGGCGTAAACGTGGCGCATCCCTATGACCCATTTACAACGTGACGCATCTAGGCAGATGCGTCACACTGTAAAGCCCTGCGCCACTTGTGGGCGTTCCGGCGCAGGGTGGGCGCTCCGGGGCAGGTGCGCCTCGCAAAAGTGGCTGAGTGAAATCGATAAGATTTCACTCAGTCACTTTCAGGCCAATGCTGCGTCAGAACCCTGCGCCTGCTTGAAGCAGGCGTAGGTCTTGACGCAGCATTGTAAAGATGGGGCACCCCCGAGCCTTGCTGGAGCTGCGTCGCGCTGATGAACTGTCTAAAGGCTACATTTGAGTGGATGACTAACAATCACCTCAAGTGTAACTCGGGGAAGACAGAAATAATATCTTTTGGACCCCAAAATCTGTTCTCCCCCACACAATGGTGGCCCGAGGATGCAGAAGCTCCTCCTAATACTATTGTTTCTGAGCGAAATCTTGGGATTAAATTCGACGACCAACTTTCATTCAAACCGCAAGCGGTGGGTGTAGTTGGCTCATGTTTTCAGATCATCAAATCACTGAGGAAGTTTTTTGATCTTCTTTCTCTGGCAGCCAGAAAGACTGTTGCACTAGCCCTTATAACATCTAGACTGGACTACTGCAACAGTCTTTATGCAGGCACCAATAAAGCAGTGCTGCACAGGCTGCAGATGGTCCAGCATGCTGCTGCTCGCCTGGTACTCCGCTGGCCAAGAAGGTCATCTGCCACGGCGGCGCTCAAGATCTTACACTGGCTGCCCATTCACAAGCGCGTTTTATTCAAGATTCCTGTTATCACCTTCAGAGCCTTTCAGTCTCAAGGCCCTAGATATCTTCTGAAGGGCTTTAAACGCTATGCGCCAGCACGCTGCTTGAGGTCCGCCAATCAAAATCTTTTGGTGATCCCCAGATTTAGATTGGCCACCAAAGGGGGGAAATCTCTTTTTGTGCTAGGATCAAGAGCTTGGAATAAATTGCCAGCTCAGCTTCGGCGTATAGTCAAGGAGAGTGATTTTAGGAAATCTCTGAAGACATGGATCTTCTCACTCTCCGATGCGGCCTGCAGAGCATTAGTGTAAAGCTTGTATTGCGTGAAACTGCCTTCTGTCCACCAACCTATTCCAGCGGGGTTGGGTGCTGAGCGCCAAGATGCTCCTTGGAGCGACAGTAGCGCTATATAAATGTGTGCTTACATTACATTACATTACATTACATGTGCACAAACTACACGATCAATGAAAAGCACACAACTTTACAACAAGACACATTTCATGAGTGTGTGTTAGAACCCATCAATTGATTAAAAAGCCCAGCAGGGTTAAGTCATTGAGTGCTAATTGATTTCATTCGAAAATTAAAAAGTAATTAGAGGAGCGGTCTCACATATGTTCCACTTCACTGACAAGCAACATATATTATTTGGCAAACAATGATGCAACACAAATGGTTGCAAATACCAGGTTTAAGGTGGCGTCCAGAGGGCCAGGTTGCTGTACAGTTGGCTGCTCGCTTTGCTCATACAGATGGTATTCAGCACAATCTTGCTCAGGCTGTTGAAATGCAATGCATTAGTTTTGTGCCCGAATTTAAAGAACTTTCAGACCATGAACACCTAAAAATAAACTGAATTCCAATATCCCTTGAAAAATTAAAAAAATAACATCCAACTATGGTGCTTGGCAAGCCACGATTGGGGTTAGAAGGCAAATGCTTTGTTAAATGAAATTGCAATACACCTATGTCCTCCGAACATGTTGAAGACAATGACAGACAAGTTAACATGGCATGAATGAATGAATGAGGGGTATTTGTATAGCGTAAACAGCTACTTAGAAATTGAGTGTCCCAGCACTACCAACAAGGAGAAATAGAGAGGTGTGAGTCAGATAGGTATTATAGACTAAACAGACAGGTTTTTAGAGTTGTGCAGAAGGCAGATTCAGTTTCTGTGCTTCTGAGCTGAAATAAGAGGTGGCTTCAGATTTTGGCAATGCATACTAAAAAAAGAGTTCCAACCGTGTCTAGTTTTTTTAAAGTGGGGGATTGCTTTGAGGTAGGTCTTACTGGAGCACAGATTTCTGCTAGGCTGGTACTCAGTGATTCTATAGTTCAGATAACTGGGGCTGGTGTTATTCAGGGCCCTGTGTACTAGAGTGAGTGCTTTAAAGATTATAATTTTATTGACAGGGAGCCAGTGTAGTTTGGTGAGGTGTGGGTACCTTTTCACAAATTGAAAAGGAGGCATTCTGTGGTGCTTTGGACCACCTGTAGTCGCTGGATTAAATATGCAGGTAAACCTAGGTGCAAGGCGTTTGTATAGTCCAGCCGAGACAGGATCAAAGCTCACACTATGGTTTTGTGGGCTTGCCATGGAAGAAGGTGAATGAATTTCCTGAGAGCCTTGAGGATCCACATACAGTTTCTAACAACTGAGTGGATCTCGATCTTAAAAGATAGGTTGTTATTGAAAGTGACTCCCAGGTTTCTAGCTGCCAAGGTGGGGTTGGTGGAGGGAGGTCCATCTTTGGGCTAGGTGCCATCCTAATCCAGATTAGGGTTAGGCCCGAACAATATGATTTCTTTTTTATCCGGGTTGCATTGTAGTTGGCTTTCTTTGAGCCAATCTAATACTGCTCTCATGCAATTTGAGAAGGCTACTTTGTTGGATTCTGAGTTGCCCTCAAAGGAAAAGACCAGCTGGGTCTCTACCAGTGTGGCCAATGGAGACATGTTTACATTAAACAATATTCGGCTAAGTGCGGAGCCTTTGGGTACCCCACACTTGTTTGGTCATGGAGAGTTGAGGTTTCATCCAGACCTTTTGCTCTCACACAGAGGGGAATGAGGTCAGCCAATCAAGCACCGCTCCCCTGACACCACAATTAGGCAGGCATTGTAAAAGGATGTTATGGGGGACAGTGTTGACCACTCATCTAACAAAATGAGTGAGGCATTGTATCTACAGTCTAGGGATTTTTTGTGACTCCATACCATTTTAGTCGCCTTCCACTACTAACCTGCATGTATGTTTGTACTAAGACCCACATTATGAGCTCTCTTCATATTACTGACTTTGGTTATCAGCCTAAATTCGTGCTGCAAGTAATGTGGTAATACCCCATGCAGTACTACTGCACAAGATATTACTGTGGATAATACAGGGAAAAATACCATGGTGGTATTGTCCTCACAGACAGACCTGCAATTTGGGGATGTCACCTGAAATTGCTGCAATAATGCAAGTTTTATTGTATTATTCCCTAATCCATAGTGGTCTCACGGCAATTACTCAAAATCTTTCTACATTACTAAACTGGTAGTTTTGCTAAATTTGTGAAGTGTGGTTGCAGCTCAATTCACAGTTAAGCTTTATGTTTACATACAATAGTAATCTCTATGATCTCTATGATGAGAATAATGTTACCGACCACACTACCAACAATTAAGAATATTTACACAATCAATTCTAAGCAGTTGGGAGTGAGCTCCCATTCATATATTAACGTTCCAATATAAAGGAATCCTACTATTATATTACAAATAAAGAAAAATACAATTCTAAGGAATCAGATTTAAAACTTAACTTTACATGACGTTTACTCTTTCATAAAGTACCAAAACGGATATTTGTTTATTTTCTCTATCACTGGCCATTTACTTAGTAAAGAAACATTACATTATATGCAAAAGGTACCAGTGTAAAACTTTCATATTCCAAAGTTGCCAACAATATTAGGATTTCTTCCACTGGACATGAGCTATTTTTCCAAATTAAGAGGCTGCTTGTCGCCCTTTATTCCTATTACCTTCCAATTTCCATCTCGATAAATTTACCCCTTGGTGATCACTCAAGAAAAGGGCTTTGCCTCGCACTGCAAGGTATGGGGAAGCATTTTGAATTATGTTGCATTCATCTAATATTTTTTGTTCAACTCACAGCAATAAAAACGACTAAATCTGTCATTAATTACCAATTTTGGATTTACTTGTTTATACATTCATCAACGTTTTAGTTTTTTGGAAGTGAATTTATGTACAGAGTTCATAAAACTCTAATTGTACCTATTTACTAAATTATTTATTAACATAGATGTTTCAACACATCAAGGCATGTGTTTTACTTTTTAAAATGTAGCCTGAAGCTGTGTGCAGTTGCAGCCCACCACCCCTATGTGCTAGGACTTTTCAGCCATCCTTTAACTGCCATCTGCCTTCTCCAATTCTATGGTCTAAATATCTTCTTTGTGTCGGGGTATCCACTTATCTATTGCTATCAATCTACTCAAATGTAATCTATTAAAATATGATGACAATCAAAGCAAAACTTAGATACTTTGGGCCCGATTATGAGTCTAGCGGTGGGTGGGCACGGCAGCGGCGGTCTCCTGACCATCCTATTACAATTAGGGCTCCCTGGCAGTGTTGGAGTGGTCAGGAGGCATCAATATGCTTGGCAGGACTCTCTGGAACCCAACCATCCAGATATACAAATATTTGTTAACCCTGATTTCTCAAAACCTACTGAATGGGTTTACACCAATCTGGACCAAGATCTAGGTTTCTGACAAATTGGTTGTAATTTCGTCCAGCAGTATTCACGGTATCGTGTTTAAAAAAAAGTCTATGGAAAAGGCATGGGAATTTTGTGTTTTGGAACCCCCTTTGTTCTCGGTCCCTGTTTGCCGGATCACTCTGAAACTTTCCATGGAGATTCTTAGCAAAAAAGAGACATTTTGGGGAATATTTTGTGAAACTTCTTCAAACAACACCATAATTATTACAATTTCCTATAGAAACGCAGACCTAACTATAACTAGGCAGCGTCGACCACTGAGTAATAGACACACACACACAATTTAAAACATATATCATAAATATAATAAATGTATGTCATATTTATCCTAAAATATAGCAGATTAAATAAAATATATATAAATAATAAAAGAGTGGGGTTTAGTGGGTTTACCCCCAAAAAAATGTTTGATAAAAATAAAAAATGTAAATTAATAGTAATTTGAAATTGCCCGTTCCAAATGGTGACATTGAACTGCTCTTAGATCTCCTAAAAGACTGTGACAAATGGACTATTATAGGAAAAGAGTAATTCTGAAAACAAGAAGATAGTTTGGTGTCCTGAAAATTGAATGCTTTCTACGTGAAAGCTAGATAATTCAACACCAGAAAAATGGTCCCATTTTAAACAAAACACTTCAACTTGTGTAAAGATCAACCATAGTAGTAGTGGGATTTAACATGATGGTTTGGAAACCTAGGAGGAGATAATGCTATCCTAAAGTCTTGGTGGATTCATTGAGAAAGTTTTACAAAATGAGTGAAATTAACAATCTATTTATACATATATGTATCGCAATCAATGTTTGTCACTACAGATTTTATTTTAGGAAGGGAACCAATATTATCTGTTCTGTTCTGTATTTTATGTTTCTATTTCGAGAGAAGTAAATATATTTTCTTGAGGGGAATACTTACAAGTTGTTCAACGATAATTGCATATGTTAATCATATATTACATATTTCATTAACAAAAGTTAGAAACCGTCAACAGATTACAAAGCCGGGTTAAAAGATTGTGATGATTGATTTTGGATTGAAATTAAAATGTAATTATATGAATGGCCTCCAGCGTGGACCAGTTCAATACAAAGCAAAACATATCCAATTGAGATAGGCCACACAATAACAAAAGTTGCAAATACCAGTTTCGGGTTGGTGTCCACAAAGACAGATTCTGGGTAGTTTTGTACATACAGCTCTATGCTGGGCTGTGACAGATGGACAGCAGCATGGTCCTGTTCTGCTTTAAATTCAGTTTGCTAAAAGATAACCCATTTAGCTTCGTTAATGGCAATATGTCAACTTTTAAACATCTATATTGATAGTGAAAAAACCTGATGATGAAGAGAAATAGAAACAAACATTGCAACACAACTCTGAAGGTTGATAAGCTATGTTTCTGTAGGGAATTGGAATATTTTAGCTGTACAAAAGAATTATGAACCTAACTCCACAGTCGACAAGAAATATTTGCATATTCTTCACTTGCAGCTGCAATTTCTAGACACATACATATTTATGTATTATTCAGTATTTTTTTAGGTAATGGCACATTGTGTTCTTTTCACCATTCATCACAGTGTGTAGGTTGCTTTGTGTGATGACATTTGGTTTTGTGCATCACCCTAACCTTTCAAATTACCGACCAGCATTACGCTGATTCCCTGTCCAGACCCACATACAAAGTTTCAGTAGCAAATCGTTTGCAAACACGGTATATATAGAGAAACCCCAGTGAAGTCACTGGATTACACCTATTTGATGGAACACAAGTTGGTGGGCTAGAACATGTTTAACTTGAGAACTAAAGAATAATAGAAAATGTTTCGATGGACTGAGAAGACAATTTGGTGTTTCATTTGGGTGTGCTCGCAACTGCATTTCATGCTTTGGAAATGATTTCTCAATCTTGTACAGCATGGGAGTGACTAACCACTTAGTAATGACTTGATTCACTATTGTCATTAGAATAAGTATTGTATTGGGACAGGTGTGCTTTGACATTACTCTGGCCACCCAATTGGTTCTTAACTATTGCTTCCCTTCCTGCAATGCTTTTTGCCAAGAAGTATGTCCTTGTGTCTATATCATCTCACTCATTCTCAGTCAGTTGTTCTCTTAACACCACCTCCCATCATTCTGACCCATGTATATATCCTTTGCAGGATTTTTATGATGTATTTTCAATTAAAAATCAGTTATCAACTTTTGTTAGGACGCGTATCACTCACAGTTTTATTATTTGGTGTGGAACCCAAGGACAGATCTGATAATAATGGAGTCTTTCACCCTCTGGTAAGCTATAGTACTTGCCATTGACTTCAAGGGCTCGAAGCTTGACTCATCAAATAGTGTAACCTTTCGACCTCTATACACGAGAGGAGCTCTTGTCAGCCCAAGTGTGAAGTCAGGGTTACTCAAGAAAGGAGTGAATGGTGCTGGATACGTAGATAAGCCTAGCCCTCTAGAGACCTGGACCTAGGTCGCCAATGGTATTCTGGTGATATGTGAGGAGCATAAATCCCAGAAGCAATGTTTTCTCTCCAGCAAGGGAGCATTCCAGATTGAAGTCCCAGCAATGGTTTGGACAAGCCATTTAGACTGGTCCTCTGAATCTCACCTCTTCCAGTCTACTGAAATAATAACTCATGATACTTAGGAGGTCTAGTCCTCCTCTCTGATTTTATAAGTGGAGTAGGTGTCTAGCAATCCTAGTTTGTATCCCTTTCCAAATAAAATCATTCCTTGCCTTTTGAAGCTTCACTAGCAATGAGGTGGCAACAAGCAGGTGTAAAGTTTGAATTTGAAAAAGAATCCGACACAGCATTGTTAACCTAACTGCTGCCAGTGTGCCAAGCAGGGGAAGTCCCCTCCACATGCCAGGACTGTAAGTCTTATTGGATGGAATGCAACAGTGTGAATAGTATGGTATGTCATTCCCTGCCAATTGAAAAGGAATAAGTGATTTCAGCAGCAATACCTGGCCTGGTTGTGTGAAGATGTTGTAAACCATGGATTTCCACTGGGTATCCTTACGTTCTGAGATTTTTCGGTATACCTCTATTGCTTTCATTGAAGGCGGAAGAGATTGAATGAGATTCAGAACTGACATCAGCACGTCTTCGTATATATTCAATTTATGCTCATCCTTTCCTATCCTTATGCCCTTGAAATTCTTATTCGTACATACTTTTTGATTTATTGGTTCCAGGGTAAAGGCAAACAATAATGGTGAATGTAGAAACTCCTTGGGGTAGATTTACAAACAGTTTGCGCTGGGTTAGTGTCACAAAAGTGATGCTAACCAACGCAAAATGTTTTTTCCTAATTCCCTTTCCAGTGCAAAACTTGTTTTGCTCTGGAAAGTATACTGAAAGTAACACAAAGCAGCATGTTGCACTGCGGTATTTAGCACCAAGGGGGGCGTTACATGGGTGGTGCATGGGAGTTCCTATGCTACCACCCATGCCTTTTGACGCACAACACTATTTACAAGCAATTGTTGTCAGGGTTTAGTGCCAAACATTAACGCCACTTCAAAGGAGGCGTTAACAGGAGAAATATTTAGATTTCTCCTTTCTTTTCTGACTTTGCATGGGTACTGCACTGTGCAGCACACATACGAAGTGGGAAATGTGTTTCAACTTGTCTAGTCATAGTATTTTGTACAGGAAGGGTATCCTTCCTGTACATAACCTATGCTACACTCAGGCACTCACCCTAACGCTATGGCGCTAAGTTGTGTGCCTGGAGCACAGCAGCTGAAATCCGAGCCAGCGCTAGGGAACGGGGAGTAGAGACCCATACCTCTGCAGATATGGCACTCTCCTGCTCCCTCCATGTCACTCAATGAATCAAAGCCTCTTTTGGTGCTGCACTGCGTTGTGTGTCTTTTTTTGAAAATCTTACCCCTTCTCTATTGCACCACTATCAGTGGAGGAGACTTCCCCCCGTGTCCATTAACTCTAATGCTTGCTCTGTGTTTCTGTATCTACTTAGGAGCTATTCTTTAAAATTTGGGTGAAAAGTTTCTAGAGTTTTTTCCAAGTACTTTCAGGTGGCAGTGTTGCGATAGAGCAGTAAATTCTTCTTCTGCGTCCTGTGAACAATCTCTATAATGTATTTTTATTTTTCCACAGATTCATCCAGTTATAAATTCTGACTGATTCAAGTAAATCAGACCCCACAATACAAGTACCAATCTGGCTTCTAGGATCCCTTTTAAATGTATGTTGATATTCAAGAGAAAGATCGTCCTGTAAGACGGAAGGGTTCTTGCCTTGTTTAGGAGTAACTGCCCCATGACCTCTTTAATGAATGAACCTGTGACTGAGAAAGAATTAAAGAAACACCTCAGGATAGTAAATAGTTGTGTAGAATGATTTATAGAATATTGAAGTGTACATGTCCAGCCCTGATGATTTACCCTCCTTATATTGCCACCAAGATAGGTATTGGGTGGTTGTATGACATTACAAGGCATGCTTTTACCCCGCATGCTGTTACAATGCAATTTTTTACCCCGACTTGCTGTCAGGGGTGCGCTGGAGTTTAGAATAATATAATTTACTGTTCCAACTCCAGTCTGTGCAACAGTAAGGAAGATGTTAGAGCACGCCAATTTCGTTGTAATGGCATGCTGGGTAAAAGCATGCATTGTAATGCATGCGTTGTAACGGTTGTTTCCTGTACTGGGTATACCACTTTGTCATTGTCAGTTGCTCTAGCATATTCCGTCAGTGTCATATCTTTATGCCAAGCCTTGATGGAGGCTGCTCTTTTGTATATTCCTTTCATTTCCTTTAGTAAGGCCTTTAAACTTTCCCTTAATTCTCTTCTGGTCTCACTTTGCATTACAGAGATTGAGAACAAATAACTTTTAAGGAACCCCATTGGTTGCTCTGGTACACCTCCCCATTTCATTCTCAGCCAAATACAATGTTTTTAATTCTCTATTTCCTACTTGACTGCTTTATCTTCCCTCAGTCTCCAATACCTATTGGCATGGGTATGCCTATGAGAGCATATACCTACTTAAGTGAGCTTAATAGTTACTCTTCTTATTGGATATAACCCCAAGTTATGACCAGATATAAATGCATTTCTTGCTTTATGTTCACAGTGTAGGCAACAATATTAAGATTAATCAGTGTATGCACCTGGAGTAATCCAAATAGCACAACAGAATATGTTCAGATTCACAAAGAGGGAGGTGCTTGAGAGTTCGGCATGAAATCTGATTTATACAGTAAAGCAAGTCTTAGAAGCATCGCTACCACGTTTTGGGCCCGATTCACAAAGGTAAACGGAAATGAAAGTCTAACTTGCAAACTTTCAGTATTCACAAAGGGCATTTAGGAGTAGCAAAGATAGACTTTTCTTTCAGTTAAACTTAAGTTGTGGTCTTAAGTTTAACTGAGACCAAAACTGAAACAAAAGCCTAATTTATTACTCGTAAAGGTCCTTTGTGAATACGTAAAGTTAGACTTTCATCTCAGTTTATCTTTGTGAATCTAGCCCCTTGTCTATAGATTCATAATGTCACACTATGGACGGCTCATTGTACAATGAATTCTGTAGGAATGAGGATATTACTGTGCCAACTTTTCCATTTTCATCAGAGGGAAGCACGGATAATCTTCCATACATAATGTGAGATTCTTGTGACAAACAGAGAAGTGATGGAACACGTGTTCTCTGCTATATTCTTCTGCCCAGGGCCATGCACCCAAGACCTCATACCAGATCACAGAGAGCAGCAAGCCTTCTCTACCTTCTGCTTCCCTCGCTACCTTCTTGGTTAAACTCTATGGTCAGGTGCCTAACTTCTTTAACAACTCTCTTATTATCATCCTTAAAAGGGGGCCACACTTTTTATCTGCAAAGGTAAGAAAAAAAGGGTCAGAGCATTCTAAATCTGTGCTGTATTTTTGATGCAATAGGATTGCTGCTGTGCATGGTATAACCTATCTGTTTTCAGCTTTTTGTTGGCAAAAGAAAAAGGGGTATTTGCCAAAGCGCTACACTCTTCTAATACCCAATCATGTCATAGTGGAATCAGTGGTTGGTTGTGCAAATTATCTAGGTATGAGCCATTTAACCTAGTTAGTTAAATTCTTAGATCATTTGAGGATGGGTATACCACAATCAAATAGTATTGCTTTAGGTGCATAAAGCAATCAGTATTTCATTATGGTAAAAGCCCCCCCTAGGTATCTAAAATCAGCTTTTCACTGGGCATGGCAATTCTGAATAGGCAAAAGGGATCAGAAAAGAGAAATGGGCAGAACACTCTCGAATGGGCTTGATATATCTAAGTCAATACATATTTTCCTTTGTACAGTTTTATGACTGGACGTGTAATTTTCAAATGGACATGGCATTTCAAACGGAATAGAGAGGGAAGTATTATTAGTCCTGTAGTTCTTGCTGCAGCAATAATACCCTAGGCATTTACTACTACCACTGGTTGCATTATTACCATATCATTCAGATTTCTACACCTGGAATAGGAGATTATCTGGTAATACTTTGTTTAACCCAAATATGAGGTGAGAAAACACAAATTCATCTTGTTTTTCTCTGCACAAATTCTGTCAGGTTGCAAGTTGTGAAAATCATGTGGCGAAAATCCTATGCATTTAATGTCTAAAATCTTGGAATTCCAAGATTCCCATTAAAGATATAATTAGGCCCAAGAGGTTTCGGAATGGCCAGTGAATGCACTAATGTCAAATACATTTTTTTATAGGGCATGCTATTACATATCACTTTAGAGAGAGTATTTTCTGCAGGATATACTTATATAACTTTTCACACTGAGTCTACCAGATAGCACAAGCTGTCTGGTTGCATAAGACATTGTGGCTTACCAAGAACCTACAGGGGCTTGCAGCCCGGTCATTGCTTACCGCTGGTTGGCTTTATTGTCACTCTCATTTGCTTCCTTTTTATTCAATAGCTTTCCTTGCCCCAGCTTGTCTATCTTGTGCGTGTCCCTCCCCTGAAGCATTGCCTTTTGATCGTCTTTCTGAGTGACTGTCTTCTATCCTTTCACTGCTCACTTTTAGGGACTTTTTTAATGTTTAACTTACTGATCTAAGTGACATCCACCATCTTGGATCGGTAAATGAAATATTAAAACAATTGGTGTCAGTTTAATTCTACTGGTGCTTATGTGTTTTGATGTATTTGCATGCATACTTCAGCACAAGTGTGCACCAGCAGAATGCCGAGCAACCAACTGAGCATGGATTATCATAACTTTTTAAAAATGTATTTATTTATTTTACACTGTTGCTCACCATTTGGAGAAAACCCTAACAATGTAGATCATCCACAACAAGGCACTTGCAAAGTTTGTAAGTCCCAGCCTCAAGACCTATTTGCTTTGCCAATTCTTGTTATTAGTTATATTGGGCTCGCTCATCGCGCATTTTAGTGATATGAAGAAAGGCATAAAGTGTTATCTAAGTTGACACGTAACATCCTAATTCACAAAATTAGCATCAGTCGCTATTTATGGGGGAAGATGACACTTTCAATTGAAGAAGGCTTTAACAATCCGTAAAAGAGTGAGACCTAAGGCTTTGATTGGGTATCCTTTCATGCTCTTTTGGAACCTGCCCAGTAAATGTTACTATGCACTATTTAATTGTTACATTTCTGTTGGGGACTGTTTTGGTGGGGGTTAAATTGTTTAGCTAAGGGGTGAAAATAAAGAAAACAAGAGGCGTACAGCATAATACAATGTATAAAAGTCATTGATAGTGTCCATCCATCAACATGGGAAGGAACTCTTTTGTTATATATCAACACAGAAACCTAAACGTATAAATAAGTCCCTGTCCCCCAGTCCCTCAACATATCACGGTAAGTGAAAAATGGAGGAAATGGATTGGGGGCGTAACTTAGTTGCATGACTTCAGAAGTAAGTCTTCGTAGTAATCACTGCAGAAACAATTGCATTAGGTTTCAGCTATGTGATTAATAATAAGCTTTTTGTACAGGCGAAACCTAAAAACAAAGATATCCGAATTGATATCCAAGTTGACTACCAGTACTCAGTTAACTACCCGAGCAACATAAAACCTGAAGAGAAAATGTACACAAGACCCTTCTTTTAAATTCAATTAAAAAAATAACCGGGGCGTGGCTTACAGCCGTTGGGGGATTGTCGCACCCTGAAGCGGCTCCTCGGCCCTCGCTAACACACCACTGCCTATCCTGTGCTAGTGCTTCCAGGCCGCCCATGACCGCTAGCCGCAAAACCACAGACCTTCTGGGCGCCCCTGTTGGGCCTCTGCTGCCCACCGGGTCCTCCTACACGCCGGAGTTTGGTTCCGACGGTCAGCCCTCCCTCGGCCCAAGATGGCGTCCGCGGGTACCGGACGCCTCGCAGCAAACTCCGGGGCCGCTCCTGACGTCCAATAGCCCCACACCCCTGTAAGCAACCTCGTCGAGTCTTGTGGGGGCGATTCCCCACCACTACCAATTGGCCCCGCCTCGCTGGCCCCCCGGGCGACGAGCAACACAGTGATTAGCGGGCCCTCCCTGCCGCCCCGCACCTACATTCCCGCGAGTCCCCGGCTTTGGGCCTACTGCCAGGGACCGCCCTGCAGCTGCCGGTGGCACCCGGTTCTCTTCTGCTCAGCGACACAGCGGACAGGCGTACTGCCCCACTTAGTGGACCACCTCCCCCTGCCTGGCCACGTGGCCAAAACGGCAGGAAAGATTTCCGGGCATCTTGACAGACTGCTGGATAAGTGACCACACATCACCCTGGGCCCTACTTTGACGCGCTGTGAATGGCACTCACCCTTCCTCCTCTATGACGCGGTGCTTGGTCTCAGTGCCCACCCTGACTTCTGGAGACTCCTGAAGTGCGAGAAACTCCCACCTTGCGACGATCGGCCCTCCCGGGGTCGTTGATGCTGCCCAGAGGATACAGCCAGGTGCAGTCTACACCCCACTCTACACCCTGAACTAGACTCTATAGTGGGTGCGGGGCGCCACAGTGCCGACCTGAGTCCTGCCTCTGTGACCCCTCCTGTGGTTCCCGAGCACTGCGGGGGAGGTGGTAACCCGGGGCAGCCCTTTCACCCCTCCACGCTCGATCTGACCAGGAAGCTGGGGTCCTTCCCCTTTCCCCCGCCATGGACCTGAGACTTAAATTGTGGGGCCTACCTGATTGGGAGAGGTGTTCCTGCCTCCCCTCTTCCTTCTGTGGACCGCTGTTTGCCCCCGCCAGCTGAGACCCTGTAGACTTGCAATTTCTTTCAGAGGCGTATATTCCAGGATAAGCGAGGCTCGTTCCCCTCTACGATCGACGAGGGACCCCCCCTCCAAATTGCGTGACACTCGAGAATGCGTCGGTGCGACCTCCGGCAAGTTCTGCACTTCACAATGGCCTCCGGTAAGGGGAATCGACCCCCCAACCAAAGACAAATCAATAAATTATCCTGGGGCTCTAAGGGGGAGCCTAAAGACACTGCCCCTGATACTATACCTAAGACAGTGATTCCCCCTCCGCAGACGAGACCCCCCCACCCTAGACGATGTCATGGAGGCGATCACTGGGGTCCGGTCCTCATTAGAGACCCGATTGTGAATATAGAAGTGACGCTGTTACGCGCGGATCTTCGGAAAATGGATACCAAAGTAAAAGATATAGAAATCAAAACCTCAGCTCTCATAGACGATACCTCCACTCTACAGCAACAAGTGGCCCAACTTCAGAAACAACAGCAACAAATGGAGCTCCTTATCGATGATTATGAAGGAAGCGCAATACGCAATAACCTCCGCATCCTGGGTGTTCCGGAGTGTCTTGAAGAGCCGGCCGCCGATCTCTTTGTGGAGAAACTGATCTTACAACATCTCCAACCAAAGCAACTTTCCAATTACTTCTCCATAGAAAGAGCGCATAGAGTTCCGGGGGGCAGGCCAAAGCCGGGTGCTCCCCCGCCCTATCGTGGCCCGCGTATTTAATTTTCGTGACCGAGATGTCATCCTCCAGACGGCACGAGCGGGGCCCCCGCTGCGACTTGACAACGCACAGATCATGATCTTCCCGGACTTCACTGTAAAAGTGCAGGCTTGTCGGCGCAGTTTCCTTGAAGTGAAGAAGGCGCTCCGCGCACAATCCATCAGGTACTCCATGCTGTTTCCCGTGAAACTCCGCATTGAATCAGAGAGCAAAACTTGGTTTTTTGAATCCCCTGCTGAGGTGTGGGATTGGCTTGAAGGATGGCGAAAGGCTAAGACCACTCAGAATCGTCGCAGGAAATCCGCAGATCGCTCTGACTCAGAGGTGCTACCTGAAAGTCAGGACCTATTCGCAGACGGTACTCAGGGTGAGCAGCGCATCACTTGATGGAGACTTATCCAGCAATTGGAGCACTCTTGTTCTAGTCTGTTTAAGCTTGCACAGCCTGAGATGTTTTGCCTCCCCGTCATGCGTTTCTTTGTTTCTTTGTTGGCTCCTTGGATAAAGATCCGCTTCTTCATTAGTCCGTCATGACACGGTGTTACTGCCAGAGCTATCCACACTGGTTGAGGCTACAATGGACTACCGTATCTCGACTCTACGAAGGTGACCTTCTCATTGGTTTGTGCCACCAGGTTTTTCTCCAGATCGCAGCCATGAACTCCACCCTCAACTTTCACGACCTTCCTCTCCGGTTTGGACTCAATCTAACGATCTGCAACCTATCCTGATCCATATATATCCTTTTCCTGGTTCTGCTGTAATTGTGTATTTTGCTCCGTTTGATGTTCTCCTATGACCTGTGAATGGTATTATTCATGTAGATGGTTCTAGGATATGATAGCCTAACTCACCCAGTACCCTCACAGTGGAGGCAATCCTTGGCCCTCTGGGCGGCTTATTGAAACATGGTAAAGTGATGAGCTTTATGCCTAATTGGAGAGAGAGACACTACAGAACTTGATTGTCCTGATCCTATCGGGTGTGTGCATGCTGTCCGTATACATTAGTTATTGCTGCCGGACACTGCCAAAGGTCTGAACTGATATAGATTGGGCCTCTGGCGTGGGGCCAGCCGGGGGCCCACTGGGTACAACCCACTATTTGACTCTGCTTACCCTCCTCTAGCTCCAGCCATCATGGCCTACTCCGATTAATTTGTTACTGTGATCTACTATGTGAATATTGTTATTGATGCAAGTTGCATTTGACCGCACTAGACGATATCATCCTGTCAATTGCTAGCGAGGGCACCTATGGCTCTCCACGTACCCCGTTCATGTTCGGGAGGGCAACAGGCCTAGTTGGGGAGTGGATAGTTTTAAGTCCGCGGGCAGGGAGGCGGGTTGGGGGTAGGGATACGGGACGGGCGGAGGGTTTGGGGGGGACAGGGGTAGTTGGGAAGGTCGCTAAGACACTGTTATTGTTTCTGTTTTTGTTTTTGTTTATGCACTACAGAGGTTTTCTAAGCATGAAGCTTACTACACAGCGCTACGCGCCCTCACCAGTCATCTCGCACTCAACATTAGGAAACACCAGTTCTCTCCTGGGGGGGTGGTGGATGGTTGGGAAGCCTGCTCTGAAGTTGATGTTGTTTCTGGTTTTGTTTTTGCTTCCACGCTGCAAAGGTTTTTCAGACATGGGGCTAACTGCACAGCACTATGTGCCTTCACAAGGCATCCCACACTTAACATCAAGATACACCAGATCTCTCCCGAATTCCGCCATAGATCACATCAGGACCGTTATTTACAACAGGACACACTCGGTGCCCCAAAGACCCATGATCCGTACATGCCTTCCATTCTTTGAGCCACCATGACACCCCCAATGACTACGTCTCTCTCCCTCATGACATGGAATGTCAATGGCCTAGGCAATAGAGTAAAAAGAGGGATAGTCATGCAGTATCTTAAAAGTCACGCTCCAGACCTGGTTCTCCTCCAGGAAATCAATCAATCAATCATAGCATTTGTATAGCGCGCTACTCACCCGGAAGGGTCTCGAAGCGCTGGGGGGGGGGGGGGGGGGGCTGCTACTGGCCAGGTCTTGAGTTGCTTCCTGAAGGAGAGGTGGTCCTGGGTCAGCCGGAGGTGGATGGTGAGGGAGTTCCATGTCTTGGCCGCCAGGTAGGAGAAGGATCTTTCTCCGGTGGTGGCTCTGCGGATGCGTGGAACTGCGGCGAGGGCGTGGCTGGCGGAGCGTAGCTGGCGGGTGGGAGTGTAGAAGGTCAGGCAGTTGTTGAGGTACCTGGGTCCCAGGTTGTGGAGGGCCTTGTGTGGGTGAGGAGTTTGAACGTGATCCTCTTGCTGACGGGGAGCCAGTGCAGGTCCCTCAGGTGTCCGGAGATGTGGCTGTGTCGGGGGATGTCCAGGATGAGTCGTGCGGAGGCGTTCTGGATGCGTTGGAGTTTTTTCTGAAGTTTGGCTGTGGTTCCGGCGTAGACGGTGTTTCCGTAGTCCATTCGGCTGGTGACGAGTGCCTGGGTGACCGTCTTCCTGGTTTCGATGGGGATCCACCGGAAAATCTTTCGGAGCATGCGCAGGGTGTTGAAGCACGAAGATGAGACGGCGTTGACTTGTCTGGTCATCGAGAGGGAGGATGTCCAGGATGAAGCTCAGGTTGCTTGCGTGGTCCGTTGGCTTGGGGGCAGTGCCCAGGGCAGGGGGCCACCAGGAGTCGTCCCAGGCGGAGGGTGATGATCCCAGGATGAGGACTTCCGTCTTGTCTGAGTTCAGTTTCAGGCGGCTGTTCTTCATCCATTCGGTGACGTCTTTCATCCCTTCGTGTAGGCTGGTTCTGGCGGTAGCGGGGTCGTTTGTGAGGGAGAGGATCAGCTGGGTGTCGTCGGCGTAGGAGATGATGTTGAGGTTGTGTTGGATTGACATGGCTGCGAAGGGGTTCATGTAGACATTGAAGAGGGTGGGGCTCTTTTGAAACACATTTGATGGGTAACACGTGTCAAGCACTACACCGGGGAGGCTACAAACTGCTCGTACACGCAGGCTTCACCTCCGGCTCTCCAGGGACCGGAATTCTGGTTCGTAAAAATGTTGCACTGACATGTACAAAGACGTGGGCTGACCCTCTTGGTCGTTTCGCTGTACTGGAGGCCATCTAGGAGGGAAACCCGTTGAATGTTATCTCAGTCTACATCCCCCCGGCCTTAGGCACAGCTGCTCTGCAGGCCCTGCAGCGTATAATGTTAGATCTCCCACAAGGACCCCTACTTATTGGTGGTGACTCTAACATGTCAATGAATGATACCCAAGATCGGCACCCCCAGCGTACGTCACACAGACAGGGCTCTGACCTACTTGATTTCACTCAGGCGATGGGGCTCGAGGATTTATGGTGTTCGTCTCACCCGACCACTTCTTACTTCACACACTATTCAAATGCCCACAATAGTAGCTCTCGCATAGATTATCTGTTCTCCCCCACAACTGATACAGAGCTTTTTCGCCACCCTAAAGGGCTCCCCAGGGGAATCTCGGATCATTCCCCTCTCATCGTAGAATTCACACACCACCGCCAGAGATCCCGTGGCCCCATAATCATAACCCCTTGGCTCCTAAAAATCCCCGACATAAAAGACTGCCTGCTAGAACACACGGAATACTACAGCGCGGAAAATGTCGGATCCGTGAAATCGGCTATAACTATATGGGAGGCCTATAAGGCAGTACTCAAGGGTAAGGCATTAGCTCTCAAAACTGGCTACATACACAAACAGAGTGAACACCTAATCCAGGTCGAAACGGACTTGATCCACCTGGAATCAACCCACAACGCGCACCCCTCAGACGAAACGGCAACTCGCCTCCGCGCGAAACAACTGGAATATAAAGCGCTGGCCTTGTAGAAAGCACAGGCCAAGCTCTTGAAGACTCGCCATCATGTGTATGAACTGGGAGACAGGGCAGGTAAACTGCTGTCATGGCTCGAAAAACGCGAACAAGGATCTCGGTGGATCCCGGAGTTGACTGTATCAGACCATTCTCCCATTACAGACCCTGGTGAAATAGCAGAGGCCTTTGCCACCCACCTAGAGGACATATACACAGCCAGAGCACGATACAGTGCTGAGGAGTCTAAACTGCTCCTGGCTGAGATGAGACTTCCCACTCTTTCCGAGACTGACGTGCAGGAATTGGAGGCAGACCTCACAACGGAGGAGGTTGGCAATGCCTTGTTTGCCACACAATCAGGTAAAGCTATGAGCCCCAACGGTGTCCCTATCGAGTTCCTGAAGGGCATGTCAGGTGAGATCCTCCCGCACCTCAAGGCAATGTTCGAGGAGAGCCGAGATGCCGGATGCCTGCCGCTGGACCAATGCTTAGCATCTATAGTTGTTATTCATAAACCTAACAAACCGGCTAATATTTGCAGCTCCTACAGACCGATTTCCCTTATCAACTCCGAGGTGAAAGTTCTGGTGAAACTCCTCGCTACCAGACTCATGACAGTCCTCCCAGCCTTGATCCATGAGGATCAATCGGGATTCTTACCGGGCCGCAACACAGCACTTAACCTCCCAAGGGTCCACAACGTAATGAGTAGGATACCACATCTCCAAGAGGACGCTGCTATCCTCTCCCTAGACGCTACGCTTGCCTTTGATTCTATAGAATGGTCATACCTTTTTGAGGTCCTACTCCGCTATGGATTTGGTCCCAAATTCATCCAGTGGATCCGACTGCTCTATACTGATCTCTGGGGTCAGGTCTATGTCAATGGACATACATCCAGGCGATTTCCCCTACACAGAGGTACTCGACAGGGGTGTCCTCTGTCCCCATTGTTGTTCGCACTTACCCTTGAACCTTTGGCTCATTGGGTCCAAACTGACAACTCCATCCGTGGCCTCCGGTGGAATGACAACACGATTGACAAGATCTCACTCTACGTGGACGACATCCTCGTCTACGTCTCCTCCCCTAAATCCTCTCTTAACAGTCTACTACACGTCATCACAAATTTTGGCAAATACTCGGGCTTTTTCATCAATTGGTCCAAATCGATACTATACGTACTACATGGCCCACTCCCTCCTCTCCCGCGAGGCTATTCAATTGAGGTGGCCCTGGATGGCTTCAAATACCTCGGCATCTTTATCTCCCCAGACCCAAAAATATTCTATGACCGTAACCTAAAAGGCCCACTCCAAAGACTCCACAGCGACATCTCTCACTGGAGATCACTCCCTCTCTCTCTCCCGGGCAGAGCAGCCCTCTTTAAAATGGTCGCACTCCCTCGTTTTTTGTACGCCCTACAGAATTGCCCATTTCCCATTGCCAACTCTTATTTTAATACGCTTGAAGGAGACCTCCGCCTCCTCTTATGGGACGGCGGCTCTCCCCGCATTGCTCTCCCCTCGCTTACACAGGGGTGGTACGATGGTGGTATTGCCTTGCCAAATATTCGACTCTATTATTGGGCTACTCAATTGACGGCCACTAACTCGTGGATATATGGTTCACCCACGAACCCTGTTTTTCACCTTGAGAGATATCGGACGGGCCGCGGGGGCTATCTTGAGGCTCTGTATGGTAAACATTCTCGCACTCGTTATATAGGCCCGATGTCCCACACAATAACAATCTGGCACCGTGCGACCAAGCGACTCGACTGGGCTGACACTCTTACATTATCCACCCCACTCTGGACCTCACATAAGTTAGGCTCCCTTTGCCACTATCAGGGCTTCCACAAGTGGGACACGATTGGCATCTCTACCTTAGGAGACATGCTTCATAAGGGCAAACTACTGACATTCGAAGAGCTCCAAAAGACATATGACTTAGCCCAATCCGAGGCCTTCCGCTATCTCCAAATCAAACATGCCATACTCGCCAATGTCCCTGACCTCTCTTCTCTTCCACAATCCTCGCCTCTTGAGGACAGACTCTTGTCAGAACCCCTTCAGGCCAAAGCGATATCCTATACCTACAGTAAATTATGCAATAACATGCCCAACACCTTCCAGCTTCTAAGAGACAAATGGCAGAACGACATCGGAGTCATGGATGATGTCGAATGGCAGGTGGCATTGATGTCCCCGCGCGAATCAGCTATCACAGATTTCGACTTATACAATTAAAGATATTGCACAGAACATACATGTCCGCTCCCCTCCTGGCCAAAATTGGTAGACGCACATCTGACCTCTGTCTCCGTAACTGCGGACAGATTGGTACCTTCTACCACATTATCTGGGAATGCCCGATGATTCAGGACCTGTGGGAGCGCGCTGTTCGCAAAATGACTGATGCTCTAGGAAAACCCGTCCCTCTGACTTCCAAAAGCGAACTCCTCAATGTGTGGGATCCCACAGACCTCACTGCAATGGAACAACAGTGGGCGGCCCTGGGCTTCCTCTTACTGAAACGTGAGATAGCAATGCAATGGGGTTCACCATCTAAACCGCTCTTGATCAAGTGGGTTGCTGCAATGGATGTATGTATGTTGTCCGAAAAAACGGCCTACAAGGTCAGGGGGTATCCTGGAACTTGGGATAAGAAATGGGGACACTGGAATGTTTATAGAGGTGAACTTTGTACTTCCCCTTCTACTGAAATGGCGATGGCTAGAACTGGTCTCCCCTGTAATCGTACTTGTGATACACCGCTGTAATGTAAGCATACTATGTCAAGTTTGTAATTCATGACTGTCAACTCATTACTACCTCTGCTTTTGTTCAATAAAATATTTTAAACAAAAAAATAACCAGTAGATGGCAGTGTTGTCCAGTTTTTCCAATGAAAAGATCAGGAATGTAACACAGCCGTGTCAATGCGTGCAGCCACGGAAAGTGAAAAAAAAAAAAAGTTCCTCGCTGCAGGAAAGCAATTTAAACTTTCCAGATCCTGTCTGCTTCCTGTAGATGTTGAAGTGGTGCGGAATCTGCAAGTATCAATTCAACAGAAATTCTCCTTGCATATTTTCAATACTATTTAAACATACACAAGTATTAGTTTGTTGTGTCTCTTTAAGGAAACCCTCATCTTCCTCCTTAGCTTTCAGTTCAAAATGTTGCTTTTGAGACTATGAGAATAACGGCATGGTACGGTCTCGTCAGGAGGAGTAGAAGTCTTTGCAAAGTATGGTTCCAACAAATCCTCATTTAGGAGACAAACCTTACAATATCTTCTATCTCCATTGGTTCTTGGTATGGAAGTAACGAATCCACAGGCCTGTCCCCATCAGACAGAAAAGTAACCAAGCATTGAAGCTTTTTTGGGGGATCTTGTCAAGGCCTAGGTCCATCTTGGGTTACAAGGATGAGCCTCCTCCAATGCTGAGAGCGCTATTTGATACCGAACCTCTTTGGTAGGCATTATGGGTTTAAGCCTTTTTCTAAGATTCACCTTAGCTAAGGAATGATGCTTCTTTTGAGGCTGTCATTTTGTATGTTCTCAAAACTCCTTTTGAGGATAATCCTCGAGAAGAACTATACTTAGGAAGTGGCTAAACTGTACCCTAAAGAGGGTAGTTCTGTCAGAGCCTGTCAGCGATGCTGAGGTAGACAGCCAGAGGTGCAGCCTTGGTCTTGGATGCAGGCTACAGTGGAGTCTGTATTCTTGCTGACCATATGGAATGCAGGAGGGTTCCTTGACATCGCTTTCAGACTCAGAGTCATTACAAGTGGCAGATTCAGTAGACTCATGGGGCTAACCAAGGGAGTAGTACACCCTCCTTCTGTCTCTTAACCCCTTGGCCGCAGCGGTAATTCTGCTGCGGCGCTGGGGGGGGGTCGCGCGGCTCCGCCATGCTTGTGACGGAACCACTCCGTCACGAGCCATGGGCGAGCTGTGCTCATGATGGAGTGGTTCTGTCATGGCCCTGCCGGCTCATTAATTCAGCCGCGCAGGCGCGGAATTGAGGCAGCGTGGGTGGAGCGGCCGCGGCCTGACTGATCCACTCCGTCATGAGCACAGCGCGCCCGTGGCTCATGACGGAGTGGTTCCGTAACTAGCACGGAACGGGTTAAAGGCTGAATAGTATCAGATCGAAAGGCCTGAAACTTTCATTGTGGTCCCTTGGTAGACCAAGGTTACAGACCCAGTGTTGGTCCGACCACAGATATTTATTGCTGAAACTGGAATGAAAAATTTAAAGGGCATGTTCTACATCACTGCCACCTAAACAAGTAACTTCCTATGCAGCTAGGCCCAGGGACTTCAGCTTCACCTGGTCCCAGTTGGTGGTGGATGGCGTTCTCAATGCTGCACTTGAGGTCCTCGGTGTACCCACTTCTCCTTTATTGTAGACCCTTTAAATGTGCAGCTTTTCATGGAGCGCTTTCAACTATGCCCAAACCTGATGGGGAAAAAGCAGTCTAAGGTGAAGTTTGGGTCTTGATGCATTTTTGATTTTGAGAGTGGCATTCGAGTCACCTTGAAACTGAAAGAATTTCTTTTGAAGAAAACTAGGTTATACTATCCCAAAAGCAACACTGCATGGCAGTAGTGAACCACAGTAGCAAATGCTGGAAAAAATACTCCCACTTAAGTCTAGTACTCAACTATAACTAGAAAATTACATGGCTACTCTACTGTAACAACTTATTACAGTTGGGATGTTACTCTCAATGTATGCCAACATAGCCAGGACTGTGAAAGGGAAGCAAACACACACACAAACACATATATCTATATATTATATTGTATTGTAAGTGCATTTATATGACGCTTACTACCCCTGACGAGGCGTCAAAGTGCTTTTTAGGTGAGTTGCACACTACTCCAGAACCCATAAAGAATTGGTGGTGAATTAATATAGTGAAAATATAAACGTAATATGAGTGGGGGACATGTTAGTCAGTTATTTGGATTGAGAAGGATAGTGGAGGGATAGAGAAGGGGAAAAGGTTTGCATTTGTATAGTGCTTGCTTCCCCTGATGGGGTTTTGAAGTGCTTTATTTGGCGAGTAGAACGCTACTCTGGAACCCAAACAGTGTTAGTGGTGAATTAGTATGGTGAAATATAAAATTAGTTTGAGTGGTGGACAGGTTACTCTGTTATTTGGATTGAAAAGGATCGTGGGGGGATAGAAAAAAGTATTTAGAATTCATTTTTTTTGCCTGTTTTGGAGCTCACAGTAGTAGGAGGAGGCTTGGGGTGAATAAAAGGGAGGTGGAGGGGGATGATTAAAAGGGAAGTGGGGGGTAATAGTCAGAGGGAGGGTTAAGAAAGGCGTGTTTTGAGGGATCGGAATAGTGAAAAGAGGTATATGACTTTATATACGGGGAACTAGTTTTTAAGCTTTTCTGAACTATTCCTCTAGAATTCCACTTTCTTCTAGCTAATAAAAAGGTATTTACGATACTTGGTTTCTGTACTACACAAACATCTGTCTTCAGGTTAGCACAAATGTTAGGACAAATGCTAACCCATACACAGCTTTGAGAGTGCCTTCCATTAAAGTGCTTAACATCTGTGTCAGCAACTCTTTACAAAGTGCATATTGGCATGCTTATTTTCACAGTACAGATTCCACTGCAAACCTTGGCCCTTATTCTGCATACCAGCATCCAGAGGATTCCCTTAATAGGAAACAATGCAACAATGATTTGAAGCAGGGATAGGGGGATCGCTATAGGGTGGCAGAGGGGGAGGTGCCCTTGTATTATAAGCAGCAAAATACTCCCAACTGTACACAGCAAGCCACCTTGGAGTTCTGTGACCTTATAAAGGAAGGTAGCCTTCCATCGCATTCCTCGATGTAGTCATGGAACTCCACTCTAACTTCCAATATCCCTGTAACATGTGGAAGGTGGTATTTTATGCCACACACCAAGGGGCATATTACCAAGCAGGGCGCTAGGCAATTATCGCTGCTTTAGCGGCCGTTTTCGGCAGCTAAGCGGCGATAATTCTATCGCTCTATTAGCAAGCTGTCGCTAACAGCAGTTAGCGACAGCTTTAGGCGATAGCGAGCGGTTTGGGTCCCGCTTTGCATGTCAGCGATATTTATCGCTAATGACATGCAAAGTGGGCGTACCCAACCTGTTAGCGACTGAAAGCAGTCGGTAACGTCGCTATCGCCTATTAGCAAGGCAGGCGTAGCGATGGAAATATTCCCGCTATTGCCAAAAACTAACGCCTGCTCTGACCAGTTCTTAGCCATGTTATCCAATGGGTGGTGGATAACATGGCTAAGAGCATTTTGTCGCTAATGCATGAATATCGCTGTATTCTCAGCGATATTCACACTATCGCCGGAAAATTTATCGCTTTGGAGATAAACGCTGCTAATAGCACGTTATCTCAGCGATAATTTCCGGCGATGCTTAGCGATAAAAAATTCGTTGCTAAGCCTAGTTAGCGATAAATATCGCTAATCGTTGGTAATATGCCCCATTTCTTCTCTTCGTCTGCAGTATTTGCTTGCCAACTTCTTTAGCTACTATTATTAAAGAACATGAATTCTGGCTTTAGAAAGAAGAAATCATTGGGACAAGGAACATGTATTAACGAAGTCTTAATAATAATTAACCCTGTACAGAACTGCTGTATTGCATATATTTTACAATCATGTCATGACACTGGTCTAATGGTAAATATCCACGTACATTAAACCAATTCAAAATTATTTTTGGTAAAAAAAAAATGCATGTCTCAGAAAAATAGATTGTTTAGAGTGTCACTGTTTATGTGAGCAAAAATTCAGGGGGGTAAATGTGCTTGCATTTTGTCAATTGGCATAAAACCATTAGGAGGTTCATTTTTGTAGGAGACCCTTAAATTTACGGTCGGTAAGTGGCTTACAGTTCTTTCAGGTGAACCCAGAGGAGAAATTGGTGCAGCTGCCTCCAGGACTGGTGTGGTTGATTGAGATGAGAAAGAGTCCTCTCTTTTCATTGTGACTTCAATTCCTCCGTAATGATGCTAAAAAAAAGAAATAATAATCAAAATATGAATTTTTGTTAATGTAAGCCTCTATGCTCTCATTTCCAAACTGTATATAGAAATGAAGATGATTAGGTATCAAGGGGGTTGTTTTCAACCTGGGGTTCCATGATACACCATGTTACATCATACATAACAACAGAGAAGAATGTGTTATCGGTGGAGTCAGTTGTCATTCCAATGCATAAAATGCTTAGGACCACATTAGAAGTGACCCAGAACAATCTCTATTTCCCCTTCTCTGGATTACCGATACTGGGGGTTCTACTTTTTCTGGGGATAGGTAAATTATGGAAATTATATATATATGTGGAATAATATGGGGCAATACGTAGGGCGTTGCTGTAGGTGGGTTTTTTATTGGGTATGACAACACCCAAATAAGTGCAAGTTTGACCTGGTAGGTGTGCCAGAGGGCCCTGAGGCGGGCCTTTTCTGTCTGTGTCGTTTTTTTAATGTACGCAAAGAAAAAGAGACAAAACAGTAACCTTTTCTGGTGACTGAATTTCAAAATGTAAAACCAGATAACCTGGAATCAATATTGGCATATCCTAGTCATACATTGTATTTCAGAGTCTCCTTTTAGTTTATCTCACAAATGAGGTGACTTTTAAATACTTGAGTTCAGGATGTGCGCTGTGCAAGCACCTTTAATGATTGATTTTTTATACTATAATGTTGCTCCATCTACAATAAGAATCTAGGCCATGTTTAAGGTTTACATGACTACTTTGGGGTTAACATGAATGGCCTGGGGGCTATTTACAAATTGCCTATTGTAGTACCTTTTTAGTACTGTAATAGTAATACACACATACTACCAAATGCAATTCATAAACTGCACTTCTAAAGCACTACTGTTTTTTGCAGCAGTACTTTAGAAGTGCAGTTTGTGAATAGAATTTTGCAGAATATTGTACTGTTATTGTAGCACTACAAAATGTACTACCATATGCAATTTGAGAATAGCCAAAAGTCGCTTCAATTTGGTGGAGACATGTAAATGATCCTTTTGGTGAAAATTTACACTTGATTTTGTGAGTAGCCAAAAAAGAGTAAACTTACTCAAAAGTGTAAGTTGCATTTGTGCATCAGGCCCATATAGTGACTGATTTACAAAAAGATATACAGCCTGATTCATGTACATGCCGTTTTGCGTGGCCCTAATAGCGAATCATAGCGACTCGCTATTGAGGACACGCAAAACGGCATTCATGTAGGAATTGCTAATAAAATAGCGATTCCTACATGTTCTTTATTTGCGAGTAGCAATTTGCTACTCGCAAAAACTCCCCATTCATTCCTATGGGCCAAGAGGCCCATAGGAATGAATGGGGAGTATCCCTTATTTTCAAGTAGCAATTTGCTACTCGCAAATAAGATAGCGATTTTAAGGGTGCCAGGGGTGTCCAAAGGACGCCCTGTAGCACCCCTAAAATGCACATTTGTACAGGTGTTGCGCACACACATGTCCAAAGGACATGTGTGTGTGCAACATGCAACTTAGAAAAATGCTTTTAAAAGCATTTTTCTGAGTTTTTGCTATTTACCGACAGGTCTGACCTCTCGGTAAATAGCGGCCCCAAAAGTGCAAAATCGCAATTTCTTGATGTGTCATGAATAGCATTTGAGGAATCTCTATTAGAGATTCCTTAAATGCCATTCCTCGCTAATATGCGATTTCTTAAATAGCGATTTTTGCATTTGGGATTGTGAATACCAAATGCAAAAATCGCACTCGCAAAGGGCCAGATTCTCAGAATCTGGCCCTTTTGCGAGCGCTATTGCCTACATGAATCAGGCTGATAGTACATATGCACCCATAGAAGTACTCCTTGAATGGGTGCAAGTGTACTACTCTTGGAGATGGAATGCTAGTAGTTTGTCAGGAAACCTAAGACTGGAGCAGCTTTCAAGTGTACTACTGTCAATGTAGTAGAACTGGAAAGCTGCACTAGTCTTTGGTTTCCAGGCATACTACTAGCAATCCATCACCCAAAAGGTGATGGGGTGAATACTTGCAAATTGTCTAATCAGTGGCATTCGCTAGGGTAGCATTCCAACCCATCGCTTTTCACCCAGTGTGCCACTCTAGTCAGAGGTCGACCTAATAAAAATCAGTCCTGACCCTGTTCCTCATGGAAACAGTCCATCCCAAATCTTGGTCATCTCACCCCTCCACCCTTCAGCCCACTGTTTTTTAGTTAGGAATTTGAGCTCCACACCACCGGAATCTCACTGCCCACACTAAGCCCCTGGGAATCAGTTTTTTTCACATCAATTCTTGCATGTTATTCCCCATGTTTTCACACTGAAATTCCAAAATGCTTAAAATCTCTGTGTGAGTAATTCCAAAGAACCCAGGGGCATATTACCAGCAACTAGTGATAATTATCGCTATGTTAGTTTAGCGGCAACATTAATATCGCCGCGCTCTACCGATTTTTATCGCTTAGGAGCCTTGCTATTATCAAGGTTTATCTCCTAAGCGATAAAAATCGTCCGAAATGCATGAATATCGCTGTAAAGTCCGCGATATTTATGCATTACCGAGCAAATGCTCTTAGCCATGTTATCCACCTACCATTGGATAACATGGCTAAGAACAGCTTTGGGCAGGCGTTAGCTTTTGGAGATAATCGCGCTTAGCACGATTATTTCCAAAAGTTGGTAATAGGAGATAGAGATGTTAGCGACTGTTTCCAGTCGCTAACATCTTGGCACGCCCACTTTGCATGTCATTAGTGATAATTATCGCTGACATGCAAAGTGGGCACCTAAATGCCCGCTATCTCCTACTAGCTGTCGCTAACTGGTGTTAGCGAGAGCTAGGTAATAGGGCGATACAATTATCGCCGCTTTAGCGGGAAAAATTCCCGCTAAAGCGGCGATGAGGCCCTTGGTTATATGCCCCCCAGTAACTCGTGTTATGAGGCCCATCAGAATTGCTCATGGACACAACATCAAATCCTACATTACATCAAATTTCGGGAAAAATACAAATACAATATTTTAACAAGCTACTAATTGTGATTGAATTTGTGGCCTTTTAATGGAACTTGCTTACATCCTGTGTGTTTAAGTTAGACAACTGACAGATCATCAAGATGATCTTTGTCGTTGTCAAACACTATGAACAACCTTTTAAAGCATTTTGTAGTTTTAAATATAATTAATTCATCTAGGTCCTCATTCCGAAATGGAGGCACTTGTGAAAATAGCGGACCTAGTAAAACCCAAATGCACGGTGTTCAGTATCAACCGGGGTCAAATTTAGAGTAGGGTCTTGAATGACTAGTAGGTTTCTTCGCAATTTAGGTATTTTGGATCATTCTATAGTGTGGTGCAATGTGTTTTTCACTACCTCCTCTGACTCACTTTCTGAACACAAAAAAGATCTGGAAGGATTGTAAAAATCAAGTGGCAGGTGTACTAAGCATTTCAACAGTCGCAAAACCTTCAGTTCGGTGCTTGACACCGTTATAGTAATTTTTTCTTATGTACTAATCCCATTTTAGGGGTCAGAAAACGTTTTCTGAGTCCTACAATGGGATTGTAAATGGATACTGATTAAGTATCTGCCGGGGTGTGTTGTGGACGTCCATTCCAAATACTAAATCGGTATCTTATGTATCAATGTTTTGTGACCAAAATCCAGTTCGAAATCATTGATATCTTGCCAACATGCATTTGCAAAAGGGGAGAGCCCCCTTAGGGAACTCTTCCTCTTTATGAATGTAAAAAAAGTTTAAGGAAATCTTGTGGTGCAGAAGAGCACTGTAAACTCCTAAAATAAAAAAGCGAACTTTTCTTTTTAAATTCAGTCCTGTTTCCGTTAAGTAAAATAAGCTGCGTAAAAAAAAAACCTTTACGTTATTGAAAGGCAATTACAGACACAGTGGTTTGCTGGCCCCTGCAGGCCTCCATCCCAGTAAGGGCCTTCAATCATAGTGAGTCACAATTTGTGAGTTACCTCATTAATATTCATGAGCTAGGTTAGATAGTGACTCAGTACGATTCTGATTTTTAAGATCTGACCTATGAGTTGATGGTTTGGTTCTCAAAAATCTTTACTGCTCATAAAAATACCAGTCACCATTTGTGACTAATATTTTGCAAAAGGAGGATCATGTTCGGAACAAGATGCAAAGAGTCAGTTGTGCTGCAAGCCAAATGCATTGTCTCCATGCTGCAACTCTCTCCTCCAATGCAAGAGTTCATACTCAGTACTTGCAATGAAACTGATCGATCTCACCAAGAGAGATTGCAGATGTTTGCAGATTCTAAAATAGTATGTTTTATCACCACAGTGACTCTTGTATTGCAGTCCTTGAAGGGCTTCATTCTAATGCAATTAAGGGGCATAGGTACAAAACTGAGGAATAGCGATTTCCAAATTGCGGTTCTTACCTAAACACAATTTGAAAATTGCAATCCTTAATGTACTAAAGAATATATATTAAGTTAACGATTCCTAGCATGGTCGTAAATCGACCTACCTCATGATTATTAACGAGGTAGGTCACAATTTGTGAGCCACTCAGAATCAAAGCATTCACAAGGATAATGGCCTGCTGGTTTCAGCAGACGACCATCTCTGTAATCGCTTTTTACTAAAGCAAACTTTTATTCTTTGATAAGCAGCCTGTTCCTTAAAGGAAAAAAATAACGTGTTTCAAAAGAAAAACAAAAGTAGGCGGTGGTCCATGGGATATATTTTTTTTAATTCTCAAATGGGAAGAGGTCCTTTGGAGACCTCTTCCTATTTGTGAATGGTTACTACTAACTTTTAGTGGGATATATTTTTTTTAATTCTCAAATGGGAAGAGGTCCTTTGGAGACCTCTTCCTATTTGTGAATGGTTACTACTAACTTTTAGTAGTCGCAAAAAAAATTAATGCTTTGCAACCGTAATTCAGTCAAGCATTAATACATACAACTGTAAATCAGTTTTTGGAAGGGGCACCCTAAACACGCATCTTACAAATACCGAATTAAAATTTGGCTTTTGTACATTTAAAAATGCTTTTTTGCTGTTACAAATGTCCTGATTCTGGGAATCAGGCCATTTGTGGCCTCCAAAAAATCTTTGTACTTAGGACTCTAGACCAGTGGTGCCAAAAGTGTAGCTCATGAGCAACATTACGCTCACAGGTTCCGAAAATGTTGCTCACCAGATAACATAACCCTCTATCTCTTTATAGACATTGTTGCACTGGGAAAGCACTTCTTATCTTTTGAAGGAAGTGGGAGAACGGTTTATGACTGGTTGTTCTTACAGCTGCTATTTCCCTAGCCTATGTTATTTAGGTTTGAGATATTAATGGTGAGTTCATTCTCAGAAAGGAAGCTGCAGGCCTCCTGCTGAAGACCCTATTGGAGTCAATAGAAGGAGGCATCAAGTTGTTTCTGATGAGTAGAGCATCTTGGGGGTGGTAAAAGAGACCCGGAAAACCTCTACTTCAAGCTTGATATTGGACCAGACCCTGCCCCTGTCCAGACTGTGTTGTTAAATTCTTATCTACTGGCACATCAAGAGATGGATACATGGTCCAAATTAACCACTATCAACCAAGCAAGGCGGCTGCCCACAGTAGAGTACCCTAACCCAGTGAACCCATGCCCAGACTAGCCAGAGGGAGAACAGCCATTACAACGCGGGGATTACAACGAAAGTCGTTACAACGACTTTCGCTGGAGGGCGCTGTTGGATAGGGAATAGTTTAATTTTCTATCCAACACCTTCCCTACTGTCAACGTGGGCTGGAGTTGGAATAGAAAATTAAACTATTCCACTATCCAGCTCCCTCCAGCAAAAGTCGTTGTAATGACTTACGTTGTAATCCCCGGGTTGTAATGGCATGTGGAGTAAAAACCCGCGTTGTAATGACATACAACCAGCCAGAGTCAAGTAAACACCATGAATCGTAAACTCCATTAAGCAGGCAAACTAGGAGTCTTATGAAAAACAGCAATGTGTGATTGACGGAGACTTACGGCAAACTGCAAAATCGTGGCAGTAGAACATTATGAACACTTCAAGCTTTCTATTTAATTATTGAATGTTATAGTGACTTAACTGGGAATGATATAATTCCCAGACAAATATAACCTGTTGGTATTGTGGAAGTCTGCAAAATCAACTGGAGAAATAAGAAAAAATGCAAAGCAATAGCTTGGGCATTTTTGGAAAATTGCAAAGAGTGCTAGCTGGATGTTACAATAAGTGTCAACTTAATGAATTCTGAACTGTGCAAGTGCTATTGAGAAAGAATCAAAAATTGGGTTTTCGCCCCCAAATTATATTTCGTTTTGGCCCTTGTAAGTGTAACCTCCGCCATTGAAGGGGTTACAAGTGCTTATGTAAAATTATGTGCCTTGAATCTCTTAACGCAACTCCTATTGATGTAGGCCTAGCAATTTGTTAGTATCTTAGGTTGACAACAGAGAATAAAAACAGATTAAAACCTAGCAAGTGAAAATGCAGGCCACCTTGCCGGGTGGATCTAGGTAAGATGTTGAACTGTTGATCACAACATGCTTTTCTACAATTGAGTCAATGTCAGGCACTTCGCAAAGCTGCACTCACCAATGACAGCTCTGATACAGGACAAGTAATGAAAAAGTTTTAAATGTTGATCATAGAATGGTGGAATGGAACCTTCCACTAGATGTACTAATAGGGCTGTTTTAGAATTTGCAATGTTTGCAAGTTGGGGAAATTCTGCAATTTTGTAGAGCATGAATTGCTAAAAGATGCATTATGGAAATTTGCAAAGTGGGATAAACAGGACGTTAGAGAAAATAGAGAAGTATGCTAAGATTTGGGTTTCAAGCAGTCCAGGGAACTACCCAAAAACTGTTGGAGACAATCGTAACCTCCACAGAAGCGCTTTTATAGTCCACCATTTTTTGACTAATGTTACCTAACTAAAATATTTAAAGTTACAAATTCCTCTATATTTAGCAGCTGTTCCTTAAGAAGACCCACCAACCAACTATGTAGTAAGCGATCTTTCAATCCTACCAAGGGATGACCAGTGTTAGTGCATAATGTGTTTAATCTATACAGTTTGCCACTAAATGGCTCTACAGTTGCCTTAGGGATAACCCTACAACGTCATTGTAAAATGATATTTATATATAAACAGGCTTATATCCACGTCACTGCCCTAATGTTCTTCAACATACATCATTTGTCACTAATTTCCCAAAAGTACATTGAAAAGCCAACAAATTGCTTACAGAATGGTTTTTGAATCTTTTTCAAGACTTTATGCTCCAGCAAGTAAAAACTGTGAAAACAAACACACATATCTTTCAATCACTTTTAAGTCTATCACTAATAGAGGTCACTGTGGGATTCCTTTGATTGCTATTTTCCAGCAACTCAGATTTTGGTAAGATCATTTATTATAAATCTTTTCAATTTTGAAAAGTTATCTAGCCCAGTACCATTTTTAAAAAACACAAACCTTGAGAAGAGCCCACACCTCCGGCACCGTAGTCTATAAATTTGCTCACATTTTGGTTGCAGCCACTGGCCTATGCTAGGCTCTGAAATGCACAATGTTTTTCTCCTCTAAACATTTCCCCAGATAATGTTATATATGTTGTAATGTTTTTATTTTGTATAGTATGTACATTAGTGCACTGGTTCATGTTCTAATCATTTTTCAACACATCTACACTCATATGCTCCATGATGGTTCGAAAATTGCTCATCATTCTGATTGACACAAAAGAGTTGCTTTTTGATCACAAAAGGTTGGGAAACTCTACTGTCGACGCTGGCTCAAGCAACAAAAGGTTATCGTCCAGTTGAATAACTATGTCTGGCAGATAGCCAACACCAAGAACCGCATTGTTCTGCACCAACCATACTGCTTACCCAATCTTTTCCATGCAGGTTTTTGATGTCCTGGCTAAAGCAGTTATACATAGTTTGGTGGGACTCGTAGCACTGGGTAATGTTTGCATAGATAGGGCTGTCAGAAACAGACACAATTTAGCTCATGGCCAATACCTGACATAGTGGGATAATTTACATTTTCATGTGATCTGAGCATTGTTACAAGGGCAATGGAAGGCTCTTCCAAGCATTTCTCTGGGGTTGTATGTTAGAATATCAATAACAAAAATATTGCCAAGATACCTACAATGGCCTAAATACTCCTTACTAAAATATTGCTCCACTGGGGAGAGATATTTTAACTCCAATGGAACGATATTTTTCTAAACAATAATCAAGGCACAGTATTTTTGTCAGGTGATATATAGGTTGTGATGATATAGTACAATACCAAACATCTAATACCACACCAAACTACCAGGCTCCGACAGCCATATCCAAGGTAAAAATTAAATCAGTCCAAATTCATGGCATGGTGATTTATTAGGTCTTCAGGATCCAAGAGGCATCAGCTAGATGCAGCAGAAACCATTTGCCTTCTATCATTTTAAATATCCACTAAGGTTAGCAAGATTTTATTCAAAATGTCTTCCAGATCTGCATTTACCTTCTCTTGTGGGCTTTCAGCATCCCTGGTGTCTTCATGTTCTGCCAGTAACGGTAACACATTGGAAATGAAGGTCTCCCACCAGAGCACAATAAATTCCAACTGTTGATTCCCCAATGATGTCCCCTCTTCTGTTATCGATCTGCTCTGGGGGTTGTATTTGCACGACCAGGGTTTCATCGATCCTAGAAAATGAATTACTTTGGCATCTGACCTGAATCTGTGCGTTTGAGATAATGGAATAAATGATAAAAAAGATCATGTTTGTTTTCAAGCTACTCCCATTACGACTAATTTAACAACAACTAAAACCAATAAGAGACTATTCACAGTACTTTATCTAAGAAAGTAGTGCTCAATTTCGATTGCACTATTTAAGTTTGAAACAAATTGCCTACTAGGCGGTAGGTGACATTTTAACACATGGAGGCCGATTACGATGCGGCCCGGAAAGGCTTTGACCGTCGGTTTGCAGCTTTCCGAGCCGCATCTCGGTTTAATTTCCGACCGCCACATTACAATGCTGGCGGTCGGAAATTAATCCGCCCAGTCCTTCCGGCTGGCTTCCGATGGGCTCAAGAGCCCATCGGCTAGTCGGAGGCCAGGCAGCAATCCAAAGGGTGGCCTTTCCTCCCCTTGGTTTACGATACTCGGTCTCTAACAGGCTTTCCATGTCGGGCTTTCCGACATGGAAAGCCTGTTGTAGAGTGAGTATAGGGGCTCCTAGCAGGACCCCCTTGCCTCTGCCGCCTCCGGTTGGGGGCCGAGGGGACATCCCTGATCATCCTTGCACCGGGTGGCAGGCACCCTGAGGTGCCTGCAACCCGGTTCAGGGATGAACACAGACTCACATTCCTCTATAGGAGCTTGTGTTACGGCCATAACACAAGCTCCCATAAAGGAATGGGAATATGCGCCCGAACAGTGTTCCGTTGCATCATAATGAAGCAGGCGGGGGGCGGGACCACTGACCAGAGGTCGATCGGTCCCGTTTCCGAGACGGTACATCTGCCCAACATCGTAATAACCCCCATAATGTATTTCAGTGTAATTGTAGATCTTCGTGTGTGTATATGTGAACCTAGCTAGATTCTAGTATCCACTGTCTTTGGCAATCCACAATTATTTTTGACAAGATCCTTAGCTTAATAATCAAGGAACAGGCCTGATAATGGCTCACTGACTGTATTGTGCAAACATCTTTGAGGCAGGGTCAGACTGGGACAAAAAAAGGACGAGAACCAAAATAAAAGTCGCTCTGTTAAACCTGGCATCCTTGGTGTGGTTCTCTCCTAATGTTTGCCTTCCATCCTCCTGTTTTCCTGACTTCGTTTTTGCTGACTTTAGGACTCTGCAGACTTTACCACTGCTAACCAGTGCTTACGTGATTGTGCTCTCTCCTTATATTAGCTTATACCCAATTGGCATAATTAATTTTATAAGTCCCTAGTAAAGTGGCACTACCTGTGCACAGGCTCTGTAAATTAAATGCTACTAATGGGCCTGCAGCACTTGATGTGCCACCCACTTACGAAGCCTTGGAAACCTGTGTCGGTGCAGCCTATGTATATAGTTCAAACTGCCATTTTGACCTGGCAAAATATACCTTTTTCCAGGCCCAAACCTTCTTTTTTAATACATTAATGTCACCCTTAGGGTAGGCCCTGGACAGCCTAGAGAACAGGGTGGGGTGTATTTAAAAAGTTGGGCATGTACCTTTTAATTTTACATGTTCTGTTAGTGAAAAACTATTACATTCATTTTTCACTACTGTAAGGCCTACCTCTCCTATAGGATAACATTGAAGTTACCTTATCTCATTTTTACAGTGATAATTTCCAAATGGGAGCCGCTAATCAGTTCATGTTTGGTGTCTTTGGAATTACAATGAAAAATGTTCTCTCTTGGCGAAGCCGGATTTTAAATTGCAATTTTGAAAATGCCACTTTTAGAAAGTTGGTGTTATCCTGACTTAGCTATTTAGTGCTTGCAGTCTGTCTCTGGGTCACATGACTGGGTGTAGCTCACAGTTGAGCTTTGTATATTCCTCCTAGATAGCCACATACAATAGAGAGCTTAGGTGTGCCTGGATGGGACATGACTGGCAGGATGGGAGGGTGGGGCTGGGCACAGCCCTGTTTACACTTGAAAAGGCTGTGTCCTGCCTCAACACAAAGGATTTCATACTCTTGTAATTAATCTGGATCCGGGACACGGAAGGCAGGATAGCTGTGGACTTCAAAGGGAAACCACTAGAAGCTTTTCTCACTTTAAAAGAAGGCTGAGGAATAAATATTGGACCTCAGAAACCAACTCTTCAGTACACTTCTGTAACTGTGGATAATCTGCCAGGAAAAAGGACTGCTGTGCTGCGGAAAGGACTGCCACTCTGTTGAACTGCTGCCCTGTTGGACTACTGCCTTGCTGGATTGCTGCTCTGCTGAAATCCTGCCTGAGATAGAGGGATTTGGAAATCCTTCTGAACCCAGGACTCCCAGAGTGACTCCAAGGACTAGTCTGCTGGCCTCCTCTTGAGAGTCGAAAGGGGCATAACAAACTCACAACAACCTGCACCACCATCCAGATCTAGCTGGAGCAATCCCCTGACCACCAAGTGGTGCCCCTCAGGCCCTGGACCCTTGGTGTTCCCTCAGAAAGGTAGAATTGAAGTTTTGGACAGATAGATAGATAGATAGATAGATAGATAGATAGATAGATAGATAGATAGATAGATAGATAGATAGATAGATAGATAGATAGATAGATAGATAGATAGATAGATAGATAGATAGATAGATGTTCTAGGGACAGTTTGCTTGCCTCGTCGTAATCAAACAAAATAAACAAATACAATTACACAGTAGCGGTCCACACTGTGTAGGTACATAAGGTCAGAGTTCTTTCCCATAGGAAAGAAATGTTTGGTTTCTTTAACTTTAATCAGAAAGCATCCTTTTTGTGATTTGGTGTAAATTCATTCAGCCATTTTTAAGGATTTAGGGCCAGATGTAGGTAATTCGTATTTACCGACTCTTAAATACCGACTCATACCGAATCGGTATTTAAGAGTCGGTAAATAAGAAGGGGGCAGATGTAGGTAAAAAATTACCGATTCTGTAAGAGTCGGTATTTACCGAATCTGTAAATACCGATTCGGTATTTCACATTGATTCCTATCGGCCTTGAAGCCCATAGGAATCAATGTGAAATACCGAATCGGTATTTACAGGTTCAGTAAATACCGAATCCTGCAAGGGTGCAGGGGGTGTCACTTTGACACCCTCTAGCACCCCAAGTACAGGCATGTGTGCCATGTGGCACACATACATGCCCTAAGGGCATATCTGTGTGTCACATGGCACAGGTGTGCATGCAATGATGTGCATGCACACCTGAAATCGGTATTTTACCACCCAATAGGATTGGGTGGTAAAATACCGACTCTTAAGGGCCTGTGGCACTCTTAGGAGTGTCACCTACATATGCATTTACAGAATCTGTATATTTACCGATTCGGTAAAATACCGAAGTGGTAATTTTACCGAACCGTAAATATACCGATTCTGTAAATTCAGACCCACCTACATCTCAAAAGCCAAATACCGGTCGGTAACGGCCGAAATCAGCCGTTACCGACCGGTATTTGGCGACCTACATCTGGCCCTTAGTGCTTAAAAATGTACTTGGGCAAGAATGAAGAGGTTAACACTAGTAAAAAATGAGAGATATCTGGAGTCTTGCTGTCCAGAAATGCTTTGACTGTCCTAATAAAAGTGGATGGATGGATTCTGATTGGCTAGCCTCGACATGGAAATTATGTTGTATCAGGCATTACAGGCCTCTAGGACTTAATCCCTGAGTCCTGAAAAACAAATCCATGGCCACATAGATGGCAGGGTTGGCCTCCCTAATGCCAGATCCACCAAGTCAAAATTTAAACAAAAATATTTTAAGTCGCTCATACAGCGTTACCGAGTGTGCCGTCCCCAGTGAAACTATGGTAATATAGTACCACACAAATGCAGTAAACTAAAGCATTACAACAAAACTATGAGCAATTTCTGATGATAAACTAGACACTATGGCCAACCACCATCGTGCAGGTCGTAAGCCGTGTGCAGTGGAGGTTGAACGTCTGCAGGGGCAGTGGGTTGAGCACTGTGCCAACCCAATCTTACACATGAGGGTGGGGAGTTCATAGAGGGTTGGGTGACCAACCCTAGACCCACTGTAACAACACTCACTACTGTAGTAGTCACTGAGGCCTCCAGTGAGGTACCATGGTATCAGTACTCCAAAACCAAAATCCTATTTAATAAAATAAAATTATATGGGTCTCATTATAGACCAGACCATGGGGCCAACTGCTGCTGTGCAGTCCGTAGGTCAAGCACAGTGGTTACTGGCTGCATGCAGTTGGTTGGGCACCAGGCCTAACCAATGCTGAGCCCAGCTGAAGGCCATGTGCAGTGAGGGGTATGTGCAGGGCCTGGCGACACCGTTATGTACTGCTCATGACTTCACATATTGCATAACTCATGAGAGGTTAAATTACATAATCGATGCCATCACTGATTGCATCTCAAATGACATCATTGACTACATCACTGATGACATCTCAAATGATATTATCCAAGATACTGTTATTAACATTACCTCATGAATCCTTACATTATTTTTAAAAAGTAGTTAGTAATGGGCATATAGTCATATGCAGGACAGAGTTACTGCGCTGGATGCATGTGTGGCTGTGAAGGTTGAAAGCTGCATAATTCACTTGATAAAAGACAGTGAAGTTTGGGTGCAAATAGTACTCCTTGTTAAGCAAAGTAAATGCTCAGCACTCCTGATGTGTGTTGCAGAGGAATGATTCTAAGTAGGTTGTGGCTTAAAGCCAAAGCCTGTTGCAGAAAACCTAAGAGAAACGGCACAGCTTTTGTGGACAATAGATTATCCACCAGTAGATGTCTTGGCACATGACTATGTTAAGTATGCTAAATATGCACTACAGTCTTATAGACAAATTCTATAGACTTCGGGCAGGGCAAAGGTGACTTTTTAAAAGTCATCTTTCCAAAATATTTATTAGAAACTAGATTTCACCAGTGATATGCGCATGTAATAAATATTTCAAAAAGTCCAAAAATGAAGTTTGTACTTGTATTTTAGGCACAGATAACCTTTAATAAACGTATTAGTGCATCCTAATGCTTTCCTTTGGAACAGCCAATCCTGCTACATTGAAAACAGCTTTGAGGTGGGAGTCACTGTAATATAATGTTTAATTACATGTCCTAGACATTAAGGGTCACTTAGGCAAGACTTAAAAATATTTAAAAGATGGGTTTTAGGCCTGTCAAAAGGGGTAATTTTGGCAGGTTGAATTTACAGTTTACACCTTCACAACTAGGCTACAGGTGGCAGGTCAGCAGTCATGTATGCTTTGTCATAGCAGTGAGTGGAGCGAGTGTTGCAGACCACTGGTAGCATTTAATTTACTGATTTGGGAACATAGGGAATTATAGGCCAATTAAATAAACCAATCAGGAGCCATATTACAGTTGGGGCCCATTTTGCTGAATTACGCTGGGCACACCTTTCTAAAGGTGCGCCCAACGCAATCCAGGAAAATGCGCCCCATTATGGATAATGCGCTGTCCTGGGGGCAGCGAATTCAGGTGAAAACACGGAGAGGCTGCTTGCATCTGCTCTGTGTTTTTACCATGCAGGTGGCACCCACCTGCACTTTTAAAGGGGATTAGAGAGCCTCTTGCAGGCGGGTGCAGTCAATGACTGCAAGCACCTAGAAGGGGATGTCTGGCGGTCCATAGGACCCCCTTTACACCCTTCAGAGGGCTGCTCTCAGAAGGCACACTAACAGTGCACCACCTTGAATGTGGTATACTGTCAGTATGCCTCCTGAGGGTTACTTTGCCTCTGCACCTGTGTCTGTAATATGGCACGGGCACAGAGGCAAAGGGATACCCTCATTTGCATGGGGTACACCCTGGGCTCACTGTGCCACTGGATTCAAGGTAGCCTGGCTGATGAGGGGTGAAACCCCAAAACCGGTCCTAGGATGCTTGTTTCTGGTCCAGGGAAGACCTGCTAGCAGTTCGGGCTGTACTGAGGCACAGGGTCAAGACTGATTTGCATATGTCTAGGTCTAAACTGGGGTGGCATGGGGAGCAAACGACTGATGGATTTAACCTAGATCTATTGACTGGGGGATAATGATTGATTTGCTCACCCTACCGTCCATCATCTGTGTGTATTTTGCTTTCTCGCCCTAAGTGCGCTGGGTAGGCCCAGACGTGGGTCCCGGGCTCACTGTGCCACTGGATTCAAGCTAGCCTAGCTGATGAGGAGTGATGCCCCGAAACCGGTCCCAGGATGCTTGTTTTCAGTCCAGAGAGGACCTGGCTTCGCAGCTCGGTCTCTTCTGTTCCCATGAGGCACAGGGTCAAGACTGATTTGCATATGTCTGGGTCTAAACTGTGGTGGCGTGGGAGCAAATGAATGATGGATTAAACCCAGATCTATTCACTGGGGGAGGATGTTTGATTTGCTCTAAAAATATATGGCTGAAACCTAAAGTGCCGGGGTCAACCATTAGCAGTGACACCTCTTTGTGTAAATAATCGGGAATCCCCTGATCCTACTTTTAATCCCCTGGCAATTTCACAGACTTCCGTGACTGGTGTCCAAGGTTTCAGTTACTCTTGGTGGTGGAGCTAACAGCCACACACCCAGTGCCACTGAATGAGGTCATTTGTGCTTTGGCTACTGTGCAAATGTTGCACATCACCTCACTCCTACTTTTAAGAATATGCATGACCATAGTTTGCCATGAACCAGATGCTTTAGTAAAGGAAATCTCAAAACCCTTTTTCATAGATGCAACATTAGGTCAGTAGCACTGGCAAAAGCCTCTGGGTGTGATTCACAAAGGTAAACTTACACTTAAATGTAATTCACAAAGGTAAACTTACACTTACGTTTAAGTTTACAATTGTTTGCTTTTCACAAAGGGATTTACGAGTAGTATCTTTACAAGTTCGGAGTCTCCACACATAAAAACATAAGTCTTTTTATGTGGGACGTTTCGCATCCATAAAGATACTACTCATAAATCCCTCTGTGAATAGCAAACAATTGTAAACTTACAGGAAATAACATAATCACAGCTATTGGCAGCAATCATTAGGAAAGCTTTATAATACAGTGAGGGAAACATGAAATATGTTTATTGGAACTATATTTATTTATGAATACTTTAATCAAATCAAACTAAAGTTCTTCTGTTTACCAGCTCAATTATATGACAATTTAATAAATATTTCTAATACAGTGGCCATGAGTACATAGTTAATATTAAATATGTGAAAGTGGCATGTATGTGCTACTAGGTGGATGTTTTTATTGAAGAAGAGGCATAGGCAGAAGTTGACTACTAAGGGGGGTGACTGCAACAGAGTTAAATCATAGCCAGCAATATAGGTCAGTGAGGCAAGCATTCGCTGCAGAGATCTACTGTGCCTTGCAGGTCACACAATTGATAAACTGCAACAAAGTCAACTCATCCTTAGGAGATCGATAGATTGAGTGTAATGAAACTGGGCAATAATAACACTGGTTATTTCTATCACTTAGAAATGTTAAATCTAAGACATGAAACCCTATATAAAAGGGAAATTAGTAAAATATCTTCTGAAAAAGATAAGGTTTTGACTTGAGATTGGCCAAGTAAAACCCTACTATGGCTCCTTGATAGTGAGCCCTAAAAAGGTGCAAAGTTACTAATTTGATAACTCAAATAGTACAAAAAATTAATTACACTGAAGTTGTTCCTGCTGCTTGTAACGCATAACACACTGATATTCAAAGGCCTACAGGGATCAGGATCCCTTTGAAGGGGTAGGTGTCTCCCTGCCTCCCACTGTTATGTTTCATATAGGTGCCCTAATATAGGCCCAGGTAACATCATACCCTTACACCTACATCACCTCCCCTACACTACACAGTAACAAGCATTTTGGGATTGAACCTTTACCTAGTTCTAGTCCTGGGCGCAGAAGGAGGGTTTCCCTGTACAATGGTGTTCTATGACTTCATCTTTAGACTGTCACAGTATGCATGAATATTCATAAGGGTTCTTAGAAACCAGGCTGGGGCTACACCACCTTCCTCCCCATATCTACGTACACGGTTCATCCCTTACGTCATCCTCATACCCAACAATGGCTAATACAAGAAACAAGGGACAAAGGAACCTTAGCTACTTTCTGTACAAATACAGCACCTCTTGATAGTGTTAGTTAGAGGGAACCAAGACTTCCAGGCTGACACACTGACTAGAGATGCTGAGGCTTCTGCATGCAGACGCTCCAGCTGACAGTGGTCTGAACATCCCTCGCGGGGTGTCCAACTCGAGACCAAGAAGGGCTCCTGCATTCTCACACTTCAGGTAATGGGGTTTGACTAAATCCTAGAGGTATTCTTGGTTACACACCTACTCACATGCTAGGCACACTTAGGTACATCTAGACAGGCATCGTAGGAGTACGCAGACTTTTATCATTCATTTTATATTCATGTAGTTATTCATGCTTATTGCAAGATGGTAGAACTGTACTATCCTTTTATATTCACTGTACTGCTAATCTTAAATCTCTGCTACTCTCTAATGGTTGTTGCAGCTCATATATTTTACACGAGAATAACAACTGTTCAATTAACCCTTATTGAAATGCCCAGACTGTTTATTCTGTGCATCTGTGAAATAAACTAAAAGAGCATGAGTGACTGAGCGAAAAGTAGTATATTGTTTCCACGATCTTGAGGGATCAGTGTTGTCATGTTCTAATGTTGCCAAAAACAAATCTCTCCACGATAAGAGAAGACACTAGTGGCACTGTGAGTTAGTGTAAATGCAAATATGCTACCATTTCTCAGTGGGGGTGTACAGCACCAGTCCGCCACCAATCCCACAGTTTATGTTATCCAAACGTGCAGGTCCTGCATGGGTACTATGGGAACTACACGGTCACCCTCTGAAACTTGTGGATTACGCTACTCTATGAAAACAAACCTCTACCAAAGAAACCTATGATCACCAGGTAGACCTGGGCATTTATACACGATCACCAGTCTCTCACTACTAGGTTCTGCTAACAGCCCATCAAAAAGATACCAGTCATAATATCCTAAAGTTGTTCAGGTCCTTCCTCACAGTGATAGATAGTGATTACCCTTCTCTTACCAGTGCCTTAAAGTAATACAAAGCTCACTGCTATTCCCAAATCATGGCACAAATATAGATTTTATTTTCTTGAATATATCTCCCTCAACTCTTGCCATTCAGAGCCGGTTCTTTGCTCTCAAACACCCAATGCCAAATCATTGGTCTTCATTCTTGGCAACAATTTTAGCTAGGTCTACATAGCAAATATCTGGTGAAAGGCCAGCTCAGAAATATAACTGACTCAATGATATACAGAAATTGGTAATGTCTAAGCTAAACTATGGAAATAAGCCCATTTCCATCCTTCCTAAAACAGAACTAGCATTAATGAAGTAAGATATTTTAGTTAATCACTGTTTCAACCACATCATCCTAGCCCCAGTCTCCCTATACTAGCACCACTCTGTAAGAAATGGGGTTTTTCGTTGGCAGAGGTATGCACCCTGTGCAAGCAGGAACCATAATTTCAGTCAGGGTAAGTAAGATACAAACTAAATGTTTACCTGTGCTCACCCTCTGGGAGCATGGCACAGAGCGTTCAGGCTAAACAAAAGAGGCTATGTGTCAAGTATTTGTGCAACAGGCACACACAGTAACACAATGAAAAATCACAAAAAGACTCCACACTGGTTATGGAAAAAGAGACAATAATTTTATAAATAAATCAAGACCAAAAGAACAAAAATTCAATAAGTAGAAGTCGAGGTATGAATTTTTATAGAATAAAATGAGTTGCAGTGCTTAGAAGCAATAAGCACCAATGGAGGTTATCTGGTCGTGCTGGACAGGGCCAAAGTCAATAGTTTGAGCTGGCCATGATGGAGGACAGGCCAGCGACAGGACACATGCAGGCGGATGAACGAAGCACCTTATCCTGGTAACAGCCCAGAGATGCGGGGCGCAGTCAAGCTGTGCATTGATGTTGATCCATCCCCAGTGGTATCAGTTCTGTAGACGAAGTGCTAAAGACGAGATGCATTGGTTCTGAGTGCGATGCACTGGGGTTCTCCATGCAGTCAAAGGATGCGTCAATCTCTGTAGACTGCAGTGATGCGTGGTTCCGTGCGTCAGTTTCTGCAGGTGCTGTGGTGGTTCCTGTGCATTATGATGCTCCGGGTTCTGCTCCTGCCACAGGGACGATGCGTCGATTCCTGCTCAGGTAATCAGCAGATGCGTCTGTGCCTCTGAAACAAGTATCTGGGTCCACTTCAAGTGAACCAGGCACAAGAGATGGGGTAGAGACTTTGATTTCCCTGAGTCTCAACAACAGGAGGTAGCCAACAAACCCTTGGAGAACACTTTAATGTGCAAGGCAGTGTCCAGCTCTCACTCAGCAGGGTCAGAGGAGCTGCAGGCAGCAGGGCAGCATAGCAGAAAAGCAATACTTCTAGGTCAACAGTCCAGCAGAGTGTCAGTGCTTGATACAAAGACCCAGTACTTCTACCCAATCGTGCCTTTGAAGTGGGGGTGACATCAAAGAAGGGTCTTTGGAGTGCACATAGGTCCTTTCTTCCCAGCCCTGTCTCCAGACTACCAGTAGGGGATAATCACCATTTGTGTGGGGACAGGGCACTGCCTATTAAGATGTACATGGCAGCCCCTTCCTCCCTTCCTGTCTATGAAGAGCCATCTGAATGCACATGAATACTCAGACTCACCTAACCGTCCTGTGTTTGTGCATGCCTAGAGGGAATGCAGAATGTGTATCTGTCACCCACCCCAGACATGCATTAGAGACAGGCTGCATACTCACAGAGCTGTAAGAGCAGAGAAATGGCCACTTTCTAAAAGTGGTCATTCTAAAATAGTAATGTTAAAACCAATGTTACCAGTAAAGAGGATTTATCAATACCATTCCAAAGATATAAACCATGACACAGATACTCCTTTCTAATCAGAAATTACAGGTTAAAAGTGTTTTAAGGAATTCCCAATGTTAACCTATGAAAGTAGTAGGCCTCACAGTAGTGAAAAACAAATGTAGGTGTTTTCCCTACCAGGACATGCAAAATCTACAAGTACATGTCCTACCTTTTACTTATACAGCACCCTGTCCTGTGGAGTACCTACGGCCTACCTTAGGGGTGACTTACGTGTAATAAAAAGGGAGTGACACAATCAAGCTGCAGACCCATTAGTAGCACTTAATGTACACACCCTGGGTGTATATGGTATACCACTTTACAAGGGACTTACCAGTAAACTAAGTATGCCACTTATGTATACACCAATGTTACTATATTTAGGGGATACACACATGTACTTTGGCACTGGTAAGCAGTGGTAAAGTGCTCAGAGTCCTAAGGCAAACAAAAGGAACCAGAAAAAAGAGGAGGTAAGAAGGCAAAAGGTTTTTGGGAAGACCACCCTAAGGATGACAGGTCCAACACACACAATACTGTGAAATTAAAAAACTACTTTATGTGACCTAATAACATGTGCCTGCCATGTTTTCCTGGTTATAATAACTCTGTAAAGTGGAAGTGCCCTTGTCAGAGTTAACTGAAATCTAACATAGGTTCATGTTTGACACTTACATACACAAAACATACATCCCAAAAATAGTTATACTATTCAAAAAGAAGGAATCATGAAAAGAGAAAGACATACAGATGTAGAATACCCTTGCATAAGTGAATTTAATTAATAGAAAATGTATTAACAAATGATAAATAATTAGATCCGAAGACATTCAAATCATTGGCGCTCAACACTGTACATAAACAGGATGAACAATACAAAATGTAATCAAAAAGTGGCTGAGGGAATAATTATACACAATAGGGAGTTCAGGACAAGACAAAAAACAACACAAGGCAACAAATGTGTCCTCTTCAGTTTGGGCGTTGATGGTGTTTTGACCATAATATAATTAAATGGTCCTCATTAGGACAGAACAACGATTATAGGAGCATCCAAAATAATTCAATTAAACATATTCCGGATAGAATGTAATGTTTCCAAATGGCATAATATGCAAAGATAGGGAAGCTCAATGGATGAAGAAATTGACCAGGCTGCTCCTTCAAAGGATAAAGGCAAACCCAACCTAATGGCAAAGAGCTGGTATGTAGATGTATACACACACACACACAAAATTCAGTCCCCAAGGATCTGGTAGCTTTCATTAACCGTGCAAAAGGGTTACGGAATTAAAATAATTTTGTAATAAGCACAACACTTTTTTACCAGAGAATAAAGCAGGCAAATTCTTATGTTGGCTGTGCACAGTGACCAAATCCCACACAACGGGCACTCAGTAATTCAAAAAATTATTTAATCCTTGAGCATTGTCAGAGGTAAGACATGAAGAGACCCCGGCACCAAAGGTGAGGTTTTAGTTTCTCGTTTGTTCCGGTGAAACAGTGCACTGAAGCTAAAACCGTCTGAATGCTGTCTGCATCCACTCCATGAGCGCACCCTTAAAACTGCTCGTATCATAGTGAAACTCCACACACATATGAGTGATTATAGAAACTAATGTGTAAGGGTATAAATATGTGCTTTGTCTCACCTGGGGGACTTTGATTTCATCTCAGATGCTGGGGCGTCCCCTTGTTATTTTACCCTATGACTCACCAACTTTTTCTAATACATGTATGTATGTATGTATGCATATGGTATTTCTAAAGCATGACCCTAGCCAAAAAGGGAGCGGAGCACTTTACATTGTCAAAGACAAGCATAGTCATCAAGTAAGAGGAGAGGAAGCTGGGTTGTGGATGGTTAATGCTTTGTGGTGTAGTGTATTTTAAAGAGGTGAGTCTTCAACTCTTTCCTAAATTGGAGCATTGTTAGCTGATCCTGATGAATGCAGGGATGTTGTTTCAGAACCTGGGTGCATAGATGGAAAAAGTCTTCTGTCTTGTTTTTTCTTTTTACACTTCTTAGTCTGCAGTCTGATGGTGTCCTGGCTGCTGGTGAACTGAGATCCACCAGCAACAGTGAGTTTGTCTGCAAGGTAAGTGGGGGTGCTGTTTGTGATAGTTTTGTAAATGATTCCTCTGGTTTTGAAGATGGTGTAGGCCGGCAAGGGGAGTCAATACTGTTCCATCAGGATGCGGGTGATGTGATCATATTTCTTCAGGCTCTGGAGGAGACATGCTGAAGCATGTAGGGTGCACCTAAGGGGTGCCAGTGTGGAGTCTGGGAGGCCATGGAGTAGGGCATCGTCACCATCCAAATGCAAGAGTTTGAGGGCTTGAACAGCAGTTTGGAAGTCTCTCTCTGGAAGAATTGGTTTAAGTCTCTTTAGAAAAGAGAGGTAGTACCAGGTTGTTTTCACTTTGGCAATGTATTACCTGAATAATACATTTTCAGCCTCAACTGCAGCTTGAACCTTATGTTTTCTTCCACATCATTATTACAACTAACTGCAATAAGTCTGCAAGCAATCAAAGATAATTCAGCCCAATACTTAACTGCTACACTTGTGATGTGAGGAGGAGCTTGTGCACTTTCAAATGAGCAGCATCTGGCCCGGTCACACACCATAATCAGATGAAAACAAAATATACACCTCTTCAAAAAATACCTACAAAATTCAAAATTATTATTCGTCGCAGTTCCTACATGACTTGCCTGCTATTCTTAGAACCCTGCAAATGGCAGATGTGCCTACATGGACATCCCTTTGATGGCTGCACGTGCAGCCAGACATCTTGAACTTGTATTTTTTCAGTCCTCCATTTTTGATACTGCCTTTTGTGACACTAACTAAGTGATGTAATACCCATTTATTGTAGAATTGACATTGTACATTATTTTGCCTCTATGGCCCTCAATATGAGTGCTCTGGTCTTTTCTGCTACCTTCACAAACCCCACTTTGCACAGGGATTGTGATTACAAGTGATACAGAGTTTGTTGCAGCCAGTAATTACCGCATGCAGTAAAGTCTACACCACTTGTTAAAGTTCAACAGGTAAAATCTGCTAGAATTTAGCACAAGAAAAAGGCCCGGGGGAATTCGGATTTTGTATGATAAGCACCCAAATTAGAGTGCTATTTTTCAGTACTGTGGAAATCGTGGAATAGGTGCTATTTATCACACATGATGTATTATGACAAGGGGTGTCGGGTTTCATCAGGTGTGATAACTATTTCACACCGATTCAGCATTTCGTACACTCACAGGTGCACATTATTTGTAAGTTAGCACTTTTCACAGAAATAAATCATATTCGCTGCTATACATGTCCTAGCTTTGAAAGGTATTCACTCATTCCATTGGCCAAATTACAGGTATATAATTACTTATAATACATAGATTTAAAGCCAGCAGTACTTACTGTCGGAAAGCAGGGATGTAGGTGTAGACAGCACTACTGCTCAAGTTATAGATGAAGGGCAAATGTTTGCTGATGTCTGTTGTTGCCCAGTTATTGAAGAAACTATTTAAAAGTCCTTGGTCCCCTCCTTATGAGCAACACACCAAAAAAAACAGAAATAAGAGAAAAATAATTAAAAAACGCACAACACAAAACTGCAACAGAAAGGGTTTTGAGGAATGAATGCAACGAACAAAACAGAAATACAAAACAACAAAAAACTAAGGACCAGATTCGCAAAGGTAATCTGAGACAAAATCCTAACTTTACGACTTTTGGTATTCACAAAGGGCATTTAGGAGTAGTAAAGTTAGGAATCGTAACTTTACTACTCCTAAATGCCCTTTGTGAATACCGAAAGTCGTAAAGTTAGGATTTTGTCTCAGTTAAACTTAAGTTTTGGTCTTAAGTTAACCAAAACTTAAGTTTAACTGAGACAAAATCCTAACTTTGTGACTTTCAAAAATCACAAAGGGCATTTAGCAGTAGAAAAGTTAGGAATCCTAACTTTACTACTCCTAAATGCCCTTTGTGAATACTGAAAGTCGTAAAATGAGGATTTTGTCTCAGATTACTTTTGTGAATCGGGCCCTAAATATGCAATGCAAGCGAGGAGGAGGAAAATAGATTTGACTACATTCAAGTATTCATGAAAATGAACAGAGTTCATGAATAGAGACATCTCATTGTCTCTGTTATGGACTTTATGAACAGAGACAACTTAGAGTAACAGTGGAGGTTCCTTTTCACGTTTGAAGGAAATCCCAGTTTGGCCGGTAACAAGTGTTACTGGCCTGATGTCACAGACCACAAGGTGAAGCTGTGCTGTTTCACTGTAGTTCAACCAGTTTCTTTTCAATCTGTACATTCCCAATGCCTGCACTGCAAATTTCTGCCTCAGTGCCATGATTTGTGTGCTAAATAATGTCCCATATGGATTACTGGGCACTCTCTGATACACCCCTCTTGGTACACATACCTACTGCATCCCACTGCCCCTGTGACTAAGTTTACAGCCTGCTATCTGGGTGATTAAGCGGTCCAACTCCCCACATAGTGGTAGAAAGTAAAAAGGCAATGCTACAATACCATAGCAAGGTAATACAAGAACTTCACCGTTCAATGCTAATTTTTAGGGAGGTTGCATTGTATCTTTGAAATCTCACCCCTTGTTCTGATGGGTCTTTGTGAAGACTGGGCTCAACTTAAAATCAGGGGCGGCTCCTCAGCTATGGCAGAGGAGCTTGCCCAACTGCTTTCTCGCCGTGCGAGAAGCCAAAACATGAAATGGTAATAACTTTTACTTCTTAACATTTCATGTTTGCTTTGCAGGTGGGCAGCTGGGCGAGGCTGCTCTGCTCTCTGAGCAGGGCAGGGGAGGAGTGTTTGCCCACTCCTGAGTGCTCACAGACTGTTTGGTTGGCCCCCTTGGGCCGCCCAAACCAGTCATGCGTACTGTGCCCTTCTCCATGCAGGCTGCATTACAGCCTGCATGGAGAACATGCACACCACTCTAACCCCTGGCAGACCGACGTGTCACAGCGCTCCAGACCAATCACAATGCTGCATGCAGCATTGTAATTGGCTTAGGGGAGGGAGCCTGGCTGCCTGCTTCCTGTTCCTGTTGAGGCGTTAGAGCAGGAGCAGGGAAGACGCGGGACCGGGCAGAAAGGTACACTTTAAATTAATTTTATTAACATTATGACCCCCTACCTGTGCGATCTAGACCCCCCCAATCCCCCGCACGACCCTGCGCCCGCCCCCCCTGTCCACGAGCCATGCCGGCGCTACTGCTTAAAATCACCCATTTCAAGACTGCTGTTGACTGAAAACCCCATTTATGCAGCAGTCTGCATCTGTTCCTAAGTGGTGTCAGGAAAACAGAAACAGCTGTCAAATAAATGTTTATTTTCTTGAGGGCAAATGGAGACATTAGCTCTTCTGAGTTGGGTGCCTTCAACACTGTTGGTTAAGAGTAGCATCTGATATTTTTAATTCCTCTACTGTTTTACCCCATAAGGACCACCAGAGGGCAGCAGATCCATGAATATAGCAATTTCACATCCGGGAAGAAACATTCTGTTTTCTACCCTCACAAGGATGAGTAAGAGTAAGTCTTGGCTTCCTTTGGCATCTCACGATTTTACGCCACGGCACAGGTGCAGAACCTCCTGTGCCTTTTCAGTCCTTCAAACCACTATTCCTGTGACTCCCACTCCCTGACACTCCGGGGTATTCCTGAAGAATTAGCATACTAATATTAATAGGCCTGCAAACATCAATCTGTTGGATTTATTTTGCCACCCACACACTACAGTCAGCATGTGTTAAAGCACCCTATACACTTTGTCCCAATACTCCTACCAGTGGCTGCAACATAGCTCTGGAACACTCTCAAGCTTGGTTGAGTAAGAGCGCCTCTTGTCAGGTGCTTATGTAAGTTTGCCCATGTGTCAGCAGCGCTCTTACAGCTGTTTCGATCAATGGAGCTGGCTGCAACAAAGTGTCACTGTCTGACAGCTAATTAACAGAGTAGAGACATCCACAACAAGTCAGCATGTTAGTTTGCACCATTGTACCAATGTAGTGCAAGTTTGCCCCTTCTGACCAGTGCAAAACATTATTTGCACAGACATACTGATGCAGAGATTCATTTTTGCATCAGTGGTGTGGGGCAGATGCTTCTGAACGGGTCACCAAGGCCCTCATTTAGGAGGATTTGACATAGGGTAGCACCGCAAGTCACCTTGCTGCACTGCTTGTGCCAACACGAAAGGGCAGGAATGCATCAGGTTTATCCAATATGGTGCATTATTTCCTTTCCCCCTGTGGTGCACCATTTTGGTAGCCTAGCACCAATGCAGGCCCTCTTGCACCATGTTGCAAGGGGGCCTGTTGTGTTGTCGGTAGGATTGTTTTTGTGCAGGAAGAGGCATCTTCATACACAAACACAAACCTGAGAGGCATTTTCCTCTTTCTATAGAGATATTTCTCCTCGTTATGCCTCACCTCGGGAGGCATACGATTTTGACATGTTTACAAGTCCTAGTAAATCTGGGAATGCTTCAAAAACTATGGGAGTTATGTGGGAACTCCCACCTCAAAGCCTCTTGAAAGCCTCCCTTGTGCAGAGTAAGGCAACACAGTGATTTCTGCTGCTTGCCTTACTCAAGATTTATGAGGCCACTCAAAGCCATGCAACTCTTGATTAGGATTCTAAAGATAAGACAGTTATTTGTGGATCTTATGTTTGGGGGTAATGAATTACCTAATTTGGCTGCTTGAACAGAGAAAGATGTGCCCCACCTATGTTTTTTTCTTGTATGGTGTGATTTTGAGGGAGGACATTTCAGATTCTACTAGTTTACTGTTACAGTGTTTAGTAAACAGCTGCATTTCAGTTTTTCAGCCAAAATGCCCTAAGGGAAAACACTTAACCTTCTGTAAAGGACAGTAAGGACGAGAGAGGTATTTCTCACAGAGCCATAGTAATGCTATGCAAAATCATAATGGCAAATCACAACAATACATGCCATGAGTGATTTGAGTGGGATGATCAGTGGGTGGACATGTTGAGCCTTTAGCCTCTCACTGGTGAATCAGTACCAGATGATTAGCAGACCTGAAGAGACCTCAGGTTCACTTAATTTTTGAATCAATTCATTACAGATTTCCTGACGCAGAACAAACCCGCAATTCAGTCCCAGATCTCTCTTCCTATGTCTTGTCTCTAGGAGCATGGTGGTACATAAGCTCCGGTGCATATTCAATCAGTAGTGTAAGTCCTGGCATTACCCAAGGAAGTGTGCAGGAAGGCACAGCAAGTTCATCCCATAAGCCCATTTGATTTGCTGCCCTGTCCTGTAGGGCTTATTGGTAGAAAAAAATGTATTTCACAGCACCAAATTATCAGTCAGGAAAATTATTTTTCCACTCAACTAAAGAGGTCAGTTTCAATGAAGTTGGCCTGCTTCTTTTAGAGAACCATGAGATAAAAGGCACCTCCCTTACCAATACTTATGCAAAAGACGTACAGAACCTTTCATGCCTCGCTGCAGCTTACCAACAACACTTCACTACATTCATACCATGGTGAAAGGAAGTGTTACTGAATGTAGTGAGGCAGTACTGAAAAGTCATTCATGTATGTCTTCTCATGTAGTTTTCTTGATGTGATTTCCTGTAATGTCATGGACATCATCAGGCTTAAAGTGATGCGATCCCATTTCCGGTGACGTTGGGGAAATAACCTAAGCCAGTATTAACCCCTTCGATGCTGGCCCGTTTCCGCCGCTGTGCGGTAAACAAACGAACAGGGCAGGGCCATGACGAACGCCAGCCGTCATCAGCACACGAGCACCGCGGAGCGTGACGGCTGGGGTTCATCACCAGCATGCAAGGGGTTAATTAGGATGTGCTACATCCCAGTCCATGATTTTCGACCCACCATACCACCTCAGACAGGAACCAGATATGTCCAAATGCGCCTTAGATCTGTTCCAATAAAAAAAAGTCCAGCCCGAAAGAGTTCCTGACCCAGAACATGAGAAACTCAAGAATGGCTTCTGACTGTTTGAATCTTGTCAAAAGGGTGCAACTAGGTACCAGTGGCACACAGAGCACGGGTCCCAGGTCTGGCATTCCCGTCACACTTATGGTGTCACACTAAGGACTACAAAAAGTGATGGTTTGAAGACTTGAATGAGTCTTAACCACTGGTAATTGACTTGGAGACACATCACAGTCCAACTGGTTTTTTGTTGCCCACCATGCCAAATCAGCATGTAACCAATCATAGTTTTCCAACTAACATTGCGTTGAATTATAGGACTTGTGTTGTTTTTACCATTAGGAGCATTAGAAAACCTACCTTGCAAATCATTATTGGTAAAAAAAAAATAAGATTGGTTAAAATGGTCAATTATTGCATGGGTCTCTTGGCAGTGGTGCACACCTATTCCTTCTCTAAGTTTCTGGGTATTTGTTGCCCAATCTGTACATGTTTGTAAGGTAGGTTTGCACTGCTGCTATCTGTACTGTACCTGTTAAGTATGACAGAGACTTGTATTTCTGTTGCCCATGTTTTCACGTTTAGTGCAAATGCAGTCTATACATCTCCTGATGTGCATGTTTTGAGGGAGGCCAACAATGTTTCATCCCATAATTTGTGTGAGGCTGGCCTGCACAGATGCTTTCTGTACTGTAACTTTTTTTTAAGGACAGCCTTAAGAACTGCCTTCTGTGATGTGCCTGTTTTGTTTGAAGGTAGCTGTAGTAAGCAGGACACTGGACAAAGCAGTTCTGTTGCTTATTGTATTTTATTTCACACATGTGCCACACAGCAACCGGTCAGAAGAGACTGTCTGCAGCAACTGACCAGTAGGTACAAACCAACTATGTACATTCTAAGATAGCATGCTCTTAGCCAGAATACCCTGGCACGAGCATACTGGGTAAATAAGCACGTGAAGACCACTGCAGTAGCCTCCAGATATAGAAAGGTTGATCATGCCAAACTGGAACTGCAGGTGGCTTACAGGCGTGCTCATAGGTAGGCCGAACACCACCCGAATTGCCTAATTATGGAAAGTAAGTCCAGAAAAAGAAAATACTTTCTGCAGGTTTGCGTCACTTTTGTGACACAAGCCCAGCACAGAATGTTTGTAAATTTGGACTAAAGTCTGATCATTGTAAAGGGAGACATTGGCAGAAATCGGATACATCCAGATGCCTCACTGTCGTGAAATGGAAAGCCAGCTTGCTGTTCTTTAGAGATGCCTGTATTTGAGGTGTACGGGTACCCTCCGAAGCATGGAAAGATTTGAGAAAAATGTACTTATTTACAGAGATGGAATTGAGTCATAAAAATGTGTGAGTCCCTTGTTTCACCACAATCGTTTGCATGCTCAACGAGCCCTAATCACATGAGGATGAACATATTGGGAAAGGAATGGGTTAACTCATATGGGGATACATGGAATGTGCAATGAGTGTGTTATTCTATTTGTGTTCTTTTTTTTTTTTAAACAGTGTCTTCTAGGATTACTATTTTGCAACATCCCAAAGAAAACATTCTTATATTGTTAACACTGGTTCTCCTATTATGGTATTGGAGGTGTTTTATCTCCGAGCGATACAAAAACTGGACAGGTTCACCTACAGGTGTACTTTTCGAAACAATTTTCTCCAGTAGAGTTAAATTACACAACCACTGGCAAGAATCTCTTGACTTTTTGAGGAGTGGAGACATTATTTTCTTTTTGGTGGGGGCAAACATACAGAAGACATATTCTAATCACATAAATCTGCAGCTCCTGAAATCATCCTGGGCACTTCGTTTTATGCAACTGAGATGCCCTTGTTGTTTTCTAGCTATGATGTTGTGATAAATTGCAGACTAGGTCTTAGGAAGGATAGGGATACAGCTCAATCACAAGAAGAACCACTTGAAGGTGAATCTTTGTTGACAGAGGATTTACTATCAATTTTGTCTTCCAGATTTTGCTTGACAGTTCTATTGCCTCAATTAACATGGATTAATTCATGATAAAAGAACGTACAGAAAGTCAATCCATAGATAAGGAGACTTGGGTAAACGAACAAGATGATATATATGAAAGAGATGGATTCAGACCAAGAGAAATGTACATACTTACCTTCAGCTGAGTTAAGACAGCAGGCTATAAATAAGCTTCATGGTTGTAAGGTGGCTGGACATCCTGAAATAGCGAAAACTTTAACCGCAGTATGGAGATCTTTTTGGTGCTCAAATCTATTCGCCGATGTCAAGAGTTATGCACAAGCATGTCCAATCTGTGCTCATATTGGGTAATTTCATATCACTGCCTTGGTAGTGTAATTGTCAAGAGCTAGCACACTTTTTTTGTGCACAACTGCTGGACTTGGCCCTTTTTGCAGGGTCATCCCTGAACTTTTTGCCATCCTCCTGTATTTTGTCTGACCTGTTTTTGTTGGTTTTATGACTCTGAGCACTTTACCACTGCTGATCAGTGCTAAAGTGCATATGCTCTCCCTAGTGTAAATTAATGTATGGATTAGTGATTCCATGATTGGCTTGTTTGGTTTACTTGTCAGACCCTAGTACAGTGCACTGAGTCTGCCCAGGGCTTGTAAAACCAAATGCTGCTGGTGGGCTTGCAGCCCTGGTTGTGCCATCCACAGAAGCAGTCTTGTAAAATGTGTCTAAGGCCTCCCATTGCAGAGTCTTCTGTGCAGTCTGGTACTGCCATGTTGACTGGGCAAGTGCACCCACTTGCCAGTCCCTAAACCTTCCCTTTTATTCATATCAGACACCCCTATGGTAAGCCCAATGGCAGTGTGCATTGTAAGTAAAGGTAGAACATGCCCTGGTGTGTGTGGCATTTCCTAATAGTGAATTACAGCCATTTTCGTTTTTCACTATTGCAAGGCTACCTGTTCTCCATAGGCCAGAATGGGCAGTTACATGATTACATTTTATAATCCTAACTGACTCAGGGAACATAGTAGAAATTCGAGTGTAGTATGCCTGAACTCAGAATGATAAAATGCATCTTTTAGTGAAGTTGGTTTTTAACATTCTGTGTTTGAAAATACTACTTTTAGAAAGTAGGTATTTTCTTGTCTAACTATCCAGGCATGCCTCTGCTAGGTTGTGTATTCCTTGTCTGGAGTTTGAGTGACAGGGCTGGGGGAGTCCAGGAGACAGGGTGAGTCCACCCAGTGGTGAATAGAGAGATCTGACCCTAGATGGGAGGGAGGTGTTGAACCTGGGGCCTGAATAGGACTGTGCCTGCCCCCCCAGTGCTGGCTCCACCCCCTGTGGTGCGTCTGATGTCTCTGGCCTGCACTGTGAAAGGAGAGAAGGAATCATGTCAACAGAGTGCTCCAGGGCTGTGTCTTTCCTTCACAATTCTGGCTCCACCTTCTGTGGGGCGTCTGATGTTTCTGCCCTGCACTGTGAAAGAAGAGAAGGAGTCATGTCAACAGAGTGCTCCAGGGCTGTGCCTTCCCTCCACAACGCTGGCTCCATCTCCTGTAGGGTGTCTGATGTTTCTGCCCTGCACTGTGAAAGGAAAGAAGGAGTCATGTAAACAGAGTGCTCCAGAACTGGTTTGGACTAGGCAAAGGCCCCTCTGCCCTCAGAGGACAAAGGATTTTGGGGTATAAGTGTTGGGACCCTGATCCCTAGAATTTAGATCACTTTTGGACAAACAAGAAACCTCTGTTGAGGAGAGGAACCTGAAGAAACTGAGGAGAGACTATCCCTAAGTTGAAGTGCTGCTTGGGGGATTGGCCTGCAGTGGTTGCCTGACTGCCAAAGAGAGGAGAAAGAGACTTTGTGTACTTTCATCAACTTGTAAGAATCTCCAAGGGCCTGGAACAGAGCTTGCCTCCTGCTGAAGTCTCAGGGACAACAGACTTCAACCCCCAGCTCCCCAGAGTTCCTTGAGAAGTGCCTGCTGCTGTTTTGGGCCATCTGAGGGACTGCGTGTCGCAAGGAGCTGGAAGCGCGACTCAAGAGGAAGTAGCTTGTTGCCGTCACTGCTGCCGTCACATCATGGAGGTCGCCGTTTTAGCTGTTGTATTGCACCTCATCGAGGGAAGGGTCTCGCAACGAAGAAGAAGCGTGTCACAGTCGCTGCTGCTGTCGTCGCATCGTGGATGTTGCCTCTGTAGCTGTTGTATTGCACCGCATCGAGAGAAGTGTCTCGCAACGAGGAAGAAGCATGTTGCCGTCGATGCTGCTGCCGTCGCATTGTGGATGTCTCCGCTGTAGCTGTCGTATTGCATCGCATCAAGAAAAGCGCCTCGCATCCACGGAGAAGCGCACCACCGTCGGAGCTGCTGCCGTCGCATCTAGGATGTTGTCGCTGTTGTTGTCGTATTGTGCAGTAGCCTCTCGCAACGTCGGAGAAGAGTGTCGCAGCCGAGGCTGTTGCCGTCGCAACGCTGTACCAGGGTGTCGCCGCTGCAGCGGACGCATCGAATCGAACCTTTTTGCATCATCGGAGAAGTGTGCCGCATCTGGAAGATCTTCACGTCTTTATTTCTTTGCACTGGAACTTTGCCGCACATCCATCGCTGCAACACTTTTGTTGTGGAAGCGTCACGCATCGTAAGGTACATTGACTTAAAGTGTCGCATCTTAAGAACTGAACTGAACTAAGCCAAAACTACCATTTTAAGTAAAGTATTGTGGATTTTTGTCGTTTGTGGTCTTGTGTTAAGTCTATATAAAGAATACTTATTTTTAATATACAACTGTGTGGTGTCCATTTGTAGTGTTGTCACGGGATTACTGTATGGGGTCACAAATGCTTTACACACTGCCTCTGAGATAAACCTGTCTGTTTGTGCCAAGCTACAAAGAGGGTGAGCCGGGGGGTATTTTAGGGGTGTACCCCCTTATCCTGACTAGAGGCAAGGGTCCCTATTTGTCACAAGTACCTACCTGTGCCAACTAGAGACCCCCAAATCTAACAACCATTATTTGATTGCATGGTGTTACACAGGTTTTGTTTACTGACAGAGGGTTTCAATTCATTTAAAAATACTGGGCTCCCTTGCTTAACGATCTGGATTTAGAAGTTTGCTGTCCACCAGTTACCATCAAAAAAGATCATCTTCAGATCCACGGGCAGGCATAATGCACTGGGTACAGCTTTGATGAATGTGTCACTATAAGCACACCTCCCCACCTGTGCAGAGCTCATGTGGCCAATTTTAGGAATTAATTAAATCTTATTAAAAAATTATACCTCATTTCACCTTAATATTAAGTAAGAAGACCATCTGGTTTCATTGAGGAGTGGTACAAGGGATCAATAATCTAGTCCTGATGAAAAGCTATAGGGGTAAGATTTGAAACATGTTCACTGAGAGTCACACATTCATTACTCTGTGCTTCTCCTTAAACCGCCTTTTTTACAATACCAGACACAGGATTCAATAAAGTTTAGGTTCCAAGCGGCCAGGTATTTTTTAATCTCACAAATTCCGCTGACCCTTCCACTCTCACATTATTTTATAGCTCACACCTTCCAAAGTGCTCCCCTTCTCCGTCAGTCCTTGCACACCCCGTCCCGCAGTGGGGCGGGAAGAACCTGATGATGAAGCATGCCACCAAGGGACGTTTTGGTCTGTAAGGGTTATTTTAAGAAAAATCATTGTTTTCCTTAAGTATTACCAATATTACTGGAAGGATAGTTTGTTGTATTTCGAGTGTACTTTCTTTGGTTGTTTATGTGAAACTGGAGGCTTAGTCCACCGCGTACCTCTCTCTCCCCCCCCCATTGATTCACTCGCCAGTTACCATCCTCAGGCAAATAGAGGACTAACGGAAATGTTGTATCAATGTGTTGAGATATCATGCTTTGCTACAATAGGAGGTGTGAAGTAAGTTGTTGGTAGCAGAGGTAACAAACAATAAAACTGTACTTTTACTTACTCGAATATCAACTTTCCTTTCTCTGAATGGCCATCATCCTTGCATATTTCCTTTTCACCAGGTTGTGAACATCAGTTCCGTTTGTGCAAGATCACATTACTGCCTTGTTAGACATTTAGAAATAAGGACAAAAAGCTTCTGAAAAGCTAAAAAGTCCTATAAAATCTACTCTGATTGAAAGAGAAGAAATTAAAACTTTTTTCCTTGTTACACTGGCCTCATGTAGGCACAGGAGTCTGGCCCAAAATCCTGGCTACAATTATTTTTAAATAGGGATTTCTGTCAAAATCAATTGGTGGTTGCATGGGAATGCGCATGCACCACCCATGGAACTCCCACTTGAATCAAACTAATGCAAGGCTGCACATTGCTATGCGTTGCATTGCTTTGGGTTTCAAACCAACTGAAATGGTGATTTGCAATCTCAGGAGAAGACTTTGTATCATGTTTGCTAAAAAAGTAATACAAACCTGACGCATACTCTTTTTAAATCTGGGCCTCAGTCTGTACTGCTATGAATGCTAAGCGAGCTTGGCATGGTATGCTGCAAAGTGTGGGAGTCTGTGAATGATTTCTTTTGGTTTGGTAAAAATTAAATACATAGAATTGTTATATGTAAAGCTTAAACAAATGTATTGACTTCAATCGAAGCAGCTTCTTAATAATTTAGGAATAAATATTACCTGTTGAAATTATGGACATCTGCAGAGACATCTGTATGCGTAGTCTATGTTTTTAAATGATAGGCAAATACACATTTCAGCATTTGTGAGTATTTGAATCGAAAATTAATTATTTTTTCACTCCTTTTAACTTGAAATATATTTCTTGGTTATAATACTTTTATGAGAATTATGATTTTAATATTATTCTTGCTAAGAGGATTATATATTTATTTAAGGATTGGAAGCCCAAATAAACCACAAAGGGCCTATTCAGAGTCTGCAGATAGACTAAAGGCAGTTATGGTGGCGGAGGACTTTACGTGTGTCACCATTATGACAGAGTACCCTGCCTACCAAACTCTAAATCGTGCCTAAAATGATTAAAGGAAACGGGCAGGAGGAGCCTCAGAATTTTCACACCTCCAAGTCAGAGAATGATTTGTTTCATAGGCAGCTTAACCAGATAAACGTTGTAGTGTTTTCATGTCACAGTAGTATATAGTTCGGCGCTGAAGTGTAAATAATCCTTGTAGTGATAAACAAAATACCCGACTGCAGGCTCTGACATGGTGCAAAAACAATCCCTCTTAAAGGCCTATTGACTTTTGCATATGTGTTACATGGAAGATAAATTAGGCATACTAATATTGTCGTAACTTCTTTATAATAAACAGTTCAGACCTATACCATCTGAAACACTTTTCCGTGTGCACTAATGAGTTTCATAGCTTTTATCATTGGCTTGTCAGCGTAACCCACACAGGGCTACTGAATTGAGCACAGATCCCTGAATCCTGCCGCTTGCCAGATGTCTAAAGAGACTGAATGATGTCTCAAACAAACAGACATGCCGCGTTTGACATTTATTGCTACGTTCTGACGTAATTCTGTCAGATTCATACTGACCACATGTTGGCATCAATTGTCATTCAACTTCTCATCTGAGCCACCTCGGCAATTCAGGCTCTGAGTTCTGCGATTCTCCTCAACATTCAGATACCGGGCCTATTCCATCATTGATACCCAGATGGATGATCCCACTCATGCCTTCCACCTTTAGGCCCCTTTGACTCGTCAATTGGGAGCCCACCCACATTCGAATATCTGGCCGTTCTATATAACTCCTGTCCTGATGAAGATCCGCCTTTGACCTCCTCAACTTAGGCTAGGGTCGAAACGTCGACGGTTTTCTTGTCCATCCATGTCCTAAAATGCCCTTCTAGGACAGAATCTATAGAATTATTAGGCTATGGGCGATTTTGCTTAAATTTGCAATTGGACCTGTGTCGCCATGTTTTTGTTGTAAATATATGTACAGTATTATGTCACCCTTGTGTTTAAATACACAGATTTGTCACTTGTTCACTATACTCACTATGTCACTATAATCACGTTCACATGCGCCGTTTTTATCGATTGAATTGCCGGACAGCCTTCTGTTCATTTTTGTTTTGTCATGGTAATTGTTGACCCGTTGTATGAATAATTGAAAAACATACCAAAAAAATGCTCAATTTTGACTATAATATACACTACCAGTCCTTCTGTGTCTGAAAGAGTCTTACCAATCTGTTCCCAGAATTCCTCCAATTGAGTACAGTCCCGGAACATGTGCAGGTCGTCTGCTCTTTCTTCCCCACATTTAGGGCACTTCTTTACCTTGTTGCTGTTAATCTTTGACAGTCTTTTTGGGGTCCAATACGATCTATGTATTGTAAAAAGATGTTTTTTCTTCAATGGTGCGGGTTTTGCTACGCGCCCAAAAATTGCATTAGATGTGTGCCAGTTTTAGGTGATGTCTGACCCTGGCAAGACATTCCCCCAGATGTCCTTTGGGGCTTTATATTCTGTTTCGCCTGCTTTTATGAGGGCCCAGTAGTAAAATGATATTTCCTTTTTAAAGACTTCTGTGTTCAGTAGTTTTTGCTCGATGTGGTCATCCCCTTGCAAGTTTTCCTTAATGCCTTTTATCCAGCTGTTTAGTTAATAGTATTTGAATCGAGCTAGTGACCTTTGAGTCTCTTCCTTTAGGGTCTCCCATTCTATGATTTTGTTGTTTGTTATCAACTACCCCCAGTAATTTATATTACCTTCCCTCAGGGGGGTCACTAGGCTGTCTTTTAGGCAGTCAGGAGTACCTGGGGATTCCCAGATTGGTGCATACTTACGTTAGTATGGTACCTTTAGGGTCCTCCTTATTTCATACCAAATTCTTGCTGCTGATTTCAACGTCTTTAGTTTAATCTTTTTGAAATATTTGCAGTGACCGAATTTGTATAAGTAATGGTCACCGTCAGGGCCGATAAGGGCTTTTAGGTGCACAGGCCATGTTTCCCATTTGCCCAATAGGATCCTTATGTTCTTAAACTGAAAGGCTCTGCAGTACTCCAGTATATCCGGTCTGGCAATGCCTCCCAGAACAACGTATTGAGGTATGCATGGAAATGGTTATCTTTGGGATTAGTTACAATACACACCTTCCTACACTGACTAAAGACCAAGAAAATATCCTTTTTCTACTAACACTGTTAGCCAGAAGGGAAATTTGCATTAACTGGGAAAAAGAAACGCCATCAAAACACACCGCCTGATTAAACTCCATACTAAGGGTCTACAAACTGGATAAGCAGAGGAAGGAGAGTAAGAAAAACAAGTTCTGGAATATTTGGGAAAGATACATCCAATCAAATATTAGGTAGTCCAATGATTAAGGAAAGGTAACAACGATTTCAAGCCGGGCCTTGAATTGAGTAGTCATTATGACTAGCCCCCCTCCTCCAAAAAAGATTGTGTGCCAGGGGATTGACAAAAAGGGGCCCAGTTGACAAGGTTAGATGTATCCCCTACGGGACATCTTATGGTCGCAGAGTATTTGGTACAGAACGGAAAAAAGGGCCTCTGACTCCTCCAAACTCCCAAAAATGTTGCTTGATGAGGACTAAAAATAAATAAATAATAAATACCAGTCCTTCTGTGTGTGTTTATCTTTCTTGTGTGTTTCAATCATCTTTTTAATTATAAAAACTACAAAGAAATTGCTGTCTACCCGACAGAACCGATTGTTGTTTATGGTATACATTCCCAAGTTCTGAGGGATACTGGGTTACCCCATTGCTCTGCACACAATCCCACACAGCAGCCATCAGACATACAATCTTAAAATTATAAAATTACAGTCGGCAAAGCAAAATACTATGGGGCAGATTTATAAGCCTCTTGCGCTGCCAGTACGTCAATTTTTGTGACACATTGGCAGCACATTTCCCTGCCCCATATTTACAAGGACAGGAAAAGCCACCCTGCGCGGCTTTTCCTGTCCTTGTAAATATGGCCCCTTTACGCGCAGCACTTTGCATGAAAGGGGCGTTCCATGGGTGTTGCTTTGGGTGTTCCCACGCAACACCCATGGAACAAGACACATTTCCAGATTTACGATTCCTCGTAAATCTGGAAATGCGTTTAAATGCTACGCCTCCCCAGGAAAGGCTTAGGGAAGAGCAACAAGGAGAAATGTATTCATTTCTCCTCATTTTGTTTCCTGTTTCTATGCGTGCTGCATTCTGCAGCACACATAGTAAGAGGAAATCACCTCTAATGATTGTTTTTGTTCAGGAAGGGTTCCCTTCCTGCACACAAACAATCATTGAAACAATACTGTTTTTCAACTTCAATGTGTGCTAGTGCAGCACACATATACGTTGAAAAACAGCATGTCAGAATGTTTTGTGCAGGAAGGGAACCCTTCCTGAACAAAAACAATCTCCCCATGACATAGGCATCCTTGCACCATGGTGCAAGGGTGGCTGCGTCGGCGCATGGCAACAGTTTGTGCGACAGCGCTGGGAGAAGCACAGAGATGCGACATATTGTTGTAAATATGTTGCATCACTGTGCTTTCCAAACTAACACAGCGCGGCACAGCAAAATGACTTGCTGCACCGTGCTGCGTTAGTTTATTGTAAATCTGCTCCTATCTCTCCTAAGAGGCTCTATCAAGAGTTTTCACAATACAAATCTTTATAACCAGGATTTGTCGGTTTGTCAGAGGAAGGTAACCAACACCAAAACTCTAGCCTAATATGGTACTCTGCGAGATTCCATGTAACATAATACCTATATGTAGGCTTTAGTATAGTGTAATAACAATCCATTCATAAATATCTATTAATTTTAACATATGTGTTAGAACTGCGGTTTCTGGTTGTCACAGGTATGCACCCTGTCCAAGCCGAAACGACAACTCTAGTCAGAGTAAGCTAGATACACACTAAAAGATAACCTGTGCTCACCCTCTGGTAGCTCGGCACAGAGCAGTTAGGCCTATCTAAAGAGGCAATGTGTAAAGTATTTGTGCAACAAACACACAGTAACACAATGAAAACACCACAAAAATACTCCACACAGGTTTAGAAAAAATAGATTAAATTTTTATTAATAAAACAAGAAAAAAATTTCAATAAGTTGAACCTGAGTTATAAATTTCTAAAGGTCAAATGGAAATACAGTGCTTAGAGTCAAAGCGCCAAACGGGGATATCAAGCTAGACCGGGCTACAGCCAAATTCAGGCCAACCGCAAAGAGGGCAGGCCGGCTACAGAAAAAAAGTACATTGGATGGACGAAGCATCCTCGTCGAAGACTCGATGCGAGGAGCAGAGGAGGTGCTGTGTCGCCATCGATCCCATGGATGGAGGCAATGCATCAGTTCCGATCTGTGCATTCAACGAACCTCTTTTTGGTATCATTGAATGGATGTTGTCGAGCGGCAACTGCATTAGGGACAAAGGGCAATGTGTTGGTTCCGATAGGCGCATAGTCGTCTATGGGTCAGTTTTCTTGGATCAGCAAAGCAGAAATCACATTTCAAGGTCCCAGCACTGAATTGGCACCACTTGGCAGGTCAGGACTCACAGATGGCAGAGTCCAGGTGCAGATGCAGGGTTTAAGGAAGTCTTTAATGGACCTGGGACTTCAGAACAGGGGGCAAGCCAGCAAACCCTTGAAGTCACTCTGGGTTCAAGTGAGATGGGACCTGACTTGTCCTCAGCAGGGCAGAAATCAGCAGGCAGTAGGGAAACAAAGCAAAGCAGAAAAGCAGTTTTCCAGAGCAGCAGTAAAGTAGAGTGGCAATCCTTCTAGCACAGCAGTCTTTACTCATAGCAGAGTTCTTCACAGATTCAGTAGTGTACTGTCTTGGTAGGGTCAGAGGACCAGTACTGATACCCAGTTGTACCTTTGAAGTGGGAGTGACTTCAAAGCAGGCACTTGAAGTGCATAGGTCCCCCTTTCTTCCCAGCCATGGCTCCAGACCATCAGTAGGGGGTAATCAGCCCTTTATGTTGGAAACAGGACCCTGCCTATGACAGGTATGTGTCAGCTCCCCCCTCTTCCTGCTCAGGAAGAGCTATCATAATGCAGATGAATGCAGATGGGAACTCAGACACACCTATGCTTCCTGTGTTTGTGGCTTTCTAGAGGGAATGCACAAAGTGTAGCTGTCACCCTCCCCAGACGTTTATTGAAGACAGGCTGCAAGGCACACAGATCAATCAATCAGGGAAATTGTAAGACGACTACTCACCCGTGAGGGTCTCAAGGCGCTGGGGAGTGTGGGGGAGCAGCTCCAGTCAGTCGAAGAGCAAGGTCTTGACAGTCTTCCTGAAGATGTGTAGGGTAGGGGCGTGCCTGATGTTGATCAGCAGCTCGTTCCAAGTCTTGGCCGCGATGTAGGAGAAGGTTCGTCCACCCATTCTTGCTCTGCGGATGCACTTGGTGTTAGCGAGGGCATGGATAGGAGGTTCCTCTTTGGTACGTGACACAAGATTCTGTTGTTGTGCTATCGGGGTCTGGTGTGGTGGAGGCATTTGTAGGCCAGGGTGAGTATCTTGATGGTTACTCGTTTCTCGACGGGGGAGCCAGTGGAGGTTACATAGGTGCTGGGTGATGTTTTCATGTCGAGGGATGCCAAGGGCGAGTCTGGCTGCAGTTTTTTGTATGGTCTAGAGTTTGCAGCGCAGAGAATTGTTGATCCCAGCGTATAGGCCATTTCCGTAGTCTAGTCTGCTGGTTATGAGTGTGTGGGTGACGGTCTTCCTTGAATTAGTGGAGATACATTTGAAGGTCTTTCGGAGGATGCGGAGGGTGTTGAAGCAGATGGAGGTGACGGCGCTGACCTGTAGGGTCATGGAGAGGGAGTAGTGGAGTATGATGCTGAGGCTTCGGGTGTGGTCTGTGGGGGTCAGGGGGTTGCCGAGGGAGGTGGGCCACCATGCAGGGGGATGGTCTGAGGATGAGGACCTCTGTCTTCTCCAGGTTAAGCTTCAGGCAGCTGCTGCTCATCCAAGATGCGATGTCTTTCATTCCTTCCTGGAAGTTGAGTCTGGTGGTGATGGGGTCTTTGGTGAGGGAGAGTATGAGCTGGGTGTCATCGGCGTAGGATACTATGCTGAGTCTGTGCTGTCTTACGATGCCAGCGAGGGGGCCAATGTAGATGTTGAAGAGCATGGGGCTGAGCGGGGATCATTGGAGTACTTCACAGTTGATTTCCGTGGGTTCGGAGAGGAAGGGTGGGAGTCTGATTCTTTGGGTTCTGCCGGTGAGGAAGGAGCTGAGCCAGTCGAGCGCAATTCTCTGAATGCCGGCTTCGTGGAGTCTGGCGGTGAGTGAGCGGTGGGAGACAGTGTCGAATGCTGCAGAGAGGTCGAGAAGGATCAGGGATGCGGTGTGTCCTTGGCCGAGGAGGGTGTGAATGTCATCTGTGGCTGCGAGTATTGCGGTCTGTCTTCTGTCATTGCTGTAGAATCGGGATTGAGAGGGTTTGAGTTTTCTTCGATGAATTTCGTTAGCTGGACGTTGACAGTCTTCTCTGTGGATTTGGCCGCGAAGGAGAGGAGGGAGATGGGTCAGCAGTTCTTGAGGTCCGTGGGATCTGCGGATGGCTTCTTGAGTAGGGGTCTGACTTCTGCGCATTTCCAGTCGTTGGTAAAGATGCCGATTTCAAAGGTGCCTTTGTTGATGCTTCATAGTTTTGGAGTGATGGTGGCGGGGGCTCTGTGGAAGATGTGCGGGGCAGGGGTCCGTGGGGGCTCCTGAGTGGATGCCTTTCATGGTCGATGCAGTGTCTTCGGTGATGACTGGGGTCCAGGTGGAGATGGTGGGCTGGCTGACGTTCCTGTAGGATGGTCTCGGAGTCGGATATCTGATCATTGAAGTTGTCGTAGAGGCCCTTGATCTTCAGATGTAAGTAGGAGCTGAGCTTGTTGCAGAGGTCCAGGGGGTGGTGATGTCCATGGTTTTGCTGGGAGGTTTGGTGAATTGTTGGTGACGCTAAAAAGTTCCTTGAAGTTGCTGGAGTTGGCAAGGATCTTGTTCTGGATGAAGGTCCTTTTGGTGGATCTGATGCTTTGGTGGTATTCTGTCATGGCGTTCTTGTAGGTGGTCCGGTCTTCTGGGGATTCTGTTTCTCCAGTTCTTCTAGAGACGTCTGCAGGTGCGCCTGGAGTCTTGGAGGTAGGCGGTGAACCAGGTGACCTTCCTGTGGTGCTGTCTGTTGGGGTTAAGTAGGGGTGCAAGCTTGTATGCGCAGTTGGAGATTCATCTGTGGAGTTCCTTTGCTGCGAGGTTGGCGTCAGTCGAGGTGGCTGGGGCGTCGGGGCTGAAGGCAGAGCTGAGATGCTCCTCAGTGATCTTGCTCCAGTTTCTTCATGGTGGGTGGCATATGGGTATGGGTGCTATGGGTTTGTCGATGTGGAAGTGTACGCAGTGATGGTCCGTCCATGGGGGTTGCGTGGTGTGGCTGAAATGGATTTTGTTACCTCCTGCAAAGATGGGGTTGAGGGTGTGTCCTGCTTTGTGGATGGGGGTGGTGACAAGTTGTGTTAGTCCGAGGTTGTCCAGGAGGGTGGTAGAGTTGGGGTCGCTGAGGTTGTTGAGGTGGAAGTTGAGGTCTCCGATGAGTTTGTAATCCATGGAGGCAATGGTGTGGGGTGCGATGAGGTCGGCAATGGATGTGGTGAATGCAGTGCGGGGTCCAGGAGGTCTGTAGGCAAGGGTGCCTCTTCGGGTTGTCTGGGACTGCTCTGGATCTGGAAATGGAGGTGTTCGGTGGTGGGCAGGCTGTCGTTAGAGCAGTAGGTCATGAGTTGGAGGGAGCTCTTGTGTGCGATGGCTAGTCCTCCTCCTAGGGGTTGGGGCGGTCCTTCCTCTGGATCTTGTATCCTTTCGGGATGGTGGTGGCGATGTCGGGGCGAAGATGGAGTTGGTCCACGTTTCTGTGAAGAATGCGATGTCTGGTGAGAGGGTGTCAAAGAGGTCTCAGATCTCTTTTGCATGTCTGTGCAGGGAGTGCACATTGAGGAGGATGCACCTCAGGGCTTCGGAGTTGTTGGTAATCGGCATGGGGAGTGGCCGGTGGTGAAGGTCTGGTGGCAGTGATGGTAGAAGAACTGTCCGTGGGTGGTGCTCAGTGTGGACAGCTGGCCGTTGTTGTTCCTTCCGGGGTTGAGTGCAAGGAGGGCGGCTGAGTCATAGCGGTGGGACGTCGGAGATCCAGGGCTCCTGGCACTGGTCGGGTCACGGACGAGCACAGATGGGTTTGCCTTTGGCGTGCCAGCGGCGCACCCGCTGCACGCGGCCGTCATTAAATAGGGGAGCGGGGAGGGAAAGCACAGCTGGGAAGCAGGAGCGGGAAATGGCGGGGGAGGGGCTGCGAGGGTAGCAGTGGCGGGAAAAGGGCGCCGGAGTGAGCATAGAGGAAGATATAGGGGCACAAGAGAACAAGGCACAAAATAAAGGCACAATACAGGGGCACAATAACACAGGCACACAATAAGGCACAATACAGGGGCACAGGAGAACAGGCAAAGACACAAAATATGGCACAATACAGGGGCACAAAAGAACAGGCACAGGCTCAAAATAAGGTACAATACAGGGGCTCACAGAAACAATACCTGACAGGACCGTCGGAGAGCGGACTCGAATCCTGCTGATCAGGGCAGCGTCAAACATAGCAGAAGCAGCACACCAGCAGAGCTGCCGGGGTGAGAGCTGGTCCTTGACCAGGAGGTCTGTATGAAAGGAATCTGCTGCACTGGCTGATGATGGAGTTTCAAGCACTTTGAAGGAGAAGCCCAAGTTGGAAAGTAAGGATGCAGTCTTCTGCAGGTGGTCCTCAACAGAGGCAAACGATGGAGGTACGGAAAAAATGTATTCCTGACTAGCAAAGATGGGCAGCGATCACCTACATCATCTTGATGAACACCTGGAGAACTGCTTGGATTTTAACCCAGACACCCACCATGTCATACAATTTAACATCACCGTCGTGCTGGCTGGTAGGAGATGCCACTGTTAGCTGGAGATGTACAAGAACAACAGCATTAGCCGAAGCCACTGCATTGAATTTGTCGAACAGAAGCTCGAGGAGTTCAAGAAGCAGCCTCATATCCAGACGGCTACCACTCAGGCCGGCAGGAAGCTCCATCCAGGCGCACATCTTTACTCGGCTCCAATTCACAGGGTATCCAGGATGAACGAAGGAAATCAAAAAGGGGGAGTGAAGAGGAGGTGCCGATGGGCACCGAGGTGGGCACGTCTTCCTCTTATCAGGAATTCAGGTTAATCAAAAAGGGCCACCTCACATTGGGTGGGTGTATATCCAGATGTCATTGGAATACACCTTCTTTGTTAAAATACCCCTCACACACCAAAAGGGCCCTTGGTGTCATGCTTCATCATCGGGGTCTTCCCGTCCCGCTGCGGGGCGGGGCAGTGCTGCGACAAGCGGATACGCCGGAGCACCTTTAGGTGGAGGTGCTATGTGTTGGGAGTGAGTGTCAGTGGGGTCAAGAGTGATATAAGTGTGGGTCGTTAAAAAATACCTGGCCTAGTGGAAAAAAGAAATTTTATTAAACACTGGCTGGTATTATTAAAAGAAAAGTGAAGCGGAGAGATGGAGCAGATTAATGGGCTCTCTGTCCTATGTGGGTCAACATGTTTCGAGGCGCGGGGCCTCTTCGTCAGGACCTAGGAGAGATCCCCCTGTCACTCACTAGTGTTTCTCCACAGAGGTAGAAAAAGTACCTCTGCTTCCGCTTCACTTTTCTTTTAATAATACCAGCCAGTGTTTAATAAAAAAAAATGTTTCCACTAGGCCAGGTATTTTTTAACGACCCACACTTATATCACTCTTGACCCCACTGACACTCACTCCCAACACATAGCACCTCCACCTAAAGGTGCTCCGGCGTATCCGCTTGTCGCAGCACTGCCCCGCCCCGCAGCGGGACGGGAAGACCCCGATGATGAAGCATGACACCAAGGGCCCTTTTGGTGTGTGAGGGGTATTTTAACAAAGAAGGTGTATTCCAATGACATCTGGATATACACCCACCCAATCCAGGATGAACGACCAGTGTGTCCAATGGGGTCCACAGCTGCAGCCTGTCCCAGGGTTTTTTCTCCTGTGAGCAGTAAGAGCAGAAGAATGCCTACTTTCTAAAAGTGGTATTTCTTAAATAGTAACGTTAAATCTAACTTTACCATTAAAGAGGATTTATCATTAACATTCCAAAGACATAAAACATGATGCAGCTACTCCTTTCTGATCAGCAATTACAGCTTAAAAGGTTGTAAGGAATTCCCAATGTTAACCTAGGAGAGGAGTAGACCTCACAGTAGTGAAAACAAATGTTGGTGTTTGTCTCTAACAGGACATGCAAACGGTAAAAGTGTATGTCCTACCTTTTACTTGTACAGCACCCTGCCCTCAGGACTACCCAGGGCTTACCTTAGGTATGATTATGTGCAAAAAAGGGGAGTTTAAGGCTTGACAAGTGGTTTTAAATGCCAAGTGGAAGTGGCAGTAAACTGAACACACAGGCCCTGCAATACCAGGCCTGAGACAGGTTTGAAAGGCTATTTAGGTGGGTGGTTCACCAATTCTGAAGGCCCATAATTAGCATTTAGATTACAGACACCGGGTATATGGTATACCACTGTACAAGGGACTTAAAAGGCAACTATATATGCTAACCATATATATACCGATGTCACAATGTTTAGAGGAGAAGAACAAGCACATTATCACTGGTCAGCAATGGTAAAGTGCTCAGAGTCCTAAGGCCAACAAAAAGATACAGCAAAAAGAGTAAGCAGGTGAAAAACTTGGGGTGACCCTTCAGAGAGAGCCTTTTTCCAACAATATGCTTTTCACAATGTCAGGCATACTGCCTTTATAAAACATTGTCATAATGCATAAACAATCATGCATATAAACGTTGTCATTGGCTGGTCACTATAAGCAATGCAGACCTACTGTGTTGATCATAACCATTCTTGCAAGGAAACCATCAGGTATACCGTAATTAAATGACAAATGTGTACAAAATTACAATTCTCAAAACATTATAAAATCCTTCCTAACAGAGTATACTAAGGATTACCACAGCACACATTCTACCGACACAGTTTGTTTAGGTGGGTAAGTAACGCCAAATCCATTGCCTACTGCAGTAAACTGTGAGATTTCATGTAATAAAATACCTGCCAACAGGCTTAAGCAACGCGTAATAAGAGCCCATCCATAAAAGTCTTTTGCCTTTAACAGATGCTTTTCACAATAAGTAAGTCAGGCATACTGGCTTTGTCATAACATTTAATACTAAACAGATTACACCTATGGAATCTGGCATAACATTTACCAATTAAATGATAAAGCCGCCAGCTTTACCATTGGATTGAAACACACGCCTATTCAGGTTTACATAAACTGGCAACCATCATGCATACACCTATAAAGTTATAAATATGTTGAAAAATACAGTTTACAGAAAAATATACAGCCATTTCAATAGGTCTTAAAATGAATAGCTACAGTGAAAACACCATAAGATTGTCAGAGTGGGTGGCTAACACCAAAACCCTTGCATACAACAGTAATCTGTGAGATTACATGTCACAAAATACCTTGAACACAATTACCCACTGTTAATGGCCTGCTAGTTTTAACAAATCCTTTTCACAATAAATAAGCAAGGCCTATTGTGATTGTCACAACTTTCCTTAAGTAGATCAGACTTACGGCATCAGAGGTAAATTTTTCCAGTACACCAATTAGGTTGTCACCTTAACTAACTTCTAGGCTAAGGCAGTTTTGAAAATTAGCTTTCTTATAAGGCAACAATCAGGCACACAATCATAAAATTAACAACCATTTAAAAAGCAATAGGTCTCGCATTACTGAAATTTTGAGCTATTACGTTGCATTAGTATTAGCAACGGCAATAGCTCAAACATTCAGTAATGCGAGTCCTTTTGCTTTGCAAATGCTTGTTTGTTATTGTGTACAGTGCATTGAGCAGTTCAGAATCCAAGAATAGCATTACCTCTATTTGGAAACATTCTGACTTAAAATCCATACACATTCTTTTTGGGCGGTCCAAAGTTTTTTTGTTTTTTAATTACAAACCTTTGGGGATTTTGTGCAGCAAGATAGCAGTACATAAGACATAATAATGTTAAGACTGAAGTCCAAAAAAAAGAACCAAGACTCATATACTCATAACCCTCCCTCCCTCATTCCCATCGGTGACAATTACGGTAATAATTATAACTCTTCAGGAATGTTTTCCTTCCTGATGGTAGGAAAGCAGTTTGTGGTGGAAAAGTGTTTTCATATGACTTGGCCCAGGATACAGTTGCCTTTGAGACTGGGTTGCCTTTCCCTAGATTTATTTGACAGTGACATACCTGAGAAGTAGTACTGCAATCAATCAATCAATCATTCATTTGTAGAGCGCACTACTCACCCGCTAGGGTCTCAAGGCGCTGAGGGGGAGGGGGGGGTGGAGCTACTGCTCGAACAGCCAGGTCTTGAGAAGTCTCCTGAAGGTCAGCAAGTCCTGGATCTGTCGCAGGTGGATGGGGAGGGTGCTCCATGTCTTGGCGGCGAGGTGGGAGAATGATCTGCTGCCGGTGGTTGTTCGGTGGATGCAAGGAACGGTGGCGAGAGCGAGGTCAGCAGAGCGAAGCTGGCGGTTCGGGTATAGAATGTGAGTCGGTTGTTGAGGTATATTGGTCCGGTGTTGTGGAGTGCTTTGTGAGTGTGGGTGAGGAGCTTGAAGATGATCCTTTTGTTGACGGGGAGCCAGTGCAGGTCTCTCAGGTGGGCAGTGATGTGGCTGTGGCGAGGTATGTCGAGGGTGAGGCGAGCGGAGGCATTCTGTATGCGTTGAAGTCTTCTCTGGAGTTTGGCCGTGGTTCCCGCGTAGAGGGTGTTGCTGTAGTCCAGCCTGCTGCTGACAAGGGCTTGGGTGACTGTCCTTGTGGTTCCAGTGGGGATCCATCTGTAGAGCTTGCGAAGCATGCGGAGGGTGTTGAAGCAGGAGGAGGAAACGGCATTGACTTGCTGGGTCATTGATAGTGTTGAGTCCAGGATGAACCCCTGGTTGCGTGCATGGTTGGTGGGTGTCGGTGCAGCTCCCAGCGTGGCGGGCCACCAGGAGTCGTCCCAGGCGGAGGGGGTGGAGCCGAGGAAGAGAACCTCCGTCTTGTCAGAGTTCAATTTCAGGCGACTGTTCTTCATCCATTCTGCGACGGCCTTCATTCCTTCGTAGAGGTTGGTTTTGGCAGTGGAGGGGTCCTTGGTGAGGGAAAGGATCACCTGGGTGTCATCGGCATATGAGATGATGTTGAGATCGTGCGATCGGACGATGTTGGTGAGCGGTGACATGTACACGTTAAAAAGGATCGGGCTGAGGGATGATCCTTGGGAATGTTATTATGGGCCAGATGTAGGTAATTCATATTTACCACCTCTTAAATACCGAATTTTACCGATTCGGTATTTAAGAAGTGGTAAATATGAAGAGGGGAGATGTAGGTATTTCCAGATGTGGAAATACCGAATCGTTAAGATTCGGTATTTACCGAATCTGGAAATACCGAATCGGTATTTCCTATTGATTCCTATGGGCTGTGAAGCCCATAGGAATCAATGGGCAATACCGATTCTGTAATTACAGAATCGGTAAATACCGATTTTAGCAAGGGTGCAGGGGGTGTCACTTTGACACCCTCTGGCACCCCTGTTTTAGGCTTGTGTGCCATGTGGCACACATACATGCCCTTAGGGCATGTATGTGTGCCACATGGCACAGGTGTACATGCACAGATGTGCATGTACACCTGCATCGGTATTTTACCATGCAATTGTATTGCATGGTAAAATACCGATTTTCAAAGCCCTGTGTCAATGTGCAACTTGGCACCTACATACCGAAAATGCATTTTCGGTAATTTTACCGACCGGTATATTTACCGATTTGGTAAAATTACCGAAAATGCCTGTTTTTTTTTGTGCCTTCACGTCCGGTTAATTGATGAGTTCACATGTGTGACTGATAATGATTGATAAAGTTATGGTGAAATAATTCCTCAAGGTACCTCTTCTATGTGATTGATTATACCGAGTCCCTTGGGGAATATTGGGTTGCCCTCTTGTGAGTAGCCTTGGGATACGCTGCAAGTGATCTTGGTGGCATCGGATTGGAATGTGGGAGACGGACTCTCTGGGTTCTGCCGTGAGGAAGCAGGTGATCCAGTCCTGGGTTTTGTCACTGATCCCTGCATTGTGGAGGCGTGTGCGTAGGGTGTGGTGGCAGACGGTGTCGAAGGCGGACGAGAGGTCCAGGAGGATGAGGGCAGCGTTTGCGCCGTTGTCCAGCAGGGTCCTGATGTCGTCTTGTGGCAGTGATGAGGGTGGTTTTGGTGCTGTGGGTGCTGCAGAATCCGGATTGGGATGAGTCCAGGATGTTGTTCTCCTCGAGGAAGTGGACCAGTTGCCTGTTGACAGTCTTCTCGATGACTTTCGCCGGGAACGGGAGCAGGGAGATGGGCCAGAAGTTCTTGAGGTCCTTTGGGTCCGCCTTGAGTTTCTTGAGTAGGGAGTTGATCTCGGCGTCTTTCCAGGAGAGCAGGAGCTCGGTGTGGTTGGGGGCCGGTGAGTCTGAAGTCTTGGCGGGTGTTGGAGGGGTCTGGGTGGTAAAGCTGTCGTGGATGTCTGCGATATTACGGTGGAAGAAGGTGGCTAGGGAGTCGCAGAGGTTTTGCGACAGCGGGATGTCGCTGGAGCTGGGGTTGGTGAGTTCTTTCACGATGTTGAAGAGCTCTTTGCTGTTTTGCGCATTGTTGTTGATGCGTTACTTGATGGAGGTCATTTTGGAGGTTCGAATCAGTTGGTGGTGCTTGCGGCTGGTGTTCTTGAGGGCTGCGTGGTTGTCCGGTGTCTGTTCATGGCGCCAATTCTTCTTGAGTCTTCGGCAGGTCCGTTTGGATGCCTGGAGGTCGGTGGTGAACAAGATGGCCCTCCTGTCGGTCCGTCTGTTTGAGGGTTTCCTGATAGGGGCAAGAGGGTTTATACAGTTTCGATCCATTGCCCGAAGTTGCCAGCGGCTGTGTGGGTGTCTGTGTCTGTGGGGTCAGTAGGTGGTCTTGGGCGAGGGTGGTGATAAGCTGGTCCTTGACGACCTTGTTCCAGGTACGGTGGGGGATTCGTTGTGGGAGGTTGTGTGTGGTGTGTTTCTTGAAAGAAAGTGGATGCAGTGGTGGTCTGTCCAGTGGAATTCGGTGGTGTGACTGAAGGTGACGTGGTTGCAGGCAGAAAAGAAAGGGTCGAGCATGTGTCCGGTGGAGTGGGTGGGTGTCGTGACGAGCTGCTTGAGTCCAAGGTTGGCGAGGCTGTCGAGCAGGGTGGTGGAGTTTACCGTTGTTGGCGTTCTCGAGGTGGAAGTTCAGGTCTCCGATGGAGGATGTAGTCTGTGGAGGCAAGGGCGTGCGTGCTGACGAAGTCTGTGATGGAGTCGCTGAACTGTGGTCGGGGTCCAGGGGGTCTGTAGACGAGGGTTACTCTGAGGGTGGTGAGGGGATCAATGTGGATCTGGAAGTGCAGGGTTCGGCCGTGCTGAGGGTGTCTTAGGTGCTGGTGCAATACATTTCAGCTCCCTCCTACCACCGATTAAAATCTCTGATCGGTCTACTGCTTACTGACAGGGTGGATAGTATGCTTACTTTGCCTAATGCCTACAAAAAGTGACTCATTTTCAACAAGACCTTCTTAGGTTGTTCTCAAAATGTTCTGTGCTGTTTTGCTGTTTGTATCAGCAGAATAATATGTCTTAAAGCATAGAGTAAAGCTCTGGAGTACCCAAAAGGCTACGAGCAGCACTTTTTAAAACTCCAAAGTAAATAAATAAAGTGTGATTGAGCCATGGACTGGCTGCATCATTCTCTTCAGTCACTTAAAACCAGTTCATACTGGTTCATACACCCCACGGGACATATGCTTCGGTATTGCCAATAAAGAACATTCTGCAATCGGAAGTCTAATGCAATCTCGAGCCGAAATAGATTATTTAAGTAGTTTTATTGTTTGCTAGGAGAGCGGGACACACACAGTCTTTCCAGCTGCGGAATAGTTCACTCAGATTCAGCTATTGACAACACATTCAGTCATTATATGTTTCTTTTTGTGAAATCTCCATACACTGACTTCTTCTGTAGAAAACACGAACTCTGGACTAAACATTAGGGCAGAATGTGTACCATACTTTGGCACACTGATCGTAGCGTTTTGTATTTTTTAGCACAACATCTGTCACTGTTTCATGTTCAGAATTATTCACAGCCGTAAACTTGTTCAAGAGGGGAAGGGTCATAAAGTGAAAGCAGGAAAATATATATTGGTTTGCATCTATTTCAGTGTGTTTAAAATATTTCCACCAAGGACTCCAAATCTTATGTTTCTTCAGGCAGCCTCTTGTCAGGTAGATTTCCCTTTTCAGTAATCACACAGTAGTCACTCTGCATTTGTGGGATTCATCTCATTTCCAGTTACTCACTATGTCTCTCTGAGCAATGAGGCAACCAAACCCAACTAAGATGCATATGGAGCGCAAAGCCTCTCATATGCACCAGCCGCATCACACCTAGCAGACACATTTTTGGAGAAATGTGCACAGGTTGCCCCAGAGCCATGGATAATGTTGCAGTAAGCTAGGTGCAGGGCAAATTTAAAGCAACAGCACGCTGCATATGACTCATACTGTTGTAAGTACCCACAGAGGTGGTAAGTATTTATGGACATACACATGCCTCCGCCCAAGTTAAGAGAGGCAGGCAAAGGGTGGGAGCTGCTGCTGGTGGTGGGTCACAGTGTGAGGTCCTGGCGTCGGCAATCCGCCGTATACTAAGAACCTCACAGCTGCTTTTGTGTTAGGAGGGTAGGGGGTGGGGGGTCCTGACACGAAGAGTGGGGGGAAATATCAAAAACATAGAGGCAGCAACGAAGGGACAGATAAAGCAGGCATAATATAAAGGCAACAAATACTGTGTAAACATGATGTGGCTAATACACAAGCAGAGGGACATGAAAATAAAAAGAGTCAGTGGGAACAAACATATATTTTTTTTAAAACCTAATACCACATGTAACAGGGATAATCGCCTGGGAGGCTCTAAAACACTAAAAGGCGGGACAAATTTAGCATATCCACAAAATAAAAGTGGGCATTTAAGACGGCCACTAACAACAGCATATAGAAAAGATGAGAGGTTCTTGTACTACATATACCAGCTACACCATGCCTAGGCTCAACCTAAAAAGGTATACAAAATTACAATTGGCCCAGAAAAATACTACCTTTGCAAAAAGGGCCAAATAGGGATAATCACAGACCAAGGGCCAGATGTAGGTGGCCAATTACCGGTCGGTAACGGCCGAATTCGGCCGTTACCGACCGGTAATTGGATTTTGAGATGTAGGGCATGCATTTACAGAATCGGTATTTTACCGATTCTGTATTTACCGATTCGGTAAAATTACCGAATCGGTAAATACAGACTCGGTAAAATACCGATTCTGTAAATGCAGATGTAGCTGGCACATGTCAGAGTGCCACAGGGCTTTAAGAATCGGTATTTTACCACCCAATCCAATTGGGTGGTAAAATACCGAATCCAGGTGTGCATGCACACCTGCGCCATTTGACACACAGACATGCCCTTAGGGCATGTCTGTGTGCCACATGGCGCACATGCCTATTTTTGGGGTGCCAGAGGGTGTCAAAGTGACACCCCCTGCACCCTTGCTAAAATCGGTATTTACCGATTCTGTAATTACAGAATCGGTATTGCCCATTGATTCCTATGGGCTGCAAGGCCCATAGGAATCAATGGGCAATACCGAATCGGTATTTACAGAATCGGTAAATACCGAATCTTAACGATTCGGTATTTACCGAATCTGAAATACCTACATCTCCCCCCCCTCTATTTTACCACTTCTTAAATACTGAATCGGTATGATTCGGTATTTAAGAAGTGGTAAAATAAAATTACCTACATCTGGCCCTAAATCTTCTATTTCCACAGAGTTTCACAGATTGCAACCAACACCAAAACCATTTCCTACTCCAGGAATGTGATAGATTCACTCTACCTAAATCCTTCTTTGCAGGCTGTCATAATGAGTAATAACAATCCTTCCTTAAACGGATTAATGTTACCACATGCTTTTCACAATAAATGCATCGGGCCTACTGCCTTTATAGAAGCATTCCATAATAAATAGATCAGGGCCTGGATAATAGACTAGGAGCATTTTCCCTGTTTGCACCACAGCGTACCTTTACATAGGAGTGGCAAGCGCAAACAGGGATATTGTGCCCTATTACAAACAATGTGCTGCACTCAGCACTGCCCAAGGAGCAGCACATTCAGTGAAATAGAGAGCAGCTGACTGAAACAGTGACTCTGTCTTTCTTTGTGCAGGCAGCACCCACCTGCACGTTAAAGAGGGGCAGAGATCCCCCTGGAGGTGGGTGCAGTGAGTGACTGCACCTGCCTGCAGGGGTCTGTCTGGGTGGCCCATGGAACCCCCTTTCACCCCTCCAGAAGGCGGCCCACAGTGGGGGCACTGTCAGGGCACCACCTTCTTGTGGCACACTACCAATGAGCCTTCTAAGGGCCTGTTTGCGTCTGAGCCTGCTTCCATAATAAGGCGTGGGTGCAGAGGCAAAGTGATTCTCTCATTTTAATGGGGTAAGTGAGGAAGAAACCTCTGAAGATAGTGCTGTGGGACATATAGCACCAGCCCTATCATGATTACAGGAGACGGCCCCTGCTGTAATACCATAGGCCCCAGGATACACAAAGTAGGAACAGACGCCCGCTGTTCCCCACCCCCTCAAGCACTGTCCATAATGCAGACCCAGTTCTATAGCCATTGTCATTGTTTTGCCACCATAACCAACTTAGTTCTGCTGTATAGAGTATATGTTTTGGCACAAGTTAAAAAGTACAATACAAATATTTTTTTTCAGTGTAAGCACACAACTTGTTCCAATAAAATCAAGTAAACCAGCATGTGGGTGGAGCTTAAATTCGCTTCTCAGAAGTACTCTGAAAGCTCTTTTTTGTTGCTCACCTAAGGTCTGGTGTCAGCTGCGTTGTGAACCCAGACCTAAAAAAGAATGTCAACACCTAAATCCCCATCTACAACTTCTAAACCGTGGCTTGGGTACCCATCTCGTCTAAAAACAGTTACTCCTGCTTTTCTTGTCCCTCAATCTTCAAATCAAATCAAAAACCTCTACAAAATTGGGGACATAAACAAACACAAGAAAGGAAATCAATTGATGCAAATAAAACTACATTCTAAAAAAACAATCTACTCAACCAACAAAAAAGTAAGTGAAAAACGCTTGAAGGAAATCACTGCCATAAATAAATAGAAATAGAACTGTTCGAAATACAGGGAATAAAAGTCAAGAATGCACTATTTTCTCTCCCATTCCCACTCTGATTGCCTCCAGTTGTCCTTTTGCAGTATAACAAAATCACCAAAGAAGCGGTATTCGGGGTAATAGAAGACTGAACACTGTTCCTGACCTATAAGCACAACCGTAATTGAAATGAAGGATTGAATTGTGTCAAAGCTTCAAAGTCACATCCAGTGGTCGCAGTATTTAAATTGTGAAAGATAGTCAGTGCTGTTACCCAATTTATATTCTATGGAGAGTGTAGCCTATATCCACGAATCGCAAGGCCCATTTCTACCACTGCCCCGGCCCACTGTCCTCATGGACATCAGAAACTCAAGTGGTTAGTTCACTAGACCAATTATAAGTGACCTGTATTACACATTCTGGGGACACATTTCGGGAATGCTGCTGTTAGTGCTCTCACTGCTTCTTCCACATCTTCTTTGTTGTACTTGTGTGTGATACCTATATACCAATTTTATTTTCACTTTTCTCTATATCATCATAATTCCAGTTTTCCTCACCACACTTAATTGAACAGCCTAACATCATGTTTGTGTTATATGTCCTTTAATGCTGCCCTTCCTCATTTTGTCTCCTATAGGTACCTCATCTCATCTACTCAGCTCTATTCCTTCCCATTCCCTCCCTCATCTTCCACCATTTAATATCTCCTTTAGACTATTCTGATCTTTTCCATCCATCCTCACCTTCTTTCCTTCTGCCTGTTCTCCACTTCCTTTCCTCCCACCACCGTTCTCCCCTCTATTACCCCCTTCCCGGTCCGGTTTTCTATTTTTAACCCTCCTGATAGCTCTCCTATATAACCCATGAACCCCCTTTCCATTTTCATCCCTTCTCATGTGCAGAAACGTCCTCCTTCCTGACTCCTGCCTGCACCATTTCTTCGTCTCTCTACCAGTGTCCTAGCTGCACATCTTCTTTATTTAAAAATATATCTTCTCCCCCACCAATTACCTCCACCTTCTTCCTGTCCTCCTGAACAACTTCCCTCTCTTTTTCTCATGCTCACCCATTCACGTTTCTCACTCTCTGCCCTACATTTCAAGTCCTTGACACCTCTCTTTGTCTCCACTCGCACTTCCTCTTCCATCCTCCTCTAGGGATAGGGTTTCTGGACAAGCATTTGCTTACCATGGGAAAAATTATGATTTAATTAGGAAACTTTGATGAAATGGCATCTTTACACTTTCTTCAAGCGATAGAATCTAGGTAATTTCGTTTTTAAGAAAAAACCCTGTTTTATGCTGTGGCAGAGGAGCGTCGCTTCCCCCCCGTCAGCAACTGCAAAAATAGAAAATTAAAATGAAATAAAACAGTTTTCTTATAACTTTACTTTTCTTCTCAGAGCCGAGTTTTGGGGGCGGGCCATTTGGAGGAGTGTGGCTCAATGGTTAGAGCGGAAGACCCTGATGCAGAGTTCTGGCCAGGGACCAGAGTTCGATTCGCGCCTCGGCGGGGTCTCGGGCTCAATTTCCTCGGACCTGTTAATTCTCGCCTCGTGCCTATTCTAATCACGGGCCCCACGCTGCAACTCTGGGCAATAGCTTGCTTAGCCTCCACACCGGCCCCAACAGCGCTAAGGATGCCTGGCTTCACCCTGGGGGTGCCCAGGAGTGGACACTTCACAGGGAAAGCCAGGAGGGGTTCCACAGCGGTATGAGTATCAGCGCCAGGAAGCCGAATAGGCGACACCGCAAGGTGACCGTCTGGTGACAGTGCGCTCTATAAGTACCAAGACATTTACATTTACATTTACTCACCCAGCACTATAGCAAGCACAGAAGGAGAGTCGTAGGCACTGCCGTCTGTGTGCATGCCGGTTTGGCCGGCTGCCTCAGGACGGCCAAACCGACATGCGCACTGATATCTCTCCAACCCGAGCTGCATTGCAGGGTGGCAAGAACAGCAGGCACAGGCTTCCATTACCTGATGGACCTGAAAACCAGCCCGTTCAAGCCAATTCCAGCTCTTCTCTCACCAGCATGAGAGAAGTGCTGGGATTTCCTGCATAGGGAGTCTGGGAGCCTCAGCACAGCAGTCAGCAGAAGAACAGCGGGCGACAGCCAGGTAAGTTCTTTATTTGTCCCCCACGCTGCCTCACCACTTTTACCCGATACCAGCCACTACTGGTTTTATGTAGTGAATTTATTAGAAAATAGATATTGTATATGCTACAAGTGGTATTCAACCCTCCTTCAGACATATCCCTGCTTGCTGCAACTGTGTACCTGAGTTTCCTGGGCAGCCCAGCTGGATGCATCCTCTTCCTCAGTATATTCTCTCTAGAACCCCTTTTTTCCTCCCAAAATCAGGGCAGAGTGCTGAGCTGCTTTGCAGCTGCTTCTACTGGGAAGTGTCAACAGGGCAGGGAAACAGTCACCAGATCATTAGATCATTAGTAAGCATTCAAACTGACTCACTGCACATGCCATACCACAGCGCATGGCCCACCCGCAGACTGCCCCTCAGATGGAGATAATGCGAGGTGGCCAATGGTTTAAGCAGGGCTGAAGGAAGGCAGACTGGGGATACTTTTGTGTTTAAGCAGATTTAATCACGACTGATGGCCACATGACCGGTATGAAGAGTCCCATTCCCGAAAAATAAATGCTATTGGAGACACAGAGGCACGCAATAGCACAAATCAAGGCCTGGGACAAATGGAACCTTTTGGTTCTACATTCCCTAACCAACACTATTCATTTCTGGAAACCTGAGGAAATTTGTGGAATACTTTTGGAAAAGATCACCTAAGCCATGCTTCCTCTGGTCCTCCTCAGAAACTGAGAGCCAGACTTCCACATTGGGCATGAACAGCTATTTCAGCTGAATAGAGACTGAGGAGCTCTACGAGAGGCAACGAGGTAGGCATAGGTAAATGGTGGGAGTTCATTTCTACCCATTTTTTTAACAGTATTTCATTAACATGTCTGAGGGAAACCAATTTTTACCAATCACCAAAACATAAAAAATTGAAGGAATCATTGAAAGGCTGTAGCTAAGTTCCAGGATGGCATATGATATAAAACAAACAATTCTAGCTGCAACAAAAGGAAAGCCACACAGATCTCTGCAGTTGTGGGAAGTTGCACAAACATCATTCGGCAACTGCGGAAATTAATTCCTGTCCTCTCACAATCCATGATGCGATCAATAGTAGTGGCCACCATCATCTCCAGAATTGATTACGGTAATGCCCTTTACCTTGGCCTACCTAAAACTCTGACCAGTAGACTTCAGGTCATAATGAATGACGCTGCCCGGCTGATCTTCAGGCTACCGAGGAGATCTAAAGCCACTCCCCTACTACAAAGTTTGCACTGGCTCCCCATTAAAGAAAGAGTTGAATTTAAGAACTTATGCACGGCCCATAGGGCAATCTATGGCAAAGCCCCAACCTACATCAAAGATCGTCTGCAACTCTATTGCCCTATGAGAACACTTCGATCTTCAGACTCCCAATTACTGGTCTGTCCTCGCTACAGGTTAGTGACTAAGGGAGGGAGAGCCTTTTCAGTGCTAGTTCCTCAGCTATGGAACAGGCTGCCGGAGGTGCTGCGCCGGGAAGGGAATTTACTACGATTCAGGAAGAGCCTAAAAACAGTCCTGTTCAGCAATAGCATGAGCACAGTATAATCCAGTTATGACCTCAACTTCCATCTTGCTAAGTTATTGTCTGTACCATCTTTCCAGGCGCTTAGGCCCAGATGTAGGTAAAAAATATTTACCGATTCTTAATTACCGAATTTTACCGATTCGGTAATTAAGAATCGGTAAATATGAAGGGTGGACATGTAGGTCCATCCAGATGTGTATTTTACCGATTCGGTAAAAATCGGTATTTACCGAATCGGTAAATACCGACCGGTAATGCTCCATTCATTCCTATGGGCTTTGAAGCCCATAGGAATGAATGGGGCATTACCGGTCAGTATTTACCGAATCGGTAAATACCGATTTTGACAAGGGTGCAGGGGGTGTCACTTTGACACCCTCTAGCACCCCCAAAAAAGGGTCGGGGGCCATATGGCAGGCAGACCTGCCCTAAGGGCAGGTCTGCCTGTCATATGGCACAGGTGTGCATGCACACATGTGCATGCACACCTGAATCGGTATTTCACCATCAAATTGAATTTGATGGTAAAATACCGATTTCTTAGGCCTTGTGGGACTCATAAGAGTCCCACCTACATATCAATTTTACCGATTCTGTAAAAATACCGGTCGGTAAATTTACCGACCGGTATATTTACAGATTCGGTAAAATTACCGATTGGTAAATTTACCGAACGGTAAATTTACCGATTCTGCCCCCTACATGTCAAAATCCTTTTACCGGTCGGTAACGGCCGAATTCGGCCGTTACCGACCGGTAAAACCCTACCTACATCTGGCCCCTAGAGACCTGCAGGTGATTAGGCGCAATATAAAACCTCACTAACAATAACAATAACAATAACACTTCTACTTCTGCTGTGAAAACAGCACAAACTGAAAAATGTATTTGTCCCTACAGTGCACACACCAATTATGGGCCTCATTTAGAATTTGAAAGAGAAGAAAACCCTGCCCATCAACCTGACATCTTCTACAAAGAGGAGGGGGATTCTACATGTTTCCACCAGCAGTGCTCCCTGGTGGACTTGGAACCATCGATGCAAGTACCACAGACTGCCTACCCCTGGACATTCTAATGTGTTTTTTACAACAGGAAAAGTGTGAATGTCCTGATCAGAAAAAAATGGTCCCCACACCTAGAAAAAAGCTCTCAGAATGTTAGGTTTATTAGCAATTTTCTAAATTAAACTGCTGCTTTTGGAATTTGTTTTTGAAAAACAAAAATGTTTGCTGAGCCTTCATATTAACTATGGTGGCCCCTCAGCAACCATTTAGTGCCTTCAGAGGAGCCACAGTGACAATGTCTCTTTTCAAAGACTAAGGGGCAGATTTACAAGCCCCTTGCGCCGCTTTTACGCCGCCGTTGCGTTACTTTTGTGACGCAGCGGCAGCGCAAAAGATGCACCATGGTGCGGGGTATTTACAACGTGACGCATCTCCCAGATGCGTCACGTTGTAAAGCCCTGTGCCAGAAGAGGCGTACCATAGCAGGGGGAGGCGTTCCGGCAAAGGAACGCCCCCAAAAAGTGGCTGAGTGAAGTCTACAAGATTTCACTCAGTCACTTTTGGGCCCATGCTGCATCAAAACCCTGCGCCTGCTTGAAGCAGGCGTAAGGATTGACGCAGCATTGTGCACATAGGGCCCCCCTGATCATTGCTGGAGCTGCGTCGCGCTTGCGATGCAACTCCAGCAATGCGCCGCTTTTACGGCACAGATGCGTGACGCATCTGTGCCATTTTTGCCCCATGGTGCACCGCATTGTAAATGCGGCGCATCATGGGTGGCGGAGCTGCGGCGCACAATTACTGGCGCATCCCTGCCTATATTCAGGGATGCGCCAGTAATTGTAAATCTGCCCCTAAGAGGTTACTGCATCCGCCAATGTATGCAGACATTTATAAATATGGCAGGCGGTATTCCTTCAGGATAGCACAATTTAAAACCCCCTCCTTCCCCTATGGCAGAAGGTAGGCTGCCCGCCATATCTCAAAAATAAGACCCTATATTCTAACACCTCAGCAGTCCAAGAGAGCGCATGTGACAGAATAATTAGAAAGCTGCATTAAAAGGTGCATAAGTGCTGACATATCTATTAATTGGAAAAAACGGTGATAGTTATGCAACCTTAAGTTCATAAGATATGACTTTATAAAGTACTTCAGAAATCACATACATTATGCCTTTGAACATGCAATCAATGTCCACATTCTCTATGAATTGATTTTATAAACACAGTTTCATTTTCAATTAAAGTCTGAAAAGTTGTATTTACATCAAGCGGCCCAGGGGATGTCTGCTAAGGCCCCATATTAACAGACCCAGGCCCGCCCTTGACCCCAGCTGATATCTAACCAGTGCTGAGGGAAAGAAACCGTCTTGCCTTATTGAAATCCTTCTTCTCAGCTGCCTCTCAAGAATCAGGGTTTCTTCTTATTAAGGGCTTGAGTATCCCTTCTGGGACAGATAATACTCAGAAGGCTACCAACACCACATATACAATATTACATATTCGGCATGTTCGCCTTCAGAATTGGGAATTAGAAGCACTGATTTGTATTCTTTTGAAGGCCATATTCAACTCCGCCAATGGATCTTATTTATTTTATTTATTTATGCGGTTTCGTATAGCGCATACCAGATCATCCTGCATGAGAGCACTTTACACAAGAAATCAGTATTGCAGTAGAAAATTCAGGAAAGTAATTTGTTTTTTTTACACTGCAACATCTTTCGAGACAATATAAAGCAGGAAACGAGTCATGAAGAGGTTTATAAGGAAAAATAAAAAATATTTTGTCTAATTTGTAATGTCTAGACTCGGAATTGCATTGATTAAAGGACGTTCATTGAACATAATGTTGGAGCAGAAGTAGTTTCAGGTACTTTTTAAAACATTTACCGATGTGTTTGTGTATAGTGTGATCCACAAGCAGCAGTGTACGGTTGATCTAAGCAACCTATGACTGGCCACTGGAATTTGACGATTGTGCAGCTGCAGCAATTTTCGCATAATTATAGATTTGCTGCATTTGCCACATAATCCATCATTCACTGCATAATCTGCAAATTATAACAAAATAAACAATTTTGTTTCTAGTTGAAATGGGTCAAAAGTTACTAAAAATGTAGCGCAACATGTTACCGCAAAATTTCAGGCCTGTTGCAAAGGTTGACTGTTCACCTTTCTGTTGCTTATTGCTATATTTGGGTGTTAAACTGGTACTAATGAGGTGCACCCAATGCATAGATAGTGTAAAAATTACAAACTAATGAAGTAATATTATTAGAAAATGTGCTGCTTTACGACACATGATTTGCCTTTGCTTGCCACATACTTTACTCAACCCTGCCGCATAATTTGGCCCTCCTGTACCGCATAATTCCAGTGGCCCTGCCTATGGCAATATCAATCAGTCCTCATTCGATCTAAACGCCTTTCCGTTTCGAAGAAGAGACATTACATGAATGTGCAGCAAGGCTAGGCCCATGCAAATTATGAAATGAGACTTCATCTAAAGTACCCTTATTCTGCTTTGGCAATAACGTTTGCACATCACCCGCGACCATGGCAACTACTGATTGCTGTCTACTCTGTTTTGATCCACCATCTTGTTTGTGAAAGAGAGAAAAACAATCCCATCTCCTTATGAAGCCAACCTAGGAGGAGTGCGTGCCTTCACTCTGTTGCTAGGACATCTCCACTGCTTGGCCGCCACCATTCCCTTTCCCTAACACAAGTGACACTCACAGTCCCCGAGCAAATTCTTACCATCGAAGCTGCCATGCTCTGCTGCAAACTGAAGTAAGCGGTGGTACGTTTCTAGTGATGGTCGGAAGACAAATACTCCACTATTAAAGCAGTCTGGCCAGCCAGAATCAGGGGCAGCTGAAAGCTCTTCCCGGTCAAAGAGTTCATCAACATTGCATAATACCTGAGAAAGGAAAAAATAACTAAATTAATAGTGTTACATTGAGCTTCATACCACGTTTCTGCTATTTCTAATCTACTGGGTGTGGTACCATAATATCGTAGCCAGAATATCGCCTGACGTAAATATGGTGTCCAATTTACATTGGAGGTAATAATTTATAATCCACTGCCAATGGAAGAATATTTTTGTAAACAACGTTTGAGATGCAATATGTGTGTGGACCTGGGGTCTCCACCAATTTCTGTGGTAAGAGCGACAACATCCGACAAGATTATCAGAGTAGCCACCCAATGCAAGATTATCCACAGTGATCACATCAGAACATTATGCAGGATTGCCGGAAGTAATGTAAAAAAAAAAAGCTTTGTCGATTTGGAATGCCTCTACATGGATCATATATAATGGCCACAGCTGCAACCTTGCTGGCACCAAAGTAATAATATGAGTAATAAGCCTCACTGCTTCATGATTTATTACTCAAACTTCAGCTTTAAATACATTTTAAATATTGTACCATTTGTCTCCAAAACATCAGCATTTCAGTTCAGAAAATACACACATTTTCTCTCATAACCCCCGCACTGTGCCCACTCCAGTGTACTTGCACTCTCCAATCCTTGTATGTCTTAGAATAAACAGCCAATATGCGTAGTGGTTATAGTGGTCATTGTTGGCCACAGTTTTATTATGGATACATGCATATAGTTTTGTCATAACTTGTATGACCCTGGTCATAAATCATCATTTGTGAACTGTCATACTTTGGGCCATAAAACATATACTTTGCTAGTCATACACCTTATGTGCCTTCAATCATATGTACATCACCAATTTGCAAATTGCACTGACAGTTTGTTGATTCGTTCTTTTGCAGGCTTATCTTCCTTCTTGTTCCTTCTGGGTCATACCATTGTTCGGTTGGGTTTCCATGCTCTTTGCGTGTGGGGGGGGGGGTAGCTTCTCCCCAGAATTAGGCCCCAACTTGTTACCTTGTTAGTCTCATTTGTCTCCTGCCTTCTGGCGGGTCTGGGCTACGAGTGTCAACTCTGTTTGCTATTCCCTTTTTGCCAGGCCAATTCACCCTGCCGTGAGGCATCCCAAAGTGAGTAGCCCTCCTCCTCATACACACTACCCTGTTGGTGTGTCTCCATAACCAACAATTGTACCCTTACTTCTCCGCCACACCGTCAGGGAGGCTAACATCTTCCTGTGGCTCCCCCTCGCAATCCTTTGGGTTTTGGCGCCCCACAGGTTGTCCCAGAAAACACGCATCCCGTCCTCCGACAGGCGGACACTGTCCCGCCCATAGGAGCTCTGGGCGGCCTGGGTGGATGAGCCCATGCCTGATGCTTTCCAATCTGTTAGTTTTGCAGAATTTGTTAACCGCAATATTCAGCTTTCTTCTCGAGTCTTCAACTACCTTGTATGACTCTGCCCCCCACCACTCCATTCTGCTGATCAGCTCCAATCAAATGATGGCCGTACTCCCAAAGCACCTCGCCGCCTCTGTGAGGTCCGTCTGGATGTCTTGGAGGAGGGCCTTCCTCCCCCTTTGTGCCAAGTCATTACCTCCAAGGGAGATTATCAAGATATCCGGATGCCATGCTGTGTCAGCTTGAAGGTCCCAAAGGGTCACTGGCAGCTGATTCCATCTCATCCCTTGATGCCCCAGCCATCGGATGCATGTGTTGATCGGTCTTCCTGTTGGCTTGTGGCCACCCGCTGCCACCAAGACTGCATCCTGGATATGAAGGAGTGTCCCACCACCCACACCAGGCGGGGTCGCCTTCCTGCTGAAGAAATTAATCACAAATGTAAGGTGGCCTCTCGCGCTGGAGGTGGTGCCCCCCCCCCCCCCCCAATGAGGCAGCCCTTGTGTCTTTACCGGGCGCTTCTACACTAGCTGGGGTCTCACATAGGTCCTGTATGCTCGGGACCACCATCTGCCTATTGCTTGTATCCCTGCCTCGGTCATCCCATGTTGTGCTGCTGAGGTTGCTGCCCAAATCCTGAATGAGTGGGAGCCAAAAGCCTCTGGGGGCCGCCCTGCCTTGGCGAAGGCCTGGTGCATCACTGCTGTGAACTGAAATTTGCTTAGATGGTTTCTTCTCCATGCTTGAACAGAGGACCCTCCCCTGCTGGTTACACCGCCATTTATGTAAGGGGGTAGCATACCGCGCAGTATCTGTGGTCCTTGATGCATTGCAAATCACCACGACCTCCTTGCCAGCCTAATCTGTTTTTGACCGCCTCAGGAGTAAATCAACTTCTGCTGGTTTGGGTTTGATGTTGGATGCCTGCAAGCAACGCCCCATTGGCCCAGCCCTCCTGGGTGCTACTAGCTTGCTGAGGCGAAATACCCCAAAGAATGCAGTGGAGAATGCCGCCTTAAAAAGGTAGAGCTCATAGATGTCCCTTGTTATAGCCCCAAGTGGGTCCATGAGATGACCCAATCTCGTGAAGTCTATGGGTCACCATCTGTCGGTCCCTACACCCTCTGCGCGCTTCAAACCCCTCATTGCTCCTTTGATGTAGTGGGAGGCCGTAGGGTCCTAGCCAGCACAAATCTTTACATATTAAACCACAGCGGACAGATAGGCCTGTGCCCATTTTCTGGACCTTTTGCTGGTGAATGCCCACTGGATGAACTGCTCGACTGCCCTTTTTGTGTCGTGCATGTTTCACAGTGTTTGGATTCCTCCTATTCGCATCACTGTCCCTGCATATCTTTTGTAGCGGCTGGCCACTTCCGGGGCGAGGGATTGGTTGACTAGCGCTGACAAGTCTATCCTGCCAGGCCCCAAAGCTGATCTGGAAAGGTGGTCATTACCTGCTCCGCCCAGGGCCAACTCCCTGAATCTGCTCATCTGTGCTCGTGAAAGGGCATCCGCCACTGCATTGAGTTCTACATTCCCCTCCAACTGCAATTTAACCAATTGGTGCATTATTCTCAGTATGTCTGGGCACCTGGCTGAGCCTCTATTGATTGCTTGGACCACCCCTTTGTTGTCTGACCACAGCGTCAGCTTCATATTCCTCAATTCCTGCTTCCAGACTGTTAGGGCTAAAACAATAGGGAACAGTTCAAGAAATGTGATTTTGTTGGTGATGCCCTGTTTGTGCCATCTGCTGGGCCATTGGCCTGCGCACCATTTGTTGCCCAGGATTGCCCCAAAACCTGCGCTTCCCGCTGCGTCCGTGAACATGGCTATCTGTCTGGCTGTCACCCATCCTTCTCTCCAGATCAAGACCCCATTAAAATCTGCCAGGAATGTGTTCTACATTAGGCGATCCCACTTGACCCCTACCCCCCAGCCTGACGTGGTGATGTTTGTGGGTGAGCCCTGCTGTTAGCTGCGTTAAACCCCTGGCAAAAACACTGCCCACAGGGATGACCCTGGCTGCAAAATCAACCGCTGGAGGCAGCGGAGCGTTGCCTTTTTGCATCCGCAGAGGCCCCATATCTCCTCCCTGAGCTCCCACACTTCTTCTCCGGGTAGTCTGGATGTTCCTGCTAGTCTAGTTCTAGTCCCAGGAATTAGATTTTTGTCGCAGGACCTACTGTCATTTCTGCTGCCAGTGGTATCCCTAGTTCCCCTGCTAACATTTGGAATGCCACCACGGTGTCACCGCACTCTGCAGACTCAGAGGGGCCTGTGAACAGAAAGTCATCTAGGTAGTGGAGTTCAGCCCCCGTAAGATGCCTGTCATGCAGGGCCCTTTCCAGAAAGGTGCTAAATTGTTCTAAGTACGCGCAGGATACCGTACACCCCCATGGGCATAGCTTTATCAATGTGTAGGGCCCCTTCCCACTAGAACCCCAAAAGGTGGAAGCTTGAAGGATGCACTGAAAGGAGGTGGAAAGCTGATTATATGTCTGCTTTCGCCATGAGGGCCCCTTGGCCTGTAGACCTAAGTTGATGGCGTCGCTGACAGTAGCGTAACCTGCGGAGCAAGCTTCCACATTGATTCCGTCATTTACTGGCGTCACCTCAGGAAATGAGAGGTGGTGAATTAGTCGGAACTGTCCTGGTTCTTTCTTGAGAAATACCCCTAGGGGAGAGATAACCAACCCCTTCTGTATCAGAGGAGGCAGGGGACCCTCTATCTTACCTAAGGATGTCGCTTTTTCTAGCTTTTTTCGGACTACCTCTGGGTTTTGTAGAGTTGTTTTAAAGTTTTTTGCACCACCCGGTGGGAGTGGCCCCTCAAATGCTATAAAAAAAACCTTCCTCAAAACCTTGCACTAGTACCGTGGCATCTGTCTTGTTGTGATATTTGTTGGCTAGCTTACGGAGTTATTGAGTGTTGATGAGGGACCTGAGTAACCTGTAGTTGTGTACTCCCTTTGACCCCCCACTCCTTCCTTGACTAAATCACTGCTTTCTTTTCTTCTCTATCTTGTACACTTTGTGCTATTTCTTGCGTCTGCACCCTGCTGCTGGGTGTCCTCCCCCACACGCAGAGAATATGTGCTGGAATTTGCATGAAGCTCCCAAGTGCAATCATATTTCCAGCATATTGCTGCTGGCCCGCTGGAGGGTGGGGGTTGCCATGTGTTAAATGCTTTGAGCGTATGAAATGACTTGGCCTTCCCTTTGTAAAAGGAACCCCGAAATGGCTGCTCGCTCTTCCCTGCCCATATCTTGACCTCTTTAGCTCCAATCATTTTGTGTGTAAAACCAGGCAGGCCTTCCTCATTCCATTCCCTTTCCGGGTGTGTCTGCATCTTTATTCGGAAACCTTTGTCGTATTCTAACCATGCATCCCCAGGGAATTACCTCTGTGCCCCATGGATGTTGGCCTCGTATAACCATAGGTCGGCCACGCAGCATGGGTACTTCTCAACAATTATGCACGCCATTACTCTAAATGCATCAAGCCAGTTATCAACATTTCTTTCTTTCCTTTCCCTTCCATCCTCGTCTTTTTTGTCACACACTGTCAGGTTCCGGCCATCTAATTGGATCTCAACAGTGAGAAAATGTCAATAAATTCCTTTCTCCATATCCTTTCCTTTACTGTCAGAAAGATAGGGCTCGCTAGCCCTGTGGCCCTTATGGTCATAGATTCTGGGCCAGGTGAAGGCCTAGTGTAAGCTTCTGGAGCCAAGGCTGTTGTAGCTGGGTTACCTGCTGTGCTTGCACTGCCCCATGCTGCTATGGGGACCCTAGTTACCCCTGTATCTTCTGCGCGACCTGTCCCCACAAACGCTCCTGTTGTGTGCAGCCTCGGTCTATCAAATGCCAAGGTAAGCTGGATACTTCACCCTGTGTTTAAGATCCCGCTGTCCCCAACGCCTGTGCGCCAAGCCCCCTACGCAACAGTGGTGCCGTTGATTGTAAGCATTCCTGCACTATGGTACCAATATGCTCACCCCTGTTGCTGCATCGCTGGTCCCACTGTTAGGTCCTGCCGTCGCTGGGTTTGCAACAGGCAGCAGGTCATTCCTCTGGCATCATTTCTTGAGTGCCACTGTCCGTGGTGGTTTTACTGCCCTCCGTCTCCTCCTGGTTGCTGGCATGCTGGCATTTTCAAGCAGCTGGTTGCTTGCCCCTTCTCCTGTGTCTTGGGCCAAGTGTGACTGCAGCCATCTCGTCCCGTGGACCTCTGATGCACCCCAAATTTGTTGCAGCAAATCCCCTAGGTCCTCTGTTTGCGCGTTTCTGCCTTGGCCCTCCATCGCGTGTTCCTCCATGTGGGGTGCTGCCACCCTCCTTATGCACCAAGCCTACCAAATTTAGAATCTGTCTGGGTCTATGTACCAACACTCCTGCTCGTTCTACTTAGCGGGGTGCTGCCATTGTTCCTTTTATGCCTCCCCACGTTCTGTGTGACCTGGTAGTATTTGCTGGGGCCTGCACACTGTTAGTGCTTCTCTAGCTCGTGGCCCCACCCAAAGGTTTTTTGCTGTTTAGTCTTGCAGCAGATTTATATAACAACTTTTCATTCTGCGAAATCAAGTGATTGGTCCAGAATCAAAGGATGTTGCACTTCTGAGACTCAAACCGGGATTCCCAGTTCTCGAGTCGGCAGCTCTGGCAGCTCGTTTTAGTTTGTTTGCAGAGTAGCTGTGAATGCTGCAGCACCTGCCCCGCACGTCTCCTGCTCCTCTCAAGTGTATTAAAGGGCACTAATTTCAAGGAGCGCGAGCGTCGCACCACTGAGCGTTGATTGTGCCCCTTTTGTTTTGAACTCAACTGATGTGCCTGACCGCAGGCGTGGTCCGGACCTTTGCAGCTGCTCCTTAGTTGTTGAGGTATTACCTTCTGGCGCTGCACGAGCTAACTTCGAGAACCTCAAGAATGTGAAACCCCACTTGATCAGTGAGGGTAGTAAATTCAGCTGCTCAGAAACTCCAATGCAAACAACCCAATGTCGCAAAAGTATTGATCCACTCGGCTATCCTGGGACCCCACAAACCACCTCCCAGCTGTGCTTGATCCTCGGAATGCCGATCGCGAGTCCCGCAGGGCTTACAGCTTCACTCTGCAGCTGGGGGACAACGTTGTAGGAGGGAGGGGGGAACGCGAGAAGAAAAATACCTGCTGCTCTGCTCTGGACCTCCACCACTCACGGGACGCAACGCCGCCAGGGAGGAACGCGCCGCAACACTTCCTGCATCAGCAACGCTGCATACCTTCGTCTCCTCAGCGTGTTTGGGTGGTTTCTCTAGAGCGCACCAGCGAGCTCCCGGGTGGGGAACCAGAAAGTACTTAAGGATCCCAGGGGCCCGAGTCGCACCTGCCAGTAATTCGCACGTAGCAAGGAAACTGCACACCGGGCCGATCCTCCGCGAGCGTTGAGCAGCAAGGAGGGGGCCCGACCCCAGGCTCTGGAGGAGTAGCATAAAGCTGAGTTCGATGCCAGCACAACTGCAGCGGAGCATTGTAATCCATCAGAGTGGAAAAACCTGTCCTCCAAGTCGGTCAGTGTTACTCTTGGAGCTTCAAAATCAAATTGGTCCCACGAAGAGCTTCGCCTCGCCAGGTAACAAAATTGCCGGTTTGCGCTGTTCCCCTGCTCCATGATGATAGGAGCTACCTGGGGTGTGCGGCAACTTATATCCCCCTACTTTCCCGCCTTGCCGGCTGTGTCCACCGATTGGGTGGGTTTGTACCTCACCAGACTCCCCCATTGGTCAGGGGGCCTGGTGCCTCTCTGGTACCCATGGGGGGCGGTGCGGGGCTACACAGTTCCATTTCTATGTTTATAAAAAAATTAAGTTTGGAAAAAAAATGTATACTGTTTTTGGTTGTTTTCTTAAATGCTGTCAGACTCTTTCTTGTTCTTATTACTGTTATTTGATGATGTCCACCATTGTGTTAAATTTTGGAGCACTTATCGCGGGAAACTGGTGATGTTTGCAGTTTACACCAACTTCTGAATAGTGTGTTAGATTTATCTCAACTTTACTTGCATTAAAGTGCTGATAATGAAATGCAGACTATCCGTTCCCATGCAAAAAGACACGAGGTGCACCTTTGCGATTTATTCTAAATACTAAAATCCTGTATTGAATTACACTGAGGTAGTGGCTGCACTTACAGTGTACACACAAAATCAATGAAGAAATCTCATTGTATTTATATTGATTGGGAATAATGCATCAGGTGTTGGATCTTGACAGGATACACTGCCCAGTTCGTATATTGTTCTGCACACAAAAAAAATCACATCACAACTTTCAAAACAACTGCAATGCGAAACAAATTTCGGCGATTAGCCATGTTAGCACCAGGGATTTTACACCTGCTTTTTGCTGGTGTTAAGCATGAGGACTACCTGCAGCATGAAAGGGAACACAGCCAAGAGCCACACCAGGACACCCACAGGTGCCATAGAGTCAATGAGCATGATATAGGGATACCCATGAGGGACACAAGACTTATTGCAACAACCCAAAGTCCGCCAACGCCCCCCAAACCCGCATCTGAGCAAGTGTGTCTTTGTGGTCATTGTGTTAGCATGATAGACACGGGCCCTGCAACATCTCAGTGTGCTGTCTTCAGCAGACGTTACTATGTCACCTCAGCATTGGCAGTGACCCTGGACATGTAGCTACGCACGCATCCTCCTGTATGCACAACCGGCGTGTGCTGGTCCGGCGTACACAGGTCAGCGCAGGGGTGTGCCTATCCGGCAAGGGGAACTGGATGTCTCAGACATGTCCATGTGCAGGAAGTGCGGTAAGTGTGTCTCTATGTTCTGGTGTGGCCTGCCACAAGGGCCGCAGCAGTCGATGTTGTAAAGTGGCATGCACCACCTTCATTTGGCACTGTCATGGTGCAGTTAGAATGGTGGTAGTAAGAGGATCTAAGGAGGCGGCCATAGGGTGTGGGGGCACTAAAAAGGATTGTCGCACTGGGCGCCACCAGCGCTAAAGCCAGCCCTGTCTGCTCACATGTCCCAAAACAACAGTGGACATGACTGCATTGGCGTTTAATTATGACCGAGGCGCTGACAACCAATGCTCCTTGACACTGACGTGTGTTGGTGATGGACTACCCCGAGGTGAACATTGACATTTTCCTACGTTCCTTATTCAGGCATGGTGCTGCATTTGTAAGAGAATCAGAGGAGGCTGTCATAGGGTGGGGGGTGCCAAAAATGATTGTCGCACCGGGCGCCACCAGCGCTAAAGCCGGCTTCGACTGGGGATTAGAACATGTGCCGCTTCAGTAAAGGAATGCTTCAACACCATGGACATGCAGTTGACCTAGGGTCTGACAACTTTATAACAATAACACAGAATAAGTTGGGTACATTGTGTGAGGAGTCAAAGCCTCCTGTTTAATGGACTAAATTATCATGTTTTGTTATGGTCTCTGATCTCTGAAGTTATGCTGCCTTTAGATAACATTATAAGCCTCTCTTGCACTTTTATTTGTTCTATTTGTTCTAGCTTTAGCGGCCATTTGACAAAATCTTATATCTCTCCCTACAGTAGGAGCTAATAGTGTGAAATCATGGACCCGCTAATAATTTACTATAGGTATTGTATCATGCATAGTTTGCACTATGATTGTTATTAACGCTCCTACGGCCAGATGTAGGTAATTCTATTTTACCGACTCATAAATACCGAATTTTACCGATTCGGTATTTATGAATCGGTAAAATAGAACTACCGAGATGTAGGTAAATCCAGATGTTGATTTACCGAATCGGTAAAAATCGGTATTTACCGATTCGGTAAATACCGACCGGTAATGCCCATTCATTCCTATGGGCTTTGAAGCCCATAGGAATGAATGGGCATTACCGGTCGGTATTTACCGAATCGGTAAATACCGAATTTCACAAGGGTGCAGGGGGTGTCACTTTGACACCCTCTAGCACCCCCAAAACAGGTTCGGGTGCCATGTGGCAGGCATACCTGCCCTAAGGGCAGGTCTGCCTGTCATATGCCACAGGTGTGCATGCACACATGTGCATGCACACCGGAATCGGTATTTTACCATCAAATAGAATTTGATGGTAAAATACCGATTCTGTAATGCTTGTGGGACTCAGAAGAGTCCCACCTACATATCAATTTTACCGAATCTGTAAAAATACCGATCGGTAAATTTACCGACCGGTATATTTACCGATTCGGTAAAATTACCGAAAATGCCTGTTTCCTTCCCCCTACATCTCGAATTCCATTTACCGGTCGGTAACGGCCGAATTCGGCCGTTACCGACCGGTAAATGCCTACCTACACCTGGCCCCTAATGCCTCTGATATTATAATGGTTTTGAATAACTACACAATAAATTATTAATATTAGTATTAGATTGCTTGAGGAATCTTGACATTATATGGAGGAGCCGGAAACCCTTACGAGAGAACATCTTTCTTTGCACTTCTCAAAGCCATTTATCAATGCATTTTCCTCACCTGAAAGGTTATTTTCTATCTAAAGAATAAGCAGTCTTTGTCAGGAGGAAATCATCTCAAGTGAGCAAAAGGTAGCCCTATTTTCTTTCATTTGGCCCCAAAATTGCACAGAAATGTGTCATTAAACCAAACTATTGAATGTATTCAACTCTCTCATTTCTTGGCTGTGAACCCAATTTAATAAAACTATTTCACAGACCAGTCAGGTGTACACCAGCTTGTGAGTCACATATAAATATCTGCATAATTTGGAGGCAGAATCCCTTGCTCATCTGCTGGTAAAATGGTGTACCCTGGAATTTTCCCCATCTTTGCAGTGGCCTGAGGTGCTCCACTGGGACCCGAGATCATCCAATAAAGTCCCATTGTGGTTGCACATACATAGAGTTGCAGCTTTGTATGTGAATCGGAATACCCATGGATTGGATGAGTTTGGCAGAGGCCAAAGGACCCGCACAGCATTTTGACCTGTGTAATAGCTTCCCTCTCGACTTGCCAAAGGTTCTATATTCCCTTTCTGGCCTCCTGACATGTAGCACCTTCTCATGAATCACATTTTGTTGACCAACCTAGGTTTATGCTAGTGTGTGGCAGGCCCTCACAGAAACATTTGGGGATACTAATTGGTCAGACATTTTCAAAGGACATAATGATATATGCGGCAGACAAAAGGGGCTTTACCTTTTTGCTCTAGTCATTAAAATGATCAGTTCTCACAGAGCCACAGAATATCACAGATGGAGACCACATGATCCCTTGGGTGGAGTGGCCTCTGTGATTTTCTGCTTCGCAATTTCGTGTTAAGGGAAACACCATCAAAACGGTTAGTTCCCTTCAAGATGAAATATGTTTGTTGGATAGCCGCCATCAGTTTTGACGGTCGCTCACCAAACTTTTAAAATAGTTTTTGTTTTTCAAAAACAAAGTAGGAGTTTGTTATTGAAAAACAAAAAACAAATGATTTGCTACCACGCTACTAGTCACCACTATGCATTTCTGGGTGGTGACCGACAAGCGGAGACCACCACTCTAAATATAGTCGGCGGTGTGATGGCTTTACTCAATTGACACTTGCTCCATTGGGTCTTCGGGGGTAGCTTCCCGTTGACAGAGCCAACGCGGCTCTCTTGACAGAAAGCTGATGGTCCAACTGTCTCTAAATAAGGCAGGTGGAGCCTTAGATTGGTGGACCGTGTAATCCATCGCATTTGCAATTAAGTACCCTATCCACCACCCTCTATATCAACTGCTAAGTTTCTGTGTGGGTGTCTTTGTTACGGAAATGGGTGAAAAGCAATACAAATGGGTGTGGTGATTTACAATCCATTGTAAAGGCCTGCAGCCACTGCTCAAATTATAATATGTTGTTCAAGTGGCTGCACAATTCTTTGTACGTTTGCACCTAAAGATAGTTCAGTGCTCTTCAAAAGTTATTAGTATAATATAACAACAAAATAAGCCCCTAAGGGCCTCCTTATGAACCCTATGGCAATCCTGATTATTCGGATAATGGAGGGTACCGCAGGCATAGGGATTACAACGTCTGTTTTAACTCTGTGGTTTGACAAAATTTCACCCAGACATGTCACTTGCAGGCAAAGTATCAAGTTGAACAAAAACAAAAAACAGGCTAAACATGCGGAAATTGGTGTTGCAAATACTGAATCTTGCATGTTATTCACAAAAACCCCATAATCAGGAGTATGTCTGCCCCCCAAATTACCAAAGACCCCGATATTAGTAATTCCAGATAGAAAACCACCCAACTCATATTGGGGTATGTAGATGAGAAGCAAAATGAACATTGATATGTGATTATCACCCCCCCCCCCCCCAACGCCATTAACCTCATACACATTATAAGCACCGGAATAGTGGGACATCAAATTAACATTAACAATGAAATTGTTCTAAAATTAACACCTTTCAGAATGGATTATTTGCATGTTTGCGTCTACTTACCAGTGTGTCAGCGTCCATGAAGACACATTTACTGTACTGAGTTAGAGTCCAACAGTGAAGCTTGGTGAAAGTTACTCCAAGCTCTGGGCGCTTCATCAGAGCCAGGTTTACTGTGTCAGCACTGTCCAATACGTTCACCTCTACTACTTCATCGTATACACTGCTGAGAACTGAGAGAGCGCAAACTGATATAAATATATGAGTACATCACACTTACCTATAGAGAGCATAATTCATGAAGAGAAATGCCATGAGTGCTAATAGTATATGAAATTATATTCTAAATGTATAGCTAATATAGAGATTTAAGTAGAAGTGGAACTAATACAGAAATGTGTGACATTATATGATTTTATTAGACGTGATTATTTTGAATCTATGTCGTGTAGCTGTTAACATAAGATGGTCTGTGGTAAAACGCAGAACGTGGTAGGCCTCAGGGCCAGAGCTGGAGCTAAAAGGGAAGGTGTTTCTTTTCACGACACAGATTGTTTAACGTTTTTGGTCATTGCATTAATGGGCCATGATTTAGAGTAATGTTTTCTAAATAATAGAATAAGAGTTTTAACATGCTTTAATTAAATGAAGAAATTGAATGCTATAATCATAATGTGAAATATTGTAGGCCTGAAATGTTTTAGCATTGATTTACACGTACATGTCTGGGCTGAGAAATGTTGCAAGCCTTTTTAGAAGTCTATGAGAGTTGGGTTCTTGGCGGCAGATATCTGTCTGCAACAGGAAAGGGGGGATCCAATTATAAGTGAATGAATAGAGGTCTGTTCAGTAGACGGCCCAGACATGGAGGAGGGTTCTGGAATGTTTAAGGGGTATCAGCGGGCCGGAGAAGAGACTGAGAAGCAAGGTCAACTCTAACGTCTGAGGCCCAATACAAAGCATCATGGAAAAAGCCTGAAGTTGCACCATGTGAGAGGCGTTTCGCAAGGGGCGTCTCAAATGTTGTTGACTTTTTGTATTAGGGACAGCACCCCTGGGTGGAGTTAGAGCAGAGACCTGAGGACCCTTTAGAGAGCGGATGGGTAGGCAGTGAGGGGTCATGACTGGAGAACTTTAGGTTTTCACCAAGAGACTTAGAGTGGGTGACTTCCCTTGGGGGTCATTCATTGCTGACACCTTTGTTAGGTTGGGATTTGGTTAAGTAGGGATACCATCTAGAACAGGGTAGGGACGCCTAACCTGTGTTTGTTTTCCTCCAACCTAAATGAAGGAGAGATATGCGTCTATGCTGATAGCTTTGCTATTTTTAGAACTTGTGTTAGTGATTTCTGTTGCTCGTCTGAGGGCTTTTCGAGAGCACATGTATGTAATTGGACCTGTGTATCTCGTGAATCTCATTCTGAGATGCTTGTATTTGCAGCTCATTATATCTTTACAATAAACTTTTGAAACCTAGAAGTTGTCCGTGATCTTTGAGAGTAGAGTCCTTTCTTGGGTGAACTAATTTGCAGATAGGTGTACTGTTTCCTTCCAAGACAGGCAATAAAGGTTCAGTCGACCAGATCGAGGTTTGGATCAATAGATATAAGGTATCGATCAAAATCTCGCCCTTTCAGTTGGTAGCTATAGAGGATGGTTGCCTTCTTGAGGACGGTGACCTAGGCCAGGTTAGCTTACCCCAAGGCCCCTAGAAATCGATGATCGGAAGAACAGCCCGCAGATGAAGATCCGGATGACGTGAGACAGAAAAAGCAGCAGTATCGGTCGAGAGTGAGTATAAAGGGTTATGCGTGTTAGATTGCGGTGTTTTTGTATTGTATCTATGTTGTAATGTCTGGCGGAGTTGAATGTCTGTAGAGTGACTGTGGAACAGGTTGTGAGCGCGCGCAACCGGTGGAAATCTTAAGTTCAAGGAGAGCTTAAGTGGTTCGGGTGTATCGGACACCCAGAGTAATTGTCAACTAGTGTGAAGGGGGTCATGAGGTACCATTGATCACCCGAGAGACCGAGATAGGGGGAACGTAAGAGTGAGTGCGTGAGTAACGGACGCTGGTCGGAAGTTACTGTGTGTGTAAGTAACCTATCAGAGAGACGATAGACATCTCGTCAGTTGTGTTGACAATTACAGATAGACTGTGGACGTACAGTCGAGAGAAGTGACCGCTTGGTCGGAAGTAGTCATTTTTCAGTGTATGAATGGGACGCATGCATAACCGGGAGACGAGTTGAGAAAGGAGGGGTGCTGCTGCGAAGCGGAGAAAAGAGACGTCAGGTGGTGTCGCGCAGTGATTGGCTGACAGGAGAAAGACCGCGCTGTGATAGGCCAAGCTAGCAAAGCCGCGACAGGATTGGTGGATTGTCATCAGGAAGTAAACAGAGTAGCGAGGCTGGAGTTTGTGCGCATAATTATGAAGTGTTTTAAATGGTTGAAAGCGCTGTTTAAGAAAGAGAGGCGAGGATCGTATGAAGGGGAAGAAGCCCCGCCGGAGGGTACGCCAGCTCGTTATATGGCAGTAAATGTTGGGTTGCATACGATCCTTTGGATATCAGAGTGGAGTAAGATTACTGAAGGAAATGAGGAACTGACGTTCCCGAAGTACGGGACGTTCAGATTAGAGGTGTTACATCGATTGAAATCAGTCATGACCTCAAAGAGACCCTTGCCTAGACCAACCCAGTTTGAAGCTCTTGAAGCATGGATTAGGGCAGCGCATGAAAAGAATATGAACAGACGACAAGAAAGGGTGAAACGCTCGGTAAGGGCAGTACAGGATGCCAGGTGGGATACGGATGCTAAAAGATGGAGAGTGCATAATTTGGAAATAAATAAACTGTACCCAGTGTTAGAGGCGCCAGTAAATAAAAGCCCCCTAGAAGAAGATGATGAGAGCGAAACAGAGGACAGCTTGATAAACAGATTACTGACAGACAGGCCACCCCCGTATAATAGAGCAGGGGGAGAGGTCGAGAATACTGAAGGAGAAAAGGGGGGCAATGCAGGAGAGCATAGACCGCTTCCCAGTTCAGAGTGGGATCCTGAGCCAAAGAAAGAGTTGCTCCAGCCTAGTCAGGTGCAACAGGTAGTCGGTAGGTTTGTGGTACAAAGAGCGCCGGAAACGGAAAGCGCCACATCCTACCCATTACCAGATGCACTACAGGTACCTGTTACCATAGGTCCTATAATATCGATATATGACCAAGAGAGAGCAAAAGGGGAAGAACGGAAACGGAAAGACAGAGAAAGAGCAGAGCAGGCAAGGAGGAACGATACCACTAATTCCCCAAGTCAGATGCCGATACCCAGAGAGTGGAGCACCCCGATGCACACAGCAGGGGACCCAGGAGGAGATCCTGGGGGCCCTAGATGGCCAATGGATCTGAGGGGATCTGGACGAAAATCCTTTCAAGAGCTAAATGAGTACATGAAGCAGTGGGATGAGGCAGTGAAGGCTCAAAAGTGCATCAATGCTGCAGAAGCAGAAAGGGAAAGTCAGGACAGCAGAGCACGGACTCACTGCGGGGCTGGGGAGAGTAGCCCGGAGTGGGACTGTAGAGGGAGTAGGGGAGTCACCCATTGGGCCCGGAATGGAGGTAGAACAGACCTGGAAAACGGGGGCCCAGGGAGTGGAGGGGTGGCGTGCCCAATACTCAGTGAAGGGGAGAGGAGAGCGCAAGAGTACAGGAACAGCTTTAAGTGTCCACACTGTGTGCCTGGCACCAGAGAACAGAATGGGAGTTGTGAGAGGTCGCACCATAGTCCCTGTGATAACAGAAATGAGCGCAGCCCAGGGAATATGGGGAACCAGGAAGGATCGTATCGGATACTGAGCGATACGAGGCAAAGGGAGTGTAGCGACCAGAGGGAAAATAACAGAGAGATGTGCGGTGAGAGGAGAGAAGAAGACGAGGGTGGGCAGAGAGAGAGTAGGGATAAAAGGCCCGTGTTCCATCACCTTCCAAGATCGGATGGCCGAGCATGGGACCTGGAGAGATGGGAGCAAGGGAGGCCACCCATTAATTCTCCTGAGCCCAAACGCAGAGCTCGAAGTTGGGATGGTAGGGAGACCAGTGAGCCCCCTTCGAAAGACATATTGCGAGCTGAGATAAAAGCCAAGAGACTTGATGTCTCCAGCTTAAGGTCAGATCTGGATGACATGGTAGATGGTACCCTGCCTTTAGAAAGAATGGAAATGTATGAACAGGATGAAATACTGTATATGGCAAAGGACATCACACGAAAGGCGAGAGCAGTCCATGAGAAGTTAGTCGAACTAGCAGGCAAATATATGGTGGACTTGTCAAGAACCAAAGCATTACAGGGTAACCACAGGCTACATTACTCAGATCGAGATCTAGATGAGAGGAGAACGATTGGGCTGAAAACACACATAAGGGAACTGATTACTGGAATAAGGACATGGAGGGCACTAGATAAATGGGAAGAGAGGTGGTCCAAGAAAGGGACCGGCAGAAGAAGCATGATTGGTATAACACCAGGACAGCAGGGAATAGAAGCTTACCCTTTGCGTGAAGTTGCCAATGGGAGCTATGTACATGTCCCTTGGAGTAGGGGAGATTTAGCTGCTTTTACCACATCTTTCCCCAAGTTACGAGAGAGCCCCGTGGAGTGGTACAAGCAAGTCGAGAGGTTTGTAAAGATCTCAAAAGTCCTATGGATAGATCTGAACACGCTGTTTGACATTGTAGTACCAGGAGATCTGTGGACAGCATGCAAGGTTAGCGCTGAGTGGCCCACAACGGAGCCAGAGAGAGATGCTAGGACTAATGGGCCGTCCGAGATCGTGATGGCAAAATTCGAGAGAGTGATGACTTGGCTGAAAGAGAAGGTGCCAATGCAAGACATAGATTGGGTCAGAATAGACAGAACGAGACAGGAACCCAAAGAGACAGTCCATGAATATTACGAGAGATTGCTGAAGGCGTTTAAACAGTATAGCGGCTTGGATGTAATGGATCCAAAGGACATAGGGCAATTCGTGTCCAAGTTCGTCCTGGGACTGAGACCGGATATTAGTTTAATGATTCAGCAACACTCGATTTGTTGGCAAAGTAGACCCCTAGATGAAATACTGAGATATGCCAGGTACTGCTGTGATGAGGTAGACTCCAAGGCTAAGAAACTAAAAGAGAAGCTGATGGTGGTACAATTGCAGACAGCAGGAAAGGGGGGACCGCAACAACAGCAGCAAGGGACAGGTACAGGAGGTAAGAAGCAGTACAGTCAGAACAAGGGTAATGAGGAGAGTACTACCTTCAGACCCAGAGTAGACATAGCTACCTTGAAGAAAACGACTAGGTGCCACCAGTGCAACGAGTTGGGGCATTGGAAACGCGAGTGCCCTTACAATGTAGAGATCGGAGAGCAAGAGATAGAGGAGGAAGAGGTCCAGAGCGCACCTATGAGAGGGGCGACGCCATACCAAGGAAAGGTGCTCAAAGGGGGGGGGGCTCCTCCCCGAGCCCAGTTCCCGCAACCTCCTCGAGTAGGGAGTATGGGTAAGACCTATAGACAAATGCCCCTGTTTGTAGAAGGTGAAGAATGCTATTATGTGGACCCATTAACCGGACAGAGAGTGGAAAGAGAAGACTGCACCCTTGGGGCAGCCTTAGAGGTAGATCAGAGGGGACCCTATGTTGAAGCAGAAGTAGCAGGGTGCCCTACGACATTTCTGGTGGACACAGGAGCCACTAGATCCACGATCAGATCAGCTGCAGTTCCAGACCTGCCCATGTCTGGAGAGACCATACAGGTGGTAGGGGTCGCAAACAGGAGAATAACCAGCCAATTGACAGAACCGGTACAGGTGAAAATAGGGAAGTACAGCGATGAGCACCAATTTGTGGTTTGCGATTCAAGCCCTGTGTGTCTGCTAGGAAGAGACCTGTTGTGCAAATTGAATTGTACTATATATTGTACACCTCAGGGAGTGGAGGTATTGACTAATGATGATGATGCAGATTTCAAAGTTGCAAACTCAAGAATATGTGTGGAGCTGTACCCTACTTTGACAGTAGACGAGCTTCCCTGGGATTTGAGAGAGACAGTGGCATCAGAGGTATGGGATTTCACTGGGGAAGAGATTGGATTGGTCAAAGGGGTGGACCCAGTGAAAATTGTAGTGAAACCGCATGCTGAGTTCCCAAGAACACCCCAGTATAAATTGACTCCAGAAACGATTGCAGGCATAAAACCCGTGATCGAGTCCATGATTAAACAGGGAATACTGAAAGAAATCGTGGGTAGTCCATGTAACTCCCCGATTATGGGTCTGCAGAAACCAAATGGGAAATTTCGGATAGTGCAGGACCTTCGAAAGATTAATAACATAGTCGTTTCATGTTGTCCAGTGGTACCGAATCCATCAGTGATACTGTTTCAAATTCCATTCCAAGCTGAGTGGTTCACTGTGATAGATCTTTGTCAGGCTTTCTTTTCGATCCCTTTGGACGAAGAAAGCCATTTTCTTTTCGCATTTAAGCTGGAAAATCGCGTCCTAACATGGTGTCGTATCCCTCAGGGGTATACAGAGAGCCCATCGATCTTTAACCAGCTTTTGAAGAAAAATCTTGAAAGTCTAGTGCTGCCCCAGAAGTCAGTTCTGGTCCAGTACATAGACGACCTCCTTGTGGCGTCAGACACAGAAGAAGCTTGCAGGGAAGACTCCATTGCTTTGTTAAATCACCTAGCTGCCAATGGGCATAAGGTATCCCCGGGAAAATTGCAGTACTGCCTGACAGAAGTACAGTACTTGGGACACAGAATTGAGAAAGGCAAACGAAAAGTGTCACCAGATAGGATAGAGGCGATCATGAAAATGAATGCGCCTCAGACCCAGAGAGAGGTCAGGATGTTCCTAGGGATGGTGGGTTATTGCCGACAGTGGATCGTGAATTTTTCACTGAAAGCAAAACCTTTGCAAAAACTGACGCACAAGGAGGTGAGTGATCCGGTACCATGGGACAAAGACTGTTTGATGGCATTCTTACAGCTGAGAGAGGACCTGTGTCGTGCTCCGGCATTGGGAATGCCTGATTACAATAAACAATTCTTTCTTTACTGTTGTGAGAGAGAAGGTTGTGCGTTGTCTGTGTTGGTCCAAATCCATGGGAATGCCCGTAGACCAGTTGCTTATTTCTCAGCTACTTTAGACCCAGTAGCCGCAGCGTTGCCCGGATGTCTCAAATCCGTTGCTGCAACGGGTGTCAGCATTGAGAGATGTGAAAATATCGTCATGGGGCACCCGTTAGAGGTGTGCGTGCCACATTCTGTTGAACTGTTAATGACCAGGACCAAAACACAGCATCTGACCAATAGCAGGCTCACGCGCTATGAGCAGGTTATTCTTGCTGCAGAGAACGTGACCCTCAAGAGATGCTCTGTTTTGAACCCTGCTACCTTAATGCCACTTCCAAATGATATTGATGATGATGATGAATATACAGACCATGACTGTCTCGATGTGACTGAACTATGCACCAAACCCAGACCCGACATCGTAGATGAGCCACTGACCGACCCAGACGAAGTTTTCTTTGTCGATGGCTCATGTGTAAGAGACGAAGTTGGGCAGTTGAGAGCAGCTTATGCTGTTTGTACAATTGAAGGAGTTGTGGAAGCAGGGTGCCTGGAAGGAGTACACTCCGCTCAGGTAGCCGAGATTATTGCCCTAACACGTGCTTGCTTAGCAGGCAATCAAATTCGAGTCACCATCTACACCGACAGCCAATACGGGTTTGGGGTAGTTCATGATTACGGGCAGTTATGGTCTCAAAGAGGGTTCATGACTTCTTCAGGCTCTCCCATTCGCAATGGAGAGTTTGTGCGCTTGTTGTTAGAAGCATTGCAATGTCCAGCAAGTATCGCAGTTGTAAAGTGCATCGCACATACCAAAAATGAGGACTTTGTTTCGAAAGGCAATAGAGATGCTGATGAAGTTGCGCGGTATTGCGCAGAACAAGGTTACTCTTTCACAGAGGTGGACGTGGGTGGAATAAATGTGAGAACTGAATTAGCCATGATACTGGAAACTGTTGATACTTGGGATGAATTGTCAACCATGCAAGAAAATGCTCCTGATTCAGAAAAGGAAACATGGGTAAAGGCAGGATGTGTAATGGGTGAGACTCATTTTTGGGTCTCAGCAGACGGCAGAGCAGTGTTGCCCAATGAGATGGTGAGTCCAATGGCTAGACTCATACATGGTCCCGTACACTTAGGGAGAGATGCTATGCTGAGAGTGTTTAGACAGACTTGGTACAATCCTAAGTTTAGAATAGCAGCAGAAGCAGTGTGCCAGCGTTGTGTGACCTGCCAGCAGCTGAATGTAGGGAAAAGAACACCAGTTGCACTAAGTCACATAGGAAGGTCTGGAGGTCCATTCAACAGAATGCAGATAGATTTCATTGAAATGCCAAGATGCAACCGCCTTCGCTATGTCCTGGTGGTTGTTTGTGTGTTCTCCAGATGGGTTGAGGCATACCCTACACGTAGGTGCGACACCCTCACAGTGGCTAAGTTACTGCTTAGAGAACTTATCCCTCGGTTCGGGGTGCCGGCCTTTTTGGAATCAGATAGGGGAACACATTTTAACAGCGAGCTTGTGAAGATGATTTGTGTTGCACTGAATATAGACCAAAAGCTCCATTGCAGTTACCGACCAGAAGCCTCAGGAATTGTGGAACAAATTAATGGCACGATCAAGTCCAGAATAGCGAAAGTTTGCTCCTCAACGACCCTGAGTTGGCCTGATGCCCTGCCATTAGTACTCATGAGCCTTCGTAGTACCCCAGACAGAAGAACAGGGTTGTCACCACATGAGGTGTTAATGGGGAGAGCAATGAGACTGCCATCTATTCCAGCTACTGCACTGTTAAATATCACAGATGATATGATCCTGGACTATTGTAAGGGGCTGTCTGACGCCATGCGTTCTGTGTCCCTTCAGGTGCAGGCTGCAGAGGTTCCAGCGTGCCAGGGCCCTTGCCATGACCTGTATCCGGGGGACTGGGTCCTGGTGAAGAAACATGTGAGAAGAAGCTGCTTGGATATTCGTTGGCGTGGGCCCTACCAGGTCATCCTGATCACAAGTACAGCTGTAAAGGTGGGAGGCCTGCCCAACTGGATACACGCGTCGCATACGAAAAGGGTTCCAGCACCTCTGGAAACAGCTCCTCTCTCGAATGGACGTCCAGCTGAGGACCAAGAAGCCATAGAGGGGGCTAGCCAAGCTGTAGAGGTGCCAGTGGAAGCAGGGAACGAGTCTGACCAAGCTGAGGACGGTCAGTACAACAGCGAAACAGAAGACGCTACAGAAGGAGAAGACAGCTGGGAGTACGAGTCTGACCCTGACAGGTCTGAAAGAGAGCGAGAACAGACCAGAAGGAGAAGGAGTAGAAGGGCACGTGGAGAAGCAAATTGGCCGCAAAGAAGAAGTTCTAGCCTGAGGTCAGCTCCAGAAGCAACCCTTCCTCCGATATCAGAAGACTCAGACCCAGAAGAAGGTGCTCAGGGCGCTGAGGCACCGAACCGAAGGAGGTCAAGAAGAGTGCGTGTGCCTAACAGAAGATACTCCACACCTGAGTGGACATATCTGGCGACAAATGTCTGTGAAACCGGAGACAGGGAGGATCCGAGCGGTGGTGGTGTCCAGTTCTGAGCCCATTATCACCGTGGAAATACAACTGTTGGTACCCGGTGTCGAACAAGAAGGGTCACTAACATTCGTGCTCCCCAGACCTCCCCGCCTCAGCAAGTTAAAACACATGTTTCTTACAGAATTGAAATTCCCCGACTTTGGTACCACGATAACAGCACATGAAGAGCATACTCTTCGCATGGAAATATTGAACTATGCTATTGAAGCTGCAACCACAAATCTAATAGTCGATTGTTAAAGGACTTTGTAAATAAAGCAAGCAGAAGAAAAGAAGATTACCTAGCGCCCAGGAAGCAGAGAATTTTAGGGAACCCCTTGAGTGGATGGAGAAGGGCTAGGGTTGTCTTTTTGAACTGTGAAAGGACTTTTTGCGAAAAAGGCTGTCAGCCTCCAGCTGTGTGGATTCTAAAGACAAAAAAAGGATTGAAAGAGACTGTAAAGGAACGAGAGGAAAAGAACTTTTTTTGCAAAGAGAGAGGGAAAAGCTAGATTGTCTGACGAAATGGAGGCCGGCACCCCGAACCGCAGAGCTAAATGTATAATAGGTACACTAATAGTAGGAGTGATAATATTAATAGCTTTAGTGGTAACAATTTCTTATGTAAAGGGACATGAGGAAGAGGTAAAGGTAACTGATGCGAATTCTGTAGTAACACTTACACCCACTGTTGCAGGTGAGAAAAGGGAAAACACTCAAGAGAAAGCGTTATTGGCTGCAGAAGCCCGCAGGTTACATGTAGACGAGTCCCAAGGAGACTTTAGGTCAAATGCTTATGCTAAACTTTTGTATGAATACGTGGATGCCATGGAGGTTAAGGATTGCTACGTCTGCATGCAGTTGCCTGCGTCTGTAGATGAAGGAATTCGATATCATCACCTCCCTCTGACATATGGCATTACATGTAGCTTATTGCTTAGTATATTTTATGAGAGAGATAGTTTTGAATACTATTTCTCCAATTATGATTCTGTGTTGCCAGAAGTCCCGAATTATAAGCAGATGAATAAATGGGATTACTGGAAGAGTGAAGACAGATTGGCCAAGTTCTTCATTCCTTGGATTACCTTAGATACTTCACATGCCCGTAGAAATAATCTGACATGCAAGGTGTCAGAAGTCGAGAAAAAGTTCATAGGGCAGGTGGATGATCGTTACAGGAGACAAAAGATTTTGAAAAAATCAGGACAAGGGAAATTAGATTGGACCGAGGAAGAGAAGTCACACAAGAGAAAGGGTAGTAGTGGTCCAATAGCTTTAGATAAAGCGCAGAGAGGAAAGTTATGTCTTCACCGAGCCAAAACGTATTATGAAAATGTATACGTGGGTGAAGTTGACTGTGAACATGCTTTTAATTTAGAGTACTACACTAAGGATTTCCTGAAGGGAATGCAAGTGATTCCAAATGTGTATTTTGTATGTGGAAGAAATGCTTACGTGAGACTACCTGACAACTGGTATGGATCATGTTACTTGGCAATTGTCTTCCCCAAAATATATCATGCACAAGACTTATTGATCATTGAGGGCCAGACATCATCGAGGGGAAGGAGAGATTTAGGCGATGCAGAAATGGTTGGAGATGTCTTTGGAGCTATGTTCCCTCTTTTGGGAATAATCCTTAATGATGTTAAAATTAGACGACTGGCAACAGTTGTCGACAGGTTGTCTGCCAGCACTGCTCAGTCCTTAATGCTGGTAGAAGGAGAGATGCAATCGATAAGGGCTATGGTTCTTCAAAATCGGCTTGCATTAGATGTCTTATTAGCAAAGGAGGGCGGAGTCTGTAAGGCTTTGAAGGTTCAGGAATGTTGCACTTACATTCCAGACCTTTCAAAACCCCTTGAGAAAGTTATTAAGAACATAACTAATATACACAAAGAGATCGAAGACTTGAGTAGAGAAAATGTCTGGGAAAAGGTGGGCCACGGAATGAGTGCAGTTGGAGGGTGGTTTTCCACCTTAGGAAAAAGCTTTATATGGTATATCCTAAAGCCTATCATCATAATATTGATCTGTGGGATAATATTGTGGGGATTGGTGAGGGTATTCAAATGGTACAGAGCAAGAAGGTCAGAAAGGGCCCAAAGAGAACAGTTGCAGAGATTGGCTGCCATACAAGATAATCAGTACAGGAGCCTGAGAGCTCTGGAAGCGCAGAGAATGCCAGCAATAACTGCAGTTTAAATGTTAGTGATGACCCCGAGAGGTCATCAAAGGGGGGAACTGAGAGAGCGCAAACTGATATAAATATATGAGTACATCACACTTACCTATAGAGAGCATAATTCATGAAGAGAAATGCCATGAGTGCTAATAGTATATGAAATTATATTCTAAATGTATAGCTAATATAGAGATTTAAGTAGAAGTGGAACTAATACAGAAATGTGTGACATTATATGATTTTATTAGACGTGATTATTTTGAATCTATGTCGTGTAGCTGTTAACATAAGATGGTCTGTGGTAAAACGCAGAACGTGGTAGGCCTCAGGGCCAGAGCTGGAGCTAAAAGGGAAGGTGTTTCTTTTCACGACACAGATTGTTTAACGTTTTTGGTCATTGCATTAATGGGCCATGATTTAGAGTAATGTTTTCTAAATAATAGAATAAGAGTTTTAACATGCTTTAATTAAATGAAGAAATTGAATGCTATAATCATAATGTGAAATATTGTAGGCCTGAAATGTTTTAGCATTGATTTACACGTACATGTCTGGGCTGAGAAATGTTGCAAGCCTTTTTAGAAGTCTATGAGAGTTGGGTTCTTGGCGGCAGATATCTGTCTGCAACAGGAAAGGGGGGATCCAATTATAAGTGAATGAATAGAGGTCTGTTCAGTAGACGGCCCAGACATGGAGGAGGGTTCTGGAATGTTTAAGGGGTATCAGCGGGCCGGAGAAGAGACTGAGAAGCAAGGTCAACTCTAACGTCTGAGGCCCAATACAAAGCATCATGGAAAAAGCCTGAAGTTGCACCATGTGAGAGGCGTTTCGCAAGGGGCGTCTCAAATGTTGTTGACTTTTTGTATTAGGGACAGCACCCCTGGGTGGAGTTAGAGCAGAGACCTGAGGACCCTTTAGAGAGCGGATGGGTAGGCAGTGAGGGGTCATGACTGGAGAACTTTAGGTTTTCACCAAGAGACTTAGAGTGGGTGACTTCCCTTGGGGGTCATTCATTGCTGACACCTTTGTTAGGTTGGGATTTGGTTAAGTAGGGATACCATCTAGAACAGGGTAGGGACGCCTAACCTGTGTTTGTTTTCCTCCAACCTAAATGAAGGAGAGATATGCGTCTATGCTGATAGCTTTGCTATTTTTAGAACTTGTGTTAGTGATTTCTGTTGCTCGTCTGAGGGCTTTTCGAGAGCACATGTATGTAATTGGACCTGTGTATCTCGTGAATCTCATTCTGAGATGCTTGTATTTGCAGCTCATTATATCTTTACAATAAACTTTTGAAACCTAGAAGTTGTCCGTGATCTTTGAGAGTAGAGTCCTTTCTTGGGTGAACTAATTTGCAGATAGGTGTACTGTTTCCTTCCAAGACAGGCAATAAAGGTTCAGTCGACCAGATCGAGGTTTGGATCAATAGATATAAGGTATCGATCAAAATCTCGCCCTTTCAGAACCGTCCTACAAAATGTGAAAAGGCAGCCTGTTAGAAATGGAATGCAAAACACAATGGTTTGGAACAAAGTAAGGATAAGTCATTTGTGAGAGCCTGGTACAATGTTTAGGGTATGTCAACATCATCAACTCTGCAATTTATTGTCATAGCTGGGGTCATTGACCAATCGAATGGTAAAATCCAGTCATGGATTCAGATTGACTAAATAGAAATGCGAAATAATCTCAACAAAAATTCATTTTTATGTAAAATGTGCTCATAAATATTCATTGTGGTTATTCAGTACACCTGGGTGGAGTTTTTCAATATGGTAAAGCTGCATCTCACTCTAGCTGTGATGCAGAATTATTTCTACAGATGGGGGGTTCGCTAATATTTAATATATAAGTGCTGGTGAAGCACAGAATTACAAGCAGCGACATAGCTTGGTCAGTAAGATTGGGCGAGGGGGGTGAGCTTCAGATTTTCTGTCAATGAGGCTGGCATATAATATTTAAATACATTATAGGACAGGCAGGGTGAATGAGAGGGGCCTACGGGGCAATGTAAAGGGAGAGGAATGCGGATTGGTAGGAGTACTAAGGGAGAAAACAATATTTTGTTAAATATTCAAGATTTTGAGGACTTTCAAAATAGGATTGAGAGAGTGTGTGTGCATTTTTCCCTGTGTGCATGTAAAGATCCCTGGAGAAACCCGACAGACACCTCACCATACCCAACTGAAAGCACCGATCCCCAACTATTTATCAGAAAGTGCATTTATTAGGGGGGTGTAACACCCCACACACCCCCCTGAAGCTACGAATCTGATTATAACGCTACCTGCAAATATGTTAAGGCGTGCCGGTGATATCATAAACGAAGCTGAGGAGGTTTTTAAAGTCACCAGAAGTCTAGATTGCAATATATTGCTTTGGAATTGACTAAACACACATGACGTTCTTCGGTTTGTATAACATGAAAAGGGCAGGTTTCTCTTGCAAACAGGAACACGTTTCAATTTGGCTATTGACATGTTTAGCTCTCTGGTAACGCAAATGCCCACAACACACAAAGTCCAGATACAGGGGAAAATGCATCAGCCCCCTTCCGCAATCACTTGTTTGAAGAGACATTCACGTTTTGCCACAGCCTTTCGGTATTGGCAGCGCCATTTATGGTGCATGGTTTGCTTCTGCATCAGGTATTTCGTTGGCAGAGTACTGAATGAGTCAACATAGCATAGACACACCCCTTTTTCTAAAGTGGCATGTCCATGCTCTCAAAACGGATGGCATACTGATCTTATTGTCTTGGTCTTGCAGTAACTTGAGATGTGGATGGGTCTTAGCTAGGGCCGGACTGGGAACCACAACCTGCCCCGGCAAATTGCTCGGCCGCCCACACTCGGGGGGGGGGGGGGGTTTGGACGGGCCGCCGAGCACTTTGCCGGGCCGGTTTTCAGCCGATTTTGGTACAGGGCCGTTTTCACCTATGCTGCAAAAGCGGCTCTGTAACAAATACGGCCCCCAGGGGCCCAAAACCGCCCCCACCTGTGCGGCGCACCGGGGGATTGCCCGGTGCCCTCTATGGCCAGTCCGGCCCTGGTCTTAGCGGCTAGAGCGGCGGACTTTGAAGCTGAGGAACCAGGTTCGAGTCTGGCGGGAGGCTTAAGCATCCTGTGATTCGGGGCAAATCATTTCATCTCTCCGTGCCTAACAATGAGTGTGTCCGTCTTGAAAGCAACTGGTGCTCGTGTAAAGCACTTTGATACCTTTGGGTCAAGTTTGCACTATATAAAACTGCAAAAAAAAAAAAAACTTGTCTGCAGCAACTGCTCACCTGTGCTTGCAGAGTGGGAGAAGACAGGTTCCAGTGCCAGAACTGCAACAATCACTCACAATAAAGGTGCAGGAAATTGAGTTTTACTGCACACAGAATGACAGGGCTCTTAGTCGCTATTCTCTCCCGCTTTCATTGGAACGGTTTAATAGAACACTAAACATTCCATGAGGACACTAGCTGGATCTAACTGTGTATGCATAGATCTGAAGAAGGCCCTGCTACTGTCAGCATTGATGTACCAGTCCCGTGACTGAGCCTATAGTCAGGCTAGGTCACAGTGCAGTGGTGCTACAAGGGGCTGACTTGGCTAAGCACTCAGTTGGGCGGTGACTGACCAGCTGAAGCTCTGAACCTTCTTGCATAGCTCCGGCAGGCACTGCACTACATACCATCTCTCTGGAGTAACTCTGGCTGGGCTAGCAAAGGCTGCCAGCATTGCATCTGAAAAGATGAAACAAGTGTGCTGCAATGTGCATAGAGTGAATGGCCCAAACTAAAGTCCATAATACCGATGGATTGGGATGCGGGCAGGGTAATTAGCAGTGGCTGACATTAATTCTAGCATTCCACTTTTTTTGTATACTTTAGTGTATTGCCCTAAGTGGGATGGGGATGCCCAGAAGTGGGCCCCATGAACTGTGTGTCACTGGAACCAAGCTGTACCCGGCTGATGAGCCCATAACTAGGGCAAAGCCGGCCCTGGGTTGCTTGTGTTCCGCTTCAGAGAGGACCTGGCATGGCAGTCTGGACTTGGACTGTTCTAATTTGGAGCAGGGTCAAGACTGATTTGCTTTTAGCTGGGTCCAAGGTGATATGGGGTGCATAACAATGATGGATTGAGATGTGGCCACAAGAATTGACAAGTGGCTGAGATTATATACTTGAGTTTGTTGCCCAACTAAAATGCTGCTTTGTGTGATCAGTTGCACTGGACACAGAGCCTGCTGGAGACTCTTACAATGTCTCATCATGCAGTAAGTATTTGGGCCCACAAGGGGGGGCAGCACAGACCACAGACCAGCTTGTTGGTGTGAAAAAGGCCGCTTTATTGGAACCAGGTGCACCTTACAAATAACTTCCCTTGGCCTGCGCCGTACAAAACTAAACCTGGATACCAGACGTTTATGTCCTATCTTGCTCCTATGGGAAGATATGCAGGTAACCACTGTAGCCAGTATTCCCCATGACAGCCTATGGGGAAGATAGCCTTACAATAGTGAAAAACAAAAAATGGCTGTAATTCACTACCAGAGCATGTCACCTGCACTAGTACATGCTCTACCTTTCACATACACTGCACCCTGCCCAAGGGGGTACATTGGGCCTTTTAATAGGGGTGACCAATGTGTACAGAAAGCGAAGGGTTAGGCCTGGTCAGTGGGGACACTGACCAGGAGGACATGGCAGTTCACAGACTGCACACAGGCTCTGCGGTGGCAGGCCTGAGACGCCACTTTAGGGCTACTCATGTGGGTGGCACAATCAGTGCTGCAGGCCCACTAGTAGCATTTGCATCACCTGCCCTGGCACACTCAGTGCACTTTACTAGGGACTTCCTGGTGATACAAATATGCCAATCATGGATAACCAATTACAGTAACAATTTACACAGAGAGCATATGCACATTAGCACTGATCAGCAGTGGTAAAGTGCCCAGAGGCCTATTGCCAACAACCACAGGTCAGGAAAAACAAGGGAGGAAGAAGCAAAAAGTTTGGGGATAACCCTGCAAAAAGGGCCATTTCCAACAGACGCGCTCCCAATTCTCCCGCTGACGGCGCGTAACCCCACCACAACTTCCCCATGAAAGCGACGGCCGACAACTTGCTGGCAATCATCGCTTTCGACATCCCCTTGTCCATCATCTGCAGCATAACCTGCACTACTTGTTCGCTTCGCAGCCCGCGATCGTCCTTCCGCACTGACCCACCTTCCAAAAATTCCCGCCATGCCTGCTCGTACGCTCTCCAGGTAGAAACGACCACCGACGCTCTTACCAGTTGTACAACCCGGTCTCTCCTACTGACCACAGCCCCAACGGCACTGGCGTTTTAAGTTCGTCCCCCTCCGTGGCTAGCCCATGGAACCTCTGCCACTGTGAACGAGACAAAGCATCCGCAATATCATTGTCCACCCCTGGCACATGTCGGGCTTGAAACAAAATGTCATGTTCCAAACATCGCAGTACAAACACCCTCTTCAACTTGAGCACCTGTGGGTCCCTGGCCGACTGCCTATTGACGACCTGCACCACCGACATGTTGTCCACTTTGAAGATCACCCGTTTGAGCGCTAGCTCTTGCACCCACACAGTCACCGCCACCACCAGCGGGAAAAGTTCCAAGAAAGCAATGCTCCACCCCTTGCCCTGCCAATGCGGCGGCCATTCCTCTGCGCACCACTTCCCCCGCCAGTACACCCAAAACCGCCCACCCCCGCCGCATCCGATGAGATGGTCACGTCCCATTACCAGTCCTTGAGGGGCACCATGGGTACACCATAGAAGTGTTCCAAAAAGGTCCGCCACATGCGCAGGTCCTCCTTTGTCCCTGCCGACAATCGCAGGTGATGATGTAGCAGCGTTAGTCCGGACAGCGTCATACCCAACCGTCTGCAAAATGTATGACCTGCCCGCACGACGCAGCAAGCAAAGTTCAAATACCCCAGAAGAACCTGCACCTCCCGAACCGTCACCTTCTGTTTCCTCAACATGTTGTCCACCAATGACAGAATGTGCACCTTCTTGTCCTCTGGCAGGCGTGCTTCCATGGCCACGGAGTCGAGCTCTATTCCCAGAAATGACAGCACCGTGCTGGGACCCTGCATCTTCTCTGGTGCCAGGGGCACACCCAGGTAGCCCATGAGTTCTGTAAAACCGTCCAGCTGCTGCTGGCAGTCAGCCGAACGAGGCCGTCCCAACAAGACGAAGTCATCCAGGTAGTGCGTCACCATCTCATTGCCTGTGTGCCAGGAAAAAGCCCACTGCAAGAAGGTACTGAAACGCTCAAACAACGCGCACGAGATCGAACACCCCATGGGCAATGCTTTGTCTACAAATATGGCTCCTTCAAACTGGATCCCCAACAGCTGGTAATCATCCGGGTTTACAGGTAGCAACCGGAATGCCGACTTGATGTCGCATTTTGCCATGAGGGCGCCCGACCCCACCGATGCCACCAACCGTCGTGCCACATCCACGGAAGAGTAAGACACCGATGATAGCTCCGCCGTGATATAGTCGTTTACCGATGTCCCTTCTGGCCATGACAGATGCTGAATTAGGCGATATTGACCCGGCGTCTCCTTCTTCGGCACCAAGCCAATAGGAGAGATAATCAGATCCTGTATGGTGGCCTCCCGAAAGGGGACCGCCATCTGCCCTTCTCGCACCTCCTTGAACAACTTGTCCCGTACCACTGTCTTGTGCACATTGACCTATTGCAGATTCTCGGCCCACCTGGCAATTCTCGGACCCTCATACCCCAGCCGGAAACCCTCCCGAAACCCTTGGCGTAACACACTTGCGTCTTCGGTCCGTGGATAAGACACTAGAAGGGTCTCCAGCTGGTTATGTTTAACCGGCGTATATATCCCCAATAGCTGGTAATCATCCGGGTGTACAGGTAGCAACCGGAATGCCGACTTGATGTCGCATTTTGCCATGAGGGCTCCCGACCCCACCGATGCCACCAACCGTCGTGCCACATCCACGGAAGAGTAAGACACCGATGATAGCTCCGCCGTGAAATAGTCGTTTACCGATGTCCCTTCTGGCCACGACAGATGTTGAATTAGGCGATATTGACCCGGCGTCTCCTTCTTCGGCACCATGCCAAAAGGAGAGATAATCAGATCCTGTATGGGGGCCTCCCGAAAGGGGACCGCCATCTGCCCTTCTCGCACCTCCTTGAACAACTTGTCCCGTACCACTGTCTTGTGCACATTGACCTATTGCAGATTCTCGGCCCACCTGGCAATTCTCGGACTCTCATACCCCAGCCGGAAACCCTCCCGAATCCCTTGGCGTAACACACTTGCGTCTTCGGTCCGTGGATAAGACACTAGAAGGGTCTCCAGCTGGTTTTGTTTAACCGGCGTATGAGCCTTTCCCCAGTGCCCCCGGATCCCCCTTTCCTCCCCTGCCCCGGTCTGTGGCCCTGACGTCGCGGACTTCTGACTCTGAGTGCCGCCCCAACTCCCCAGCATTGCACCACCGGGTGTCGCCTCCCGCATTTGGAGCACTCATGTTGAAATCTACAGTACTGTCTGGCACATGCGCCTTTGTTGTAGACCCAACATGCTCCCACCATGGCACTAGCGGCACCCTCTCCCTGCCCCACCCCCCCAGGAGTAGGGCAGGCCAGAAATGGGCAAAGGCGCGATCAGTAGACCACTGGCTGTATAGATTGTTTTTCCAAACTTCGTTCCCCCCCATGGTCTGCTGATACTGGTCTGAGTCAAGTTCCCCCCACTTAGCCTCCGGGTCCGCCGCCAAGCGTGCTCGAAACTCCTCATCATAATGGAACCACGCATAACCCCCATAAGTGACCTGCACCCACTGGATCATGTCCATATATTTAAAAATCGCGACCAACCGGTCCAGGTACTTCTCACAGTACACGCTGGCGAATATCAAAAAACCCGCCAACCAATTTTCTATGTTCAGTGGAACTTTGCCCACTTAGCCAGCTCCTGTTCCTCCTCCTTCGACCCTTCCTTCACCATCAGCTCACGGTGCACGAGCTTCAAGATATCCACATAGTTCCCTTTCCAAATCTTCTCCTTGGTGGCCAGCGACAAGTGCGTCCCCAGGGGTTTTGTAATGCCCATATATGGTAGCTTGCGCACCGGTATAGCGTGACTTTCTTTCCCCCCTTACCCTCCTTGGTCCCCATCCGTCTTTGCGTCCCTGGACCCACCCCTGCTGGCGCCCGCCTCGTCTGGTCCCACCCCGTGTCCCGCATATACGTTCCTTTATTTAGGCGCACCCCTTCTTCCTCTCCTTTAGCATCTGTGCCGACCGACACCTTGTCCTGTTGGGCCCCGGCCGACCCGCTTCCTGCTCCGTAACAATCCTTACCTGGCGTCAAGGTCGGCTTCCCCACCGGATCCCACCGCCTAACCAGTGAAGCAGGGGGGCCGCCACTCTCTCCGTTCAGCACCTCTTTTGTGCCAGCAAAAAATTAGGAGCAGCATTACTCCGCTCCCCCATCCTGTCCTTCCCCCTGCCCCTCCCGAATTTCCCCCTCTCCCGTGCTGTCTTCATCATAGTCTAGCTGGGACATCTCCTCCTCCTCCCGGTCCAACGGTGCAACACCCCTCATGTCCTGCCATCGGCGGCCCTCCGCGGGTTCCAGCCTGCTCAATCCTGCCCTTTCCATACAAGTACGGAGCAGTTCCCTCAAATCCACACTCTCCCCCCTCCTTTCTGCATGATACTCTTCAGGGTCCCGATCGGTACTGACGGACCTCTGCGGCCATCTCGACCCTTCGGGGTGGGGCTGGTGGGGACTTACCACCCTGCTTCCCGTAGGACGCCATCATCCGGTCCCTCGTGGGAGCGCGACGGCCCGCATAAGGCAGAGCCGGCCCATCCCCTCGGTGGATTGGAGCCACATGCTGCTCTCCCGAGCACCTCACCACATGATCCTGTTGAAAGAAATAAGTGGAGTCCAACATGCCGTGTTTAAAATGCTCCCCCAACCCGACAGATCCACCCGCGTCCCACCGCGCTCCCCCCGCACCCCTCCCCAACCCCGACGAATGACCCCCTCAATGCAAAAGGGTAGCCCGCCATGCCCCCAATACCCCTCACGTTCCCCGCGAGCCCCACCCCCATACCTCAGCCGCCCCTCTCCTTCTCCCCATCGCTGCACACTAGGGACTCCAACTCCATTTGCACGGAAACGCCCTCTCCCCTCCCCCAAAAGCCCTGGGCCCCCTCCCCCAGGTGCACCCACTGCCTCCCCCCATCCCCCCAGCTGGCCCCCGGCCACCCCGGCCCTCCTGCCCCCCCGGCCTATTCACCGTAGTGTGCGCCAGCCCCGAGATCCGCAAACCAGAATCCACCCCCGCCCCCTTCAGCCAACCCCCTACCCTCACACCCCTCGCGCCACAATCCCGCTCCCTCCCGCCCAGCCCCATGGCTCTGCGGCCTGCTCGTCACCCCCAAAGTCCCAGCCCCCCCTCCTGTATTTATGGAACCTGCTGGCTGCCCCCCAGCCCAAAACCCCCCGGGAGGAGCAGGCCTCCCGCTGGTCGGCAGCCCCTCCCAAAGCCCTATTCTGAGTAATGTGCTAAATATAAACACTAACTTACGAATAATGTGTGATAATACAAATCTTACGTTGTAGTAAGAATTATTGATTGATGGGGCACATCTCAACATGTCTCAGGTGGAAATTATTGACATATTGTGGGCATTCTAGGCTTGATGGGAGCATCATCTGCCTAATGCTTGCACTAGAATAATGGTGGTAAGTCTCCATGCATTGTAGGCATAACTGGCAAGATGGTGCCATCCCCTGGTGTACAGTTGCATTAGCATAACAGTGGTAATCATTTAAATATCACATTCGTTCTTAGTCCAACATGTAAAACTTAAATTTGCAAAATATTAAGTTTTTCTTTGCATTTTCATAATATTATAACCACTGCTAGCACAATATGTTTTTGCTTGGTAATGGTGATTCTATCTTCAGATCACATTATGAAGATCAAGATTGCACTTGATGGCACTTTCAGAGAAGATTCCCAAAATAAAGACTTACAGCACAGGCAGAAAAATTGTCAATTTACTCTCTGTGAGATCACTTGCTGTGGGCATCTAGTAGCCTGGCTCTGGGATTCTGAAACTCATGCAAGCAAAGGTTAAGGGCATTTTTAGCCTGTCAGTTACCTATGACCAAATGAAAAGTGCAAGCATTTCTAGGAAATAACAGGTATAAGAGGATGTTTGTAGCACAAGAGTGTAACCCACCAATATCGTGGTTAACTCTGATTATCAGGCCAATGGGGAGAAGGCAGGAAGTGGTAGACTTTTGAAAAAGAGGGAGGGGGAACGGTAAAACCGTGATCGGTTACGATGAGGACAGCAGGCTTTTAAAACTTTCATGGCAGGTATGTAAATCACTGGGATGGAGGCTGTAATGTAAAGCAATCTGACAGCGCGGGGAGGTATGAGTTAACGTTTGCTACGAGGTAAAAGAAGTGTAATTAAATTATAATGAACAGTTGTAAGTGGTAGTGAAACGGAGAGTTTGTGAAAACATGCAGTGATTTAAACGTTCTCGATAGGAGGGGAGGTTATCTAGTAAAGAGTTATTGATGATGGCCACAGTAGAAGAAGGGGAAGAGATCAGCAAATAAAGAGATTGATGACACTCTCACTAGAAGGGGGAGGAATGTAGAAAATAGGGAGGGGGAGGATGATGTTAAGTGATTGGCGCATTGTATGTGCACAACAAGGATTTTGCCATGTAAATGTGGCATAACGGATAGACTTTATTGTACCTCTTGTTGTACGAGTATTTATAATAAGCACATAGAGTAATTATGATGTTGTTTGTTATTTATAGAGACCCCCGAAGAAGGGCGCGAGGCGGCCCAAAATGCATTGGGTTTTTACACAATAATATCTGCTTGTGATGAATCATGCACTATTCGTATCCTTACAAGTGGTCCGGATGGGCACAATTGGAATATAAGAAACTTGAAAAATGGCAATAAATAAATTCCGCCGGTGGATTTATAAAAAAGATGAAAAGATGTGAAAAGAAGACTAAGTAGTGGTTTAAAAGAGAGTATTATGATTACAGAATGGAACATTTCAAAGAAACAAAGCGCACCAAAATGGCGACATTGAGCTGTGCGACAGTTTTTTTGGGGAAAGATGATGCCCCATTCCTCAGTGCTATTGTTATATCCAGTGGCATTTGGGCAGGCCACATAAACATTCAGCACGCATTCGTGATTAAGTAGACGATAAAAAAGAAGAAAAAACTGGTACAAGAGTTGTGCATCCCACTCTTACAGTGTATGTTCCTCCAGTCTGAGGCATCGACCTGTGGAGTCAAGTGTATAAATGAAGACTCCGGTTTCCAAATATGTGTGCAGTTATATTTTATGTGGAAGATTATAGGAAAGTAATTGCATAACAGATAAAGACAGTTATGAAACTAAGGGAATAGCTATTGCAAAGAAAAAATATATAACCAAAAGCCTCAGATTAAAAACGTAGAGCTTCATTTGAAGCTGGGAGGTAACAAGGCACCCCCCAAATATTGGAGGATGCCCCATCTGCCCAATTATCGGTTTCCTCTGCTTCATTTAAAGACGGGGGACTGCTGTGAGCTTTGCTGCTGGAATACAAGATGACATACACTATGTCGGGAAGGCCGTAAGATTTAGAGGATTCCTCACACCATCTCTGCGGCTGCAAGTGGCCCACGCAGAGGCCACCCTAAAAAGACAGCCCTCTTAGTGCCGATTAGGCATGTACCCACCCCTCTAGTGGTGTGACTCAGGGAGAAGTCCCCCCTGGCCTTGGCGAACTAGGTGCGTTATTTCCATCGCACAGAGGTCGGGGGGGTACTGATACCTCACCCTGCCTTTCGGGAGTCCTCTTTTACACCGGACACACCGTCTCCCACCCTACCTCTTACCCGGCGTGGGGCTGGCAGACAAAGTGCACAGAACGTTGTAATGTTTCTTTTGTCATTGCAGGCTGAGTTACAGGGTGATCTGGAAGCATATGGGTACAGAAGGGTAACCTCTGCAAGAGCACAATAGGGGTACCGGAGCCAAGCCCAGGAGCCTCATGGGAGGGTCCTGGAAGATTTACGTTGGCGCCCCGTTAGTCCTTCGGGCAGATGTGGGCCTGAACAACCGGGGGCTTGCCTTGCAATGCTCTGCCCTGAAAGGGGCGTGAGTAATAAGGGACCAATGAGTCACATGATTCCGCAAAGAGGACCACCCCATAAGGTGTAGCACTGATTGGGTTTTCCACAGTGCTTGGCTCTTCAGGCGGGCAGGGCAGCATAGGTTGGTTACAGCTGCCTGACCTTGGATCGCCCGTAAGATGACCCACCATATTGCATACTTTTGTACGGAATAAACCTGCAGCAATATTTTTCCCAATCCAAAGTTGTGTTGTGTATTTATTTATGTAATCATGCATGCTCTGACTGTGGGTGGGGATTGTTACTTATAATGGCACTAAGCTATTTCCTATCCTGTTTAGAAAGAAAGTACCAGACAGGTATTGACATTTTTCTAGAAATATAATCTTGTCACGTCTATGGGGGCACCTTCAAGTTTCGTTACAGCTCTGCATCACCATCCTAGCCTCCAAAGACTCGAGCCCGCCAAAGTCTGAGGCCTTAACTTCGAACTGAACTCTTTTGATCCCCCGCTTTCTTTGATTAATATCGAACATACCTCATTCTGCCCGTGACCTGGGGTGAAACCAGTATTGCCAGCTTTCTAGATGTTCTGTGATTCCTCAAGGATTGTCCAAGCACCAGAGCTCCTTGACAGTAAACATCATCTGTGCTGAGGGTCACGAAAGCTTGGTCCGTAACTGATGAAAAAAAGATGACAAAATATATTTTTAGATCCATGGTGCAGATGTCGTATTTGTGAGCTGACACGAAATGTACACTAAAGCAAGCACTGTGTTTTAATAACAAAAACATACAATGGAAAGAAAAAACGTGCTGTCTTTACTACAAAAAGATTACATTCCAAATGCATTGTAACTTCCTAATAATTCATAACACTGAAATGTTGACAGGTCCACTGAAGAAAATGGAGCCTCTGCAGATATAAACATTGGTGTAGGCCTGCTGCTTTTGGCATTACAATGCCCCAAGGTACAGCTTATAGCTGTCTCTGCTAGGTATGTGGACTGCAGGGGAAACAGTGTGCAGAGGCTGTGGGTGAGGGCATATAGCTAGCTTTCCCCTCTCCATCTTCCAGTGCTTCATAGTAAAGCCAGAGGCAGGGAAGGAGGAAGAGACTAGAGGCCAGATGTACAACCGTTTTTGTGGTCGCAAACTGGAAATTGGCCCGTTTGCAACCGCAAAATTGGTCTGCTCCATGTACAAACCCTATTTTGCGAGTAGGTAACCTATTACCAACTCGCAAAATGGGGTTTGCGATTTGCTATTAGGAAGGTGTGTGCCAAGGGCGTCCCTTCCTAAAAGCGACTCGCACTTCAATGTACAATTAGTTTGCTACCGGAAACAGAAACGTTTCATTTTTCCTTTTAAATGCAGCCCATTTTCTTTTGAGGAAAATGGGCTACATTTAAAAATTTAAACCTGCTTTATTTAAAAAGCAGTCCCAGACATGGTGGTCTGCTGACTCCAGTAGGCCACCATCCCTGAGAGTGCTAGCCATTCCCAATGGGGTCTCAAACTACACCAGCCTCCTGACTACTAATAAGGCATGTAATTTGCAACCCCATTAGGAATCGCAAACAGTCTCTGAGACACTGCTGTAAATTACATTTTGCAAGTCGCAAAACAACGCAATTTGCGACTCGCAAATTGTAAAGGTCGTACTTCTGGCCCCAATTCTCTTCAGCTCCTAAGTCTGCCTCGGCTCTGCCAAATGAAGAAAAGCAGATTGTCAGAACAGACACAATCAGGCTTACTACAGCCCCATTCACAGATCTTTCTATCACCCTGTTTGATGTTTGTCCCTTGTCACCATGGCCCTGCACATGGCAACAACTGTCAAACATCCACAGCAGGAGATGCGAAAGGCTGAGAAGCTTTGAAGCCACTGGGGATTTAAACCGCATGTGTGTACCAGCTTTTCTTTTAATAAAGACATTCCCTCTTCTTAGGGCGGAGCGTTCTACTGGTCTTTAGCCCGCCATAGAGGGCTATGTAAGCCAATAATGTCCTGATCCCTTGTTTAATGCCCTTGCCTTCTTCTCGGGCCAATAACTCTGGAGAAGGCTGTTAATGACAGGTATAGCCTACAACCCAAGGCCATAAAACTATAATGCACCCAGCATACAGTGATAAACTTTTCTGAAACATATCATCATCAAAATATTTATCAACAATCTCCATATTTAACTCATTCATTTGCTTTGTTTTCATAATACATTTTCATAGGTAAATAGGCTATTGTACTTTTTGGGAACACATGTTGACATAGTCTGTTTTATCATGGACACCATGTCATGTACAAAGTAATCTCATACTGTCGAAGCTGGGTTGCCCAGTGGAGCATATTTTCCCTCAACCGTACAAAAGTAGCTCCTAGTTCGAAAAGCACTGTTTTTCTAAGACAGCCCTGTCTACTCCTTATTAGTGGATAACCGAGAAAGAAGGCAACTTCGGAGAATGAACAAGCACTGGCATTAAGTCCCTCAGAAAAGCTCCCAGATCAATTTAGTAAAATCAAAAAGTATTCTATTGAAAAACATCTAAATTGACAAAAACTGGATGAGTCACTTCAAAGGTGTAGCATGTGGCAGTTTATTCTATATGGATTCTCGATTCTGCATGGGCAGTCAATGAAAGGTGCTGCGCGTTATTGTTTTGATTTACTTGTCTACAACTACACTCACCACAACAGGTTCGTAGATGCATCACCACTCACCAAGCACAAAAAATGGAACTCCGGGTCGACCTCTGACCCTGCATGAACATATCCATGTTGACATGGAACATACAGGGGCTAAATAGCGAGATAAAGTGTAGGCAGGTGCTCAAATACATGCAACAGCCCAAAGCTGACATTGTCTACCTGCTCACCCATCCAGATTCGCAACCGCTTGGGGAACACACCGCTACTTCTCTAACTATAGTTCATGCTCCAGAGGGGTATCAGTCCTGATAAATAAAGCACGGCCATTTGTACACACGCCACAATTACTGACACAGAGGGACGGTACCTCCTGGGGGTGGGAGGCTTAGGTGGGGCAGAAGGTCCTTCTGATCAACACTTACTTCCCGAACATAGATGACCTGGGCTTTTATCAGCAACTACAGTCGCAGATAGACTTAGTGGACGCAGACCATATATTTTTAGGCGAGGATCTGAATATTCTCCTAGACCCCGCACTTGACAGCACCACCACAACCCCTGTTAATAAGCCCCGCTCACACTATTGAAAGATATATGCCAAACGTATGCATTAACAGAGGCTTGGCAACACCAGAATCCACAAGGCACTGACTACACTCCTTATGCACAACAATATAACACTTGGACAAGGCTGGATTATTGGCTAATATCCGGCTCAGCTATGCCTTGGGTCCAATCTGTTAAACACCTGCCGGCACCCTGTCCGACCACTCCTCAGTGCTTCTAATGATAAAAATCCTTGGAGAAGGAGGATTTGAAAGGCAGTGGCGATTCCCCTCTTTAGGGCTGAATTGCCTACAGCAACAGTAGAATACTTTGACCACAACAAAGGGTCAGTTGCAACACAGACCACCTTGTGGGAAGCCTTCAAGACCTACCTTAGGGGAGTCTGCAACTCTAGAGTGTGACCTCACCAAACTAGATAGGGAAAATATGGAGAAAGGGGGTGGGGATGACCCAAAATACCTGAACTGCAGAGCGGAATTGCTGGCTCAATAGAAGGAGGCCACAGAGTGGGAAGCTCACTATTTAGGAAAATATACGAAGGCCCGACGATACGGTGAAGGAGAGCGACCAGGGCGCACCTTAGCATGGTTGCTCAGGCTGTGGCGAAACCAGATCTATATCACTAAATTGCAGGGGCAGGACGGCATAGGTATAACTGGCATACCAGCTATAGTGCAGTAACTGCTAGAGATCTACACTGATCTGTATACCACTAGATCTGTCAATAGTCAGGGAGAAATTTCTTCATATTTAGATGAGATAACAATGGTCTGGATACCCAACGCTCACCGACAATTTCTAAGTAAGCCTTTCTCAAACGAAGAGATAGTACAAGCCATTGATGATATGGACGGCTCATACGCACGGGGCCTCAACAGCTTTTCCGGAGCCTTTTATAAAGCCTATAAACACATGTTGGCTCCACACCTCCTGGAGGTGTATGCAGAGGCACTGGATGAGGGAACACTACCTCCCACACTTAGAGAAGCGGTCATCATCCTGATACTGAAACCCGGGAAAGATTTGGAAAAATGTGTCTCATACCGCTTGTTATCACTACTCAATTTTTACTATAAAATATTAGCTAAGATGTTGGCTACCTGTTTGGCTCTCCTTATGGAGCAGATTATATCACCTCCCCAGACTGAATTTATATGGCACAGATCCACAGCATTAAACTTGATGACTTTTTTTCTCTGTAGTCCATAGAATAGACCCAGAGATCCAGACGGTGGCTGTGTTTTTGGATGCTGAAAAAACATTTGACTCTGTGTAATGGCCCTTCTTACACGCAGTGCTGGGCAAATTGGGCATACTGAGGGGCTTTTCTACATTGATTAAACTATTGTATATCACACCCTCAGCCCATATTTGTTTTAATAGTACGATTACAGTGCCCTTTTTCCCATATCTCGTGGCACCAGGCAGGGGTGCCCCTATCGCCATTATTATTTATAATCGCAATGGATCCTCTGGTGAGATACACCCATGGATCTTGGCACATTCCCAGATTTACCATTGCTGGTCGACCTGCGAATGCGTCAAAGTGCTCCACATCCACAGTGGGGGCGTACCGAGGAGAAATATGTTTATTTATCCTCTTTTATTCCTCTTTCTATGTGTGGTGAATTCTGCAGCACACATAGGAAGAGCAAAATGCCTCAGGCGGTTGATTTGTGCAAGAAAGGTGTCCCTTCTTGCACAAAAACAATCCTACTTACAAAGCAGACACACTTGCACCATGGTGCAAAGGTGCCTGCATTGGAGCTAGGCAGCACATTTTGTGCCAGCGCAGAGAAAAGACAGTCATGCGCCATATAATGTTGAATACAGTGCATTTCTGCCCTTTCCCTATCATGGAGCACAGAAAGGTGCTGATGAGCTGTGTGATTTTTTTGCAAATATGCCCCTTACATTTTAAAAGGATTTAACCTGTGTGGACTGTGACAGGTACTCTTTATAGATAGTATTTCCTTAATTATGTAACTCAGGTGTCTTTGCTGTTACACATTCCTAGTGAATAAAACTTTAAAATATAAAAGAGACACTTGGCATTCACTTGCCTTGTATGTATAATGTGCAAACAAGAGAGCAAATTATAGAACTTCTGTTTGTAGGTGCAAATACGTAATACTCCACTAAAATTCTCCAAAACATTAACAGGTATTACAAATAGAAATGAAGGTTATGAATCACATTGTCCCAGAAATGTTTCCTACTGCATAATTTACGAGGATTCTAATTTGTTCTCTATGCAACCTTTGTGAGGCTCCGTCAACCGTGCCTGCCTGATCAATGACCAACCAGCAATGTCATTAGAAATTACAGGAATAGATTATCTGCAAATGGCGTCCCAGTGGCTAACCAATAGTACCTCCAAATACCCCACAGGCCAATATTAACTTAAATTGTTCTCTAAACTGCACACAGAATGTCTCTGGTGGCGAGGGAAAATGACAGAGAAAGGCAACACAATGAGATAGGAGTCTCAGAATCTAAGAAGTCACTTTCTCCACAAGCTTGATTCACTCGATTATTCCAAGTGACATTTTTGGGGTACCCAGAGAAAGTAATGATCAAAGTTGCAGCCCAAATCACACATTCACAGTTTGTTAAAAAAGAACTCAAAGGAAGCCCTCTATCAACTGTGAAGACATTCCATAAGCCGGAGTCCAGCTTCCTTTAGCCCGGCTTCAAGGTCATCTCAAGTTTTCTGACCATCATTTTCATCTTGTCAGGCTTAGAAGTCATCAAGTTACTGCAATCAAGCACCATTACTTCGACTACCATTTCTTCGGCTTACCATTATAGCAACGCTTCATGTTACACAAAGTCGAAAGGCTCCCATAGACATCTTGGTAGGAGTGAAGATAGAATATTACGCCTGCTCAGCCTCTTCAAAGGCCAATTGAGGTAATGACCACAGTTGTTGTAATTAGAACAGGCAAAGTAATGGTCAGCATCGGTAATGGTCAGTAAAGGTGGATCCAGGTAATGGTGGTTGAAGGGGAAACATATTTGTTCCTGTCCTTCAATGTAACACTTTTCAGATATCAGGTGAAGCTTTCTGTACCAGGTGAAAGATGCAAATCTCTGTCTTAATAGGATACTATGGTTCTTCAGATTATGCTTCTGGATTATACCCCTAAAGGATCCCGTGCCGCAAAGCCAGGATGTGAGGTGTTCCCTCTGACAGTACATAGGATCCATTACCCACTGGGTTCTCAAACACTCAGGAACAAAGCAAAACTCTGCAACGTGGCCCTCGTGATCCTTGCAGGGCCCCAGAAAGGCCTTAGTCATGGTGATGATGACTAAGGGGTGCTGATAAGGGCAGGACTCTACCCCAACCCATGCACCAAAAGGCATCAGCTGATGATCAAGTTTTGAGATCTAACCATATATCCATTAAAATTAAGTTATTTAGTTGAACAGTAAGAACAAATAATATGTGATAACTTTGGTTGTGTTTGTTGAATGGGCACAAAGTCTGTCCTCCTTAAAATTCTTCTGAAAACGTTTATGCTGAATGGTCAAATAGAGTAAAAGTTATACCAATGTCTAAAATGTTGTGTTCCCGGTTAAAGTCAATAAGAATTTTTGCTTACGTGTACACCAACACCTCCAAAGGTTTACAGCCGTTAGGGCTCGACCTAATTTTAGGTTATTTTTCTAGTTAGGTGTAGAGTCGTTTTTAAAATGGTAAAAGAAAAAGTGGTTACATTTCGAACTTCATTTAGAAAAAATTAAAGAACCATCTTGTGTATAAAGAACAAGCAGATTTCTGAACAGCTGAAATCTGATTGGCAGAGAGAAGCTGACATTTTTGCTCCACTAGTCATGGGGCTTGGTTCAAGAATCAGCTAAGCTAGCTCTCAAAGTATGTCCTGAAAGCAAATCCTAGCACCATGTGGGGAGGAAAAGCTGAGCAAGCACAGAGGAGTGGACAGTGCACTCATTCATACAAAATAAAAGATAGACTCATGCAGAAAAACAAAAACTAAAAAACACAAATGTACCTTTATCGTTTTAACTTATGGTGAGGATAAGTTGCATGCACTACTGAGTCAATCAGAGTACTAAACAATGAACAAATACAAATAATATAAGGCAATAGCAATTTTAAGCTCTGGGCTGCTGGCCTGGACCAGTGTATGTGGGGGGAACATCGTTTACAACGCGGTGTTTACACCGCATTGCCTTTACAAGGATGCCATTACATACGACTTGCGCTGGATGGCGCTGTTGTATAAGGAATATTGTAATTTTATATTCCAACACCTTCCCTACTGTTACGTGGACTGATGTTGGAATATAAAATTATATTATTCCACAATCCACGCCCTACAACGCAAGTCGTTGTAACGACTTGCGTTGTAATGGCATGGTTGTCATGTACCGCGATCTAAAAGATCGCGTTGTACTGACATACATCCGTATGTGGTTCTCACAATCTCTAAAACTCAACACCTTCTCTCTCCATGGCCACCTCTATTATGAAATAGTCAGAATGAGGGCTTAAAAGCAGAGACAGCAGTCTCAGCCCTGCCAATGACTCGAACAAAAGCTGGAAGGGGTATCTTCAGCTTGCTGGATGACCTCTCCCCTGGAACCTTACATATAACCCTACCCTGTTCTAGATACCAGAGAGGAAAAACCATAACAGTAGATGATCCTCCCTAATGTCTAGACAGTATTTTAAACCTCACTCAGAGCACACTCACAGCACCCTCATGAACCAAAAAAACCCGCTCCGCAGTAATCTGGCGTCGAAGCACACCTGAGGTACACTCGGTACCTCGGGTGGGACCCGATGATGAAGCATGCCACCAACTAGGTTGGTGGGTGAGGGCCTTCATAAAACCTAATGGTTTTCCTCCACCCGCAGACATACAAACAATTTAAACCAGAGCTAGTTCTCATTGATTGCTAACAACCATTTATATGGAACACTATGCAAACTGAATTTGCAGCAGCTAGTAAAAGAGGCTAATTACTATCCAACGCAATGGCATTTATGTTATTGTTCTTGGAAGAATTAAAGCTTGCTCTGTAAACAGTGCCGGATTAAGGGCGGTGATACAGGTGCCGCTGCACTAGGTATCAATATCGGGAGGTGCGGTATTTTCAAATATCTTGTGGGGTTAAAATTACCTGTGCAGAGTTCATCCTGTGCCCAGCATTGTTCAAGGGATAAAAAACAAGCATTAGGAATGCATTAGGGCTCGGGTTTGTTTTAAGTTAGAGATAATGGCATTGTAAATGGCAATGTGTTTTAGGCACTCTGCACTACCACTCTGCACTCTGCACTACCACTCTGCACTCTGCACTACCACTCTGCACTACCACTCTGCACTCTGCACTACCACTCTGCACTCTGCACTACCACTCTGCACTACCACTCTGCACTACTACTCTGCACTCTGCACTACCACTCTGCACTACCACTCTGCACTCTGCACTACCACTCTGCACTGCCACTCTGCACTGCCACTCTGCACTGCCACACTGCACTGCCACTCTGCACTGCCACTCTGCACTACCACTCTGCCCTCTGCACTGCCACTCTGCCCTCTGCACTGCCACTCTGCACTACCACTCTGCACTGCCATTCTGCACTACCACTCTGCCCTCTGCACTACCACTCTGCACTACCACTCTGCACTGCCACTCTGCACTGCCACTCTGCACTACCACTCTGCACTCTGCACTACCACTCTGCACTGCCACTCTGCCCTCTGCACTACCACTCTGCCCTCTGCACTACCACTCTGCACTGCCACTCTGCACTACCACTCTGCCCTCTGCACTACCCCTCTGCCCTCTGCACTACCACTCTGCACTGCCACTCTGCACTACCACTCTGCCCTCTGCACTACCACTCTGCCCTCTGCACTGCCACTCTGCACTGCCACTCTGCCCTCTGCACTACCACTCTGCACTACCACTCTGCACTCTGCATTACCACTCTGCACTGCCACTCTGCCCTCTGCACTACCACTCTGCACTGCCACTCTGCACTGCCACTCTGCACGGCCACTCTGCACTGCCACTCTGCACTGCCACTCTGCACTGCCACTCTGCACTGCCACTCTGCACTGCCACTCTACACTACGCACTGCCACTCTGCACTGCCACTCTGCACTCTGCACTACCACTCTGCACTGCCACTCTGCACTACGCACTGCCACTCTGCACTACGCACTGCCACTCTGCACTACCACTCTGCACTGCCACTCTGCACTGCCACTCTGCACTACGCACTACCACTCTGCACTGCCACTCTGCACTGCCACTCTGCACTACGCACTACCACTCTGTACTACGCACTACCACTCTGCACTACGCACTACCACTCTGCACTACGCACTACCACTCTGCACTGCCACTCTGCACTACCACTCTGCACTGCCACTCTGCACTACGCACTACCACTCTGCACTGCCACTCTGCACTATGCACTACCACTCTGCACTGCCACTCTGCACTACGCACTACCACTCTGCACTCTGCACTACGCACTACCACTCTGCTCTATGCACTACCACTCTGCCCTACGCACTACCACTACGCACTACCACTCTGCACTACGCACTACCACTCTGCACTACCACTCTGCACTACGCACTACCACTCTGCACTGCCACTCTGCACTACGCACTACCACTCTGCACTGCCACTCTGCACTACGCACTACCACTCTGCACTGCCACTCTGCACTACGCACTACCACTCTGCACTCTGCACTACGCACTACCACTCTGCACTACGCACTACCACTCTGCACTACGCACTACCACTACGCACTACCACTCTGCACTACGCACTACCACTCTGCACTGCCACTCTGCACTACGCACTACCACTCTGCACTGCCACTCTGCACTACGCACTACCACTCTGCACTGCCACTCTGCACTACGCACTGCCACTCTGCACTACGCACTACCACTCTGCACTCTGCACTACGCACTACCACTCTGCACTGTCACTCTGCACTACGCACTGCCACTCTGCACTACGCACTGCCACTCTGCACTACGCACTGCCACTCTGCACTGCCACTCTGCACTCTGCACTGCCACTCTGCACTCTGCACTGCCACTCTGCACTACCACTCTGCACTCTGCACTACCACTCTGCACTGCCACTCTGCACTGCCACTCTGCACTACCACTCTGCCCTCTGCACTGCCACTCTGCACTACCACTCTGCCCTCTGCACTGCCACTCTGCACTACCACTCTGCACTGCCACTCTGCACTACCACACTGCCCTCTGCACTACCACTCTGCACTACCACTCTGCACTGCCACTCTGCCCTCTGCACTACCACTCTGCACTGCCACTCTGCACTACCACTCTGCCCTCTGCACTACCACTCTGCACTGCCACTCTGCACTACCACTCTGCCCTCTGCACTACCACTCTGCACTGCCACTCTGCACTACCGCTCTGCCCTCTGCACTACCACTCTGCACTGCCACTCTGCACTACCACTCTGCCCTCTGCACTACCACTCTGCACTGCCACTCTGCACTACCGCTCTGCCCTCTGCACTACCACTCTGCACTGCCACTCTGCACTACCACTCTGCCCTCTGCACTACCACTCTGCACTGCCACTCTGCACTGCCACTCTGCACTACCACTCTGCCCTCTGCACTGCCACTCTGCACTACCACTCTGCCCTCTGCACTGCCACTCTGCACTACCACTCTGCACTGCCACTCTGCACTACCACACTGCCCTCTGCACTACCACTCTGCACTACCACTCTGCACTGCCACTCTGCCCTCTGCACTACCACTCTGCACTGCCACTCTGCACTACCACTCTGCCCTCTGCACTACCACTCTGCACTGCCACTCTGCACTACCACTCTGCCCTCTGCACTACCACTCTGCACTGCCACTCTGCACTACCGCTCTGCCCTCTGCACTACCACTCTGCACTGCCACTCTGCACTACCACTCTGCCCTCTGCACTACCACTCTGCCCTCTGCACTGCCACTCTGCCCTCTGCACTACCACTCTGCACTACCACTCTGCCCTCTGCACTACCACTCTGCACTGTCACTCTGCACTGCCACTCTGCACGGCCACTCTGCACTGCCACTCTGCACGGCCACTCTGCACTGCCACTCTGCACTGCCACTCTGCACTGCCACTCTGCACTGCCACTCTGCACTGCCACTCTACACTACGCACTGCCACTCTGCACTGCCACTCTGCACTGCCACTCTGCACTCTGCACTACCACTCTGCACTGCCACTCTGCACTACGCACTGCCACTCTGCACTACGCACTGCCACTCTGCACTACCAATCTGCACTGCCACTCTGCACTGCCACTCTGCACTGCCACTCTGCACTACGCACTACCACTCTGCACTACGCACTACCACTCTGCACTACGCACTACCACTACGCACTACCACTCTGCACTACGCACTACCACTCTGCACTGCCACTCTGCACTATGCACTACCACTCTGCACTGCCACTCTGCACTACGCACTACCACTCTGCACTGCCACTCTGCACTATGCACTACCACTCTGCACTGCCACTCTGCACTACGCACTACCACTCTGCACTCTGCACTACGCACTACCACTCTGCACTACGCACTACCACTCTGCCCTACGCACTACCACTACGCACTACCACTCTGCACTACGCACTACCACTCTGCACTACCACTCTGCACTACGCACTACCACTCTGCACTGCCACTCTGCACTGCCACTCTGCACTACGCACTACCACTTTGCACTGCCACTCTGCACTACGCACTACCACTCTGCACTGCCACTCTGCACTACGCACTACCACGCTGCACTCTGCACTATGCACTACCACTCTGCACTACGCACTACCACTCTGCACTACGCACTACCACTACGCACTACCCCTCTGCACTACGCACTACCACTCTGCACTGCCACTCTGCACTACGCACTACCACTCTGCACTGCCACTCTGCACTACGCACTACCACTCTGCACTGCCACTCTGCACTACGCACTGCCACTCTGCACTACGCACTACCACTCTGCACTCTGCACTACGCACTACCACTCTGCACTGCCACTCTGCACTACGCACTGCCACTCTGCACTACGCACTGCCACTCTGCACTACGCACTGCCACTCTGCACTCTGCACTGCCACTCTGCACTCTGCACTGCCACTCTGCACTCTGCTCTGCCACTCTGCACTCTGCACTGCCACTCTACACTACGCACTACCACTCTGCACTACGCACTACCACTCTGCACTACGCACTACCACTCTGCACTACGCACTACCACTACGCACTACCACTCTGCACTACGCACTACCACTCTGCACTACCACTCTGCACTATGCACTTCCACTCTGCACTTCCACTCTGCACTACGCACTACCACTCTGCACTGCCACTCTGCACTATGCACTACCACTCTGCACTGCCACTCTGCACTACGCACTACCACTCTGCACTACGCCTCTGCACTACGCCTCTGCACTCTGCACTACGCCTCTGCACTACGCCTCTGCACTCTGCACTACGCCTCTGCACTACGCCTCTGCACTCTGCACTCTGCCTCTGCACTACGCCTCTGCACTCTGCTCTACGCCTCTGCACTCTGCACTGCCACTCTGCACTACGCACTACCACTCTGCACTCTGCACTACGCACTACCACTTTGCACTGCCACTCTGCACTACACACTGCCACTCTGCACTACGCACTGCCACTCTGCACTCTGCACTGCCAATCTGCACTCTGCACTGCCACTCTGCACTCTGCACTGCCACTCTGCACTCTGCACTGCCACTCTGCACTACGCACTACCACTCTGCACTACGCACTACCACTCTGCACTACGCACTACCACTATGCACTACCACTCTGCACTACGCACTACCACTCTGCACTACCACTCTGCACTACGCACTACCACTCTGCACTGCCACTCTGGACTACGCACTACCACTCTGCACTGCCACTCTGCACTACGCACTACCACTCTGCACTGCCACTCTGCACTACGCACTACCACTCTGCACTACGCCTCTGCACTACGCCTCTGCACTCTGCACTACGCCTCTGCACTACGCCTCTGCACTCTGCACTACGCCTCTGCACTCTGCACTACGCCTCTGCACTATGCCTCTGCACTCTGCACTCCGCCTCTGCACTACGCCTCTGCACTCTGCTCTACGCCTCTGCACTACACCTCTGCACTCTGCACTGCCACTCTGCACTACGCACTACCACTCTGCACTGCCACTCTGCACTACGCACTACCACTCTGCACTACGCCTCTGCACTACGCCTCTGCACTCTGCACTACGCCTCTGCACTACGCTTCTGCACTCTGCACTACGCCTCTGTACTACGCCTCTGCACTCTGCACTATGCCTCTGCACTACGCCTCTGCACTACGCACTACGCCTCGGCACTCTGCACTACGCCTCTGCACTACGCACTACGCCTCTGCACTACGCACCACGCCTCTGCACTACGCACTACCACTCTGCACTACGCCTCTGCACTATGCACTACACCTCTGCACTCTGCACTACGCCTCTGCACTCCGCACTACGCCTCTGCACTCTGCACTACGCCTCTGCACTATGCCTCTGCACTATGCACTACGCCTCTGCACTCTGCACTACGCCTCTGCACTACGCCTCTGCACTACGCACTACGCCTCTGCACTACGCACTACGCCTCTGTACTACGCACTACCACTCTGCACTACGCCTCTGCACTACGCACTACGCCTCTGCACTACGCACTACGCCTCTGCACTACGCCTCTGCACTACGCACTACCACTCTGCACTACGCCTCTGCACTAGTCCTCTGCACTCTGCACTACGCCTCTGCACTACACCTCTGCACTACGCACTACGCCTCTGCACTACGCCTCTGCACTCTGCACTACGCCTCTGCACTACGTCTCTGCACTACGCCTCTGCACTACGCCTCTGCACTCTGCACTGCCACTCTGCACTACGCACTACCACTCTGCACTGCCACTCTGCTCTATGCACTACCACTCTGCACTACGCCTCTGCACTCTGCACTACGCCTCTGCACTATGCCTCTGCACTATGCCTCTGCACTCTGCACTACGCCTCTGCACTACGCCTCTGCACTACGCACTATGCCTCTGCACTACGCACTACCACTGTGCACTACGCACTACCACTCTGCACTACGCCTCTGCACTACGCCTCTGCACTACGCACTACGCCTCTGCACTCTGCACTACGCCTCTGCACTACGCCTCTGCACTCTGCACTACGCCTCTGCACTACGCCTCTGCACTCTGCACTATGCCTCTGCACTACGCACTACCACTCTGCACTACGCCTCTGCACTACGCACTACCACTCTGCACTACGCCTCTGCACTCTGCACTACGCCTCTGCACTATGCACTACGCCTCTGCACTACGCCTCTGCACTACGCCTCTGCACTCTGCACTACGCCTCTGCACTCTGCACTACGCCTCTGCACTCCGCACTACGCCTCTGCACTACGCCTCTGCACTACGCACTACGCCTCTGCACTACGCCTCTGCACTACGCACTACGCCTCTGCACTACGCCTCTGCACTACGCCTCTGCACTACGCACTACGCCTCTGCACTACGCCTCTGCACTACGCACTACCACTCTGCACTACGCCTCTGCACTACGCACTACCACTCTGCACTACGCCTCTGCACTACGCCTCTGCACTACGCACTACCACTCTGCACTACGCACTATGCCTCTGCACTACGCCTCTGCACTACGCACTACCACTGCACTACGCACTATGCCTCTGCACTACGCACTACCACTCTGCACTACGCCTCTGCACTACGCACTACGCCTCTGTACTACGCACTACCACTCTGCACTATGCACTACCACTCTGCACTATGCACTACCACTCCGCACTACGCACTACGCCTCTGCACTACGCACTACGCCTCTGCACTACGCACTACGCCTCTGCACTACGCACTACCACTCTGCACTACGCCTCTGCACTACCACTCTGCACTACGCACTACGCCTCTGCACTACGCCTCTGCACTACCACTCTGCACTACGCACTACGCCTCTGCACTACGCACTACGCCTCTGCACTACGCACTACCACTCTGCACTACGCCTCTGCACTACGCCTCTGCACTACGCACTACGCCTCTGCACTCTGCACTACGCCTCTGCACTACACCTCTGCACTCTGCACTACGCCTCTGCACTACGCACTACGCCTCTGCACTAGGCACTACCACTCTGCACTACGCACTACCACTCTGCACTACGCCTCTGCACTACGCACTACCACTCTACACTACGCACTACCACTCTGCACTACGCACTACCACTCTGCACTACGCCTCTGCACTATGCCTCTGCACTACGCACTACCACTCTGCACTACGCCTCTGCACTACGCACTACCACTCTGCAATACGCCTCTGCACTACGCACTACCACTCTGCACTACGCCTCTGCACTACGCACTACGCCTCTGCACTACGCACTACGCCTCTGCACTACGCCTTTGCACTCTGCACTACGCCTCTGCACTACGCCTCTGCACTACGCACTACCACTCTGCACTACGCACTACGCCTCTGCACTACGCACTACCACTCTGCACTACGCCTCTGCACTACGCACTACCACTCTGCACTACGCCTCTGCACTACGCACTACCACTCTGCACTATGCCTCTGCACTACGCACTACCACTCTGCACTACGCCTCTGCACTACGCCTCTGCACTACGCCTCTACACTACGCACTACCACTCTGCACTACGCCTCTGCACTACGTGCAAATACAAACACACAGAACAGACCGCCAAATGAATGGACTGCCGTGCGCGAAAGGTAAATGTTAAACGCGCGCATGATACATGCAATGCAATGGTGAACACGCTCGCACCATCTGGATTGCATTACACGGGCACTCTGACAGCTCCTAATTAAGATTAATAAATCTGCCGTGCGCGAAACCGCCGAAAATATGCCAAATCGGGCACGCGTAAATTACATATAGCCTATCACGTCAACGCTACTAAATAGACAGCACAGCGAAGACGAATAACTAGGCAGATGCCATAAAAAACTAAGGAATGTGCCAGCCGGACCCCTTTCTGAATTCTTTTTTTTTTTAACGCATAAGAGCTCGGAAGCTCCGCCCACCACTTCGTGGAGGCGTAGGCCCGAGCCCTAAAAATGTGAAGATAATTCTAGTGACTGATGTACTTACTGGAGAGATCTGGGCTTTGGATGATTTTTTTCTACTGTCAATCATGAGTGCCAGGTTATTAGATGTAACAGACTGAGAGGTAGGTGAGATGAAAGAATACAATAGATTTCCTAATTAAGCTTAATTAAGTGCAGTTCAACAATGTATGCTATTCTACAATGCAAGGCTTTCCAGGTAACGCTTTTGCGCTGTATAACCTTTTGGACATTCAAATTCAAGTATACATTCATCAGTTAAATAAATGTGGAAATTTACCCATTCCAGCTTAATTCATACAGAAACCTTAAAATAAAAATGGATAAATACAGGCGGAAATGTCCTACAAATAAATAGCATAAATCCAGGAGCCCTATTTATAAATCAATATTCTGGAACTCCCTAAGAAAAGAGTGTTACAGTAATCCATCCAAGATAGCACTTTTGCTCGCAAGACTGCTTTCTTCCAGGGCTGCTGGAGGAAATTACTCATTTTCTTTCCAAAGATCGAACAGGTTATTTTTATTTTATTTACATTTGGTTTAATATTTTAGTTATCAACTGTTACACCCCAATTTCTCAAGATCAACGCAGCAGGGCGCACTACACGTAGGTGTGAGGGCCACCAAATAATGGGTCAAGATATTCATGCTAAGAATCTCAGGCTTTTCAGTGAAGTCACCCTCAGGACTGCAGTAACAAGGGCCAATTGTAGAAGTCCCTGAGTAGACAGCAGCTTCTTGCTGTCTCCAAGGAAACATCTAAGCGCAAACCTGTGTTGCTGGAGCCATAGATCTGCAAAACAATTGCCTTACATTAAAATGATTAAAATTACTGAAGTAAAGTGAGTGATATATATTAAAAATGATAATTTCAAAATATAAACCAAGAAATATTTAGGGAGTGAACTTATGACTTCTCCACAGGTGATCTACCAGACATTACCGTCTTTCTTATCAGCTACATAAGTGGATAATGATAAGCTAACTACATGTGGAGGACTAATATACTCATCTTTAACGGAAGGCCAAGGACACACCTTTGCGCCACACATGTGCCCCAATAGAGGGCTTTTAGTCATGCCTAGTGGTTCTGGGAGCAGGACATGCGTTCTGGGCATGCCCTAAGCCTGTTTTCATGCACTCAAAGGCCAATGGATACAACATTTGTGTATGCCCAGTGCCACAGCCAACATGCTCTGCTCAAAAGGCTATTTAACTCAAGCTGTGGCCTTTACCCTTGCCCTTGGCCTAGTTCCGCTGCCCAAAATGGCCATCGTGCATATCATCCGGTCATGGTCAGCAGCCTTCAGACATAGCCAACTACTACAGGGACACTGATACTGGCTGTGTATCCAGTTCCCTTTGTCAGGGACCCCATTATCAACAGGCCATAGCATTTAATAGAGGAATATGGAATGAGTGATGGAGTAACCAAGCAGTATAAGGAATAAAATAAGCTCTTCTGGACCAGATACCGACACCACACTCCATCCTAGTTTTCTGCCCCTTTGTAGGAAAGCTGTCTTGCTACTCTATTTGCTCACAAAAATCCTCTTTGGCTTGTAATATCCAAAGATCCTTGTAAAACATAGTAGAGGATGCTATGTCCAACACCTCTCTCACGCTCCAGATCATGTTTCTCAGTTTCTGTGTCTCTTTTTCTCTCTGTCCCCCTTCCTCTCTATCTCCCTATCTTCCATGCTAAGCCAGCACACACATTCAAGTGATCAGGTCTCTCACGGAATCCAAGATCACTTACACTGTTTGGAGCGAGGCCAGTTGAACCTGACCCTATATGTGTTCACTGTCAAAATTCTATTTGCAGAGATCCTTACCAAGAATTTGAGAACTTGAAAAACTCCCCTTGGCATCTTTCTTACCTTTATATAGAAATATGAATCAGCCGCCCGTCTGCATAAAGGCAAAGGCCTCTGCTTCAAATAGCATACTATCGCCGGATGTCAGACAGAGGCGTGGTTCTGTAACCTGAAGCATCACCATTGGGTCTTAAAATAAGTGCAAGAAACCCTACCACTGGTTTCCCTTTGAAGCAAATGTCCTTCCTCATAGTAGCTGGCATGAACATATCATGGCTATTTTCGGCTTCCAAGACCAATGGCACTTCCCAGACTCCCAACCCCCTGCACAGTCATCCCTGAATACTTCTCTACTCTGCACTAAAGCCAAATGTGGGTCAAGTTATTACTTAGTGGTGTGCTAAGTTGAATGTTGGGAGGCTCTTAACACCTCACATTTCTTTTTGTGTACAGAAACTTTATATATTGATAACTCCTATAGTTTTTTTTTAAACGAGGGGTGGTTTAGTCAAATGGATGAATGGTTGAACCGTGTCAGTCAGCACCAGGCTAAGCAAGAAAAGTATCGATTTTTTTTCGCCCAGCCTCATGCCACCACCTACAAAAAAGTGTCATAACATAAAATACTACGAATTAATTCTGGACAATATGAAAAATATGAGTTGTTATTAAGAGATGAGAAAAGGGAAACTGACATATTTTTATTATTATCCTAAAGAATAAAAGTATATTTTAGCTAAAGAATTCGAGAACTCATGGGGGTTCTAGTGATGTACTACGGACAAGAAAGAAAGTAGTGACCTACTGGTTTTACACAGTGCATGAAGAGACATTATCCACATATTAGAATGTACTATATATTTTTTAATATAACGAGATAGACAGACCTACCCTCCTACCACGACACGCATAATACACAGGAGCTCCAAGTTAACAGGCGTTTAGAACATTGGAGTGTTGCATACAAGAACCATTTGTTTCTAGAAATGATCCACTTTTCCTAAATCATAGCTATTTTCACCTCAACCTGCCTTCTCATGCTTAATGTAGCTCCTCCTCTAAACTCCTTTGTGCCGTCCATAGCACCCAAGCCTTCACCAGGGCAATGGCAGGGGCCATCATTGAAGAACCTTGCCCAGCTTTATCTTGCACTCCTCTGTGCCTTCAAAAACATTCCCTAGCCTCTTCTTGGCCGTCCTGTCTCTGGATCAGGGTTGCTCTTATCTCTTCGGGTGCCACACAGAGAAGGACGCAAGCATAACAGTTTTAGGGTTTTGGGAATATTGGCAACTGGAGAAACCCAAGACTTGAAGAAAGGAACCTGTGCGTGTATGCTGGTGAGTGTGAGAGCATTTGTGGCCCTAGCACTTAAAAGTGCAGCTCTGCCGAGCACCAAAAATTGCCACGACGTCCGGGCTGCTGGTAGACCTCCACTGGCTTCCAATCGAGAAACGGGTCAAGTTCAAGGCTCTGACTTACATGTTTCGAATCAAGCATGCGAAGTCTCCCCGTCACTTACAACATCTAGCAAGTCCCTAAGTCCCTTCCCGCACCCTCCGGTCTTCCACACAAGAGAAATTCCAAGTCCCTAAAGTTAGACTTGCTCGAATGGGAGGACGCTCATTTGCCTACTTGGGCCCCACCTTATGGAATGCCCTGCCTTTGCCTCTCCATATGCAATCAAACCTTCTTCTATTCCGTAGATCTCTTAAAACACTGTTTTAGCCAATAGGTCTCTCTAACTTCTTCTGTGTCGTATAGCGCCAGGAAACCCTGGTGGGTCGCTGTGCGCTAATATATAAATTTAAATAAATAAATAAATAAGTAAATAAATAAAATAAATAATATCTATTTTTCACTTTCTTTAACAGTAAACTTACTGCACTCAATAAATGTACTAATGAAATATTCAGGTTCTAAAAGCAACATCTGATTCATTACAGCATAAATCAGGTGGTAAGTGCATAAACACTTGTGTGTTCAATGTACAAAAACCTTATATATAAGCTTCTACCAACTTAATGGGTCCACATTCGCCTATTATATTTAGTTCTTTTTTTTGTGTTTTTGACGACAACGTTTTGACCCCTATACAGATACACAGGGTCTCATCAGGACAGTACGAAAGTTGGGAAACATAGGAGCATGTTTGGAACCAGGATGAGAACCTTCTTGCAAATATAAGAACCACTTCAAGAGCAAAATTAATTTTGGTATACCTGGAGCCCGGCTTGACGGAATCAAGATGTCGGGTGTATCAAAGAACTTATCACCAATGTGAGGAAAATCTAGTGGTACTCATGGATAAAGGTAACTGAGTGAGATGAAGAATTATGTTACTTCATTGTTTAATATTAAACAAGGAACAGCAGGATCGTACATCATTCGTGTAATTCATAATCTCAAATATCATGAGATCAGTACACCAACAGAGAATTGTAATGCTGTGGAATTTGAAGCTTTGGCCTGGTAGCCAGAAGGTCACAGATTGTTCAGGGCATTTTTCTTTACAACAACTTGTTATTTTGCTGTTAAAGGTTTGAAAACAATTGGGGTGAAAGAAAAATCTTTCGTTAGAAACACTTGTTTCAGTTATTTTTTTTGGTCTTTTTATACTTTAGTGCTACATAATCGCTACTACTTCAGTTGACAATATCGGGTTCCTAGAAAGCAGGAGTATGAGAGAGGCAGCGTGGCAGAGCTGTCACGCTTGACCAGCTGCAGTGAGCCCGTCTGGCAAGAAATTGTAAGGATAAGTGCCAGGGAATAAATAGCACAGTCCTATAACCTTTGCATATTACTTCTGCCTGCCTGTATCCTGTAACAGCAAAGACTTTGTAGTGAATCTGAAAAAAATAACATTTCAGTTGCCACGAGGCTATCATTTTATTTCGTGTATACAGAATTTCGTCAAATAACCCAGCACTCTGATGCGGCTCCCTATGAAACCTAGGCCAAATCAGAAATCTGAATTCTTCTTCGAGTTTGAATAAGACAAAATAGCAAATTGTTCTCTGCTAAAACTTTCTTTTCTAAATTCATTTCTTTTTCGGAACAGATGCATCAGTATCTCTTCCTCCACCAAAACGATTATGACCCAGAACCTCATCTAATAAATTAGTTAAAACTTAAAGTAAACTTAAGGTCGTCACCTCACACAGCACCCCATCAATGACATCGCTGATGACAGAACACATTCTAGTTTACCTGCAGCGTTACTCTTACAAGTCCAGATATCCCTATAGAGTTACCCTCTGCAGGAGGCGCAAAAGGTGTAAGCGCTATATCACTAAGAGAGTAACCAAAGCAAGAGAAGTGAATGAGTTATGGGTGTGTAACTTAATCAGAGTGGAGCCAGATGAGATGGCGAGTGAGTGGCTGAGCCACCGAGTCCTTGAAAGTAGATGTGCGGCTGAATGGATGAGTGAATGCAAGGATATGTCAAAAAAGTATTAGTACGAAAGTCTCCATGTATAACAATAGTTGAGCCTAACAGCAGTTGAGGGGTTATCAACCCCCCTCCCCCCACCACCACTCCTCCCTCTTGCGGACAGAGGAAAACCCAGCATAAAGAACTCTATTTAGTTCCCAAGTTGACATGTATGATTTATGGCTTATAACATGATTTACGAATAACCAGTGATTGATTTATGACGGGCCGTGATATATGACAACCCTTGTAAATGATTTATGACCCCATGTCAAAGGGGCGTGCACTAATCATTCATGCTAAATTAACTGCAACCTACAATCCCAAGCATGACCTATGTCACATGTATTTTTTTTTTTTTATGTTTTTATTGAAAGAAACCAGTGGCAGTTATGACAATAATCCTACATTAATATTACTTTCGATCAGCAAAACTTAGACAGGTAAACAATTCTCAATACAGCAGTTATACAGTACACTTCTCGACTGGCTGTTCAAGTCCATTTATGCCCTGCATCGCTAGATCCCTTCATCTTCGTCATCTGAACTATCAATGTCGTCCTCCGGCAACAATTCGCATATATCCCCTCTGAAAGTATTCCAAGGTGCCCAAATTTTATTCCATTTACGCGGGCTTCCCCTGGTCGCATATACTGTACGTTCTGTTACCATAATCAGGTCCATATTCCTACACCATAGCGCTAGCGTGGGGGGGTCTGCTGCACCCCACCTCTGTGCTATGTCTCTCTTTGCAGTCATGAGGCCCAGTGTTCCCCAGGTTTGACCATGGCGAGTGAGATCAGTGGGATCCCATATATTTAGGATAGATTTTCGTGGTTCAGGCAAGAGGGAAATCTCCAGTGTCTGTGAAATAGTGCGTAGGATCTGTCGCCAGTATTCTACTATAGCTAAACATTCCCACAGTGTATGAAAAAGCGTGCCTTCCTCCCCGCACCCCCTAAGGCAGAAGGGATGTGGGGCCGTTGTATCTTGTGTAAGGTGGTTCTGGTATAGTACACACAATGTAATATTTTAAGTTGCACCAGTCGGAACTTGGCAGATAAGCCCACCTCCCTAGGGGATGCCAGGGCCTACAACCAATCCGTATCATCCATATCCCCTACTTCTTCCACCCACTTATCCCGTAATCTAAGTGTAGGATCAGGCATGTTGTTAAGCAGCTTTCGGTACGTGAGGGACGTTGTTCGTTGTTGCATGAAATCTGTGAGTAGACGGTCCTCTAATGGCGAGGCCTCTGGTATGTCAGTGTCAGCTGGGAGTGCCGTTAGCAAAGCATGTCTAATTTGCACATATCTGTATGTTTCAGTCGGTCCCAATTCATATTGTTGTTGTAGTTGAGCAAAGGGAATCACTGTCCCTTTATCCCACAAGTCTCCCACCGTGGAGATTCCGATATTGTCCCATTGTGTAAAGCCCTTACTATTTCTCAACTGTCCTAATGCTTTGGAGTCCTAGAGCGGGGTGAGTTTAGTGTTAGTCCCTTTCCACCCCAATTTCACCTGTGCTGCATACCACAGCGCGACTGTGTGTTTTGTGGGTCCTATTAGTTTTGCGGCCAGACTTCTGTTATTTAACACCGCCAGCATGTTGTTCATGCCCAATTGCAACCTGTCGGCCCTGTATGCTGGATCATCTTGGGGTGCGTGAATCCATTGATTGATAGTTTTGAGTTGCGCCGCCCAGTAGTATAACCGTAAGTCTGGCAATGCAATCCCACCGTCATACCAGCTCGTATTCAGCTTAATTTGTGCTATACGTGCCGGTAGGTTGCCCCACAGAAGGGTCGAGACCTGTGCTGCGACTTGTCTAAAATATCGTGGCGGTACCGGGTAGGGTGTGTTGTCAAGGGCATAGAGAAATATCGGTAGGGCCATCATTTTGTATAGTGCTGCCCTTCCCAGAAGCGTTAGGGGCAAGGACGCCCAGTGTTTGACATCGCGTTTCAGCCTTTCTAAAGGGGGCGCCAGGTTTTTTGCAAAGAAATCTGCCGTATCTCTGGTGATGTGTACCCCTAAATACTTAAAGGAGTCTCTCGCTATTACGATCGGGCAGTCGGTGGGGAGTGACGGGTCTGGACCTTTCAAAATGTATAGAACTGATTTGGACCAGTTTAACGTGTATCCCGATGTTTTCCCGTGTGTGTTGCAAATCTCAAGAAGCTCTGGTATACTACGGTCAGGGTCCGTAAGATATAGGAGCATGTCATCGGCGTAGAGTGAGATGCGATCTTCCCACCCTTCCCTCCAATTAATGCCTCTTAGCAAGGGGTCGCCCTAATTAAGGTCGCCAGTGGTTCCAGCGCCATCGCAAACAATAACGGTGACAGTGGACAGCCCTGGCGTGTCCCCCTTGCCAGTTATATCGTATGTGATATGTGACCATTAGCTATGACCTGCGCCACTGGTTCCGAGTACAAGAGTCGTATCCATGCTTGAAACTTAGGGCCAAAGCCCATATGACACAGAACTGCAAAGAGGTTCTGCCATTCAACCATGTCGAATGCCATTTTCGCATCCAGCGACATTATTACTGTTGGTTCTGACAGTGTCGGTGCCCGTGCCAGTACCCGTGAACACGCCTGAGGTTGAGAGCAGTGTTTCTGTGTGGCATGAAACCCGATTGGTCCGGGTGGATCAACTGAGGGAGGTGGGATATTAGTCTATTTGCTAAGACTTTTGCTAAGATTTTGGCTTCCGAATTTAGCAGTGATATCGGGCGATAAGAAGCGCAGTCTGTTGGGGGTTTTCCTGGTTTAGGAATTGCCACGATTGTCGCTGTACGTTGATCCAGTGGTAGGGTAGCAGTCTCTAAGCTGACGTTATACATTGCCAATAGCGGTGCGCTTATCGTATCGGACATGAGCTTGTACTGTAGTGTAGTTCCTATTATCCCAATAGGCTCTGCGCATTGGAATAATATCTTCAATAGTATAGACCTAGGGCAGAGGTTAACTAGGTCTTCTACCGACGATATTAGACTTAAAGTTTTGTGTTTGCCAGCTAGCTCAGAGTTCACTAGAAACTTTCTCGAATAGGCAAGGAGGATTTTAACCTCCCTGGATAGACAAGAAGGGATTTAGTTTCTGACAACCATAGAACATGACAACTTTGCTCTCCCCTAATCAAGAGTGTATCTCTAGAGTCGTGTGAAAACAAAAGACAACGTATTTTACTCAGTCAGTTCAGTGCATTCTTAGTTTCACCAGATTGTAGAGAAAAGGAAGAGACGGGCGTGTTCAATAAAAGATGTTATTTATTGATCAGTCTCTTTTCTCATACAAGAGAAATGAATCGCTATTATTGCAATACTTGTAGTTAAGTAAAGTGCATACAGTGAGGTAACGGGTTTTTAGGAACCCGTTTGGTGCCAGGGGATAACACCCGAAGACCTCTGAGTTCTCCCTGTTCCGGACCACAGAAACACGGAGTCTTCTAGTCGAGTCAGAGATCGAGTTTTATTGATAGCTACCAAGTAACAGGTGTCCTAGAAGCACGACAAACACGGGTCATGTGTTCTCAGGAGACTGTTCGTTTTTACAGAACCAGCCTTCTCCTTATATACAAAAATAATAGCTGCAAGCAAGAATTCTTGAGTTTATGATATGGCTATACACATATTTCTACAATAATACAAAAGAGCGAAGTCATGTAGGCAAGCCCGTATTTTAGATGTCCAATGCGTGATAGATTACTCAGCCAAGCCCGGAACTCCCATCAGATATCGATGAAACCCCAATAAAGGAAGGCACCTCCTAGTCATAAAACTGGCCATAAACAGGGAACTGGACAGGTGTGTGTTTGTAGAAAGCATGGTTTGTATGTAGTGAATGGTTTGAGGAATGTTATGTATTGATGCTATTGCATTTGGCCACTGGGCGAGGGGCTGCCCAGACAGGTTTGGCTAAAGGCGATGGAGTCAGTTGGGACAGGTCAGGGGGGGGTCAGGGAAGGTGGACGTGTCCTTTTAGATCAAGCTCGACCTTTAATTGACTTATCATGAGGGCAAGACGTAAGATGGATGCCGTTCACAAAATGGAGTCTAGAGGGTTGGGACGGAAACTACGATTTGGGGGTGTTGGCGACCCTCGATTATGATGCAAATGCATGGGAATGATGCCCTAATCATTATCGGTTCGCTGACACCAAATTCGTCATGGTACGTTGATATTTTGGGACACGGGTATTGGACCTCGATATCGGGATGACAACAGGGTCCAGATTTTCAGAACCACAGACCCTCCTTTTGCCCTTATGTAAGGCAATAATTCATATTAATCGGAGTCCAAATCCGTATGAAGGAATTCGTGGAGATGCTGCTGTAACATCATTCTGTTGCTCAGTTCGTCTCTTGACACAGGCTTCCGTACACATGACGTAGCACAGAGGCCACATAGTGCAGGAGCGCACTGTATACACAGGCAGAACATAAACAGAAGTGCTAAGATCATCCCAATGAAGATCAGTGTTTTCCATCCCCAGGTAGCGATCAGTTCCCAGAACCACCCTAGTAAGGACCAATCTCCTTTTTCCACGTGGAGGGAATCAGATATTTCGTGTAGTTTAGAGATGGCTTGGTACACTGTCGGTGCGTTATCAGGGATGAAAACGCAACAACTGGATTGGATCACTCTACACACACCACCACGATCGGCGAGTATGATATCTAGGGCAACTCGGTTCTGAAGGGTCATAAGTCGATCCGACTGAAGTTCGGTCGTCAAATTTCCAAGGGCTCCGGCCATTGTAATCACGGCGGATTCAACTATCCTCGATAACTGGCGAATATTCCTGCTGTTTACCATAGGCCCCCAAAATGGCAGAAAACCCTTTGCGAAGTCAGTGAATTCCTGACCCGCGGTGTCGTCTTTACTCACGACACCTCTAGCTGTCCTTGTCCGATGGTAATCTGCTCTGGCCGTGTAAGTGGGAGGCAGCAGAAATGCGATAAAGCATGTACCTGAGAAGTCAGGGGGCAACCACGTGTAAGCTTGGTCATGGCAGACGAAGTACGTGCCTTTGGCTGCTAATAATATAGGGGAAGTTCGGAAAGCGAACACATATGTCTCCGCGCATATACTCTTTCCTAATTGAGCTTTGGGATCCCTGCCGATACCCTGTAAACATAAGTGACCTCGGTTGGGTACTATCCAAACTGGGCGGGATTTCTTTGCTGTCTGGCTCTTACTCAGGTAAACCCCATATTTGGTTACGTTCCAACGAGTGTACGGAGTGAGTTCATCTTTGGGAATCGTAAGATAGGTGTCGAACTCTCTACTCATATTTCTTATCCCTGCTATTAGTGCCTTGTTACTGGAATCACTTTCAGTAGAACGTGTCGGGTATGGTTCTAGGGCGAATAGGAACATGGTCTGGAAAGCCCACAGAGAACCATAATAACTGAAAGGCAGGATGAAGTATGGGATACCCTTATCCGTCGTGTGTGGCATGAGTCCACATATCCAACAGTTCGATGTGTTCATGATGGACTGGTGTTGGTGTAGGAGTTGAATAAATGAGTTATTTACAAATTCGAGTCTTCGGGCAGACTCGTGTTCAGGTAGAGGGTGAAAGTAGTGTGGAGAAATAGTAGGAGGAGGTGGTGGCTGGGTGTCATTCGAAAAGGTAACCTTAAACACGAATAGAGTATAACCAGTAAAAAACACAACTATGCTACATAACATTAAAACACATATTATTAGGAATCTTCTTTTGGACAGTATCGTGCATAACTGTTTTTCAAAGTTCGTGAGTCTGATAGGTCTCTCTACCCTAGGAAACTCCATCCTCTAGTTGCTGCCCGCGGCGGTAGATTGATTCTGCCAGGGAGCGCGCTCTGCTCAGTCCGGGGTAACTCCCGTGGACCAACCAGAACCGTGGACCTAAAACTTCCCAGTTGCACTCCCCAGACTTCAACCGCGACCCTAGCAGCAGAACCGGATGGCGGTTCGAAAATCAAAAAATGAGCAAGTTTCCTGAGAGTGAGAGAGCTGAAAAATCAAAAATAGTTCTTGGGGGAAGGGAAAATCACATTCGTTTGCGTTTTTTTTTTATTAGTCTCTTTGTCTTGACCTTAGATTATACTGTTCTTTCCCAGGTACGGTTTGGTCTTCAAACAATGTCTCAGGTTCGGTAGTGTCCAACTGCATAGACGGTGGCACAAATCCTTGTAAAATACGATCACTCTCCTTTTCGGTACCAGTTTCTTTTATACGTGCATCGCTGAAAGGGATGAAGCGAGGTATGGATTCTGTCTCGGAGTCGGCAATTCCTTCGTTGACCCACCGGTCGTATGGAAGGGGCAGAGGGACCCGTTTGCAATGGGTCCCGTGCACCCAGTTCTTTTTGCCGTCCACCCGAACCGCTGACCTCGTGGAAAGAAGTACCAGGTAAGGTCCGGTCCACCTCGGCTGTCCGTTGTTGGTGCGCTGGAAGTTCCGCACCAAGACCCACGTGCCGGTGTGATGGAGTGACCTGGATCGTCAGAGTCTGGTGGAGAGGAACTGTGAACCTGTTGGTGTAAAACACGCAATTTAGTTCTCAATTCGCACAAATAGTCAAACAGTACGGGGTGCTCTATTTCGCTAAGTTTCTTTGGTCTTGGCACGCCCCAGACGTTGGCTGGGCGGCCAAACACTATCTCGTGAGGGCTAAGTCCTAGTCTGGAATGGGCAGTCATCCTAGTTGACAAGAGTGCTAGGGGCAAGGCGTCGGGCCATTTAAGACCTGTACTGGCTTGGATCTTGGCTAATTTGAGCTTTAAAGTGCCGTTGTAGCACTCTACCAATCCAGCTGATTGAGGGTGATTCGCAGAGTGGAATTTTTGCTGTATGCCTAAACATTCACACACTCTCTTCATCACGCTTCCTACGAATTCACTTCCATTATCACTCCAGACAATTCTAGGCATGCCAAACCTCGGGAAGAACTCTTTGACAAGGGCTTTGGCGGTTGACAAGGCAGTATTGTCCTTAAGGGGGTACGCTTCCACCCACCTGGAGAAAGCGCAAACAACAACGAGCACATACTTCAGATTGTTGCATCTCTCCATGTGAATGAAATCGAGCTGCAAAACCTCGAACGGATACGTTGGAGGCGCAAAATGACCAGCTGGAGTTGGGGTTCCCCTACCGGGATTGTACTTCAAACACACCATACAGTTTCAGACCACATTCTCTGCATATTTCGGGATGTTGCTATTTTGCCATACTGGGGCCAATACTTTACAGATTCCTCTCAAACTGATGTGTACAAATCCGTGAGCCATTGTTACTACTGCAAGTACATAGGCGTTAGGCAATAACCATCACTGGTGTTCTGACAATTCGACCCAACAACCATTCGTATCTAATCTACCCTTACTTTCTCTCCATTCATTCACCTCTTTCTCAGTTGCCTCGGCTTGTATAGATTTCACGCTTTCAATGGTGTCCTCACACATTCCTACATCAGTAATCCATCTAGCGGGACCTACAACATACATCCGACTCATTGTGTTCCTTGCAGTCTCTTTCGCAACCTCGTCTGCAAATGCATTCCCGCGGCCAACATCATCCTGAATCTTTTTGTGTGCACTACATTTTATAATGGCAACTTGTAGTGGCAAGGTCAGTGACTGGAGGAGCTCATTAACTAGCTGACCATGTTGTATCTTTGCACCATGTGACGTTAGAAACCCACGTTCACGCCACAATCTCCCAAAACTGTGAGCCACACCAAAGGCGTATTGGCTGTCAGTGTACACATTCACTAGTTTTCCTTTTGCTAACACACATGCTCTGGTAAGCGCAATTAGCTCTGCAGCTTGTGCAGAATTATGGGAAATGCGCGCAGTTTCTATAATGGTGTGTAATGTCGTTACGGCATATGCTGCAGTCGTATCACCATTCGGCAGCTTGAAACATGAACCATCAACCCATAAAGTATCATTGCATTCAGGAAGGGGAGTGTCCTGTAAGTCTACTCTCCCTTTTGTCTCTTCTTCTGTCCTAAAGCAGCAGTCAGGTTTATCAATCTCGTCTGTTCCTGTCGGAAATGGTAATAACGTTGCGGGATTCAGTGTATCGCACCTCTTTATGTGGATGTGACTTGCTAGCAACGTAAGTTCGTAACTGGATAGTCGAGCGCTAGTAAGGTGTTGTGTCTTCGTCCTGTTTAGTAAAATGTCTACTGCATGCGGAACCATAACGATCAGAGTATTATTCATGACTAATCCAGCGGACTGTCGGATGCAGACAGCTGCTGCGGCGGTAGCCCTCAGACAACTTGGTAGGGCTTTAGCCACAGGGTCTAGAGTTGCCGAAAAATACGCGCATGGGCGCTGTCTGTCCCCAAAATGTTGTGTTAAAACTGATAATGCACAACCTTCCTTCTCGTGGACATATAATGTAAAAGGTTTACTGTAGTTGGGGTTTCCCAACACAGGAGCCGAACATAATGCATCACGCACCTTGTGAAAACTCATCTGGCAATCTTCAGACCAAGGCATAGGATTTGGCGTGTCTTTACAGAGTAGTGCCAGCAAGGGTTTAGCTAGTAGTGAGAAATTCGGTATCCATTGTCTACAGTACGATGTAATGCCCAAGAAGGCTCGAACCTCTCTCTGTGTCCTTGGGGCACTTAGTTCTGCAATTGCCTGTATTCTTTCTGGTGTCAGTCTCCTTCCTTCCTTCGACAAGATGTGACCTAAGTAGGTTACTTCTTGTCGGCAAAATTGTAGTTTGGAAAGAGACACTTTGTGCTTCATGTCACATAAGTGATGCAATAATGATAACGTAGCTTTCTTGCAAATCTCTTCAGTGTCTGCAGCGATCAGTAGATCGTCTACATACTGAATCAGAGTTGAACCATTCGGTAGAACAATCGTGTCTAGTTGTGTTTTCAGGGCCTGACTGAATATTGATGGGCTTTTGCAGTAGCCTTGAGGATCGCACTTGAAGCGGAAACTTCGTCCTCCTAAATTAAATCCGAAAATATCTCTGCTCTCCTTAGCAATCGGGATACTGAAGAAAGCGTTCTTCAGGTCAATCACCGAGAACCAATTTGCTGAAGCTGGAACCATCGTCAATAAAGCAGTAATGTCGGGGACAACTGGAAACTGTGGGATAACTATCTTGTTCACTTCTCTGAGGTCGATCACAAACCTATACACAGGGGGTTGTGAAGGATCAGTACGTTTTAATACGGGCAAAACTGGACTGTTACAAACATTTCCTGTTGTTTCTTCGATGACGTCTTTATCAATCAGGTCATAAACAATCGTCAATAACGCCTTTTCACATTCGCTAGATACTTTGTATTGGGGAATACGTGGTAACCTAATGTTGGCTTTCAATGTTATGACATACGGTGCTATCTCCAAACGCCCTACATCATTAGAACCATTAGCCCAGAGTACATCAGGAAGACTCGACAATTCAGTTGCAATATTTTCTTTCGACACATACATTGGAGAAATGACTTTCTTACCGAAAGTAAGTTGTACTCCTAATGGTGAACAGTACAAAGTCGCATATAACCTTTTTAGCAAATCCAATCCTAACAAATTTTCACCACAACCTGTTGTAAGAATGAGGGGTGCCTCTAATTCGCATGGGCCAATAGAAAGAGATACAGGACTGGAGATCGGGTTTCTAACAGGGGCGCCAGAGAAACCTACTGAAACATTCATTTCACCAGACAAAGGTGCGCCAGGAAGTTTCGAGTGCATGATAGAACTTTTTGTAGCACCAGTATCCAGCAGAAATGGCTCTGACACTCCTGAGGCTATTACCTCGACATAAGGTCCATTCTGATCTACTGGAACTGAAACAACTCCCTCTCTTTGTCCATGGCTGTCCTAGCAATCGTTACCCTCGTATTCATGTTTGGTGTAATAGTCGTCAACATAGTACTGAGCTGACCTGGTCGACGCATTATTTTGTTGGTCGAAGCTGTTCATTGAATTCTGAGGCGTAAAAGAAGTTGTATTCTGCGTGGAATTTCCACGGCCCCTACCTCTAGGGGCATGTTGAACACCTCTTCCCCTTACACCCGAAGCACCGCTCAAAGGTCGCGCAAGAGCCGGACAATTACTTTTAAAGTGACCCTCTTCCTTGCAATATGCACATTGATTCGGGCCATAAGCAATACGCTGGTGGGAAAACTCGTTTCCTTGCGCGTTTCTCGAATACTGATGTTGCGGTTGATAACTGGGCTGACTAGCCGTACGAGGCGGATAAGCTTGCTGGAGAAGAACTTTAGTTTTTAAATCTTTTGTCTTTCTGTCTACTTTATCTAGCTCGTCTTTGCGCCTATTTTCATAGTACTGGGCTGTAGCTAAAATTTGAGCTGACGTAGAGACAGCCCAAGCACTCTCTGAGTCTTTCAATTTATTACATAGTTCAGGAATTAAATTATGTACGAACTTGTCTACAAACAATCTTTGGCCACCCTCGGTAGCCATATCTTGACCACTATGATCGGTGAAAGTCTCCTCGAATCTTGTGAAAAAGTCAGACACATTCTCATCTTTCTTCTGCTTGCATGCAGATAACTTGTCCCAGTTCACGCGTACTTCAGGCATTATTGTTTTCATGTATGCAATAATTCTACCGGGAAGTTCAGCTATTAACGGCTCAGGTTTAGAACCACCAATTTGACTAGCATCTATAGCGGCAATGTTCGCCCATGAGTCACCTAGTTCTTGGGCATGGTTCGTATGACGTATTTTGCTCCATAGAGGATGTGGAACAACGTTCCCAAACAGCATGTCTATGTCCGCTAAATTCATTATACATGAGCTTGCAGTTTGCGATAATTCCTTATAATACCCAGTCGGGTTTTTACGAGGATCAGGCAATGTCTGCTTGAGCGCTAAGACTTCGGATCTTTTCCAGGGGACATGTACCCATACACGCTGGAAATGAGGCAGAATTGGCGGTACTACATTTGCATCGCCTTCCCTCCAAACCGGAGGAACCTCTCTCATGGGGTACTGTCTCGCTCTTTTCCTATCTGATACGTCGTCTTCGTACAATGATCTAGAGACGTTTCCTTTACTCCTATAAGAGAGTAATAACTCTATCGCTTTCTCAACATCTCTGCCTGTAATCATGCCTTCGTGGAACTTAAAGCGTGTACGCCATAGTTCGTTCATTGTGTATGTGGGATCATTTGTCTCCAAATCTTCGCCCAGATATACACACATTTCTTCGAATACGTATCTCTGAGTGGGTGCATTCCATTGACGGAAAACTTCCATAACAGACTGAACATCATATCTAACAGTATCCGTAATCCATTTACGGGTTAGTTCATTTAGCACTTTTCTTTCCTCGTAATCAGGTAGTTGACTACGTAACTGTCTATCTTCTGTTTTAGGGGTCGTCTTAGGCGACCCGAAGAAAGGTGAAAGCAGACCAGTGACGGTACCTGTCACTCTTTGTCTAATAGAAGGAGAAGCTTGCGGAGGAGCAAGTGCATTGGAAAAAATAGGCTGAGGCAAAGAAGAAGTAAAGGCAATAGCAGAGGAGATTGAAGTAGTAGCACACGCGGTATCATAGACAATAGCTGGAGCTGTAGGCAAAGTCGTGGAAGTAGATGGAGTAGGTAGCATAGATGGCGGCCCTTGAGAAGGCTGCGCCGGAGAAGTAGGAACCAGCTGAACAGTAGCTGGCGTGTGTGCAAAAGCTGTGTTTCGTGCGCCGGGGCGTGGTATAGAAAAACGCTTTGGCGTTGTAGTAGCGTCTAACGCATAAGGTGGAGGTGAGCTTAATAAGTGGGACATTAATGGATCTTTCACGGATCTTTCCTCTTGACCCTGTCCCTTATTTGGTAACATCGGGTAGCATTTATCTACTGCTAGTTTCTTGCTCCTAAGTATTTGTTCGCTTTCTTGCTCTTCCTCGTTATCCCTGTATGCAACGGTGGCTTGCACCATCGACATACCTCTTTTATTCTTTTTCGCTAACTTTATTTCTTTCGGTTTGGCTTCTTTGCGCCATAAGCGAAAAGAGTCAAACATCGCCGGCCGGGCTTTTCTCTTGAATAATTTGACCTCTAGGTTATCTAATATTTCTGAGTCGAAACTACCATATTGGGGCCATTTTAAAACACCATCCTTGCGGGTGTATTTTATCCACACTTCATTATATGTGATAGGGCCTACGCCGTGCTTTACGTAGAGCTCATATGTTGGAGTTCCAATCGGAGGAACCGGACAGGAATCCTCTAATCGGGAGTCCTTACTATAACCAAGACAAAACAAGTTTCCAAGTCTGCTAAAACCAGGCATCTTTGCTCACTAGTCTAGCTTCAAACTTCAAAGGATTATCTGTTACGATATTTCTCGTGAATACACAAGTCCTTCGGCTTTGGGGCTTGCAAGTACCAAATCAAGGCGTATCTCAAGGATACCAAAAACTAAGGACAAACTAAGGACTGGGAGACGCTCCACTTATACTTAACTGAAGTATTTGAAGATCGGTGACGTCGCTAGAAGACTCGTCTATCGTTTCGCTCTACCAAGGATCACTGGGTCAAAAACAAGGCGATAGTCAGGGCAGCAGTCCTTCGTAGCCGTCGGGACGCGGGGAACTTCGCAGCAAAGACCTTCGGAACCACGTCGACATACAGGGGTCGCTGAAGTGGCTGGCCGTCCTCCGGAATTTTCACACGAAGCTCCTCACGAACATCTGGCTTGGACCGTCGCCGCTTGATACCGCCCCGAGTTGGGCGCCAACTGAGGTAACGGGTTTTTAGGAACCCGTTTGGTGCCAGGGGATAACACCCGAAGACCTCTGAGTTCTCCCTGTTCCGGACCACAGAAACACGGAGTCTTCTAGTCGAGTCAGAGATCGAGTTTTATTGATAGCTACCAAGTAACAGGTGTCCTAGAAGCACGACAAACACGGGTCATGTGTTCTCAGGAGACTGTTCGTTTTTACAGAACCAGCCTTCTCCTTATATACAAAAATAATAGCTGCAAGCAAGAATTCTTGAGTTTATGATATGGCTATACACATATTTCTACAATAATACAAAAGAGCGAAGTCATGTAGGCAAGCCCGTATTTTAGATGTCCAATGCGTGATAGATTACTCAGCCAAGCCCGGAACTCCCATCAGATATCGATGAAACCCCAATAAAGGAAGGCACCTCCTAGTCATAAAACTGGCCATAAACAGGGAACAGGACAGGTGTGTGTTTGTAGAAAGCATGGTTTGTATGTAGTGAATGGTTTGAGGAATGTTATGTATTGATGCTATCGCATTTGGCCACTGGGCGAGGGGCTGCCCAGACAGGTTTGGCTAAAGGCGATGGAGTCAGTTGGGACAGGTCAGGGGGGGGTCAGGGAAGGTGGACGTGTCCTTTTAGATCAAGCTCGACCTTTAATTGACTTATCATGAGGGCAAGACGTAAGAGGGATGCCGTTCACAAAATGGAGTCTAAGGGGTTGGGACGGAAACTACGATTTGGGGGTGTTGGCGACCCTCGATTATGACGCAAATGCATGGGAATGATGCCCTAATCATTATCGGTTCGCTGACACCAAATTCGTCATGGTACGTTGATATTTTGTGACACGGGTATTGGACCTCGATATCGGGATGACAACAGGGTCCAGATTTTCAGAACCACAACAGTAAAGAATTATAAAATAATACTGTAAAAGCATTGATATGGTTTCTGAGCCATATGATACTTTAAAATGGATAAAATAGATACATACATATATACATTTGACTAATCGTACTCAACTGGTGCTTCTAACCACGCCTACCCCAGTGTACCTGACCTAAGCCTAATACGTGGGCGGGAGTAGATAAGTAGCAGTGTAAGTTAAGTATGTTTTGCCAAGGGACTGACTCGAGAATTCTCTGCAAGGGATTATTCAGTTCTGTACCTGAGATCTAGAATGGTGGAGGGCTGGTATCTCTTATCCCAGGTCTTGATATTCCAGCTGCCTGCGAGGGCTGCTTGGAAGCGCCGGAGCTGGATTTCTCAGCAGGAGAAAGGCAGCGTCTCGTTCTCAGCGCGTCAGGAAGGAGGGGCAGCGCCTGTGGGCTTCGCTCGCTGCTGGGCTCCTCGGCACGTCTCGCTGCTCCAATCTCGTCACCACCGCATGTGTTTGCTTAAGGCAATGTCGGTAATATTTATACCTGAAAGGTGCCCAGATTGACGTAAGGATGGACATATATACGTCAATAAGGATGTCATATGAACGGGTTCGTTCGCACATTCTTTTACTGAAGTTCTCGGTGAAATCAAAACAATGGCTATGGGAATTTCCCGGGTCGCTGTAGGTTTGATTTGTTTTGAGAACTCCGTATGCCTTATCAGGGGCTGGAGGAATATCGCTTGTCTAATTAGATGGCATGCGTTATGACCTAATCAGATAACGCGCTTCTGTGCCGTGGTGTGGCTTAATCAGATAACGGTTTTTGCACCGTTGGATGGCTGCTAGTTAATTATTAACCAAACCAGGGTCAGGAATAGGGGAATCGATACAGTACCTATAGGAATACATCACACCCACTCCACGTAGACTATGTCCATATTTACAAATCTAGGCATAGTGAAACCAGTAGCGTTTGTGTATACCGTACCACCCCAAAATACATTCATATGTATTCTGAAAATTGGAATTATAAAATATACGAAACACAATCACATGTACTATATGCACAAGCAGTCTAATAATGCTAAACATATAATGCATATTTTAAATCCAGCATGAATAAATGCGAAAACCACACATGAAATGGCTCTTAATACAGAAAAAAAGTGCGAGACCATTTCATCACAATCATAAAGTTTTGTATAAGAGTGCTAGAGGATAGCTAATGTCTCGTGACTACCTAAAATAGAAATTCAGTTCTCTAAGAATAATGTCTACTTTAAGCAGAAGATAAGTGTCCCAAAAAATCGTAAATATTTTGGAATTGGGGAAAAAGGTTCTTGCAGTCTGAACAAACTGATGAAAAAAAAATTTTCATATCGCTTTTTAAAAAAGTTTGAAGGCCAAATTCAGGATGTAGGGAACTCCAAGTGCTAATTTGCTCAAAGTTATTCCTGCTGCTCTGGTGAAAACATCATATCATTTAGACTGTTGAAAAAACTGTCAACAGCTTCTTGCGTAAGTTCCACTAACTCGGAAAAAGTTGTTACCATGCATTCATGAGCCTGAGCATGATTGCCTCCATCGATGTTTTGATCAGCATAGCTGACTGAAGGTCGTACCTGATCGATGCTGCTTTCATCTTGTACTTCACTACCCCTCAATCGTAGTGGTGAAGTCTCCACGAATGCCGTCATCAGGATTGGTAGCCACTGGGGACAGCACAATGCATGAGCCGTTACCGGACCCAACAAGGTATCTGCGTCCATTGGCACATCCGATTGTAGTGCCAGACAGGTGTCCAACACGCATTCTTCGCCGCATAGCAAGCACCTTAATACAGGCATAACACAACTTTGCCACATTGGTCTAAATGAAAGAAACCAAGTCATGTTCAGGTCCCGAAGCCGTGCTAGTCCAAGGACTTTAGTTATGCGGTCCCGGTAGCCAATGGCTAGGATCATTTCTTCCCTTGTCGCAGGTGTTTTGTCTGTGACATGGTTTGCCATAGCGAAATAACAGGATCAAAAATAGGAAGCCTGCCACTAGTCCCAAAAGGAGAGGAAGTCCGCCAAAAATTGAATGGACAAAATCTGGAAAAATACCCAGGATGGCTTTGAATGGTGTTAAAGCTCCTGAAAACACTGTCTTAAATACACATAAGACACCACTGGTATCAGAAAGATTTAAGATTTCGTTCAGTATTTCTGCAAAATGTATGGGGGAATTAGTTGATAACAATGAATGAATCTCTGCCGTTGTCCTTGCAACTTGGAGATCATACGTTTCTTTTGATGACGTTAGCCTGGTCGGCGTCTGTAGGAGCACAGTCTTCATTCTGCTTAAAGTATCAATTCGAATAGAAGCAATTTTCAAATCTGGCCATAACCTTGCCTCCCTGTCTGGAGAATCGTTAGGGAACAAAACTCGTTCACAGCACATGACCTTCCTAGTCACGGTTATGAGATAAGGTTTTCCGGGCAGCAAACTACAACATCTGCGATCTACTATTAGAATGTAACTCCCGTTCGAGAGTCTCCTAAAGAATGGTCCTATTCGTGTTGCAGGTGTGCCTAGCTGGTAACATGAAAGGTTATTTGAAGTCCCTTCACAGGCTCCGTGCAAACTAATACCCTGACACAGAAGTGTACCGCTTAGTGATCTTGCACAATTATCGCCACTGAGAAACACTTTCTGGCCTTTATTACTGACACATTCGTGTGTATAGGGCAAGTTCCATATTGACTTAATGTATCCTTTACCCAACCTTTCATACTGGCCTGCCTGTATATATTTTTGGCAGAATTGAAACTGGAAAGTAGTTATCGGAATATTTATTATTCCATGTATTATCCATTCAATGACAGGTCGTTCTGACATTGTCAATGGTAATCTCTCTAGTTTTTCAATGCTCAGAATTGTATAGTCAGCACCCTTCTGTGCCAAACTGATTTGTTTATCAGTAAGGTTAAAGATATTAAATAATGACGTTGTGTTGATTAAACGCCAAGGCACATAGCCAGAACGCAGATTTTGTAACGTCCAGCCAAGCTGTACAATAGAACGCAATTGGGACTGACCGTGTTGCAACATCAGTAAGTCTTGCGATATTATATCGATTGCTGAAGACACAATGCTGTCCAGAGAATATATTCTGGAGGACAGAGTCATTAACCCATTGTCCACCACAGAAAGTGATTTTTCCAAATTAATACGGTCAATCTCCCGTATTTTTTTTGCTGTCTCAATTTGAGTTACTTTCCAGACTTCGTTATAAGCTGCATATATAGAGGCCGCTATGAAACGTTTTTTACGCTGTTTGCCTGGTCCCATAATAAAATCACGCAAGTCAGCACCTTCTGTAAGTAAAGTTAGGTGTTGCTTAATTTCAGCCAGTGTGGACGTTTGTAGCCATCGAAGGCAGAGCTTGCCCACGCTGTAGGTGGTTACTATCCCTGGATGTTGTCTTTGGGAATATCTAGGGTCTGGCCTAGTCAATGTGAACCCCTGTATTTTGTTCAGGAATCTGTCTTGACAGTTATTTGTATCTGTGGGCCAGATCAACCATTTTTTCCATTCAGGATGTGTTCTGTTTTGGTTTAAAATATGGTTTACGTCTATCTCAACATCTATAGAGCTATTACTGTTCACTGTTGGCTTTGGAATAGACGGTTTGTTCAAATCTTTGATTTTGGCTAAGCCAAGACAGGTAGTTTGTTGAATAGTGTCGTTCAAAAATATAATTTGTTCTGGGATCATGCAGGCTCTAAACAATGATTCTATACCTTGTACTTGCCAATCTCTTGTACCCCAAACAGTTTTTGTTTCAATATTATTGTTCCAGAAATCAAACCCAAATGTATTCATTTGCTCAAAAAATGAATCGGAATATATCAATTTTATGTTTGTAAGCATGGTCTTCATACCTGTCTTATTTGACAATTTGAAATAAAATGTTTCTGCATTACTTGTGTTAAACCCTGAAAAGTATGAATATTTATCAAAAAAAAATTTCGAGCTATCTTTTGGAGGAGTAGCACAATGTTCCCATTGGTTATAATTTAAAACATTTCTAGGTTGTGCAGATTTATGTAGATAATGGTTACCATAGTGGTTGTAGCAGAACATCTGATCATAATTAGACGAACCCTGCAAATAATCATGTTCTGTGAATTTAGCAGACATCACAAGATCAGACATCATATCATTAATACTTTCAAAGTCCCAATCATCAGCAAATGTGCTTGGTTTTACAAAGTCACTCAATGAGATCTTGAATTGGTGTGGATACTTCAGGATTTCAACCGGACCATAGATTTCATAATCAGTTTTGTCCCATGCTACACCGCCTGGTATAGGATTGGCTGTGAAGTTCACTGAAGAAAGTTCTCTTTTCTCGATGTGTGAGGATGTGTGTGGTTTAAGGACCAAGTTGATTTTCTGGCTTGCTGTGTCCATTTTAGCATATTTTCCTTCAATGAAATGTCCCAAGCATAGTACCATGATGAGCCAAAGAATGAGGATAAATGCACCGAAGGCCACCCAAAAGTCAATCCATGGAGAAATCAGATAGGTTTCTTTCGGCTGTTCTGTCAATTGTTCCAATTGCTTTTGGATTTTGCTTTGTTTCATTAGCAAAGTCTGTAGTTACATCATCATAGGTTGTTGTTTCTTGATGAAAAGCTTTGATTTGGGTTTTAAGAGGTTCAAGTTCCATTGCTTTGTTGCATAGTCCTTGTTGTTTCACTGTAGATTTTCCAAATGTGATCAGTCTTTCAGTTTGAACCTCTGTATTCGTAGCAAACATTGGTGTTCTGCTACTTCTTGGGAGTCGACTTGGCCTACTGTTTGTTATCGGCCACATGATTGTGGTTTTACCAGGTCGATGGATATGACTCGGTTCTCCTTTTTACCAGCAAGGGACGGTAGTACTACTGATCTTGTCCCCTTGATAGACAAGACAGGAACTGCTTTTCTGTAAGAAGGCCAAAATTCCTTCTTTACCGCGATCTTTTCTCTGACCAGATCCCCGACTTTTGGAATACAGACAGGCCTTGCTGGGACAGGTGGTTTTTCTTCAGTGGTTGTTGGCTGTTGTTTCAACTTTTCTGTTGCTCAGGTCTTTTCTTGTTTTATTTAAGTCCTGCAAAATAGCCAAACGATCTTTGAAATCAAAGTTTTTGTTTTTAACCACTGAAGTCTGACTATCAAGATCTTGGATCATCATTCTAGTCCCGAACAATAGTTCGTACGGACTGAACCCTTTCAGAGAATTCCTTGGCAGGTTATTTAGACTACGTTGGACACTTATTAAATGTTTGACCCACCCAGCTCCCGAACCTAATACCTTTTCCGTTATAGATTGCTTTATGTCTTGGTTTTTTCTTTACACCATCCCGTATCCCTCAGGAAGGAAGTGAGAAGAGTCCCGCTATGCAATGCTCATTTGGCCATGCTTCCCCATAAGCTTGAGGGCTAAAGGGAATACATTAGTCAAAACGTAGCATACTCCTAGCGTATATGCCATTATAGACTTGCAAATCCTTTTATAACAGTCCAGACGTCAGCCGAGCGCTGGGGTCTACATTATAAGTGAAAATTAGTCTTTTTATGTTAATATAACACTTTTTTCATGATGGGTACTTTCTTATTGTTGTTTTTCTGGAGCGAAGTGCCATGGCAATAGTCCTCCTCGCTCGCCACTGCGATTTCTATTGCAGTCTGGGCAGTTTTTTACAAAAATGTGATATGCAGGCTCATGCCTGGCCACCAGTACACTGATTGTAATTCTTCCAGAGAATCTTTTTGCTTAAGGTGTCTGAGACCCTCACCCATATGTGCGTCTGCTATTAACAAGCCTCTCTTGTCCGTGTTTGGAATTACTCTATCCCCCACTCCAGGGATTCGAGCAAAAGGGACTGAGTTTGCATCGATTATGTATGTATAATTGAGTGGATAATTGATCGGTAGCGCTGAGCAGTCGCCTTTTGATGACGTTTTCACCGCCAGCACAGTTTCACCGTCAATGTGTTTTACTGTACGCTTTTTTGTAGCTACGGAGGCCGGTTTAGTTGCTACCGCTGTGGCTGTCTCAGCCAATGAATTCCCTGCAACGTGAACGCCATCACGCTGATGACTCAGTGAATGTATCACGTGAGTTTTTGGTAGTTCTTTCTTTAAAAGAACTAATTGTTCCCAAAGCGCTTTCTGCTTTATTGTGGCACCTGTGTCATCTTTGTAACCGTTTTGAATCCATTTCTGCAAATCGTTATTGTATGATTTGACGCAGTAATACGAATCGCACGCAATAAGTGTCGGGAATTCGCGATCGGCATTATCTAGCGCCATTTTTAATGCTATTATTTCAGTTTGTTGTTCTGAATTATTTTCCACTGAGTGTGTTTTTGTAAGTAGAGGTCTTAATTTACCTCCGCGCCACACTTCTTTTACAATTTCGCATGTGGCGTTGTAAGCCAGCTCTCCCCAAACTGAGGGTTGAGCATGACCGTCTGTATATATTTCACAGGCGTACTGTCGTAAAGGCAGAATGTCGATTGGCAGAGGGTATTCTCTCTCATATTCTAGATATTTTAATTCTTTCATTTCCGGGTCAAAATAGTATTTTACTTTGTCTGTAGCAACAGAATTTACCCATTGTATCCATTCCGGATTTAGTGCAGTTGTCGGTAAATTACATGGTGTTGTTAATGCCTCAAAAGCTGATTCTGCTGTTCTGACTGTAACCTGTCTACCGTCTGCTTGGTATTTTTCTTTTGCTACAGCTGTTTGAACCGCATGAACAATGTTTTCCTTAATGCTGAACCTTTTTTCAGCTTCTGTGTACAAATGTGATTTGTATGCTATTGGTACCTTCTCTCCCTCATTAGAGGTCAGGTATGTGAATCCGCATCTTCCTGGGATGACTCGAATCACAAGGATGCGTGTGTTCTCACGTGTTTGTAATTTTGTTTTAACTAACATATCTGTTTGTAAAGATCTCAAAATTTCTGTGTGTTTTTGAGTCCAATTAATTCGTTTAATTCTCTCTGCATAATTTATAATGTAAGTTCTTCCGAAATTTAGGAAGCCTAGAATTGATTGTAAGTTTTTCAGTGTTCTAGGTGCTTGGATTACAGCACATTTCTCTAGGAAATTGTCGGCCAGGCTTTTTCCTTCACTTGATAATTCATATCCTAAAAACAGGACTGTTAGATGGGCAATTCTTGACTTTTTAAAGTTGAATTTGTAACCCTCTGCTGCAAACCCAAGTATTATGGTGTTCACTCTCTTCAAGTGAGTATCCAAGTCATCATCTGTTAGATAGATGTCGTCGACATAAGATAATGCCTCGTCATCATATGTTTGTAGTAATTCTGTTACTCTCGCTGAGAATAATCCTGGGCTGTTTTTGAACCCCTGGGGCAAACGACAGAATTTTTTTTGCGTGCCATTTATTGAGAAAGCCGTAAAATATCTGCTCTCTGGTGCTATATTTTGACAAAAGAATCCATTAGAAATGTCTAATGTGGTTTTGTATTTTTTGCGCACTATGTTATTCATTAGTGCAGCACTATGCGAGTTTTGTACTGCAAATGTTTTGCAACATGAGTTAAGTGGTATATAAATAAATAATACCGGATCTATTTTTGGATGAATGAATGAATAACAGATAGCTCAATAAAATAAGAGTCAAGATTCGAGGTAGTAGGAGTTTCTGCAGGTTTATTACAGCATAAGGACAGGATCAGGACAACCTGCATAGAACGGGGGTAACAGGGCCCAGCAGGACAACTGGGGCCCAGCAGCTGCCGGGGCTTGATCTGGGATGAGCGCGCTAACTTTTAATAACAATACATTGACTTATATACATAGCGCAAACACATAGCATTACATTGCAGTAGGCGTAGCAGTGGGTGGAGCAGAAGGCGTGACGCGTAGCAGTCGCGAGAGATAACAGTAAAAGTAGGTGTAACTGGGAGTATACTTAGGCATGTGATGAAAACGTAACAGAATATGTCATGAATGGGCGGAAACATAGGAGGGGGCTACCTAAGGAGCCGGGACCTCTAACCTAATGGTGCGCGTAAACTGGCAATGACGTGTTACTAGGAGAAGCTGGGGGCTATGAACTCTGTGCTAGGAGCAGAGACTTGAGTCTGGAGGGTCGGAGCGACATGTACCTAAACCCTATCTGGTATCTGATGTTTAGGGAACATGTTGATATAAACTAGAAGTCATGAGGGGAAAAGCTAACTTGATTCTAAGACTGGACCATGCATTATTCTACATGTAGTGCGTGATGAGGAATATTAAATGACCATTAATACAGTATTTCTCTAACGTGGAGCCGAATAGGCTAGACAATGACGAAACTATTGATGCAGTTCAGTAGCTTAGGAATGCAGAAGGAGGACTGAACTGATAGCTGGAACTATAACATACTTTTGGCAGACTCAGAGGCAGAGCCAGGCTGCACCGGGCACTGCGAGGCAGGAAGTAAGTGAAGGGTCGAGGATACAGGTGGGGGCTGTATCGCTCCTCAGCGAGGCTTTCAGGAGACAGGAGCTGAATCTGATGTCCGGGCCCTTTTGAGGCCTGGAAACGGGGACTTTATAATGGAATAACGTGCACACTGGGAAACGTGGCAACATTACTTTACATAGGCCTGATATTCGTAGTATTCACGAGGACTGGAAACTGACATACCAGAGGTGGACACAACTATAATTGCGTCATTAATCGGACATGGGGAATAACATATGCATATTGGTCATGCACACATAACATATGATGGATGAGGCGTAGGGACACAGAACATGGCAAAATTTACTTTTCCACATTCCCTCCTTGTCACTACGTTTCCATCAGGAAACATCAATTTTCATGATACCATCTATCATTTCATACAGTACCATTTGCTCGTCTCGAATTGTCTTGGAACGGGATTTAGAACGGGGCTTGGGACTAGGAATACAAGAGGTAGCGCACATGCTGCAAATCGCAGGGCCACATTGTATACAGAGGCAGCAGCTAAATATGATCGCTACTGCAATACCTAGAAAGGACAGGACTTTCCATCCCCATGCGGAGATTATATTCCAGAACCAACCGGACCATGTCCAGGTGCCTGGGTCTTGGTGTAACAGATGGGCAATTTTATGGAGTCTGGTTATAGCTGAATAAACAGACGGCGCGTTATTTGGAATGAAAATGCAGCAACTAGATCCGATGACTCTACAGGCCCCGCCCCTATCGGCCAGTATGACGTCAAGGACGAGACGATTTTGCAAAACGACAAATCTCATAGCAGATTGTTCTTCAGGTAAGTTACCTAGAGCAGAGGCAGTCTCATTTACTACAGCTTCAAGGGTTCTTGTTAACCTACGGATCAGTTTACTATTCTGGACAGGTCCTACAAAGAAGAAGAAACCTTTATTGAAATCTGTATACTGTTCTAGAGTAGTTTCAGTATAATCGACAATTGGGGACTCCCTTCTATGTCTAATGTGTACTAGATGTGTGTTTCTGTGATAATCAGATGGGGCTAGGAAAACAGGTGGCAGTAGGAAGGCAATGTAACAGGTTCCCTCCCAATCGAGGGGCAGACGAACATATGCGGTCTGACCACAAATAAAATAAGAATGACGTGAAGCTTTGAAAACAGATTTCCCACTGTCACTATACTGGATAACAGTAGTACAATCACTATGTCCTACGTGTACGGAACCATAACTACGGACACATAATTCGCCTTTGACTGGTAGTACTGAAATAGCAGGTAAGTCTGGGGTAGTGTCAGACTGAACATTCAGGACCATGAAATTCGACGAATAATTACCTAAATTATATACTTCATTTTCTAGATCTAAACCTGTTCTGTGGGGGAAACCTTGCTTGTCTGGAAAACATGTACTGTTAAGAAAAGACATATCTGTTGAGGATGACGTTAACGTGGACCATGCTCCACACGAACCATTGTGTGAGAATGGATAAGGAAAGAGTGGCAGAACTCCCTTCGGCGTCTGGAAAGGGGGGAGTCGACCACACACCCAACAATTAGTAGCATTGCTGGTCTGGTGTGAGTAATGTAACATACGGATAAATGTGTTGTTGCGCATAGCGAGGCGGTATGAATATTCGTGAGGAGGCAGATCACTAAACGTGTGCTCTACTGTAGCATTAGCAGACATATTTACATGAGGAACTGGAAAATACAGATAGAATGCATAGCTGGTGCAGGAAATCAAAATGCTGATAAATAATATGAAACTTAGAAAAACAATACATCTGATTGAACTTTGACTGACTCTCTCACTATGGGGGTCTATTTTATACATGTCAGAAACAATCTAACCGTTTCACCTAGGGGAGGACTTATACAATCAAACTGACTGACTTATTTTACTAGACCTGAGCTTTAACTTATACTCCTGTTGCGGAGTTTTCTCTAACAAGGGAGGGGTTGTAATAATGTCTTGTGCGGGACAGTCCTTAAGAGCAATGTTCTGGCAATCTTTCGAATCCTGGGAAATGTTTTTAGAAACGGATTTCAATCCTTTAAAAAGTTTTACATGAGAAAGGTGGATCCATCCTTTTCTGCCTTCCAACTTGACGGCAGTACGGGTGGTCAAGAGGACCTGACGTGGCTCCTTCCAACGTGGTTCCAGCGGACTTGATCTGTCGAAATTCCGGACCATCACTAGGGAGCCTGGAACGATCTCGTGCGGTGCCACCTCGGTATTGTCTGGAAAGGCGGCAGCAACCTGTGAACGACATGAGTTGAGGGCAGACATCAAGGAAGCTAGGTAATCTGTCAGCATATTACATGAAACATCGGTAATACTTCGGGGTCTAGGAGTACCCCACATGTTAGGGGGGCGGCCGAATACGACCTCATACGGGGACAGACCTGATCTGGAATGTGCGACCATGCGCATATAAAACAAAGCGACTGGCAGAGCTACTAGCCAGTCCACACCTTTTTCTTTACAGATTTTAGCAATGCGGATTTTCAGAGTCTGATTATGTCTCTCTACGAGACCGGCTGCTTCAGGATGGCGTACACAATGGAACTTCCACTGGTACCCTAACAAAAGGGAAACGTGCTTCATTAGTTCAGACGAGAATGGCTGGCCGTTATCAGAATATACGACTCTAGGGAGTCCATATCTAGGGAAAAATTCACGAACCAACTGCTTGGCAGTGGTCGCGGCTGTGTAATCTGGGACTGGATATGCTTCTGTCCACCTGGACAAAGCGCATACAACTACAAGGACATACTTGAAACCTCGACATCGCTCCATCTGAATATAATCCATCTGGAGGACCTCAAAAGGGTGGTCAGGGGGCTGGAAACCACCTTGTTCCACCGGGACACTTTTACCTGGGTTAAACTGACAACATATCATACAGGTGCGGACTTTCTGCTTGGCTGCAGCTCGTAAATGCTTGTTGAACCAAATGTTCTGGATACTGTCTAACATAGCTTTTTCTCCTAAATGTGCTGGACTATGTGCGGTATTGATAATGACTTGAACCATAGAATCGGGGAGAAACCATGTGGCTCTACCCTTCGTTAACCATCCTTGATCTGTCTGGACCCCTCCTTGTTCAGACCATTTCTTGATTTCATCGGGGGTAGCATGTAACTGGATATCTATGACATCCTGAGTAGGGTCCTTAACTGTCATGCATGTAGTCGGATCTGGAGTATGTGTCATGTTAACTGGAATGTCTGGAGTCTGTGCTGTAAGCTTGGCTGTGCGATCTGCTAGATCATTACCTTGAGAAATAATGTCTGTAACTTTCGTATGTGCTTTGCACTTCATGATAGCAATGGATGTCGGTAAATGTATGGCATCTAACAGGGCTTGAATAAGGAGACCATGCTGAATCTTGGTTCCATGAGAAGTCATGAAACCTCTCTCCTGCCAGAGCACTCCGAAGTCGTGTACAACTCCGAATGCGTAACGTGAATCTGTGTAAACATTAACTTTCTGGTTCTTGGCGTGTATACAGGCTTGTGTCAGAGCGACTAGCTCTGCTGCTTGAGCGGACAGGGTGTCAATACGGTGTGTCTCAATAACTTCGGTGTCAGTAGTTACTGCATATGCGGCGACTAGTTCTCCTGTACTAGTTCTCATACATGAACCATCCACATAAAGTGTCAGGTCAGGATCTGGTAACGGAATGTCTGTCAGGTCTTGTCTTGGCTTTGTCGTAATGTTAACTACTTCCACACAGTCATGTGGGTCAGGATTTGGATTAACTGATGGTAACAGTGTAGCAGGATTCAGGACGTTGCAGCGTCTAATTTCTATGTGTGGCTGGAACAGTGTCAATTCATAACCTGTTAAACGTGCAATTGTCAAGTGCTGAGTTTGTGTTCGGTTTAAAAGAACTTCTACTGAATGTGGGACTTGTACTGTCAGAGAATGTCCTAAAACTATGGAATCACTTTGTCTGATAGCTAGTGCTGTGGCTGCAACTGACTTGAGGCACACAGGCAACGCCTGGGCGACTGGATCTAATGTGCTCGAAAAATAAGCACAGGGCTTGTATTGTCCTGCTTGATCTTGTGTGAGAACAGATAATGCTGTACCTTCGCGTTCAGTAACGAAAAGTGTAAAAGGCTTACTGTAGTTCGGTGTAGCTAGAACTGGAGCTTGACATAGGGCTTTCTTTAACTCATTGAAACTAAGTGTATGTTCAGATGTCCAAGGGAGGACAGTCGATACGGCTGCCTCCTGTGTCGTTAACTGTATCAGTGGCTTGGCTAGAAATGCATACTGGGGAATCCATTGTCTACAATAAGAAGTAAGGCCGATAAAGGCACGTACCTCCTTCTGGGTTCTGGGCTGGGGAAGACTCGCTATTAACTGGATACGGTCTGGTGTCAACTGCCTACCCCTCTTGGACAGCAAGTGTCCTAAGTATACCACTTGCTGGACACAGAATTGAAGCTTCGAAGGTGACACCTTGTGCCCCATCTCGGCTAGGAAATACAAGACTGTAAGTGACGCTCGCTCGCAATCACGTTCAGAACGGGCTGTGATCAGTAGATCATCGACATACTGGAACAGGGCAGTGTCAGTTGGCATGTGAATATTGTCTAGTTGTCTCTTAAGTGCTTGACTGTAAATACTAGGGCTTTCTGTGAAACCTTGAGGAGCGCGTGTAAACATATAGCTCCTTCCATTTAAACAAAATCCGAAAAGAAACTGGCTGTCTGGATGAATTGGAACACTAAAAAATGCATTCTTGAGGTCAATAACAGTGAAGAACGTGGCTTCGGAATCAATGGCTGTTAACAGGGAAGAGATGTCTGGGACAACTGGGTACTGAGGAATAATACATTTATTAAGCTCTCGTAAATCAATCACTAATCGATATACTGGGGGTGCATTCGGATCAGTACGTTTCATGACTGGAATGATCGGAGAATTGCATACATTGGAGTCAGTTTCTACAACTACTCCTTGAGCCATGAGCTCGTCAATAATTTTGGATAAGGCTGCTACAGCCTCAGGTGGCAATCTGTACTGTCTGATTCGTGGTAACACTACACCTGGTTTGAGAGTCACACGATGGGGTGTGATTTGCATATAACCTACATCAGTTGGACCTTGCGCCCATAAATGCTGCGGAACATTAGACAATCTGGAATCAAAATCTCGTAATACATAGTGACCCTTAAAGTCACGTAGGAACAGACGTATTCCCTCTGGGGAACAGCAAATAACTGCACCTAACTCTTTCAGTGTCTTAATGCCTAACAGATTTTCTGGACATGACTTAGTAAGTAACAGATCAGTAGTGCGGGACAATGGACCTACTTCTAGAGTGACTGGCTTTGATATCTCATTAACTATTGGTTTTCCTGAAAATCCAAGGGAAACATTTCTTGAGCCTGAGAGCGGAGCCCCTGGAACTTCGGCGTGACTAATTGTGGTCCTACTTGCCCCTGTATCGATCAAAAACTTTCTATCTTTCCCTAATACTTGACTGTGAACATAGGGACCTTCTTGATCTACAGGTATCTCGATGAGAGGCAAGCCTACCTCCCTCTCTAGGCTGTTTCATGAATATGGCTGGTACTCTGGATACTCGGACTGCGCATACTGGTACATCTGCGATGTAACGTGCTGTGTTGCAGCAATAGGCTGCGGTGCGGGAACTGTCTGTTGTGCATTCTGTGACTGAGGAATCTGTGAAACTTGTTCTTGTCTCGGCGGACGTGGTCTTTCTTTAGTCTTACCAGTAGCTATATTATGTTTCAGAACTGCACACTCGTTTATAAAAATGACCTGGCTGTTTACAATAATTGCAGTTCCCTTTAACGGGAGCTGCAGGATGACTGGCTTGATTCGGACCCCTCTTCTGACTGTCTTGAGGAACAGATTGTGCAACTAGCACTTTCATTTTCGTGTCTTTCATACGTTTTCTCTCGTGTTCTTGCTCTTCTCTGATTCTATTCTGGTGATACTGGAGCATCTGGAGCATCTGGGACGGAGTATTTGCTTGCCAGGTGCTTTCGACTTTCAAAACTCGGTTTTTAATTTGTGGACTTGAATTCTCGACTAATTTAGTAACAAAAAGATGAGGGTATGACTCACTACTTGTCTTGAGACCACTGTTAATACTGAAACATTTTTCAAATCTAGAATAAAAATCACTAATATCTTCATCTTGTTTCTGTTTACAGGCTGAGATTGCATCCCAGTCTTCTTTTCTCGTTGTCAATAATCTGGGTAAAACTTGAATCAGTAATTCTGGTAATTCTTTACATTTATCTCCAAGACCGGTACCTGGTACTCGTGCCTTGTCTTCAGCTTCTAGAGCTGCCCAATCGATCTTTTTCTCTCCCACCTCCCATTCTTTTTCCTTTAGCTTTTCATACACCCCTGCGGGTAACAGGACCTTTAACATTTTAATGATATCTGGGTAAGTGTATTCTCCCATACGGAGCATGTCTTTTAATTCTCTATGGAACCCTGCTGGATCTTTGTCATGACAGGGAATTAATTTCTTCATTTCAAGAAGTTCCATCTTTGAAATCGGAGTGTATACAAACACTCGTTGCATTACGCCACCCGCCCCTTGGACTGGGTGGACTTCTCGTAACGGATTCTGTCTGTCTATGTAAAATGATTTACTTTCTGGGGGTGAGACATGAACAAAATGCGGATTCAGAAACGTTCTATATTTGTGGCGCTGTTCTAGAATGACACTAATTAAATCGGTACCTAGACCTCTCCATCTATACTGGAGTAACTCGTTCAGAATATCGTGTAACGGGCCTGGATCAGAATGTTGACCCTCATACAGAGTAATGAGGTGCTGGATCATATACATACCCACCAGTCGTTGCTCGGCTGGGGGCAGTTTCAGAAACATTTGTGCCACTATTTCGTCTGGAAAAGTGGTAGAATCAGTAATCCATCGGACTGCTGATCGGGCTAGTTCTTGTTCATGCATGGTACTTAATTCACTATAACCGATTCGTGATTTCAGAATGTGATCGGTAGCTTGAAATACTTGTTCTAGAGAACCTAGTTCTGGTGCTGGATGATGAAAAATAGACTTGTGTTCTAGACGTAAATGGCGATCTGGAAATCTAGATTTTCCTACATACGCTATTCTGGCGGAATTCTCGTCTTCCTCTTCAGGATCAGAGATACTTTCTTTCTCGCTTACTTGTGCTGCTTTACGCTGGTCGTGTATCTTTACTATCTCTTTACGGATTTTCTTGTACATACTCTCCATAGCACCGACGGTCTTGTGCTTACCCTCGGCTATATTATCACTCCACCTTGTCAGAATTTTCATCTCGGCGGGATCTTTAGACGGATAATCTTGTTCTCTTATTAGACAATTGATCAGGAACTTTAATATCATGAGCTGAATCTCGGCTTTCCTTTGAGACATAATCTCGCCAATACTTTCTGGATCATCCCCTGTACGGATGAAACGATATATTCTGTCCAGATCTTCTTTCATATTCGGCAAGGTGACTAGATACTCGGTCACTCTCCTTACACGTAAGGAATATAAAACCATATTATATTCGCCTGGAACTGGATCATAGACACATTCGTTAAGGGTTTGCCTGATTTCTGTAACAGACTGATGTTTGGGCGTGCGCTGTAACGCTTGTGCATGTAATTCGAGTAATGTTAAACGCTTGTGTGGCGGCGGGGTTTGAGGAAGACCTCCTCCTGCGGCCCCTAGACTGGAATCGTCGACTGAGGCTCTTCGTCCTGGCAGAGTCGGTAATTGTAACGTGGGCTGGACTTGTATGGCGGACTGGACCGGGGGTACCGTAACAGGTACTCCGGTGTCTGGAGGAGCGGGAAGTGCCTGATTTACAGGGACTGGCGGAGCGCGAACAGGATTTGCATATTCTGGGACTGTGTCGTCCAAGTAGGACGAAATAAAAATATCAGCTGCGGTCGGTTTGTGACGTAGCTTGGTCGGAACTAATGGTGGCGGGAAATTACTGGATGCCTCTGGGGTCGCTTTTGGCAAACCTTCGGCAAGAAGAGGATACATACCCTTAATAAGGGCATGCCTCTGTCTGTCTGACTGTTCGGCTTTGACTTCTTCACCTATCTCGATTAATTCTCTTTCTTGGGCTCGTTCCTGGGATTCTCTACTTAACTCCGACTTTCTGACTTCCTTTTCCGTTCTTTTATGAGCTTCCTTACGCCATAACTCGATGGCATCTTTCTGTGACTGTCTGGCTTTCTTTTTCCATAATGCTTCTTCTACTCGCATGATACATTCGGCATCCCATGTACCCGATACGGGCCATCTATACTTTTCTTCTAACTGTTTGGTATACTCTACCCATAAATCTAGATACAATATGGCGCTTATGCCATGTTTCTGATACATAAAGTGACCTGGACTGTCCCTAGGCGGGACAGGAACCGCTTCTTCTAACAGACCCTTTCTAGTTTTTAACTGACGTAACTTGGAAAAGAGTGGCATGACTGAACTGTAATCTGGACACAATACAATACACAATGAAAACACAAAATCACATCACACTCATACCACAACATTAAAATACATAAAGAACATTATAAATAACAGTTCGAACAGAATATTACCTGAAATACTGAGAACAGAAACAGAACAGATTTTCTCGAGAACGGAACAGACTAGAGTTACTGGATGCACTGCTGTAACAGTACGGAACATACCGGTCCCATAAAGGGACGCATCAAGACCCGTATCCACCTAGGTGAACACTTCGTTTGTGAGTCTGGGCACCACCAACCCACGGACCAGGAGTCAATTTAGATTGGTCCTGTCTAGATACTACCCCAGCAATGGTACTCACCGGGCAGCACGGAACGGAAGGCCTCGGACTGGACTGGACGACGGACGACGAACTTCGGACTTCAGTTACGGGTGGGCCTCCGGATACCTCGGACCTTGGACTCTCGGCTTGGGCTCTGGTCGGGACTCGCCGCGTTCCTCCACCGTCTCGTTCGGATGCTGGACCGCCTCCTCCGTCTCCTCCGTGGGCCTGAGGGATACTTGGAGCAGAAATATCTGCCAGTGCACGGTATGGTTCCGTCACGACTGCAGAGGGTCAGGGGGTCGGCGTGGCTTCACCGACGCGTGGGGAAAGGGCAAGTCCCTGTTCGGGCGCCATTATGTGGTATATAAATAAATAATACCGGATCTATTTTTGGATGAATGAATGAATAACAGATAGCTCAATAAAATAAGAGTCAAGATTCGAGGTAGTAGGAGTTTCTGCAGGTTTATTACAGCATAAGGACAGGATCAGGACAACCTGCATAGAACGGGGGTAACAGGGCCCAGCAGGACAACTGGGGCCCAGCAGCTGCCGGGGCTTGATCTGGGATGAGCGCGCTAACTTTTAATAACAATACATTGACTTATATACATAGCGCAAACACATAGCATTACATTGCAGTAGGCGTAGCAGTGGGTGGAGCAGAAGGCGTGACGCGTAGCAGTCGCGAGAGATAACAGTAAAAGTAGGTGTAACTGGGAGTATACTTAGGCATGTGATGAAAACGTAACAGAATATGTCATGAATGGGCGGAAACATAGGAGGGGGCTACCTAAGGAGCCGGGACCTCTAACCTAATGGTGCGCGTAAACTGGCAATGACGTGTTACTAGGAGAAGCTGGGGGCTATGAACTCTGTGCTAGGAGCAGAGACTTGAGTCTGGAGGGTCGGAGCGACATGTACCTAAACCCTATCTGGTATCTGATGTTTAGGGAACATGTTGATATAAACTAGAAGTCATGAGGGGAAAAGCTAACTTGATTCTAAGACTGGACCATGCATTATTCTACATGTAGTGCGTGATGAGGAATATTAAATGACCATTAATACAGTATTTCTCTAACGTGGAGCCGAATAGGCTAGACAATGACGAAACTATTGATGCAGTTCAGTAGCTTAGGAATGCAGAAGGAGGACTGAACTGATAGCTGGAACTATAACATACTTTTGGCAGACTCAGAGGCAGAGCCAGGCTGCACCGGGCACTGCGAGGCAGGAAGTAAGTGAAGGGTCGAGGATACAGGTGGGGGCTGTATCGCTCCTCAGCGAGGCTTTCAGGAGACAGGAGCTGAATCTGATGTCCGGGCCCTTTTGAGGCCTGGAAACGGGGACTTTATAATGGAATAACGTGCACACTGGGAAACGTGGCAACATTACTTTACATAGGCCTGATATTCGTAGTATTCACGAGGACTGGAAACTGACATACCAGAGGTGGACACAACTATAATTGCGTCATTAATCGGACATGGGGAATAACATATGCATATTGGTCATGCACACATAACATATGATGGATGAGGCGTAGGGACACAGAACATGGCAAAATTTACTTTTCCACAGGTGTCTGTAGTCCAAAACAAGACAATATGAATTGTCTGGTTTGGAGACAGGAAACAAAGGGTTGTTCATTTGTGAGGTGCAAGTTTCAATCACCCCCTGGTATTCAAGTTGATCTAGGATCTCTTTTACCTGTTTTTTAGCTTCTTGCTTAATCAGGTACTGCCTCTGTGCAGTAGGTTGTGATTTTAACTGGATTTTGTGAGGAGGAGAGTCCTCATCCCATCCCACATGATTTTTATATAAGGCAGGGGCTTGAGCTACTGTCCACTTTCTTGCAAGTGTATATTTTTTATGAATTGGAATATGGTTTGAGAAGGCAGGCATAATTATTTCTTCGCCATGTGGGCACTCCCTGACAAACTCTGGAGGCCAGTCTCGTTCAGCTAGAAGGATGTCATAGCCCTTGGAGAGATTATCCCAAAATAGACCCCTTATTTTTCTAGTCTTATCCCCCTCTATACGCAATGTTATTTCATATATTTTATGAGGTTTGCTAACTCTGGTATCCGCAGTTTCCACCTGAATGTATTCATTCGTGTCCACTGTCTCCAGATGATTCATAAGGACTTTGCGAGCTATGCTCACTTCTGCTGCGCTGTCTAGCATTGTCTGAGCCCATTCTCCGTTTTTCAGCTGTGTCCTCAGTATTCTCGGCATTGTTGATTACTTTAATACTGGCTACCTTCTTTTTTGGAAATTGTAATTTTTTATTCAGATGAGCAGGTTCTTTGTCTTTGAACTTGACGTGCTCTTCCCTGTGTTCTGATCGTCCTCTTCTTTCCGATTTCTGCAAGGAAGTCTGAAAAGATTGAGAGGGACGTGTATCAATATCTTGATATCTATCAGGTTTTTTTTATATTATCCCTATTTCTAAGGTTGTATTTTTTCACAGAGGGCTCCCTTTGGGGAGACTTGCATCCTTGATCAGGAGATCTTTCTCTCCGCCGAGGAGACCTTCCTCTGGACTGGAATCTTTTTTCTTTAGGATTGGATTGCTTATTTCCATCAAAGCTCTTTTTTTGAGTGTTTAAATTATTTTTTATAAATACCTTTTCAGGACTTTCAACTAGTTGGGGTTTCACTGGTATTCCACCCAAACTATCTCTTCCTAGTTCTTCATAGGATTTTTCTATGATTCTGGCAATTTCAGATGGTTGGTCTGCTATATTTGTCTCTTTTAACCTCTGGCGAATCGCCACATTTGCTGCTTCTCCCTTTATGTTGGCTAATAATATTGCCGAGACCTGCTTGAAATCTTTCAGTAATTTCATACCGAGAGTTAAGGCGGGTTCTGGACCGTATTCATCTTGAATCTGTTTTAGCATATCTGGTATTACTGACATGGATGGTACACCATGTGTTTTTGTGTAAATGGAAGCAAAGACTGTTCCCCAAGTGTCACAGTCCTCCACATGTGGTGCGATTCCCATTGGAAGACGGATAGTCAGAATCCTATGTTTCTCAACAGGGGTGGTATCTGGAAACACCGCCTCTATTTGAGTGATTTTTTGTGCTAGCCAGAAAGGAATTTGTTCCCGTTTTGCGGGTACGTTACCTAGACCGGACTGTATGTTCTGTGGTGTAATTTTATTTGTGTTCCCCTGATGAGTGGTCAGCTGTGGAATTTTAATTGCTGGTTGGATTGTTGAAGTCCGCATTACATATTGGACTAATTGTCTATGTATTTTTATTAATTGTTTTAGCTGTGCTAAAAGATCTGGTGCAGGCATTTCTTCAATGTCTGGATGTGGTGTGTATCCGGCTAGGACCGGCCACGTTGCTCCTGGTCTGCCTAGTGGACCGAGCCTGGTGATGTGATTATTATGTTTTAGGGCGCCATTAAACAAGAGCAGGTGCTCTTGGAATTTGAGTGGTATTTCCACCTCCTCGAAAGGAGTGTACTCATTAGGAGGTTCCTCTATTTTGTAATAGTGGAATTCCTTTGTTACAGCGTTTGCTGCTGGAAAGTTTATCCATGAATAGAATACCTCTGTCTGCCGATATTCGTGTGCCTCAATTACGAATATGACTGTACCACCTCTTGGTGTCAGTCCATTTTCTATAAGTTTTAAGGTTATAGATTTTCTTATGTTGACCGGGATGAGTATTATATCCGGGTCATTTTGTAGCAGAGTATTGTCAGCTGCTAGGAGTTCAGATGCTAATCTAGCTGTCTCCCTTTCTTCTTCAGTTTCTGACATACTATTGTCAAGAAGATTATTTTATTTATTTGCAGATCAGGTTTCTATGGAAACAAAGATTTAGATGCACAATATTTTGGAACAGTGTATCCTTCAACGTTGAGTAAACCAAGAACCATACATAGGAGTCTCCTCCTGCGAGGTTTGGCGGATATGACCTTTCACCCACTCCAGACGTCTTTGGAGTATTATGGGAAAAAGGGGTCTGTGTGAAAAAGCACGACTGAGTTACTCTAATGTCTTGCGTTAGTTTTATCGCCTATCCAAACCGTTGGGCGCCATGTAGTGTAGTTCCTATTATCCCAATAGGCTCTGCGCATTGGAATAATATCTTCAATAGTATAGACCTAGGGCAGAAGTTAACTAGGTCTTCTACCGACGATATTAGACTTAAAGTTTTGTGTTTGCCAGCTAGCTCAGAGTTCACTAGAAACTTTCTCGAATAGGCAAGGAGGATTTTAACCTCCCAGGATAGACAAGAAGGGATTTAGTTTCTGACAACCATAGAACATGACAACTTTGCTCTCCCCTAATCAAGAGTGTATCTCTAGAGTCGTGTGAAAACAAAAGACAACTTATTTTACTCAGTCAGTTCAGTGCATTCTTAGTTTCACCAGATTGTAGAGAAAAGGAAGAGACGGGCGTGTTCAATAAAAGATGTTATTTATTGATCAGTCTCTTTTCTCATACAAGAGAAATGAATCGCTATTATTGCAATACTTGTAGTTAAGTAAAGTGCATACAGTAAAGACAGAATTATAAAATAATACTGTAAAAGCATTGATATGGTTTCTGAGCCATATGATACTTTAAAATGGATAAAATAGATACATACATATATACATTTGACTAATCGTACTGAACTGGTGCTTCTAACCACGCCTACCCCAGTGTACCTGACCTAAGCCTAATACGTGGGCGGGAGTAGATAAGTAGCAGTTTAAGTTAAGTTTGTTTTGCCAAGGGACTGACTCGAGAATTCTCTGCAAGGGATTATTCAGTTCTGTACCTGAGATCTAGAATGGTGGAGGGCTGGTATCTCTTATCCCAGGTCTTTATATTCCAGCTGCCTGCGAGGGCTGCTTGAAAGCGCCGGAGCTGGATTTCTCAGCAGGAGAAAGGCAGCGTCTCGTTCTCAGCGCGTCAGGAAGGAGGGGCAGCGCCTGTGGGCTTCGCTCTCTGCTGGGCTCCTCGACACGTCTCGCTGCTCCAATCTCGTCACCACCGCATGTGTTTGCTTAAGGCAATGTCGGTAATATTTATACCTGAAAGGTGCCGAGATTGACGTAAGGATGGACATATATACGTCAATAAGGAAGTCATATGAACGGGTTCGTTCGCACATTCTTTTACTGAAGTTCTCGGTGAAATCAAAACAATGGCTATGGGAATTTCCCGGGTCGCTGTAGGTTTGATTTGTTTTGAGAACTCCGTATGCCTTATCAGGGGCTGGAGGAATATCGCTTGTCTAATTAGATGGCATGCGTTATGACCTAATCAGATAACGCGCTTCTGTGCCGTGGTGTGGCTTAATCAGATAACGGTTTTTGCACCGTTGGATGGCTGCTAGTTAATTATTAACCAAACCAGGGTCAGGAATAGGGGAATCGATACAGTACCTATAGGAATACATCACAGTACCATTCTATGGGGATCCCGTTGGGGCCCAGTGCTTTCCCTGATTGTATCTCTCCTATGGCCTTCTGCAGTTCGTCAGTCGTGAGGTCTGCCTCTAGTTCCGTAACCGCTTTGGGTGAGAGGGTACGGGTTTCTATGTGACTAAGCGAGTCGAGCGCTTCTGATTCTGATACTTCCAGGTCTGGAGTGTAGACTCCCTTGAAATGTTCCGCTAGTGTGCGGACTATTTCCTCAGGATGTGTCTGCAGTGTGCCTTCCTTTAAGTATAACTGTGGTATCCCCCTGGGCCCTCCCCCCTTTTTATCCAACCATGCCAACATTTTCCCTGCTTTATCTCCCACATCATAAACTTTGTGCTTCGTTGTAGTGATGTAGTCTGTGGTTTGGTGTTTCAGGTGATCCCTATAGTACTGTTGATGTAACTGTAAGGCGTGTGCCGAGCTTAGGAGGGATCTGCCATGTGTGCTATGTTCACTGTTTGCAAGGTGAGCTCTAATTCTGCCAGTTCTTTTTGTGTGATCATTGATGCCCCGTGATGGAGGCTAAGGCCTGCCCCCTGAGGACCGTCTTGTAAGCTTCCCAAAATATGGATTGTGATTCCACAGATGTAGTATTTTCTTCAAAGAAATGCTTGGTAGTTTTTTTAAGTTCTTTTCTAATACTGGGGATTTTAAGATAATTAGCGTAAATCGGGTATATTCTCTTGCGAGATTTCTCCCTGCATGAGAGAGTCAATAACACCGGGGAGTGGTCTGAGATGCCCCTAGGTCTGAAATCCACGTCGTCTACAATCTGCAGACTTGATCCAACCATCAGAAAGTAGTCTATTCATGATAAACTATTATGTACCATGGAGTGGTATGTATACTGGTTTGCTGCTGGGTGTTTGTGTCGCCAGACGTCTACCAACCCCATTGCCTCTATGAATCCCTGGAACCGGGAGGGTCCCGACGTTTGTGGCAGCGCCGGAAATCTATCTACTGTCGTGTCTATGGTTGTGTTGAAGTCCCCCCTATAATGAGGTCCCCCTCTGGTAGGGTTAAGATAAACTCTCCCAGTGCATGCAATGCCACCGATTGGAGTGCCGGAGGCACATATACAGACACTATGTTCAGAAGTTTGCCTTCCCATTGGCCTTGGATTGCTGCGAAACGTCCCTGGTCATCTATCTTAGTCTGCAGCAGTATAAACGACAAGGTTTTTTTTATCAGGATACCTGTTCCCCTCGAGCCCGAAGTAAACTAAGCGTGTGCCGCCATCTTGTACCCTCTTCTGTCTAGTGCTTGGCATGCCCTCCCGGTGAGATGTGTCTCCTGCAGAAGGATTACTATTGGGCTTTGTCTTTTTAATGCCTGCAGTACCAGACCCCTCTTAATTTTATCTCCCAAACCTCTTACGTTCCATGTTAATATCCGCAGGGGTGGCACTTGGGTCTCTCGTGCCATGTCACAATGAACGCTACCCAGCGAATTTCGCGCCCTGAAGGACCTACTGAGATCGCTGTCGTGTAAAGACATCAATACTTCTGCCGTGTAGCCATGGACCTGTCATGCGTGTATCATCGTATCTTGCCATAACCCAGAAAAACAATAAACCAAAAACTGTCTCCCCCAACCCTCCCCTCCTCCCTGCCTCCCTGCTTAACGGACATAAAACCGCCCGCCACCCCAACTTAGCAGAGTGCTTATTCCCTCCCCAAACCATTGTACTTGCTTGTCGGGGTAAAAGGACCCGTGGAAGCAGCAGCGCCTCTTGCCCTCTCAGGCCAGCCTAAGTCCAGTGTCCAAGGACGGCCTGACCTTCAGTTATTGGGGCAACATGTATGTCCATGTGTGTCGGGCAATCAGGAGCCATTTTATGGAAGTCGGCCCGCAGCAGAGAGACGTCGGTCGAGATCGTTCCCACTGTTGTTTGCACGCTAGACAGTGCTTTCATAATGTCCTCTAGTGTCACTTTTTTCCCTCCCTCGCCTTCTGGCGTTTTCCCGGTTGATGGTCACCCTTCCGTTGAGGGCGGGAGATTTTTGTCGTAAGCGTATTTATCTAGTCTCGCCTGTGTTGTTTGGTTCCTTGGTCCTCTGCCTGCCATATTGTTCCTAGGCTTGTCAGTGGGGTCAGTTGTCAGGCCTGAGTGAGATAAGGTATGGCGCTGGGTTCGGGCCTGGTTTTGGCCCACTGCGTGATGTCGAACTGGCGGTCTCGACCTCCTTGAGTCTGGGCGTGCCTCGATGTATTGCGATGCGATGCTGGTCTGACCCTCACCGGTGCTATTGTGGTCGCTCCACAAGTAACAGCGGATGATGCCGTGAACCTGAGCTGCTATCTGGCAGATTTCCATGAGCACTGGCACTCGCACTGTATGAGCCAATGGGGGAGGGGTCCTTAGGTTGGCGTTTTGGGTGCGACCACCTACGGTAGGTCTGTTCGGATTTGCGGAGACTCGTGGTCCCTGGGTGATCGCTCCTAGTATGGTGTCCCCCTGTGACTCCGTCTCCCACGTTCATTAAGCTGTTGCTGATACTCTCTGCGGCTTTAGCTGGGGTCTCAGGCGGGAGCGGCCAGTAAATCGCTGAAATCCGTGCACCCCTCTTCTCTCACTTGCTACCTTCTCTCGTCCCTCCGGTCGTAATCAGCGCCGGTCCCTGTCACTGTGAGGGTTAGGCCACCCCTATTTCTTGTTTCTCCCCCATGCCACTCGTTGCTCACTGTCGGCGGGGGGGGGGAATGCGCTTTTGCTCACCGTGAGTGCTAACGAATGTGCGCCGTCCAGGGTGGTGCACCAGTGCTCGCCTCCGCTCCGCTTCCGTTTTATGGCCTCCCGCCACGTTTCTTCTACCCGAGTACTCGTTTTTGTTTCCCAGTTCTTGGTTGTGTTATTTTTCCTTTCTTTTCCAGTTTCTTTTTTATTTTGCCCCCTTATCAGTCTCGTCGTGATGCGGCGTCTTGGGATTGTTTAGTCTGACCTCCGCTGCGTGTTATTTGCCGTTTGGGACTCTGCTGGCCGAGTCAGTGATGCAAGCTTCCAGGGATGATCGTGTCAGGGAGTCCTTCCGGTCTGCTCAAGCCCTCTTCTCCCCCACTTCCGCCCGGACCGCTGTGCACCTTAAGCCGCTGCTTACTGTCTCGATGCAGGCCGCTGATTGCTTCCATTCACGTTGCGGGTTCCTGGCTCCGAATCGTTCCTGGAGTTATGCTGGTCGATGCCGCCCGGCCCCGGACCTCAGGGACTAGCCCTCGGAGCCTTAGTGTATGGCGGATTAGTGTGCCGGATTAACGTAAGGGCCGCCTCATCCACGGAGCTTCTCCGCTACACAGCTACCATGATCGGCTGCTAGCCACGCCCCCCCATGTCACATGTATTTGTAATGTGAGTAACTATGATATGGAAGGTTTTTGGAGTGGGACAACTATGGGAGTTATTAGGTGTGTAACTTGATCAGAGAGGTGGCAGATCAGTTGGGGAGTGGGGGATTGGGCCACTGAGTCCTTGAAAGTAGATTTGTAGCTGAATGAGTGAGTGAAGGCAAGGATATGTCAAAGAAGTGCCTTCACATGGCCAGAAAGTGCCATCACACTAAATACTCTGTGTATGAAATAGAAGTCATGCAGCATGGCCCAAAACAGCAATGACATTCTATAAATCTTCTCTCCTGTGCCCAAAGAGTGTGACCAAATATCCAACATGAAAAGGTGCTCTTGACACTGATAACCAAAAGTGACATTGCGAGGCAAAGTGTGCCAGCATATAAAAAACAAGAGTGCTGTCACAACCAAAAAACTGGCAACAGATGTGCCTTCCTATGTCCAAAATGTTTTGCCATTTACATGCGAAGTGGGTGGTGCAATCGATAATATCATTGGTGGTATTCTATGTGACGTCATGCTTGAAGTTGTGAGCAGATCCTTAAGTTCATGTAGTTTAGTTAACTTCCAATCTAATGTTCAGGGGGATTTGAGGTTTTGGGTCTTAATATTATTACCACTCCAATTGATGTGTTTTTCAACCAATTTATCACTTCAATTAAAATTTCATCACCAAACTTTAAGTTTTTTGCTCTTGTATACAGGACCACTATTAGTTCCAAAACAACTGTAACAACTGTAGCTCCACCTCGATGGCTTAGGCTAACGAGGCACAATCCCTGGCCAACCTTTTGGCAAACACAGACAACACTATTCACGGCCAAAGGACTTCAGATGCATTTGCAAATAGGTTCTGGCCTTAGCCCACAGACACACTGATCACAGGTCATTCTCAAAATACATTCATACAGTGCATTGCTGCAGTTGTTGCTCTATGTACTTGGTCTAGTCTGTATATCAGGCATGGCCATATTTCAAGAGTTATATGTTACTTGCCCTCCTTGCACCCATTGCTTTACTCTTCCTTCCCGCAAACTGTGGTGCACAACATTAAAGTATTCTTTTTGGAGCACAAGTCAACATGTTTATTTATATAGTGCCTGTTTCCACAGTTTTCCATTTCGCATTCCTACACCTAACAGGTGTCCCTCTTATTCAGATCAATGGTAATCATGGTAAGGACTCTGCAAAGGATGAAAGAATTTCAGCTTGGTTTGAGGTCTGTAGTCTGCAAATTCCACAGAGCTAGCCTTTACAGGTCTCAGCAGCAAACTCCTAACTCACTGGGATAACTTACCAGTTAAGTTGAACTACTGCAGTACATTTATTACATACAAATAAGTTGTATGAACACAATTTATACTTGAATATTTGCAAATAATGGGGGAGATTTAGAGTTTGGTTACACTTGCTGTTCCTTCTCTACTAAGAGTGGGTTGAGCACCAGGTTTATATCAGCTGAGCCTCTCCTGTCTCTGCCAGAGTAAACCTTTGACCTAGCGACCTGAAAAAGTGCCACCAGGTGAGCGTTACACTCGTTTCACCCCACTGATGGCAGGGTGACTGTCACTCACATTCCCTGTCCCCACACACAGGGAGAAAACTCCCCATGGACCAGGCCTATTTTTTTTCACCAAGAAACTAACTCCGGATTTGGGAGTTTATACTCTAAACAGTGGTGTAACACAAGTCCCCACAGCACCTGTGGTGCGGGGGTCCCCCGAGCTCCAAGGGGCTGCCTCAGCATTGTGCTTTGGCCGGCGAGCTCTCCATTGAGCCCAAAGAGGGCCCCTCCATGTACTTTGCATGGGGGGGGGCTCAGGTTTTGTTACGCCAGTGATTCTAAATGTACACAAGTTTGACAAGCTGGTGCTTTAAACATGGCGTCCGCTTAGCAGCCTTCAGTGCTGTGAAGTGAGACGCCAAAGCGGCGTTTCCCTTCATAATAAGAAATCCGATCTCTCAGTAGGGTGGATCATTGCCCACCACTGTGGCAGAACAGGGCTTCAGCAGTCAGTAATCACTGTCTTGTCCTTAATTTTAGCTTTTTATGTACTTACTCTTTTTATACATACAAGATCCATTTTTGTCTTCACTGTAATGATTTTAATTAATTGTACAGTTAATAAAGAATACCTTGTGGCAGAAAAGGGCTTCAGCCACCTTGGTGGGATGGCTGCCAGAGTCCAAATCCCTATTAATGTGTTTAGCAAAGCTATCTAAAGTTCTAAAGTTTATACAAAGTAGCTTTACAAGTGTATTTCTATGTAACTTTCTAAATGAAAGTCTACAATGTTGACTTCAATCGGTCTTTTGTATGCTCTTTAAGGTCGATTTGCAATCAAATACGAAATCAAGGTTAAGAACTGGGGTGTGTAAAACTCCGATTCATTTACAGAACAAATATGAGCATAAACAGTGAATTTCATATGATAGGGAGATTCTAAACATAAATTGGCATACTAGAATGAGCAATTTTAAAATTTTGCTGGAGAAAACAAAACATTTGCTGATGTTGCAATGCAGTCGATTCTTTCTCCATTTTAAGTCTAAAATCAACCAATGAAAAACCGAATATTATTGCTAAATAAATAAATGTGACTGAATATGATTCCAGATAATAGATAATGAGCTTACAGTGCACCTTTTGAGCTTTGCAGCTTCATAGACAAAGCAGGGCAGTCCTCAAGAAGTGATATGGCAGCTATTTCATGGCGTCATCTAATGGTGGCAGTAAAAGACACTGCAGTCCAAGTGGGAGATGTAAATACTGCTCTTTCTAGGCGGGGGGATGGATAAACTTTCACAGGTAAAACATGCAATCTTGCCTGTGGAATTGGTCCTTCCAGTAATTCAGCTCATAGATACATCAGTTCTCAAACAAGCTTGGAATATCATTCAAATTGTACCTTTTGAAAACAGGTAAGTTTCTTGTAGGTAATCAGTCCAGTAGCCAGTAGTATAGATTATGTAGGTTTATTTAGTTACAGGTAAAATGGTACAGCTCCACCGGGAGCGGCATCCTGCTGCTCAGCCCCACTCATTCCAACTGACCACTCATATAAAGCATGCACTCATGAGCATTCTATTGCATCACACTCACACAGGTTGAGCAGCAAGGAACTAGGAGACCACAGGATATAACATATCTCCTTCCTTCAGAAAACAAAATAAACAACAGGACACAGGAAGAAAGAAAATGCACGTCCTGTAAAAATGTAACCAATCCTAAATTAAAAGAAAGATCACATTCAATAAATTATTTCACTACTTAAACTGTAAAGAAAGACAACATCATACAAAAAAAATCACGCCAATCACATTACATGAATCATTACATTCCTACAATAGAAAGTTCATTATAAAGGTAGGTCACACTTAAAGATGACATACTATATTTTTTTATCTCCTGCAAGAGAACTCCAGATATATATATACCGCATGATGCAACCTCACACACTCCACAACTGCACACACTGCAGGACCCGCAACTGAGCACACTGAAGGACCTCTACAGCACACCTCGCTGGACAAAGGAACGTAAATGCCCCACTACAGCATACATCTTGCTGGACAAAGGAACATAAATGTTCCCACTACAGCACATATCTTGCTGGACAAAGGAACACAAATATCCCCACTACAGCACACATCTCGCTGGACAAAGGAACGCAAATGTCCCCACATGAGAAACACAAGAAGGTCCCTGGTAATGCAGCTGTTCAGGAGAAGAAAGCAGGGAAAACACAATAAATCACAACGAGTACTTCTCCCAAGTAAATACTTTGAAATCAGGTAATCATCCAAAGATACACATGTCCCACAGACAAATAATTTTCAACATTTTTATTATCAAAAAATATAAATCATTTTTATAAATTAATTTATGATATCACATATACACATCTAAACATTTTCTTTAAAGAGCAATAGTATTGTACATTAATTGTTAAGGAGCACCTTAAGCATGATAAAGAACAGTGATTGTAATGTACACATTGAAAAGCAAACTAACAAAGGACAACAACAATTTCATCAATACACGTACACGGAAAAGACCAAAAATATAACGACATACAATTTAAATACAAACACATTTACTAGAATACAAAAACCACAAAAAGACACAAGAAATGCGCCGACACGCATTTCGGAAATACGATGTACATAAAGAATCCTACATCAGGTCGCTGGGAGAACAAATTATTCAGTGGCCAAAAGACATCTGTATATTGTGCACTGTAACTAAAAATATAGTGCAGGGGGCTCTGTGCAGTAAATATTAGGCACAGGTTTGCTCAATAGTGTGGGTTGCTGATTAATAAAAGAAAAGCATCACGATAATGTAAAAGATGCCTATGGTCCAAAGTATGTGGCACAGTATGACAGATTATGAATACTCCAATTGGGTCTGCTCCCAGATTAGAAAAAGGATTTCTCAGTCCCGAACTACAGATAATTAAGTATATCTCGGACGGGGTTACAACTAGCATGGAAAGCCCGCAGACGTTTGATATAAGAGGCCACTAGGTCTGATATCTTAAATCCATGGAAGGGGTATGTGTGAATATGTTGGTCCCAGTTGGGATACAACTAGTATAGGCAGCCCGCAGACTTAAGAAAAATAAACCACTTGGTTTTAATGTCATCGATCTATTAGCACACATCTCGCTGGACAAAGGAACGCCAATGTCCCTGCTACAGCACACAACTCGCTGGACAAAGGAACGCAAAAGTTTCCACTACAGCACACATCACTGGACAAAGGAACGCACATGTTTCCACTACAGCACACATCTCACTGGACAAAGGAACACACATGTTCCCACTACAGCACACATCTCGCTGGACAGAGGAATGCTAATGTCCCCACTACTTTAATAAAAAGGAGGGTAGGCCCTGGGACAGTAGCCAGGTAGGGCCTGTTTAACATTAATATCAATGAGGGATTACCTGGATGCTACTTTGTGCATCTGTAATATTATTTACACAGGTGCAAAAAACAAAACCCAGCACTGTCTTTTGCTCGGCTTTAGCGTTTATTTAACTTCTTCTCATTTCATTGAATTTTTAACCTTGTCTAAATCCTTAGCAAGGTATCCAGATGAGGATAACTTTCCTTTTTAACATATATTTATAAACAAAGAATGCAACATTTCACAAAACAATAGACGGTGAAACATAAATCAAAAAAACGTTTTTACCTTAAATATAATTGTGCAATAAAAACACCAATTGCCACATTCTGTTTTTACCCAACTTGCGGATTTGACACTTCATTACTAGTCAGTAACTTCAATTTCTACCCAAAAACATTTTCATGAGAACCAAACATTTTCCTGAAAGCCAAACATTTTTTTGAAAATAAAAATGCCGACGCGTTTCAAGTTCCAATACGAATCAAGGAACTCTCATCAGGGCCTCTGTAATTTCAGAACTGACTTTGGTGTAGATTTCTTCTAAATGAGAAATATACAGACAAAAACTGTGTGTTAATGTGTGTGAAAATGTCCCCACTACAGCACACATCTGGCTGGACAAAGGAACGCACATGTTCCCACTACAGCACACATCTCGCTGGACAAAGAAATGCAAAATATTCCCAATACAGCACACTCACTTGCAGGACAAAGGAGCCATTATGTTCCCACTACTGCACACTATGGTATCTCCAACCATAGACATTCCTACTAAAGGAAAACATCGATCAGAGTACTAACCTGGCGATCAGGGTATTATCGCACCTCAAACCATCCCCACATACAGGGAATCGCGCAATGGGTATTTTCCAACCCAGTAGTCACGCACAGTCACAACATGAGGTTTAACACAACATACTACCACACACGGTTACAAAACTAGACCTAACTCAAATACACCCCTTCATCTAAAGGAAATTCACTGTGCAACTCAAAAGGCAATACACAATCAAACTGCCCAAAAAAATAACATACACTCATCCAAAAGTGCAACTACATCCACATACTGCCTACCTTAATCACACACCACAGCAGGCAACAGCCCTTGAGCATGGTAAACCAAAAATGCAAATACATCTTATTTACAACATGTAAGGGCATAGTTGTAGAAAAATACATTGTGTCACTAACAGTAGCTACCAAAACATTCAAATGACCGTTGAGAGACTTCTCACCTGAGGCCACCCTCAAAAAGTATGAATCCTCCTATGACCGCAGATCAACTCTTGTGCAACAACTCCTCCTGACGACTGACCCTGAGCACCTGTGTGCGGCTGTATGATAGACACCAGAACACAAACGTCTAATGCCACCTGAAACCAATGTGCTGTAATTTGCAGAAGGGGCTGATGCGTAGCTACCGGCACGTCAGTACAGGGATTACATCACATAAATGCCATCTCATAAAGTTCAGTGTGCACCAGTATTTGCAACGATAATTCTCTTGTTGAAAATCCCTCAAAACATTAGTGCTAAAACCAGTAGCTCATGAACTCTTCCTCATGCGGACGGCCCCAACATTGCTAAGATATGGTGTTGGAATCACTACACTGGATGCCACCTACACAACCAATGAACTGCTGTTATAGAACGCCCTGCGTCACAACTGGATTGTGCTCACAAAGCTACATCCAGCATGGCCGCACTCATCACAGGAGCTGCCTCATGTAACAGCTGGATCACGCCGACAGTGCTGCTTCCAGGACAGCGCAACACGTCACAGTAGGGTCTCGCAATTGCAACTTTGCAGCTAGAAGGCCCAAAAGGTGCTTCCTTCAAATTTTCACATGACCACAATATATTTACCTCCAGTGCAGATGATGCAACACCCAGACAAACAATCCCAGAGGCCAGCCTATGCCCCCGAATACATTGCTATTGTTAACGCACAAAGCCAGCAATATCCCACACCACGGCGACTTGATTATTCATATTTCCATTGACTGGCCCAGACGGATTCACAACACAGATTACCGGTTCACTGTAGATGCACAGTCCAAGCTCAAATAGCGGTCTGCTGCCCAAGTTGCACGCTGCCCAAGTTACTGGTTCTTCTCCTGAGTTGCACTGCCACATGCACCGCCAATTACTCACGCCCAAAACTAGAAGCTAGTTGAACACGAGTCTTGCTGTCGACTGTGCCAAAGGTCACAACTTACAAAAAGAATTCACAGCACAAGTTCCTTCCCAACTTGCTGTGCTGGTTGTATGTGATCACTACAGGCTGGCTGTAAATACACTTTCACTTCAATGTTGCCGGTTGGTTTTAAAGTCAAAGATGCCAGTTCACTTCAATTCTGTAGGCTGACAGTAGGCTGGCTGTCTTCAAGCCACACAGGTCAAATATCAAATCTTCAATTCTGTAGGCTGTGTTTAGGCTGGCAGGTTACAAGCCACACAATGTGCAACACCCAAAATGTACAGTGTGTAGGCTGTCTGTTGTAGAAGATGCCAGTGGGGCATCCAAGGCTTATTTTAAGGCTTCTTTTCAGACTCAGGAAATTCAGTTACAGGTAAGATGGTACAGCCCCACTGCGAGCAGCATCCTGCTGCTCAACCCCACTCATTCCAACTGACCACTCATACAAACCATGCACTTGTGAATGTTCTATTGCATAATACTCACACAGGCTGATCAGCAAAGAACTAGGAGATCACATGATATAATAGTCCCAAGACCTGTTTCTTTCACCAAAGGTTTAAGGTGTGTAACATAATGCATCAGAGGTAAAGAGGTTCTGTTATTTTCAATATGTCACCATAAAAGTGCTATTATGCTATTACATCCGTGAATCTGTTGCCTGGCATCTTCAATCACAATAAAAAATCCCTAGTTGCCTAAAACTGTGCTTTATCTTCCTTAGGTCCCAGTGATCATTTAAATCCAAAAGATAACTTTGAAGTGTAATATTTCAATTGTAGGTACGTATTGTAAAATCCCTAGTTTTACTCAAACCCTCTCCTAATCAGACTGAAAAGAGAAGGATCTTTTTCCGAACTTGTATAATTGAGTTAGGACTTCGAAAATAGTGTGCCTCACAATATGTTGCAATATTTTTTGTATTTCTATTGTAAAGAGGTAACATAAAAATGAATGGAACAACAACCGGTAGCTGACACAAGGTCATTACAGTAAATATGGAAGGCTGTAAAGAAGGAGTGTAATCGAAATAAGACATATATATATATTTGTAAGGGGTGAGGGGGGTTTGGTGATTAAAAATTTTGCAATTGGATACCAGCGTGCCGGCCTCTCTTTTTCGGATACCGTATGGGATACGAGAAGTGTGCAGCAATATATATATATATATATATATATATATATATATATATATATATATATATATATATATATATATATATATATATATATATATATATATTCACTGAAAAAACCATAGGTTATAGACCATATATAGTTAGGAATTAGCATTTACAAAACCTTGAAAATTCACTGAAAAAACCATAGGTTATAGACCATATATAGTTAGGAATTAGCATTTAAAAAACCTTATTTTACTCACACAAAACCATTGAAATTCCATATATAGTTAGTTGCACTAACTATATATCGCGCACCCGCAATCCACTGCTGATGATGTCACATATTACATCATTCATGACATGGTCAGTGACATCACTGATGACATCACTGATGACATCTCAAATGACATCACTGATGACATCACTGATGACAACATCCAGTGAGTGTATGTTTCTGTAAAGTTAAAATGTGTCTTACATATTGAAGAATGAGTGGAAGTATAAGTGTCTGGACAAAGGATTTAGTAGGTGCATGACTGAATGTATGAGTGAGTGATTAAATGTGTCTCACTGAGTGCATGGGTTAGTGACTAAAGTGTCTTAATTTGTGCATCATTATGTCTGTTGTTCTGTAAACTGCTGCATGTGTTGATCAGTAGCTATATGATTAACTATATGGGTTACTGATTGATTGTCCAAGTATTTATATGGGAGACTGAGTGTGTGTGTGGCTGGCTGGGAGGTGTGTGACTCTGTGCAGATCAATGTGTACTTATATCAATGATTGTATAACAAGGTAAGTATGTGTTAGTATATGTTTGAAAATGTAAGGTGCTCTATGTTTAACTGTATAGACAAGAAAATGGAAGTGTGATTGATTCTTTACAGGACTGACTAGGTGTGTGAGTAACTCCATGGATGAGTGGCAGAGTGTGAGTGTCTGTATAGGTGTATGAGTGCATATGATAGTGTTGTAAAGATGAGTGATTGTATGTATGAATGATTGTATGGGTGAATGAGTGAATGTGTGTGTAGACATAGGAATCAGTGAGTACATATGTAGTAACTAGTATTGGTGTGTCAATGGTTTCAAAAATTATACTCTGTATTTAACACTGGGTGAAACAGAGGTTATATTAAAATGTGAGGAGATGCATTGTATGGTCACATGAATGATATCATCAGTGATGTGGTCATTGATGTCAAATGAGATGTCATCAGTGATGTCATCAGTGATGTCATTTGAGATGTCATCAGTGATGTCATCAGTGATGTCACTGACCATGTCATGAATGATGTAATATGTGACATCATCAGCAGTGGATTGCGGGTGCGCGATATATAGTTAGTGCAACTAACTATATATGGAATTTCAATGGTTTTGTGTGAGTAAAATAAGGTTTTTTAAATGCTAATTCCTAACTATATATGGTCTATAACCTATGGTTTTTTCAGTGAATTTTCAAGGTTTTGTAAATGCTAATTCCTAACTATATATGGTCTATAACCTATGGTTTTTCAGTGAATTTCAATGGTTTTTTAATAGCAAACATCATAAGCTGTCGAATGTCAAGTACGTGGTAAGTGAAAACATTTTCGTATTTATGCACACTGATCTGCTTTGAATGGTGCCCCCCCCCTCATTTCTATTAGGAGTACTCTCTCTTTGCACATAGTGAAGGGTAGTTAACGCAGGCCTTTGCCCCCGTTGTAATACGTCGTGCCTGCTTCTCTCTCCATTTGATTGATTGTTATCCAAGTATTTACTGTTTTAGAATTGGTTCTCTTTGGTTCATTCTCTATTTACAAACAAACACAGAGTCGCAATACTCTGTTTAGTCTTTGCAGATAACGAAAAATCGTTTAAAAAAAAAAAGAAAAGGAATCGAGCAAAATCAGTAGGCCACTAATGGGATCTCTTTTTGACCTCGCTAAAATAGAAACATTAGGAACAACCCCTCATGACAAATACAAAACTAGTGAAATGAACTGAACTCCACACAATGATGGCTGCAAAACAGCTCGGCTCCGCCACCCACCCCGCCCAAAATAACGATAAAGAGCGGCTGCCATGATTGGTTGCGGAATGGCCACGACGGAGCTACGAAATGGTGCTGCTCTCATGCTAACCCCAGCTTCAGTCTGAAACATCCAGAAACACTGTAGACTACCAATTCGATCAGTTCCGGTAGCGCCCCAATGTAACCCGGTAGAGAAGAACTAGCCCTCCCCTCTTTGACTAATGGTTCTTGTTGCCTGTCCCTTCTGTTGTCATTTAACAGAACTATTTAGCCTGCTGAAAGGGGTTGTGTTCCGACCGCTGGTTGGTGGAGACATTTTGACTATATTCTGGAGCTGCGTTGTCGCGTAATGCGTCATATGACGCGCCGCGTTACCGCATCCGGAAGTCATCCGGGGCGCGCAGCGCGTAACGTAAGCATAACAAGTCATGTGACTTGTTAATAAAACTTTTCATTGGTTCATTTTACTTTTCTTATTCTAATGATGAAAGGCTTGGTCATATGACCTAAAAATTACGCTTTTTATTACTTCCGAACATTATTTTTTCTTAAATATATGTTATAATGTTCCAGGCTAATGTACTTTCCCGGAAAATTTACAACTGTCCTGCAAGTAAAATATATTCTTTTTTCGAGAAAAAGAGCGTTTCTTCGTCCCATGACGGAGCCGTTGAGCAAAAGAGGGTCGACCTGCTGTCTTAGTCGCCGATACGCCTGAATATGAGATTCTTATCGATCACTTTCTGTTGCAGGAATAGAAAACACAACAGCCCTTGACCATTTATCTTTACTGCGTTCCTTCGTATTATACCTTTTACCCTTCATGTAATTGGTCTGCTTTATTTCACTTGCCTTTTAATGATTCTAAAACAGTGACTATTATTAAAAACTTTACCAATGTATATACTACTACCATGTTTTCTTTTAAAAACCTTTATTGTGAAAATTTCATTATACAAATACGAGCCTATAACCACGTGGGCCGGCCACGGAGCAAACTGTAATCGTATATGATGAGTAGACATTTACACTGTAGAGGAACGTAACGGGCGGGCCATTAGGTTGCAAGAACTAAGGTGTCTAACAGTTACGGAATCGGTGGACGTACATTTTATAATTAAAATACGACAGGGCCGGGGGGCGTGGCTACGAGCGCGGCAATGGCGGTCGCAGCTTCCTAGAGCTCCCGCTTGCCCGAGCCTTATCCGTCCATCTATCCTGTCCCCGAGCCTCTGCCACACTCCCTAAGCGAGGCGATTACTGCGGGGAGCTCTAGTCATCCTCCGGTGCGGTCCCTGGGGACGTCGGCGCCTTGACTGCTGCGGGGCGCTTGAAGACGGAGAGCGGCTTGGTGCGGCGCTGAAGCCGGGTCCTCAATTTTGGCGCCCCCCGCCCGGGAGACACCTGAGTGGCGCGGCGGCCTTGCCGCAGTCCTGGACTGCTGACGACCCTGCCAGACGAGCGGGGGCAGGTTCGTTCCCCCCCCGTGATCCGCCTGCGGCGCCACTGCCTTGAAGGGGTGAGGGTCGCCCACAGCCTACAAGGGGCCTAGCGGACCCGGCGGAGCCGGGGCCTCAATTTTCGTGAATCCAGCCCGGGGTTGGCTGGGTGCAGCTCCTGACCGGGGAGGACACCTGGCTGCTGCCTCTCTGCGTTGGAGGCTCACTTCACGGCGGGGTGTCGGTCGACGGACCCTGTGGCGGGCGGAGAGTTGTGGACGCCCCCCCCTGGACCCCCAGACACCGCTGGCAGTGACAACTGGCCCGGGTGGGCAGCAAGTGGACGGGCCCCATCGATCGCCCTGGGGCCACGAGTGGTGAGGGGGTGTTTCCCGGTGCCTGCTATACCTTGCCTGGACTAGGACGTGAAGGGGACGCCGACCGCCCGCTCCTGGTGAAGGGTCGTGCCTGGTGGACGGAGTCCCTGCTGGAGTGGAAGAAGAGCGTGGGGATCCCCATTGCCACGGCTGTGTCGATTGTTGGTGGCCCGTGGGCAGGCGGCGATCATGACCCGAGGTGGGGGCGGCAGCCAATCTAAACAACCGACCATCGACAAATACACGGGGCCAACTGGGGGACCGGGCCCGTCGGGGGGGGGTCAGCATCCGCCGCCCCCCCCCGGATAATACCGCGCTCATGGCCGCCATCACCCAATCCCGGGACACGCTGGACGCTAAAATTGGCGCGGTAGGCGCAGATGTTACCCTGATCCGCCAAGACCTGCGGAATGCGGTGGCGCGGATTACTGAGGCGGAGTCCAGAATATCTGTCGTGGAGGACGATGTTGGGTCCCTGAAGAAACGGCTGGCGGTGGTGGAATCGGTGCAAAAGAATCTGGCGCTGCGAGCTGAGGATGCTGAAGGTCGCGCCCGCCGCAACAACCTCCGATTTGTTGGTTTTCCGGAACGGTGCGAGAAGGGGGACATGGCGCAATTCCTTACCCAGTGGCTGCTGAGCTGGATGCCTCCGGAGGGCCTGTCCTCGTGCTTCATCATTGAGCGCGCCCATCGCGCCTTGACCCAACGGCCGCCGGAGGGTGAGCGGCCCAGGGCAGTGATCGCTCGGATACTGAACTACCACGATCGCGACGCTATCCTGAGGGAGGCGAGGTCCAAAGATGCCATCCTCTATGAAAATCACAAGATCATGGTGTTCCCCGACTATACCAGAATCGTACAGCAGAAACGACAATCCTTCATGAATGCCAAGGCGAAGCTCCGCGGTCTGGGTCTCCAATACTCCCTGCTGTACCCGGCCCGTCTGAGAGTGATTTTCCAGTCCAAGACATTGTTTTTTGATACTCCGGAGGAGCTGTTTCGTTGGACGGATGAAACTGTGGCGCTGCGGCCGCATGACCAGCCGGGATTGAATCCTGGGTCCTCGAGGGGTTCCTCACCGGAACGCAGAGATCACCCTTCCAGGGGCAAGAGAAACCGGAGATCTAGATCGCGGAAGCGTTCGGCCTCTGCCGCTGGTGCGCAGGGAGGCCACGGACCCGAGGACTCTGACGTATCCGGGAAGTGACACTGCTGCCTTCAGGTACTCTGTGCTCCTGGCTGGGTAGCGTGGCTACTGAGACTAAGTGGAATGGGGGCAGTGGACCGGCGCCTTGGACGCTTTCCTGATGCCTCGATGTCTTCTTGTTCCTAAGTTCGTGAGATTGAGTGGGGTGGTGGGTACTGGCTCGGGTACAGCCGATTGGGGGCTGTCCCACTCCTACCTTGTAGGAGTTTGTTTTTTGGGGGGGGGGTAGTGTAGATGGGCCTGAGGGAGTTGGGATCCATTGGCATGGTGGGTCCTGTGCCCTCTGTTTTGGGCTCGGGATCGCCCATGCCGCGACAGATGCTTCATGGTTCTGTGAGGTGTAGGGGAGGGGGGTTGGGGGTGTGGGGAGTTGGGAGGGGACTGGCTTTAGCAGCCCCTACAGTTTTTGGGTGTTTGGGTGGCAAGGGGGGGATGCACATGCTTTTTATGAATATGCGACTGCTGTTGAGTGGTGGGTGGTGTGGACACGAGGGGCCCTCCTGGCGGACTCCATCAGACTATGGTTGATACAATGCACAGACTCCCTGTGGAGTCCCTAAGAGTTGTCACGTGGAATGTCAGGGGATTGTTAGACAAGGTGAAACGGGGGGCGGTCTTGCGCTGGGGGAAGAGGGCCTCTGCCGATGTGCTTCTGCTTCAAGAGACTCATATGATGGGGTCGAAGGCACTCAGTTTGCAGCGATTGGGCTATCACCAGGTGTACCATGCCGGCTTTACCCGGGGGTCCAGAGGGGTGGCTGTGCTGATCCACCGCAGGGTGCACTTCGTACATGTGAAGACGTGGGCGGACCCGCAGGGTCGCTATTTGTTTGTCAGGGGCACGGTGGGTACAGAGCCCGTAATTCTTGGGAGTGTATATGCCCCCCCCCCTGCAGTGGGCCCTGGCTGAGAGGATTTTCCAAGTATGGGGGGATATCCAAGAGTCCCTGGCGGTGGTTGGGGGTGACTGGAACGAGGTGATGGATGCTTGCATGGACCGCAGGGGTCGCCGAGGACCGGGGGGGCTAGACCCCCCTCTTCCCGTCTCCCCTCCCTCTACGAAGCTGCGAGCGATGTGTGATGCCCTGGGCTGGATGGATGCTTGGCGACATATGCACCCTACTGCACGTGAATATACGTTTGTGTCAGCAGTGCATGGTTCCTTTTCTCGCCTAGATTACTTGTTTGTTCCCCGAGTGTGCATGAGCAGGGTGCGGACGGTGGAGATCTTGCCTAGGGGGCTGTCTGATCATTCCCCGGTTTCGCTCGACGTAGAACTTTTCAAGCCACGACAGCCCTTTCGATGGAGGATGTCCTCTTGGCATCTCCAGCAACCTAGCTATGTTAAGCACCTCCGGGAAGCTATTGATCACTACTGGCGGGAGAACCTGGTTGATGATATCGACGCGGTCGTAGTGTGGGAGGCCTTGAAGCCCACGATGAGGGGGGTTGATATCGCTTGGGCCTCGGCGGCTCGTCGGGATCGCCGCGAGGCGATCGTGGCAGCTGCGGCACAAGTGGAGTCCTTGGAACGGCGGAGTCGTGGGGGGGGTGACGATACTGGGGTGCGACTGCTACTCCAAGCGCAACAATCCTACGCGTCAGTCCTGCTGGACGAGGCCAGACAGGCGTGGCTGGCCACACGGAGCAGGATTTGCCAGTGGGGTGACAAGTCGAGTTCTATGCTTTATAGACTCTGCCAATATAACGTCAACCCTGTCACCCTGCCCGGTCTTCTGGCGGAAGATGGCACAGCCATTACTGACCCTGTCCGCCTAGCGGCGAGCTTTGCCGCCTACTTCGGAGCACAGTATGCCCCATGTGATAAGTTGACGGGTGAGGATGTTGCCAAGTTCATCGATGACCTACCTCCTAAAATGGTGTCGGATGATGTCAGGGAATCTCTGGATGCTCCTCTCACGGCGGAGGAACTTGGGGAGGCCCTGGGACAGCTCAATGCGGGTAAAGCCCCCGGGCCGAGCGGTTATCCCTGTGAATTTTATAAGAAATTCTACACGCAATTGGGACCCCATTTTCGGTGTGCCCTGGAAGCGGCGCGTACTCGAGGCAGGCTACCGCCTGATTGGCGCCATGCTGAAATCGTGGTTTTTCCGAAGCCAGGTAAGCCCCCTGATAGTCACGACTCGTATCGCCCCATCTCGCTGCTCAATATAGAAGCCAAGATACTGGCTAAAGCCCTGGCGAATCGGCTGCTTCCTTACATAGTGGACCTGGTACACCCCGACCAATCGGGCTTCATGCCCGGCAGGGCTACACGCCATAATATTCGGCGAGCGTGGGCTGCGATCGGGGCCATGGGAGCCATGGGTGAGCAGGCTGCTCTGTTGCTTGCAGACATTAATAAGGCGTTCGACTCGGTGAGCTGGACTTACCTGTTTGCGCTCCTACCCCGTCTCAACCTCGGCCCTGTTTTTCTATCATATATTAAACTACTGTACACAGACATCACGGCCACTGTGCGTGTTGCAGGGGCCGTCTCGGAGACATTCCGTATTGGCCGGGGTACCCGCCAGGGATGCCCTCTCTCCCCCTATCTTTTCGCCCTGGCTATGGAGCCGTTGGCCGCCTGGGTGCGTATAGATGCGCAACTCCGAGGATTTGTGTGGCCCCAGGGCCTCTCCGATAGGATCGCGTTGTACGCGGATGACGTCCTTTTCTTCCTGACCGACCTGCGTCGCTCTGGGCCGCGGGTATTGGAAATAATGCGGGTTTTTGGTGACGTATCCGGCTTATACCTCAACCTCAGCAAATCCACCTTGTGGGTCCTGGGTGGTGGTGCAGTATCGGACCCCTGGACGCTGGACCTGCAAGTGGCCACTGGAGGCCTGCAGTACCTAGGGGTGTTCCTGTCTGACTCCGCGACCCTCGCGTGGGAACGCTCGGTGCTGCCGGTATGGGAGCGGGTGCAGACCGACGTTAAAACATGGTCCCGGATGCCTCTTAACATCTTTGGCCGGTCCGCCATCTTTAAGATGGTGGCGCTTCCACGCCTTTTATACCAACTGCAAAATTATCCCCACTCGGTGCCGGCTTCCTGGTTTCGGCGAGTGAACTCGGTCCTGGGGCAATTCCTGTGGGCCGGGGGTTCGGCCAGGGTGGCGTTACGCACGTGCTTCCTTTCTACATACTGTGGGGGACTCGCCACCTCGGACCTTCTGTCCTACTACCAGGCAGCTCATCTCCTTGTCCTTAATGACTGGTGGTACGGTGATAGAGGCGACCCGGCATATGCATTAGAGCGTGCGCTTATGGGCGATAATACCCTCCATATGCTTCTCTACTCCGCCCGGCTGCGTCGGGGCTTGCCTAGTGTTACGAAGACAGTCTTCCTTGTTTGGCGTCAGGCATTGCGACGCATGGGCTGGTGGGGTAGGCTGACGGCGGAAACGCCGCTGTGGCGTAATGGCAGGTTGCCTGCCCTGGCCTCCTTGCTGGGTTTTGGTGGCTGGGATGCAATCGGGATATCGTCGCTGGGTGATGTGCTGTCTGGTGCTGCCCTTAAGTCGTTCCAGGTCCTAAGTGAGGAGTTCCACTTGCCGCGGACTCAGTTCTTCCGTTACCTACAGCTGCGGCATGCACTCACACCGTACATTGCTGACCTGGAGTCGCTCCCCGACTTTAGCCCCATTGAGGCGAAGCTGTTCATGGGGGAGCTTGGGGAAAAAAAGGTGTCCCGCATTTACCAGACTATGGTCACCCACTGCGCCTCCGACCTTCTTCCCCTGCGGACGGCATGGGAAGCTGATGTCGGGTCACTAGACGAAGATGACTGGCGAGAGGCCCTGGAATCCCCGCGTGGGACGGCGATCGCGATGAGGCTCAGGTTCATCCAATTTAAGGTCCTCCACAGGGCCTATTTTACGCGTGAACGCCTCTGGAAGGCTGGACTGATTGCATCGCCGGAATGCTTGCGATGTGGTGCGGAAGTTGGCTCGCTGCTTCATACCCTGTGGCTGTGTCCTAGGCTTGCTGGCTTTTGGAGAGGTGTGTGGAGCTGTTTGTCTGAAGTGTTAGGATGGGACTTGCCCCGAACGCATCGCTTAGGTTTGCTTCATATTCTCGAGGGGGTGGGAGGGAATCGCTATAAGCGCCACCTACTGCTGTTGGGGTTGGTACTGGCCAAGAGAGACCTAGCGCGGGCGTGGAAGGATGAACGGGCTCCCCCCCTGTGTGTTTGGAGGGCGGGTCTGGACTTTTGCATGGGCCTGGAGCGCCCTATCTTTGAGGCGCGTGGGTGCCCCCGCAAACACTTTCGGATTTGGAAAAGATGGGCTGAGTATAGAGACTTGCCGCTTGACCCCCCCGTTGACCCTGAGGAAGAACTCTGAGCTTCCCCCTTAATGTAGGCCTGTGTCTGGTGCCAGACCGACCACTCCGTACGTCTTTATAGCTGTTTCTTCTTCGCATGTGCATGGGGTTAGGGAGGGATTGTGGGGTGGGATTGGTTGAGGGCGGTTGGGTGTTGGGGATGGGAATGGGTGGGAGTGGGTTGCTTCAAAGCGATGGAAATATGTTTGACTCAGATTCCAATCCTGTGTTATGTGATGTCTTCATCTGCGTGGTGGTTTCTCCTGACTGTGGGGTACCACATTCATTGCCTTGCCTGATTATTCAATAAAATCTGTTGTGAAAAAAATACGACAGGGCCAGTTACAATAAAATTATCTAGATATACATTTGCGGGCAAGTACCATGGGTGACGTTAATTCGAACTTTCAATAGTACAGTAATCAATAACACATCAGAACTTAATATCAATAGGGATGTCGAAATATTCAATCAATTCTCGTCCCCGCCCGCCATGTGCTTCAAAACTGCATACGTATCTCGTGATTTCAAGGTTCTGCAACCAGTACACAACAAGGAGTTACGAGTACCATTTATTCCTGCGCCATTTTGGGCGAGGACGGGCAGGTCCAGGATATAGTCAAAATGTCTCTACCAACCATCGACTATGATGATGTTCATATGCTGTATTTATTAGAGTAACACTCATCTGTCCACATGAAATTAATTTGCCACAATCTAAACATGTCATTTTAATCTTTCCAAAGTTCTTCTAAATATTTAGGACCGTTTCCCTTGCCTCTGATGCTATCAGTGCCACTTCTTTGATGAATGTACTAGCAGGTCAGGGGTTCTCCTCCAAATCTCTTTTATGCAGCACTATAATTAATTGGTGCCACCTCTCCATATGACGATGCATGGTATAGTTACCATAACTATATTTTTTTTCGGTTCCTCTGGAGAGTTCATCGTGGCAGATGAAGCGTGTAACGTACCGGGCATTTACCTTTTTTTGCATGTACAGGAAAGGAAAAAAAAATCGAGCGTCCGAGTTCTAAGGTGTCCCAGGGCAATTTTAGTGGACCAGGCCCAAATCCAAAGAACAGGCCGCCATTTTGAGAGTCCTGTTGCAGCCGCCTGTCGCTGTAGCATCAAGAGCAGCCGAAACTCAGCTGAATGGCAACTGAAACGGTAAAGGGGCGCCCCACTACAGCAGACGAGCCTCCACCTAGGAAGGCCCGTTCACGCCGCCTCCCCCCCCCCCCTTCGGGCACCCCACGCCGTTATTCGGAGCAGTATTGTAGGATGGCCACACCAGTGCGGCAACTTGCTAGACATCACCTCGGTGGTAACCGAATCTCAGCGCCTTGTGGTGTCTCCTCTTCAGAAAATATTCTTGCGATACCTTTGCCCCATTCACACATCGGTCCGCTACTGACGCCATCTCACAGGCTAATGGGGCGCCCCACGCCGAGTTTCAGCATTGTAGGATGACCACACCAGTACAGCAACTTGCTAGACATCACCTCGGTGCCATCCGGATCTCGGCGCCCCACTGCAGATGAAGTGCCTCTCAACTATGAAACCACCACGGTGACATCCGGATCTTGGCGCCTTGTGCTGGTTCCGGCCTATTCACACATCGGTCCACTACTGACGCCATCTCACAGGCTAATGGGGCGCCCCACGCCGAGTTTCAGCATTGTAGGATGACCACACCAGTACAGCAACTTGCTAGACATCACCTCGTTGCCATCCGGATCTTGGCATCTCAGCGCCTTGTGGTGTCAGTCAGAAACTATTGTTGCGCTGCCTTTGGCCCCATTCGCACATCGGTCCGCTACTGACGCCATCTCACAGGCCAACGGGGCGCCCCACGCCGACTTTCAACATTGTAGGATGGCCACACCAGTACAGCAACTTGCTAGACACCACCTCGGTGCCATCCGGATCTTGGCATCTCAGCGCCTTGTGGTGTCTTCTAGTCAGAAAATATTGTTGCGCTGCCTTTGGCCCCATTCGCACATCGGTCCGCTACTGACACCATCTCACAGGCCAACAGGGCGCCCCACGCCGACTTTTACCATTGTAGGATGGCCACACCAGTGCCACAACTTGCTAGACACCACCTCTGTGCCATCCGGATCTTCGCATCTCAGCGCCTAGTGGTGTCTTTTATTCAGAAAACATTGTTGCGCTGCCTTTGGCACCATTCGCACATCGGTACGCTACTGACGCCATCTCACAGGCCAACGTGGCGCCCCACGCCGACTTTCAGCATTGTAGGATGGCCACACCAGTGCGGCAACTTACTAGACACCACCTCGGTGCCATCCGGATCTTGGCGCGTTGTGCTGCCTTCGGCCTATTCGCACATCGGTCCGCTACTGACGCAAACTCACAGGCCAACGGGGCGCCCCACGCCGACTTTCAGCATTGCAGGATGGCCACACCAGTGCTGCAACTTGCTGGACACCACCTCGGTGCCATCCGGATCTTGGCGCGTTGTGTTGCCTTCGGCCTATTCGCACATCGGTCCGCTACTGACGCCGCCTCACGTGCCAACGTATTTTCTCCGCATTTTATACCCTATGCCGCATAACAGGTCATGTGACTTGTTTATAAAACTTTTCATTGGTTCATTTTACTTTTGGTTTCCTAATGATGGAAGGCTTGATCATAAGACCTAAAAACAACACTTTTCATTGGATGAAAACTTTTTTTTTTCCCCAAACGATGAAAGCCCCACCTTGTTTCTGGATGTTTCAGACTGAAGCTGGCGTCACCATGAGAGCACCACCATCTCGTAGCTCCGTCGTGGTCATTCCGCGAGCAATCATGGCAGCCGCTCCCCACCAGAAGCCTACAGGAGTCGGGGGCCCCCAAAACTTTTGATGAATCCTCAAGGCGGAGGGGACGCTTTCGAGAATGGGGTCCAAGACCTAGCAGACAAGCGTCCGATTTCCAAGGTGTCCCAGGGCCATTTCAGTGGACCAGGCCCAAAAAGGAAACAGCCTGCCGCCATTTTGAGAGTCCTGTGACAGCCGCCTATCGCTGCACCGCAAGAGTGGGCGCAGCCGCCTATCGCTGCACCGCAAGAGTGGGCGCAGCCGCCTATCGCTGCACCGCAAGAGTGGGCGCAACTCAGCTGAATTGCGGCTTTTGACACAGTGGACCAAAAACGGACGGAATGGCAACTGAAACGGTAAAGGGGCGCCCCACTACAACAGATGAGACTCCACCTGGAGAGGCCCGTTCACGCCGCCTCCCCCGGGGCGCCCCACGCCGTTATTCGGAGCAGCATTGTAGGATACCAAAACCAGTGCGGACACTTACTGGACATCACCTTGGTGCCATCGTTCTGCTGCCTTGGAACTATTCGCACAACAGTTTGCTACTGATGACCCACCCCCCGCGACGCCCCACGCCAGAAATCTGGACGTTGTGCTGCGTTGGGAGTATTCGCACAGCCGACCGCTACTTCGTTGTTTTTCCCTAAAAATGTTTATATGTTATTACTGTTTTTGTTTTCTTGTATATATTTATAAGTTATTAAAGTTTTATAATCTTACTACTTTGTCGGAGTGCTATATAATTTTTAATGTGACACATAATTGTAAAAACTTTGATGTACAAAGAGTCATCCCTGGAATCTTCCGCTTCAGGCTCGGTCCCCTCCCCAATCACAATACAGGATGGTTTTCAGATAATAGGAACGCGTCTGCTGTGACGGATCTCATCGAGTGTGGGCCTTGATCTACTATAACTCCTTTGAAGAGGGGTGATTCTTTACAGCTGGGGCCATAAACTACATCTGCAGGGCTAGCTGATACCCTAGGACCGGCCTGGACAATCGGACACAGAGGAAAAGGAGTGTCAGAGGGTGCGGTAGTGAATAGGGCGAAAGGGAGGTGTCGGGCGGGCACAGGGTGTGATTCTCAGGGAAGAGCAGCGCAGATGGGGGGAGGTTTATTACCCATGCATAAGACAGAGAGCGGGGGTGACCACTGCCTGGGGGAGATGCTTGCGAGGGTGGGGAGCCATGCTAAGGATCGACAGCGTGCACAGAGTGGGTCTGGTCAAGGCATCTAAAATGACTGCCGTGCACGACAAAAGTGTGGCATTTGAAAAAAGACAAGATGGCGCAGACAATGTTTTTCAACACTTCCTGATTTCCTTCGAATCGAACGTTAACAGACGTTGGGGCATATTACCAAAGTTAAGCGATATTTATCCCTAACGATGCTTAGCAACGATTTTTTTACCGCTAAGCATCGTCAGAAATTATCGCAGATAAACCTTGCTATTATCAAGGTTTATCGCAAATACGATAAAAAACGACCGCAATGCATTAATATCGCTGAAAACTCAGCGATATTCATGCATTACCGAGCTAATGCTCTTAGCCATGTTATCCACCTCCCATTGGATAACATGGCTAAGAACTGCTCAGGGCAGGTGCTAGCTTTTGGAGATATTCGCGCTTATCGCGAATATTTCCAAAAGTTGATAATAGGAGATAGCGATGTTAGCGACTGTTTCCAGTCGCTAACATCTTGGCATGCCCACTTTGCATGTCATTAGTGATAAATATCACTCACATGCAAAGTGGGGCCCAAGATGGTCGCTATCTCCTACTAGCCGTCGCTAACTAGTGTTAGCAACAGCTAGGTAATACAGATATAATTTTATCTCCGCGAAGCGGAGCGCTGTTACAGATATATATCTTGTTTTTGAACGTTAATTTCTCAAAATCCACTGAAGCACATATATTGAGACCTAGCAAAGGCACATCGAGCTACCAGTCCCTACAATTTTGCCAAGTTTCGTGCAAATCCATTCAGCCGTTCGATTATTATTATTTATTTTTTTGCACCGCGGGGCCCTTTTAAAACCTCCACATCAAACCTAAGAGGTCAAGGAGGATCTACTATGCCCCCTTATGGTCATTTGCCCCTTCGCTTTGGCCTCCTCTTGTCTCTCGATCCTACCGAGAGACAAGATGGCGGCCGCTACGGACTGTTTGCAATGTTTACAGACGCCGGAAAACCAATCAGCTTCGCAAACCTCCGTTACGCGAAGCGGAGCGCTGTTACAGATATATATCTTTTTTTGAACGTTAATTTCTCAAAATCCACTGGAGCACATATATTGAGACCTAGCAAAGGCACATCGGGCTACCAGTCCCTAATATTTTACCAAGTTTCGTGCAAATCCATTCAGCCGTTTTATTATTATTATTTTTTTTTTTGGCCCCGCGGGGCCCTTTTAAAACCTCCACATCAAACCTAGGGGGTCAGCGAGGATCTACTATGCCCCCTTATGGTCATTTGCCCCTTCGCTTTGGCCTCCTCTTCTCTCTCGATCCTACCGAGAGACAAGATGGCGGACTGTTTGGAATGTTTACAGACGCCGGAGAACCAATCAGCTTCGCTTCACAAAGCTCCGTTGCGCGAAAGGTACGCGAACTGGAGCACTGCCCGGTCCGCTGTTACAGATATATATCTTTTTTTAAACGTTAATTTCTCAAAATCCACTGTAGCACATATATTGAGACCTACAAAAGGCACATCGGGCTACCAGTCCCTACAATTTTGCCAAGTTTCGTGCAAATCCATTCAGCCGTTCGGGCTAAAAGTGAGGCCAACCGCCCTATGGAAAACTCAATGTTAAAAACACGTTTTGGGACCCCCCTTTTTTCTCGACCCCCCCTGGACGAACCCCCCCCCCCCAATTTTCTGGGGCTGCTCAGAAACAAAATGTGCCATTTTCCTGAAAATTTCAGCCAATTCCGTCCACAAACGCCAAAGTTATTAGACATAGAATTTTCAAAAAACCCATAGAGAAAAAATCCTAACTATATATACCTACTGGCGACCGCCAGTAGGTAATATATATATATATATATATATATATATATATATGTATATATATATATATGTATATATTCGAAAGCATGACCTCTAATAGACAACTGGAACATCCACAATACAGTTTGAGACAGATTAAGGCAGGAGAAAGACCAGTTCATAGTTGAAGAAAAGTCAACATGTGTAACTAACAGCTTACTTCAAACCGTACTTTGTAGTAAAACTGATCTCACTTTTGCATAGCAAGCATGTAAAGCCCCATTAGTTGTGGCTGCATTTACTCAGACCTTCAGTGACTATTGAAATTCTTGACCAAAACTGAATCATGTCCAACCAACAGCTCATGGTAAAAGAAAGAAACACTCCCTTACTTGTTTAGTGATATGGCACAACTGCACAGTATAAACTAACAGTGACATAACACAAACAATTTACCTTTTGTAAGACGTTCATTTCAAACAAAATGTGTCATGTGGTCACATTTTAGGCCCAGGTAGAAACACCACAATTTTACATGCTCACGTTTTTAAGTGGCCTTCTTTTCTTAACCACAATGAAATTTGACACACATTTGCTTGCATGTACGTGCAGGACAATATTCTCTGTACTAGCTATGCTTACATTTCTACTTTGCAGGCACATTATCAATTACCTTGAACATTCTGTACAAAGGCTAAGTTCACAACGCAAAATGTTGCTATTTGATATTGGCCGGTAAGCGACAGAACTATCACAATAGAATAAATAATAGCGGCTTGACTTGGGCTTCACCATGACAACATGGATGATGCTTATTATACAAACAACATCACTCCCTTGTTTAGACAGAGGAGCATTTCGCTGGAACTGAGAGGTCATCCCCATGGCGGAATTCCAGACCAGCTGATTCCTGTTTATCTCTTGCGAGAAATGCTGCCCAGCTCTCCACCAAGACAGGCAGCCTAATGACACTTACCCACAGGTAACGGGGAGTTAGATTACCATACAGGGATTTGGCAGATTCAGCCACCCAAGGCACACTAGGTTAGGAAGCGCTAGGTAGGAGTACAATATATTACAGTACTTATATTCAAGCATATATTCTCTGTAACAATAAAATGGTTAAACTGTTTGTCTTTTTCACCATTCTGATAATGCTGACCGCATTATTCTGTTTCCTTCTAATGATAATGGCAGCGCACGTATTTTACTTCAGAATCACAGTGCTTCAATACATATTGAAACTGTGTTTTGTGTATTTCTTGTGTATCTCTTTGGGTAGGCATGAGTAACCAAACGAGAAGGTTTCTAGATCTGTTACCACAATTTCCTTGGGGAGTCGGGGTTATCATGTTCTGAGGTTGCACAATCCATTTGTTACCTTGTCAGGTTAGGTGTACAGATCATGCTCTGTGAGCGAGCAGGAATACGGCCAACATATGCTGAAGGTGTGCTTAGAATCAGTCTCACACAGTTATGACTTTTATGTTGTCCGACAAACGTACAGTTTTACTTGGGTAAATATAAGCCATATGATAGTTGAGCTTTTTAAAAATGCCCCACTAGCTCAGATTGTTCATGATATCCAATCTATTTTCCGAAAGTGTATTTGTACGTTATGCCAAAATTCACATTTATTATCCATGCAGTGTTATGTATAGTGGCATTCAGAATTTCAACATTTAAGAATAGGAAGGCAGGAAGTGAGGTTTGAAATTCTTCAATTTAGTTGTTAACTTAAATGAAATTAAATAAATAAAGATAATGTGGGTGGGTAAAATGATGGGGCATATTTAGAGTTTAGAGCGTGGGTTACTCCGTCACAAACGTGAAGAATATTCCATCCAGCTTATTACCAGTGCATTATATCCTCTGGCACTTATAATGAGGTGAACAGGATATCCGTCATGTTTGTGACAGATTAACAGTCTGCCAAACTACATCAAGCCTTAAGAGTGAATTCAATGTGATTTTCCAATAGACTGTATTGGTGCAAAGGTCAATGGCATTTAGACTCTAATGGAAATGGTCATCTTTTTCAGTAGGTACAAACTTTATTTAAATTTGAAGAAATACTCGAGACACACCTCTTTAAAGTCACCTCTTTAAATCACGACGCAGTAACAGTATACTTGCACTCACAGAACCATTTACCCTTGCAATCGTTCTTTGACTGTATCTTTGCTTTTGATTCTGGACAGTGTTCCACTGTCTTTTGACAAGGTTTGCGCTACGCAAATATCACATATAAAAGGTAAGTGGGTACGCAAATCTGCATTTTTTTAAATGAAGAAAAGAGAAATAGTATTTGCTGTCAGGGGGCTGGAGAGGGAGATGCATTGATAAATAAAATCAATGCAGTTTTCCTATTAGTTTTCTTAAACACAGATTTAGATGATTTGCCCAATTCCCTCTACTGCCGAAACCCTTGAAAATGTAACATTTAAAAAAAGTTTTAAAAAATGGCACTCACGTTAATCGCTTTGAGGACACCAAAATGCCAGCCTCTTGTGGCTCATGAGAGGCACTATGGCATATTGTTACATAAAAACCACTAATATGACTTAATATTAAATGCAAAACAGCCAGTCTTATAACTGATGTGCTGTTGAGTGATCTCAGAAAAATTATACTGAAGGGAAAAAAAGTGGGGTTCTCATAAACCGTGATATTTAATTGTAGTCCATAAATTGTTTTCTACACATCAGCCTAGCAGATTCTATCACATTGTTGACCACACCACATTAGTGAAATAAACCGGTTCATTCTACTGTTGTAAATTGTTGGCAGTAGAAAGAGGGTTGTTATTTGTTCGGTACTAAAGAGCAATTTGATGTTTCCAATAACCATATATACTCTGCTAGATAATTTTGCCATTTGCCGTGGCTTTCTGAGACTATCAATTACTCTTCACTAATGACATTTTGTTGTTGTACGAGTAATAAAGATGCGGCACTGTGGCCCTGCGGTTACTTTACCCCACTCCAACATGGCGATTAGTTCAACAGTGGAACTGCCCACAAATTCGGGCATGCACAAATACTACAGATCTTACTAGCCTTCAACTGTGAGAATCTGATGGCTTGTTATAAACAATGAGTGATAAGTAATTCACATTGATGTCTCTAATAATACCATTTGAAAATTCTAAGGAAATGAAACTGCTGATCCGAAAGTAAGACCTAAAGATGGGTGTACAAACTATTGTTTTAAGTAGGATAGATAAATAGCAATGCCCTGCTAGTAGAGCTCCCGAAATCTAAATTATCCCCAATAATAGCATGGGGATGTATGACGTTACAACGCATACTTTTACCACGCATACCTTTACAACGCGGTTTTTACATCGCATACCATTACAACGCATAGCGCTTTTGGGTGTTGGATAGTGAATAGTTTAATTTACTATTCCAACTCCAGTCCCCGTGGACACTAGGGAAGGTTATTGGATAGTAAATTAACCTATTCCCTATCCTAGAGCGCCCCCCAGAGCAATGCGTTGTAATAGTTTGCGTTGTAATGACCGCGTTGTAATGGTAGTGCGTTGTAAAAGTTTCGTTGTAAAGGTTGTTTACCATAGCATGGTTTCAGTGGCACAGTGAGCACTGGGTTGCTTGTTTTCCGGTTCAGGAAGGACCTGGCCTGGCACTTCAGACTGGACTGTCCCCAGGGTCAAGACTGATTTGTCTATGGCTAGGTCTAAACTGAGGTGGCATGGTTGGCAAACAACTATTGATTGAGATGCAGCCTGAACGATTGCCAGTAGCGGAGATGTATTCAAGCATCTCATCCATCACTTTGTTTTAGATGTTCATCTAGATACCAGCACAACATAAACGGACATATCACTCCTCTCCTAAATGACCATAAACGACTACCACTTGAATAAAGATAACAATTCAAATGTGCTTGTATCTCATACAAAGCCGTTCATCTGAACATACTAAGTATCCTGGAAGTAAGCTTAAGATCTCTGGGGGCTTGAGCTTGTCCAGAAGCAGGAGAGGAATGTGCCTGAAATGTCCAAGGCTTAACAAAGGACACCGAAGACAGCTTTTTAGGAGTGGCCTCTGTCCTTCAGGAGGATTCTGTGATCAACACTTTCAAAATTGAGCTCAAGATAGTCTTGCGAAATAGAGTCTCACAAAAGAAATCCTAGCATGCCTAAATTATTCTCATCCAGACCAGAGTAACATCTCTTCTATGCCCCATCTACTACTCCAATTTACTTTCCTTACCATGTGAAACGGTCCATCACGGTTCCTTAAAGCCATTGATTGTTTGAAACTCTTTTAAAGGAGACGTTAGCACAGTGAATGGGCACTCTCAAGGGCATGACAAACTCTGCAAAAACCAATGCTAATGCTATACCTTGTGCCCTGCACGGTAAGCAAAACTTGTGGTCTAGTTGCACAAATTGTACTCTTCCCCATATATGAACTTTTGATCCTTGGTATGCTAAACCAAGGATACAAGCTGTGGAGACCCCAGATGAGTGTTTCCGCTCCATAGGTGTTACATTTTTACCCAGAAGAAGTTAAATCATGTTGTGCTTAGATGTTGAAATGTATTAAATCCGTCTTGTACCAATTGCCACCTGATTCACACTTCTCAAAGCGGTGTAAATAAAATAAGCGTGGCTTCTGTCTGCCATATAGTTGCTGCCACTGTGCAGGTGCTCTATTGCCACACAGATCACGGATTTGGCGAGGCATTCAGCAGGGGTATATGTTTCCTACGCGAGTGCCAAAGAATTTGAAATCAACAACTGAGCATCAAGTAACACCTTCTTTAATTGTATCTCACTTAACCTCAACCAGCTGAATGTGTTTAATCTTCAAGCACATCATATTACACAGTAATGCATTGTAAACAAAATATGAACATAAATTCACATTGCAAAGCCCTATACACTTGACCGATAAAGGGCTGCATTATAGATCTGCAGTCTCATGCTTTTCTTTGTAGGTGTGGTTACAAAGAGAGACAGGCAAAAGGGGATCTTTGTCTCGAGGCCCCAGAGCAATCAGTGAATGCTTAGAAGTACTCCGATGAGTAAGGAAAACAGTATGCACCTGTAACAATCAGTTTGCTGCATGTAGTGCAGGAGATTCGCATGCTTTGCTCGCCCATGCCATCCAGTGTTGGTCATGGACATTATGTGTTATTTTTCTTAGATACCAAAGTTTCAGTTACAAGTTGACTGGTGGCATCTCCCCTGAAACTGGAAATGCAGCAAAACATAGACTACATGATAGATTGTGTTTTTCCCATGTGGCTGATATACACGGGTGCAGAGACGTCAAGCAGGAAAGTCTATGTTAACTGGTGTGCAAAATAAGGTTATTGCATTAGTTTGCATCAGGGTAGTCGGAGGGGGCACATGAATCTACAGCACTATAAGTTGCAAACAAATTATTTCAGGTAAGTAAAGTTTACCATTTGCAGCATGTTCTGCTGTACATCACAAGCCTTGTATAGACTGAAAGGCATGTCCTTCGTACTTTGCGAGCAGGAGCGCCAGATGTTTAAAATCAAGTTTTTGAATACAGTTTTCCCAATTTCTACCTCATGTCTGGCATTAATGTCCGCAGAGTAATTCTTTGTGAAATTATGCATCACAGACCTTGTTGAAGCTTTACAAAGGTCTGTAAATAGTATGTTACCTAGGTAAGCAATAGTGGTTTCCTTTTTCCATGAGGAATGCAAAGAGTGTAGTATGTACTTAGCTTGGCATAGAAAGCTTGGATATCTGTGATAGTCCATCTGCCGAGGCCTGCATGAGGAATTGGTTTCCCAACAAACAGCTTCTTCATTTTCCAAAAGACTTTGGGATGATCAATGTACTACAAAAGGGATATTTTAACATCTAGAGTGTGTAAAGCCACAACCAACTGAAATTGGCAGAAAAAAACTTGGTAAATCAATTATTTGGTCGACATTGAAAGGGGAGATAAATTTAGACAGAGAGTGAGGGTATGTTCCAAGGACAACCTGATCTCTGTGCACTTGAAAAAATGTATACTCTACTGTCAGAGCATCCAGTTCACTACAGAGAAGAGAAGTGATTGTAATGAGGAAGCCTCCTTTCCATGAAAGTAACTACAGTTCTAAATGGCAGCCCCTTTAGCTATGTAAGAATAATTTTGAGGGCCAATGAAGGAACTAGTGGTGATGTGCTAGGGATAACCCCTTTAAGGCTTTCCATTAATACTCTTACAACTGGGATCTTTATGATGGACTAGTGTCCTATATTGTGCAAGTAAGTGGCTTTCAACTAATGGAGTTGATTAAGAAGGCCAAAGTTTGGAGGCAGGGGTGGCCTGGTCTTAAGTGAATATTTCCTTACCATGGCTGTTGTCCCAGAAACCACCTCTGGAGTGCAGCTTGGATGACTGGCCCTCCTGAAAGGTCTCTTGTGTCTGGCTTGGTGAGCACTAGGAGGTAGATCCTGACTTGGCTTCAGTGCCTGCTTCTTGCCTTTGAGAGGCCTTTGTAGGCTGGGTTTGGAGTGCCCCCATGGCTTTCGTCTTGTCTGTATCTCTTTTAAACGTTTCTAACTTGGAACCCACTTGTGGGATAAAGAAGTATGCCTCATCAAAAGTTCCATTGAAACACTACTATTGTATTTCAGGTCAGAACCTAGGTACTTGCAGCCAGGCATGATGCTGGAGGAGAGTTTGCTGTATCTAGCGTACATCCCTTTTTTTTCTTCTTTAACAAACTTTTGTCCACACTTTTTTAAGCATCTGGAAGGCACTTCACTAACTCAGCCACCTCTTCCTGTGGTATCTGTCATGCTTTGAAAGCAACTCAACAGATTTGAAGACAGTCCACTGTGTGGTGTTCCTCATAGCCACCAGCTGAAGCCCCGATTGCTAGATTCCTGTCAGGTGGAGAAGTTTACCTCCACACCCTCCTAGAAAGTCCTTTTGAGTGTTATATATACTATAAGGGAATCTGATAGGGCATAACCACTGATGTAGATGGGGCCTTGTGGTCCTGCTTTGTACTTCTTCTCAATACTAGATGTGACAACTCTGGCTTTGACAGGATCTTTCCAGTTTTTGTAGAGCATTTCAGCATGCTCTTTAACATCAGCGAAAACTAGACAGGACACTCTGTCTTCAACAGTGTCTCAATGAGGAAGCCCTCCTCTGCCTCTACCACCTGAAGATTGAAATGTTGATGGTCTGCTGCTTACTAAGTGACTGACTGCAGGGTATGCAGGGGTATCGTCTGGTTGAAATGAATTGATGGAATATGGCTCCAAAGAGTGAGCCATCTGGGGGATCAACATTATAGTTGTGCACTGGGTCACCTCTATCATTCATGAGTTTTTGGTCCTCTTAAGGCAGTGTTCTTCAATCTGTGGGGCGCGCCCCCCAGGGGGGGCATGCCACCATTCCAGGGGGGGGGGGCACGGACTCCAGGCGAAAAGCTTACCTTTGTTGTGTTGTATTTTCCTTCGCTTTCGTCTCACGTCGCGAGTATCCAAAAAGGAATTGTGATTGGGGGAAGCGTGAGCGGCAGCCCAATGCCTTTTCTTCCTGTTTGTATTTTTGGACGTTTTCCCCGTCGTCTCGCTGGGAAGGATTGCTGCAATCTGCCCCTCATCGCCTCTCATCACTCGGGTCTGCGTGTGCCTCACCTCGTTGGAATCTCTGTGTGCCCATCATCGCTGGAATCTGCCCTCATCGCTGGTAAGAGGGCTTTCTCGAAGGCAGAGGGGGGCGGGGGGGGGGTGGGTGTTGTTCCGGCCGTATTTGTCTTGTATTATATTAAATAGCAGGCCAGCAGGGACTTTCTCGAAGGCAGAGGGGGGCGGGGGTGTTGTTTCGGCCATATTTGTATTGTTGTATTAAATTAAATAGCAGGGACTTTCTCGAAGGCAGAGGGGGGCGGGGGTGTTCCAGCCCTATTTGTATTATGTTTAATAGCAGGGACTTTCTCGAAGGCAGAGGGGGGGGGGTGTTCCAGCCCTATTTGTATTATGTTAAATAGCAGGGACTTTCTCGAAGGCAGAGGGGGGCGGGGGGGGGGGGTCCAGCCCTATTTGTATTATGTTAAATAGCAGGGACTTTCTCGAAGGCAGAGGGGGGTGGGGGGGTGTTCCAGCCCTATTTGTATTACGTTAAATAGCAGGGACTTTTTCGAAGGCAGGGGGGAGGGGAGGGTCCAGCCCTATTTGTATTATGTTAAATAGCAGGTACTTTCTCAAAGGCAGAGGGGGGTGGGGGGTGTTCCAGCCCTATTTGTATTATGTTAAATAGCAGGGACTTTCTCGAAGGCAGAGGGGGGCGGGGAGGGGGGTTCCAGCCCTATTTGTATTATGTTAAATAGCAGGGACTTTCTCGAAGGCAGAGGGGGGCGGGGGGGTGTTCCAGCCCTATTTGTAGTATGTTAAATAACAGGGACTTTCTCGAAGGCAGAGGGGGGGGAGGGTTGTACTGATGTTCGGCCACAGTTATGTATGCATTTGTATTTTATGCGTTTTTCTATAGCGCTGACTTTACTCGATGTCAGAGCGCTTCACAATAGGAACAGTAATGATGAGTGAGTAAAAATTACAAGTGAACAAATTACCAAAGCAAACGTTACGTTTCAAGAGACAATAGTAACACACTGGAACACATTTCAGCATATATATGTTTTGTAGAAAACATGCTGAAGTAAGCTACCTTTTTCATTATAAATAACCAACATAGGAGAAAACACATCTGGCTGAAAATACCACTGCAATATAATTGAAAGGAAAAATAAAATGAGGCAATGACGTAGAAACACTGAAATGGCAAAGGCTCACTTGCCTCTTTCCACCAAAACGATAGACTTGTTCAAAATGGGGTCCCAAGTGGTCGCATTTCCAAGCCTACTCTCTTCATAGCCGAACTTCTTTAAAACACCAAGGCATATAATTTGTTAGTGGGGTTTTGAAATGGCACAGACAAGACAGTATTAGTAAGCTGCTCTCTTGGCCCTGCAGGCAGGGGGATGCATGTTACAGAAGAAACTAGAGCAGAAGGACCATCGTCGTCGCGGGCCGCACATCCTCCTGGGTGTCTGGGTCCTGGCCTTTCCTCTCACTATGTGTACATGGCGCCTGGTCATTGCGTCACTGGGGGCCACTGGGCATGTCAGTCACTGGCGGGTTGCACCACTGCCAGACCAGGCAATGTGGCACTTGCGCATGTATCAAAAGCAGACAAAATGCAAGAGGTGGCAAACAGTACATTACAGGAGGAAAAAGTGACATTTGTGCAAGTAACAAAAGCGTACAAGGTACAATATTATTGTATGTCTCAGATTTTTCTGCTTAGAAGAATACCTGCTTTCTATCACATATAAAACCATTGTTTTCCTCTCTTTTTTGCGTGGCCATTTGCATGATCCGCGGTGACACTGATCCCAACAGTGCCAGCACCACCCTTGCACTGAATGTTTTAGTTGAACGCCTTGTCTGCTAGGCCCACTGGTGTTCCTTTGGTTATGTGTATGCACATAACTTTCTATTTATGCATTTTCAGCATTTCTAGTGTGACAACAGCGCCAGCATGTTTTCGAGCACTTTTACCCGTGTATCTGTCGCAACATTGGAAGGTTTTGCACTCAATTTTCTTTCTTTGAGCACTCTGTCCTAACATGGAGTTTGCACCTGTCTTTTCCCCACCAGCCAATTAGTATTCATGCAGCCGCACAGGGCCTTTTGGGTTGACTCAATTAAAACGTTGGTTTATTCCCCTCTCTCTCTTTTTTGTTTTGCGCAGCCGGTTTAAACGCCTGTTACTCATGTTTCACTACTCTTCACACTGGGTTTCAACCCTGATTATTCAAGATTTTGGTTCTTCATTAAGCCAGGTAACCAAACAGGTCTATGGGAAAAAGAAAGTACTTTTTACAGCATATGCTTCACAAAGTGGCTTGTAAAAATATATGGTGGGAGAGCACACATATCCATGAAACTCATTAAGTGCAGGCTGTTCAAGAATAAAACAAAAACATTGAGGTGTTTTTTGTTTTTATTTGGTAAGATTTTAGGACCACATCTAAGTCTCCATGAAATATGTACCAAGTTCTTTACCTAGTCATGAAGTATTGAGTCCTGTCACACACTTTAGGTCAGTGACTTTTTCCTCACCTGCTTTGCTTGGTTTTGCTTGCGAGAAAGTGTCACTCATATAATCATTGAAATGTCACTCATAAGACACTAAAATTATAAAAATGTCACACATAGCAATCTGAAACCTCGGCAGCTCTGTACTTCTCAGGAGACCTGTTGACTTTAAGAATCCCACACATGGAAATCCCAAAAGATTTGGGGACAATTGTGTGACGTTTACAATGTGGAATGAGGTGTTAGGGTACACTTAAGTCAGAGTTTTCCATCGGGGGGGGCACCATCCCAGGGGGATGCCTTCAGAGGTACCTTTAGGGCAGCAGGCCCAGGGTCTGCACAGAGAAGCTAAATGACACCATTTCAAACCTGTTTGTAAATATTTGGGGAATGTATAACGAAGTATGTATTCATTTGTAATGTGACTTTTCTGTCATTGTTTCCTTCCGGTCACAGATCTTTCAGGCAGCTCTAGAACACAGTGCTTTCTATTTATATTTCCTGTTCAAAGTATGCACAGATAAGTGCTGAAAATACAGCTTTCGGTGGCTGCTTTTTTTTGAACCGCGTGGGATTTTTCCTAATATATGAAGGTGGTATCTTAATCAATGACGTCATAGCTTTGGCATAGGAAAGATTTATATTTTGAATACAAATTTCAAAAATGTACAGAGTGGCGGTACGGAGTATCCCAGGAGCCCTCCTTGTTCTGTTCCAGATGCCTTTCAGCTGCACATGTTGTATGAACCCTTTTTGCTGCAGTAGATTAAGTGATTTTTCCCAGTGCTTTTTTGCCCTGGCCGTCCGTCTGTAATATTGCGTCCATACTTAAACAGCCAGAAATCAAATTTTTGACTTGCAGATCATGGCCAGCTTACCAGCCTTCAGGACTTCAACTAATAACTTGAGAACATGCAAGTAATATTTCTTAAACATTTTCTCTTCATTGCAAGGGAAAAGGCTACTTGGTCGCTAGGCTGAGGACTCCTATTGAAGCAGAAGAAACATCTGAGGAAGTGAATAAGAAGGTACGCATTTGTTTTTGAGTGATCGGTGAAGGGGCAGTGCTGAAGTTTGCCCTCACTAACCTTCGAACAAGTAACTTCCAGAGCCTCATCGGTGGTATACAGTATATACATACTGCAGCAATTTTGGGAGCACCTACTTAAAGCCTGGATGAGCTGGAATTACTTTTAGCCACTTACCACAGAATTATGCTTTTATCCAAATTTATTTTATTTAAAACATAAGATATTTTTTTAACGATTTTTTTTTGCAACTACACAGTTAAAGACCTCCTGTATCTCAAGCAGCTGTAAAATTGCAGCCATTTACTATTCATTAACATGCAGCTTCAAATTTTGTATCTTAGGTTAAGCAAGCATTTGATATGGATCGTTTTCTGCTCCGAAAAGATGGTCAAGTGCTCAAGCGAAAGACTGAAACAGAAAGCGACGGAGAGAGAAAAGCTGCAAAAACAAGGAAATACGATTCCTCCTATTTGGATATTGGTTTCACCTGCATTGTTGTTAGTGGAGAAAGTAGACCGCAGTGTGTGATTTGTGGCGTGATCTTAGATAACAACAGCTTGAAGCCAACCAAACTAAGGCGTCACTTTGAAACGAAACATGGGTCTCTAGCAGGAAAAAGCAGAGATTTTTTTGCCCGGAAGTTGACAGAGATAACCCAGCAGAAAGAAGCTGTGAAACATGTGGCAAATACTCCTGCAACTGCATTAAAAGCATCATACCAAGTAGCATACCACATTGCCAAAAACAAAAGGATCTTTGTAGATGGAGAAAAGGTGATTCTCCCAGCATTGCTCGACATAGCTAGGACAATGCTTGGTGAAAAAGCAGCAGAGAAGTTCAAAATTATACCAATCTCAGATACAACAGTTTGCCGCCGCATCGCTGACATGTCAGAAGATATCCAGGGACAACTCATAGCCAGGTTGAAATCAAGTTTGTTTGCTTTACAGCTGGATGAAGCAACTGATGTGTCAAAGGATGCCCATTTAATTGCATATGTTCGTTACTGTTATGAAACACTAGTATTAGAAGATTTTTTATTTTGCAAGCCAATCAAGGGGCGGGCAACAGGATCCGATTTGTTTTCCATGATCAATGACTTCCTGAATGTCCATGGCTTGAAATGGGATAACTGTGTTGGAATCTGCACAGATGGTGCTCCTTCATTGTGTGGTGCTAGGGCTGGCCTAAAAGCAAACGTATTGAAAGTGGCTCCACATATTCTTTGGACCCACTGCATGATACACCGTGAAGCCCTTGCTGTTCGAAACATGGACAGCAAACTAGAGGATGTGCTGAATTCTGCTGTAAAAATAGTAAATTTTATAAAGACCCATCCCACAAGAGCTCGTCTATTTGCAATTTTATGTGCAGAAATGGGAGCTGAGCATGATGGCTTGCTGTTTCATACAGAAGTGCGGTGGTTATCCCAGGGGAAAGTGCTGTCTCGCATCTTTGAATTAAGGAATGAAGTACGGCAGTTTCTTCTGTGTTTGGACCCCTGCAAAGCAGAACAACTATGCAATCCCCGCTGGCTTGTACTTCTAGCATACCTTGCTGACATTTTTGAGAAATTAAATTCCCTGAATCTGTCTCTGCAAGGAGCTGACATGACTTATTTTACCATGAATAAAAGAATAACTGCATTCAAGAAGAAGCTTGAATTATGGAGAAGACTAGTTGAAGATGGCCTGTTTGAGCAGTTTCCATGCTTAGTAGATGCACTTGCGGAGACTGAATATGAACTTCCAAGGGTTGCTGAGGTAATAAAAAATCATCTGACTTCTCTCAGGGACAGTTTGCAAAAGTATTTTCCTGAGGACAATGATCACTTAAACGACTGGGTCTTTCAACCATTTCTGGCAGAGGTGGCAAGCCATCTCCCAATCCGTATGCAGGAAGAACTAATTGATCTCCAAAGTGACCGCACTCTGCAGATGCATTTCAGCAAAGTCTCACTGGGAGAGTTTTGGCTGAAAATGTCTGCAGAATATTCAGCTTTGCGAGAACCTGCAATCAAAACTCTCTTGCCTTTCAGCTCGTCCTATTTATGTGAGATTGGGTTCTCAGCACTTGCCGTACTAAAGACTAAGTACCGTTCAAGACTGGATGTAAAGCACAACCTGAGGATGGCAGTGGCAAAAATACATCCACAGATTGACCGACTCTGTGGCGAAAAACAGGCACACCCGTCACATTAATGTTGGTGGTGTTATTATCAATCTGTCATGTGTAAAACAAAGCATTCTAGTAAAAACAATTTGCGCACATTTTATTTTGGGAAATTTTGTTTTGAGCTGTGTAATAAGCCTCTGTGATTTAACCACACCCACCCACAAACCTACAGTTAACTAAACTCTTATTGCGATGACCATAATTTGCTGGATATGGCCTGGGATACGCTGGTGGCGGTCAATTATGTAGCGTACCACATTCCAGAAATTTCTGCCAGGTGGTGGGGGGGCCCGACATTTAAAAAAATTCAGCAGGGGGGGCTCAACCTACAAAAGTTTGAAGACCTCTGTCTTAAGGGTATTTGTTTAGCTGCAGTGGCTCCTGATCCAAATCTGTATGAACAGACTGTGCTAAGGATTGGGAATGTGCAGATAATGGGGCAGGTGGTGGTGTGGGCACTCTAAGATTTGTTTTATTGGGAATGGGGTGGAACCTGAGGTATTCCATGGTAGCCCTCTCGAGTGTGAGGTGACATTTGTTGGTGTGAGGTTGACTGGTTACAGGTAGTCATGATAGAATGTGCCAAGAGACTGGGCCTATATGCATTCTCCCTTCTCTTGCATCAGGGTGCTCGTTTTGGTGTTCTGCTGGTGGTAGATCGCTCGACACTGAGGCTGGGACTGGTCTCGAGGTTGACTTCAGGTGGATGATTGTTCTGAGGCAGGCATTGTAGACTCTCAGGGGTCAAGGCAGGTGGAGGGGGTTTCCATTTTTAGCTTAGAGGCTTGAAGGTATCCCTGAGCTGAAGTTAGCTTCTAGGGTTGATTTGACCTGGGAGCGGCAGTGGCCAGCACTAACCGCTGAAGCCTCTTTGGAAGCGGTTCAGGGCTTAAGGCATGGATCTCTTGGGTTTGTTCTTTGTCCTGGAACAAGGGCTCAGGGTTGAGACTCAGATTGAGGTCGAACCCCGAACGGAAGATGCTCTCAATGTTTTTATTGAGAAACCTGAGGTGCAGCCATTGTCCTGCGTATGAGATTTGCTAAAGGCCCTGAAATAGAATGTTCTTCAAACTAAGAGTCACTGCTTCTGACATATATGGGACTCCACTCCCCTTTGGTCACCAGAGAATCAGAGGTCCCACCCCTTTCACCATGTGAGTAAGTTCACTCAATGTCATGTGTTGTTGATGGCTTGGGAAAGTCTCAGAGCTGCATTTTATAATGCACTCCCTGACAATCTCTTTCTTGATGGATGGTTGTTTTACATCAAGAGGTCAGGAACAGTTACATTCTTTGCAATCCATCAGGAGACAGAGTTACAGACCTAATGTTGGTCCAATAATGGGAACATTCTACTACAGTTAGGGGAGAATTTAAAAAGTGTTCCCTCTTCATACCCCTCCCCCAGTAAGTTGTTCTTGTAGGATCTCTCTGCAAGGATTACAGTAGAATTCGGTTCCAAAGTGGTCAGCAGTTGCATGGCGTAGTCATGTGCTGGGGACAGTGATTCCGATGCCTTGATGTTCAAAAATTGGCTTCCGTAGAGTGATGGTCCCACAGCTCTCAGAGATATGCCCAAGCCTGATAGTAGAAAACAAATCTAAGGCGGAGTCTATGTCCTGGTGCATTGTGTGTTTTGTATGAGATATCCCAAGTCACCTTGAAACCAAAACCTCTACTTTGAAGAAAAACAACTTGCAACCTCGGCACAAAATACAGTCCAAAGAACATGGGCACAGGAAAAAATCTTTACAGACTGGAGATAATAGTTTCATGAATAGAAAAACCAAACTATCCACATATGCTCAATCAGAAACAATGGTATCCTGTCCCTATTGCCAACATCCGAAACTATCAAGGCCCTGACTCAAACACAATGTTTGTAAACCTAAATGTTACAACCAATGGATCTTCATCTAATGAGTGAACAATGTCCTGGCCAGAGAATTTTTGCTTACAAAGTCAACTGCTAAATTTAACAACTAGTCACTATACCTAATGATTATAGAAGCTTGAAATGTTCATTTAGTGAACTATCCAGTTTCCTAGAAGATTGCAGCCTTTATTTAAAGAAAAATATTTTATTGATTTTGAATTTTAAGGTGTAAACAAGGCCCCCTCTCATACAGCAAAAAAACAAGGAAAAACAAAGACAGAAAGAAAAACAAATACCTGTACGTTCATTCCCGTCCCACCTCCCTCCCATAGTCTAAACATTGCATGCTTTGACAGGCAATTCAATGTAGCAAGGGGAAACTTTTTCATCTTCCTAAATGACCATTGTGTAGTGTGTATACAAGAAAGATGTCATAATGGATGTATGATGATACATCGCGATCATTTAGATTGCGGTACATTACATCGCTGTTTTTACAACGCAAGTCGTTACAACGACTTGCACTGGAGGGCGCTGGACTTAGGAATAGTGTGATTTACTATTCCAACTCTTGTCTATGTACAGTAAGGAAGGTGTTGGAATAGTAAATCACACTATTCCTTAGTCTAGCGTGCCCTCCAGTGCAAGTCATTGTAATGACTTGCGTTGTAAAATCAGCAATGTAAATGTATTGCAGTGTTTTGATCGCGTTGTAAAGGTCGTTTTCCGTCATATTCATTGATGTTCAATTTTACTACCCTTGAAATCTTGGCACTGTAGAACTATTCGGGGGTATCCAGTGGGGGGTTGTTGACAATGATTAGTATCAAACTTAATATGAAAAGTATCAAACTTAAATTAACCAGTGATTACATACTAACAGTTTAATTAAAACACCAAATTATTAGAAAGTTCTTGATCATAAACATCTACTTCCCCACATCTCTTGAAAAATAAACATAAATATTATGCTGCCCTTGCTGAGCTTGACTTTTATATTGGGAAATATGGCCGGCTATTTATCATCATAACCAGTAATTTTAGTCAATATCTTTTGCCCCTCGCACCGTACACCGCAAGCTTCATGGATCCGTATCTAAGCTATCATATCCCCCTTCCCAACACAGGGAAGTCCAAGTGTCAGAATACTCTGAATAGACACACCTATAATGTCCTGTTTGATTTAGGTTACCGGTCACTTATTGGTTGGCTGGTAAATGACCAGCCAGGTAAACCAACATTTTAAGGCTTAATTGCACACACCATAATTGATAATAGTTTTACTCACTTTTTCCATTTTCAAACTTGTAAGAGCTGTGCAATGATACAATGTTTCTGACACATAAGTGCCAGGTGATGTTTCAGTTGATTTATATTGTCAGAGGTCAGTGAGGAGAATTTCTTATACTAATTCTTTTCTAAATTGAGATTGTTCAGTTTTAGGGGCTTGTTTATTTTTATTTCTTAATAATATTTACTCCACAGACTAAACAATATCAAGGAGAAATTCAAGACAACAAGGAACGAGAAACTAGCCAAAAAGCCAACCATTAAAAAAAATTCTAGAAGCAGTCAGTGAAGAGTTGGATCGAACCTTTGAGCCCCAGTTTAGCTAATTAACTAGCACCAAGGAACTTGCTGTAGGTTCTGGAAACAGTAGGGCTGATTGATTGATTGATTACATTTTTATTGATCAGATAACTACAACTTTTACAATTAAAAGCATTCCACCAGCAGTTCAGAACTTCAGATCTACTAATTGATCCATAAAATACCATGGTACAATGCATCAAGTGCAAATAGACGCAAATCTAGGTTTTGCCATGGAACAATATAGACAACAGATCAGTAAGTCTGTAAATAGCAACTGTGCAAATGTGCCACGAACCAACATAGTTATTTTAGTTATCAAAAGTTAAGAAAGTGCTCTCGGTTTAAAAGTGCTTAAGGTGCAAAGAAAGTGCAATCTCACAGATATAAAATAAGTTGTAAACATACTAAAATGTAAATTACGACTGTTATCAGAGATTAAAAGAGTTTTAAAAATTTTAAGATGCTAGTTGTACAGTCTCTTAAATATAGGGACAAATTCTGAGAGTATAAAAGTCCCATTATACCGTTTCCTTCTCTAGTTCAGTTGGACCTTGCTTTTTGCTTTAAAATGTACTAGGTGCTTTGCCTGGGTTGCTCCTTGATCTCTTCCGATTGACGGACTATAGACCCCTGCTCCCTTCCTTGCGTCCAGTGTTGGAGATTGCATCTGGGTCACCATAACAAGTGTACAACTGGGGTGAAGAAATTACAATTTTCAGTTCAGACATGTAGGCGCAACACAATGCAGATATAAAATTGCAATGTTGCCTATATTGGTAACCAGTGTAATTCCCGCCTCAAAGGCTGTGTCAGTTGCTAACTCAGAAGTCACCCTAAAAGCCAATTCTCAAAATCAAGTTTGGAAATCGTTAGTGCCCTTACCATCAGGCGCAGTAAAACTCACTTGAAAGAATGACAAAGATTGCTGAGCTTTGCTTATGTGGGGCCCAAAAGATATGCTTGCTTCTCAAAGGACTTGTGGATTTTTACTGCTTTTCTGAAACTATAGCCTGAACCACTGCTAAGATGGCTGGGCTGGGACAGAGAAGAGGAGACAGCGAGGGTGTTCAGAACCCAAAAACATCACCCTGTTTTGCTTTTATTTGGTTTCAGCCCTTTAGTTTCCAGCCACCTAGCAAGTGTTGTAAGGGTGGAATGTTCACTTGGAGAGGACATATTAATTCACTCCAAATACAGCAGACATACAAAGGGGCCAATTAGTCACACTATTTAGCTTTGGCACTCTATCAGCTCACTGGACAATTACTAATTGTGTTGCTTGTCAGGGCCTTGGAGTGATGCTATTTTAACTAATCACATCTGCGTCCACATCAGCTCAGAAGGCTTAGCTACGTCGTGCTTTGCTTCTAGGGCTACCGGGCCACTCCTTTACTTTTCAGAGCTGCCAGCCAGCTCCCTCTCCTATGCTGCTGGTGTTTTCGTGTATTAGGTCGAGCCTGGGCAGCGCATGCGCTGCTCTGCTAGGCATGCTGTATTCAGGTATGGAATAGAAGGTCCGCCCTTTTCCCGCTTTTCTTTTCAATTGGCTCCTGTTACTGTTCTTTCAAAATCGTTGCTTTTGATTGATAAATAGGCTTCGCATTCCCTGCTTGGTGCCGCCTTGTCTGCATTTGTAACATCCCATAAGGACTGGACTTCTACTTGTGTTGTTAAACGGTCTGCTTTATCTAGTCTGTGAGCACTATTTTCTTTGATGATCTTCCACTATTCCACCCACAACGTTCTTTCCTACAAGGCAGCATGCCACCAGGTTTTATATTTTTAATAGTAATGGCTGCAGGTCCGCTTTAACTATAGTGGATGCACTTCTTTATTTATTTATTTACTTGCCAGCTTGATCAGCTTTAATGGCTGTGCTACAGAACCTTTGTTTATTTTCATTTTTTGGGGGCTGAAAGCTCCCCATTCCGTGCTTTTACTTTAATGTTAGCTATGCCCCTTTCTTTAGACGCTGCTCACTGTAACCTGGATATGGCGAGTAGCGACTAGCATATGCGAGAGTTTGAGCTATTGGCATGATAAATAATGCCTTTTATATGTGTGTTTGTTTTAAAAGCACATAAATAAAAGGCTGTGCCATTTAGAATGCCAATAGCTTAAAATCTCGCGAATGCAAGACCTATTGCTTTGAAAATACTTGTTTTCCATAGTACTCGGCAGCTCCCCGACAGTGAGGCTGGGCAGCTTATTTCATATGCACTGCGCTGGCAGCCTGCACTCTGATTCATAACATGAAATGATATCCCACATAGTATATCATTGGTTTAAAACTTCAAGATCGCAGCCATGTTTAGAAGTAATGACTACATAAATATTTCACTTCCATGATGGCTGTCATATTTAGAATCAAAAGAACGGCAATCTTGTGGTATTTTACATAGTGAAACATTGTTTTACTATTCAAAGATAGCCGCCATGTTGATTTCAAATATGGTTGCCTTCTTGGAACAGTATTTTACACAGTGTTATGCACATAATGCATCAATGTTTTACGGTTCCAAGATGGCCACCATGATTAAAATGAATCTGGCAGCCTTCTACTTTTTGAAAAGATAAAACAAGCCAGACTATTGGTTTTGAGAATGCTTGTTTGTTTTGAAGGAAAACGCAGGTTTGTGGGTTTTGTTTCTGTGGAGAAAAAAAATACCAACTGTGTCATTATGGCATGGCAGTCCAGCTAGCACTGGATATATTTCCAAATGTGTGCCTGTCATGTCAATGAGAAAAGAACAATTGATGGATAGAATGCAGAACAATATCATACATTCACCCCAGTACAGAGATCTGGGCCTAAATCCATTGTGTTTTTTTGCGCACCATGCCATTCCAGTTTGAACCCAGGCATATGCAAATCAGTCTTGACCCTGCGTCAATGAGAGCACTTTCATCAAAAATTCCCTGCCCAAGCAGAGGGGAACTTTTACTACATTAGATTAGCCTCCTTCACCCCAGGGCTTTGGAATCCTGTTCATCGAAGTAAATAGGATCTCCATTCTGTTTTAAGCTCAGAGCAAACCATTACAAGGGATGTGTCTAAACACAAGATTATTTTCTTAGTGGTAAGCACAATGAGGATGCCAGAAAAGGCAGAGACAAATGATCACAACTAGACATTCAAATTCCCCTAGGGCACGAGTAAGGGCATCAACAGTGGTAAGCTGATGATCTTGTTTTTTTTGGAAAGTGAGGACAATTATGCTTCTTGTGTGTCTGCCTGGGAACAGGAAGGCTGAAGACAACTGTCCGGTGATTAGACCAGGCTGCTGGCCAGCATTCATTGACCGTTAGGCTGATTCCTTTGAACAAATAGCTTTCAAAGTCTCATATCCATTAAACTCTTTCATGTTCAAATGTTAAAATCAATACAAAGATAGGATCAAAAGTTATACAATAAAGAACCTGTCAAAAACTAAGACGAATGCTGAGTTAATTTGTGAAATTTGCAGTTGTGATACAACATTGTGCTGACTGTAAGTAGGGGACTGTGGTGCCTGATCCATTGTTTAAACTCGTGCACCTCAGATGACATGTTCTAAATATTTCATTGACAGCTGTGGTTAATAGTGATATGTATAGCCATTAGTGAGCGCCTCTTCTACCAATCTGTAGATCAATGAGGGTATTAAAATCACAGAGGATGATAGTTTGTTGGCTCTGGACAGAGGAGCATGTGATAATGTCATGACATGTACTGAGAAAAAGTGCTATCACGCCCAGACAAGAGATATTCAACCAAGATTTTGAATGATTTTCAACTCTTGGAAAGGAGCGTTGTTCTGCAAGCTGTAGTCATAAATCAATTATTACATTTACTAAGAACCAAGTCCATAGGCAAGCTTGCTTTATCGTAATGTTCTGTTTTTTTATTTCACAATCAAATAATTTCATTAATGAGTTTATAAATTGCAACAGCTGTGGGGTGATGTATGTGTTAGAATGTGAATGTCGTAAAATCAACATAGGTAGAACTAAAAGAACACTGCACCTCAAGAAACAGGAACAGAGCAGGGCAAATTATAAATGAAGATGTCAGATCACCAATTTACTAACATATCAGGGACAATCTCCCCACTAAAATGGGAATTAAATTTCATGGAATACAAAAAAATATTCCTAATGTGAGAGGGGGTGATTGGGAATTGAGATGAAGAAAACAGGAGGCAAGATGGATAAGCATGTGTAGATCAGTGACACAAGGATTGAACAGTGATAATGAATTACACTATTTCTTAATTCAGTATTATGATTACATCTAGAATGCTCTAGGGAACGCAGTGTGAACTGAGTTAGAATACTGGAAACTAAGGGGGTCACTCTGCGAAGGGCCTTAGCCTCTCACCAACTCTTGCGTTTTCGAAAGTAGGTTCGGTTGGAATACATGGCAGATATGCATTGGAAGATCGGTGTGTCCACCATGAATGGGTCAGATATTGTTTTGGATTCGGGTTGTTATGTGACTATGATTTTGTCAGTGAACAGAATGAATAGAAATTATATACAGTAGATAGCTGCGAACGCAGGTCTTTTCCGAATTCAAAAGTGTTTTAGACCATTCTGAAGGACAGAGACAATGGCATCTCTAAGGGCATGTAGTTTGATTCGTGAATTAAATCATACAAAGATATTATATTTTTTGGCCAGTAAAATACAACGTCTTCACCAGATTCATGGAGCACATGTATAATAGAGTCAACTTGGTCTGGCTGTCAGTATGGAAGATTGGTAAAAACTCAGTCAGAATAATACGGATATAGAGTAAGCTAATTTGGCAGCTCCATGAGAACTAACATGTGGAGTCTCTGCCGCTATTGAGGGATGGGTTGTGGATAAACGATTTGTGTACAGCGTCAGAGTATGAAGGTTATCAGGCAAGTGGTAAACCTCATGGTGTTCCCTCACCCATGAGATTTCAGTAATAGAGTGGACTAATTGAGCCTGAATATAGAGTGGCTCCAAGAGAACTAGCGTGTGAAATCTCTCCCGCAACCAGGAGGAATTTCAATGTAGATAGGGCGTAGCGAGATAAGAGGTCACGCCCACTACAATAAATCGATACTTGGTATAATACCGGCAGGTAGGATGATACTGCTGGGTTCACAGGAGTTGTTTCGTGTAAAGATGTAGAATGAATTAACATTCGAGCAATGAGGACGGATAAATTAATGTGTACCAAAATGCCGGCAGGAAGGACAATACTGCGGTGTTTATACACATCGTCTCGTGCACCAATGAGGAATATGGAAGCGGGAAAGAAGGCTGGCCATCCTCTGCTATTTATTAAGAGTGCACCAGAACTTGATTTATTAAATAGGCTGGGACACAGATGAACACGATGTACATATTCCACGCTCGTAGTATGCAGTGTTATAATGGGCGGGTCGCCACGATAATACCCAGCAGGCACTACACCCTCCTTTACCATGTGGGATGGGGGCAGCGTGTTCTTTTTTAAACCTTACACCAACTACCGAGAATTGCATGCGCCATTTTTGCGAATGTAGTGTGATCCATTTGTGTTTAATGGAGTGCACTAGAACTTGATTAATCGGGCAGGCCGGGATTCCGTGGAACGTGATGTCCGGGTTCTGGATTTAGAATGTGCAGTGTTACAATGGGCGGGTTGCCATGTTAACACCCGGCAGGCACTACACCTCCCAGCAGCCCCATACTGTGATGCAATCACACGTACGCGTCCTCTAGTGGGGCGGAAGGGCGTATGCGGAAGGCTTTGGCATAAATTAATGGAGTCGCCTCACGTCGGGCTATCTACTCGGCGACCCGGAAGCAGGCACGAATTAGCTTGGATATCCATCGGAACAGTAAGGAGTATCGCATGGGGGAGGCATAACCTAAACTCTGTGTTTAACTTTTAAGAAACCCGGGCTAGTATTATATATGTTAATCGGAGGGAATACCGTGTTGGACGCAGGGAATGCTCTTGTGTTGTCCACTGACTATGAAACTAATGGTTTCCCTCTGATCTCTTTCTCCCGTGAACACAGGTTGTGTTCTCTGGAATCCTCCCTGCCGGGCGCCTTTTCGTGTGTGGTATATCTTATGCAGCAGTATATTTTAAATGTTTTTTTAAATAAACCCTTTCCGCCGAAACTGCATTATGGCATGTAGGGTGTTGGGTGGATCTATGAGCCACACAAAGGATCTGCTTAATATAACAGGTCCGGATATTTTGTAATTAGTGGGGATAGCATTAAGATATTAAACATATGCTAATTTGAATTGGGGTTTATAACAACATGCACAATACATGAAAGCATTCTATTTGTTGTGCTTCTTTTTAGTATCTGTTTCCCGTGATGGCGGGACTATCCTCCACACGTGTTTGATCGATTTCCGATCTTTTTTACTCCATCTATCTGCCGGACTGAGGCGAGGTGGATCATAGGACTGGGACAGATAGACGTCCTGAAGAAGACCGGGGTGACCAGTTTAATTTTGGCACAGTAAGTCGGTTGAAACAAGTTGGCACAAGCAGTTCGAGGAGGGGTGTTTTGAGAACTTAACATTCTCTTTAAACACTGCCCATCCTTCACTATTTTAATCCTGGTCGTGGAACCTATAAATAAAGGTCTTGAGGGTATCCATGGGCCAGTTTTAAAGCACTTCCTATGCTGCACTTTGTTCTATCACAATACCCAATCACAGGGTGATATTCACTGTGTTGTCACATTTGTGTTGTTTTGTGTATGTGTCTATTTGTTTTGTTTCCCCCCCCTCCCTATACTCCATCCTGAGCGTGGCTACGCCACGGCGTTTTGTAAGCAGACCCGATGATGAAGCATGTCACACACATTTGTGTGTGAGTGAGGGCAGTTTTCAAAACATATTAGTTTTGCCTCTCTCGTGTCTGTGTTGTATTTCTTTTCTCCCTACCCTTCTATGTGTTTACATATTACTTTAGGGGGTTCGGGGTAGTGGAGACTCTGTTTTGACCCTCTTATGTGAGTTAGCACGCTCTGCTATAGGCAGCAGGAAAGATGGGTGGCCACACCCAGCTCCAGGCAGGCCAGGCAGGATACTCTACAGGTAGCATGCGGGATTAATGAGGCCTTGCCAGAGGGCAGGTGACTTCAGCATTGATGATGATTGCTTGAACAGGAGAGGACCGGAGTGGGAACCGCATTTGGGCCACATCAATTAAGAGGATTGAAAAATCAGCTTCCCGTTGGTCCCCTGGAATTTTAAATGAGGGCCTAAGCAGGGTAGCAGTTCCACTGCAGAATTTATCGGGCCAGCCAAGGGACAGATGCATGAGAAGAATACGGTCCGGTTAACAGGGAAAATAATGACTCTTTGGAGGTCGTTGTGGCCTTCGTAGATAGGGAATATATGATTCTTGATTGCAGGACTTGAGAATGTCGATTCATGGATGTAAAGAGAATGGCTCTAATTCTGCTGCAAGACTTTGGTGCTTTTAGGGAGCATAAGAACCAAATGACTTACTGAATTATACCCCTCTGGGTGCTGGGCTTGGAAAGATAGGAGTAGCGAACATGGTCAGTAAAGAGGCAAAATGCAGCAGGTAACAAGTGGTTGAGGCGATTGCAATGTTTAGAATTTGGACCGATAAGAGTAGCAAACATGGTCAGAAAGAGGCAATATGCAGTTTCCAACAAGTATTCTAGGCGATTGTTACGTATTGAACAGATCAGGAACATATGGGCCATAGACATAAAGGAAGAATGGGTGAGGTATTTTAAAACATATGGGTGTTATAATTTGGACCAATTTCTTTTGTGTAGATGTTTCAGTTGATTTATATTGTCAGAGGTCAGTGAGGAGAATTTCTTATACTAATTCTTTTCTAAATTGAGATTGTTCAGTTTTAGGGGCTTGTTTATTTTTATTTCTTAATAATATTTACTCCACAGACTAAACAATATCAAGGAGAAATTCAAGACAACAAGGAACGAGAAACTAGCCAAAAAGCCAACCATTAAAAAAAATTCTAGAAGCAGTCAGTGAAGAGTTGGATCGAACCTTTGAGCCCCAGTTTAGCGAATTACCTAGCACCAAGGAACTTGCTGTAGGTTCTGGAAACAGTAGGGCTGATTGATTGATTGATTACATTTTTATTGATCAGATAACTACAACTTTTACAATTAAAAGCATTCCACCAGCAGTTCAGAACTTCAGATCTACTAATTGATCCATAAAATACCATGGTACAATGCATCAAGTGCAAATAGACGCAAATCTAGGTTTTGCCATGGAACAATATAGACAACAGATGAGTCAGTCTGTAAATAGCAACTGTGCAAATGTGCCACGAACCAACATAGTTATTTTAGTTATCAAAAGTTAAGAAAGTGCTCTCGGTTTAAAAGTGCTTAAGGTGCAAAGAAAGTGCAATCTCACAGATATAAAATAAGTTGTAAACATACTAAAATGTAAATTACGACTGTTATCAGAGATTAAAAGAGTTTTAAAAATTTTAAGATGCTAGTTGTACAGTCTCTTAAATATAGGGACAAATTCTGAGGGTATAAAAGTCCCATTATACCGTTTCCTTCTCTAGTTCAGTTGGACCTCGCTTTTTGCTTTAAAATGTACTAGGTGCTTTGCCTGGGTTGCTCCTTGATCTCTTCCGATTGACGGACTATAGACCCCTGCTCCCTTCCTTGCGTCCAGTGTTGGAGATTGCATCTGGGTCACCATAACAAGTGTACAACTGGGGTGAAGAAATTACAATTTTCAGTTCAGACATGTAGGCGCAACACAATGCAGATATAAAATTGCAATGTTGCCTATATTGGTAACCAGTGTAATTCCCGCCTCAAAGGCTGTGTCAGTTGCTAACTCAGAAGTCACCCTAAAAGCCAATTCTCAAAATCAAGTTTGGAAATCGTTAGTGCCCTTACCATCAGGCGCAGTAAAACTCACTTGAAAGAATGACAAAGATTGCTGAGCTTTGCTTATGTGGGGCCCAAAAGATATGCTTGCTTCTCAAAGGACTTGTGGATTTTTACTGCTTTTCTGAAACTATAGCCTGAACCACTGCTAAGATGGCTGGGCTGGGACAGAGAAGAGGAGACAGCGAGGGTGTTCAGAACCCAAAAACATCACCCTGTTTTGCTTTTATTTGGTTTCAGCCCTTTAGTTTCCAGCCACCTAGCAAATGTTGTCAAGTTTAAATTAAGTTTTTCATCAGACAGTTTTGACACCTCAAGATGAAGCAGGGTGCTGTCCGCATAAGGGTGGAATGTTCACTTGGAGAGGACATATTAATTCACTCCAAATACAGCAGACATACAAAGGGGCCAATTAGTCACACTATTTAGCTTTTGGCACTCTATCAGCTCACTGGACAATTACTAATTGTGTTGCTTGTCAGGGCCTTGGAGTGATGCTATTTTAACTAATCACATCTGCGTCCACATCAGCTCAGAAGGCTTAGCTACGTCGTGCTTTGCTTCTAGGGCTACCGGGCCACTCCTTTACTTTTCAGAGCTGCCAGCCAGCTCCCTCTCCTATGCTGCTGGTGTTTTCGTGTATTAGGTCGAGCCTGGGCAGCGCATGCGCTGCTCTGCTAGGCATGCTGTATTCAGGTATGGAATAGAAGGTCCGCCCTTTTCCCGCTTTTCTTTTCAATTGGCTCCTGTTACTGTTCTTTCAAAATCGTTGCTTTTGATTGATAAATAGGCTTCGCATTCCCTGCTTGGTGCCGCCTTGTCTGCATTTGTAACATCCCATAAGGACTGGACTTCTACTTGTGTTGTTAAACGGTCTGCTTTATCTAGTCTGTGAGCACTATTTTCTTTGATGATCTTCCACTATTCCACCCACAACGTTCTTTCCTACAAGGCAGCATGCCACCAGGTTTTATATTTTTAATAGTAATGGCTGCAGGTCCGCTTTAACTATAGTGGATGCACTTCTTTATTTATTTATTTACTTGCCAGCTTGATCAGCTTTAATGGCTGTGCTACAGAACCTTTGTTTATTTTCATTTTTTGGGGGCTGAAAGCTCCCCATTCCGTGCTTTTACTTTAATGTTAGCTATGCCCCTTTCTTTAGACGCTGCTCACTGTAACCTGGATATGGCGAGTAGCGACTAGCATATGCGAGAGTTTGAGCTATTGGCATGATAAATAATGCCTTTTATATGTGTGTTTGTTTTAAAAGCACATAAATAAAAGGCTGTGCCATTTAGAATGCCAATAGCTTAAAATCTCGCGAATGCAAGACCTATTGCTTTGAAAATACTTGTTTTCCATAGTACTCGGCAGCTCCCCGACAGTGAGGCTGGGCAGCTTATTTCATATGCACTGCGCTGGCAGCCTGCACTCTGATTCATAACATGAAATGATATCCCACATAGTATATCATTGGTTTAAAACTTCAAGATCGCAGCCATGTTTAGAAGTAATGACTACATAAATATTTCACTTCCATGATGGCTGTCATATTTAGAATCAAAAGAACGGCAATCTTGTGGTATTTTACATAGTGCAACATTGTTTTACTATTCAAAGATAGCCGCCATGTTGATTTCAAATATGGTTGCCTTCTTGGAACAGTATTTTACACAGTGTTATGCACATAATGCATCAATGTTTTACGGTTCCAAGATGGCCACCATGATTAAAATGAATCTGGCAGCCTTCTACTTTTTGAAAAGATAAAACAAGCCAGACTATTGGTTTTGAGAATGCTTGTTTGTTTTGAAGGAAAACGCAGGTTTGTGGGTTTTGTTTCTGTGGAGAAAAAAAATACCAACTGTGTCATTATGGCATGGCAGTCCAGCTAGCACTGGATATATTTCCAAATGTGTGCCTGTCATGTCAATGAGAAAAGAACAATTGATGGATAGAATGCAGAACAATATCATACATTCACCCCAGTACAGAGATCTGGGCCTAAATCCATTGTGTTTTTTTGCGCACCATGCCATTCCAGTTTGAACCCAGGCATATGCAAATCAGTCTTGACCCTGCGTCAATGAGAGCACTTTCATCAAAAATTCCCTGCCCAAGCAGAGGGGAACTTTTACTACATTAGATTAGCCTCCTTCACCCCAGGGCTTTGGAATCCTGTTCATCGAAGTAAATAGGATCTCCATTCTGTTTTAAGCTCAGAGCAAACCATTACAAGGGATGTGTCTAGACACAAGATTATTTTCTTAGTGGTAAGCACAATGAGGATGCCAGAAAAGGCAGAGACAAATGATCACAACTAGACATTCAAATTCCCCTAGGGCACGAGTAAGGGCATCAACAGTGGTAAGCTGATGATCTTGTTTTTTTTGGAAAGTGAGGACAATTATGCTTCTTGTGTGTCTGCCTGGGAACAGGAAGGCCGAAGACAACTGTCCGGTGATTAGACCAGGCTGCTGGCCAGCATTCATTGACCGTTAGGCTGATTCCTTTGAACAAATAGCTTTCAAAGTCTCATATCCATTAAACTCTTTCATGTTCAAATGTTAAAATCAATACAAAGATAGGATCAAAAGTTATACAATAAAGAACCTGTCAAAAACTAAGACGAATGCTGAGTTAATTTGTGAAATTTGCAGTTGTGATACAACATTGTGCTGACTGTAAGTAGGGGACTGTGGTGCCTGATCCATTGTTTAAACTCGTGCACCTCAGATGACATGTGAATTTCATTGACAGCTGTGGTTAATAGTGATATGTATAGCCATTAGTGAGCGCCTCTTCTACCAATCTGTAGATCAATGAGGGTATTAAAATCACAGAGGATGATAGTTTGTTGGCTCTGGACAGAGGAGCATGTGATAATGTCATGACATGTACTGAGAAAAAGTGCTATCACGCCCAGACAAGAGATATTCAACCAAGATTTTGAATGATTTTCAACTCTTGGAAAGGAGCGTTGTTCTGCAAGCTGTAGTCATAAATCAATTATTACATTTACTAAGAACCAAGTCCATAGGCAAGCTTGCTTTATCGTAATGTTCTGTTTTTTTATTTCACAATCAAATAATTTCATTAATGAGTTTATAAATTGCAACAGCTGTGGGGTGATGTATGTGTTAGAATGTGAATGTCGTAAAATCAACATAGGTAGAACTAAAAGAACACTGCACCTCAAGAAACAGGAACAGAGCAGGGCAAATTATAAATGAAGATGTCAGATCACCAATTTACTAACATATCAGGGACAATCTCCCCACTAAAATGGGAATTAAATTTCATGGAATACAAAAAAATATTCCTAATGTGAGAGGGGGTGATTGGGAATTGAGATGAAGAAAACAGGAGGCAAGATGGATAAGCATGTGTAGATCAGTGACACAAGGATTGAACAGTGATAATGAATTACACTATTTCTTAATTCAGTATTATGATTACATCTAGAATGCTCTAGGGAACGCAGTGTGAACTGAGTTAGAATACTGGAAACTAAGGGGGTCACTCTGCGAAGGGCCTTAGCCTCTCACCAACTCTTGCGTTTTCGAAAGTAGGTTCGGTTGGAATACATGGCAGATATGCATTGGAAGATCGGTGTGTCCACCATGAATGGGTCAGATATTGTTTTGGATTCGGGTTGTTATGTGACTATGATTTTGTCAGTGAACAGAATGAATAGAAATTATATACAGTAGATAGCTGCGAACGCAGGTCTTTTCCGAATTCAAAAGTGTTTTAGACCATTCTGAAGGACAGAGACAATGGCATCTCTAAGGGCATGTAGTTTGATTCGTGAATTAAATCATACAAAGATATTATATTTTTTGGCCAGTAAAATACAACGTCTTCACCAGATTCATGGAGCACATGTATAATAGAGTCAACTTGGTCTGGCTGTCAGTATGGAAGATTGGTAAAAACTCAGTCAGAATAATACGGATATAGAGTAAGCTAATTTGGCAGCTCCATGAGAACTAACATGTGGAGTCTCTGCCGCTATTGAGGGATGGGTTGTGGATAAACGATTTGTGTACAGCGTCAGAGTATGAAGGTTATCAGGCAAGTGGTAAACCTCATGGTGTTCCCTCACCCATGAGATTTCAGTAATAGAGTGGACTAATTGAGCCTGAATATAGAGTGGCTCCAAGAGAACTAGCGTGTGAAATCTCTCCCGCAACCAGGAGGAATTTCAATGTAGATAGGGCGTAGCGAGATAAGAGGTCACGCCCACTACAATAAATCGATACTTGGTATAATACCGGCAGGTAGGATGATACTGCTGGGTTCACAGGAGTTGTTTCGTGTAAAGATGTAGAATGAATTAACATTCGAGCAATGAGGACGGATAAATTAATGTGTACCAAAATGCCGGCAGGAAGGACAATACTGCGGTGTTTATACACATCGTCTCGTGCACCAATGAGGAATATGGAAGCGGGAAAGAAGGCTGGCCATCCTCTGCTATTTATTAAGAGTGCACCAGAACTTGATTTATTAAATAGGCTGGGACCCAGATGAACACGATGTACATATTCCACGCTCGTAGTATGCAGTGTTATAATGGGCGGGTCGCCACGATAATACCCAGCAGGCACTACACCCTCCTTTACCATGTGGGATGGGGGCAGCGTGTTCTTTTTTAAACCTTACACCAACTACCGAGAATTGCATGCGCCATTTTTGCGAATGTAGTGTGATCCATTTGTGTTTAATGGAGTGCACTAGAACTTGATTAATCGGGCAGGCCGGGATTCCGTGGAACGTGATGTCCGGGTTCTGGATTTAGAATGTGCAGTGTTACAATGGGCGGGTTGCCATGTTAACACCCGGCAGGCACTACACCTCCCAGCAGCCCCATACTGTGATGCAATCACACGTACGCGTCCTCTAGTGGGGCGGAAGGGCGTATGCGGAAGGCTTTGGCATAAATTAATGGAGTCGCCTCACGTCGGGCTATCTACTCGGCGACCCGGAAGCAGGCACGAATTAGCTTGGATATCCATCGGAACAGTAAGGAGTATCGCATGGGGGAGGCATAACCTAAACTCTGTGTTTAACTTTTAAGAAACCCGGGCTAGTATTATATATGTTAATCGGAGGGAATACCGTGTTGGACGCAGGGAATGCTCTTGTGTTGTCCACTGACTATGAAACTAATGGTTTCCCTCTGATCTCTTTCTCCCGTGAACACAGGTTGTGTTCTCTGGAATCCTCCCTGCCGGGCGCCTTTTCGTGTGTGGTATATCTTATGCAGCAGTATATTTTAAATGTTTTTTTAAATAAACCCTTTCCGCCGAAACTGCATTATGGCATGTAGGGTGTTGGGTGGATCTATGAGCCACACAAAGGATCTGCTTAATATAACAGGTCCGGATATTTTGTAATTAGTGGGGATAGCATTAAGATATTAAACATATGCTAATTTGAATTGGGGTTTATAACAACATGCACAATACATGAAAGCATTCTATTTGTTGTGCTTCTTTTTAGTATCTGTTTCCCGTGATGGCGGGACTATCCTCCACACGTGTTTGATCGATTTCCGATCTTTTTTACTCCATCTATCTGCCGGACTGAGGCAAGGTGGATCATAGGACTGGGACAGATAGACGTCCTGAAGAAGACCGGGGTGACCAGTTTAATTTTGGCACAGTAAGTCGGTTGAAACAAGTTGGCACAAGCAGTTCGAGGAGGGGTGTTTTGAGAACTTAACATTCTCTTTAAACACTGCCCATCCTTCACTATTTTAATCCTGGTCGTGGAACCTATAAATAAAGGTCTTGAGGGTATCCATGGGCCAGTTTTAAAGCACTTCCTATGCTGCACTTTGTTCTATCACAATACCCAATCACAGGGTGATATTCACTGTGTTGTCACATTTGTGTTGTTTTGTGTATGTGTCTATTTGTTTTGTTTCCCCCCCCTCCCTATACTCCATCCTGAGCGTGGCTACGCCACGGCGTTTTGTAAGCAGACCCGATGATGAAGCATGTCACACACATTTGTGTGTGAGTGAGGGCAGTTTTCAAAACATATTAGTTTTGCCTCTCTCGTGTCTGTGTTGTATTTCTTTTCTCCCTACCCTTCTATGTGTTTACATATTACTTTAGGGGGTTCGGGGTAGTGGAGACTCTGTTTTGACCCTCTTATGTGAGTTAGCACGCTCTGCTATAGGCAGCAGGAAAGATGGGTGGCCACACCCAGCTCCAGGCAGGCCAGGCAGGATACTCTACAGGTAGCATGCGGGATTAATGAGGCCTTGCCAGAGGGCAGGTGACTTCAGCATTGATGATGATTGCTTGAACAGGAGAGGACCGGAGTGGGAACCGCATTTGGGCCACATCAATTAAGAGGATTGAAAAATCAGCTTCCCGTTGGTCCCCTGGAATTTTAAATGAGGACCTAAGCAGGGTAGCAGTTCCACTGCAGAATTTATCGGGCCAGCCAAGGGACAGATGCATGAGAAGAATACGGTCCGGTTAACAGGGAAAATAATGACTCTTTGGAGGTCGTTGTGGCCTTCGTAGATAGGGAATATATGATTCTTGATTGCAGGACTTGAGAATGTCGATTCATGGATGTAAAGAGAATGGCTCTAATTCTGCTGCAAGACTTTGGTGCTTTTAGGGAGCATAAGAACCAAATGACTTACTGAATTATACCCCTCTGGGTGCTGGGCTTGGAAAGATAGGAGTAGCGATCATGGTCAGTAAAGAGGCAAAATGCAGCAGGTAACAAGTGGTTGAGGCGATTGCAATGTTTAGAATTTGGACCGATAAGAGTAGCAAACATGGTCAGAAAGAGGCAATATGCAGTTTCCAACAAGTATTCTAGGCGATTGTTACGTATTGAACAGATCAGGAACATATGGGCCATAGACATAAAGGAAGAATGGGTGAGGTATTTTAAAACATATGGGTGTTATAATTTGGACCAATTTCTTTTGTGTAGAAAAGAACTTCCCCATTAATGGGATGATGATATGAACTACATGAGGACTCAGACATACCTCAATATTTCCTCTTTAGCGAATTCCCTCTTCTAAGTGCTGTTAACATCAATAATTGATTGAGAACTGTTTGTGGGGAAAATAATCAATGAGGTTATAACCAGTGACATGGGATTCGAAGGAAAGGAATAATAAGAAAAGGTAATCATTTTCAGGAGTCTATAGCACTAAAAATGGCATGATTTATGTAAAATGTCAAACAGAGACAGTCCTATTTTATAAGATGGTTAGCCGATTTATATTAAAAATAAAAAGTACATTACCATCCTAGGCCAAGAGATGGGTGTAAGATTGTATATAGGCAGGCTTGAGGGGTAGCGCTGGAATTTAAAAGGAAAGGGATGGAGCTAACAGAGGATATGCTGTTTGTACTGTACAATTTTGTTTTGAAATATTGAGAAATGTCAATATTGACATGTGTATTTTTTCATTTTTTCCAGTTCTGATAACGTCCAAGTGTGGGTGAAACGTGTAGGCTGATGACTCTATGTAATATGAGTCCTTGGACTTATTGTTTCTGAATAATATTTGATTGTGAAATAAAAAACAGAACATTACGACAAAACAAGCTTGCCTATGGACCGAGGGGCAGATTTATGATAACTGGCGCATCCTCAGGGATGCGCCAGTTATTTTGCGCCGCAGCTCCGCCACCCATGGTGCGCCGCATTTACAATGCGGCGCACCATGGTGCAAAAAACGGCACAGATGCGTGACGCATCTGTGCCGTAAAGGTGACGCATTGCTGGAGTTGCGTCGCAAGCGCGACGCAGCTCCAGCAAGGCTCGGGGGTGCCCTATCTGTCCAATGCTGCATCAAGCCTTACGCCTGCTTCAAGCAGGCGCAGGGTTTTGACGCAGCATTGGCCTGAAAGTGACTGAGTGAAATCTTTATAGATTTCACTCAGCCACTTTTGCGAGGCGCACCTGCCCCGGAACGCCCACATGTGGCGCAGGGCTTTACAACGTGACGCATCTGCCTAGATGCGTCACGTTGTAAATTGGTCGTAGTGATGCGCCACGTTTACGCCGCAGTTGCGTGACGCAAACGTGGCGCATCACCAACATAAATCTGCCCCTTAGTTCTTAGTAAATGAATTAATGTATGACTACAGCTTGCACAACAACGCTCCTTTATAAGAGTTGAACATTTTTGATGACCAGGTGCGAGTGACGGTGGGTCCAGGGAGAGTTGAGCGTTACAGTCACGGGACTTGGGTTTGGAAAATTATTTGATACATTCACCAGTGCGCACATGTGTTGAGCCCTCATCGCCTTCAAGATTTTGATTGACTTATTCAGTGGAAGTGTGTATAAGGCAATGACAACCATGTCCGATAAATCAATGTGGGAATATACTTTATGCATCTTAATTTTTACAATAAGCTCAAAATGAATATGGAAAAATACAGATTAAAAGAGCAAAAAAGACAAATGAATAAAGATTGATGGAAACGTTTTTTTAAAATACCATTAAAATGGGAGTCTTAATTATAATAAATAGAGGGAATTACAACAGGGGATATATGTTGGAACATGAGTAAAAACTGTTCAGACTCGAGGCAAGCCCGAATTCTAACATGTTTTTGGAGATTCTGTACCTTACTACAGACGGATCAGACATGTATGGTCAAAGTTGTTTTACAAGGCTACAGAGATATGAGTGCAGGTGCAGGCACAGTGCGGCATACAGATCCCTAAAAGGAATGTACTGAGGTCACTGACTGTTTAACTGATGAAAATCATGAAAGTGCAGTAGGACCGACTGATAAGACTTTGCAAAGTCCACGGTGGCTGGAAATATGTCGCTCATTCTAGGCATAACTTCCCCCAACTAACCTATTGGCTAAATCCCAATTTACTATGTGCCATTGCACAATACTTTTGTGGCATTGGTCCCGAAATTGAATTTTCCTAGTTCTTTCAAACACATTTGTAAAATGCATTAAAAAAACAAAAGGTCTGAACTCCGCCACCTGCTGTGAAGGTTCTTATTTATTCATTTATTTTCTGCAAGAATATGCGCACAAATAAAAAACATATCTTGTAAATGAGGCAGATGTACAATAAAAAAAATAGATAAAAAAAGGAACAATTACATATTATTTTAACAGAAAAGTACTTCTGCATCCTACTAGGCAGGTGCACTTAAAACAGGAACAGAAATCTGTTTTGATTGTGATGCACATGACAAAAAAGTGATACTTATTGGTGCAAAGAAACGTATTATTAGTTTTGAATGAACGTATTCTCAAGGTATAGTTTAGGCGGGACCAATTGGCTTTGCCATTGCTTTATAACTTGCAATAAGTGGTCACTCAATCGTGTTATTTATTTAAAAAACTGTCAGAAAGGATGAAGTGGCAAACAACTGTTTAGGCTCAAACACTTTTATTAAGTCAAATGCATTTGTTATTCTGTCGTGTAGACACGTGTAGGGCAAATATTGTGAATGAATTCAGATGACTGAATACTCATGACGGGTACACCTGCCAGCCTTATTTTAAAAAAGTGTGTGCGCTCTGTCATCAGAGAGGGCAGCGAGCGTTCTGAGGCTGAAGGCAATGGAGGGGCCGTGTGAGAGCACAGAGGGGTCAGTGTATGAGCAGAGGGGCAGGGCGGGGATTTGGAAATAAGCTGACAAAATTCAATCATAAAACCAGATCAATTTGCATGCATTTCACGAATGGATGAGCCTGTCACACTTCTCTCACCTTCAATTCTTCCCAATTTATATTCAAAATTGGGTCACGTGACCAATAATTGTATGAACTCTGCTCCCATGACGCATGCTGTGGAGAAGAAAGCACTATCATGCTAGAATTTCTTTTTTAGAACTTTTAAACGGCCACTCGAAGTGCACGTTTCTGTACATTTCAAGTACTGTGCACAGTCTTCACTGACACTGAGACAGTGTCACATAGTGATTGGACCCGCTCCAGTGCTGTAAATGGGCAGGTAGTGAGTGCCTGCACGTCTTAATTTGAAGTGCGGAGTAATTGCACCCCTCCGGCGTGGTGCAATCGTTTCAGTTGGACAATACCAACATTTCTCATTTGGAAGCAGATACTCTAAAACTGAGAGCATGCACCATGTTTTTTCCCTTGAAGCACCATTCAATACAGTGCAACGGGCCCGCAGAGCCTCGGCAACTAAACAAGGCGATTATATCTCCCTCGTGCCGGATTATGGCTGCAGACAATGCCGGTCACTTTGATTAATTCGTGTGCACAAAATATTACATTACGACACGGGCATCGTGGTCCAAGTCTCTAGAAAGAGCAAACAGTGACTCACTCACCTGACATGATAAAATCAGGAGGAAGGGAGTGCTGGCGCCGTAAAGAGTAGCTTGGTGCCCCAGGCGAGCGAAGGGTACCCCTTCAGAGTCCGAGCTGTAGTGAGACAGATCGACAAAACGGCGTTAGCCCCTGTCCTGTAGCCGCCCACTGCCCACGTCCTATTCGAGGATGTGACCCTATCCTGCCCTGCGATGACTCTACAGTCTGCCCCTAGCAACACTTTCCAGGAGCACCCTCCACCACGCCCCCCCCCCCCCCACACACACAGGCATGCACTGCATCTATAAATCCCTGCTCTGCAGCAAGTAACCCCACCACAGCCTATCACAGGCAGCTCAGCTGCGGGGCAGCCCCCACCCTCTTCAGGGACCCCCCCCCCCCATCCAGGCCAATGAATATATGTGAGATATGAGAGACTCGGGGACTCTTCCTCACTTTCTGGGGGGGGGGGGGGGGCATCAATTTGTGTTAGGCCGCTGTCCACCATAGCCACTGTTTCTATGTACTATGACCTCCTGATTGATTTTTTTTCTCTTAACCGGGTGTTTAGTAATTAGTACCCGCCTCACACCCCGCTTCTGCTAACCTCAAGCGCCAGGTACGCCAGTAACCACCACACACCTCCTTACAGTCTTGGAGAAGCCACGCCCCCTCCTATTTCCACAACCACACATTTCGGAATACAGGTAGAACAGCACAGCAATTACTTTAACTCGGGGTCAGGCGGCCTTCGGTCCAAGTGAAAGGCGAGTCCTCCAGGTGCCCTTGCGGGTGTGATCTGGGGGGCAGCTGCAAGCAGTGACAGCGTCGCCAGCGCCCCTCCTACCCGTGACTGCAGTGATGTCAGCAGCAGAGGCGTTGATCTGCAGGAAGCACACCCCTCCCTCGCCGGCACCGGTTGGCAGTGCGAGGGTGGCAGATGGAGCCTTCTGCCAGCTTGGCTCTCGGTGGGGATGGCGAGTCACTGCCCTCTGGCTCCGCCCACGCCTCGCCCCCGGCGCTTTTCCTGCACGCCTCTTTATACTGTAATGTACACACACCAATGAGCAAAGGTCTCCTACGACGCGTTTGGCAGCTGGCAGCAGTCGCTTAATGCGCTGGACAGTTTTTTCCTCACCAACCTGCAACCTAGGCATGTCCACAATTTGGCGGGAAAAGTTGCTTGTACAAACTTGCTCATGTTCAAGGGCCGATTGGAAGAAGGGGTCACACTTGCACCCATTCCCAGGGCTGGCTGTCAACATTTTGAGGCGCTACGTTATCCAATTGTGAGTAGAATACAGCTTCCAATAGCTCCTCTCAGCTTTCATCTTTGACTCCCAGGTCTCGTCCATAAATGCAAAATGACTCCACTGCAGAGCTGCGGGCATTGGACTGAGGGGTAACAGAAGTTACGTACAGTGAAGGGAAAATGTGACATCATCAAAACTTTCGAGGAAACATTGAGAGAAAGAGTGGAGGAAAGTAAATATGGAAGTAAGGGTGACAGGAACGACAACATGATAAAAGGAAGAGCTGAAGAAAAATGAAACTAGTGATGGAAGAAAAAACAGTAGAGCAGGAAGGAAGAGAAAGAATGCCCGTGGAACTTCAGGACAGGTGTATACAAATATGTGTCCTGTAAATCCAGGGACACTCTCTAGTCTCCTAGGTCCAGAGCAGAAATAATCTAACACGGGTCGGGGTGGGGGAGTATTCGGAAGTTATCTTTTCTTAGAAAGGCATTCAGTGGACAGGAGATCTAGTGTAGGTCTGGAGGGCCTCTGTCCTTTTTTGGGACAGAGTAGTAGCACAAATAGCAGCCCTTTCCTCTCTCCGAATCCCGCGCAAACTCAAAAGCACCTTTAGCCAGCAGAAGGTCACAGTGGTATCTTCAGACACGATTCATAGAGGGACCACTGAATGGGCCACAAATAAAACAGGTGGGGCGACCTGCAACGGGTGATCACGAAGGATGTGCACATGCGTTTATATATATATATATATATATATATATATATATATATATATATATATATATTACCTACTGGCGGTCGCCAGTAGGTATATATAGTTAGGATTTTTTCTCTATGGGTTTTTTGAAAATTCTATGTCTAATAACTTTGGCGTTTGTGGACGGAATCGGCTGAAATTTTCAGGAAAATGGCACATTTTGTTTCTGAGCAGCCCTTGAAAATTTGGGGGGGGTTCGTCCAGTGGGGGCCGAGAAAAAAGGGGGGTCCCAAAACGTGTTTTTAACATTGAGTTTTCCATAGGGCGGTTGGCCTCACTTTTAGCCCGAACGGCTGAATGGATTTGCACGAAACTTGGCAAAATTGTAGGGACTGGTAGCCCGATGTGCCTTTTGTAGGTCTCAATATATGTGCTCCAGTGGATTTTGAGAAATTAACGTTTAAAAAAAGATATATATCTGTAACAGCGGACCGGTTAGCGCTCTGGTTCGCGGACTTTTCGCGCAACGGAGCTTTGTGAAGCGAAGCTGATTGGTTCTCCGGCGTCTGTCAACATTCCAAACAGTCCGTAGCGGCCGCCATCTTGTCTCTCGGTAGGATCGAGAGACAAGAGGAGGTCAAAACAAAGGGGGAAATAACTATAAGGGGGCATAGTAGATCCTCGCTGACCCCCTAGGTTTGATGTGGAGGTTTTAAAAGGGCCCCGCGGGGCAAAAAAAAATAATAATAATAATAATCGAACGGCTGAATGGATTTGCACGAAACTTGGCAAAATTGTAGGGACTGGTAGCCCGATGTGCCTTTGCTAGGTCTCAATATATGTGCTTCAGTGGATTTTGAGAAATTAACGTTCAAAAAAAGATATATATCTGTAACAGCGCACCGCTTCGCGTACTTTTCGCGTTACGGAGCTTTGCGAAGCGAAGCTGATTGGCTCTCCGGTGTCTGTAAACATTCCAAACAGTACGTAGCGGCCGCCATCTTGTCTCTCGGTAGGATCGAGAGACAAGAGGAGGCCAAAGCGAAGGGGCAAATGACCATAAGGGGGCATAGTAGATCCTCGCTGACCCCCTAGGTTTGATGTGGAGGTTTTAAAAGGGCCCCGCGGGGCAAAAAAAAAAAATAATAATAATAATCGAACGGCTGATGACCATAAGGGGGCATAGTAGATCCTCGCTGACCCCCTAGGTTTGATGTGGAGGTTTTAAAAGGGCCCCGCGGGGCAAAAAAAAAAAAAATAATAATAATCGAACGGCTGAATGGATTTGCACGAAACTTGGTAAAATATTAGGGACTGGTAGCCCGATGTGCCTTTGCTATGTCTCAATATATGTGCTTCAGTGCATTTTGAGAAATTAACGTTCAAAAACAAGATATATATCTGTAACAGCGCTCCGCTTCGCGGAGATAAAATTATATGTGTATTACCTAGCTGTTGCTAACACCAGTTAGCGACGGCTAGTAGGAGATAGCGACCATCTTGGGTCCCACTTTGCATGTGAGTGATATTTATCACTAATGACATGCAAAGTGGGCATGCCAAGATGTTAGCGACTGGAAACAGTCGCTAACATCGCTATCTCCTATTATCAACTTTTGGAAATATTCGAGATAAGCGCGAATATCTCCAAAAAGTAACAGCTGCCCTGAGCAGTTCTTAGCCATGTTATCCAATGGGAGGTGGATAACATGGCTAAGAGCATTAGCTCGGTAATGCATGAATATCGCGGAGTTTTCAGCGATATTAATGCATTGCGCTCGTTTTTTATCGTATTTGCGATAAACCTTGATAATAGCAAGGTTTATCTGCGATAATTTCTGACGGTAAAAAAATCTTTGCAATGCATCGTTAGGGATAAATATCGCTTAACTTTGGTAATATGCCCCAACGTCTGTTAACGTTCGATTCGAAGGAAATCAGGAATTGTTGAAAAACATTGTGTGCGCCATCTTGTCTTTTTTCAAATGCCACACTTTTGTCGTGCACGGCAGCCATTTTAGATGCCTTGACCAGATCCACTCTGTGCACGCTGTCGATCCTTAGCATGGCTCCCCACCCTCGCAAGCATCTCCCCCAGGCAGTGGTCACCCCCGCTCTCTGTTTTATGCATGGGTAATAAACCTCCCCCCATCTGCGCTGTTCTTCCCTGAGAATCACACCCTGTGCCCGCCCGACACCTCCCTTTCGCCCTATTCACTACCGCACCCTCTGACACTCCTTTTCCTCTGTGTCCGATTGTCCAGGCCGGTCCTAGGCTATCAGCTAGCCCTGCAGATGTAGTTTATGGCCACAGCTGTAAAGAATCACCCGTCTTCAAAGGAGTTATAGTAGATCAAGGCCCACACTCGATGAGATCCGTCACAGCAGAAGCGTTGCTATTATCTGAAAACCATCCTGTATTGTGATTGGGGAGGGGACCGAGCGTGAAGCGGAAGATTCCAGGGATGACTCTTTGTACATCAAAGTTTTTACAATTATGTGTCACATTAAAAATATATAGCACTCCGACAAAGTAGTAAGATTATAAAACTTTAATAATTTATAAATATATACAAGAAAACAAAAATAGTAATAACATATAAACATTTTTAGAGAAAAACAACGAAGTAGCGGTCGGCTGTGCGAATAGTCCCAACGCAGCACAACGTCCAGATTTCCGGCGTGGGGCGTCGCGGGGGGTGGGTGATCAGTAGCAAACTGTTGTGCGAATAGTTCCAAGGCAGCAGAACGCGCCGAAATCTAGATGACACGAAAGTGATGTCTAGTAAGTTGCCACCCAGCAAATAACGGCGTGGGGCGTCGCGGGGGGTGGGTCATCAGTAGCAAACTGTTGTGCGAATAGTTCCAAGGCAGCAGAACGATGGCACCAAGGTGATGTCCAGTAAGTTGCCGCACTGGTTTTGGTATCCTACAATGCTGCTCCGAATAACGGCGTGGAGCGCCCCGGGGGAGGCGGCGTGAACGGGCCTCTCCAGGTGGAGTCTCATCTGTTTTAGTGGGGCGCCCCTTTACCGTTTCAGTTGCCATTCCGTCCGCTTTTGGTCCACTGTGTCAAAATCCGCCATTCAGCTGAGTTGCGCCCACTCTTGCGGTGCAGCGATAGGCGGCTGTCACAGGACTCTCAAAATGGCGGCAGGCTGTTTCCTTTTTGGGCCTGGTCCACTGAAATGGCCCTGGGACACCTTGGAAATCGGACGCTTGTCTGCTAGGTCTTGGACCCCATTCTCGAAAGCGTCCCCTCCGCCTTGAGAATTCATCAAAAGTTTTGGGGGCTCCGACTCCTGCAGGCTTCTGGTGGGGAGCGGCTGCCATGATTGCTCGCGGAATGACCACGACTGAGCTACGAGATGGTGGTGCTTTCATGCTGACGCCAGCTTCAGTCTGAAACATCCAGAAACAAGGTGGGGCTTTCATCGTTTGGGGGAAAAAAAAAGTTTTCATCCAATGAAAAGTGTTGTTTTTAGGTCATATGATCAAGCCTTCCATCATTAGGAAACCAAAAGTAAAATGAACCAATGAAAAGTTTTATAAACAAGTCACAAGACCTGTTATGCGGCATAGGGTATAAAATGCGGAGAAAATACGTTGGCACGTGAGGCGGCGTCAGTAGCGGACCGATGTGCGAATAGGCCGAAGGCAATACAACGCGCCAAGATCCGGATGGCACCGAGGTGGTGTCATAGTTGAGAGTTCTGAGCAGCGGTTGTAACACTGTCTGAAGCTTATTTGCAGCTGCTGCAGCTTCACTACGCGCCAAGATCCGGATGGCACCGAGGTGGTGTGTAGGAAGTTGCCGCACTGGTGTGGCCATCCTACAATGCTGAAAGTCGGCGTGGGGCGCCCCGTTGGCCTGTGAGTTTGCGTCAGTAGCGGACCGATGTGCGAATAGGCCGAAGGCAGCACAACGCGCCAAGATCCGGATGGCACCGAGGTGGTGTCTAGTAAGTTGTCGCACTTCTGTGGCCATCCTACAATGTTGAAAGTCGGCGTGGGGCGCCCCGTTGGCCTGTGAGATGGTGTCAGTAGCGGACTGATGTGTGAATGGGGCCAAAGGCAGCGCAACAATATTTTCTACTATATTTCCGGTGTAGAAGACACCACAAGGCGCTGAGATGCCAAGATCCGGATGGCACCGAGGTGGTGTGTAGCAAGTTGCCGCACTGGTGTGGCCATCCTACAATGCTGAAAGTCGGCGTGGGGCACCCCGTGAGATGGCGTCAGTAGCGGACCGATGTGCGAATAGGCCGAAGGCAGCACAACAATATTTTCTGACTGACACCACAAGGCGCTGAGATGCCAAGATCCGGATGGCACCGAGGTGATGTCTAAGTTGCGGACTGATGTGCGAATGGGGCCAAAGGCAGCGTAACAATATTTTTTGTATGGAAGATACCACTAGGCGTTGAGATGCCAAGATTCGGATGGCACTGAGGTGATGTCTAGCAAGTTGGTGTGGTCATCCTACAATGCTGAAACTCGGCGTGGGTCACCCCATTAGCCTGTGAGATGGCGTCAGTAGCGGACCGATGTGCGAATAGGCCGAAGGCAGCACAACGCGCCAAGATCCGGATGTCACCGTGGTGGTTTCATAGTTGAGAGGCACTTCATCTGCAGTGGGGCGCCGAGATCCGGATGGCACCGAGGTGATGTCTAGCAAGTTGCTGTACTTGTGTGGTCATCCTACAATGCTGAAACTCGGCGTGGGTCGCCCCATTAGCCTGTGAGATAGCTGTTCTTTGGATTTGGGCCTGGCTCGTCTGCTGTAGTGGGGCGCCCCTTTACCGTTTCAGTTGCCATTCAGCTGAGTTTCGGCTGCTCTTGATGCTACAGCGACAGGCGGCTGCAACAGGACTCTCAAAATGGCGGCCTGTTCTTTGGATTTGGGCCTGGTCCACTAAAATGGCCCTGGGACACCTTAGAACTCGGACGCTCGATTTTTTTTTCCTTTCCTGTACATGCAAAAAAAGGTAAATGCCCGGTACGTTACACGCTTCATCTGCCACGATGAACTCTCCAGAGGAACCGAAAAAAAATATAGTTGTGGTAACTATACCATGCATCGTCATATGGAGAGGTGGCACCAATTAATTATAGTGCTGCATAAAAGAGAGATTTGGAGGAGAACCCGTGACCTGCTAGTACATTCATCAAAGAAGTGGCACTGAGAGCTTCAGAGGCAAGGGAAACGGTCCCAAATATTTAGAAGAACTTTGGAAAGATTAAAATGACATGTTTAGATTGTGGCAAATTAATTTCATGTGGACAGATGAGTGTTACTCTAATAAATACAGCATATGAACATCATCATAGTCGATGGTTGGTAGAGACATTTTGACTATATCCTGGACCTGCCCGTCCTCGCCCAAAATGGCGCCAGAATAAATGGGACTCGTAACTCCTTGTTGTGTACTGGTTGCAGAACCTTGAAATCACGAGATACGTATGCAGTTTTGAAGCACATGGCGGGCGGGGACGAGAATTGATTGAATATTTCGACATCCCTATTGATATTAAGTTCTGATGTGTTATTGATTACTGTACTGTTGAAAGTTCGAATTAACGTCACCCATGGTACTTGCCCGCAAATGTATATCTAGATAATTTTATTGTAACTGGCCCTGTCGTATTTTAATTATAAAATGTACGTCCACCGATTCCGTAACTGTTAGACACCTTAGTTCTTGCAACCTAATGGCCCGCCCGTTACGTTCCTCTACAGTGTAAATGTCTATTCATCATATACGATTACAGTTTGCTCCGTGGCCGGCCCACGTGGTTATAGGCTCGTATTTGTATAATGAAATTTTCACAATAAAGGTTTTTAAAAGAAAACATGGTAGTAGTATATACATTGGTAAAGTTTTTAATAATAGTCACTGTTTTAGAATCATTAAAAGGCAAGTGAAATAAAGCAGACCAATTACATGAAGGGTAAAAGGTATAATACGAAGGAACGCAGTAAAGATAAATGGTCAAGGGCTGTTGTGTTTTCTATTCCTGCAACATAAAGTGATCGATAAGAATCTCATATTCAGGCGTATCGGCGACTAAGACAGCAGGTCGACCCTCTTTTGCTCAACGGCTCCGTCATGGGACGAAGAAACGCTCTTTTTCTCGAAAAAAGGAATATATTTTACTTGCAGGACAGTTGTAAAATTTCCGGGAAAGTACATTAGCCTGGAACATTATAACATATATTTAAGAAAAAATAATGTTCGGAAGTAATAAAAAGCGTAATTTTTAGGTCATATGACCAAGCCTTTCATCATTACAATAAGAAAAGTAAAATGAACCAATGAAAAGTTTTATTAACAAGTCACATGACTTGTTATGCTTACGTTACGCGCTGCGCGCCCCGGATGACTTCCGGATGCGCTAACGCGGCGCGTCATATGACGCATTACGCGACAACGCAGGTACAGAATATAGTCAAAATGTCTCCACCAACCAGCGGTCGGAACACAACCCCTTTCAGCAGGCTAAATAGTTCTGTTAAATGACAACAGAAGGGACAGGCAACAAGAACCATCAGTCAAAGAGGGGAGGGCTAGTTCTTCTCTACCGGGTTACATTGGGGCGCTATCGGAACTGATCGAATTGGTAGTCTACAGTGTTTCTGGATGTTTCAGACTGAAGCTGGGGTTAGCATGAGAGCAGCACCATTTCGTAGCTCCGTCGTGGTCATTCCGCAACCAATCATGGCAGCCGTTCTTTATCGTTATTTTGGGCGGGGTGGGTGGCGGAGCCGAGCTGTTTTGCAGCCATCATTGTGTGGAGTTCAGTTCATCTCACTAGTTTTGTATTTGTCATGAGGGGTTGTTCCTAATGTTTCTATTTTAGCGAGGTCAAAAAGAGATCCTATTAGTTGCCTACTGTTTTTGCTCGATTCCTTTTCTTTTTTTTTACACGATTTTTCGTTATCTGCAAAGACTAAACAGAGTATTGCGACTCTGTGTTTGTTTGTAAATAGAGAATGAACCAAAGAGAACTAATTCTAAAACAGTAAATACTTGGATAACAATGAATCAAATGGAGAGAGAAGCAGGCACGACGGATTACAATGGGGGCAAAGACCTGCGTTAACTACCTTTCACTATCTGCAAAGAGAGAGTACTCCTAATAGAAATGAGGGGGGGGGGGGCACCATTCAAAGCAGATCAGTGTGCATAAACACGAAAATGTTTTCACTTACCACGTACTTGACATTCGACAGCTTATGATATTTGCTATTAAAAAACCATTGAAATTCACTGAAAAAACCATAGGTTATAGACCATATATAGTTAGGAATTAGCATTTACAAAACCTTGAAAATTCACTGAAAAAACCATAGGTTATAGACCATATATAGTTAGGAATTAGCATTTAAAAAACCTTATTTTACTCACACAAAACCATTGAAATTCCATATATAGTTAGTTGCACTAACTATATATCGCGCACCTGCAATCCACTGCTGATGATGTCACATATTACATCATTCATGACATGGTCAGTGACATCACTGATGACATCACTGATGACATCTCAAATGACATCACTGATGACATCACTGATGACAACATCCAGTGACTGTATGTTTCTGTAAAGTTAAAATGTGTCTTACATATTGAAGAATGAGTGGAAGTATAAGTGTCTGGACAAAGGATTTAGTAGGTGCATGACTGAATGCATGAGCGAGTGATTAAATGTGTCTCACTGAGTGCATGGGTTAGTGACTAAAGTGTCTTAATTTGTGCATCATTATGTCTGTTGTTCTGTAAACTGCTGCATGTTTTGATCAGTAGCTATATAATTAACTATATGGGTTACTGATTGATTGTCCAAGTATTTGTATGGGAGACTGAGTGTGTGTGTGGCTGGCTGGGAGGTGTGTGACTCTGTGCAGATCAATGTGTACTTGTATCAATGATTGTATAACAAGGTAAGTATGTGTTAGTATATGTTTGAAAATGTAAGGTGCTCTATGTTTAACTGTATAGACAAGAAAATGGAAGTGTCATTGATTCTTTACAGGACTGACTAGGTGTGTGAGTAACTCCATGGATGAGTGGCAGACTGTGAGTGTCTGTATAGGTGTATGAGTGCATATGATAGTGTTGTAAAGATGAGTGATTGTATGTATGAATGATAGTATGGGTGAATGAGTGAAGGTGTGTGTAGACGTAGGAATCAGTGAGTGCGTATGTAGTAACTAGTATTGGTGTGTCAATGGTTTCAAAAATTATATTCTGTATTTAACACTGGGTGAAACAGAGGTTATATTAAAATGTGAGGAGATGCATTGTATTGTCACATGAATGATATCATCAGTGATGTGGTCATTGATGTCAAATGAGATGTCATCAGTGATGTCATCAGTGATGTCATTTGAGATGTCATCAGTGATGTCATCAGTGATGTCACTGACCATGTCATGAATGATGTAATATGTGACATCATCAGCAGTGGATTGCAGGTGCGCGATATATAGTTAGTGCAACTAACTATATATGGAATTTCAATGGTTTTGTGTGAGTAAAATAAGGTTTTTTAAATGCTAATTCCTAACTATATATGGTCTATAACCTATGGTTTTTTCAGTGAATTTTCAAAGTTTTGTAAATGCTAATTCCTAACTATATATGGTCTATAACCTATGGTTTTTTCAGTGAATATATATATATATATATGAAAACCAAGTCTTCAATACCGCAAAACTCCTGCAACAGAAGACACGGACCCCAGGCTGCAGTAAGGTAGATTTTATTCACCTCTCAGGCGACGCGTTTCGAGCAGCTAGTGCTCTTGATCACACACCATACACCTGGTCAGCACACATTTAAATACACTTTTTTCTTTGCAGTGCTCCACCTCCTAAGTGAATCACGTGGTGCATAGACAGAGACAAAATACTTTTCTATGTTGTAGATCACCGCACCCACCATCAGTAAACTTAAAGGGCAAGGAAAACAAATATAACTGCATGAATGCAAAAATCCAAATTAGTCTCATATATCACTCTTTGTCTATGAAATCATACAAAGATTATATTATCACCTCCTATAAACCATACAAAAAAATAATAATAATAATATAGATTGTTAAAACAATATATATACAAATAGAAACATATATATATATATTTCCTATATACATATATTTACATATGATGCATCCCTATACATCTATATACAACATCTACAAATATATACATCTAAATTTTATGACTTTTAAGCCAAAAAAGAATTCTGAACTATTATTGAAATTGGTCTATAGGATAGATATACGAGAACAAAAATTTCGTGGATTAAGTATATTAACAGTTCCCCAATAGCCCATACTCAAACCCTAAGTGGCAACACATACTAAATGATATTAGATAGTTAAAAGAACAACAAAGTACCAAAAACCTTTGTGTTTAGCAAATAACAAAAAAGTGACTGTTCTCTAAATTGTACATGATTATTGGATGAGAGTTTTACAATTTTATCCGTTTGTTGTCAATTTCATTATCTTGAAAGATGTAATTTTACAACTAGTTCCCAATAGGTGCAACTTGATGCAGTTAATGTTCCAGTATTTCATATAATGTTTTTGAATCCGAAAGGCCCTTAAAAAACAAAAAAACAAAAATCCACATAAGGATTTATTTATGTTTCTTATAAACATTTCCTGTATACTTCATAACACAACACAAATAATGCGAATAGTTATAACAAATGATGTAAGTCTTCAGTTGTATTCAGCCCATTAGGATATTTACTATCCAGGTCCACTATGTACTCTGTTTCTTTTTTCCTTAGGAGTCCCTCTCTGTCACCTCCCCGACTAAGAGGAGCCACCACATCTATAACAAAATATGTCAACTGTGACAGATCATTGTTATGGGTTGGTTTGAAGTGGCGTGCTACTGGGTATGTGTTATCGTTATTTACTATTGCACGTAAGTGTTGCAAGATCCTGACATGCACCTGTAACTTGGTGCTGCCCACATAACGCAGACCACAGGTGCATGTCAGGACATACATTGCAAACTCACTGTGACAATTGAAATTACCTCGAATAGTCTTACTGATGGGACAGAACGGCGTGCTGTAGTGAGTAGTGTTCACACCGAACTTGCACGCCCTACATGTGGAGCATTTGAAAAAGCCTTTGTATTGGAGCCAGGTGCTGCCACCACCTGACTCTGGGCTGGTTTTCACTAGACTGTTGTGCATGCTATATGATTTTTTATAGGTTATCGTTGGAGTAACTTGTAATAACTCACTATAAAAACCATCTGTCATCAAAATGGGCCAATGTTTTCTAACAATAGACCTTATTTGTCTTTCCTGTTTGCTATAGGTCAGAATCAAGCGAGGAGTGTTATTCTCAGTTGTGGGTTTTGGTGCCTCAGATCTGAGTAATGATTCCCTAGATTTTTCTCGGCTTCTTCTCAGAGCACTATTCAAAACCTTATCGCTGTACCCTCTGGCTTTGAGTCTGTCGATAGTGTTTCGGGCTTCTCGTTCAAATATTTCAGGGGTACTACTTCTTCGCTTGACCCGCACCAATTCTCCATATTGGACATTATTGATCACATGTTGCGGATGATTGCTACTGGCATGTAATATGCTGTTTCCAGCTGTCGGTTTACGGAAAAGATATATATATCCAGGCTCCAAAGTTGCAATCCCGAGGCACTCACAAGCGGGTGCAGATTTCCGCGCCGATACACGCGGTAAACAATCCAAGCTCCAAACGCTTTCGTTCAGAAAGACGTGACTCGCACTACGGGGGTAAGCGGCAAGATTTTATTTTGGGAAGAGGTGTGGCGCCGCGGCCAGGGCGACTGACGCTGGAATCTGGGGACCACGGTTCGATCCCCGGCTCCGGCGGCAGGTTAACCCAGCACCATGTGACTCTGGGCAATAGCTCGCTTAATCTTCCCGGCCCCCAGCGCCTAGAGACCCTTACGGGTGATTGTGCACTTTACAAATGTGGACTTTACTTTATTTTAGCCCACAAACAAGTGTGACAGACGCGTTTCGGACACCAAGTCCTTCGTCAATGTTTACATTCTTTACCGCCTGACGGCCTAATATATACGTGTCATAAATATGTAACTGACAACGGACAACTATAGGAACTTGTTTGATTACAGCGGCCATTTTAAAGGAGGTTGAGTAATACATATTTGCAATACCTCCGATATTATTTTATACCATAAACGCCGCTATTGCCGGTGCATGTAATGTTAATCTTTCGGTGTATCGGCACTGCACCTGCATTTTAACCAAATGTCCCAGAGTTGCCCCTTGTACGATACAGTCAGAAAAGAGCACATACAATAATTTAACATATCCATTCAGCTACCTCAGTGGCTGCAAGTGTTACAAATGATGGTCAAGCTATATTATTCTAGGCACCATATATTATGCACTAATACCCTAAAAACAGGACAAATAATGCAGTGTATCGGCTATTTAGAAAACATGTCAAAAGTGCCATTATCATAATTTCATTATGTAACATTAAAGTTTATTCAAAATTCTTATCACCACTCCATACAGGGATAGAGCGAGAGGATTAATATCAACGGTTTCATTAAATTCTCATAGTTCATTACAGATTTGAGATCCAATTCATAACCTCCAAAAAACATCAAGTTAAATCAAGTTAACAAAAGATCATATTCATGAAATAACACAATCACTTAGATTACCATTCCTGCAGTTTCATTCCCCATACATAAATTCATTGATTGTTTTCATCTCCCTAGATGAACAGTAAGTTCTTCCCCACTATTCAGACCTAACGGGTATTTTGTCTGCATATCAATGATATAACGAGACTCAAGTCTCCGGAGACTAAGTAGTCTATCTCCCCCTCTAGGGTTTTGGGGTATATGATCCAAACCAAAGTATTGTAACAACTCCCTATTGCTTTGATGTACTTTCGCAAAATGCCGAGCTACGGGGTATGCAATATCTTTATTCATAATTGCTCTCTGATGTTCTAAGATACGCATTTTCACATTTTTAATGGTACTCCCGATGTATTTAGGTCCACAGGGACAGATAAGACAGTAAACTACATAGGGGGTTGTACATGTGATGAACTCCTTGATAGGTCTAGCTTGAGACATTCCTGGGATTTTATATGATAATACTCGTTTGCTATTATCGCAGGCACGACATTTCCCACATGGAAAAAATCCCTTCATGTCCCTAAGTGTCCCACTCACTTTCAGTTTCGCTGGTGTAAGATGACTGTGAACAATTTTATCTTTGATAGATCTCAATTTTCTAAAGGTTATTAAGGGTTTCAAAGGAACATCATTCCCAATTATGGGATCAATGGGGAGAATATGCCAATTTTTTGAGAGCAAATTTCTTAAAATATTGGCCTGATCAGAAAAAGTCGTGATCATGCGAAATTTGTTTTTAATCTCAGAAGATTGGTCTTTTTTGTTCTTACTCTCTAGTAGTTGTTTTCTTGGTATTCTAGCTACCTTCTTGCAGGTCTTCTCCAATTCCACCTGATCGTATCCCCTTACGCAAAATCTTTTGATGCACTCTTCAGCTGCTTTTACAAAATCAGAGTCCTGTGAACAGTTGCGCCTTAATCTGAGAAGTTCACCATAAGGTATACTTCGAATCAGACTAGGGGGGTGGCTACTTTTAGCATGGAGTATGCTGTTTCCGGCCGAAGGTTTTCTATAAAGGGCCATCTCCAACTTCTCCCCATTCACAAAGACCCTTAAATCTAGATAGTGCACCTCTGTAGTTCTGATATCAGCAGTGAATTTCAAGTTAAGACTATTCATATTCAAGTCTCTAATGAATGTCTCAGCCTGTGTGGAGGAGCCCCTCCACACCAGGAAGAGATCGTGGATGTATCGACGCCATACCACGATGTGTTCTGCCCACTTGCCAGTAGGTCCCGCTAGGGCCACCTGCTCCTTCCACCAGCCAACGAAAAGGTTCGCATAGCTGGGGGCGAAGCAGGTTCCCATCGCAGTCCCTGAGATTTGCCTAAATAGCTCATTTTCGAACAAGAATATATTGTTCGTAAGACAAAACTCTAAAAGCTCAATCAACATGGTACTGTGTTCCATGTACTTAGCAGACCTCTTATTCAGAAAATACCTGACTGCCTCTATCCCATCTGTATGTTGAATACAAGTGTAGAGGCTTGTGATGTCTAGTGTTATAAGTACATACGTGGGATCCCAATTGATCAATGCAAGCTGTTCTACAAAGTGCTTGGTATCTCTTACATAGGACTTCAAATCAACAACAAAATTAGATAAAAAGGAATCAATATAGATTGATACATTCTCAGTTAGTCCTCCCTTCGAGGACACAATAGGTCTCCCTGGGGGGCAATCAAGATTTTTATGAACCTTGGGAAGATAATAAAATGTCGGAATGACAGGTTCAGGATTGCGAAGAAACAAGAATTCATTGGTATCCAACATGAGTTTATTACGCCATTTAGTTAGCAAGTCATGATACTCTTGAATGCTAGACTGGTATTCCATTTTGTTACTTCTTGAGTTATTCTCCACATCTTCCAATTGTCGTAGAGACTCATGGCAGTATTGTTCCCTTGTTAGAAGCACCACGTTACCTCCTTTGTCGGAGGGTTTCACAATAGTTCCTTCTTTTTCGGATATATTGGAAAGTGCAATCGATTGTCCCTTATTCAAATTGTTTTTCATCTTTGATTTTTTGTTTTTTGTTGCTGGCGAGGTCCTTAATTTCATCAGGTCTTGAATAATAGCGTCTGAAAAAGTATCAATAGCGTCGTACGGCATTTGAGGATTAAATTGGGAAAGCGCCCAGAAGTTTGTAATGGGGGATTGTCGCTCTATTCCTCTAAAATCACCAACAGCAGATGATGCCTGTGTCTGCTCGTCTCTTAAGTTATCCATCATGTTGGCCACATTCAGATCTCCAATAGTAAGTACATCAGTGGGATGTGCTCCTGTCTTTTTTGTCGTTCTCTTTGGTTCTGTGGTCGTTGGTTTTATTTTGTGGAATTTGTGCAATTTTATCTTTCTTATCAGTTTGAAGAGGTCGATTCGGGTTTGAGTATACTCAATTTTATTATTCGGACAAAAGGTTAATCCCAATTGCAGAGTTTCTTCTTCTGCCTTGGTAAGAGTCTCGTTAGTCAGATTAATGATGGTTAAATTTTCCTTTGTATCTACCACCTGTTGCCCTGCTTCTTGCGGGTGTTTTACCTGGATGTCTTGGCCTTTCCTCTTCCCCTTCCAGCCCCCTCTCCAGGTTCTTCGCCGCCCTCTGGTTTCTTGACCTTGCCCCCTCTGAGCCACGTTTTGCGGATGAGATCGAATTCCTGATGAAAAGGATTCTTTCGACTCTCATTACTCGTAGTAGGTCTCTCATCCCCTGATTGCTCTTCATCTGTAACACTTGATTCAGATGTCTTTGGCTCAGCAATTGGTGTCATATTCTTGTTCTTCTTCATTGCTGCTCTGGGGGCATCAAATTTCTTCGAAAATGTCAATATCCTGCCAAGAGCGTAATCCCGCTCGTCGCGCTCAAATTTTTCTTGTTTTCTTAATCTTATCTTGAGTTCATATTTAACCAGCCGTGTTTTCATTTCCTCTCGAAGATGTTGTTGTTTAGTCACATCGGTTTCTTTTGTTATCTCTTTTTCAATTGCGGTGATTTCGTCTAATGCATTAGACCGGTCACTCCATGCGAATTTTCCCAGCAAGTCCAGCATGGCCTTGCATGATGCAGCCGTAAGTTCCCCCCATTGTTCCAACAGCCTGGGATCTGGACTTTCATAGGCTGGGACTGTATAGATTCTCAGCCCCCTTGGAACCCTATTGATGTCAATGTAGTTCTGCAGGGAGGTAGCCTCCCACCATTTTCTTATCTCTCTTTCACTACATCTCTCCAGTTTTGTAAATAGAGACACCAAGGAATCTACCGATGTCTTCATCCCTCCACCAGAATCCGGTGCGGTGATTGAAGTATGTGCTCTTTTTTAAAAAATGTCCAATGCTGCCTCCTGGCGATCTTTTTCGTCACACATTCTGTTTGTGCTATTATTTGCTATACACGGGAATCCTCACCGTGTTAAGGCCAGCTTAACCCCCACGCTTTGCTATGCAGTAGAACAGTTCATATATGTTTGGCAGGGTGGGAAATAGCGGGCGCGGCTTACCGGTGACGAATATCGTGTCTCCTCTCCTACCGGTAGCTGCAACCTCGTCTTCCAGTCGTCCCTCCTCCTGTCCTTGCGTCGCGGTGCCTCGGTAAACAATAAATCCAGGCTCCAAAGTTGCATCGGCAATCCCGAGGCACTCACAACCGGGTGCAGATTTCCACGCCGAAACACGCGGTAAACAATCCAAGCTCCAAACGCTTTCGTTCAGAAAGACGTGACTCGCACTCCGGGGGTAAGCGGCAAGATTTTATTTTAGCCCACAAACAAGTGTAACAGACGCGTTTCGGACACCAAGTCCTTCGTCAATGTTTACATTCATTACCGCCTGACGGCCTAATATATACGTGTCATAAATATGTAACTGACAACGGACAACTATAGGAACTTGTTTGATTACAGCGGCCATTTTAAAGGAGGTTGAGTAATACATATTTGTAATACCTCCGATATTATTTTATAGCATAAACGCCGCTATTGCCGGTGCATGTAATGTTAATCTTGCCGTGGATCGGCACTGCACCGGCATTTTAACCAAACGTCCCAGAGTTGCCCCTTGTACGATACAGTCAGAAAAGAGCACATACAATAATTTAACATATCCATTCAGCTACCTCAGTGGCTGCAAGTGTTACAAATGATGGTCAACCTATATTATTCTAGGCACCATATATTATGAACTAATACCCTAAAAACAGGTAAAATGGCCGCTGTAATCAAACAAGTTCCTATAGTTGTCCGTTGTCAGTTACATATTTATGACACGTATATATTAGGCCGTCAGGCGGTAAAGAATGTAAACATTGACGAAGGACTTGGTGCCAGAAACGCGTCTGTTACACTTGTTTGTGGGCTAAAATAAAATCTTGCCGCTTACCCCTGGAGTGCGAGTCACGTCTTTCTGAACGAAAGCGTTTGGAGCGTTTGTATTAAATATACATTTATTGTTCAGAATTTTCATAATTTAATAGAACTTCCAACATCTGATTATCTGGAATCTCCTCAAAATGTTGATTGCATGATTCAATGGTTTGTATACAGTCAATTATTTCTTGGTCCAGAGACTCATCCATGAAATCCAAGTCAAGAAAATCTTCTTCAAGAATGTCCTCATCCATAATTTCAAAAGAAATATTAATGGTCTCTTCTTTACCTTCCATTTTCTTGCTGTAAATTGCATAAAAAATAACTATATCAGTAGAGTTAGGGCACTGTTGGGTTTAAGTTCAGACAGGAACTTCTGAGTTTTTAACAGTGAAGTTATCTTTGGGCAGTGTATGGTATCAGACAGGAAGTAGAAATATAAAAAAGTGCATGTGATGAAGCTTAAGTAAATTCATAATTATACCAGAGAAGCCTAACTCAATCTGTAACTATAACAGAGGGACAGTAAATAACTAACAGAAAACGTTTTTCCAAATTAACTTAAAGTGCACAACATAGTTCCCCTTACAAATTAACAACTTAACTTTCAGAAAGCAGTTGAAGTTTTGAGAGAAAATCCTTTATAAATGTACCTCAGGTAGTACTAGTCAAAATGGCTGTGTTTCCCTCTCATTTTTCATATATATTCATGTACATAACCAATCAAATGTCAGCACATAAAAATACAAAACGAAAGTAACATATTAATTGGTTGTAAATTCTAACACTTTCATATGTGTTTTTGTCATGTAATTTACCTCAGGATATTTAGACAGGGCTACAGCCCAAATGGCTCAATGGAATTCCACCAAATTTGGGAAAATGGTAGGGACTGGTATGTAGTAGGGCCTATTCTATATTTGGTGAAAGTCTCTCCAGTGGTTTCTATGAAAATTAACTTCCAAAATTTTTGGGGAGCGCTTACCGGTGCGCGACCCGGTACGCGCACCGGCAGCGCTACGGGAGTCCGCAATCTTGTGTTTCGGTAGAATTGAGACACAAGATGGAGGACAAACAACGTTGGGAATGGGTAAAAGGGGGCATGGTAGACACCCCCTGACCCCCTAGGTTTTCTGAGGGGGGCTTAGGAGGCCCATATAGGCCCCCCCAAAAAAATTTGCGGGGGGAGCGCCCGGTACGCGCACCGGGGCACGCCGCAAGACTGCGCTTACCAGTGCGCTCACCGGTACGCGCACCGGGAGCGCTCCAGGGCAAAAAAAATTAAATAAATAAATAAACATGAACAATATACATAATAGTATTACATAAATATACAATATAGGATTCATTATAAAAAATATTATATATCATAGCTATAGAAATTTGCTATTAAAAAACCTTTGAAATTCACTGAATCAAACATAGGGTTTCATACCAGTTATAGTTAGGAATTAGCATTTAAAAAACCTATTAAATTCACTGAAAAAAACATAGGTTTGACACCAGTTATAGTTAGCTGGAAATTTTACTGACATAAAACCATTGAAATTCCCACGTTATAGTTAGTTGGACTCACTATAACTTGCGCGCCGGCAATGCACTGCTGATGACGTCACATGTTACATCACTCATGACATCACTGATGACACCATCCTTGTGACAGAGTGACAGACCTCCTTTCAGTGTAATGTAACCCTTGAAACACATATTCAAAAATAGAAACTAAAATTTTCAGAAAAATGTAGATACCCATACCAGTTACAACAACCAATTCAGTAATTCCACCATCTATATACACATCCACTCATTCACCAACAGTTCTATATAGTCACTCATACATATACTCACTCATCATATGTAGTGATACACCTATACATCCTGTTACACACCGACAGTCATCCAAAAGTTACTCACACACATACTCACACATGCAAATAAACTATTGAACATCCATTTATTTGCATATACAGCTATACACACACTACCACCTTACTTCTAAGGAAACTTACACATACTTACTCTCTTAAACAATCACTTATAGAAACACATACTTATTTAAACAGGAACTCTTACAATCTCTCACTCTCACATATACTCACTTATATACATCAATACTCACATATACTAGATTAAAACATATGTAGTTACTGATAAAGACAATAGTGAGACAGTCATTCACTCACTAACACACACATATACACACTCATCCACCCATACAGTCCTGCACATATGCTGTCTTCAAAACACATACAAACAGTGAGTCAGTCATTGATGCATCTATGTGCTAAGTAATACCCCCACCAAACCATACAGACACTCATACTGATACTAAAAAAAACATCTAATAACCCATAGACACACACATGTAGCTACTCACCAACCCATGCAGCCACTTATACACAAAGTGAAACACTAATACATATATTTAAATATTTAAACATTACTCGCTAATATATGTATTCACTAAGATACACTTAATAAGCCAGTTAACCAATCATTTTTTTTTAAAACAAACATCCATTTAGACACTTATTTAAACATTTATTCTTCCATCGACCTTTACATATACATATATAAAACATATTTATTTTTCAGAAAGACACACATTCACTGGATGGTGTCATCAGTGATGTCATGAGCGATGTCACTGACCATGTCATGAGTGATGTAATATGTGACGTCATCAGCAGTGCATTTCAGGCGCGCAAGTTATAGTGAGTCCAACTAACTATAACGTGGGAATTTCAATGGTTTTATGTCAGTAAAATTTCCAGCTAACTATAACTGGTGTCAAACCTATGGTTTTTTCAGTGAATATATATATATATATATATATATATATATATATATATATATATATATATATATATATATATATAAAATATATATGTGTGTGTGTATATATATATAGATATAGACCAACACAACATTAAACATTACTATGGTCTGCAGGCCCGACCCTAGGCATGGGCAGTGTGGGCAGCTGCCCAGGGCCCCGCACACTTGCCTACCAGGATGGGGCCCTGCACAATGTCAACACCCCACCAGTCCTCGTGTACCCCTGCCATCAAAGTAAAGGAAATGCGTCTCTATACAATTGGGCTCATGGGAGGGGGGCCCCCTCCTGGGGCCTCTAAGGGCTTATGTGGGAAGGCCTAGGGGAGGGGGACACCTCTAGGGTTGCCCATTCAGAGACTCCACGGGGAGCCCATTGTTAGCACTTTAGCCCACACAGGTTGAACTCAGCCCCAAGCAATTCTCACACCTTCACTCCGAAATGGCTGTACAAGAGGTGCTTGGGGTAGATCCAAAGGTGTCACATATGTACATTTCAGGGGCCTCGCACATTCCTTTTTGCCCTGCGCCCCGAATAACCCTCGCACTGCCCCATTCCGTGAAAACGTATGCCCCTCCACCCTGCCCGTCTACCGTCCCAACAAAGTTTAGCCAACAATACATGCATCGTTGTGGTCGTTGTTGGCCGCAGTTTTATTAAGACTGTACACATACTTGTTAAACATTTGTCATTTGCGAACTGCCGTAGGTCGGTCATAAATCATACATGTCATATCATAAACTGTCCTGGCCCGCTTCTGGGCCGATGCTCTTGTGATATCTATCAGTTCGTAAATGGCACCCGAAAACCAGTTCCTTTCGTTAGTTCATGGTAGTCCTCTTTGATGGTTATTTCCGGGACCACCATTTTAGTTGAGCGCCCACGCCCTCTGCGCATCGTGGAGGGTAGCTTTTGTCCCTGGAGTTAGGCCCCCAGCTCGCTACCTTTTGTGCCCTGCCGTCCGGCGGGGCCTGGGCCGCGAGCGCCGTCTCCTTTTGCTAGTCCCCTCCTTGGCGCGGCCACCTCACCCTGTCGTGCGGCATCCAAAAGTGAGTGGCCCCCATCCTACACACCGCCCGTCGGTGTGTCTCCTTAGCCAATCCTTGCACCAATTTCCGCAAGCATCCTTGCCACTAACCAGCCCTGCGACACTGCTGTTCCTTAGGTGTGGGTGGGTGGGTTTCATCAGAACTCCGTTGGTGCGCCGCTCGCCCTGCTCCACGAAGTTAGGAGCTACCTGGGCGAGCGGCGACTTATATTGGCCACTTCTGCCAACCTGGGGTTCAGGTGGTACCCCCTGATTGGGGGGTTCGAATATCGCGGTGTGCGCCTATTGGTCGCCTTTTGGCGCCATCGGGCGCTCTCCCTTTTTCGCGGGAGGCATTCCCCTTACGCTTGCTTCTGGGCGTTCTAAAGCGCCCAGAACCGTTTTTTCACTGGGGGCATGGCGCGGGTTATGGCGCCGGCCCCTGAGCCTCCCCCCCCCCCCCTTCGGGAGGGTGAGGCGGCCTCTGCAATAACCCTCGCACTGCCCCATTCCGTGAAAACGTATGCCCCTCCACCCTGCCCGTCTATCGTCCCAACAAAGTTTAGCCAACAATACATGCATCGTTGTGGTCGAAGTTGGCCGCAGTTTTATTAAGACTGTAGACATACTGGTTAAACATTTGTCATTTGCGAACTGCCGTAGGTCAGTCATAAATCATACATGTCATATCATAAACTGTCCTGGCCCGCTTTTGGGCCGATGCTCTTGTGATATCTATCAGTTCATAAATGGCACCCGAAAACCAGTTCCTTTCGTTAGTTCATGGTAGTCCTCTTTGATGGTTATTTCCGGGACCACCATTTTAGTTGAGCGCCCACGCCCTCTGCGTGTCGTTGAGGGCAGCTTCTGTCCCTGGAGTTAGGCCCCCAGCTCGCTACCTTTTGTGCCCTGCCATCCGGCTGGGTCTGGGCCGCGAGCGCTGTCTCCTTTTGCTAGTCCCCTCCTTGGCGCGGCCACCTCACCCTGCCGTGCGGCATCCAAAAGTGAGTGGCCCCCATCCTACACACCGCCCGTCGGTGTGTCTCCTTAGCCAATCCTTGCACCAATTTCCGCCACGCCGCAGGGAGGCGCACGTCTTCCTGCGGCTCCCCCCTTTTCTAAATACGGATTTTTTTTTTTTTATCTGCAACCTGCGAGGGCCATCGCTCCCCACAGGTTGTCCCAGAAAACTCTCATTCTGCTGGCGCAGAGATGGACCCCGTCCGGTCCATACAATTCTGGGCGTCCTGGATGAATCAGACCGTGTCTGATGGAGTCTAGTCCGTTGGTCTTGCAGAATTTGTGCATTGCAATGTTCAGCTTTCTCCTGGAGTTGTCCACCGCCTTGTTGGATTCCGCGCCTCGCCAATGTTTCCTGCTGACCATCTCGGACCATATGATTGTCGTGCCACCGAACCACGTGGCCGCCCTGGTGAGGTCCATTTGTATGGCCTGCCCCAATGCTTTGCACCCCATTTGGGCCAGGTCGTTGCCTCCGAGGTGTATGAGCAGCACATTCGGATGCCATGCTGAGTCCCCCAATAAGTTGTCCAGTACCGCGGGTAGTTGATTCCACTTCATCCCTGGCTGCCCCACCCAGCGGATGCATGTCACTTTGGGTCTGTTCTCCACTTTGTGCCCCGTTTGCCGCCACCAGCTTTCCATCCTGGACACGAAGGAGTGACCCACTACCCATACCAGCTGCAGGCGGCTCCCTGCAAAAGAAGAAGACTAACATAAGGTGGCCTGCTGCGCACCGATTCACTTGTCTGTAGCCTGGGATGTGGGGGAGGGTATTTCTGTCACCCTGCCGTGCGGCATCCCAAAGTGACTGACCCCCTACCCCCCCAATTGCCCGTTTTTGTTTTACAAAAGTTGTGGGCGTATGTACGTCTTGTAGGCCTGGGAGCGCCATCTGCCAACAGCTCAAATTCCTTCCTCTGGCATGCCATGCTGCGATGCCGTGGTGGCTGCGCCGATTCTGAAAGAGTGGGGGGCAAAGATCTATGGATGGAGCCCGGCTTTCGTTAGACCATGGCGCATCACTGCTGTGAATTGGAACTTGCTCAGATTGCTCCAATCCTGGTGTTTGAAGAGTGGTCCTTCGCCTGCCGGGCGTGCTACCATATATTTAACCAGACAGCACACTGCGCACAAGCTGGACTCAGGGATGCACTGGAGTCGAATGGTCGCCCCCTTACCTGTCTTGTCAGTTTTTGACCTTCTTAGTATTATTTCAACTACCTTCCCCAGGGGCCTGACGTCTGTGGCCTGTAGGCACCGGTGTGCTGAGCCCTGCCTGCTGGGTGCCACCAACTCGCTGATGCGGAATGTGCCAAAGAATGCTGTTGTAAATGCTGCCCGGAAGAGTTGAAGCTCAAAATTGTCTTTTGTCACCCTCACCAGGGCCTCTAATAACTGTCCCAGTTTTTTTAAATCGATGGGGCGCCTGGTGTCCGCCCTTACCCCCTCAGCTCTTCTCCACCCCTTTAACGCTGTTTTGATATACAGGGATGCAGTGGGATCCTCCCCCGTGAAGAGTTTGGCGAAGTGTGCCATGGCCGCCAGATGGGCCTGTGCCCACGACCTAGTTTTCTTGTTATCAAATGCCCACTGGATGAATTTCTCCACTGCTGTTTGCGTCGCAGCCTTATCGCCCAGTGACTGCATGCCCCCAATTCTCATTACAGTAGTGGCATATTTCTTGCATCTTCTGGTTGCCTCGGGGGTAAGTGATTGATTTACCAGTCTAGATAAGTCTATCCCCCCAGGTCCCACAGGTATGCTGGAAAAGGGGTCATCTCCCTGTCTGCCCTCGGCACTAGTTCTCTGAATTGCTTCATCTGGGATCGTGACTGGGCGTTCGCCGCCGTGTTCTCTGCCCCTGGCACATGGCGAGCTTTCCGCTCCAGGTTTCCCTCCAGCTGTAATTTAATCAACTGACGCATTAACCTCAACGTGTCAGGGCACCTTGCTGCGCCTTTGTTGATGGCCTGCACCACCCCCTTGTTGTCAGACCAGAGGGTCAGCTTCATGTTTCTCAGCTCCTGTTTCCACACTGTTAATGCTACTATTATTGGGAAAAGCTCTAGAAATGTGATATTATTGGTGGTGCCCCGCCGGTGCCATCTTTCAGGCCACTGGCTCGCGCACCACCGTTTCCCCAGGATCGCGCCGAACCCCAAGTTCCCTGCGGCGTCCGTGAACAAGGCTATTTGTTTGGCTGTCACCCAACCCTCTCTCCATATCAGGATGCCGTTGAAATTTTTGAGGAACTCCGCCCACATGAGCAGGTCCTGTTTTACCCCAGCTCCTAGCCGAATGTGGTGGTGTTTGTGAGTGATACCTGATGTCAGTTGTGTCAGGCGCCGTGCAAAAACTCTTCCCGTGGGGATGACCCTGGCCGCGAAATTGAGTTTTCCAATCAGGCTTTGCAGTTCGCGGAGTGTGGCCTTGCTCCGGCCGCACAACGTCTTGACCTCCCCCCTGAAATCCTCCACCTTCTCCGGGGGGAGCCTTGCCGTCCCGGCTATGGAGTCTAGCTCAATGCCCAAGAACGTGAGTCTTGTGGTTGGGCCAATTGTCTTTTCGGGCGTCAGGGGGACCCCTAGTGTCCTGGCTAGCTCTTCAAAAGCGGCTAGGGTGTTCCCGCATGTGGGAGACCCTGCGGGGCCTGTAAACATGAAATCATCTAAGTAATGAAGTTTTCCACCCTCCGGGTGTCTGTCGTGTAATGCCCATTCCAGAAAGGTGGCAAATTGTTCAAAATATGCGCACGATATGGCGCAACCCATGGGCATTGCTTTGTCAATAAACAGGTCCCCCCCCACTGAAACCCAGGACGTGGAAACTGGATGGGTGGACAGGCAAAAGGCGGAACGCGGATTCAATGTCTGCCTTGGCCATCAGTGCCCCCTTTCCTGCCGCTTTTACTAGGTCAATTGCATCGTCGACAGATGCGTATCCCACTGAGCAAACCTCGGGAGCGATCACATTGTTCACGGAGGACCCTTCAGGAAATGAGAGGTGGTGTATGAGCCTGAATTGCCCTGGTTCCTTCTTGGGAACCACACCCAGGGGAGATACAACTATACCCTTGCGCAACTGTGGTGGAAGGGGGCCCTCAATCCTGCCTAAAGCTTTTTCTTTCTCTAGTTTGGCGCACACCACCTCGGGGTATTGCAACGCGGATTTCAGGTTGTTTGCCCCCTCTAGTGGTAGCGGGCCCATAAATGGTATCACAAAGCCCTCCTCAAAGCCCCTTACTAGGACTGTGGCGTCTGTCTTATTAGGGTATTTATTAGCTAGTCTGCGCAGCTGTTGTGTAACGATTGGGGATCTGGCCAGCTGGCAATCTTGTATGTCACTCAGAACCCCTCCACCTGTTGTCTTGCTGCTAATGTTTTTTGCTCCTATCTTTCTTATCCTTTCCTGACTCGCGTTTGTTCCGGCATGCCACAGCCGGGTGCCCTCCTTCGCAGCTTGAGCATGTGTGTTGGAATTTACACGCGGCGCCCCACGAGCAGTCACCGGCATCATATTTCCAGCAGATGGTCGTGCCTCCATTGGGGGATGGGGGCTTCCCTGTGCTATGTTTTGCCCTGTGGAATGTTTTTCCCTTCCCCTTGTGGTATGAGCTCCGAAAGGACTGGTCGCTTTTACCCGCCCATGCCCTTGCCTCCTTCGCCACTAGCATCTTGTGAATGAAGCCTGATACATCCTCTTCATTCCATTCCATCTCGGGATGTCGCTGCATTTTGAGCCTGAAACCCTTGTCATACTCCAGTCAGGCATCCCCGGGGAACTGCCTTTGTGCCCAATGGATATTGGCCTCATAAAGCCATAAATCTGAGGCGCAGCGCGGGAATTTTTCAACTATAATACAGGCCATAATTCTGAATGCGTCTAGCCAGTTATCAAAGTTTCTTTCTTTCCTAGCGCCGCGCCTTTCCCTTCTATCCTCATCCTTCTTTCACAGGTTGTGAGGTCCAGGCCCTCAAGCTGAATCTCCAGCAGGGAGAAGATATCTATAAATTCTTTGCGCCATATCCTCTCCTTGACTGCCAGGGGTATAAGGCAGGCAGGTGGTAAGTGACGCCGGGCCGGGGGATGGCCTGGTGTAAGGATCAGTGACCGGACATTCAGGTTGAGTGATGCCTGCATTAGTACTGTATCCCCATGCAGCTATTATTATTATTATTATAATTGCATTTATTGAGCGCGCAGCTACCCGGAGGTTTCCCGGCGCTAAAGCAAGCAGAAGGTGAGCTAAGTGTGAGGGATTATGGACATGCAGATTAAGTATTAAAAAGCCAGGTCTTAATTCCTTTGCGGAATGTCAGGTAACAAATTTCAGATCGCAAGAATTGAGGTAAGGAATTCCATAGGGAGGGTGCCAGTAAAGCGAACGAGCAACCGCCCATTTTGGCTCTGTTGACACGGGGGATCTGAAACTTGTTTTGTGTAGAAGATCTCAGCGTGCGGGAGGGAACATATTGCTGCACCAAAGAGGACAAATATTTCGGAGCTTTACCTGACTTGATATGATGCATTATACAGAGGGCTTTGAATTTTACTCGGCTCTCAATTCGCAACCAGTGCAGCTTGCGCAGATGGATGGCGGCCGAGGATCTAGCAGGTAAGTTACAGATAAGGCGAACTGCCATGTTCTGAACCACCTGATATTTCTTTATTACCTCCTTACAGGCGCCCAAAAGTAGGATGTTCCCGTAGTCCATGCGTGAGGTGACAAGAGCCTGGACTACGGTCCTCAGGGTGTCAGCTGGAAGCATCCACGTGATTTTTCTCAGCCACCTGATGATGGTAGTACAGGTGGCGGAGACTTTTACAACATGTTGCTCCAAAGACAGCTGGTTGTCAAAAAGAACCCCAAGGTTGCGGGCTGTGACTGAAGGGGTGGGTAAGGGGCCCATCTGAGGAGGCCAGTGTTGCGGGCCCCAGAGCGATGTATTTGGACCAAACAGGAGCAGCTCTGTTTTGTCACCATTTAATTTTAATTTATGTCTGTGCATCCAGTTATATATATGGTTCAGTCCAGACTGCAGAGAAGACGTAGGAAGATGTTTATTAGTGGAAAGTGAGTAGACGATTTGCGTATCATCTGCGTACGAATAGATTGTGAGGCCTGCTTGCTCTGCCAGGAAAGCAAGGGGTCTCACATAAAGATTGAAAAAAGGAGGACTGAGGATAGACCCCTGGGGAACACCGTGAGGGGAAGAAAAAAGTAGAAGAAGCAGAAGTAGAAGAAAAGACTTGAAAAGTGTGATCAGAAAGAAAACTAGCAATCCAGGCCAGGGCAGGGCCATCAATACCCACAGATTTCAAGGTGGACAACAAGATGGAGTGGGAGACGGTGTCATATGCGGCACTCAGATCAAGCAAAATGAGTGCCACTGTCTCCCCGTTGTCCACCTGTCTTCTGATGGTCTCAGACACCCCAAGAAGCGTAGTCTCAGTGGAGAAGCCAGCCCGAACCCAGACTGTGAGCAGTGAAGAAGATTAGAGGATTCAACAAAAGAACTAAGCAGAGAGTTGACGTGCTTTTCAAGAACCTTAGAATAACAAGAAAGAAGAGAGATAGGACGGAAGTTGGAGGGGTTGTTTGGGTCCGCGTTGGCCTTTTTTAACAATGGAACCACCATCGCATGCTTCCATTCATTAGGGACAGTTGCCTCAATCAATGAAGCATTCAGAATGTCCAAAATGATCTGGAGTATGGCAGGATCCAAGGTGCACAATATTTGTGGAGGCATAGGATCAAGGGGAGAACCAGATTTTATTTCATGAAGATATTTATGAAAGAGCATGGGAGAGATCGGTTCCCAAGAGTGGAGTTGGGAGGCAGTAGGAGTTACACTAGAGGCATCAGTAAGAAAAGAGATAGGTGGTACAAACTCAGGAGAGGAAGATACAGTAGGAGTAGCACTAAAAATAGCGTAAATCCTATCAATTTTTTCTAGAAAAAAGTTTGCAAGGGCATTACATTGTGTAGTGTCCAAACAGGGGTCTTTGGGTGTGGAAGACACGCCAGAGAGATCTTTTACTACTTTGAACAAGGCCTTCGGTCTATTTTGGGCATTGAGTATGGTGCTATTAGCATGATTAGCTCTGGCGGTATCACAGGCAGAGTGGTAAGCCAGGAGGGAGGCCTTATATTTAGTTTTATAGCTACTGGGGATCCCTGCGCACCTTGCGCTGTATGCGCCACCTGCCCCTGTATTCTCTCCTGTCGCGCCTGGCCTGGGTCGAGTAGATGCCATGGCAGCCCTGATGTTTCCTCTGCGCGCTGAGCTTTTGGCCTTGCTACCCCCTGACCTGTCCCATCCCGCGCTGCAGGTGCCAAGGACCTAAGACATTCCTTCAACATGCTCGCAATATGCTCTTCATTCGCTATACCGCTGGCAGCGTCGCTGTGGTCTCCTGTCCTCGGTGGTAAGCCCTCACTTGGCCGCTCCCTCCTTGGGGTCTTTTTTCTGGGGGCCTTCTTCTGCGGTGTGATCCTGTGCTTCTTGGGCACCGAAGGGCCTGCCTCTTCATCCTTTCGTGCTTCCGGGCCGGCGCCCCCGGCCTGCTCCAGGTGCGGCTGCAGCCACTCGCTGCCGTGGACCGCCGAGACTTCGCGGATCCGTCTTAGTAGTTCGGCGACCTCTTCTGGCTGACCCTCGGCCATGTTTCTACGCCTGGTACTGCCACCTTTGGATGCGCAACGTTATGCCAATTAAACAGCTGTTCACCGCCCGGGATGCTGGTCCGCTGGGCACACAGGCGATGTGTTAGCCGTTCGGCCCCCCAAGGAAGCACGCTTGTCCTGCTGTTTGTCGGTGGGTTGCGGTGCCGGGCGCTCTCTAACGCTCCTTTCTGTCCGTAGTCAATTAATTGCCTGTTTGTTCCTCCCGAGGACTCTCCGCCGCTCTTGAACCCCCAGGTCTCTCGGTGTAGGCGTTTTGGTGTTTTGGGCTCTCTGCTGCTCGCGCCGAAAACTGGGTCTGTTGCGTGTTCCCCCCGCCGGTCGCACCGAGCTCGGCTCCTGTATGCGCGGCTCAGGCAGGTGATGGCACTTATTCGATGTAGCTCCTCTCTGCAGGCTCCCGGCCGGCCTCGTGGGTGAGGTCACACTGGGCTCTCACTTCCTCTGCTTGCCGCCCTTGCTGCCGCGCCGCCTGTTCGCACGGTTCTCGCCCTCTCCCCCCCCCCCAGCGTGCTGAAAGGCAAGATGCAGCGGGTCCTACCGGGCTTTGACGCGGCCTGGCTTCGTGGGACGTTTGGGTCACTGGCTCCACCACCGCGAGACCTGCCGGAGCACCGATGTCCTCCAAGCAACGATCAGTCGTCGTCAGTCCCGTTACTACACCGATGGTCCTTCGGTCCGGAGATGGTCCGTAGTTGGCTGGTCCCTCTGGCAGAGCTTCGCCTCGTCGATTCCAGCAGCTTTCAGCAGAACTCCGTTGGTGCGCCGCTCGCCCTGCTCCACGAAGTTAGGAGCTACCTGGGCGAGCGGCGACTTATATTGGCCACTTCCGCCAACCTGGGGTTCAGGTGGTACCCCCTGATTGGGGGGTTCGAATATCGCGGTGTGCGCCCATTGGTCGCCTTTTGGCGCCATCGGGCGCTCTCCCTTTTTGGCGGGAGGCATTCCCCTTACGCTTGCTTCTGGGCGCTCTAAAGCGCCCAGAACCGGTTTTTCACTGGGGGGCACGGCGCGGGTTATGGCGCCGGTCCCTGAGCCTCCCCCCCCCCTTCGGGAGGGTGAGGCGGCCTCTGCAAAATCCTAGGACCGGCCCTGATGGTTTGTGGAAGGAGCAACGTGTCTGGAGTGTAGCAATCACCCCTGTCGTCCTCGTTGCACCACTCTCTTCTTCTCATATCTTTCTGAAACACTATCTGCTTCTTTCATCTCATTTCTTTCATATTTACCCACCTCTTTTAATGTATCCTCCTGCATTTCCTTCCTTTCACCATTCCCACGCACACACAGAATGTACATTCTCACCTGTATGCACTGCATTTTCTTAAACTTCCGCCCGGACAATATTTTGACAACTGTGTACCTCCTTCACTCACTTTCGTATATAGTCGCATTTGGCACACGTCATCATCTCTCTGTGCGCTCTGCATGAAGGCCAAGGATGAGCAGTATTCTGAAACCTTTTAGACCCACTGACAAGTACTGCGTTTAGCCGGAACTCCACAGCTCTTAATCGTGGCCCACCCACAACCTGAACTCATACAGCTACATCCTCTCACACTGTGCACTATATGCGACTAATAGGTTGCATGAAAAACACCACAGAACACACCATCCTGGAAAAAGCAAATACTCTCAGGGAATGCAGGAGTAGGTCAAACATCAAATGTAAACGGGAACAGCATTGCTATTATTACTGGCTTCAATTGTCGCCAGTGGTCAGGCACAGTGGGAAGCCAGGCCATTTACAAATGAGGGACCCGACCCACTAGCCTCCCCCAGCAATGCCACTGGAAGGTTGACTTGTTGCAGCAAGATTGCAGATTGGCCGATAAGAGTCGCTGTTATGTAAGGGGAAAATGGTACAGGGAGGAAATGAAAGGCAGGGCTCAGACTCTGAATGAATTGCAAGAGCAAAGTAACATGATGGATCTCCAGCCGAGGAGGAAATGTCATATCTTGCCTTATCATGGCTTATTGTGGGCCTGGGAGGGGAACGTTAAAGCTATTTAGCAACTTTTTCCAGTTTGAACCCAGCCATATGCAAATCAGTCTTGACCCTGTGCCCCATGGGAACAGCCCAGCCCAGTTCGAGCTGGGCTCTTCCCATGAGGCACAGGGTCAAGTCTGATTTGTATATGGCCATGTCTGAACTGGGGTGGCTTGGTGAGCAAAAAAACGATGGATTTAGGCCCATATCTCTGGATTGGGGTGAATGTATGACATTGTTCTGCATTCTGTCCATCAACTGTTTTTGCATTTGTCACCCCGAGTGCGACGGGTATGCTCCGACATGAGTCCCGTGCTCTCCACGCCACTGGAGTCAAGCTATCCTGGCTGATGATGGCTGACAGCCAGAAACCGGTCCTAGGATGCTTGATTCCAGTCCAGGGAAGACATGGCTTGGCAGTTCGGGCTGGACTGTTCCCATGAGGCACAGGGTCAAGGCTGAATTGCATATGGCCATGTTTGAACTGGGGTGGCTTGGTGAGCAGAAAAACAATGGATTTAGTGCCAGATCTCTGTACTGGGGTGAATGTATGACATTGTTCTTCATTCTGTCCATCAACTGTTGTTTTTGCATTTGTTACCCCGAGTGGGACTGGGACTGGGACGGAGTGGGAAGGGTATGCTCACACATGAGTCCCGTGCTCTGCACGACACTGGAGTCAAACTATCCTGGCTGATGATGGCTGATAGCCTGAAACCGGTCCTAGGATGCTTGATGCCGATCCAGGGAGGACATGGCTTGGCAGTTCGGGCTGGACTGTTCCCATGAGGCACATTGTTAAGGCTGATTTGCATATGGCCATGTCTGAACTGGGGTGGCATGGTGATAAAAAAACGCTTGATTAAGGCCCAGATCTCTGTACTGGGGTGAATGTATGACATTGTTCTGCATTCTGTCCATCAACTGTTGTTTTTGCATTCTTACAAGTGAACACACAGTGCTGAAACAGTGAAAAAATGGCACAAAGGTGAACACAAGCAAAGAAAATAGTGTGAAGACCAAAGGAGCAAGTAACATTCCTTTGGTAACGCATTATGTGGTAGAGACTATTTAGCTGCAGATTCCTTACCTTAGAAATATTCCCAAGGCATCAGACTGGGCGCAGAGATTTTTTAGCAGTATACATGTGTGCCAGTAGGTGGCTTTAGCCCCACCAGAAGTAATGTGTGCCGTGCCTATATAGGTGCCACCCAAGCATGCGGACGTCAGTTTCTTTTTGTGACTTTCCATCCCAGAAGTGTGGAGCCACGAAGAATACTGACACACTGGTGTGTATTGCTAAGGCCCTGAGAAGGTTGACCCTATCTTGAAATCAGCTCACAGAGCGGGGAGGATGGGAGGGTCGGTAAGGAATCTGCAGCTGGATAGAGTCTCTACCAGATAAGGCATTACCAAAGTTCAGTAATTTGTTTATCTGAGACACTTCTAGCTGTAGATTCCTTACCTTAGAATAGATACACAAGCAACTTCTCCACAGAGGTGGGTCTGCAAAACAGATTAAACCAAAAGTCCTGCAGGACAGTACAGGCGAAGTGCTCATCACCACAGACCTGACCATCCTGACAGTAATGTTTACTGAATGTGTACAAGGATGCCCACGTTGCTTCCTGACAGATGTCCAGGACAGGGACTCCACACGCTAGTACGTGGTTGCAGCCTTGGCACTGGTAGAACAAGCATGCAAGCCCTCTGGGGGTTGCTTTCTTGCAATTGCATAGGATATTTGTATGTAGAGTACTATTCATTGTGAGATGGTCCTTATCAGCCCAGCGTTCCATTTCTTAGCTCAACATACCCTACAAAGAGTTGATCGTCCACCCAGAACTCTTTTGTGTGATCTAGGTACAAAGACTACACTCTTTTTGGGTTGAGAAAATTGACTTTCTCCCCCTCTTTAGAAGGATGAGTCTGAGCAAAGAAGTTAGGCAAGGTGATGGTTTGAGCTACATTAAAAGGTGTAACAACCTTCAGGAAAAAGGAAGCACAGGCTCACAGTACTAGATTGTCAGAGTACAAGGTGATCTAAGAAGGGTGGCCAGAGAATGCCTGCAGTTCACTAACCCTCCCGGCTGATGTTAAGGCCACTAGAAAAGCTGTCTTGATGGCAAGCAGGTGAAGTGAGCAGTTGTGTTGCAGCTTGAAAGGAGAAAACATAAGAAAGGTCTGGACCAGATTAAGATTGGGCCATGATGAATGGCCTGGAAAGTAACATGCCGTAGACCTTTGATGAATTTAGTCACAACAGGTGACTTGAACAAAGAAGGTTGGCCCGGCAGCCATAAAAATGCCAAAATGGAGGACAAATAATCTTTAACAGTGCCCAGAGCAGAGCTCTGCTGTGCCAGAGAAAGAACAAACAAGAGAACTTGGGATAAGGATGCAGGATGAGTATCAATATTCTTAGATGCACAGCATGCCACAAATTTGGCCCGTAAGGCAGAAGTATGCCGTCTTAGTGTAGGGACACCTGGCTGCTAGAATTCATTACATTACAGGCTTTGGGAGATAGGTTGAAAGGTCAACTGTCACCACTCAATCTCCAAGAATGAAAGCAGAGCATCCGCAGGTTTCGTTGCAGGACTCTGCCCTGCTGCTGGGTCACAGAATCCGCCTGAAGGGGTAGCCTGAACAGAGGACTGATGGTCATGCTCTGCAGCCTGGGATACCAGACTCTTCATGCTCAATCCAGAGCCACAAGAATAACATGGGACCTTGAGAACTCTGGCCTGCTGTGTTGTTGCCCCGGAACACCTGCACCAGCCTTCTCCTGATAAAAGGAAGGTAGGCTTTCAATGCCAGTCGGATCGCCAGAAGCTCCATCAGATTGTTGTGGAATCTTGAATCTGCCGGGGACCAGAGCCCTCTCATCTCCATCTCTCCAAGATAGCCACCCCAGACCAGGAGTGACGCATCTGTCACTAAAGTCAGCTCTGGCTGGAGAAGGTAAAGGGGTCTTGCGCTGACCCAGTTGTGGTTCATCAATCACCACTGCAGGTCATTTATGGTTCTCTCCAAGGCCTAGACCATGTCGGAGAGATTCCCCTGGTGCTGCACCGATTGCAACGTCAGGTCCCAATGCTGAGCCCACATATGCCAATGGGCATATGCCACTGCCTGGATGCAGGAGACCATAGGGCTCAATGGCCTCAGAGTCAGTCTCACTGAAATCCAGAATAAAGGCTGAAACATCAGTATGATAGCTTGAATATCCTGGACTCGTCGCTCATGAGGATAGATCTGAAACTGCACTGTGTACAGATCAGTTTCAATGAATGGAAGCGTCTGAGAGGGCGTCAGGTGTGACTTCGGCACATTGATAATGAACCCAGTGAATGTAAGAGGTTCATGCTGCAACCACCACCATTACCTTGGTGAGCAGTCAAGGGGCGATGGTAAAGCCAAAATTGAGCACGGCGAACTGAAAGTGCTCTTGACCTTTCGTGAACCGAAAACAGGACGGGGATGTGGAAATATGCATCCCACAAGTCCAACACTACCATCCAGTCTCCAGGGTCCAGGGCATACAAGACCTGAGCTAAGGTGAGCATCTTTAACTTCTCCTTTTTCAGGAAGAAGTTAAGAATTGCAGGTCTGGGATACGATGAAGCCCTCCATCCTTTTTGGGGACCAGAAAGTAGCAGGAATGCCAACCACAACATATTTCTGATGCCAGCACCCTCTCGATGCCTGCCTTGGGCAAAAGAGCCAACACTTCCTGATTGAGCAAGGAGAGATGGTCCTCCATCAGCTGGAGGTGAGTGGGTGGTATGGGTGAAGGGGTTTCTAGAAAGGGGATGGAGTAGGCCCCCTGGACCATATGTAAAACCCTCTTGTCTGATGTTTTAGACCGCCAGTGGGGCAGATGATGGTGAATTCTGCCCCCCCCCCCCACTGGGTGGCCCAGCTGGTATAAAGGCAAACAAAGGGGGTTTGGAGGCTGCAGCTGCCGGGGGAGTTGCAGACTGGACAGACCTCTGGCTGGCGTTCACCAATGGTTTGTGGGAACCGCATCTATGGCCTCAAAAATGCTTGGAAGTCTGGTGGCCTTGGTAGCTGAATGGGAAAGGACGTGGATGGTAGCCCCTAACATAGCTGTGGGAGGGGTGAAAGGCAGACTGGGGTTGGCGAGGGGCCATGGATAGATGTACGGTCCTGGCCATAGCTCTGCTGTCCTTAAAGCACTTCAGCGGTAAACGTCGTTTACAACGCGGTGTTTACACTGCACGACCTTTACCACGCTGCCATTACAACGCAAGTCATTATTACGACTTGCGCTGGATGGCGCTCTTGGTTAAGGAATATTGTGATTTTCTATTCCAACACCTCCCCTACTGTTACGTGGGCTGGAGTTGGAATAGAAAATTATAATAATCCTCAATCTGCGCCCTCCAACGCAAGTCCTTGTAACGACTTGCGTTGTAAAATCCACGATGTAAAGTACCGCGATCAAAATGATCGCGTTATACTATCATACATCCCGCTTCAGCAGTGAGTCTGCCTTCTCACCAAAAAGGTGAGAGCCATAACAGGGCATGCCCATCAGCAAAGCAAAGACATCCTCCAAAAAGCCAGTGTTATCAGTCAGGCATGGCATCTAAGTGCTACTGACTGCACAATCGCTCTTCCCAGCTAATTGGCTATGTCCAATCTACATCCAATCTACATCTGATGGTGAACTTTGCCGCTTCTTGCCCATCAGCATTGGTTTGAAGAGTATGGTTCAGGCCCCCCGAGAGACAATAGGCAGTATTTGCACACCCGAGTCCCATATAGTATGGGTCTATTTGCCCAAAAGGCAAGCAGGTTTACAGACTGCATTGCTAGGCTGTCGGAAGAGAACATTCTCTAACCAAAAAGTTCCTCAAACCAGTTGTCCTCTGGTTTATCAAGGGGATTGTGGTAACCATAAGGGTCCTCAGACCCCTCTCAATTGTCACTCTCCAGACCGGTCAAAGGAAGAAGGAACTGGCTCTGGCTTGGCGGGCATGGTACCGGTCGGTGCAGGGTGATGCCCATCTGGCTCCATGTCAGAGCCAGGTATGATGATGGGGCCCGTGGAGTGTCAGCGGCACCGTTAGCGGTGGCACTGGGGCGGGCATCAAGGATGATCCCGGTCTTATGGGCAGCGACGCTCTGTATATAGCACTGGATCCAAGGGCCCTAACTGATGAGGAAGACGAACTCACCGTTGGAGTGCCAGTAGATGTCTCTCCAGAACTCATGGGCCAGAAGGTGCTCCAGAGGAATCAGGCTGCCTGAATATGCGGTGCATGACCTCATAAAACCCCATATTGTTGGGCAGAGGTCACTCTGGATCTGGGAAACTCTGGTAGACGTGGAGCGGATCCTAGCACAAGCGCCAAAGCGGAATGTGGCCTAGAATGCAGATGCCCCCACGTCTCATCTGAAAATTTGGCTGAGGGAAGTGGAAGACCACTTCGAGTTCTTTCACTTGTGGGACTTACCGAACGACTTGGAACGTGATGACGTTCATTTGGAATGGCTCTGCAAGCAGTCCCGGGATCTTCAGCATGACCAGAATAGAGAGCACTGCTGAGTTGTCCGATGTCAGGCAGCAAGGAGCTTTAAGGACCAAAACCTCAGCACTTTGGGATTCATGGCGCAGCAGTCCTCACAGGTCTTGGAGTCTTGGCAGGCACCTTATTGTCAGCACCGGGGCTATGACAGTCTGCCACATGGTGGCACTGCCATGCTAATTTAGCTATGAACACAACAACAGCGGTTATTTGTTCAATTTAACAATGACTAATACCTGCCTCCCAAGCCATTCTTCTGGCTTTGGGGGCCTGGAATAGTCTGACGTGACACACTTGTAGGAGTGTAAAGGTTAGTAGCTGTGTATGTACTGTCATTGGCAGCTGTATGGGTTATGTGAGGTGCAAGCTGCAGTGGCCTCCAGACGAGAGCCCCAGCACTTATCCTTTTACAAATTAAGCACTGAACAGGCACAGGATTACTTTATTATAAGAGCACAGTGAGATGTTTTCCCTAAAGCATTTTGTTGACAGAATGCACACAATTAGAATGCATAAACAGCTGTTGTACAAATCCAAAAAGAATAAATGAAGGATGGAATGCTAAACGAATCAATCATTCACCCCCAGTCAGAGATCTGAGTTTAATTCATAATTTTTTTGCTCACAACGTTAACCCAGTTTGGACCAAGCCATATGCAAATCAGTCTTTATTCTGCTCCCTATGGGAACTGTCCAGCACAAACTGTAAGTCAAAGTTCTCCCTTGACCAGAAAAAAGCATCCTGGAACCAGTGTCACTCCCTCATCAGCCGGGCTAACTTGAATCCAGTGGCCCTGTGAGCACGGGACCCACGTCTGGGCTCACCCATTTCCACTTATGGTGACAAAAGCAGAAAGAATAAATGATGGAAGGTCTGCTGGATAAATCAAACATTCACCCCCAGTCACAGACCTGGGTTTAATCCATTCAATGTGACATGGTACTAGAGATCAAAAAGGGGTGTCCACAGTGCTCACAATCATGCAGGTACAAACTGGCTGCCACAGGAAAGACATGCCCTGTATTTAAATTAACCAGTCCTTGATTGCCCTCCTTTGTGGCTAACCGATTCATATATGTACGATTTTCTGATTGACAAAGCATTGCAAAAAGAATGCACCTGCACTACTTAGTCTAATATGCACCATTACGCAAAAATACTTAAAACGGCTCATATATGGTTGTATGACATTGCAATGCAGGCATTTACCATGAATCTTTCACAATGCATGCATTTACCATGCATCTGTCTTTACCATGCATACCTTTACCAAGTAGATAAGTATAAATATATGCACACATTGTAGTTTTTTTTGGGGGGGGGAGGCCACTTAAAACCCCATAAAAAAAAGACTTTTATTGTGGGGGGTTGTAGGAAACTGGCTCTGTATATACTATACCAAAATGAGGTATGGTGTGCACACAGTCCAGTGGAACCCCTAAGGTAGGCAGAGGTAAAAGTGGGTAATACTTCACTCTCTATTTGTGGTAGTGTGGGCAAGCAGTAAGGCTTTGTCAGAGGGTAGTGTTAAGCATGTGTTGTACACACTCAGGCAGCAAATGATGTCACACTTAAAGACTGAACTCAGACCTAACCCAGGCAAGAAATGATGTCAAACACTCGAAGACTGAAGTCAGACCAATTTGTTCGTATAAAAATATTATTTAGCTATTTCATTTCTAGAACCAAGCCAGGCCTGGTACAGGTAAGTGAAATAATACTTTGAAATTACTTTTCAGTAACTTTATAGATTACTGTGCACATTACTTCTTGGAATACTTTTTGAGTTACTTTGGCTAATCAGTGTGATAAGCCTAGATATCACACTGAGACAGTTCTTGACAAAAGGTGAGTAATTCAGTTTTTACACATGCAGTTTTTTCAAGATTTCATACAAACCAACTCCACACTTGAAAGAATAAAAAAAAAATAGTCAATGCAATCCTATGGGAGGAAATGAAGTCATCGGTTTACAGGTAAGTACTTGTTTGTGGGAGTTGGGTTTCTGGGGTTAGAACCAGGGTTCCCCGAGGGTCGAGGATGCACTCTCAAAACACCCTCAGCAGCACTAGGGTGGCCGGGTGCAGAGTGCTGAGGCCCAATGTTATCCAATGGGGAATAGGGGGCGTCCGGTTGGTAGCTGCTTACAAGTAGGCCACAAGGTTGTGGTAGCAAAGCTCCTGGTGTTAGGCTCAGGGCAAAGGGGGATCCGATTTAGCACACACAGCGGTACAGGGGCGTCCGGGTGCGGGTGCTGGTTTGTCGTTGGGTGCCCTGTTGATTTCAATTGGGATTTCCCGGGTGCAACAAACACTGTGGGCTCGGGGACGAAGATCTTCTGGAGGCAACCACCGGTTGGAGAGATAAGTTGGGATGCCTTGGGATGCTGGGACACCGTTACTTGGTCACCCAAGGCCGTGGGACGTCAGGTACAGGGGGGACATTAGGCGTCAGGTTCTTCTTTCCTGCTGCGGTCGTGGGGATCCTCTGGAAAGGGGCTGCAGGCATTGATTGGAGACTTGTGGTAGGTCAGGGATCAACAGATTGCAGGTCAGGATAGGCGGGGTGACCTCCTCGTGGTGTTGGCCATTCGAACTCGGGCCATGGGCGACGGGTGCAGACTCACAGATCTTGCTGGAGTCAAAGTCTGTGGGTGAGCACATCTGGTGCTCACGGGAGACATAGGTTTGGGATGGCAGGGCAGGGCAGGTCCTCCGGGTTCATGGGGGCTGATGGCTGCAGGACATACCAGGATTTTGCTGGAGCAGGTCGAGGTTGGGACAGGCCTGTAGGGCTGAAGCCAAGGCTGTTGGTGTCCTCCTCTTCTTCTTCAGCATGGCTCTTTGGTCCTTCTTCTTGTCTGAGGAGGCAAGGTTCAAGATTGCCCCTAAAAAATAAATTTAGGGGTGTTGCAGAGAGGTACAGGTCGGAATCAATGTGTCCCTTTCTTGGAGTGGGTACACCTCCTTTTATGCCATCCTCCAGTGGGAAGGGGGCATAAGCCTCACTCTGGTTGGCTAGGTCCCCCCATCTGCAAGATGGTGGGGACTGAGAGTTGTGCTTCACCTCCCCTCTACCACCCAAGGGGTGGGTTTGGCAAAGGTGGGCACACCTCTCCTCCTAACTTGGTTTTCCTGCTTATTCTCCCACCCAAAGTAGGGGTCAGAACCGGTGGGGGCCAGTTGCTGGGTGCAGGAAATGGCTGGGGTAGCTCACAAAGATGGCAAGCCTTTGAAGCTTACTGTTTGAGGACCCTGCCCATCCTGGGGTAAGAGGCTTGACACCTTGTCCCAGATTGTGCATGGTTTCCGGACCCAGAGAGCGGCAGGCTCTCGACCTAGGGGTCCAGAAACATGTCTGGTGGTGGCAGCTGGCGAGCCGCCACTCAGCCTCGAGACTAGAGTTAGGTCGTTTTTCAGGGGGCATCTCTAAGTTGCCCTCTGAGTGCATTTTTAATTAAATCCCACACTGGCATCAGAGTGGATTCAATGTGCTGAGAAGTTTGATACCGAAGTTCCCAGTTTTTAGTAAAGCCGTAATGGTGATGTGGAGTTCCTAATGACGAACTCCCAGCACCATATACTCTTTAGGACATTACTGCACTTACAGTGTCTAAGAATTGGCGTAGACCCTGCAGGGGTACAGGGCTCATGCACCTGTACCCTCACCACTGGTATAGTGCACCCAGCTAGAGGGGTGGCTGAGCTATGCCAGGGCAGTGGATTGTAGGCATTGCACACAGGGTTGTATGCCATGTCGACTCTTCACTTTGCTCTGCACCAAAACACGCAGCCTGCAATCGCAATTTGTGTGTGTGAAAGGTAAAGGGCCTCTAAGGGTGGCACAATAAGTTCTGCAGCCCTTAGAGGCCTTCCCTGGTAACAATACCCTTGATATCTAGGGTACCTTTTACAAGGACTTACATGTTGCAAGAGAGATGCCAATTGGATTTTGCATCACTGCAGTTTAAGCAAAGAACATAGGCCCTGGGTACCTGGTTGGCAGGAACCCAGGGCACACTCAGTCAAAGTACATCAGCAGTTTGGCAAAAAGTGGGGGAGCAATCATGCAAAAAATGGGTACTTTCCTACAGGGGACATCCCCCAAACCACCCCTTTTAATATTTACTCTTAGCACCTTATCCCCCTACCCACCTCAAAACCCTAAAATACCTTTACCACCCTGTACCCTACGTACCCCTAAAACCCAAAAGTACCCTTGCTACCCTGTGCCCCTACCCACCCCTGAACCTTAACATACCTTTACCACCCTATATATGCCTGCACGCACCCCTAAAAATACCCTTACAACCCAATACCCTTACCCACTCCTTAACCCCAAAAACATCCTTTCCATGAAATACCCTTACCCACCCCTAAACCCTACAAAACACTCTTATCACCCAATTCCTTTTCCCATCCTTAAACCCTAAAAGCCCCCATCACCTTATACTCTTACCCATCCATAAGCCCCTGCTCATCCCTAAACCCTAAAAATTACCTTACCACCCATTACCCTTAACCTGCACGAAACATTAAAAATACCATGGACACCCAATATCCCATACCCACTCCTAAACCCTTAAATGTGTGTGTGTTTGTGTATATGTGTGGTGTGAACAAGAGTACTCGATACTCGAAACGCGTCGCTTGAAAGGTAGGGGTCGCTTGAAGCCGTGGGGTCCGTCTCTTCTTTCGCCACGCTCCGTGGAGGTCTGAGGAATTGTTCAATATATATATATATTAACTGAAAAAAACAAAGGTTAAAGTTACATTATAGTTAGGTGAATAGTTTATTGAAAACAGAACGTGTAAACAGAAATTTACCAGAACTAACTATAACTTACACTCTCGCCATGCACTGCTTAGGACCTCACATATTACATCACTCATGACATGTTCTATGATATTGATGACATCTCAAATGACATCATTGATGACATCACAGATTACATCACTGATGACATAATCTAATGAGTGTGTTAGTTTGTTTTATAGTTGAAATGGTGGCAGTAGCTACTATATTGCTTTTCTACCTAATTGTGTATAGCCTGGGTCCAGCTAACGAGTATAAGTGTTTACAAAATGCATGTGCTCCCAATGCACCATAGGTGTATAGAGGTATTGAACACGTTTTAAATCTTTACATTGAAGAGTAACTGTGTGCAGGTGACGGTTGACAAAATGTGTTCATTATGTTCCACAAATTGTTTTTGGTACTGCAGAAAAAGTTTACAGAAAGGCAAAGATTCTACGTACCACATACTAAGTAGTGTAAGCAGCCGTGAGTTATTAGACATAATTGTCTCAGCATGACAATTTGTACTTAACATAAAAGACTGTGTGCACCAGGTCCTAACCTATGTACATGTGCTTGTTTTCCTACAGAAGATGGAATATCTTTAAAGTTTTCACCACAATATGAAAGCTGCAGGCAGTATGATCTATAGCACTTTCACATCTTGGTTATTTTAAGTGAATAGTCACTCTTTGGACATGTTTTGCATAGAGTATACACTGTTCTTAGTGGATATTATTTTTTTTATTTTTGCCCTGATCACCTGTGTAAGCTCCTCTGGTGTGATGTCCTCATCTAAGGCAGTTACGGCGTCTGCCTCAAGTGTGGGCACCTGTACATCGCTTATAAATGCAAGATTATCTTCCACCGTTGCAGTGGCCACCGGTGTGTATATTTCCTCATAATGCTGTGCTAGTGTGTCGGAGATCTGTTGCGGCGCAGTCACTAAATCACAGTCCTTAGACCGTAACTGCATAATCCAGTTACTGGCCCTTTCTTTCTTCCCTAACTATGCCAGCAATCAGCCTGCTTTGTCACCCTGATCATATATTGTGTGCTGAGTATTAGTTAACCTACTAGAGACCTCCTCTCGCGCGTACGCTCTGTATGCCTGCTGCGCCAAGTGGCGTGTATGGGTCGTCTCCTCCGTATTGCTAAGTGTATGCGCCATTTCCGCCTGCGCCACGTTGAACTCCAGCTCATCAGTTTGCTTCCGATGTTCTCGTTTCTTTCCCGTCATCAATGAAATGGCGGAGCATCCCTGTGGCTAGCGTAAAGATGTAGTCAAGCCTAGAGAGACTATTGTGTACCCCTGAGTGGAATGTATACTGTTGTTCACCCTGGTACCTGGTCCGCCACACGTCCAGCAGCCCAAGAGCCTCCACAAAGTCTTGCAGCCTGCGGGTTGATCCACTAGCATCTCTTGGAGGCTGTCGACTGATCGTTGTATCCATGGTAGCATTAAAATCACCCCCAATAATCAGTTCTCCGCAAGGGAGTGTAAGCAGGAATTTCCCCAGGTCCATGAAAGAAGCTTGGTGTAACATAGGTGGAATATATACTGACACTATATTGTACAAACGGCCGTCCCATTGGCCTGTGATTGCCACAAATCGTCCCTGGTCATCATGGCATGTATTGGTCCCTACCAAAAGGAAGCGCTTGTTAATAAGGATCCCCACCCCTCTGGACCCAGAGGTAAACCTGAGTGCACCATCATTTGAAATGCCCACCTGTTTAGAGCTTTAATAGTCGTCCCCTGTAGGTGTGACTCCTGAAGTAGTGCCACCGCCGGATTTTTCCGCTTCAAGTCCTGTAGCACTAGTCCACGTTTAATTTTGTCCCCCAACCCATTCACGTTCCAGGAGATCACTGATAGTTGAAGTGTCTGTCTCTGGGTGTTGTGTGTCTGCGAGACTGTGTCTCCGTCACCCTGGCCTGCGTCTGGCATAATGATCTAAAGCGGACAATCTCCCCAGGACTGCTCCGATGCGATCTGTCAAGCCATTCTCCACATTAATCTGTGTCATAACAGCACAAAAAGGGGTTTGTCCCCAAACTAAGAAACCTCCCACAAACTGATCCCATCTCCCCCACCCCCCTCCCTGCTACCCTGCCCAGCGGATTTAAAACTACCTGCCTCCCCAACTCAGCAGAGTGCTTAAGTCCCATAACTGTGTACTTGCGTGAAAGAGGGGGGGAGAGTCTTTCCATACCCCACCACTGGGGCCGGGAAAAGTGTCCTTTTTCAGCCAGCAGAGGTACTGTGGATGTTCAAAGTCCATTTCTCCCAAGGAGTGGTGATCACACATCTCTTGCAATGTCAGTCATCATCATCGCCTCACTACCCGGATATAGCACGTGCCTTCCGCCGCTGCAGTGTCTCAGCTGAGGGCCACCATAGGCTCAGCTACAGCGTATGGCAGGGATCCCACGTGCCGCCGGTAGCCTGGTCACGCTCCATGGCACTATAGCAGTTCCAGCCTGAAAATCATTCTCTGTCGTTGCCGTTTCTTGTCTTCCCGTTCAGATCTTGTGCTGCTCCCTCTTCCCCGCCTGGGGCCGTCTGCGAGGGGCGTAGCCGCCTTTGTGACTCTCGGCCATGGCTTCCTTTCGCTGGTCTCAGTCCCTCCAGCCAGTCCTGTGCCTCACTTGGCGATTCAAAGAACCATGCTTTCCCTTCTGCCTCGACTCTCAACTTAGCAGGATAGAGCATTGCGTATTTAAGTTCTCTGTTGCGGAGCTCTCGCTTGATCTCCGTAAAATTGCATCACTGGGCAGTGACGGCAGCTGTGTAGTTCAGGTAGAGGGTCACCACACTATTGTCTATTCGAAGCGGTGGGCCGATCCTAGCCGCCTGCAGGGTCACATCTCTGTCACGAAAATGAAATAGTCTTGCTAGGATAGGCCGTGCGGGGCTCCCGGCCTGGGCTGCCCACCCGGAACTCTGTGCGCCCTTTCAACCGAGAAGAATCTAGAGATCTCACGAGGGCACAGTTGCATTTGCACCAGGTCTTCTACGAATAGGTCTAAGCAGTGGCGGACGGTGACATTTGAAAGTGGTGAGGCGTAAAATGATTGTCATACTTCTGTAGAAGTGGCAATATTGTTAGCCTGATAGAACGCTAATCATATGCCCCCATTAAACGAAGGTCAGAAGGGAATAACATAAAAATATATGTTAAAATGATGAAGAATAGATTACTGTTACGCTTAACTGTACAACGATTGTGATTTAAGAGCTATATATTTTCCTCTTCTGCTCGACAATGCCTTCAAGGACTGAATCATTAAATATGCCATTGATTCTTCATGAAAGCTTTATGCATTTAAACATCAGATATTTCATCAATCCAATACTGGTGAAAACAGTGGCGCTAGGAAATGTAAATTAATAGATTCAGATATGCGATGAGGAAAACAGAGTGAAACCTGGCCGAGCTCGTGTTTTATCAGAACGTTTTATCACGGGTAGTTTATATAAGCAGCTTAAAGAGGGCTCGAGAAAAGTCTGTTTAATTTCTCAAGTCAAAGAAAACAAGACAGTTTGGTTTCTAAACTGATAATAGGTGAACTGTGGTACTGCTGATCTTAAAATAAAATGTAGGGAGGCTTGGCCAAGATGGCGGCCTGACCAGACGTGCTTCTCGCGGCTCCCCGGCCCTGAACCCCTTGTTGCCCCTTTCATCAGCCTGCAAACCCCCTAAAACTTAAGATTCCTGCTCCCCTGGAGAGCGCCTATCGACACTGACCCCTGGGACCAGCCGGGATTGCTGCTGTGCCTGCCAGAGCCCTGCGGGCTGAGCCGCGAGAATCTGCCAGGGCGCTGGGAGGTAATGGCGGCCACGGACTGAGGGCCGCTTGACCCGTGACTGAGATCGGGGCCCTGCGAGTCTCACACGCCGCACCAGAGGCCGGCGATCGCCGAGGCTGGGTCCCGGAATTGCCTGGCGGGGCCCGGCGGACTCCACGGGGGCTCCCGAGCGACAGCGCTCTGACGCGGCTGGTGGGCCGCCACGAAAATTGAGGTCCCGGCTCCGGGCCTGGCTCGCAGGGTGCGGGGGTCCGGCACTATCGGCCGGCGGAGGTGGCCACAACGGACCACACGACAAGCGCCTCTTGGTGGGCGCTGACGCCGGCCTCCCCACCCCGCCAGCACTGGAGAATCTGCCGGCGGAGGGCCGAGGTTCCCGGACTGCTGTGAAAATCGAGGCCCAGGCTTTGGGCCTAGGCAGGCCCGCTGGGACTGCCACTGGTGGAGTTGCGGACTGGTACTGGGTGCAAGCATCACCATCTATTCTACCTCCACACGGTGACTGAGAGGGGGCGCACTGGAGGTGGGGGAACCCAGCAGCCGGCTCCACAACATAACAACCAACTGCGGCTGCCCGCTCAGTGAGTACCGAAAGTTGCCCTGCATTGTGGAGCTCCCTAGGGGTGACATATACTTCACTGGATTTGCTTGATCCCCGCCAGCCTACCTGTTCCCCCCGGAGGCACTCGGCCACCCCACCCCACCCAACAGAAAGCGCTATCCTACCCTGCCCGGTGGGGCCGAGTGACAGAGACGGCATGGCCAACGTAGGGCGCAGGGGGGCCCGTACTATACCTGACATGCTGGCTAAGGGCGCCGCAAAAGGGGAGAAGAGCCAGACACCCCCCTCGCCTACAGCGCAGGCCGGTGCTCCCACGCAAGACGACGGGGGGGGGGCCCTATCACGAGGGCCTTCTTGGAGTCGCTTTTCAATACCCTGCATGACGACTTCCAGGATCTGAAACAGGACCTAGCTGGGGAGCAACGCGAACTACGCAGAGATGTGGACGGCTTGGGGGAGAGGGTGGCTACGGGGGAAGAGACGGACCACGCCCGCAGCGAAGAAGTAGAGGCTATGCGACAAGAGTTACTACGCCTCCGGGAGCAACAGGTGGACCTCCAGGCACACGCGGAGGACCTAGAAAAGCGCTCCCGGAGGAACAACATACAGGTCCGGGGAGTGCCATTGAAAGCCGAAGGAAACAGCGTCACTTGCCATCTCCAGGAGCTATTCAGGGAGATTCTTGGCGAACCCGCTGACTTTGACATTCGCATTGATCGCGCGCACAGAGTGGGCCTGGCGCGACGAGCACCTGCCCCACCACCGGACATCTTGGCCTATCTCCCTGACTTTCCCTTAAAAAACGCATATTGAAAGAGGCCCGCCAGAAACAACCTCTCCACTTTCAGGGTCACCCGGTGGCTTTGTTTCAAGACGTATCGGCCATCACTCTCCAGAAGCGAAGGGACTTCCGGGTGGTAACAACATTCCTGCGAGATAAAGGGGTGCCATACTCCTGGGGGCACCCATTCAGACTGATCTTTAAATGACAGGGGGTCCTACACCAGATGCGCTCACTGCGGGACACCTGCACTTTGCTGGGCATTGAACTACCGGAAGAAGATATGCCAGGAGAGACATCGCCGCGACACTCGATAGACGGATCCTCCCAGCCCTCACGAGATGGGTGGCAACGGGTGCGAAGACGACGCCCTCCCAAAGCAGGCCTTAAACCTGACCCAGCGGCCATGGCCCAAGAGCAAGCGGCGGCCATCTAGGAGGTGGTTAGGGGCACCTTGAACCCTCCTTGAGCCTTCGACATCGGGGGTTTTGCCTTCTTTGCACTGAATCCGCAGGGCGGGGGGGAGGGGAGGGGGCTTTCGGGCCGCCACTGCTACACAACCCTCCACATTGTGACACCACAGGTCTGAACTATGTTCCGATAGACCTGGGACTATGGTTTGTTCTTGGGGTTGCTTAGTTGGGGTTTGGAAGGGGGGAGGGGGGACCAAAGGGGGGCTGGTGGGTTGCGGGAGTTGGGGTTGGCTTTGGGAGAGGGGCGGGGGGATGGTCCTCAGTTGGGAGAGGGATGGGGGGAGGCGGGGCTCCGGTGTGGCGCATTGCAGGCAGCGCAGGAGAGGCGACATAGCTCAGGATGGCTAGGCGAGATGGGACAACAATGTGCAACTCCCATGCGACAGGCCCCACAATGCAGGTTCTCTCCTTCAATGTTAAGGGGCTCAACAACCCCATTAAATGCAGGGCCGTCCTTTCCGTCTTAGAAAACTCTGGGGCGGAGATCTGCCTCCTACAGGAAACGCACTTACTGCCTAAGGATTTGCACCGCATGCGGTCTAAGGCATTTCCGACACAATACTACTCTTCCACCACTGAGAAAAAGGGGGGGTGTCCATTCTATTTGGGCGCCAAAGTGGGGACAAAGTCGCAGATATTACAGGGAGGCTTCTTGCATACAAAAAACAGATAGGGGGATGGTCAGCTGTGATAGGGTCAATTTATGCACCCAACAACAAACAGGAATCTTTTCTCACCGGGGCCCTGGCAGACATGCTTGCTCACAACATCAAATCCACGCTCATCGGAGGCGACCTCAATTTAGTAATGGACACCCACAAAGACAGGTCGGGACAGAGATTTGGGTTTGCAGGTGCAATCTCTCAGGAGGGGAGGCAATGGCTAGAGAGCAGGGGGTTCGTAGATATGTGGAGGTCAAAACATCCAAATACCCCGGGATACACATTCTACTCCCATGTACATCACACATACGCCCGAATAGATCACTTTCTGGGCTCCACGGAGGTGGCGGCCTTGATCACGGACACCGAGATCGTCCCAGCAGCATTATCTGACCACGACGCGCTAACGGTATACGTTCGGATTCCCAAGCTACAGATACATAAGGGCAAATGACGCCTCAAGGAGGCTCTCCTCCACCGCAAGGGGGTGACACAACACATCAACACGCGCATCGCCGAGTATCTGGCCACGAACGACACAACAGAAGTATCCCTGGCGGTGCTGTGGGGGGCACTGAAGGCGGTGGTGCGTGGGGAGCTGATAGCGATTGCAGCAGCGGAAGCTCGGGAGCACCGGGAAAAGAGGCAGGCACTCTCCGATGAGGTGCTCGAACTCAAACAGGTCCACAGCAGGACCGGGGCCCCGAGAATATGGCGCAAGCTCAAGGCGGCGAGGGCCCAACTGGCAAGCCTTGACCTGGATTGGGCTGAATACGCAGCACTGCGTCTGCGACACTCTTACTACGTGGGCGACGATAGGACAGGCCGCCTACTAGCTAGTAAGCTCAACGCCAAAGTCCTGCGCTCGAAAATAACATCCCTCCGGGATAATGCAGGGCAGGAACAAAGAGCAGATAGCTGCAACGCTCCGGACGTTTTACGCGTCGCTGTATGCCACGGAGCCCATCCATGAGGAAGGGGACGCAGACTCCTATCTAGCCACTGCTGCCGTAACGGCCCTCAATTAAGCAAACGCACGCTCCCTTGAGACCCCGATAAGGACAGATGAAGTAATCTCCGCGGTAGCGCGCCTCAAGCCGCTCAAATCTCCGGGACCGGACGGCTTCTCAGCGGGTTTCTATAAAACATTTTGCCCTCTGATAGCGCCGATCCTGGCCAGACTGTTCAATTCCTTTGAGGGCCCTGGCTCCTTTCCGCGCGATATGTCAAATGTCAAAAACTTTTATATAGAGCAACAAATCACCAGAAAGGTCTCAGGGCGCTTGGTGGAGGCCGATATCGTTGTCCTGCCGAAACCGGGAAAGGACCCCACCGACTGCGCGGCCTACAGACCCATATCGTTGCTCAACCTAGATCTAAAGCTGTTTACCGGCATCTTGGCCGCGAGACTAGGCCCTTGCCTCCCCGGCATCATCGAACCGGACCAAGCGGGTTTTATCCCTAACCGGCAATGCGCAGACCATACGAAACGCCTGCTGCATGTCATAGGCAAGGCCCACTTCAACGACTCGGACGCGGCCCTGATTTCGGTCGATGCAGAGAAAGCGTTCGACCGGGTCGACTGGGGGTACTTAGACGCCGCCCTGGCACGCTTCGGCATAGGGGAGCGCTTCCGCGCCTGGGTAGCCGGTTGTTATTCCGCCCCGCAGGCGGTCATTAAGGTCAACGGGGTGTGTTCCGCACCATTTACCATCCAGAGGGGGACGAGACAAGGATGCCCCCTCTCCCCCTTTCTCTTTGCCCTTTATATAGAGCCCTTCGCACAGAAGGTCAGGGACAACCCGGCGATCATCGGAGTCAAGATTGGGGGAGAGGCACAGACCATAAGCCTTTATGCTGACACATCCTCGCGGCATTGGAGGACCCTTAAAGCTCGGTCCCTGCCTTTTTGTCGAAAATGGAGATTTTCGGAACAGTGTTGGGGTTCAAAATGAACGTCGGGAAGTCGCTGCTCCTCCCGCTCGGATGTAATGACCGAGCGTCTAGTACTCTTCCCCGCAACCTGGGGGGGCTCTCCTCCAGCATGTCCGTGCCTTAGTTGGGAATATCTCTAACACCGTCCACGGCCCAAACCGTGGAGCAGAACTATACAACCCTCCTTAGCCAACTACTGGGCGGCCTTACGAGGTGGCGGCAACATTCACTCTCATGGCTAGGTCGGGTGGCGGCGATCAAAATGGCTCTGCTGCCGAAGGTTCTATATTTATTCCAAACGCTACCAGTCACTCCCCCAATCGGCCTACTCGCGAAACTCCAGGATGCCATCAGACAATTTGACTGGGCAGGCAAACGACCGCGCTTACGCAGGGACCACGCTAGCCACACCACAGCGGTGGGGGGCTTGGGAGTCCCGGATCTATTACGATACTTCCAGGCGACACAACTCAGGTACCTCCTGGAATGGAACCGCCCCGAATCTGAAAAGAGATGGCTCTTTCAAGATCGCGCAATGGCCCGGATGCCACTATGGAGGATTCCCTTCCTTAGAAGGCAGGACCGTCCCACCTACATGAAGAACTCACCCATTACCCGCACTACCTTGCAGGTGTGGGACAAAGTAGCGGTGACTCGAGGACTCACCACTTACCCTTCACATCTGACACCCTTATTCGATAACCCGGCCTTTGCACCAGGCATGGTCCGAGCATCCTTTCCCCGCTGGCGGCTGTCAGACTGCAGATCAGCCGGTCACTTCTTCTGTAGGTGTTTATCTAAGGACCTGTATCGATACTCCAATTTCTGACCCTTGTCCGGTTATAAATCACTAATATCCATACAACGGCACAGAAACCCGTTTCATAAATTAGTCATAGCGCATGCTGTCACATTAAGCAAGCACTATTCCTCCAGCCCCCTAGAAAGCACACCAAGTTCTCTAAACACACCAAGCCTCCAGCAAACCTGGGAAATCCCCGCTGCTATTGTTTTGATTTCGTTCGAGTACTCCTGTAAAGAATGTAAGAACGACCAGTTCTTAATGCCATCCTTATTGACGTCTTATGTCCATCCTTACGTCAAACCCGGCACCTCTCAGGTATAAATATACTGACGCTGCCCTAAGTAAACACACGGCGGTGATGAGCTTGGAGCAGCTACTACTTGCCGGAGAGCCCAGCTGATGCGAGAGCCCACGGACGCTGCCCCTCCCCTCTTGACGCGCTGAGGAAGACGCTGTCTTTTCTCTTGCCGAGAAATCCAGCCTCCAGCGTTTCCAGCCCACCTTCGCGGGTGACTGGGATACCGAGTCCTGAGAAAGAGATACCAGCCCTCCTGCCTTCTAAATCCCAGGTACTGAACTGACTAACCCCTTACAGAGAATTCTTGAGGCAGATTCTTGGCATACAAAACTTAACTTAAACTGCTATTTACTTACTCCCTCCCATGTATTAGGCTTAGGTCAGGTACACCGGGGTAGGCGTAGTTAGAAGGACCAGTTGAGTACGATTAGTCAATGTATATATGTATGTATATCTTTTATCCATTTTAAAGTAACATATGGCTAAGAAACCATATCAATGCTTTTACAGTATTATTTTATAATCCTGCTTTTACTATATGCATTTTACTTAACTTTAAGTATTACAATTGTAGCGATTCATTTCTCTTGTATGAGAAAAGAGACTGATCAATAAATAACACCTTTTATTGAAAACGCCGGTCTCTTCTTTTCTATACAATCTAGTGAAACTAAGTATGCACGTATTGACTGAGTAAAATAGCTGTCTTTTGTTTTCACACGACTCTAGAGATATACTTTTGATCAGGGAGAGCAAAGTTGTCATGTTCTATGGTTGTCAGAAACTAAATCCCTTCTTGTCTATCCAGGGAGGTTAAACTCCTCTTCGCCTATTCGAGAAAGTTTCTAGTGAACTCTGAGCTAGCTGGCACACAAACCTTAAGTCTAATATCGTCAGTAGAAGACCTAGTTAACCTCTGTCCTACGTCTATACTATTGAAGATATTATTCTAATGCGCAGAGCCTATTGGGATAATAGGAACTACACTACATGGCGCCCAACGTTTGGTAAGGCGATAAATCTAACGCAAGGCATTAGAGTAACTCAGTCGTGCTTTTTCACACAGACCCTTTCTTCCATAAATACTCCAAAGACGTCTGGAGTGGGTCAAAGGTTAAAAATCCGCCAAACTTAGTAGGAGGAGACTCCTATGTATGGTTTTTGGTTTATTCAACGTTGAAGGATACAGTGTTCCAAAATATTGTGCACCTAATCTTTGTTTCCTTGAAAACCTGATCTGTAACAAAAAACCTTCCTGTCAGTAAAATGTCAGACAGCGAAGGAGAAAGGGAGGCGGCTAGAATAGCAGCTCAACTCCTAAAGGATGACACAAGTCTCCTACAGCAAGACCCGGACGCAATACTCATCCCGGTCAACATAAGAAAAACTATAACTTTAAAACTTATAGAAAATAGACTGACATCGAGAGGTGGTACAGTCATATTCGTAATTGAGGCACATGAATATCGGCAGACAGAGGTATTCTATTCATGGATAAATTTTCCAGCAGCAAACTCTGTGACAAAGGAATTCCACTATTACAAAATAGAGGAACCTCCGGAAGAGTACACTCCTTTCGAGGAGGTGGAAATACCACTAAAATACCAAGAGCACCTGCTCTGGTTTAAAGGCGCCCTAAAACATAATGATCACATCACCAGGCTCGGTCCACTAGGTAGACCAGGAGCAACGTGGCCGGTTCTAGCCAGCTACACATCACATGCTGACATTAATAGAATGTCAAGCGAAGAACTCTTAATTAAAATAAAAGAATTAACACAGGCATACAGAGAATTGGTTCAATATGCAACTGAGGATATAAATTTCCTCCAGAAACTGAAAGAAACAGATATAGCAGAACAACCATTTGAATTTGCCAGAATCATAGAAAAATCCTTTGAAGAACTAGGAAGAGATAGTTTGGGTGGGAAACCAGTGAAACCCCAACTAACTGAAAATCCTGAAAAGGTATTTATTAAAAATAATCTGAACACTCCAAAAAAGAGCTGGGATGGAAATAAACAATCCACTCCCAAAGAAAAAAGATTCCAGTCCAGAGGAAGGTCTCCTCGGCGGAGAGAAAGATCTCCGGACCAAGGACACAAGTCTCCCCAAAGGGAGCCCTCTGAGAAAAGATACAACCTTAGAAATAGGGATAATTTGAAGAAACCTGATAGATATCAAGATATTGATACACGTCCCTCTCGATCTTTTCAGACTTCCTCGCAGAAATCGGAAAGAAGAGGACGGTCAGAACACAGGGAAGAGCACGTCAAGTCCAAAGACAAGGAACCTGCTCATCAAAGTAAAAAATTACAATTTCCCAAAAAGAAGGTAGCTAGTATTAAAGTAATCAAACATGCCGAGGATACTGAGGACACAGCTGAAAAACAGAGAGTGGGCTCAGACAATGCTAGACAGCGCAGCAGAAGTGAGCATAGCTCGCAAGATCCTGATGAATCATCTGGAGACAGTGGACACGAATGAATACATTCAGGTGGAAACTGCAGATACCAGAGTTAGCAAACCTCATAAAATATATGAAATAACATTGCATATAGAGGGAGATAAGACTAGGAAAATAAGGGGTCTATTTTGGGATAATCTCTCCAAAGGCTATGACATCCTTTTAGCTGAAAAAGACTGGCCACCGGAGTTTGTCAGGGAGTGCCCTCATGGCGAAGAAATGATTATGCCTGCCTTCTCAAATCATATTCCAATACATAAAAAATATACACTTGCAAGAAAGTGGGCAGTAGCCCAAGCTCCTGCATTATATAAAAACCATGTGGGATGGGATGAGGACTCTTTTCCTCACAAAATCCAGTTAAAATCTCAACCAACTGCTCAGAGGCAGTACCCAATTAAGCAAGAAGCTAAAAAACAGGTCAGGGAGATCTTAGATCAACTTGAATACCAGGGGGTGATTGAAACTTGCACCTCACAAATGAACAATCCTTTGTTTCCTGTCTCCAAGCCAGACAATTCATATCGTCTAGTTTTGGACTACAGACACCTAAACTCATGTTGCAAAACTTTTGCAGTACAAAACTCACACAGTGCAGCAGCACTAATGAATAGCATAGTGCGCAAAAAATACAAAACAACATTAGACATCTCTAATGGATTCTTTTGTCAAAATATAGCACCTGAAAGCAGATATTTGACCGCTTTCTCAATAAATGGCTTGCAGAAAATTTCTGTCGTTTGCCACAGGGGTTCAAGAACAGCCCAGGATTATTCTCAGCGAGAGTAACAGAGTTACTACAAATATATGATGATGAGGCATTATCTTATGTCGATGACATCTATCTAACAGATGATGACTTGGATACTCACTTGAAAAGAGTGAACACCATAATACTTGGGTTCGCAGCAGAGGGTTACAAATTCAACTTCAAAAAGTGAAGAATTGCCCATCTAACTGTCCTGTTTTTAGGATATGAATTATCAAGTGAAGGCAAAAGCCTGGCTGACAATTTCTTAGAAAAATGCGCTGTAATCCAAGCACCAAGAACGCTGAAAAACTTACAATCAATTCTAGGTTTCCTGAATTTCGGAAGAACTTACATTCTAAATTATGCAGAGAGAGTTAAACCTCTCTATGACCTAATAAGACCAGATTTTAAAATAATCAATTGGACTCAAAAACACACAGAAATTTTGAGATCATTGCAAACAGACATGTTAGCTAAAACAAAATTGCAAACACGCGATAACACACGCAACCTTGTAATCCGGGTCATCCCAGGAAGATGCGGATTCACATACCTGACCTCTAATGAGGGAGAAACGGTACCAATAGCATACAAATCTCATTTGTACACAGAAGCTGAGAAAACGTTCAGCATTAAGGAAAACATTGTTCATGCAGTTCAAACAGCTGTAGCAAGAGAAAGATACCAAGATGACGGCAGACAGATTACAGTCAGAACAGCAGATTCAGCCTTTGAGGCATTAACAAGCCCATGTAATTTACCTACTGTGGCACTAGATCCAAAATGGATACAATGGGAAAATTCTCTTGCTACAGACAAAGTGAAATACTATTTTGACCCGGAAATGAAAAAATTAAAAAATCTAGAATACGAAAGAGAATACCCTCGGTCTATCGACATTCTGCCCATACGACAATACGCCTGTGTAATATATACAGACGGACATGCTCAACCCTCGGTTTGGGGAAACTAGCCTATAACGCCACATGCGAGATTGTAAAAAACGTGTGGCGCGGAGGTAAATTGAGACCTATGGTAACAAAATCACACTCGGTAGAAAATAATTCAGAACAACAAACTGAAATAATAGCGCTAAAACTGGCGCTAGATAATGCCGATCGCAAATTCCCGACACTAATAGTGTGCGATTCGTATTACTGCGTCAAATCATACAATACCGATTTACAGAAATGGGTTCAAAACGGTTACAAAGATGACACAGGTGCCACAAAAAAGCAAAAATCGCTTTGGGAACAAGTAGTTCTTTTACAGAAAGAACTACCAAAGACTCACGTGATACATTCACTGAGTCATGAACGTGATGGCGTTCACGTTTCAGGGAATTCATTGGCTGAGACAGCCACAGCGGAAGCAACTAAATCGGCTTCCGTAGCTACAAAAAAGCGTTCGGAAAAATACATTGACGGGGAAACAATGCTGGCGGTAAAAACGTCATCAAAAGGCGACTGCTCAGCGCTACCCATCAACTATCCACTCAATTATACATACATAATCGATGCAAACTCCGTTCCTTTTGCTCAAATCCCTGGAGTGGGGGATAGGGTAATTCCAAACACGAACAGGAGAGTCTTGTTAATAGCAGACGCACATATGGGTGAGGGTCTTAGACACCTTAAGCTTAAGGATTCTCTGGAAGAATTACAATCAATATACTGGTGGCCAGGAATGAGCCTGGAACATCACAGATTTGCAAAAAACTGCCCAGACTGCAACAGAGATCGCAGTGGCGACCGAGACGGTATATTACCATGGCGTTTCGCTCCAGATTGGATTAAACAATAAATATAAATAAAAAACCCAGTATGAATAATGCGTCATATTAACATGTAGAGACTATTTTCACTTATAATGTAGACCCCAGCTCTCGGCTGACGTCTGAACTGTTATGAAAAGATTTGTGAGTCTATAATGGCATATATGCTAGGAGCATGCTACATTCTGACCAATGTCTTGCCTTTAGCTCTCGAGCTTATAGGGGGGGGGGGCATGGCCAGCATGGGCATTGCATTGCGGGACTCTTCTCACTTCCTTCCTGAGGGAAACGCGATGGTGTAAAGAAAAAACCAAGGCATAAAGCAATCTATAATGGTAAAGGTATTAGGTTCGGGAGCTGGGTGGGTCAAACATTTAATAAGTGTCCAACGTAGTCTTAATAATCTGCCAAGAAATTCTCTGAGAGGTCTCAGTCCGTACGAACTATTATTTGGGACTAGAATGTTAATCCAGGACCTCGATAGTCACACTTCAGTGGTTAAAGAAAAATGCTTTGATATCAAAGATCGTTTGGCTATTTTACAGGACTTAAATGAAACAAGAAAAGACCTGAGCAACATAAAGTTGAAACAACAGCCAACAACCACTGAAGAGAAACCACCTGTCCCAGCAAGGCCTGTCTGGATTCCAAAAATCGGGGATCTGGTCAGAGAGAAGATCGCGGTAAAGAAGGAATTTGGGCCTTCTTACAGAAAAGCAGTACCTGTCTTGGCTATCAACGGGACAAGATCAGTAGTATTACCGCCCCTTGCTGGTAAAAAGGAGAACCGAGTTGTATCCATCGACCTGGTTAAACCACAATCATGTGGCCGATAATAAGTAGTAGGCCAAGTGGACTCCCAAGAAATAGCAGAACACCAAAGTTTGCTACAAACACAGAGGTTCAAACTGAGAGACTAATCACATTTGATAAACCTACAGTGAATCAACAAGGACTATGCAACAAAGCCATGGAACTTAAACCTCTTGAAACCCAAATCCAAACCTTACATCAAGAAACACAAATCTACAATGATGTAACCACTGATTATGCTAATGAAACAAAGCAAATTCCAAAAACAAAAAGGAATCCAGAAGCAATTGAAACAATTGACAGAACAGCATCAGGCTACTTCATCAACTTCGATGATTTTTCTGAGGGTCCAAGTGAACCTGAAGAACAGCCGACAGCATCAAAGACTTTTAAAGACAAAGCAAAGGAACTCTTTCATCAACTAAAAGAAACCTATCTGATTTCTCCATGGATTGAATTCTGGGTGGCACTAGGTGTAATTTTCCTCATACTTTGGCTTATCATGGTACTATACTTGGGACATTTTATTGAGGGAAAATATGTTACAATGGACACAGCAAGTCAGAAAATCAACTTGGTCCTGAAACCACACAAGTCTTCACACATCGAGAAAAGAGAACTTTCTTCAGTAAACTTCACAGCCAATCTTATACCCGGTGGGGTAGCATGGGACAAAACTGATTACGAAATCTATGGCCCGGTCGAGCTCCTGAAGTATCCTCATCAATTCAAGATTTCATTAAGTGACTTTGTAAAATCAAGCACATTCGCTGATGATTGGGACTTTGAAAGTATTAATGATATGATGTCAGATCTAGTGATGTCAGCTAAATTTACAGAACATGATTATTTACAGGGTTCATCTAATTATGACCAGATGTACTGTTACAACCACTATGGTAACCATTATCTGCATAAATCTGCTCAACCTAGAAATGTTTTTAATTATAACCAATGGGAACATTGTGCAACTCCACCAAAAGGCAGTTCAAAAACATTTTATGATAAATTTCCATATTTTTCAGGGTTTAACACAAGTGATGCAGAAACATTTTATTTCAAATTGTTAAATAAGATAGGAATGAAAACCATGCTTACAAATACAAAATTAATCTATTCAGAATCATTTTTTGACAAAATGAATACATTTGGTTTTGAGTTCTGGAACAATAACATTGAAACGAAAACAATCTGGGGTACAAGAGATTGGCAGGTGCAAGGTATAGAATCATTGTTTAGAGCCTGCATGATCCCAGAACAAATTATATTTTTGAATGATACAATTCAACAGACTACCTGTCTTGGCCTAGCCAAAATTAAAGACTTAAACAAACCGTCTATTCCAAAACCAACACCTGACAGTAAAAGCACTACAGATGTTGAGATAGACGTATCCCATATTTTAAACCAAAACAGAACACATCCTGATTGGAAAAAATGGTTGATCTGGCCCACAGACACAAATAACTGTCAAGATAGATTCTTGAACAAAATACAGGGGTTCACATTAACCAGGCCAGACCCTAGATACTCCCAGCGACAACATCCACGGATTGTAACTACATACAGTGTAGGAAAACTCTGCCTCGAATGGCTACAAACATCCACACTGGCAGAAATTAAGCAACACTTGACTTTACTTAAAGAAGGTGCTGACGTACGTGATTTCATTATGGGACCCCGTAAACAGCGTCAAAAACGTTTCATAGCGGCCTCTATATATGCAGCTTACAACGAAGCTTGGAAAGTAACTCAAATTGAAACAGCAGAGAAAATACGGGAAATTGACTGTGTTAATTTGGAAAAATCACTTTCTGTTGTAGACAATGGGTTAATGACTCTGTCTTCCAGAATATATTCCCTGGACAGTATTGTATCATCTGCAATCGATATAATAGAACAAGACTTACTGATGTTACAACACGGTCAGTCCCAATTGCATTCTATTGTACAGCTTGGCTGGACGTTACAAAATCTGCGTTCAGGCTACGTGCCTTGGCGTTTAATCAACACAACGTCATTATTCAGTATCTTTAACCTTACTGATACACAAATCAGCTTGGCACAAAAGGGTGCAGAATATACAATTCTGAGCATTGAAAAACTTGAGAGATTACCATTGACAATGTCGGAACGACCTGTCATTGAATGGATAATACATGGAATCATAACTATTCCGATAACGACTTTCCAATTTCGATACTGCCAAACATATATACAGGCAGGCCAGTATGAAAGGTTGGGTAAAGGATACATTAAGTCAACATGGAACTTGCCTTATACACACACATGTTATAGTAATACAGGACAGAGTGTATTTCTTAGTGGTAATAATTGTGAAAAATCACTAAGTGGTATACTTCTATGTCAGGGTATAAGTTTACATGGGGCCTGTGAAGGGACTTCAAATAACCTTTCATGTCACCAGCTCGGCACACCTGCAACGAAAATAGAACCATTCTTTAGAAGACTTTCTAACGGGAGTTACATTCTAATTGTAGATCACAGATGTTGTGGCTTACTGCCAGGAAAGCCTTATCTAGTAAGCGTGAGCTCCATGGTCACTTGCTGTGAGCGAGTATTGTTTCCGAATGACACTCTAGAGAGGGAGGGAAAAATTTGGCCCAGTTTGAAAATCTCTTCTATTCGAATTGATACTTTAAGCAGAATGAAGACTGTGCTCCTACAGACGCCAGTTCATTTGACGTCATCAAAAGAAACGTATGATCTCCAAGTTGCAAGGACAACGGGAGAGATACATGCATTGTTATCAACAAATTGCCCCCTACACTTCGCAGAAATGCTAAGCGAAATCTTAAATATTTCTGATACAAATGGTATTGCGAGTGTATTTAAGACCGTTTTTTCGGGACTGTTAACTCCATTCAAAGCAGTCCTGAGAATATTTCCCAATTTTGTCCATTCTGTCTTTGGCGGACTTCCACTCCTGTTGGGACTCGTAGCAGGCATCCTATTTTTGCTACTCCTGCTTTGTTATGGCAAACCATGTCACAGACAAGACTCCAGCAACTATGGAAGAAACGATCCTAGCTATACGCTATCGGGACCGCATAACTAAAGTCCTTGGATTAGCCCGGCTAAGAGATCTGAATATGACCTGGTTTCTTTCGTTCACGCCCATATGGCAGAATTGTGTCTTACCTGTATTGAGATGCATGCTATGCGGCGAAGAATGCGTGTTGGACACCTGTCTTACACTACAATCAGAAGTACCATTGGATGCAGATACTTTGTTGGGTCCAGTAAAGGCTAATGCATTGTGCTGTCCCCAGCGGCTACCTATCCTGATGACGGCATTCGTGGAGACTTCACCACTACGATTGAAGGGTAGTGAAGTACAGGATAAAAGCAGCATCAACCAGGTACGGCCTTCTGTAAGCAATGCTGATCAAAACATCACTGAAAGCGAACATGCGCACGACTGCATGGTAGCGACATTTTCCAACTTGGTCGAACTTTCACCTGAGGCAGTAAACTGTTTTTTTGAAAGTCTGTCTGAAATGATGTTTTCACCAGAACAGAGAGAGTGACTTTAAGCAAACGTGCACACAGCGTTCCCTGAACTCTGAATTTGGCCTTCAGCTTTGAAAACAAAGCTACTGAGAACTTTTTTCCTTCTTCCCCTGAAAACGAAAACTTTTTTCCCAAATCCAAAATATTTACCTTTTTGGCACTTATCTTCTGCTTAAAGTAAAACTATTCTTAGAGAACAGAGCTTCTATTTTTAGGAACTCTAGAGACAATATATTACCTCAACCTCTAGCTTATTTACAAGTAATTGTATTTATATGTGATGAAGTGGTCTCGCACTTTTTCTTCTGTATTAAGAGCCATTTCATGTGTTATTTTCGCAAATCATTCATGCTGATATAAATGTGCATCTTTTCTTGAATGATTACAATGCTTGAATGCATACAGTACCTATACTCATTTTCGTGTATTTCGCAATGCCATTTTTCAAATGCAAAAAAAAAAATTATTTTGGGGTGGTGCGGTATACACATGCACTATTAGTTATGTTTACTATTGATTAGGTTAGTAAATATGGACATGAATTCGTGGAGTGGGTGTAGTGTGTTTATCTAAGGACCTGTATCGATACTCCAATTTCTGACCCTTGTCCGGTTATAAATCACTAATATCCATACAACGGCACAGAAACCCGTTTCATAAATTAGTCATAGCGCATGCTGTCACATTAAGCAAGCACTATTCCTCCAGCCCCCTAGAAAGCACACCAAGTTCTCTAAACAAACCAAGCCTCCGGCAAACCTGGGAAATCCCCGCTTCTATTGTTTTGATTTCGTTCAAGAACTCCTGTAAAGAATGTAAGAACGACCAGTTCTTAATGCCATCCTTATTGACGTCTTATGTCCGTCCTTACGTCAAACCCGGCACCGCTCAGGTATAAATATACCGACGCTGCCCTAAGTAAACACACGGTGGTGATGAGCTTGGAGCAGCTACTACTTGCCGGAGAGCCCAGCTGATGCGAGAGCCCACGGACGCTGCCCCTCCCCTCTTGATGCGCTGAGGAAGACGCTGTCTTTTCTCTTGCCGAGAAATCCAGCCTCCAGCGTTTCCAGCCCACCTTCGCGGGTGACTGGGATACCGAGTCCTGAGAAAGAGATACCAGCCCTCCTGCCTTCTAAATCCCAGGTACTGAACTGACTAACCCCTTACAGAGAATTCTTGAGTCAGATTCTTGGCATACCAAACTTAACTTAAACTGCTACTTACTTACTCCCTCCCATGTATTAGGCTTAGGTCAGGTACACCGGGGTAGGCGTAGTTACTATGCTAATAGTATAAGAGTGGGTGCTTGTGTTTTAATGTGTAATGTCAGTGCTGAAACAGGTGCATGAAATGCTCTGGACAGATTTTACTAATACCTAATATTTATGTATATCTGATGGTACAATTCTCACGTTATTACAGTGTAATAAAGTTTGCAGGAAGTCGCGCGCCGCGCAGTCACTAGTATTTCCATCCAAATCCAATTAGGCTGATGATTGCGGCGGGGACTCAGGTCCAACCTGGAATATTGATTTATTTATTTTTTATTAATATTTTATTGAACAAAAGCAGAGGTAATGACAAGTTGACAGTATGAAGTTACAGCGTTGACATAAATTGAGTACATTACAGCAGTGGAACACAAGTCCGATTACGGGGGGGACCAGTCCTAGCCATTGCCATGTCAGTTGAAGGAGAAGTACAGAGCTCACCTCTATAAACATTCCAAGGTCCCCATTTCCTATCCCAAGCCCCTGGACATCCCCTGACCTTGTAGACCGTTTTTTCGGATACCATACATACATCCATTGCAGCGATCCATTTGATCAAAAGTGGTTTAGAAGGTGAGCCCCAGTGCATTGCTATCTCACGTTTCAGTAAGAGGAAGCCCAAAGCAGCCCATTGTCGTTCCATTGCAGTGAGATCGGTGGGGTCCCAGACATTGAGGAGTCCACATTTGGGAGTCAGAGGGATGGGTTTCCCAAGAGAATCAGTCATTTTGCGAATATCGCGCTCCCAGAGGTCTTGGATCATTGGACATTCCCAGATAGTGTGGTAGAAGGTACCTTTCTGTCCGCAGTTGCGAAGACAGAGGTCAGATGTGCGACTCCCAAGTTTAGCCAGGAGAGGGGCGGACATGTATGTTCTGTGCAGTATCTTTAATTGTATGAGTCTAAATCGGTGGCTGATAGCTGATTCGCGGGGGGACATCAATGCCGCCTGCCACTCAACATCATCCATGGCCCCAATGTCGTTCTGCCATTTATCTCATAGGAGTTGGAAGGTGTTGGGCATGTTATTGCATAGCTTACGGTAGGTATGGGATATCGCTTTGGCCTGGAGGGGTTCAGATAAGAGTCTATCCTCGAGAGGCGAGGATTGTGGGAGAGAGGGGTGGTCAGGGACATTGGTGAGTATGGCATGTTTGATTTGGAGGTATCGGAAGGCTTCAGATTGGGCTAAGTCGTATGTCTTTTGGAGCTCTTCGAAGGTTAGTAGTTTGCCCTTCTGAAGTATGTCTCCTAAGGTAGAGATGCCAATTGTGTCCCATTTGTCAAAGCCCCGATAGTGGCAGAGGGAGCCCAATTTATGTGAGGTCCATAGGGGGGTGGATAACGTGAGAGTGTCAGCCCAGCCGAGTCGCCTGTTCGCACGGCGCCAGATGGATAATGTGTGGGACATCGGGCCGATATATCGAGTACGAGAGTGTTTACCGTAAAGAGCCTCAAGATAGCCCCCGTGGCCCGTCTGGAGTTTCTCCAGATGAAAAGCATGGTTCGTGGGTGAACCATATATCCATGAGTTAGTGGCTGTAAGTTGAGTGGCCCAGTAGTAGAGTTGAATATTTGGTAAGGCAATACCACCATCGTACCACCCCTGTGTAAGCGAGGGAGAGCCCCCGTCCCATAGGAGGAGGCGGAGGTCTCCTTCAAGCGTATTAAAGTAAGAGTCGGCAATGGGAAAGGGACAATTCTGCAGGGCGTACAAAAAACGAGGGAGCGCAAGCATTTTAAAGAGGGCTGCTCTGCCTGGGAGAGAGAGAGGGAGCGATCTCCAGTGGGTGATGTCGTTATGAAGTCGTTGGAGAGGGCCTTTTAGGTTATGGTCGTAAAATATTTTGGGGTCTGGGGTGACATAAATACCTAGGTATTTGAATCCATCCAGGGCCACTTCGATTGAGTAGCCACGCGGGAGAGGAGGGGGAGGGCCGTGTAGTACGTATAGTATTGATTTGGACCAATTGATGGAGAAGCCCGAGTATTTGCCAAAGTTAGAAATGACGTGGAGCAAACTATTTAGTGAGGACTTTGGGGAGGAGACGTAGACAAGAATGTCGTCCGCATATAGAGAGATCTTGTCGATCGTGTCGTCATGCCAGCGGAGGCCACGGATGGAATTGTCAGTTCTGACCCAGTGAGCCAAAGGTTCAAGGGTGAGTGCAAACAACAAAGGGGACAAGGGACACCCCTGCCTAGTACCTCTGTGTAGGGAAAATCGCCTAGACGTGTGTCCGTTGACATAGACTTGACCCCAGAGATCAGTATAGAGCAGTCGGAACCACTGGATGAATGTGGGACCAAAACCATAGCGGAGAAGGACCTCAAAAAGGTATGACCATTCTATAGAGTCAAAGGCGAGCGTGGCGTCCAGGGAGAGGATAGCGGCATCCTGCTTATGACGTTGTGGACCCGACGGAGGTTGAGTACTGTGTTGCGGCCCGGTAGGAATCCCGACTGATCCTCATGGATCAAGGCGGGAAGGACTGTCATCAGTCTGTTAGCGAGGAGTTTCGCCAGAATCTTGACCTCAGAGTTGATAAGGGAGATCGGTCTATAAGAGTTGCACTCAGTGGCTGGTTTGTTAGGTTTATGAATGAAAACTATCGATGCTAAACGTTGATCTAGTGGTAGACACCCGGCATCTCGGCTCTCCTCGAACATTGCCTTGAGGTGTGGGAGGATCTCACCTGCCATGCCTTTCAGGAATTCGATAGGGACTCCGTTGGGGCCCATGGCTTTACCTGATTGTATGGCAAACAGGGCATTGCCGACCTCTTCTGTTGTGAGGTCCGCTTCTAATTCCAGCACGTCAGCCTCGGAGAGAGTGGGAAGTCTCATCTCGGGTAGAAGCAGTTTAGACTCCTCGGCATTGTACTGTGCTCTGGCTGTGTAAACTTCCTCCAGGTGAGTGGCAAAGGCCTCTGCTATGTCACCTGGGTCTGTGACAGTAGAACGGTTCGAAACGGTCACCTCCGGGATCCAACGGGATCCCTGCACACGTTTTTCGAGCCATGCGAGCAGTTTGCCCGCCCTATCTCCCAGTTCATACACACGATGGCGAGTCTTCAAGAGCTTGGCCTGTGCCTTCTCTAAGGCCAACGCTTTATATTCCGTTTGTTTCGCGCGAAGGCGGGTTGCCATGACCTCCGAGGGGTTCACGTTGTGGGTTGATTCTAGGTGGTTCAGGTCTGTTTCAACCTGAATTAGGTGTTCACTCTGTTTGTGTATGTAGCCAACTTTGAGAGCCAAGGCCTTACCCTTAATCACCGCCTTATATGCCTCCCATATAGTTATAGCGGATTTCACAGACCCGACATTTTCTGCAAAGTAATATTCCGTGTGTTCTAGTAGGGAGTCCTTTATGTCGGGGATTTTTAGGAGCCAGGGGGTTATAATGATGGGGCCACGGGACCTCTGGCGGTGGTGAGTGAATTCCACAAGGAGTGGAGAATGGTCCGAAATTCCCCTGGGGAGTCCTGTAGGGCGGCGGAAAAGCTCCATATCAGTTGTGGGGGAGAACAAATAGTCTATGCGAGAGCTACTGTTGTGGGCATTGGAGTAGTGTGTGAAGTAAGGAGTATTAGGATGAGATGCTCGCCATAAGTCCACAAGGCCCATTGCTTGCGTGAAGTCAAGCAGGTCAGAGCTTTGTTTGTGGGACGAACGCAGGGGGTGACGGTCTTGGTTATCGTTCATCGTCATGTTAAAGTCGCCCCCAATAAGCAGGGGTCCTTGTGGGAGATCTAATATTATGCGCTGTAGGGCCTGCAGTGTGGTTGTGCCCAGGGTCGGGGGGATGTAGACCGAGATAACATTCAATGGCTTTCCCTCCCAGACGGCCTCCAACACAGCAAAACGGCCCAGAGGGTCAACCCATGTCTTCATGCATGTCAGTGCAACATTTTTGCGAACTAGGATTCCAGTCCCTCTGGAGCCGGAGGTGAAGCCAGCGTGTATAAGTAGTTTGTAACCACCCCGGTGTAGTGCTGGACACGTGTTGCCCAGCAAGTGTGTTTCCTGGAGGAGGACCAGGTCTGGAGTGTGGCGTTTAAGGTATTGCAGGACTATCCCTCTTTTTATTCTACTACCCAGGCCGTTGACGTTCCATGACATGAGGGAAAGAGACGTAGTTGTGGGGGGTGTCATGGTGGCTCAAAGGGTGGCATCTATGTACGGATTAAGGGTCTATGGGGCATCGATTGGGTCATGTTGTAGATAGTGGTCACATAATGGTTTATGGCGGAATTCATGAAAGACCTGGCGTATTGGAATTGTGGATGAGGGGCGCCTTGTGAGGGCACGTAGTGTCGTGTATTTAGCTTCTTGTTTGAAAAACCACCGCGATGTAGAGACATCAGCAGTGTCAGATAGAACAACCATAGCTGAGCAAACGTCCCAGCCATCCACCCCCATCTGGGAGGGAGGTGGTGTTCCCCAGTGTTAAGGACGGAATAGTTTGTGGGGGTGCGTAGTGTTGTGTAGTGAGTCACATGCCTAAAGAAACCTCTGTAATGTGCAAACCAAAACAAAAACAAAAACAACAACCGCTGCATAGCAAACTTCCCAACTTTCCCCGTTTCCCCCAAGCCCTCCCCCCTACCCGCCTTCCCACCCTCAACCTCCCTCCCTGCCTCCCTGCCCGCGGACTTAAAACTATCCACTCCCCAACTAGGCAGAGTGCCTGTCGCCCTCCCGAACATCTAAGGGGTGCGTGGAGAGCCAAAGGTGCCCTCGCTGGCAGTTGACAGGATAATATCGTGTAGTGCAGTGAAGCCATTCGCAGGAAAAATAACATTCACATAGTAAAAAGTATGAACAAGTTGATCGGAGTAGGCCACGGTGACCGGTGTTTGCGGAGGATGTACCGAAACAGATGGAGGGCCCTGCCCAGCGGGCCCCAGCCGGCCCTACGTGGGAGGCTCAGTCTATATCTGTATAGGCCTGTAGTTATTGTTCAGCCATATAAACCAGTGTGTACAGGTACCAGGCGACAGTCCGTAAGATCAAGATGGTTAAGTTACGCGGCACACCCCCCTCCAAGTAGACATAGTATTAATTAGTCATTCGGGGGATCAGGATTCGCCTCGAGGCCGGGAGCATAGGCAACTAGTCCATTTTATCATAAAATAATCCACAAGGGGGATATCGTACACAGGATATTGGAAAACAGCATACGGAATAGAGTACTCAATTACAGAGGACCAAAAAGGATACACATGGTTCAGGATGAGCGGCAGTCTATAGAACTGAGTCCAATAAGCAGTAGAGGACCACTCACTGAGGGATGAGTTCTTGGTGGCGATCTGGAGGAGAACCGGAACTATGAACAATTGAGGAGGTCTCGTGCCCGGAGTCGAGTCAGAGTGGAGCAGAACGGCTCCAGTTAGCATGGTCAGTCTTGGCAGTGTCACATCGTCACAGTGGATCAATGAAGAGGTGGAGCCAGACCCAGAGAATCAACAGAAAACCGCATGGTGAGTGGAAGCCACACGTCAGGCATTGCAAACAGAGAAAATCCACTCAGGAGTGATTCAGTAGCCAGGAAGGACTTTGTCATGTGATTCGTTGCTCACTCTGGATATTGTCCGTGAACAGGTCCTGGCTTTCAGGAAGTACCTCTGAGTCAGAGCGCTCTGCAGATCGCCTGCGTCGAGTCTGAGAGGCTGCAGATTGGCGCCACCCCTCAAGCCATTCCCACACCTCAGCAGGGGATTCAAAGAACCAAGTCTTGCCCTCCGATTCAATGCGTAGTTTCGCGGGAAACAGCATGGAGTACTTGATGGATTGAGCACGGAGTGCCCTCTTTACCTCCAGGAAGCTGCGTCAACGAGCCTGCACTTTCACCGTGAAATCCGAGAAGATCATGATCTGTGCATTATCTATTCGAAGTGGTGGCCCCACTCGTGCCGTCTGAAGGATGACATCGCAATCGCGAAAGTTAAATACGCGGGCAACGATTGGGCGGGGGGGAGCGCCCGGCTTCGGCTGGCTCCCGGGAACCCGGTGTGCTCTCTCTATGGAGAAGTAGGTGGAGAGTTGTTTTGGTTGGAGATGCTGTAGGACCAGCTTCTCCACAAAGAGATCGGCTGCCGGCTCTTCGAGGCGTTCCGGAACGCCCAGGATGCGAAGGTTATTGCGTCTGGCGAGCCCTTCATAATCATCGAGGAGCATCTCCATCTGTTGTTGTTGTTTCTTGAGTTGAGTCACTTGTTGCTGTAGAGTGGAGGTATCTTCAACGAGCGCTGAGGTTTTGATTTCGATATCTTTTACTTTGGTGTCCATTTTCCGGATATCCGCGCGTAGTAGCGTCACTTCTATATTCACGGAGTCTATACGGGTCTCCAATGACGACCGGACTCCAGCAATCGCTTCCATAACATCGTCGAGGGTAGGTGGCCTCGTCTGTGGAGGTGGAGTCGATGATTTAGACGTAGCATCAGGGGCAATGTCCTTGGGTTCCCGCTTAGAGCCCCATGAAAGTTTGTTGATATGCCTTTGATTGGGGGGACGATTACCCTTGCCGGAGGCCATCGCGGAGTGAGGATCGCACAATAGGTCGTACTGACGCAGACTGGAGGGATGAGCAATTGGGGGGGGGGGTCCCTCACAAGGTGTAATATAAAGCGCGGCTCCTTGCAGTCCGGGATGGGCGTCCCAGGAAAAACTGTGAGTTTGTAGGGTCCTAGAAGGTGAGGGCCAGTGATATCCCTTGGTGGGAAGAGGGGGAGCCGGAGCACCACCCCTAATTGCGCAGGTCTTTCTCTGCAGAGCACAGTCTGGCGTGGGGGAGGTGGGGGAGGGCTCCAGCATCTCCCCACAGATCGATGGTGTGGGGGTAGGAGGGCTCCCAAGGAAATGACGGGGATCACAGCAAAGGTCGTGAAGGTAGGACTCAAGCTGGCACAGCAGCCCCCCGAGGTCACATCCAGGACAGGGCTCAACGTGGTGTGCAGTTCGCCCTTATCGGCATCTCCCAGGCAACAGCAGCAGTCTCGGGAGGTCCGGGCAATGCAGGGTGAAGTCTCTCCGCACCGGGAGCTCCCAGAAGTCGGGGTGAGCTTCGGGACCAGGCACTCCGCCGTTCCAGAGAAGGGGCGTCCAAATCTGGGCCAAGAGTGAAGTGGCACTCACCTGGCATGGCCCATAGAGACCCGAGAGTCTATGCAGGTGCCTCAGTCACGTGTCAGGCAAGGGTAGATGGTGTCCGGCGGGGGCAGCCCGTTTGGTGGCTCTCACACTGGGACCCCTCCCTATCAGTATTGTTTGGTGGCTGAGTCAGTGAGCAGTGGGGGGGAATCGATCTCCGCTGGTAGCCTAAGCGTGGTCCCCGGTACCAGGCCCAAAGCCGGGGACTCGCGTGAATGGAGATGCGGGCGTCAGGGAGGGCCCGTTCTGTGCAGCGCCGCTCGTCACTCGGGGGGCCCAGCCTGGCAAGGTCGAGCGGTGTTGATGGGGGATCGCCCCCTCTAGACTCGGTTGGGGCGTGCAGAGGAGATGGAGGCTTCTAGGCGGTCGGAGCGGCCCCGGTACCTGTCGCGGGTGCTCAGCGACCCCGGTCGCCATCTTGGATCACGGGAGAGCCGAACGCCGGGACCAGACACCGGCGCGCTAAGAGATCTAGCGGGTAGCCAGGACCCAGCAGGGGAGCTCGAATGGAGTAGCGATCTTGTGGCTCTGGATCTAGGGCGTTGTGGTGGCACAAGCACCGGATGGGCAGCCAGTATGCAGCGAGGGCCGAGAAGCCGCCTCAGGGTGCGACCATTCTCCTCGGCTGCTAGCCACGCCCCCTGAATATTGATTTATTTGTTCTTCAGATCTGCGACAGAAGTCGAGCGCCGTCCTGTCCTTGCACTGGAAATTAATGAGGACATCACCAGGTGGTATTGAAGTGCCGTTATAGATTCATCTGCTCTTGCACGCGAACACATGCATATACACATACACAATACACATATGCACACATATAAACACAACACACACATCCACAAACATATACAGCCACACACACACTCTCAAAACGCGTGTGAGCAATCAGAGGCGGAAAGGGAGCTAAAGACATTTCCTGAATAACCTCTGGGCAGGAGAGGGAATAGACCGATTTGTATCGCTGAGCAGGTGACAGACTGACCGGTCCTACCGTCTCATTCAATCAATTTTCAAAGCAGAAGAGCCGGCGAGGTGAGCCGCTGCCACTGCCAGCTGCCTAACACCTAAAAAGCGATGACCATGCGCCGCCAGCGCAGTGCCATGTTAGAGAAACTTAACTAACAACAGCTGAGGCGAGTGTAAAATAAAAAAAAACTTGCCTTTGGTTTATGTTAACTTATTAGCATACTGTGTTGAGGAGGAAGTGTGGTGTAGAACACACTAACTCAGTCGACTGAGTCACAGAGGAAGTCAAGACACACACGCACCAGTGGTACGCACGAGCTGAGGTCTATACTACAGTCAATCGGTACACAGCACTCCTCGACTACTCGTTGTCTGTCTCATTACTGACTCACCTTGTCGAATCGCGTGGCACTAGCACGCCAGGCGCGGTCACCGTGGTCACGCGGTGACGTGCCGACAGCGCAGACAAATGGCCAATCACCACTGCATGGCTCAAATAAGCCACAGTGTGATTGGCCATAAGAAGTGCGGCACCGGGCAGTGCCACCACCCACGTGCAGCACCATGACCTGCAAGCAGGCTGCCTGGCTGCGCGCCACGGTGACTGCTCTTAGCCAATCCTGGCGCTGCATTAGCAGCACCACTGCGCCAGGATTAGCTAAGAGCAGGGTTAGTGCCTGCCCATGTGAGGGGGGCCCAGGTCCCTCGCACTCTAAGTCGCTGTTGGAGAGGGAGGGGAAGGTACTGTACCGTGTGCGCATGTGTGGGCAAGTCCAAAAAATGAGTAGCCAAACATTGACATGCGCACACTGCAGCTGCGCTGTTTCTGCAGACTGCTGTACTGCGCTGTCAATCACTGCCGCAGCCCAGCCCCCACACCTTACGCGATGTCGGGCTTGTCCCTTTAAGCTGAGCTAGCGTTGCCGCAGAGAAGATTGCGAGTGCATGCTCACGCTCAGATGTATAATATTTACATTTTTAATCCTGCCTTAGAGTGACGGCCATCCATGGCTAGTGGGGCAACGCCCCAACGCCCCCAATGGACCCACCGCCACTGGGTCTAAGGCTGGCCCCTTGACACTTACCGGAAAACCAACTAAGCGCACATTGTTGTGCCGAGAGCGCCCTTCCTGATCGTCCAGTTTCTCTGTCAGTTGTTTATGCGCAAACTCCAGTTGTCGCACCTGTCGCTGTAGGGTTGATGTGTCCGTTGATAGGGTCTTCATTGTGGTTTCCACCTCTGTCACCCTTGAGCTTATCTTAGAGAAATCTGCCCGTAGTAGCGTGACATCACTAGAGATGGTACCTATGGAGGTCTGCATTTGCAGCAGGGTGGCCATTACATCTTGGAGGGTCACCTCTTTCAGCAGTTCTGGTTGCTGACTATTCGCGGCGCTTGATGTCGTGGTGGGTTCAGCTTGCTGGTCTTTTACGATGGCATATTTCTCGATGCGATTGCTTTGTACCGATTTGGGGCCTCTTGTACACACGGCACTATATCTGCGGAGTGGGCACCTATCGTGTGTGCGGCGTCACGGCAGCAGCGTCTATCTCCACAATGAGCTCCAGGCCAATTCTCGCGGGCCGAGATCCGCCGGTATGCACCTCCTTGTCCGAGTGCTAAGATCAGTAAATGCGGTCTGGCACCGTCTCCGCGCAGCGCACTACCACACCTTTCAGAGTTGCAGCGCAGTCTATAGGCTCCAGTGGGGTCTGTTCATTGTGCACGGCCTGGAGTAGCCCTCCAGCAGCACCCCACTGCCTCTCTGAAATCGTGACGGTGGCTCCTTCCACACACAGGGTCATCACCCACCGTCAGCAATCACTCAAGGCAGGCCTTCAGGGCGTCACCTCCAGGGAGCCTGCTTCCCTCTCACTGGCATCACAACCTTCTCTGCTATCTATTCTCGCCGCTACTATCAGGAGCTCACACTATGTGGGATGCAGGACGCAGTGGGCCGCTGCGTCCCACCAATCTCCGCTATGCGCCGCAGGTCCCTGCAGGATATTTGAAGGAGAGGCCTGGAAGTATCATGTACTGCATACCGGTCGTCCACAGTGGCTCCGCTGTCCAGACCAAGATGTGCGCCGTACCGTTGAGTCTCGGCGCTTTTACCAGAAGATTGCCACCAGAGGTTGGCGGCGTCCGTGACTCGTTGCCGCTTGCGTCACTGTCGCGTGCGTCTGTGATGGCTACTGTGGCCTCCGGCTCCTCCACCGGGGCTAGGCCACAACTCTGCCCCTCGGTCCAATTCGGCGGCTCGTTTTTCACCCAGATTTCAGCAGTGGGCCCCGGAGGCTTTGCGGTGTCGTCGCTGATGGACTGTGCTGCTCAGACTGCAGGATTAGTGACAGGGTTGCTGGGGAATCGTTGGTGGGCTCTGGAGCTCCCCTAGGCTGTGGCCATTTTCTTCAGTCGCAAGCCACGCCCCTTAGTAGATATTTTTAATGCTCTGTGGTATATTTCTTATAGGAGTTTAATTGTCTGCAAATAGTGGTGTACAGAGTAATCTCTCCCCATAGAGTAAGCAGTATCAATAGTAACCACTTTTCCACTTATATCCCACTTCTTTTCCCAATGCAGTTTCAGTGACTGTCAGGGGTTTGATACAGGTAAAGTCTGTCTGTAGTAGGACAATATTTATGTAACTCAGTATCTGAAGGAACTTGATTTTCCCTGAACAGTTGTATACACATTGAACACTGTGTGCATGATAGGTTACTCTTTCATCTGAGGTTCATAGTCAAAATGAACTCGGCTACCCATGAAGGGTATGGTATAGGGTCAATGTTGCACATAGCACAAGCTTGCTCTAACTATGGGGGTGGCATGTATGATAGAAGTAATGATGCTTCAAATTATTTCAAGGTATTTTGCACTTCACTTCATAGCTCTAATCCTACACCCATGTGTGGATTAATGTGTACAAAAGCTTGGATGATGTAGTCAGTGATATCATCAATGATGTCATTTGAGATGGCATCAGTGATATCATAAATGATGTCATAGAACATGTAATGAATGAGTCATGAAATATGGTAGGTGAAAAGCAGTGCATGGTTGTGCGTAAGTTATAGTTAGCTCAAACTGGGGAATTTCTGTGTTTTTTTTTTAGTTCGAAACATTAATGTCACTGACATAGTCACCTAACTCTAACATTACTTTAACCCGTTGACCGCGGCTGGAATTCTGCCGCGGTGCGGGTGATTTATGACTGGGTGTGGTCAGGACGGCCCCCGGCTGTCCTCCGCACACGCCCACCGTGACGTCGGACGGCCGGGGCCCGTCCGACGCACGGAAAGGGTTAAACTTTTTTTAAGTGAATTTCTACGTTTTTTTTTTACCACAGCTTTTTATCACACCTAATTATGTTACTTTACCTTTGTTTTTTTCAGTGGATTTCCAGTTTTTTTTACGTAACATAATATTTTATTACCAAACACAAAACCAACGACCTGCTGTGCATGACCTATGGCTGTGCAAGGCCGGGGGTTGGTCACAGGTCCCTTTGGGTTTTTTAAATGGAGAGGAGTCCACATGCCCACCACCCTGAGCCTTAAAAAGTTCTGGGGACCCAATCCCGCAGGTAATTTCCTTTATGGGGAGGGGGGGTTAAGGGGTCACCCAACCACAGCCTTATTAAGCCCTGGAGTCCCTATCTCCCAGGGCCTTTTCTTTTATGAAAGGGGAGTGTATGGCCTCCCTCGAGCCTTATTAGGTCCTGGGAACCCCATCCCCCAAGGACATTTTTTAAATAATATTAAAAGGGGGGCCACAAGGCTCCCCTCCCCAAGCTGTAGTGTAGTTCCTATATTCCCAATAGGCTCTGCGCATTGGAATAATATAAACAGCAGTGTAGACGTAGGACTGAGGTCATCTAGGTCTCTACTGACTATATTAGACTTAATTAGTTTTGCCAGCTAGCTCAGAGGTCACTAGAAACTTTCTTGAATGTTCAAGAAGGAGTTAACTTTCCTGATTTAGACAAGAAGGGATTAGTTTCTGACAACCGCATAAACAACTTTGCTCCCTCAGAAAAAAAGAGTATATCTCTAGAGTTGTGTGAAAACAATAGACAGTTATTTCACTCAGTCAATCGTGCATACTTAGTTTCACCAGAATGCAGAGAAATAGAGAGACGGGCGTTTTCAATAAAAGGTGTTATTTATTGAGCAGTCTTCTTTCTCAGGCAAGAGAAGTGAGTTGCCACAATTGCAATACTTATCATGAAGTAAAGTGCGTACAGTAAAAGGAGTATTATGAAATAATACTGTAAAAGCATTGATATGGTTTCTTAGCCATATGATACTTTAAAATGGATAAAATATATACATACATACATAAAAACATTGACTAACGTACTCAACTGGTGCTTCTAAGATACGCCTACCCCGGTGTACCTGACCTAAGCCTAATACGTGGGAAGGAGTAAATAAGTTGCAGTTTAAGTTAAGATGTTTTTTTGCCAAGAATCTGAATCAAGAATTCTCTTAAGGATTTAGTCAGCTCCGTACCTTGGTAATAGAATGTAGGAGGTCTTGTATCTCTCTCTCAGGACTCGATCTCCCAGCAACCCGCAAGGGTGACTGGAAACACCGGAGCTGGAATTTCTCGGCAGGAGAAAAGACAGCGTCTCTCTCAGTGTGTCAAATGGGAGGGTCGGCTTCCTTCGGCACTCGCATCAGCTGGGCGTCGGGCAAGTAGATAGCCGCTCTGCTCCAAACCGCCGTGTGTTTGCTTAAGGCAACGTTGGTATATTTATACCTGGAAGGTGCAGAGTTTGACGTAAGGTTGGACATAAGACGTCACTAAGAACTAACAGTTCTTTCTGGACTCCAGGAGTTCTTGTTCAAATCAAAACAAAAGCAGGGGGGATTTCCCGGGCTGCTGGAGGCTTGGTTTATTTAAAGAACGCGTTGTACTTTCTAGGAGTCTATGGGAGTAGCCTTGCCGTATTTGGACTGCATGGGCTATGACTAGATATGGACATTATTCCAATGCCTTTATAAGGATATGTTTTGTTATAACCACATAAGGGCATGAATCAGGGATATCTTGATTAGGATCCTAGATAGATTCACAACACCCATTCCACGTATTAATGTCAATCATTACTTAAATACTAAGCAATACTAAACATATAACGATGCATGTGTTTTCCAACCCACCCCAAAATACATAAATTGCATTTGAAATGGTGTATGGTATATACACGAAAATGAGTATTTATACTGTACGTTTTTCAAGCAGTGTTATCATTCAGGAAATGCATATATAAATATTGGCTGAATGAATTGCGAAAATTACATTCATGAAATGGCTCTGAATACAGAAAAGAAGGTTGAGACCATTTCACCACATATTAATACAATACTGTACATGTGCTAGAGGCTGAGGTAAAATATTGTCTCTTTTATCTCTAAAAATAGAAGCTCTGTTCTCTAAGAATAGTTCTACTTTAAGCAGAGTACCATGTGCCAGAAAAAAGGTAAATATTTTGGAAATGGAAAAAATAATTTCGCTTTCAGGAGAAAAAATAGTTCCAAATGTTTTCAGTAGTTTTGTTTATCAAAAATTGAAGGCCGAATTCAGAGTTCAGGGAACGCTGTGTGCTCGTTGTTTTAAAAGTTATTCTCGTTGTTCAGGAGAGAACATCATATCAGACAGGCTTGCGAAAAATTGGTCTACAACGTCAGGTGAAAGTTCGACCAAGTTCGAAAAAGCTGAAATTGTGCATATGTGAGAATGATTGCTATCATTGATGTTTGGATCAGCAATGCTCACAGAAGGTTGTACCTGTTTGGTGCTGCTTTCCTCTCGTACTTCACCGCCACCTAGTCGTAATGGTGAAGTCTCAACGAATGCCGCCATCAGAATAGGTAGCCGCTGGGGACAACACGTTGCATGAGTCGTTACTGGACCTAGCAAAGTATCGATATCCATTGGTACTGCTGATGGTAGTGTAAGACAGACGTCCAACACGCATTCTTTTCCGCATAGCAGACATCGAAGCACAGGTAAGATGCACTCTTGCCAGATTGGTCTGAATGAAAGAAACCAAGTTGCACTCAGATTTCTTAGCCGGGCTAATCCAAGGACTTTAGTGATTCGGTCTCGGTAGCGTATTGCTAGGATCGTTTCTTCCATTGTAGCTGGAGTTTTGTCTGTGGCTTGGCTTGCCATATCGGAGCAGAAGGATCAAAAATAAAATTCCTGCTACGAGTCCCAAAAGAAGAGGCAGGCCGCCGAAAAAGGAATGCACAAAATTCGGGAAAATGCCCAGAACTGTTTCAAAGGGTGCTAACAGTCCAGAAAAAATTGTCTTAAATACATGTGCGATGCCACTGGTATCAGACATGTTTAAAATTTGACCTAACATTTCTACAAAATGCACGGGGCAATTTGTTGATAATAGGGTATGTATCTCTGCTGCTGTCCTTGCAACTTGCAGATCATACGTCTCTTTGGACGAGGTTAAAGGCACAGTTGTCTGTAAAAGAATAGACTTCATTCTGCTTAAAGTATCAATTCGAATAGAAGAGATATTCAAAGAAGGCCATATTGCCGCCTCTATGTCTGGATTGCTGTTTGGATACAATACTTGCATACAGCAAGTGACCATGGAAGTAAGGCGCACGAGATAGACTTTTCCTGGCACCATGCCACAACAGCTGTGGTCACTTAATAGAACGTAGCTGCCGTTGGAAAGCTGTCTGAAAAATGGCTCTATCTGTGTTGCAGGAGTGCCATGCAGGTGACATGAAAGGTTATTTGATGAACCTTCGCAGGCTCCATGCAAGTTAATACCTTGACACAGAAGTGTACCGCTTAGTGATTTTTTACAATTGTTACCACTAAGGAATACCTCTTTTTTCCCTTCACTATAACATTTGTGTGTATAAGGTAAATTCCATGTTGACTTGATGTATCCTTTACCCAACCTTTCATACAGGCCTGCTGGTATATATTTTTGGCAATACTTAAACTGGAAAGTTGTTATCGGAATTGTAATTGTTCCGTGTATTATCCATTTATTGACAGGTCTCTCTGACATTGTCAATGGTAATCTCTCAAGTTTTTCAATGCTCAGAATCGTATAGTCTGCTCCTTTTTGTGCCAAACTGATTTGTTTATCAGTAAGGTTAAAGATAGAGAAAAATGACGTTGTGTTGATTAGACGCCATGGCACGTAGCCTGAACGTAGGTTTTGCAACGTCCAGCCTAGCTGTTCAATAGAACACAATTGAGACTGACCATGTTGTAACATTAGCAAGTCCTGCTCTATTATATCAATAGCAGATGATACAATGCTGTCCAGTGAATATATTCTGGAGGACAGAGTCGTTAACCCATTGTCCACTACAGAAAGTGATTTTTCCAAATTTATACGATAAATTTCTCGTATTTTTTCAGCAGTTTCAATTTGTGTTACTTTCCAAGCTTCGTTGTAAGCAGCGTATATACCGGCGTATATGAAACGTTTTTTACGCTGTTTGCGTGGTCCCAGTATGAAATCACGCAAGTCAGCACCGTCTTTAAGGAAAGTTAAGTGTTGCTTAATTTCAGCCAGTGTGGATTTCTGTAGCCATTCGAGGCATAGTTTCCCTACACTGTATGTTGTAACTATCCCTGGATGTTGTCTCTGGGAATATCTTGGGTCTGGCCTGTTCTGTTTTAACCCCTGTATTTTGTTCAGGAATCTATCTTGACAGTTATTTGTGTCTGTGGGCCAGATCAACCATTTTTTCCAATCAGGATTTGTTCTGTTTTGGTGTAAAATATGGGCTACGTCTATCTCCACATCTGTGGTGCTATTACTATCAGGTATGGGCTTTGGAATAGACGGTTTATTTAAGTCTTTTATCTTGGCTAAACCAAGATAGGTTGTTTGCTGAATGGTGTCATTCAGGAATATTATCTGTTCTGGGATCATGCAGGCTCTAAATAATGCTTCTAGACCTTGTACCTGCCAGTCTTTTGTACCCCAGATGGTTTTTGTTTCAATGTTGTTTTTCCAAAATTCAAAATCAAATGTAGACATTTTGTCATAACATTTTTCAGAATAAATCAGTTTAGTATTTGTCAACATTGTTTTCATTCCTGTCTTATTTAACATTTTAAAATAACACGTTTCTGGATCACTGTTGTTAAACCCTGAGAAGTATGGGAATTTCTCATAAAATGTTTTCGAGCTGCCTTTTGGCGGTGTTGGACAATGTTTCCATTGATTATAATTAAAAACATTTCTAGGTTGAGCAGATTTATGCAAATAGTGATGACCAAAATGATTATAACAATATAACTCTTCATAATTTGATGAACCCTGTAAATAATCATGTTCTGTGAATTTAGCTGACATTACTAAATCTGACATCATATTATTAATATTTTCAAAGTCCCAATCATCTGAGAAAGTACTTGGTGTCACAAAGTCACTTAAGGAAACCTTAAATTGATGTCGATATTTCAAGAGCTCAATCGGGCCATAGATTTCATAATCCGTTTTGTCCCATGCTACCCCACCGGGTATTGGATTGGCTGTGATGTTCACTGATGACAGTTCTCTTTTCTCGATGTGAGAGGATCTGTGAGACTTTAGGACCAAGTTGATGTTCTGACTTGCTGTGTCCATTGTACTATATTTTCCATCAATGAATCTACCCAAACATAAAACCATGATGAGCCAAAGCAGGAGGAAAAGTACACCTAACACAATCCAAAATTCAATCGATGGTGAAATTAGATATATTTCTTTTATTTGATGAACGAGTTCAGTCATTTTTTCTTTGAAAGTTTTTCTTGCTGGCGTTTCTTCATGTTCACTTGGATCATCAGAAAAGTCATCGAAATTGATGAAGTAGCCAGATGCAGTTCTGTCAATTGTTGGAATTGCTTCCGGATTTTCATTAGTCTTTGGATCTTTCTTTGTTTCATTAACATAGTCTGATGCTACATCATTGTAGACTGGTGTTTCTTGACAAACTGTTGCAATTTGGGTTTCAAGAAACACAAGTTCCATGGCTTTGTTGCATAGTCCTTTGTTGTTCACTGCAGGTTTATCCAAAGTGATTAGTCTTTCAGTTTGAACCTCTTGGATTGTAGCAAGATTTGGTCTTCTCCTATTTCTTGGGAGTCCACTGGGCCTACTACTTATTATTGGCCACATGATTGTGGTTTTACCAGGTCGATGGATACAACTCTGTTCTCCTTTTTATCAGCAAGGGGCGATAGTACTACTGATCTTGTTCCGCTGACAGCTAAGACAGGTACTGCTTTTCTGTAAGAAGGCCCAAATTCCTTCTTCACCGCGATCTTCTCTCTGACTAGATCCCCAATCTTTGGAATCCAGACAGGTCTTGCTGGGACAGGTGGTTTCTCTTCAGTGGCTGTTGGCTTTAACTTTATGTTACTTAGACTTCTTCTTGTTTCATTTAAGTCCTGCAAAACAGCCAAACGGTCTTTGATATCAAAGGCTTTTTCTTTTACCACTGAAGTCTGACAATCTAAGTCCTGGATGTGCATTCTAGTACCGAACAATAGTTCGTATGGAGTGATATCTTTTAGAGAATTTCTTGGCAGATTGTTAAGACTACGTTGGTACGTGGACACTTGTTAGATGTTTGACCCACCCATCACCCGAACCTAATACCCTCGCCGTTATAGATTGCTTTATGTCACTGTTTTTTCTTTCCACTACCGCATTTCCCTCAGGATGGAAGGGAGAAGAGTACCGCAATGCAATGCCCATGCTGGTCATGGCCTCTTTGTAAGCTCAAGAGCTAAACGCAGGACCCTAGTCAGAATGTAGCATGCCAATTGCGTATGTGCCATTAAAGACTCGCAAATCTTTTATAGCAGTTCTGGCGTCAGCCGAGTGCTGGGGCCACATCTTAAGTGAATCTAGTCTTAATATTTATGGGAACGCATTTCTCCGGCTGGATTTCTGCGTATAGATAGCCTGATGCTTTCTAATAAAGGAGTCCTGGCAGTAGTCTGGTCCGGTTCACAACTGCGATCTCTGTTGCAGTCTGGACAATCCTTTGCAAATTTGTAATTTTGCAGGCTCATCCCCGGCCACCAGTATTCTGATTGTAATTCTTTTAGAGATTTCACGATCTCTTGGTGCCTTAGACCCTGTCCCATGTGTGCTTCTTGAATCAAGTAGGCCCTACGGTTCGTGTTTGGAATTACTCTATCCCCCACTCCAGGGATTTGAGCAAAAGGAACGGAGTTTGCATTAATTATGTATGTATTATTGAGTGGATAGTCGAGAGGTAATGCTGCATAGTCGCCTTTTAATGAGGCTTTTACCGCCAGCATGGTTTCTCCGCCTATGTGTTTTTTAGAACGCTTTTTTGTGGCTACGGAAGCCGGTTGAACCGCTTCCGCTGTGGCTCTGTTAGCCAATGAATTCCCTGCAACGTGAACGCCATCACGTCGATGACTCAGTGTATGTATCAAGTGAGTCGTTCGTAGTTCTTTCTGCAAAATAACTACTTGTTCCCAAAGTTTTTTATGCTTTATTGTGGCACCTGTGTCATCTTTGTAACCGTTTTTGATCCATGTCTGTATGTCATTATTGTAAGACTTGACGCAGTAATGTGAATCGCACACTATTAGTGTGGGGAATTCGCGATCGGCATTTTCAAGCACAATCTTTAAAGATCTTATTTCAGCTCGCTGAGCTGTACAGTTTCTGAGTGATTCAGTTTTGGTGATTATCGGTCTGAATTTACCTAAGCGCCAGCGACCTTTAACAATCGCGCACGCGGCATTGTAGGATTTTTTTTCCACATCGTAGTGTTGTGCAAATCTGTCCATGTAGATTACACATGTGTACTGTTCGAGAGGCAGAATTCCGATTGGCAGAGGATATTCATGTTCGTATTCTAGATCTTCTAGTTTTTTCATTTTCGGATCAAAAGCGTGTTTCACGTCTTCTGCAGCAAGAGAATTTTCCCATTGTATCCATTTTGGATCTAATGCCACAGCATTCGGAATGCGTGGTCTTGTTACTGCCTCAAGGGCTGATACTGCTGTTAAAACAGATATGCTCTTGCCTTGGGCTAGGGCTCTTTCTTTTGCTACAGCAGTTTGAACCGCAGTTAGAATTTTTTCAGTTGAACTGAATTTCATTTCAGCTTGTGTGTACAAGTGTGATTTGTAAGCTATTGGTACCGTTTCTCCCTCATTAGAGGTCAGGTACGTGAATCCGCATCTTCCTGGGATGACTCGGATTACAAGGTTGCGTAAGTTTTCGCGTGTTTGCAATTTTGTTTTAGTTAACATGTCTGTCTGTAATGATCTTAAAATTTCTGTATGTTTCTGAGTCCAATTAAATGGTTTGAAATCAGGTTTTATTAATTCATTGACGAGGTTTAACCCTCTCTGCATAATTTAGAATGTATGTTCTTCCGAAATTCAGGAAACCTAGTATTGATTGTAAGTTCTTCAGCGTTTTTGGAGCTTGGAGTACAGCACACTTCTCTAAGAAGTTGTCTGCTAGGCTTTTGCCTTCACTTGATAATTCATATCCTAAAAACAGGACAGTTAGGTGAGCAATTCGTGACTTTTTAAAGTTGAATTTGTACCCTTCAGCTGCGAACCCAAGTATTATGGTGTTCACTCTTTTTAAATGAGTCTCCAGGTCATCTTCTGTTAGATAGATGTCATCGACATAAGATAATGCCTCATCATCATATTTTTGTAGTAACTCTGTTACCCTTGCTGAGAATAATCCTGGGCTATTCTTGAATCCCTTTGGGAGTCGACAGAATTGTTTTTGCGACCCCATTGTTGAGAAAGCGGTCAAATACCTGCTTTCAGGTGCAATGTTTTGACAAAAGAATCCATTAGAGATATCTAATGTTGTTTTATATTTTTTGCGCACGTTGTTATTCATTAGTGCTACACTGTGTGAGTTTTGTACTGCAAATGTTTTGCAACAGGAGTTTAAGTGTCTGTAGTCCAAAACTAGACGATATGAATCGTCTGGCTTGGAGACAGGAAACAAAGGATTGTTCATTTGTGAGGTGCATGTTTCAATCACCCCCTGATATTCAAGTTGATCTAAGATCTCCCTAACTTGCTTTTTAGCTTCTTGTTTAACTGGGTACTGCCTTTGTGCAGTAGGTTGACTTTTTAACTGGATTTTGTGGGGAGGAGAATCCTCATCCCATCCTACATGATTTTTATATAATGCAGGAGCTTGGGCCACTGCCCATTTTCTTGCAAATGTGTATTTTTTATGAATTGGAATATGATTTGAGAAGGCAGGCATAATCATTTCTTCGCCATGAGGGCACTCCCTGACAAACTCTGGTGGCCAGTCTTTTTCAGCTAACAGGATGTCATAGCCTTTCGAAATGATATCCCAAAAGAGACCCCTGACTTTCCTAGTTTTGTCCCCCTCTATACGCAATGTTATTTCGTATAATTTATGGGGTTTGCTAACTCTGGTGTCTGCAGTTTCCACTTGAATGTATTCATTTGTGTCCACTGTCTCCAGAAGATCCATCAGGATCTTGCGAGCTATGGTTACTTCTGCTGCGCTGTCTAGCATTGTCTGGGCCCACTCTCCGTTTTTCAGTTGTGTCCTCAGAATCCTCGGCATGTTTTATTTTAATACTGGCTACCTTCTTTCTTGGAAATTGTAATTTTTTACTTTGATGAGCAGGTTCCTTGTCTTTGGACTTGACTTGCTCTTCTTTGTGTTCTGACCGTCCTCTTCTTTCCGATTTCTGTGAGGAAGTCTTAAAAGATCGAGAGGGACGTGTATCAATATCTTGATATCTGTCAGGTTTTCTCAATTTATCCCTATCTCTAAGGTTGTATCTTTTCTCAGAGGACTGCCTTTGGGGAGGCTTGCTTCCTCGTTCTGGAGATCTATCTCTCCGTTGAGCAGACCTTCCTCTGGACTGAAACCGTTTTTCTCTGGGAGTGGATTGTTTATTACCATCCCAACTCTTTTTTGGAGTGTTCAGATTATTTTTAATTAAAAAAAATTCAGGTTTTTCAGTTAGTTGGGGTTTTACTGGTTTCCCACCCAAACTATCTCTACCTAGTTCTTCATAGGATTTTTCTATGATTCTGGCAAGTTCAAATGGTTGTTCTGCTATATCTGTTTCTTTCAATTTCTGTAGGTATGCTGTGTCGTCAATTGCCAATTGAACTAATTCTCTATATGCCTTTATTAATTCTTTTAGTTTAACTAAAAGTTCTTCGCTTGACATTTTGTTAATGTCGGGCTCTGGTGTGTAGCTGGCTAGAACCAGCCACGTGGCTCCTGGTCTACCTAGTGGACCGAGCCTGGTGATGTGATTTTGATGTTTTAGGGCGCCAATAAACCAGAGCAGGTGCTCTTGGTAAGTTAGTGGGATTTCAACGTCCTCGAAAGGAGCGTATTCATCCGGAGGTTCCTCTATTTTGTAATAGTGGAAATCTTGTGTTACAGCGTTTGCTGCTGGAAATTGTATCCATAAATAGAATACCTCTGTCTGCCGATATTCATGGGCCTCTACCACAAATATGACTGTACCACCTCTTGGTGATAGTCCATTTTCTATAAGTTTAAGAGTTATAGTTCTTCTTACATTGACCGGAATGATTATAACATTCGGGTCATTCTGTTGGAGAGCTGTGTCATCTAACAACAGTTGAGACGCTAAAACATCTCTTTCTTCATCGCCTTCCGGCATTTTACTGACAGAAAGTCTTTTGTTGCAGATCAAGTTTAAAGGAAACAAAGATTAGGTGCACAATATTTTGAAACACTGTATTCTTCAACGTTGACTAAACCAAAAACTAAAACATAGTAATCTCTTCCTACTAAGTTCCGGCGGATATTAACCTTTTACCCACTCCAGACGTCTTTTGGAGTTTTTACGAGAAAAAGGGGTCTGTGTGAAAAGCACGACTGAGTTACTCTAATGTCTTGCGTTAGATTATCGCCTTACCAAACGTTGGGCGCCATGTAGTGTAGTTCCTATATTCTAATAGGCTCTGCGCATTGGAATAATATAAACAGCAGTGTAGACGTAGGACTGAGGTCATCTAGGTCTCTACTGACTATATTAGACTTAATTAGTTTTGCCAGCTAGCTCAGAGGTCACTAGAAACTTTCACGTATGTTCAAGAAGGAGTTAACTTTCCTGATTTAGACAAGAAGGGATTAGTTTCTGACAACCGCATAAACATGACAACTTTGCTCCCTCAGAATAAAGAGTATATCTCTAGAGTCGTGTGGAAACAATAGACAGTTATTTCACTCAGTCAATCGTGCATACTTAGTTTCACCAGAGTGCAGAGAAATAGAGAGACGGGCGTTTTCAATAAAAGGTGTTATTTATTGAGCAGACTTCTTTCTCATGCAAGAGAAGTGAGTTGCCACAATTGCAATACTTATCATGAAGTAAAGTGCGTACAGTAAAAGGAGTATTATGAAATAATACTGTAAAAGCATTGATATGGTTTCTTAGCCATATGATACTTTAAAATGGATAAAATATATACATCCATAAAAACATTGACTAACGTACTCAACTGGTGCTTCTAAGATACGCCTACCCCGGTGTACCTGACCTAAGCCTAATACGTGGGAAGGAGTAAGTAAGTTGCAGTTTAAGTTAAGTTGGTTTTTTGCCAAGAATCCGAATCAAGAATTCTCTTAAGGATTTAGTCAGCTCCGTACCTTGGTAATAGAATGTAGGAGGTCTTGTATCTCTCTCTCAGGACTCGATCTCCCAGCAACCCGCAAGGGTGACTGGAAACACCGGAGCTGGAATTTCTCGGCAGGAGAAAAGACAGCGTCTCTCTCAGTGTGTCAAATGGGAGGGTCGGCTTCCTTCGGCACTCGCATCAGCTGGGCGTCGGGCAAGTAGATAGCCGCTCTGCTCCAAACCACCGTGTGTTTGCTTAAGGCAACGTTGGTATATTTATAGCTGGAAGGTGCCGAGCTTGACGTAAGGTTGGACATAAGACGTCACTAAGAACTAACAGTTCTTTCTGGACTCCAGGAGTTCTTGTTCAAATCAAAACAAAAGCAGGGGGGATTTCCGGGGCTGCTGGAGGCTTGGTTTGTTTAAAGAACGCGTTGTACCTTCTAGGAGTCTATGGGAGTAGCCTTGCCGTATTTGGACTGCATGGGCTATGACTAGATATGGACATGATTCCTATGCCTTTATAAGGATATGTTTTGTTATAACCACATAAGGGCATGAATCAGGGATATCTTGATTAAGATCCTAGATAGATTCACAACAAAGCTTTATTGGGCCCTGGGGACCCCGTCTTTCATGGTCTTTTTTTCAAAGAAAGGGGAGGGGCCCTGAATGGCCCCATCCCATAACCTTATTAGGCCCTAGCGACCCATTCCTCCAGGGCATTTTTAATGAAATGAGAGGGGGCCGAGTGTCTCCCCTACCCTAGAGTACCCATTCCACGAGGACCACAACTTGAAATAAAGGGGAAGGGGATGCACAGCACCCCCTTTGCACCTTCTAAGGCCCTGGGGACCCGAGGCCACTCCTACAACTAAAGGCCCCCCTCCCGAGCCAGATTATGCCCTGGGGATCCCATCCCCCAGGTCTACGAGTAAATATTAAGTGAAGGGGGGCCACGCAGCCCCCTCTACTGAGCCTTGTTAAGCCATGGGGACCCCATCCTAAAGGGCCACTAGTACCAATAAAGGGGAGGGGGCTAAGCGGTCCCCCTCTCTGAGCCGTTATCAGCTCCAGCGACCCCATCCTCAGGGGAAAGCACTATGAAAGGTCGGTACGCTGGTGCCCACCCTCGGCAGCCATGATAAATTTGTTGGGGGGGCTGTATGGGGAGCCTCGGGGCCCCTGCAGCCCAAGCCAACTCCCTGCATGCAGTGAGAGACAGCATTGCTCCTACCCAAAGGGAGCAGCTACTAACGCTGCTTTCTCCGGGAGAGAGCAATATTTTGATCGGTTTCCCTGCCCGCATCACTGCGGACAGGGGAACAGATCAAAAGTCTGCTCCCATCTGGGGGGAGCATTCATAAAGCTCCCACTGGCTGGGAGCAGACTGTGTTTGCTACCACTTAGCAGCAGATTTAAAAATGCTACAGTCAAGTGGGAGGGAACGGATGTTTCCCTGCCCACGCCTGTGTAGGCAGGGAAACCGCTGTGTCCCAGTATGCAGCTCCCTGAACATAGGTGAGCTGACCCCAGGAGTGGGTTCCCCAGGGCCTTTAACGGTTTAGAGAGGTGGGCTGCATGGCCCCACCCCTTTCAAGTTATTTTTGCCCCAAGGGGCTCCCCAGGGTCTTTGGAAGCTTGGGAGGGGGCCACTTGGCACTACTCCCTTTATTTGCAAAAATATAATGGCTTGAGGAGTGAGCACCACGTTGCCCCCCTGAGCCTTGTATGGCTTGGGGAGGTGGACATGTAGCCCACCTCCCTTTATTGAATACAGCCCAGGGGGTGGGCTCCCTGGGGCTCGTAATGAATGAATACGGCCCAGCTGCGATTTTCTTTTCGAACCTGCAGGAGTCCCGCAGTATTGTGCCAGTTTTTTTGGGTTCCCCCCATGGGGCCTGGGTTTGGGTATCTCTACCCTACCCATTTATATCAGTTTTTATTTTTCACTTCAGGACAAGGTGACTAAGTCCTTGACTCCCGTAATTGCTGCCAGCAACATTTTACTGTTGTTGCTGGCAGCAAGTCAGAGCGCTCGCTCTCGCGGAGTCAGCAAGATGGTCCAAGGGATAAGAAGCTGCCTGCACCAAACACAACGTTCTGTTTTTAAATTGGCACTCCCGCAAGAGTCTCTTGAGCCTCTCAAGGACCCAACCATCCAGATATCCAATTATTTTTTTAACCTTAATTTCTCAAAAACTACTCAACGGATATACAGCAATTCAGCGAACCAATATCTAGCTTCCTGACACATTTGCTGCAATTCTGTCCAGCAGTTTTTGCTGTAGCCCTTTTTTTCCTCGGCCCCAGCTTGATGGATCACAATAAAACTTTCTACTGAAAAACTAGTCAAACAGTAGCACCTTTTTGGAAAGCTTTGTGGAGATTACTGACACAGAGCCAAAGTTATTATCAACACAAAAAACGCTTTTTCAATGGAACAGTGGACCTAACTATAACTACCCAGTGACAACCGCCCATGGGCCATAAAAATAAATAAATAAATATACATATAGACAGGGGCGTAAGTATCGCCTCGAATTTATTAAAAAATACAGTGAAATCAGCAGCGCTGTTCTTTAGCAAATGTCACAGCTCCGCTCAGCCCGACGCATTTCGTGCCTCCAGGCACTTCATCATGGGCTTCTCGCTTGGTTGAAAGCAGACACAGCATTTATTGTATGCACCGGTCTGTAGATTAAGACCCCGCCATAGTGGGCGTGGCCACCCTCGTGGCCTGCTGGTAAACATAGAGCTTACATCCTACTCCAGTGAGTTTTCATGTCGCAGTCAATAATAGTCCAACTAAAACCTCAGTGGGTTGCAAAGTAAACCATCGCCGCTGGCTCACTTCCGTTAATTTCTTTTAATGGCATCCTTGTCCCGTTACTGCCTCGTCATGCGGCGCTGCAGTCTGACAGCACACCGTGCCGCAGGGCTCCTCTCGCGGCTCAGGCGGGGCCGCATTTACCTCCAAACACAGTTTGCCTGTAATGAGGGAGCAGCAGAGAGGGAGGTAAGTATCGCCTTAAATTTATTAAAAGATGTGAGGTGAGCCACAGTGCGCAGCAGTGAGCAGCAGCAGCTGGAGAGCCGCAAGAGTCAGGAGGAGATCGGAAGCAAGATGGCGACCGAGTAGAGGTCGGCTACAGCACGAACGTGCTGCTCGCAAGTAAAGGAATGCTGAGACCCCAGTGAGGAGTTTTTCGCAATAGGGCATTATATGACAACGGAATAGCAACGGAACAACGGCTGTGTAATACTGTTGTGTAAAATAACAGTCACAGAAGCTTACCCGGTTGATTGTATGCTGGGACGACGGAGGAGCCACCTCTCATTGTGGCTGGCTGTGGTTGGTTCTGGGCGGTACTACTTGGAGCTTTCTGTCCGCAGATACCTGCTCCACCTGTGTGCTCTGCGGGTAACGGAACAAAGTAATGGCCCCGAAAATGGCAAATACAGCCTGAAAGGCTGCGGCGGCAGCGCGGAAGAGAGCGGAGGCTGCATCCAGCCCCTTGAAGACAGGAGCAGCGGTGACGGTAACGGCAGCAGGGAAAACGCCAAGCGAGGATCAGCCATCTCCAACACCGCTGAGGAAAGGCAGGGGCGGGGCAGCAAGCAAACACCGTCCGGCTGGCCCAACAATAGTGGATCTATTGGTTTGCAGCAAGACCCCTCAGGTTGGTTCAGAGGTGGCAGAAGGAGAGATGGCTTTGGAGGCAGCCCCCTACAGAAGGAACCAAGCAAGGCACAAAATAGAGAGGTGAGCGCCGCCAATCCCCCGGTTCTCTTGACCCCCCCTCTAATTGCGGTAAATGATTTAACTAACCAGTCTAATCCATCAAATTAGAAGGAGCTGCAGAAATCTTCAGCTGCTGTATTAGAACTGAATCCTGACGGCATAGAAGGTACAGAAAAATCAGATACCCTGGGGGAGCAAGGTAAAGGGGGAGAAAATAGACGAGCACCACAGGCTGTATCAGAACTGCCATTAGACGAATACAGGCCTTAGAATATTTTAGCGGAAGAGGGGACCTTGATTGAGGCAGTGGAAACGCTTGGTGATCAAGATAAGGATGGTGTTGAAGCTGATAATGCCCCTAGTGACTGCTTTATTTCCGTATCAGAGGGGGCCGAATGGTCCGAAGACAACAGGTGTTCATCACAAGGGGACAGTAATCATGATACAGATTCTGAGGGGTGTGAGCGTGATGCTCCAGCGACCACTATGCGATCAAAAAATCAGCCAGTTGCACACCGCAGAGGAAATGATTTAAAATGGGACTACTCTTCCACCACCTTACTTACCTCTCCTATGGGTGCTCCTTCTATGGAAACGGGGGCATCCTCTCCTGCTATGCTAGAAATAATCCACCAGGCTATCCTCTCACCAAGGGAGGAAACACGGCAAGATAGTAAGAAGGCCCAAGCAGCAATGAGGAAGATGCAGGGGGTCGTGAGGAAGCTAACCAAAGCCTGTGCTACTGTGGGGGATAGAGTCTCGAACCTCGAGGAGAGGATTATCACAACTGAATCGGAAGCAACCACTGAATCTGCCCAGGTAGAATCCCAAAGTGCACAAATCAAGGACATCTAGTGTAAACTGGAAGACTTTGAAAACAGGCAGAGGAAAAACAATCTTAGGGTGCTGGGGATCCCAGAGGGGGCAGAAGGGTCAGATATCAGGTGCTATATTATTGATCTATTCAAGTCTGCCTTCCCCGAGCTGTCAGAGTGGAATTGGTCTGCCGAAAATCAAAGGGCCCATTGTACCACATTTAAAATCTGTGCTACAAAGGCAGGGGATAAACCACGGGCAGTTTTGATATTCTTGGGGAACTTTCTTTTACGTCAGGCGATTACAGAGAAAGCGAGACCGGAGGCAAGGAGAGCAAGAGGGTAGGTCTCTTTTTTAATCCAACCGGACTATTGTCATGCAACAGTTGAGCGGCGATGGAGGTTGAGACTTTTAATTAAACCATTTCAGGAGAAAAATTCCCAGGCATATCTGATTAATCCAGCACAGCTCAAAGTGATTCACAATGGCCAGACAAAGTATTTCTCCTCCGAAATTAAAGCTAAAGAATATCTGGACACTGTGGGAAGTCATAAAGAGTAATCATGTTGGGTCTGTTATGGTTATTGTTAAGCTCCAATCATTTTTCTGTAGGCATCCCCTCTAAATGCAACTGATCTTATACCTGCATAATGACTGGGAAAATTCAGCTGCCTGCGGTTTATTGTATGGGTGTATTGTTTTGTTTAAAGTATTAGTTAGTAAGGTGTGGGGTCTGTCGCGTTCTGAATTCTTAATAGTTTGTATTCTTTTTAGGCTCACAAGAGTGTTCAGCCCATTTATGCTGTATTCATCACATGGACAGACTTAGGTCTGAGCGCTTCACAAGGGTACTGGGTGTAGGGTGGGGGATGGGGGGTTCGGGTGGGGGGTGAGGGGTTGGGTGTGGGTCGGAGGAGGGGGGTGGAAGAGAGGAGGGGGGAAATGAAAAAGGAGATATCTGGTGCTTTATAGTTTTGGAATGTTTTTTGGTAAGGCCTGGTCAAAGTACAGCCGAGTATCGGATTCAATTGATTCAAAGGATTGATGGTGGTAATTTAAAATGACAGTATGGTGAACATTAAAATCTGTACAATTAATATTGGGGGGTTAAATGACTGGAGGAAGAGGCAAAGGTTAGCCCATTTTGCTAACCTTAATGGTATTTATGTACTTTGTCTCCAGGAGACCCATCTACCCTGGGCAAAAAAGCATTTGATGAATATAAGAGGCTTTGAGATGTTGGCTTGCTCCACGCAAACCTCTTCAGTTAGGGGTGTTGCAATTTTAGCAAAATCATCTTTGGGGGGAGCCAAGCGTTTTAAAGCCGATTGCCTAGGGAGATGGGCGGTAGCTGAGTTATCTACGGGTTGCACATTGTGTGTGATCTATGGGTCTAACCAGGATGATCCTGAGGTGTTCGATTTCTTGGAAGGAGATCTAGACAGCTGGCCCACCCCAATTATAGTGTGCGGTGACTTAAATTCATCTGCCGATCTGCACAGCAAGTATGTAGGGCGAAAGCCTAGAGTATTTCGGGCACTTAGTTCTCTCATAAGCTCACACGGGCTGGTTGATGTCTGGGGGGATAAGGAGCCTAATAACCCAGGATTTACTTATTTCTCAAATCCCTTTCGGAAATATACTAAATTAGACTACTTTTTAATATCCTCTTCAGAACTAATAAAGGTCAGCATTAGAAAACTCCCGAAAATAATATCGGATCATAATCCATTGATAATGTGCTATGAGCTGGATACAGCAGTTAGGAAAAAGTCTAGATGGACATTTGAAAGAAGGTTGTGAGCCGATAACAGATATGTGGAACATCTCAAGAAATAGACTGGGGAGAATTTTAATGCAAATCGTTATAGTGGATCCAGGAATGGCGTATGGGATGCATTCAAATCCGCCCGGAGAAGGGAGACAATTAGCTTTTCCTCAAGGTTTAGGAAAGAGGATAGAGCTGAGTGTGAGAGACTGACAGGGCAGCTAGCTGAAGCCGAAGAACACCATGCTAGAGATATTGGACAAGGACAGGAAGGTGTGGAGAGCCACCAAAAGGTGATGACTATAAAAGCAGAACTCCAGAAATTGGTAACCCAGAAAGCAATCAGTGATTATCAAGCTTCTAGGGCTAAGCTCTATGAAACAGGGGAGCAGGCAGGCAGAGCGCTGGCTCTACAGATAAGACAAGATAAGGTTAAGAATGCAATTGCCAGTATACAGGAGGGTGGTAATGATTATACTGAACCTAAAGATATTCTACGGGTGTTCAAAAATTTCTATCAAACCTTATATAACGAGGAGGGTGACACTAGTATATCTAGTCACGAGTTCGGGGATGGAGGCCCCTTGTTGGATGTTAGGTAGAGAAGAGTTAGATAAGGCCCTGACAATGAGCGAGATCAGTGCTGCATTACAGGAGCTAGCCGCGGGTAAAGCCGCAGACCCCAACGGAATTCCTCTGGAGGTGTACAAATGTATTGAAAAAGAGATCGCTCCACTACTGTTGGATCTCTTCAACGGGATATTGGGTTCAGGTATAATACCAGACTCGTGGAAAGAAACCAGCATAATTGTCTTTCATAAAAAGGAGAAACCGAAGGAGAGCCCCGGGTCATACCGCCCGATATCACTTATCAATGAGGATACAAAGTTGTATTCAAAGATCTGGGCTAAGAGATTGGGGGGGTCATTGGTGGTCTGGTCTCTCCGTGGCAGCATGGGTTTGTTCCGGGGCATGATCACATAAAGCGTACTATCGCGCTATTAGACGCCCGGGCTGCCTTGGGGGGAGCATGGCCATGATCCTCCTCGATGCGGAAAAAGCCTTTGACCGCGTGGTATGGAAATATCTATGGGGTATACTGGTAGGCAGAGGCTTTGGCCCCAATGTTATGAGAGCTATTATGGCAATGTATCAGGATCCCGTTGCTCGAGTCCAAGTAATGGGGGAAAGCTCAGATAAGATCTTAATTAAGAGGGGGACCCGTCAAAGGTGCCCCTGCTCACCGATTCTTTTCTCATTGTATATCGATCCTTTGATTCAGAGGATTCTCGACTGTGCGCAGATTAGACCAGTTGTGCTCAATGGCTTTGAAAATAAACTGCTGGCATATGCGGATGATCTGGTGGTAATAACTCCTGACCCAGAGCATGCGATGCCAATTCTGGCCGAAATAGTGAAAGAGTACGGCAGCCGGTCAGGGTACTTATTGGTAAAATCCAGATAATTTGCACTAAAAACATTATTAAGACAGATATAAGATACTTGGACTCGGCAGTATATCTTGGGGTGAGAGTGAATGCTTCAGTAGATCGGATCATCGCAGATAATTATATACCACTTATGAAAACAATAGAGGCAGAATTGAAAAGAATTGATGTGCTGCATTTGTCCCTGATAGGCAGGGTGAAAGTTTTAAAAATGACGATGTTCCCCAAGGTTCTGTACCTATTTCGTGCAATACCACTTCTCTTAGATGAGGGGGTGATTAAAAATTTAGAATCAATATTCATTAGGTTTATCTGGCAGTATGGCAAAGTCAAGCGCTCAATGAAGTATATGTCACTGCCCTGGGAAAGGGGAGGGCTGGCAATCCCGAACCTTAGGATCTATCATTGGACGTGCCTGCTGACTCAAATGGCCATACTCTTTCAACCTGTTACTAACTCGGTTAACCTACCTGGGGGTAACCGGTGCCCACCCTCCATATATGAGCTGTTATGGGTACGGGATTACCGTTGCGGGAAGTTGAGCGCCGATACTACAGGAAGATGCGCTATAAGGTTCTGGAAGGGGCTTGGGGGGTTTGGAAACTGGTGCAAAAGATTTTGGATATCCCAAAAATGAACCCCTACCTCCCTTTATGGAATTCTAGCCTTTCCCTCAGCTTAGTATTGATAGGAACTGTCGGATTTGGGAGGAGTTGGGAGTTAAGACTTTAGGGGACGTTATGGAAGGGGATTCCATCTTGGGGTTCGAAGCTATCCAGCAGAAATACGATATTCCCTCTAATCAATGGTTTAAATATGGTCAGATTTCTCAAACCCTGTTGGCCATTAAACCCCGTATCTCTCTGAAAACTGGCAATACGATGATGTAATACCTACTAAGAGGGGGTAAAAGGATCAAATTAGTATATAACTGTCTGCTGTTAGGCTCCCAGAATGATCTGGAGAAAACGGAGACTTCTTGGGCAGCGAAATTAGGCGATCCAGATGTCAGCCTAGATAAAGCCCTACCTTTAAATAAAAAAATATTTCACTCCTCTAACCTTCGGGCACCGCATTATAAAACACTGTTTAATCTATACTATACCCCCTGCAAAGCTGTTCGAGTGGGGCGTAAGAGAAGATGATAGATGCCCTAGGTGTAACGATGGTCCCGTGGATTTACTGCACATGTTTTATCATTGTGAGAAACTAAACTCAATCCGCGGGTAAATTATGAAATTCTGTGAGGGGCTGCTAGATGTTAAGATCAATCTATCCCCTACCCTGATGTTATTAGGCATTGATTGCGAGCTGGGGCTGGCAAAAGAAGAGGAAGCTCTGGTTTTTATCTCGGTAGCGGTGCTCCGGATTCTTATCTCAGCTGGTTGGAAGGACACCATAGCTCCCTCCTTTCAAATGTGGCTCGCCAGACTGTTGGGAATGCATAATATAGAATCTTGTTTATATAATTATTAGGGTAAAAAAAATCCAGGATATGGGTATGCGTATCTGGGCACCGCTAAAAAGTTGGAGTTCCAGATTATAAAATGTAAATTGTGTTGTTTCACGGGTATTAATCTAGGAATTGGGGTGGCCTATATATCTGCAGCTGTGCTAAAATGTTAATGTATTATGTATATGTTTGTCAGGTTTTTTATATTCCCCTGTGAAGAACTGGTTTTATGCTATGTACCTGCTTATCACTTGATCCAGGTTTTATATATCATTTTTTTTTACCATTCTCTAATGATAATGTTTTACGGAGTAATGAATTGTGTGTTTTTGTACCAGGAACTCTCAAAATAAAAATAAAATAAAAAAAGAATTTATTAAAAGATGCAGTGAAATCAGCAGCGCGGTGCTTTAGCAAATGTCACAGCTCCGCTCAGCCCGACGCGTTCGTGCCTCCAGGCACTTAATCATGGGCTTCTCGCTTGGTTGAAAGCAGGCACGGCATTGATTGTATGCACCAGTCGGTAGATTAAGACCCGCCATAGTGGGCGTGGCCACCCTCATGGCCTGCTGGTAAGCGTAGTGCTTACATCCTACTCCAGTGAGTTTTCATGCCGCAGTCAATAATAGTCCAAATAAAACCTCAGTAGGTTGCAAAGTAAACCATCACCGCTGGCTCACTTCCGTTCATTTCTTTTAATGGCATCCTTGTCCCGTTACTGCCTTGACATGTGGCGCTACAGTCGGACGGCACACCGTGCCGCAGGGCTCCTCTCGCGGCTCAGGCGGGGCCGCATTTACCTCCAAACACAGTTTGCCTGTAATGAGGAAGCCGCAGAGAGGGAGGTAAGTATCGCCTTGAATTTATTAAAAGATGCAGTGAAATCAGCAGCACTGTGCTTTAGCAAATGTCACAGCTCTGCTCTGCCCCACGCGTTTTGTGCCTCCAGGCACTTCATCCTGGGCTTCTCGTTTGGTTGAAAGCAGGCACGGCATTTATTGTATGCACCGGTCTGTAGATTAAGACCCCGCCATAGTGGGCGTGGCAACCCTCGTGGCCTGCTGGCAAACGTAGTGCTTACATCCTAATCCAGTGAGTTTTCATGCCGCAGTCAATAATAGTCCAAATAAAACCTCAGTGGGTTGCAAAGAAAACTATCGCCGCTGGCTCACTTCCGTTAATTTCTTTTAATGGCATCCTTGTCCCGTTACTGCCTCGACATGTGGCGCTGCGGTCGGACGGCACACCGTGCCACAGGGCTCCTCTCGCGGCTCAGGCGGGGCCGCATTAACCTCAAAACACAGTTTGCCTGTAATGTAGGAGCCGCAGAGAGGGAGGTAAGTATCGCCTTGAATTTATTAAAAGATGCAGTGAAATCAGCAGCGCGGTGCTTTAGCAAATGTCACAGCTCCGCTCTGCCCACGCGTTTTGTGCCTCCAGGTACTTCATCATGGGCTTCTCGCTTGGTTGAAAGCAGGCACAGCATTTATTGTATGCACCGGTCTGTAGATTAAGACCCCGCCATAGTGGGCATGGCCACCCTCGTGGCCTGCTGGTAAACGTAGTGCTTACATCCTACTCTAGTGAGTTTTCATGCCGCAGTCAATAATAGTCCAAATAAAACTTCAGTGGGTTGTAAAGTAAACCATCGCCACTGGCTCACTTCCGTTAATTTCTTTTAATGGCATCCTTGTCCCGTCACTGCCTCGACAAGTGGTGCTACAGTCGGACAGCACACCAAGCTGCAGGGCTCCTCTCGCATCTCAGGCGGGGCCGCATTTACCTCCAAACACAGTTTGCCTGTAATAAGGGAGCCGCAGACAGGGAGGTAAGTATCGCCTTAAATTTATTAAAAGATGCAGTGAAATCAGCAGCACGGTGCTTTAGCAAATGTCACAGCTCCGCTCAGCCCGACGCGTTTCGTGCCTCCAGGCACTTCATCATGGGCTTCTCGCTTGGTTGAAAGCAGGCACGGCATTTATTGTATGCACCGGTCTGTAGATTAAGACCCCGCCATAGTGGGCGTGGCCACCCTCATGGCCTGCTGGTAAACGTAGTGCTTACATCCTACTCCAGTGAGTTTTCATGCCGCAGTCAATAATAGTCCAAATAAAACCTCAGTGAGTTGCAAAGTAAACCATCGCCGCTGGCTCACTTCCGTTAATTTCTTTTAATGGCATCCTTGTCCCGTTACTGCCTCGACATGTGGCGCTGCAGTCGGACGGCACACCGTGCCGCAGGGCTCCTCTCGTGGCTGAGGCAGGGCCGCATTTACCTCCAAACACAGTTTGCCTGTAAAGAGGGAGCCGCAGACAGGGAGGTAAGTATCGCCTTGAATTTATTAAAAGATACAGTGAAATGAGCAGTGCGGTGCTTTAGCAAATGTCACTGCTCCGCTCAGCCCGACGCGTTTCGTGCCTCCAGGCACTTCATCCTGGGCTTCTCGCTTGGTTGAAAGCAGGCACGGCATTTATTGTATGCACCAGTCTGTAGATTAAGACCCCGCCATAGTGGGCGTGGCAACCCTCGTGGCCTGCTGGCAAACGTAGTGCTTACATCCTACTCCAGTGAGTTTTCATGCCGCAATCAATAATAGTCCAAATAAAACCTCAGTGGGTTGCAAAGTAAACTATCGCCGCTGGCTCACTTCCGTTAATTTCTTTTAATGGCATCCTCGTCCCGTTACTGCCTCGACATGTGGCGCTGCAGTCGGACGGCACACCGTGCCGTAGAGCTCCTCTCGTGGCTCAGGCGTGGCCGCATTTACCTCCAAACACAGTTTGCCTGTAATGAGGGAGCCGCAGACAGGGAGGTAAGTATCGCCTTGAATTTATTAAAAGATGCAGCGAAATCAGCAGCACAGTGCTTTAGCAAATGTCACAGTTCCGCTTAGCCCGGCGCGTTTCGTGCCTCCAGGCACTTCATCATGGGCTTCTCGCTTGGATGAAAGCAGGCACGGCATTTATTGTATGCACCGGTCTGTAGATTAAGACCCCACCATAGTGGGCGTGGCCACCCTTGTGGCCTGCTCGTAAACGTAGTGCTTACATCCTACTCCAGTGAGTTTTCATGCCGTAGTCAATAATAGTCCAAATAAAACCTCAGTGGGTTGCAAAGTAAACCATTGCCGCTGGCTCACTTCCGTTAATTTCTTTTAATGGCATCCTCGTCCCGTTACTGCCTCGACATGTGGCGCTGCAGTCGGACAGCACACCGTGCCGTAGAGCTCCTCTCGTGGCTCAGGCGTGGCCGCATTTACCTCCAAACACAGTTTACCTGTAATGAGGGAGCTGCAGACAGGGAGGTAAGTATCGCCTTGAATTTATTAAAAGATGCAGTGAAATCAGCAGCGCGGTGCTTTAGCAAATGTCACAGCTCCGCTCAGCCCGACGCGTTTCGTGCCTCCAGGCACTACATCATGGGCTTCTCGCTTGATTGTAAGCAGGCACGGCATTTATTGTATGCACCGGTCTGTAGATTAAGACCCCGCCATAGTGGGTGTGCCGCCCGACTGCAGTGCCACATGTCGAGGCAGTAACGGGACAAGGATGCCATTAAAAGAAATTAACGGAAGCCAGCGGCGATGGTTTACTTTGCAACCCACTGAGGTTTTATTTGGACTATCATTGACCACGGCATGAAAACTCACTGGAGTAGGATGTAACCACTACGTTTACCAGCAGGCCACAAAGACCCTGCCTATATCTGCAGGACCCTCACCCCTAGAACACCTAGGGGAGACTTTAAGGGTTCTGAATACGTAAAAATATTGCAGACCCTCACTCCACAGTGCTCCTAGGGGAAAATTCGTTTTTTGGAAGTATTTTACCACAATGTTGGGAGTGAGATGTGCAATTTCACTTAACCCAGGGCATCTAAAACTCCTTTTATAAGGGTCCTCATGATAAATACCTGACCTACCAACCCATGGGACACCTGGGAGTACCTAATATTCCCAAAGATTGTAGCTTATGAATTTGTAATTGCCCAAACACCAATGTCGAGTTTGGGCACAATTTGCATTCTAAAAGCAGTCCTACAACCCAGGGTAGCTTTTAAACTGACCTCAGGTTTCAGGAGTGCACACATGCAAATGCAGACAGGGCTGCTGGCCTCTAAACTGCCATGCCCTATTATATAGTAGGGACTTAAAGATAATTTCAATCCCCCTGCCCTATTATGTACTAAGTCCTTATAGGGCAGGTCATGCCAATCATAGGGGTAACCTAACCCATAGTGCACCCTAGTGTATGTAGGTGTTTTCACAATATTCTAACTGTCTCTTTCAGCATAGCACTGGCCCTAAGCCTGGTTAGGCAGAGTGTGGGGTAAGTCAGATTCGGTTACCAGCAGTACCAGTCAGCAAAAATGTTCGGGATGCCCAGGACACAGGATGACTTTGTATGGAAGCATGCTTTTTAACAAAGGCTTTATTACAAAAGTCTGTAGACCGAAAGCAGGATCATGACGGCATCATTAGAATGCACATCAATTTGCCAAAACGTACAATAGCACGAAGCTGGCAGTTTTAGGCTAAGGGAAGGGATGGGTTTAGGTTGAGGGAAGGGGCGGGTTTAAGGCGAAGGGAAGGGGGCGAGTTTAGGGCTAAGGGAAGGGGCGGTTTAAGGTTAAGGGAGGGTAGGTTTTAGGTTAAGGGAGGGGGTGGGTTTAGGTTAAGGGAAGGGGTGTCTTTAGATAAAGAGAAGGGGTGGTTTAAGGTTAAGGGAAGGAGTGGTTTTAGGGCTAAGGAAATGGGTGATTTTAGGGACATGAGTGTGAGGGGCGGTTGTTAGGGCTAAGGGTGTGGGGCGGTTTTTAGGACTAAGAGTGTGGAAGGGTTTAGGGATAAGGATATCAGGAAGTTTAATTTAATAAAAAAAAGACATCTGCACCATCCCTGAGATGGAGTGGCGCCCCTGAGGCATAAGTAGACAACAAGCATCTTCCCTTACTCGGGAGACGGATGAGGCATGTACGACAGACTGTCCTGGAGTCAGCCCCACAACAAGACCTGCCCGCAAAAAACAAAAGACACTGGTGCGATTGGGGCATTAGTTGTTTTTGAACGTTAGTTTGCACATTATGTGCCATTGTAAAAATGTAGCTCGTTAAAAAAGTAGGTGTGCTAAAAACAAACTTTGCACTAACGCATTTGTTCCAAGAGCTTTTGGCCTAATGACTTTCGTTCATAAATCATACATTCGACTTTGCAACATAGCCGTTCCCCCAAACAAAAGGTGTTGGGTTACTAACCCACACCATGGTAGTCCTCATCAGCTAAGTGGAAAAACCTGGAAAGTCCATCTGCATAGGCAACCCCAGGTCTGTGTTCCACTATTAAGTCCATTCTCTGTAAGGAAAAGGACCACCTTAACAGCTTGGGATTATCCCCTGTCATCTGCATGAGCCATCTTGTTCTGAGTGGCCTGCGGTCACTCAGAACAAGAAAGTGAGTCCCAAAGAAATATGGTCTCAACGTTTTCAGGGACCAAACCACAGCAAAAGCCGCTCTCTCTATGACACTCCACCTCTGCTCTCTGGGAAGAGTTCTCCTGCTAATAAAGGCAACTGGCTGATCAAGGCCCTCTTCATTTAACTTTGACAACACTGCCCCAATGCCTTGCTCCATAGCATCTGTCTGAACCGCAAATTATTTTGTGTAGTCAGGGGCCAGCAACACTGGTGCTGAAAACACATTTCACCTTTCAGTGTGTCAAAAGCCTTCTTACACTCTGGGGTCCAATTCACCTTTATGGGCCTCTTCCTAGAAGTGAGTTTGGTTAGGGGCCCTACAATGGTTCCATAATTTTGAAACAAACCTTCTATAATACCCTGTCAGTCCAAGGAATGCAATGGCCTGAGTCTGGTAACAGGACCTGTCCAATCCAAAATACTTTGAACCTTAGCCTGGAGAGGCTGTACATGGCCTCCACATACCAGGTGGCCCAGGTGCACCACAGAACCCTGCCCTATTTGGCACTTGCCTTAATAGTCAGGCCTGCCTGATGCATGGCCTGAAGCACTTGCCTTAGGTGGCTTAAGTGATCCCCCCGATAGAACTGTATACAGCTATATTATCCAGATAAGCTGCACTAAACAGCTCAAAGTGGCAAGTGCATTCTGTAAGTTAAAGGGCATTACCCTGAACTGATAATGTACCACTGGTGTGGAGAATGCTGACCTCTCCTTTGCTTCATCCGTGAGGGCAATCTGCCAATAACCTGAAGTCAAATCAAAAGTACTCAAAAGACCATAACCTGTCAATGAACTCTTCAGCTCTAGGTATAGGGTGAGCATCAGTCTTTAAGACTGCATTCAATCACTGTAGTCCATGCAGAACCATAACTCCTTTGGTCCACCCTGGGGATTAGGTTTGAGCACCAGCACCACTGGACTGGCCCATGTACTTTCACACACCCAATTACCCCCAATTCCAGCATTTTAGCATCACTATGTCCTATGGCAACCCACTATGAGCAGAAGATATCTGTGCAGCAGTTGGGCGACATTAGTTAAAGAAGCCACAACGCCGAACTGGAGGCCCTTATCAACCTGGAGGCCACTGCTGTTAGAGATACACAATCACAGGTGAATTGACCTTGAAACTCACACTGCTATACCTGAGCACTTGTCTGCACCCTGCCTGGGAAGCTGCAACTGCCGAAAGTGATGCTGAAAAGGCTTGCTGCATTGATTTTGTTCAGAAGCCCCCATACAAATACAAGGTTGCCACTGCAACTCCAAGAAAAGAGAAGCTATTGTTGCGAGGAAGGGCATACAAATAAAACCTGTAGTGCAACTAGAAATGCAAAGCCATCCAGCAGGTACAAGTGAGGCTTAGCTTGCACCAAGGATGAGAGACTAGAATGCACAGAATAATCTGCCATGTTGAGTTAAGACTGTTTGCCAGAGTGAGCACAAGTGAGTTGTGCATGTGTCATGTGATCAATGGAATAACTTGAAGCAACCTGCACCTATGCCTAACTAATGCCTATGACCACCGTATACCGGGGACTATAGTCCTTAGAAATCACCTAGAGCAGGGAGAGAGTACTTGAAGTGGGTTGAAGGGCCTTACTGAAAATTGTAACCACAATTAAAACCCTGTAATTTCAATTCCTATTGAATTGTGTAATATTTCATTTTGCTGTGAGAATAAACCACTTCCTTAATTAAAAGATATGTACTGGGCTGCACAATCCCTTATTATGAATGCTGGTTGACAGTCGACTTTTGAGCTCTTGTCCTTCAGGTTACCTCCCTGGAAAGTCTTGCATGCTTGCCCTCAAGTGCAGAAAGTGTTGTACTTGGCCCAATTTGCTGAACCACAGAAGAACGAACCCCAGGTCATTGTGGCGAACTACCTCAACTTCCACCATTGGGCCCTGTCTGCACTGTACCCCACCCACCACCCTGAGAGGGTCAGATACACATTACTATGGCAAGCTTTCACTGTACATCATCATAAGATTCACACCTCCTCCTGTTGTGGTGAATGGACAAGTTGGAAACTGTATAACCACAAGACTTGAGTTTTGAGGATGGGATACACCATCAGAAATGTGATAGAGGTCCCATCTGCCTTATTACAAGTGCATTACAGCCTACAGCACTTGGAATATAGCAGATGGACTTTTTACCACGTTTTGACGGAGTATCCCTTTCACCAACTCTAAATAATGTCCTTGGTTTTAAATTCTAGCCTTCCTATGCAGCCAAATTGAGTGCTCATGGGCAAGCATTTTTTGAGGATATTGTTCTAGTCCCTTTTCTGACCGGACAGAGAGCACTTATAACGAGGCTTAACGGAGCAAGCCTATGATACGAAAAGTGGACTAGAACCCCAATACACTTGACATCAACCCTAGGGAAAAACGTCTACTCACCAAAATGCAGAACAGTTGAAAAGTTATATGTCTAACACTTCACTCTTGATTCACTCACTTGTCTAGGTTATTTAATCTCGGGCAAATGGCAAATCATGGTCTTCGTAGGTCTACTTATCTAAACTTTCATAAGAGCTTTCAAACAGGTTCAGTAGAGGAAACCGACATCAAAGATATACTTCCATGCCTGGTCCTGAGCCCAGGTTTGATTCACAGATGAATATGATTTTAGCATATTTTTAAATGGGTGTGGGTATAAGAACCACATAATGCGCCACTTTCCCCAGTGAATGAAATACCATAACATACTGCCTAGTTGAAAGTTCGGATTTTTTATTCGATGTTATGATGTGTGAAAATATCAGCTATCCAACACATTAAATGAAACAAATTTTGTTGCGCGCACTGCATCACCAAATGCGATGCAGTGCGCGCAACGAAATTAGTTTTATTTCTTTTTATGTTTACTTACCTGTATTTGTCCGTATTCCATAGTTTACTACCCCCCACCCTGCCCCTCCCCCACCCCACGTCACCGCCCAGCAGCACTCCCACCACCGACCGCTACTGATCACAAGGTTTTTGAAGTCACAAAGTTGGATTTTCCTTTTCTAGAATCAGTACAATTAGTCCAACTCATTACTCTGCTGTAGGAGTTTCAGGTTATTGACTGCAGGGGCATACTGCCCATGAACTGTTTAGCTGACGCTAAAGGACAAAGGTTACGGAATGCTAGCAAAAGTCTGAGTCACTGGTGATTATGACTTTTTTCAGAACAGTGTCCTTAATGTGATGAATGTGCCCAGACAAGAGACAAGGGCTTGGTATGCCACAGGAATCAAGCTGCATGTCAAGGATGAGTCTTAACATGGCCACAATGGGTCGTACTTTACCATTTAAAGGGGACCTGGTAGTTTCCTACTGAATCAGGACCAACTTCGTTTGCATAAAGCTGATCCCTTTCTGGTATAGCACAGTGGAATTCACATAGGGGCATATACGATGCAACAGCAAGTGGCTGAGCTTCTTGCAAGCATCCTACATTCATGGGTGCGCAGGAGGTCTAAATAACCGAACATTGGTTTTATATTCCACCTGTTGTCTAAGCAATTGCTTTTTAAATATTTATCCCTAAAAGTGTCTACTGGCTAACTTTTCTGAAGTGGGGGTTTCTTGGAGGAACAGGCAGGCTTAAAGAGAAGCTTTCATTGAAAAACGTTCCCAAGGCATTACATATTTTAGTTTATCTGATGATGTGAAATGTTCTTATCTAAGCATGTTTTGCATGATACCATTAGATTACACAACATTATCATTCAAGTAACCATAAATCACTTCTGAAGAATCTGAGCACATGGGTTAAGGATTTTATGCACAAAACTATATGCATCTGATGATGTATTATAATATATGGCCACAAATCTCAGTTTCTAAACATTTGTTGTGGTTGCACAAGTGAACCACTAAAGTTAAATCAAATGTATATGTGTGAATATGAATGCAGTATCTAATCGATGCAGAGATGTCATGACAAGGGTTTTTTCTCATATGCTGTTTTTTGTACGCTTATTTTTCATTTTTGTGTACCGGTGTTCCCTTTTTTAGTTTAGTTGATGGGTCTTGGTTGGGATGTAAGTAAGCAAGCTTTAGGCAATCTAGTTTTACATTTGTGGCAACATTTAGGAGGCGTCTGGCGTTGACTCTTTGGAGTGAATCTGTATGTCACGTTAACATCAAATCGATTTGTGAACTTCATAAAAAAAACTTTGAGGAACAATTTATTTTAATCGAGTGGCAGAAGTAAACAGTTTGTCACCGGTCATCCATTAAATATTTAAATGGAAATATAATTATATATTTTATGCACCCAATGACATATTTTCATCTATCAGGTTGAGCTTAACTACATAAAAGTAAGATATTTGGCGACTGTGTAGGAAAACTTCACTTTTGCAAAAACATATTCACAGGTAGGGGTTTTTTTCTGAGAAAACGGACACAAAAGTTTAGTTGGGAAGAAATTTATTACATTCATTTCAACCTTTAGCAAGAGAAAGTCAGTCATTTATTGGAACATTTTGTAAAATCCTTAACAGAGTCATTGCACAGGAAAATACAATGCAACAGCCAATTTGCTATTGTTTGTACAAAAGCTTAGGCACACAGGTAATCGTAGATAAGCCCTTCAAAAGAGCAGTGCAGGTCACAGTAAAAAACTAGACCTTGAGCAAGGCACTTCATATCACATGAACTAACATGGAAGGCACCTCGTTTATTTACACAAATAAGTTTACCTGAACATTAAATTTCATTGACGGTGCACAAGGTAATTTTGAAACAGAAACTGAATACTTGCGATTTGTATAAGTGCGTTGGTCAGCAAAGCAATTGGCGGCATTCAGGACAAGCATTCAATTCCTACATGTCCACCAGTAGTATTGTGGAGCAGATTATAATTGCCCTGGTAATCCAGATGAAGTCAATAATGGGAGCTACTTGCTAAAGAACTCTACCAACAAACACTGAAAAACACGTATCACAGAAGTTGTTTTATTTCTTCACGAATCAACTATGCTTTAAATCCACACATTCACTGCTAAGACTGCATAAATATGTCAAGAACATGTATTTAAGAAAGTAAAAAAAAAAAACTTACAAAGATGTACGCTGAATGTATTCAGTTTCTGAATAGCATAAACGTAATGGAAAACAGAATTTGGAAAATAAATTGTAATTACGTTTTAATTGCTCCTTCTGAGAGGAAAAGGTTACATGATTTTAGGTTATCGTTGGGCTCTGTAGTTAAAATAACAAATGAAGAGGTTAGGGGGCGAAGATTTAGATAGATAGATAGATAGATAGATAGATAGATAGATAGATAGATAGATAGATAGATAGATAGATAGATAGATAGATAGATAGATAGATAGATAGATAGATAGATAGATAGATAGATAGATAGATAGATAGATAGATAGATAGACAGATAGATGAAAAAGCGGACTAAAAACAGCAGCAGGTCTAAAACTATTGTAGCTCTAAAACTAACTAAACTGAACAGAAATCTAGTTGGACTCAAACAATTTAGCTGAAGTTGGATATTGGGACACAGATGTCTCGGGAACATCTTGTGCACCCTTAATTCTGAACCCTATTAAAGGATTAAGAACATTATGAATATTACACCAACTAACATATGAATTTAGGTGAGGCAGCGCAACAGTCCCAGAGATGACATGTTAATTTCCTTAAGGAATTTACCAAAGCAAAATGCCTCTGATTCTTAACACGCTTCAATTTTTGGGGAATGGGGGGGATATCCAGGGCAACTGGAATGCAGAGTTCACACTGCCTTCTCTGGGTTTGATTGCAGGCCTTGCCATACATGGAACACATGGTTTTTCATGAGCTTAGGCACAAGGTCTCTGGAACAGGATATCTGAACTTTACACTGAAATTGATAATATTTACATCATCACCAAAACAAGTGCAGATGCAATAACATTCAACAAAAATGTAAATGAAATCTGCCTATTTTTATAAAAGTTCACACTATTCTATTCAAATGTATATTCCCTGGGATGATGCACAATTAAAAACTTAAAAAGTCAACACTTCAGCTACCACATCAAAACCCAATGTCATGCCCTCAAAAAGAGCTTTAAAACGGATATTCTCTTAACTCCTCCTAAAAGATATGAGCAACTGGAGGTAGTGTGCCTTATCAATTCTATTAAAAAAGAGCCTCCTCCAAAGTGGTCACTACTGTTCTTTTCTTTTTTTAAAGCAGGCAAGAGGCTGCTGTACAGAATTTCACTGGTAGAGGTGGCCTACTACAGTTGCTGCTCTGATCAAGTCTTGTAGGAAATGAGTGAGGGAAAAGAAAACAGTAGACTTGAATTCCGGGGATTTGTGCTCCCACAACACAACTTTAAAGACATCCCACTCTTAGCAGTGCACAATTATTATTATTGTTTTAAACACGTCTTGCCTTTCAAAGATTTATCAGGCTGATGCTCCTCTGAGAAATTGGTTTGTGGATGGCGAGGGGGGGTGTCAGAGGGAATACAAAATGGAAGTGAGCAAAAGGGAGGCAGTCTTGGACACAGACATCCCACATACTCAACATATGTTGGCACACACACACAGATCTCTCCATTAAAATGATTGTGACCATCATCACTCCATTACATATCCCCACTCTCTCTGCCCTAAATGAATGTTCACAACTTTTTAAGAACACATTAAAAACATTTCCCCCCCCCATAAAATCAAGGTCTCCCGCAGTAGGTCATCAAATCAAATCGGTTTCCACTGTTGCTTGCAGATCATCATTCCAGAAGAGTGCGTCGGACTTAAGTGGAAAGAAAGAGAAACATATAGTTAGAACCATGTCAATAGAACCATGGAGTAAAGGTCACTAGTTAGTATGTGTTCACAGGGTAAGGTTTACCCAATTACTCCATGTCACCACGAATTCAATGCTCTGGTCATAGCATCTTCATTTACAACATATTTTAATTGTGTTAGTTAATTGGATCAGGTGAAGTGAACCAGTGTTACAACTCCCAGAAGGCAGTAGGGTGTTAAACTAAACATCAGAGCCCCAATTAAACATCAGGTGCACTGTTTTGGTTTGTGCCATGGCACACCCATAACTCAGTGCAGCGGATATGACCACACAATTGCACATCAAAAAACACATTGTCCTCAGTGCAGGTGCAAACTGTCAGTTCAGAACCGGAGAAACCTGGTAGATTTACTTTCATTTTGTCTACTGAAGTTAACATGTTGGGACACAAGATCCATGATTGGGATAGAGCATGCCTACCCATCCCATTACTGTTCAGTCCACTGAATGATGGGGATGGCCTGTGTACCCATTCATTGCATTTATTGCCAACGGCAACTGCAACAATATTTCACCATTGCCCAGATGTTCAGGTACAAGGATAGTCCCCTTCAATAAGATATTGGGCCTCACATTTTTCACTATGTAACATTTCATCATCAAAATGAAGCACTTTTCTCCAAACAAATGAAAAGGGTCAAAAAGGTAAAAAGATAACAAGAGGGGTGAATACCATTTATTATGACATAAACCACAGATGGGGAAGATGCTGGTAACATATTGCAGTTGCAGCTAATATCTCACATTAGAGTCTAGGTAATGTTCATGATCTTCTCGGAGCAAGCGAAATGAACTGTGGTTAGGGGTGGAGACAAGTAGTCTTCTACACATTCAATGATGTAATCCTTAGAGGCAATTTGGCAACAGGGTCCTTTCTGATGTAAGGCCAGGTTAGTAGACTACCTGTTGTCCCCCAGGCAGACCATGTCAAGAGTGCTCAATCGAGTAGCAAATGTTGCTTTCCTGTCGTGGGGTCAATCTGCTTTGGGTGCAAATATCTTTGAACTCTACCACTGCTGAGACATAGCGTAAAGTTGGTGGCAAGTGAAAGAAAGGTTGTGGACAGTTTGAAAACTGGAAGAAGAAATATGTTATTTAGAAACAGATAATCAAGGTGACCTAGCTTGCGGGAAGTCTGAAGGGGTCAGTGGGTCTAGAAAGGTTAACCAGAGTGCATTTGGTGAGCTGATGTCTTTAATGCAGTTCAGATCATGAATCAAGTTATTAGTGGAGCGGGAAACACATTGAGATGGATTCTGGAACAAGTGGCAATGCGGAGAGGTAGCAACCAACATGATATTGACAGTGATCCACACTTGACAAAAAGTAACCCCAAAGTAATATGGGAACAGGAAAAGGGGAATGAGTTTTGCATTGAGCAAAATGTTATCATTCAGTAACTTAAGCTGCCAAGGCATTTAGCCGTAACAGCTTGGAACAAGTCTCTAAATCAGAATGAAGAAGAATATCTGAGTGCCAGAAAACATGGAACAGTGAAGCATCAAAAACGTTTGCACAAAGGGAGAATAAGAAGGACCTAGGATAAGGTTTTTCTGGTGGGTGTCTAGTGAGGCCTTTGTAGAATTGGAGGACAGCTGTTTAGCACTGACCTGCAAGGTAAGAGAAGAGCAGGGAGAGTGGAGCATCACTAAACTTTCATTTAGAGTAAGTATTTCAGTAAGAGTATATCGTAATGGACTGTACCGACAGTGGTGGGGAAATCGAGAAGGTGTGAAGAGTACTATAGATAGAGGTTATATAGTGTGTACATACAACACATCAACCAAAGAACAGGCCTTTGTACAGATTATTGGAGATAGAGTAGCGGTCATTTTGAATCAGTTGCTGCACGCGAGGCCCATGGATTCATCAGAACATTGGAAGACAGGGAGTTTCTTTTTGTCTTTTTTTTATTTCATGACATAATGCGCCATGTGGACATTTTGTATAACTAACTACAAAAGTGGGAAATAGATGCCTTGTATGTACAAAGAACAGCAACAGATTTTGTCACCCACATCACCCATGTAAGGGCATCTGTTGACAATCTAAATGTTAGACTGCCAGTGGAATCTAAGTTTTCAAGCCACAGAACTGATTTAAAGGTCTTGGTCCAAGTTGCCAAAGAAGTTTGTGATACTATCATTGTCCACACCAAAGAACGCTTTGAATTTACCAAACATCTTATAAGGGCTGCTTTACTCCAAAGTGACCACTTTGACAGACAGGACAGATCATTTCCAAATCAAATACTAAACTACAAAACTATAAAGGCATTTCCCATGCTAAACAAAGAAAATTTAACTCTGAACTATCAATCATACATGGGAGGCATGAATTTCGAAGCACTACTGGTGCCCTTCCTTTATTCAGTTCATTTGTTGAAAACAATCTACAAGAACCATTTTCAGAGACTATGAATCTGTTGAAGATTCTGATCACCACATCCATGACCACAGCAGAGTTTGAGCGGTGTTTTTCAACTCTAAAGAGAATAAAAACATTCCTTAGGAACACTATGATAGAGACTCATCTGGATGCATTGGCCATGTTGTCTATAGAAAAGGAACTCATCAGAGACATCCCAGACTTTAATAAGCGTACTATAGATAAGTTTGTCACTCTTAAAGATCGGTGTGCAAAATTTCTGTGCAAAAAGTGAACACGATTTGACACCCCATAACCTTTTTGGAGGGTTTTGACTTATACAGCTAAATCACAATGATACATTTTCAGCATTTTCCTAGTGCTTTACAAATCACAATCAGTTGCTGTTATAAGCTTTTTGTATTCATCAAAAAGATATGAGCACTTTGCCGATGCTGCTTAAAAGTTTACATTTTGAATTACGGTTCCACGTTTAATATTATTGTTCAAATATAAAGAGTGGACACCAAGCTTTGTCACTATAACATATTTGTGTTTGTATAACAATAGTTTCTTACCATGTTATCTACTGGGTGTGTTTTTATTTATTTGTTAATGCCAAATTAAAGTTTACATTTTATACTTTGTTTTTCTTTTGTACATTAAGGGTCTCATTTATGAGGCCCTTGTGCTGCAGGAATGTCACTTTTTGTGATGTTCCTTCGGTGCAGGAGCCTGCTCCATATTTACGAGGCAGCACTAAGCCACTTTATTTGGCTTAAGGCTGCCTGGTAAATATGGTCCCCTTTAAAGCAGTTTTCTGCGTGCAATGGGTGTTGCTGGGGCATTCCCAACAACATCCATGGCTTTTTGACACTGCCCCAGATTTACGAGAAATCTGTATTCTGAGGCAGCGCCAAAAATTTGCCCCTCCCCAGGGGAGACGTAAGGGAGGCACAAGCACAACCTGGAAAAATATCTTTATTTCTCCACGTTTTTTCCTTTTTTTTATGTGTGTTGCCTTTCGCAGCACACAGAGAAAGAGGAAAGAGCCTCCTTTGATGCCCATAATTCAGGCACCCTTGCACCATGGTGCAAGGGTGCCTGCATTGTCACACGACAGCTCATTGTGTGCCAGTGCAGGGGAAAAGGACAGGAATGCGCTGTATCTGATAGACACGGTGCATTTATGCCCTTTTCTTTTGCTCTAGGGCAGCGCAGCAGGAACGCCTGCTACGCAGCCCTACAGCAAAACCTCATAAATGAGGCCTCAAATGCAAACTACTTTCTTCACTGATTTTTATTTTATTTATTGTTATGCTCTACATTTATATATGTTTTATTATTTATGTTTCAATTTAAAAAATAAACTTATTTTGTTTACTCCTTTTTCTCTATTGTCATTTTTGAAACTCTTTATAAACCATATCTGTTACTTTCACTATATGTTTTTACTATATCTCTGCTTTCCACCCAAAATCTTGTTGTCAGGTTTGTATGTTTTGCACCTCAATTTCTGTTATGTGGACCTTCTGTCTTCTTATAGTATATAAATGTTATATTTTACAAACTAAACACAGTTTGCTAGAACATAATTTTTGTTTATCCGGCTAATCTGAAAAAAATCAAGGTTGAACTGCAATCCTGGGATGGATCTCTTTCGCCATCTAATTTTTAAATTATTTGCAATGTACAGTGTTATCAATGGTGTGAGCCTTGATGACTTTATCAACCAATACATTAAATAGGCAGAGATGTGTTACAGGTATAAAACACTTAGAGGACCTGTTTCCACTGGTTGTGTGTGCTTGGCTTGGGGGTCATTTTGCAAGCAGACCAAATTTTTTATATGTTTCTAATATATTCTTCTCACTTGAGCTTTAAAATGCTATATTTAGACCCTGTCTTTGTAACAATTTGCAGTAAATATGTGGTGTAAAAGCCACCATTTGAATCCATGTTATGAAAATTTTCTTGCTGGGGGGGGGGGGAACCTCCCCGCACCCTCCCTTTGCAGTTCGGGGTCACTCGCTTTGCTCGCTTGTTATACTACAATACTATTTTTCGCCTCACCACTTTCAGTATCCACCAGCCCTCACTGAGATTATGTACAATGTGCATTAAAGATCAGCCTTTCAATGAGAGAAGGTGATTTGGTGGGATGGATAGAAAGATGGCCAGATAGAGATAGATAGAAAAACAGATGTACATACGTACATTTTTGTGCTTTTCTTGCACAAGAGAATTTGATATAAAAAAAATCCATATTTGACAGGAAAAAATTAAATATGGGAAATACTTGATGGTTGATTGTGAAATATTGATTTCATCATTATAATGGCAAACTCAGCACCACTCTGCAGACCTTTAACATTGCCAGGGCTACTAGGATTACAAGGCGAAGAGGACCGAATTATGTGCAAATTTATCTACATCGCTTGGCAAAAATGCAAGCTAGTTGCACATTCAGTGTCATTTTTTATCCAACTGAGATAGAAGCAAAATATTTGGTGAAATTTGCAAATTATATAGCAATTGCAGTAAATACACAATTATGTGATAAATGCTGCAGCCACACAGTGACGTAAATTCTTTGCCCCTGTTTTATTAACAATACAAGAAGGGTAAACAAAGCCCAAACATTCCAATGCTAATTAGTGCCCAATCAGAGTTTAACTTCGAAGAAAACAACTTTTAAAGCCAACTGCTCCAAAAACAGACATTCAACATAAAACTACATAACGGGTACCATGTATAATATTGACCTATACTGCCATATCAGTGTTGTGATGACATTTCCAAACTCTTGTCCTTCAGCCACATGGTTTATAATATCACCAGAATTCCACAGTGGCAAAATTGGACCACATTACACAATTACCCGTTATGTTATCTGTATATAAACATTATCTGGGCAGCAGATTATGGAAGAGGAATGGTAAAGTACCAGAGAAGTAATTTCGGTTGAAACGGCTAGATCTGGAAAGTGTGTCAGATTTAAAGCAAGGTAGTTTTATCATTAAAGGGGCAAAGGGGTAGAAAAGTGCATAGCTGTGGCTGGCCAATTACAGAAGGAGGTGAATTGTGCTAATGTGATTGATAGAAGGAACAATATAGGAGCCAACAGAGAAAAATATCTAAAATGCAGAGAACTAGTTAGTGATGGAGAGCTAAGAGAGCAAGTGTGCGTGCACATTCACACAGGAGGTTAAGTATTTGAATTTGGGGAAAGCAAGAGTAGAGAGAAAGAGTTTGTAAGTGCTGAGCAGATGGGGAACCAATATCTGGATATGTCAAGGGAATGAGGAAGTGGTCATAGGGTACAGGCTGTATTCAGAAATGGGTGGAATTTACGGATTTAAGTGGTGATATATGAGCAGATAGCATGGTGTATTGATTCAAATGCTGTAGGTGGTTATGAGTATAGATGTTGATGAAGCGAGAGATGATGGTGGAGAGGGTTTTCAAAGACAAGGCGAAATACTGCACTGTATGCACAAAGAAGGGCATTAGTGTAACTTCAGGAGAGGTCTGTGGGGCTTCTAGAATGTTGGCCTTTACTAGAATTGTGAGTAGCTCAAGTGGATCGTCAAAGTAGGGCCCATGGATGTGAGGCAGAATTAATGTCAGGGCATTACTAGTATCAAAGATGTAACGTTCTGTATGAGATTTGTGTTCTGAGACATCAGCTTGTTTTACAAACTGCGGATGAAGCTTTTTCAACCAATGCTTTGACAGTGCATGGATTCTAATCTAAACATGTAACTGGTGTCTCACTGGCAAACAGTGCAGTGGCCAAAATGTTGGTGACACATCAGTCGCGGCTGCTGCCCATTCCACGTAGTGGGGTAGCGCAGGATAAATAAATAAATAAATATCCTCTTTTTTTTTTTACAGCGTTTTATATAGCACAAACTTGACCCGAAACAGGTTTCAGAGTGCTTAACATAGCACCGGTAGTGTTACATGAGGACACATACATTTTTTTTTTTTGTTAGGCACAGGGAGATTAAGTGATTTGCCCAGAATCACAGGATGTTCAGCGTCGTTGCCGAGACTCAAACCCAGTTCCCCTGATTCGAGGACAACTGCCCTAGCCGTTAGGCCAACTTCTTACCTTCTGCTCTCACGCCACACCTCGCTGCTCCTCTGCTCTGCACCACAGTTCCTAAACGCACAGGCTCCCAGCTCAGCACGCAATCCCAGCAATTCTCTCACACTGTTACTCCCAGCATGAGAGAAGCACTGGGATTGGGCAGAGCAGAACATTTACACACTCCAGCTGGAACTGGGAACCTGTCCTCCTGAGCCCTGCAGATATCTCCATGGAATAGCCCGGAGATATCCAAGTGCGAATGTCGGTTTGGCTGGCCGGCCAAACAGACATGCGCCCTTTCGGAGCCCACTACTCCCCCCCCCTGTTGGCGACACTGAGACCTTGCCCCGCCCTGCCCCAGTCGTGGCAGTCTCAGCAAACTTGGCAGAGTCAATGAAAAATAAAATAATAAAAGTATTTTATTATCATTTTAGTTTTCATTTTCTGCCTTTAAGCAGTGGGGTAACGATCCTCCGCCATAGAGGAGGAGCCACCCCAGTGACATAGTACTATCCCTTAATTTCAGGGAACGCAATGGATTTAATTTCTCTAGCGTGTTAATTTTAATATTCAAGGAATAATAGTCACCTTGTGGTTCTGCTTTGTCTCCACTGTGTTGCTGCATGTTGACATTCTCCCCATCTACAACAAAAGAATAAAACACTTAGCATACCCTCTGTAAAGAGATGTACAGGCTATTTAGTTCACTGTGGGTCCTCGCTGACAATTAATGTCCCCAAAGAAGCCAGGGACTAGAAACAAGAATAAAAGGCCAAATGGCACCATTACATAACTAAGACCTAAGTGAGCAACACACCTCTACAAAAACATATCGCATGGTACCTGGGCGAGTCTTAATGCCTTACAGAAGACAAGAAGGGTGGTGGGCTATCACACTTCTTCAGACACAGAATTTCAATTTCACAGAAAGAAACATGGGGATGCTACCAAAAATGACAAACCTGAACTGGATGTATGATAGTGGGAAAAAGAGTACTGCTTTGAAAATATACAGACAACACAAAGTGATGCAGCCTTATACAGGAATAGCTGATAATCATAGAAACAAGAGTCGAGACTGAGTTCAAGACATCAACTCCATTTATTGCTAAAGTTGAATCGGACGTTGTGGATGCTGAAAATGAAGAACATTTAAGTAGTGCTTTGGAGCAATCTAGTGAGGTTCACAAATTTGTTTGGAAATTCAGTCCCTCACATACATGCAACATATCTTTTCTAACTTCCATCTCAATCTTACTCTGTCTTCCGTCACACCCACCCAATACTATGATTGCTTTTACTGCACAAAAAGCAGTGGATTAAAAAAACATATATCACAGGGATCTATTATAGCGCTGAGGAACATGTATTTCATTCAATAGGGGGGGGGGGCTAGTCGTCTAATTTCCTTCCCTCCAGTTAATTAGTCACTATGTACACAAGTGCAGTTAAATAATAACAGTCCCAAATACATTGTTACACCCCTACAAGTGCCATTTGTTTAATCAGGAGCCTCTAATTGAAGGGTAACAGTTGATAGCTGTACTTCACAGACGTCAATGTTGCAAATTCCTTATTTCAATTATGCATTTTCTAACAAAGCAAAACATGTTTTGACTCAAACCGTGACCTCAAAATAAAAAAAATAATAAATGCAGTATAGGTGGGCAGGGTTAGGGTATCATGACCCACTGGACCATGTGTGTGGGGGGAGGTGTATGTGGGTGACTTTGGGTCTGCATGGGACCCCCCCGGCCCAAATTTGAACACTTTCTTTAAAGGGTTCTGTGATTCTGCATGTGTCGACAGGAGCAAGTGATCGCCCTAGACTCCTTCAGGATGGATGAATAGATGGATGGATGGAAATGGTGAATAATACGTACCCAGTAAGCATTTGTTGGTGGCATGTAATGTTGTAGATTCACATGCTTAGCATAATTCTGCCATCTAGTTTTGTGCTCGGAAGTGTGCAAGTTGTTTTTCTTGGAAGAAGTTCTTCGAGTCATGAGTTTAGCGACTCCTCCTCTTGCTTGGATTGCGCATCGACTCCATTGTTGGATTGTTTTCCGTTTGGCGGGTGAGGATGGAGTGAAAGGGTAGCGTATGCTATAGAGATGACCATGTAGTGAATGTATGATATATGTATAGAAATGCAAAGAGCACATGTCACCGAGAGGTGTGTGGGCGCACGTGAATCTACAGCACTACATGACACAAACAGATGCTTACTGGATAAGTAACATTCACCGTTTGATGGCATGTGTGGCTGTAGATACACATGCTTAGCATAGACTAAAAAGCAGTTCTCCCTGTAAGTGGTGATTAGCTTGTGCTTGGTGCATTTATTTAACATAAAGTGCATAATACTGTTTGATCAACATTTGCTTATTGTATTGCCATAACATCTACATAATAATGTTTTTTAAATGTATGTGGAGTAGTCCATGTAGCTAATTTACATATATCAACTATGGGATTATTCCATATAAATGCCATAGAAACCCATTTTTGTATGTAAAATGGGCTCTTGGTGGGACAGGTAGTGCTCTTTTGGCTTTGGCATAACATGTTTGGACGCATTTAACTATCCGACGTGCAGTACCAGATTTAGAAATTGCTTTACCCTTATGTGGGTTTGAAAAATACACAAACAGTGGTTATGTTTTACGGAAAGATTGTGTTCTATCTATATAGAACATTAATGCTCCTTTGACATCTAATGTACGTAATGTTCTTTCAGCTACTGATTCTGGTTGAGGGAAGAATACAAGTAACTCTATGGATTGTGGCATGTGAAAATGCGATATTACTTTAGGTAAGAATTTTGGGTTAGTTCTTAAAACCACTTTGTCTCTATGTACTCGAAAGAATGGTGCTTCTAAAGTTAATGCATGAATTTCTCCTACTCTTCTGAGTGTGGTAATTGCAATTAGAAAGGCGAGTTTCCATGATGGAAACCGCAATTGACATGTATGCAATGGTTCAATATTTAAATTCCACATTGGCATAGTCGGTGCTCAAGGTGCTTGAGGTGGAATAACTCTTAAGTACTTGCAAAAAGGCTTTAATTACAGAAATTTTTAATAGAGAAGTTTGTTCTCTATTCTGAAGATATGCAGCTAGTACTGTAAAATGAATTTAATAGAGGTGAAAGCCAAACCTGCATTTTGTAAATGAAGCATGTAGCCTATAATGTTTTGAGGAGATGCGTGCATAGCATTAATGTCTTTTGAATGACAGTGATAAAAAAAAAGTTTCCACTTTGCTGCATGGCATGCTCTTGTTGTGGGTCTTCTTGCCTCTTTTAGGATATCCACACATTTTTTGGATAAGTTTAGGTATCCAATTTCTAAGACTTCAGGAGCCACAATCGCAAGATTGAGAGATATGGGATTTGGGTGCAGTATTGCTCATTTGTTCTGATAATTAACTCACATATTATATCATTATTACCATATTCTATGATAACGTTGATAACATCAATGCAACTTCTGAAATGACATCATTGATGACAACACTATGCATTGCAGGAGTACTAGTTATAGTCAGTTACTGTAGGGCACAATTTATAGATACTAGAGATAACTACAATTGGGTAATTTTAGTGGTTTTGTTAGTTTAAAATGATATGAACAAGCTAACTCTCTTGATAGACATGGCAGTGCACAACACACGCTAAACTTCAAAGCTCGTCTCCGTGTATCCACACAACACAATAGAGGAAACAAACCTTTCTCCTTCACGGTGGAAAATAAAATATCACAGTAATGAATATTTTATACTTTTTACTGTTACTTATTACAGACCCAGTTACAGACACAACAGGAATGACATTAACTTGTGCATCAGGACTTAATATGGTGATCTCCATATCAACTAAGCAACTTATATCTCAAAGTACAGGACCCATGCAAATGTGTCCACTGGGTATGCATCGCCTTTAGGTGAAATTGTGATGTATGACCCTGAATCTACTAAGACATGAACCGCAATTTTAATATTTTTGCACTTTGGCACATTAATCATCACCCTGGTCTTCTTCAAAATCTTGTCCGTTGCATTTGAAGATACACGCAAAAGGATTACCTCACAGCTTGTCAGGTTTATTTAATTTACTAGAGGCATTTACTAGATACAGTTTTGCCTAAGCAGGAAGCTTCATAGACAATGACATCATTGTGATATTTGTGCAATCGTCCCCTACTTTTCCTGCGCCTATACTGGGTCTTTTAATCACAGTAAAGGACAATCTCTGTTCACAGAGATGTCTGGCTGGAGACCTGTAACTAGAAACCCAAGTAAATAAAATACTGCAACTCGTTCCAAGGAAAACAGCTTGACTCCTCACCTCCATCCCATCCCCTCTTCACTTCTCCACCTATCCAACCTTCCACTCAACTCTTTCCTCTCAAGCAGTTTCTCAAGTACATTAGACCTATCATACCAAGCACTCAAAGTCCTCTTTACCCACAGGTCTTAGCTCACATCTGCATACAAACCACTCTGTGATGGCTCCTCTCAAATTTCCCATTCCTGAAAGCTGAGGAGGCGAGTGAAGAACAGCAACAGCAGGAACTGCTGTTAACTACTCAGTTACAGTTGGAGTACAGTGGTAGAGATCGAGACCTATTCAAATGTAGGTCATCTGTCTCAATCTAAACTGTGGTGCACTGACTAAGAGATATGTGGCAGCTGATTCCAGCCACGTGGAACTTACTTAACAAGTGCACAAGGTGCAGTAAAAAAGAAACAAGGAGAGCAAGGATGAAGGGAAGCAGATGGTGGAGTGGCAAGAAGGCAAGAGCCGACTTGGCTTGGGAGAATGCAACTAACAGACTCAGAGCCAGGCTCATAAAATGGAAAATGGAAGTAAATATTTACAACACACATGAAATAATGCTTCCAAGTTCTTGTTTAAAGGGGCCATCCAGTGAAGGATGCCACTAGACATCTCAAATCCTCAAAGATATTATCAAACAAAGAAGCATTCTTGTATGTGAGGAAAACGCAGAAAGTAACATATATTGATCGGCAGGGATTGTGACTAGACCCTGACAAAGATTTTGCTATCATGACCAGATTCAGAAATCAGGAAGACAAGCACTTGATGATGAGGCAGCTGCTCTCTACTTGAGGTACAGTTATGCTGCTAAGAACCTTTCCATTCTTACAAGAAATGATCTAGGAGCTTAAAGCTAAAAGGTGAACCAAATAAGCAGATTATGAAGAGCTAGCTGCCAGAAATGTGATAAGTACATGCAGAGAGAGAGTCAAACTTGGTGGAAGGATCTTTATTCCTAGAGGTGGCTGTCACAGCCTTTGGTTATTAGCTACCAATGTGCCTGAAAGCCTGCGAAGGTAGGGAATGGTAGACTTGGCTATTAATTTTATGTATTTTTCTGCTGAAAACATATTTGTTTTACATACCTTAATGGTTGCAATTTTTGAAGAGATCTCTCTTGGTTTCAATGACCACCACATTTTTCAGAATGTAACTAGACAGCATCAACCTCAAGCAATTGGTCATTTTTTTCAAAACTTTTTTTGACAAGGAATTCATTTGTAAATTTAGGAGGCGTCTTTAAGAGGTAAGGGTAATACACTATAAGTACCGTAATTACATTTTCCTTCCACCCAATAAAACAGTTTTGTTCCATGAAAAACGAAGATCGGCTGGAGCCATATTGTTCAAAGACCCCCCCCCCCCCATGGATATTCTTGTTTAGGGACAAAGCGACCCTTTCAGATCCCTCATTCAAGGATGCCGTCTCAAAACTCAGACCTTTTTTTCTATTAACCCAGTCAAGAAAGTTTAATTACGGACTACTGCTTTTAGGAGATTTTTAAGTGCCACTAATCTCCTGCTTCCTTTTATTCATAGAGATGTGGGAAAGACAACAGTTTATTCTCCCAAAAGAGATCTGTGCATTAGAGCTGCTCTGCCTTGCCTAGGAATCCATTAAATCAGATTTCTGGCTCAGCTTTTCCTGACCTATTCGAGTGACAGATCTCATAACAGAATCCGTTCCATCAGGGATGGATGGACGAACAAACCGATCTGTCTATCTACAGAGAAAAATAAAATGCAGCCATTGCCTCATCCCTTCATCACATTTGGTTGTTAGGTTCACTGGGCGAGGGCTTCATTAACTTGGTCAGAGATACAGGCTTAAGTGGAAGTAACCACATCAGATTTACTGTGAAGCTATGTTAACTGGTTTCAGGAGTTAGTTTGGAAAACACTCGTAGCCACTGACCAATGACTAGTGACAAACCTAATTCTGATAATCAGCAAAGGATAGAGAAAACAAACCCACGACTGTTTCAGCTATGAGAAGAAATCATGCAACAATGAAGAAAAAGATTTGTAGATATTTATTCAGAAATCTGGATAGTAACTATTTTGTGAAGCAAAGGACAAAGACAAACAACTGAACTCATTCATCATTAGAACTGTCTGTGCTAGTGAAGAAGTGACAAAGCTTCAGAAAGACAACATAAACAGCCAAGCCAGCCACACTAGTGCAGATCTTAGGCATCCTCTACCAACACTCTGCCTTGCCATGTGCCTCTTGTGGAGAAGTCAAAATGAAAATCCTTCACTGCAGAAAACCTGTCCTCTTCATCTAACCAAGTATTCTATAAAAGACTTTCAGGTACCAGAACCTTTCATGCATGCCAGATAAAAGACAACAATTACACACAGAACTGGCATAAAAAAGGGGCATATTACCAAGGGTGGTGATAGGCAATTATCGCAGCTTAGTGGCCGTTTTCGGCCGCTAAGCGGCGATAATTCTATCGCTCTATTAGCAAGCTGTCGCTAACTGATGTTAGCGACAGCTTTCAGGCGATAGCGAGCGGTTTGGGCCCGCTTTGCATGTCAGCGATATTTATCGCTAATGACATGCAAAGTGGGCGTACCCAACCTGTTAGCGACTGAAAGCAGTCGCTAACGTCGCCATCGCCTATTAGCAAGGCAAGCGTAGCAATGGAAATATTCCCGCTATCGCCAAAAACTAATGCCTGCACAGACCAGTTCTTAGCCATGTTATCCAATGGGAGGTAGATAACATGGCTAAGAGCATTTCATCGCTAATGCGTGAATATCGCTGTATTCTCAGCGATATTCACGCATTTCGCCGCTATCGCTGGATATTTTAGCACAATGGAGAAAAACGTTGCTAATAGCATGTTTTCTCCGCTAACATATCCAGCGATAGGCAGCGATAAAAAATCGTCGCTAGGCCTATTTAGCGATAATTATCGCTACTTGTTGGTAATATGCCCCAAAGTTTAAAACAATGTATGATAATGCAACCACCTTACAAATACATTGTAAGGAAAGGGTGAAAAAATATTCAGAAGGGCAAGGTTAATATCTAAATATTGACCAAGCTGAAATGAACTGTGGCTAGCTTGGTTTAGGGTCTATGCCTTTCTCAATTATTCAATAAGAATGAGGGCAAGAAAACAAGTAGTTACTATTTTACAAATTGATGATTTTTGGGCCAGCACCACAGTGTTTGATAAAGTCTTTGTCAGATTATCGTTTTCTTTTTCAGAGTGAATGGAGAAATTACTTGCATCCAGCTCCAAGTGTTGGCTCTATTTAAAAAATATCTTTAGATCTTTCAGCCAGCGCAGTTCTGGCCCTACTGAGTCCGTCAGGAAGGTCTAAAATGTATTTTGCAGGGGCTTTTGCAGGGGCTTTAAAGGTTTTGCGATTTAAGCTCTTTGGTAAATTTGTCATCCAACTGTTACTTTTGTCCCAACTCAAAATATTCCACTTCTCATGTGCCAACCCTGGCCTTACAATTTTAGACTTCAGGATTTTCCACAGTCCCCTTCTTTTCTTTGAAAAAAAAAATTAAGTCTCCCACCTCTCTCCTCGACATCTTTCAGCATCTCCTATTTACCTTCTTAGGGCCATAGGCTTTCATTAGTACACTCAAAAATATCCTGTTATGCTCTAATATGTAGTCCTGTCCCTTTTGTCAGTGTGAGTACAAGGACAGCAAACACATAATCATGGGGTCTTTATTTGCCTCATGAGTGGAGCACGCATTAGTGCTGTAAGCGTAACTGGCTATTTGCCTCTATTTGGAAGGTGGGACTGACATGACCCTGTAGTCAATCTGATGTCAGGGGTGCCATGTCACTGACAACCCTATCTATGTTCTGCTGTCTTCCCGCTTGTGTTATAATGGTCAGTGGTCCTTGTTAAAGAGAAAATACAATAGAAAATAAATATAAAACGCAATTGACTCTATATGGACTACCCAGCCGGGTAGACAATTTATTCTAAATGAATACGTTTCCTGTCCAAAGACAGTTGCAATATCCAGTTGGATACAGTCCTGTATCCACAATAATACATAGACAGTGTGACAAAGTGAAAAGGGTGACAATTTAAACACATTGGTCAAAACAAAAACAACGACGGAAGTAACGATCAGGCGAAACAGAAGGAGAGAGCTTGCTAAAAAATATGCAAGTTGTGACAAGCTTGATAAGTAACAACAGCAGTGACACATGAATTTCAATTATTTATGTGTATGCTGTAATTTATGGTCGACGACGTTTCGATCCCTTTCACACGATCAATGGGATCATCGTCAGGACAACAAAATTACTGTAAGCCTTAAAGATAGCCAATACACAAATTGTGACAGTAACACAAGGAAATGGGAGGGGGTGGGGGGGGGGGGGAAGAAAGGAACAATTAGGAGTAGTATTTGTACATATGTCAGTCATACACTCAGTAAAGACGTGCGGAAAAGGTGGTGCAGGAAGTAGTGATACAATCCTGTGTAGGCCTATAGCGACCGGACATGAACGACACATACAAGGGATTAATTCCCTGCGCAAGATAGGTTATACCCAGTGAGGTTGAATATGCAGGATTCCAATATATTGCGGCCACATGCAGGGTAAGGGGGAGGAATGGCTGTAGTACCTAGCGGTGGGGGGCTTATGGAGTGAGGCGTGCTTATGGCGAAATTTATCGGAGTATCTCTAGAGTGCTGATGCCTGAATTGACAAAGGCGCAGTGTATGTCTACATCAGTGGGTGCCCAGTTGAAGTACGGAAGGTTGACAGTGACAATCCAAAAACCAATAATTTCAAAATTACCTAAATAGCAAAACAGGAGACTCAGGAATACGTAGAGTAAGTTAAACCAATCAAGTCCCTGGAGGTCGCAGGGTACTAGGAAGGAAAAGACGGGAGAAGGGTTAAGGTGGGGCCGGTGAGTAAGGCAATAAGGCCAGTTCAAGGTTTACCTGTGAGGGAGCATGTCCAGACACGGGCCGGTACCTGTGGGTAAAGGAACTGGGGTTGGTCGGGCTACTGGTGAATTTAGGCAAACGGGCTAAGATGACTGGTGGAGCCATGGGGAAACGTACCTTATTCTGGTTGTAGCCTCTCAACGCCACAGGGCTGGGGGTCCGGGGACGCTGAGCCGATAGGAGGCATGCGAAGGAGAATCGGCGAGGGGATCGGTAATTACTGTGATCCAGCCGTTCCGGGGGTGATTGAAGTGCGTGCACGATGGCACAAGGTGTGTGAGCCAGCGTTGGCGTTGGACGCAAGATATAGCTGGAGTGAGTGGAAAGCGCTGAGAGTACGCAGTGTGTCAAGGGCGGTGGCCATCTTGGGTATGGATTCCTACTGGTACCGTAGTAGGTGAAGGGGCCGATTTGAGAGAAGGAAGAGGGAAGTAATTTTGTTCCCAGGGGAGTGGCAAGAGACCCGCATATGTGAACTTGGATGAAACCATTGGAACTCAAAACTAGTAGACAATTAATGATCCCAGGGGAGATGCATATTAGCCGCAAGGGGAGTAGTAAGTGAGCAGCATATTAATACTCAAATGTCAACAATGGAACTCAAGGCTAGTACAGTGGACAATAAATAACCCACGGGGAGTTGCATAATAACCACATATAATAGATAAAGCAACAGACATAGGGGTCATCAAGGGTGTGGTTTTTCTACCCAATTTGCGAGGCGGTGTGACCAGATGAGTCGGGGAGCTCTGTTGGCCGGTGCTGTGGTTAGTGTAGTGAGGGTGCCAGGTTGGTAAGTGAGTGCTAGAAGAAGTAAGTGACAATTAAAATCCCGCAAGGGGAGTAGCATAGCCACCACATATACATATTTGAATAATAACAATATGCAGCAGACTTTGGCAGTCGCAGTTTGTACAGTGGACATTAAAATCCACTAGGGGAGTTTGCAAGAGCAACAAACAATGAAAGTCATAGCTTGTACAGTGGACAGGGTTATTTACAGCAGGTTAGTCCAATCCTCAGTTCTGTTCAAACCATTTCTCATACTTTGAGTTCGCAAAATCCATTTGAGTTCCTCTTTGTTAAGTAGGATAGCCATATCTGCTCCCCTCGGGGAAGGGGGGGTTTGATCTAGTTGATGAATGTCCATTTAATATCATTTTCATTGTGTACATGGCTTGAGAAATGTTCGACCAAGGGTGTGTTTGGAGTCTTACAACGGACACGGCTGCGATTTTGACATTGGTTGATTGACCTATGTAGATCTGATTGCAAGGGCTTTGTATCACTTAAATTACATTACATCGCTTGTGTGCACAGCTCATGAGGTGTGAGGCTACTAAACTCTAAGTACACTTACAATTTATAATTTTTAACCTTGCCTGAGATACCCAATAATAAAGGGATTACAGGCTTATCACACTGCATTTTTATCTTTTCACTACCCGTTATGTTATGTGTTATGTTATTTATAATTTTAACACGCACAGCTACTCAGAGGAGTGTCCCGGCGCGAGCCTAGGAGAGAGTGAGCACCAGATTAGACGGAGACATGTTTTCAGTTTTTTTTTATACAGAATGGGATCCTGAATACATTGAAGAGCGAATGGCAGCGAGTTCCAGGCTAAAGCGGCTTTCAGAGCAAGGGAGCTGCCACCCATCCTTTGCAGTTGAAAACGCGGAGCATGCACCAGATGTCTTGCAGGCGTATAAAAAGAGAATCGCTTTCTTAGATAGATCGGACCAGAGGCGTGAAGGGCACGGTGTGCTAACTAAGGACTTGAATTTAATCCTTTCGCCTACGGGCAACCAGTGCAGGGAGCACAGATGTTATCACACGCTGCTTCTCGCAGGAACATTGAGGAGAAGCCTGGCTGCCGCATTCTGAACAACCTGGAGTTTATTGATCAGGTATCCCGGAATGCCAGCATACAAGCCACTGGTGTAGTCCAACCGGGATAAAATCAGGGCTTGCATGACTGTTTCCTTAGCGGCCCTTGGGAGCAATGGGAGGAATTTCCGAAGGCTCGTATCCCAAACCAGCTCCCAGCTAACTTCTTGATCTGGATCGCAAACGTGAGATTCTCCTCAAACCAAACTCCCAGATTCTTGGCGGGTTGCCCCATTGAGGCTGGCATCGTAGAATCAGATGGCCAGAGTGATTCTCTGAAATGAGGAGGAAATTTTCCTTACAAGAGGATTTCCGATTTTACCTCATTATACCTTAGTTGTGTGGAGGCCAGCCACTGAAAGACCTTGGATAGGCAGTTTTTAGTGGAGGAAGTGGAGCTTTCATTTTTACCCCATGTGAACAGAACCTCGGTTTCGTCCACGTAGGCAATTATTTTGGTCCCCAAATCTTCTGCCAGTTGCACCAGGGAGTGACATAAATGTTAAAAAGAAGGGGGCTCAAAGAGGACCCCTGTGGGACCCCCGTAAGCACCCTCTGGAGCGAGGACGATGAAGGGGGGAGCCACACCTGTTGCTTCCTGCCCTCAAAGAAAGAATTAAGCCAGCCCAAAGCAGTGCCAGATATACCAATCTCGGCAAGTCGGGTGAGCAGCAGTGAGTGTGGGACAGTGTTGAATGCCGCCGAAAGGTCAATCAAAATCAAGGCTGCCCTCCCGTCTTCTTCCAAACAGTCTCGGATGGCCTCGGATACTTCTACCAATGCTGTCTCTGTATTATATGAGGCCCTAAACCCCGACTGGGGCGGATGTAATATGCCCCTGCTTTCAATGAACTCCGTCAGCTGTTTGGTGACAACTTTTTCACAGACTTTTGCAATGCTGGGCAAAAGGGAGATGGGAGGGTAGCTTCCTGGGCTCAAGGGATCTAGTGATGGCTTTTTAAAAGAGGTAGAATCTTGACTGCTTCCAGGCGGCCGGAACATAATCCTCCTGAAGGGACATATTAACGAGTATTAACTTCCGGGTTAACAGTCTCTGCAACGTCGGCTATAGTCTGGCCACGCAAGGGTCCGAGGGGAGCCCGATTTTACGCTCTTAAGAATTCTGAGTGACTCAGGCAAGTCAATGGAACCAAAGGCAGAGAGGGAGTGAGAGAGAGACGGAGGAGGAGCCCCAGATGCCAAGGACGCATCAGTTCCCCCTTTACAGGAGCTGAATGAAGCCTGTATCGTACGAATTTTATCCATTAAATAACTGGATATGTTTTAACACCAAGAGGTAGGAGATGGGACCGAACACAGTTGGGCTTTAGGCGCCATAAAGCTATGAACAATGGAAAACATTTCCTTAGTGTTATTCCGAGTCGATATAGGCCGAGTAGTAGAGACTTTTGGCATGTGCTATGGTGGAGTAGTACGTTTTTTGTTTTGTTCTCAGCAAGAGCTTTGTCAGAGGGTAAAAGCCCTTTCGCCATCTCTGCTCTAATTTCTTGTACTCCTGTTTTAAGTCCCTCAAATCAGGCATGAACCACGGTTTAGAAGGAGAAACCCTGGAGTGTTTAAAGTGGGTGGCAGGAGATAGGAGGTCAACAATATGAGTAAAGTGCTCCCTAAAAAATGGTTAAGATCATCCTAGTTTTTAAGGCCCAAGATGAGACTTGTTGATGAAGCATGCCACAGTGCGTGAGGGTCTCATCAAAAACTAAGACATTGCGCCTGGTACTTGATTCAGATTGTCCCTGAACAAGTAACCAGGTTTAAATATGGGCCCAGGATACAATAGTGTGCGAAATATGTATGCTCATAGTCAGATACCGAGGCAGGAGTCCATGACTATATCTTTATCAGAGTTATTTCTATCTAAACTAGAAATTGAATACTGAGGTAATATATCACCATTTGTGTTGATCTTCTATAAGAGTAGATGTTTTCTTACAACACTATGGGCCGGATGTAGGTCGCCCAATACCGGTTGGTAACGGACAAAATTACAGAATTTCAGCCGTTACCGACCGGTATATGGCATTTGGAATGTAGGTGCATGATTGTAGGATTAGGTATTTTACCATTTTGGTAACTTAAGGAATCCGTAAATAACTGAATTCTTAACATACCGATTCGGTAAATGACCAAATCCTTAACGTAGGAAGCACTCAAGTGAGCGCTTTTCACATTTAAGGTTTCGTTATTTACCACCGACTACAAGTTGGTGGTAAATAACGAAAACCGTTAAAAAGGCAATTTTGTGCTTTTTTAACAGTGCCATGTGGCAGACATACATGCCCTTAGGGCATGTATGTGTGCCACATGTGCACCCATGCACTATTCAGGGGTGCAACAGGGTGTCAATGTGACACCCTGCCACCCTTGTAACTCTACCCACTATTACCGATTCGGTATTTACCGAATTGGTAATTCTCATTCATTTCTATGGGCCTCCGAATCATTAGCTACATACCATTTACCGATTCTAAAATACCGAATCGGTAAAATTCGGTATTTTAGAATCTGTAAATGATATTTACCTACATCTGGCCCTAAGAACCTAAAATCTGTGTATTTGTAAACTAAGCAGCCTAGCTACATTGTGTTGCGCAGCCAGGTATACCTTGATGTTCAACCTGCAGATGGCTTTCAAAAACCTGTATCTTCCCCCAGGCAAAGATTTCCAAAGCCAGGGTTCCCTTGTTCCTAAAGCACTAACACCTATGGGATGCTAAGCAAGTTTTCATCTGTATCATAATTGCTTTTTCATCTGGATGATAAATGCATGTGTGAGAAAGACAAGTTACTTCTGATCCCAATTCTCCATCCTGGGTATTTTCTGTGAACTCATTACCATTAGAACATATCAAAATGCGCAGGATCATAGAGCATATTCTAAATCAATGTACTTTTATTTATGAGATAATCTTGCAGAACAAACATTCTCAAAGAAGGCAATAATATGTTCGTTTTTAAATAAAGCATATTACACCAAAGCAGTCATTAAAAGAAACTGCAACTTTACAGTTCACTGCAGAAATGCATGAAAATAGTAGGGAATTGTCCCATTGCTCAGGCTTTAAAGTAGGTGAAAGTGTGAACTGGAGGTTTCTAGAAGATGCCCCATCATAGACAAGTGTTAATTTTTTTTTGATGGAAGCAATATAAAGTACCTAGTAAGAACGACGGGGCAATCAGGAGGTAGACGAAATGTTCAGGACTTCAAACAAAACCCCCATGGCAGAGAATTGAGTTAAAGGTATTTTTCCCTTGGCATCACTGGACTTTGTTTGATATTCATATACAGTAGAAAAAAAGTAGGAACTCCTCTGCATAGCAAGAAGCCATGAGACCAAAAGCAGAGTGAGGTACACAGACAGATATATAAACAAATTGTGCACAGACTCACAAGGATACCCGTTCTCAAGTCAATGTGAGTATGCCCAGCAATAAATATGAACAGGTATCCAATTCAGGGATCCACAAACCTCTAGAGTTGTAACCTTGCCCACTACTGTCCCTTTAGCTAGATGCCTTCTCCTTGGCAGAGTGAGCTCTAGGCATATCTGGTGAGGGTCTGCTGACCTTCTGATAATAGTAACAACACAAGAAACTATCTATCAAAAAATGGACGGATTAGACTATGCTAAGTCTGTTTAAATACAGTTTTAGTGGACAAATAACTAACTGGCAGATGCATCAACGTAGCCTTTTGCTATTCCTAAATAGCGATTTTTAAGGAATCACTATTTAGGAATAGCAAAAGCCTATGCATGTAGGAATCGCTAATAAAATAGTGATTCCTAAACATTCCTTAATTACTACTCGCTAATTGCTAGTCGCAATTAAGGAATGCTGTACCATTCATTCCTATGGGCCTACATTCGCTATTTTTTAGACTTTCATGCATTGCATTTAAGAAATCCCAATTTGGGATTCCATAAATGCAATTGCAATTTAAGGAATCTCAATTTAGAGATTCCTTCAATTGCGATTTTTGCATTTGGGATGATGCATCCCAAATGCAAAAATTCCGGTCGCAAAGGGGCAGATTCTGAGAATCTGCCCATTTACGACCGGTATTTACTTTGATGCATATGCCTGTATGTGTATGTCTGTTTTAGATTTTAATGAACAATACCTTAAAGGGCCCTTAAAAAAGAATGTAATTTGTTAACCAGCATGGTAACATTTGTGAAGATGGAGGAAACTACTGATGACATTACTCTAGGTAGAAAATGAGAGTGTATTCTCAAAGAAGGAAGAAAGAGATGATGCCCTTTGAAATAAACTCTTTTCATTACAACTGTTGGACATCCACATTGTTCATCAATGTAGGCTGCCGGTATGAATGAGAGGAGCGAGATGATTTTCTAACTACTTTTGCATGGCTGAAATGAATGGAAACAGTCAGGACTATTTCAGAAGCAATTCACGCCGACGCTCCTGCGAGCTCTAATTACATTTCATGAGTCTCAAGATCCTGGACCGTTTTTAAATCATTATCAAGAGCTTCCACACACCCATAAAATGTATGCCTCGATTAATACTATGAATTGAAGAACAGATAATGGACATCTGTCTGCAGCACAATTGAGAGCCCAAACAAAACCACGTCCGAGTCCTGAAGAGAATCCCGGAATTGTTAGGGATTCGGAACACGTTGGCTGTTCAGTGTGGGGGAAGGTAGAACAGGGTGTGCCACGTGGGACTAAAATAGAAATTATTTCCCCCCTTTTTCTAGGTTGTCAACACCCTTAAGTAGGATATGCATCTCCACCCTCCCACAGGCAGGACAGTAGATATGTGTCTTTGAATGAGAAATTGTCCGCCTTGTGTTTTCATTGCAAATGCAGGACTGGTTTAATTTCAGGCTGGCACACATAATTTATCGATGTTTATCTTGTGATCATTGGTTTGCTGTATATATGTTTGCACAAATAACGTTTTCGTATTATGTATGTGTTGTATATATTGTCTCACAAAAGAAATGGTTCTAAATCACGCACACAAATGTGTTGCAATTGTGTGATTTAGTAATGTGCTGTTTCCTTTTAAAAGATATGTCCAATTGATTTATGAATGTCTTTTTGAAGTTTCAAAACTAAGCAGAATAAATGCTCAAAAACCTCAGTGGTCTCAGGTTTATTGCGAATAGTTAAAATAAACCTCCCTTGACACCTTTCTGTGATTTCAATATTTGGGTGGTCCAGTCTGGGGAGTACAGGACCCAAGCCTTCCCTGTTTTCACTATTTAAAAGGAGGCACCATTAATTTAGAAAGCACTGTATTGAATTCTATGGGAAAGTCATTTGTACGTCCTTCTAGGAGATCTTTAATAACAGCAGGTGAATTGCCAACATGTAAATGTTCAAAGACAGAAGTCAATGACAGATTGAATCTTAGATCGCATCACCATTATTGGTTAATGGTAACACTGTTGTTTAATTGAAATATTGTAGATGAACAGTCTATGTAAACCATGGAGATTGAAAAGATAGTAGGCTTGTAGGATTTCAGGCCTAGCTTTCATGTGCATATGATAGGTGTAAGGAGGACAGCGTCGGCAGCGAGGCAGACCAGAAGAGGATAGAGAAAGAGCAGGACCCTCCTGCACGACCGGAAACATGCCGCGGTCTAGTGTCTGCCGGAGTTTGTGGGGAGGGGCCTTGGACGACGGCAGAAGGGGAGGAAAGCAAAAGAACAAAAACTAGAGCGGATGAAGACAGAAGAGATGGGAGGAGAGCAGCGAGATCGGAAGGAGGCAGATGGCAGATGGCGAAAAGGAGGAGGAGGACTGAGATGGAGAGGAGGGAGATGGAGAGGAGCAGAGGAACGGATCCAGAGGAGTGTGTTGTACACGGCGTCCAAACCCGGTGGGCTGCAGGAAGGAGAAGACACCTCAGGTCCCTACCCCACAGTCCTAGAGACGAACCGTGACTCAAGGTGAGTACCACTCAGGGGCTTGTTTTGGTGGGGGTGGTGGGGAGGCACAGGGAGGTAAAACACTTGGGTGAGAGCCGCAGTTGACATCCCTCATGACCCCTTTTCCCACTACAGTAGTGTTGGTGACGGGAGCACTACCAAGTTAAGTATCCACAATATCAGTACTGACCCCGGTCTGTTTTCTTTTTCCTTCCCACACCATCGAGAGAGAGAGAGAGAAATCCGAGAAGACCCGGACCAAACACTAACGACCTGGAGCAGAACTCGAGGGTGGTGTTATCCCCGGTACCATTTTTGCGTTGTTTACCTTTGTGTTTTCCACCCAGACCTTTGGGTTTTCACGAGCTTATTGCCCATACAAAGGCACAATAAAATACTCATATAACGTATTATGTCATCCGGCATCCCTGATCCCCACAAATTTGGTTTCAGAAGTGGGATCAATTCCCGAAGTGTTGAATCATGACACAATCGAGAGTAAGATCAATCAGCTTGCGGAAGGGCAAAGACACCTCCAACTGGTATTTCAGCAACTGGTGCAAACCACCCAAAAGGATAGAGAAGCCCTGCAGGACGTATTGAGGGAACAAGCCGTCCAACTGATAACAAACCAGCAGGTTCAGGATACCGCAATCGTAAGACTCACAGATGCCATAGTAAGCATTACAGTACGCCCAAATGTTCCAGGGTTCATTTTGCAAAAGTTTCAAGAGGGGGAAGACCCTAACTACTTCTTTATAAACTTCAAAAGAGTAGCGACCACCGCTGCCTGGCCCCAAGAAAGGTGGAGTCAATACATCACCCCTCTCCTGTCAGGAGAACTCCAAGCAGGCTGTCAACCCTGACGGTACCACTGCCTATGAGGAGGTAAAGAAGGCAATACTTGAGCGTTGGGGTTGTGACCAGGAGTTTTCCAGAACCAGGTTCCGGAAGAAGAAGTTGGCAATCAGGGACAACCCACACGCTCTTTACTACAGGATTAAGGATCTGGGGAAGCGCTGGCTGACACCCAACATCTCCAGTATGGAAGAAGTCACAGAAAGGGTGTATCTTGAACAATTTCTAGAAGCCTTACCAGCGAATACTCTTTCGTGGGTTAAACAACATCCCAACCTGTCTTCCACGACAGCAGTAGGGTTGGCCTGCGCCTTCTACAGGTTCCCAGAGTTCAAGGCTGGTATACCATGGACCCCTTTCATTGCCCCGAGAAGCATACCCCAACCAGACTCAAAACCCCAGACTGTCCCCTTTGCGTCTCTTAAACCTGTATATCCCCCTCCGGGGCCAAGCGGGCAAGGGCCACAATGTTACCACTACGCAGAGTGGGGACACATTGCCAGGCAGTGTCCCCACCACACATCCGCGGAACCCGTGGAGGCGGGGTATTCCAGGGGAGTGGATATTCATAACCGGGAGAGGCCCCCACCAATACAGAAAGAATAACCTGGTAAATGGGAAGAAGCAACTAGCCCTATTAGATACTGGGTGTCATGTGACTAAAATAGACCAGGCCCTAGTCACCCGACCACAAATAAGGGAGGCTGAGCACGTACACGTTACAGGTGTCCACGGGGATACCAAATCATACCAAGTAGCAGAGGTCTTGTTGGACGTAGCCAAAGATCCACACATACGGAAGGTAGGGGTCATTCCCTCCCTGCCTGATGCTGTCATCATTGGCACCAACCACCCCAGGTTTGAACAGTATCTAGATGAGGTCAAAGGGAACACCACAGCTTGGTTACATGAGGCTCCTTTCAGCGAAAGTGACTTACAATGCACAAGAGGAAAAGACAGAAAGAGCAGGAGAGAAAGTAGGAGGGAAAAGGAGTACAGACAGTCACATGCAACAAGCTATGTTTTTCCTCTCTCCCTTGCAGACCCAGGAGGGATGGCCCGATCAGCTTCCGTACAGCCCAGCGGGAAGACAACACCCTTATCTATGCATGGGAACAGGTCCAGGAACAAGAGCCAGACCAGGTAGGACCCTATTTCTGATAAAGAAAGGTTTGTTATACAGAACGGTGAAAGGGGGGGCCCACTCCACCACCTAGTTGGTCGTTCCACTTCTCTTCCGGGAGCATGTCCTGCAACTGGCACACAACACACAACACACTCAAATACCTGTTGGGTAGATTTTACTGGCCGGGGGTATACAGGGACATGGCAAAACATTGTGCAGCTTGTGTGCGATGTCAATACACAAACCCAGAAGGAATAAAGAAAGCCCCCCTGTTCCCCTTGGCCATCATTGGCATCCCATTTAAACGGGTCTGTATGGATCTGGTGGGTCCCCTACCTCCCTCAGCCCGGGCACAAAAGTACATCTTGGTTATCGTGGATTATGCAAGCAGGTACCTGGAGGCCTTCCCTTTATCTAGCATGACATCTCCTGCTGCAGCCCAGGTCATGATATCCTTGTTCTCCAGGGTGGGTTTCCCATCCGAAATACTCACCGATCAAGGGACTCCTTTCATGTCCCGTCTGATGGCACAGGTCTGTGATATACTGGGCGATAAGGGAATCCGAACCTCTGTCTACCACCCTCAAACAGATGGCCTTGTGGAGCGATATAATAAGACTATCAAACTTATGCCACGCAAGGTCATCTCAGAGACAGGGAGGGACTGGGACCAGAAGCTACCCCATGTCCTCTTTGCTATAAGAACACACGAGCAGAGGTCCACAGACTACTCCCCGTTCGAACTTTTGTTCGGCTTGAAACCCAGGACCCTACTGGAGATGGCGGCAGAGCAATGGGAAGGGGAGGATGAGGAGGGACAACCCCTGACGCAATATGCAGCTGATTTGAAATCAGCAGTGGCCAAGATATGGGGCATAGTACATGATAACATGGAAAAAGCACAAACCACACAAAAGTCGTACCATGACCGAAGCAGCCAGTTGAGGGAATCAAAACCGGGAGAGAAAGTGCTCCTCCTACTCCCATCCACGGAGAACAAGTTATAGACGAAATGGCAGGGCCCCTACGTTATCGAGAAAAAGGTAACCCCGGTCACTTATAGCGTTCTGTTACCATTGTGGGCTAGGGGAAAACAAATCTACCATGTCAACCTTATAAAAAAGCGGGAGGAGACGGAAGTGCCTACTGAGACAGAAACACTGGCCTTTCTTGTGAGTACCGAAAAACACCTTAACATTTCATCAGCAAACAGCCAGGATATCCAGACCAAACCGGTTCCGACCGGAGACATCCTAACCACAGCACAAAAAGCACAGCTGTCTACTCTATTAGGCAGTTTTTCTGGTCTTTTGTCTTCCAAACCCCGGGGTAACAACCATGGTACAGCATGATATCATATCCCTAGATCAAACCATCATGAAACAGAAGTTATACTGCATTCCAGCGGCGGGAAGAGAGGCGGTAGAAAAAGAGGTGACAGCCATAATATAGAACCCTCCCAAAGTAATCGGTGCTTCCCAATCGTGACCGTGCCAAAGCCAGACGCTTTTGTATTGACTTCCGACAGTTAAATGGAATCACCATGTTTAATTCCTATCCTATGCCTAGGATTGATGAACTGATCGAGTGGCTAGGAAACGCTAAGTATATGTCAACCCTTGATCTAACCAAGGGGCATTGGCAAATACCTCTATCCCCACAGGCTACAGAAAAGACAGCCTTTTCAACCCCCTCGAGACTGTATCAGTTCAAAGTACTCCCCTTCGGTCTACATGGGGCCCTGGCGACATTCCAACTGTTGATGGACCGCTCACTGAGACCCCGTACAGAATACGCAGTGGCTTACTTGGATGACATCGTCATTTTCAGCCCGTCCTGGGGGGGAACATCTGAAGCACGTGGCCGCAGTGTTTTCGGCGATTAAAATAGCCAGCCTCACAATAAACCCAAAAAAATCGATGTTGGGCACTAACTCCATCCAATACCTAGGGTACACCATACAGGCAGGTTTGATCAAACCCCAGATGAGCAAAATAGACGCTATCAAGGTTCTCCCTGTTACCACTACCAAACATGACATACGCTCCTTCCTCTGGTTCATAGGGTATTATCGGAGGTTCATCCCGAACTTCTCCTCCCTGGTCAGCCCCCTAACTGCTTCCCTGACAAAGACCTACCCCTGCCATATAACCACCTGGGACACCAAACATGAACATAGTTTATAGGCCTGGGTGCCGTGCTATATCTGCCTAACTCTAACGTGACCTTAGGCCTATTCTCTGCATCAGCCGGAAACTCTTTTCCCGAGAGACACATTATTCCACCATAGAAAAGGAGTGGCTAGCGATTAAGTGGGCTATTGCAACACTGCAGTATTATCTATTGGGGCGCTCCTTTACTGTACTCATGGACCATGCCCCTCTTACCTGGCTTGTACGCAATAAAGACACAAACCCCCACATCCTTAGGTGGTTTTTAGCATTGCAACCTTTTTAGTTTCAGGCAATGCACATACCCGGAGCCCATTAAGTGAGTGCGGATTACCTATCCAGACACCCATCCACTGAATGGACCCAACGTCCATTCCTAGGAAGAGAGATCTGTAAGGAGGACAGCGTCTGCAGCGAGGAAGACCGGAAGAGGACAGAGAAAGAGCCAGACCCTCCTGCATGCCCGGAAACGTCCCGCGGTCTAGTGTCTGCCGGAGTTTGTGGGAAGGGACCTTGGACGATGGCGGAAGGGGAGGAAAACAAAAGCCAGAGCGGGAGAAGAAAGAGAAGACGGGAGGAGAGCAGCGAGATAGGAAGAAGGCAGACAGAGAAACCAGAGGAGAAAGGTGAGAAGGAGGAGGAGGGCGGAGACGGAGAGGAGGAGGACGGAGAGGAGTGGAAGAGACGGATCCAGAGGAGTGTGTTGTACACGGCGTCCAAAACCGGTGGGCTGCAGGAAGGAGAAGACGCCCCGGGTCCCTACACCACGGTCCTGAAGACGAACCGTGGCTCAAGGTGAGTACCACTCTCGGCTCATTTTGGTGGGGGTGGTGGGGAGGCACGGGGAGGTAGAACACTTGGGTGAGAGCCGCAGTTGACATCCCTCATGACCCCTTTCCCCACTATTGTAGCGTTGGTGACAGGAGCACCACCAAGATAAGTACCCACAATTTCAGTACTGACCTCGGTCTGTTTTCTTTTTCCTTCCTGCCCCAGCGAGAGAGAAAGAAAGAAATCCGAGAAGACCCAGACCAAATACTAACTACCCGGAGCAGAACTTGAGGGAGGAGTTATCCCCTGCACCATTTTTTCCGTGGTTTACCTTTGTGTTTTCTGCCCGGACCTTTGGGTTTTCACCAGCTTATTGCCCATACAAAGACACAAAATTACCATGGTCCCTAGAGCCCCCCAGCATCCCTGATCCCCACATTAGGTTTGCGTCTAGAATGGCCACTTCCTTGAGGCTCAAGGATGCCCATATGAGCTACAAACATAAGCCCTTCAACTTATAAGTTAGTCACTATCAGCTGATGGAAGTGCTTTCTTAAAATTACTTTTGTTTGCATTGTCCTTCCTAAGCCTCCACTAAGGTAGAGATAAAAGGGCTATCTTTTTCAGTCTCCTGTTCTCTGGCACCTTTGGTCCTCCAGGTACTATTAAGAGTGGTCTTTGCAGTCTGACATCCAGCACTAGAAAGTACATATTACCTTGGTGGCCAGAAGACAGGAGACATGTCTGTCTGACTCTTGAGTCATTGAGTCACTGACATTTCTGGATAGAAGACAACCTTCTCATGAAGAAACCACTTTTGTGATCCCTAGAATCAATGTGTTAGAGAGGGAGCCATTCCCAAGTTGGAAGATGTCTTTAGGTTTTTGATGGTCATAAGACATTTGCTTCTATGATGGACTGATGATGTTGCTGCCAGTAATGTGTATGAATTCCCAGCTATTGTTCCCAACTCCAGCCTTTAACCTTGAGAAAAACTCTCCCCTCCTACAGGCATAGCTATTTTAGATACTCTCATTTTGGCTCTAAGGAAGTTAAAGCCATGAGGGGCGGATCACAACCAAACCACGTGCATTGCTCTGTGCAGAACATTTAGCCATATCCTTTACTGCACTCAACAGCCGGTCTGGAACAATTCCTATTTAAAATATTATTTTGTTTTCCAGGGCAGATGTTCAACAACCTGAGCTGGTGAACCCAAAATGGTGCTCTCATACTAACTTGGAACAGCTTAATTTTTGTGGCTTGTGCTCATGGCATGTACAAATACATGCCTTGTAAAAAGTAAGGACTAGGTTGGTACACCTTTTTAAGACCTATATACACACATCAAAAGGGAAACCAAGCAGTTAAGAGCCAGCTTAGAGTTTGGCAGAAAGGCTGCTAAGTATGTGGGATGGTGGAGGCATCTATGTAGACTCAACCACAGCTTGCTAAATGTAAGAGTTGGCTTTCTTTTTTATCATAAACTGTTCCAGTTAATATGGATAGAGCGGTTTTGGTGAAAACAACATTAGTGGTACGCCATGCCATCTGTTTCTAAGGGGGTGGTTTACAACAAAAATGTAAAGTTCTGAATGTACTAAAAGTATTCTCCCAGCATGCAGAGGGCATTTGTTTCTGTCCACTACTGTGAATGGTAGTCATGGACAGTAGAAAACGAAATGCTTACATGATATAAGAAGACTTCCTAAAATATGGTGGGCATTCTCTCAGCTTCCCATCAATTTATTTAGGTTACTTACGGAGTGCAATCTTTCACCAGTAGGTATCGTTGCCCTCAGATGAAAGAAGCCTAAACTGGTGGAGATGGTACTTCAAGATAGAAATAGCAACATTTTTCAAAGCCTTCATAACTTTCAGTAAGGAGCTTTGTGATCGTAATGACAGAGGAAAGGGGCCCAAGTGTGTCATTGCTCCTACAGAAAAAAAGACTCTTCTCCTAAAGCTTGTGTGTTGATCTTTAGGAATAATTACTTGAAAGGTATGTTGAAAGGCATGAGTGGAATGGATGCAGAGATTAGGTCTGTAAACTGAAAACGCCTGATATAGTGGAGAAGGTTTTGGGTTGAAGAGGGATTTATGGACAAAGAAGAGAAATGTAACAAAATTTGCAGCTGACCAGGAGCCAAAGCAGGGTTGTCAAAGCAACTGAAAAGGAACTGAATCCCTTAAAATTGCTGCTAATCATGCAGCTGAATTTTGTACTAACTTAATTTATGTAATGTCTTTGCTCATAACTTTATGTAGAATCATGTAACAATGAATGCATTAAGTATTTTTAGGTCTAGCCTATGCAGCGCTTGAGCGTTCTCTTCGAGACATGCTGTTTTCAGGTATGGCTTTGAAGCTCCGCCCAGTTTCCCGTCAATCTTATTAATTGGCTCGTCACTGTCCTTTGTAAATGGTGACATTTCATTGGTCAATAGGCTTAGGAATCAATCCTTAGTACCGCCTTGTCTCATCTTGTAACCTCCCATGAGAACACCCCCTGTTACACGTGTTGTTACTCGTCAATTTTATGTACATCCTCCAGCACTATTTTGTTAAACTGCTTTGTCCTCACTGCTGTTACAGGTAGGACACGCTGTCCCTCATTGCTTTTTACTAGCTCAACACAGCGCCCACTTTATTGTCGCGCTATAACTTTTAAATAGGCTCCCTTTCCCCCCGCCCCCAGCTGCACTGACACCACATTTCATAGTTCGGAAAGCAGGTACCATTGTGGACGATTCCTCCGTATGCCATTGTCCACCCTCCCACTCCCATCCACGGTTTCTTGCGCGCTCTACTCAATCTTACTCATGCTTTCTCTTAAACAATGGTGGCCACCGTATTAACTTTTGAAAATATCTGGTTTTTAAAAAAAAAGACAAGCGTTGCATCCCACGCTTTTTATTAAATACTGGCGGGTCCAGGTCAGGTCGGTCTTCTGTTGCACACATGTCTTGGACATGAGCTTCTTGAAGCTGCGGTAGGACCTGCTGTTCAAAAACGTGCTGTGACTTTCAAGATCACTTTCATTTTAAAACTGCATGTAAGTTAAACGAGGATGCTGCCAGTGCTAATGCTAGCACTGCTTACACAGCAGTAAAATTTGCCTAAAAGAATGGGAACGATCCCCGCGACCGAACCCCAACCCCAAGCACTGAAGCAGCCACTTATCCTAGAGCAGTGTGCAGCTGCTGCTGAACCTGAAAGTAAGAATCAGTCCTGGGTTGCCAGTGATTGTAAAGTTAGTCAGTCAGTGGCAGGAGTGAGGTATCTGTCACTCCGCTGCCACTGTTTTGCTTTATAGATTTTAATACCGCTTTAGCGTGGTCATTTTCAGCTTTCACTGGCATCGGTTCCTCAGGATCTCCGGTGAGTGCACACCAGGCTGCCTTCTCCCCCCGTTTATACCGTACATGTACTCTGCCACAGGGTTGCTTCTTGCAGCTGCTTCCTAATATGCCCCCCTCACTGCACCGTGTCAGATTGGCCCACTGTTGAAGCTTGACGGCAGCCTGCTTCCCAGCTGGGGCCTCTCACATCCTGCTTGGGAGACTCAGCACAGGTCCATGTGGGACAGAGAGGTTCTGGACTACAGAGGGCACAGCACAGCAGAATATGTTTGTGTATGGAGCTGCCATTTACTTGCAGCTACATGGCTGAGTCCTGTGACTGTCTGTTCTGAATAGCACGGGCGCATAGGACTCCCACAGTGTAAAGGGGGGTGGTCAGTTGCCTGGCACCAGCGTCAGTGCACCAATAAAAGATTTTGGTTCCTCAAATAGTAAATATGATAGTTGTAAAAAGTCATTTGCAAGCAGAGCAAGGCCCAGGTCATAGAGATGTGACCAGTTGCTATGGAAACCGGCCTGGGCCCAGCAAAGTTGTTTTGGGAGTTTCTGGTTTCAATAACACAGACCTTTCACTGAGTCCAGTAAGCACTCAGCTCTTTACTCCTCCTGAAGTTTATCAGCCTGACAGCCATGTGATTTTAGACCCACAGGCTAGCCTTCACTATTATCAGCTCTCAGCCCAGTGCAGAAGAATTGGGGCAAAATGTTTTCTGGGTAACATGGTTTTCTTTTACACAATTTTATATAGCGTCACCTCAATCTAAAGCCGTTGAACCTATTTATTGGAGCACTAGTTATTTATTTCCTCATGGTCAATATCTGGAAGTTTTTAATAAGAAATAGTGGTGCTGAATTACATCAAGGTACTTTCTTTTCACAAATGCTATATGTGGAAACGGTGTTTTCATAGATTCCAATATCCAAATTAACGAAGTTGTATGAACAGAAAAATTCAATTCTAGCTTTTCCTTCTGCAAAGTTCCCTTAGGCTGAAGATCGAAAGACAATAATGAATATGCTACTTACCAGTATGCATCTGTTCTTGGCATGTAGGGCTGCTAACATTCATATCTGTAGCATAGATCGCCGCCTAGTGTTGGGTCCGGATGATTGCACATTGTTGTCCTGGAAGAGTCTTCGAAGTATCACGAGATAGGTGGCTCCTCCCCTGGACTACAGTGCGCATGGGCATCGACTCCATCCCCAGATTGTTTTTAGCCATTGTGGCAAAGATGGAGTTTAACAGTGAAAGTGATGGCCATGCTAGAGATAAAGTGTAAGAATAAAGTCTGCAGCCGCTACGGGCGCCGGGGAGGAGGGCGGGCAATATGAATGTTAGCAGCCCTACATGCCAAGAACAGATGCATACTGGTAAGTAGCATATTCAGTTCGAGGCATGTGGGCTGCTAAATTCATATCTGTAGCATAGAATACATAGCAGTCCCTCCATTAACGGCGGCCGCCCGTGCCAGCTGCAGAAGTCTGAAAAAGTGTTTTAAGAACAGCCTGTCCTACAGCTGCCTGCTGTTTGGAATGCACATCAACACAGTAATGTTTGGTAAACGTATGTGGTGTAGACCATGTGGCTGCCCTACAAATGTCTTCCAAAGGAATGTTACCTAGGAATGCCATGGAGGCCCCCAACTTGCGTGTGGAGTGTGCCCTGGGGGGGACCGTTAAAGTGCGCTTAGCCTTCTGATAGCAAATCTGAATACAAATCAAATAAGCTTTATTCGGTTTTTAAGTTTAAAACCATGAAAGCAACAAAGAAAAATACATACATACATAAATAACTCAACAATTCGTTACAAAGTTAAAAGAAAACCATCTATTTAAAATAAACTAAAAACGAGTCAGGTAATCAGAGTAATACGCGGAATGCACACAATCCCCTTTCACCAGATATTATAATTCAGTGGTTGGGGGCTAGGATAAAAGTCATGCAAATCCCAGATACAGATGGGACCATCTCTAAATTTGGGCTGAGAAGATCGTAAGAAAGGGGCAATGTTCCTGTGTTTGAATTTAATTAATATCAAATCCCCCGGGATATCTTTAGGCAACCTGCCTAGCCATCCCACCCTCCTCACGCTCAAAATTCCGCCATCTAGGGTAGGTGGTAACGGTCTATTATTTTGGAGCCAAAAGATGGCTTTACACAGCAGATCCTGGTGTGTTTCCAATTTGCCCCGTTTAAGTACAGGGACCCCAGAAAGAACCGTCACATATGGGGCGGCTTCAGGTGGTAAATTAATGTTATGCCTCCCTTCTTGAATAATTCTAGGAGTTGTGTGAGGAACATATTCAGGTTTGGAGGTAACATTGCGGCCACTTGGAGTTGGTGTGGTACGAGGGGAATCAATAGTTTGAGCTTTCCTGCTTTCAACGGGCTTAGCCTTTTCAAGGTTGGTAGAGAAAGCAGGACATGTAGGTATAGCAGAGTTTTCAGGCACTGGACAAATCCTTTTTACAGTTTTTTCGATGCTGGACAACCTGTCCCCCAGGTCATTGATTTTAGTGGCCAGAGGTGATAATGCAGAGTTTAACATTCGTTCGATTAGAGCCAATAGGGTCAATTGGAGGGGCGACACAGAGTCATTGGTTGTAGTCTCAGCCTTATCCGTCATTGATAACGTAGGATTGGAGGGGGATAAAGAGGGGCTACAGCACATTCGATCGATAATAGCCTCATCATGTTTCCTTTCACTGGTTGAACCCCGGGACAGTATGTTGGCCTGAAGAAGGATTTTTTGGGGAGATGAAGGTACATCCTGGGGAGTGCAATTTATTTGGTCAATGTCTCTTCCCACTATGGGGGGGGTTGATAACTCCGGTGAATAGTTTGTGCCACACAGGGCATTCAACTCCTCCCAGATGGACATAATTATGAAATAGCAGAAATCCAGGAAACAATTATAGAATAGTCAAAACGGGAAAATAAGAAGATGTAAAGTATCTGTACCTCCTCCCTCGGTGGGGTCAAGTGAGGAGGCCCGTCCCGTCCTCCTCGGTCCTCTGAGGGCCACAGAGGGCCCGCCCTTTGCCCGGGCTTAGCCCGGCGCCGACCCGCGCGCGATCCCGCGACGCAGGGGCTGTTGTCCTTTTCAGGCGCCTCCTGGCGCGATAATCCCGTGTCCGGCGAGAAGCTGGGGCGTCTGGGGATTGTAGTTCCCACCCCTCGCGCTCCTGCCGCTGATGTACTTGCGGCGGCGAGGGGGAACTAACAGGAAGAAATGTCCCCCGGTGTAGGTGAGCCCACTTATCAGATCAGGCCCCCGGTGCTGCTCACACGCCCCCCGCTCCCCCGGGGCTGTTGTCCTTTTCAGGCGCCTCCTGGCGCGATAATCCCGTGTCCGGCGAGAAGCTGGGGCGTCTGGGGATTGTAGTTCCCACCCCTCGCGCTCCTGCCGCTGATGTACTTGCGGCGGCGAGGGGGAACTAACAGGAAGAAATGCCCCCCGGTGTAGGTGAGCCCACTTATCAGATCAGGCCCCCGGTGCTGCTCATAGGCCCCCCGCTCCCCCGGGGCTGTTGTCCTTTTCAGGCGCCTCCTGGCGCGATAATCCCGTGTCCGGCGAGAAGCTGGGGCGTCTGGGGATTGTAGTTCCCACCCCTCGCGCTCCTGCCGCTGATGTACTTGCGGCGGCGAGGGGGAACTAACAGGAAGAAATGCCCCCCGGTGTAGGTGAGCCCACTTATCAGATCAGGCCCCCGGTGCTGCTCACAGGCCCCCCGCTCCCCCGGGGCTGTTGTCCTTTTCAGGCGCCTCCTGGCGCGATAATCCCGTGTCCGGCGAGAAGCTGGGGCGTCTGGGGATTGTAGTTCCCACCCCTCTCGCTCCTGCCGCTGATGTACTTGCGGCGGCGAGGGGGAACTAACAGGAAGAAATGCCCCCCGGTGTAGGTGAGCCCACTTATCAGATCAGGCCCCCGGTGCTGCTCACAGGCCCCCCGCTCCCCCGGGGCTGTTGTCCTTTTCAGGCGCCTCCTGGCGCGATAATCCCGTGTCCGGCGAGAAGCTGGGGCGTCTGGGGATTGTAGTTCCCACCCCTCGCGCTCCTGCCGCTGATGTACTTGCGGCGGCGAGGGGGAACTAACAGGAAGAAATGCCCCCCGGTGTAGGTGAGCCCATTTATCAGATCAGGCCCCCGGTGCTGCTCACAGGCCCCGAAATCTGAATACACTTAACGATCCACCTGGCTATTCCTGCTTTGGAAATGGGGTTGCCTTTGTGCTGAGCTGCGAAGGCAACAAAGAGTTGCTGTGTCTTTCTAAAGGGTTGTGTTCTGTCAATGTAGTACTTAAGCACTCTTTTGACATCAAGCGTATGGAGCATCCTTTCTGCTACCGTTTCTGGGTTGGGAAAGAATGCTGGCAGTTCGATAGTTTGATTGACATGAAACTGCGACACCACCTTAGGGAGAAATTTGGGGTTAGTGCGCAGCACCACCCTGTTTGAATGAATCTGTATAAATGGCTCCTGGATGGTGAGCGCCTGTAGCTCACTAACACGTCGTAGAGACGTTATGGCAATGAGAAAAGCCACTTTCCATGTGAGGAACTGAAGTTCACATGAATGCAGAGGTTCAAATAGGGGACCCATCAATCTGGTGAGGACCACATTGAGGTTCCACACAGGAGCTGGCGGGGTCCTGGGAGGGATGACCCGCTTCAGCCCTTCTAGGAATGCTTTAATGGCAGGCACCCTGAAGACAAGAGAGATGCTGCCTGTTTTGGAGGTAAGCCGCTATGGCGGATAAGTGTATCCTAATGGAAGCGTATGCTAGATTGCATTTGTAAAGATGCAACAGATAGCAGATGATATTAGGAATGGAGGCATCGAGCGGGTTAATAGCGTGCTCGGTACAGTAGATGACAAACCGCTTCCATTTTGCTGCATAGCAAGCTCTGGTAGTGGGCTTTCTTGCCTCCCGGATGATGTCCATGCATTCAGGGGGCAAATCAAGGTAGCCAAATTCTAAGACCTCAGGAGCCAGATCGCCAGATTGAGCTGCTGCGGATCTGGGGGCTGAATGTCTCCACGGTTCTGCGTCAAGAGCCGGGGTGTGAGGTGCAGTCTTTGATGCGGTACCACAGAGAGTTCGAGGAACGTGGTGTACCACAGTTGTCGCGCCCACGTTGGAGCAACTAGGATGAGTGTCATCGAGTGTTGCCTTAGCTTTCTTGCCACCAGCGGAATGAGAGGCGCTGGGGGAAAAGCGTACGCAAATCTGCCTGACCAGTTCATCCATATCGCATTGCCCTGCGACTGTGGGTGAGGGAACCTGGCGGCAAAGCTTTGGCATTTTGCGTTTTCCTCCGTGGCAAACAGGTCTATCTCTGGATGACCCCACTGCTGGAAGTACGGGTGGAGTACTGATGGATGCAACTCCCACTCGTGCATTTGGTGGCTGTACCTGCTGAGCAGGTCCGCCATCTGATTGTCCGTGCCCGGGAGGTGTTCCGCCATGAGGAAGATGTTCCTCTGAATGGCCCACTTCCACATGCTCTGAGCTAGATGAGACAACTGTGGAGAGTGCGTACCTCCCTGCTTTTGAACGTAGTACATGGCTGTAATGTTGTCCGTCCGGATCAACACGACTTTGTTGCACAGATGTACTTTGAAGGACTTGAGTGCCATGAAGATTGCCATCAGTTCCAAGTAGTTGATGTGCATCTTCTTTTGTTGCGTTGTCCATAGTCCCTGCGCCGTATAGTGGAGCACATGAGCCCCCCATCCTAGGAGAGACGCGTCCCTTGTAAGAGTAATCTGTGGCACAGGCTCCTGGAACGGTCGGCCCGTGCAAAGGTTGTGTGGATTCCACCAATGCAGAGAGTTGTATGCCCGACCCGTCACCAACACTAGGTCGTTTAGTTGTCCTTGAGCCTGAGTCCACTGATGCGCTAAGCATTCTTGGAGCGGACGCATATGGAGTCTCGCGTGCGGGACTATGAAGATGCAGGAGGCCATCATGCCTATCAACTGCATGAACACTCTCGCTGGGAGTGAGTGTTGTGGTCTGAACTTTTGTATCAGCGACTGGATGCTGGCGATCCTCGCTGGGTTTGGCTGAGCTGTGGCAGCCAGAGTATTGATAGTCGCGCCTAAATACTGCCGCACATGGGCTGGCTGGAGGTGTGACTTTGGGTAGTTCAGTGTAAATCCTAGACTGTGAAGGAGGTGAATGGTGTGGGTCATGTCGGCGGCGCACTGCTGGGCTGACTTTGCGTGCACGAGCCAGTCGTCCAGATAAGGGTAGACATATATACTCTGTCTCCGAAGGTGTGCCGCCACTGTCGCCAGACATTTTGTGAACACTCTGGGAGCAGTGGTCACTCCGAAGGGGAGCACCTTGAACTGGTAATGCCTGTTTTGGATGGTGAACCTGAGGTACTTTCTGTGGGAGGGGTGGAGTGGTATGTGAAAGTAAGCATCTTTGAGGTCCAAGGTTGCGAGGAAGTCTCCCTGTTGTAACAAGGGAAGAACCTGCTGCAGTGTCAACATGTGAAAGTGTTCCGAAAGAATGTACTGGTTTAAGGGGCGGAGGTCTAGAATTGGTCTGAGCGAGCCGTCCTTCTTTGGGATTAAGAAGTACAGGGAATAAACCCCTGTGCCTTCCTCCTCAACCGGCACGAGCTCTATTGCGCCTTTTTGCAGCATCACTAGAACCTCCTGCTGCAATAAGTGCAAGTGCTCTGCTGACATAGGACGGTGTTTTGGGGGCATGGGTGGTGGGGTGGATGTCAGTTCTAAACAATAGCCGAACTGGATAAGTTTCCTGACCCACCTGTCTGTGGTGATGGACTTCCAGACGGGCAGGAACTGTTGGAGTCTCCCCCTGACAGGTGTTGGATGGTCGGGGGGCAGTGACAGGGAGTCACTGTTTGTTGGCGGCAGAGGTACGGGAACTGTTGTTGCCTCTGCCTCTACCCTTGGCACTGTTTCCTCTGTATCCACCTCTGCCCTGCTTGCTGTAGGAGGATTGTGCGCCACTTTTATTGAATGGCGTCTGCTGCGACATGTGCCCTCTGTTAACACCTCGAGTGCCTGAGCGACGAAAAGTGTTCCCTCTAAATTGTTGTGACTGGAGAGCTCCCATGGACTTGGCAGTCTCGGTATCCCTTTTGATCTTCTCCAGGGTGGTGTCCACCTCTGGGCCAAACAACCTGTCTGGATTAACGGGTTGGTTGAGGATAGTAGTTTGTATCTCTGGCTTGAACCCCGAGATGCGGAGCCATGCCTGACGCCTCAACATCACACTAGTGTTGATCGCTCTCGCTGCTGTGTCTGCAACATCTAGCGCACACTTTATAGCAGCGTTGGAGATGAGCTTCCCCTCCTGGATAAGCATTTCAGCTCCCTCTTTAAACTGGTCTGGGAGGTGTTGTAACAGCTGCTCTAGGGTGTCGTAGTGTGCCCTATCGTATATGGCCAACAGAGCTTGCGTGTTTGAGATGCGCCATATGTTGGCCGCCTGAGCTGCTACCCTCTTCCCAGATGCCTCCAGCACTTTTGACTCTTTGTCTGGGGAGGAGCTTCACCCGTCGTCTGGGAGTTTGCGCTCTTGCGGGCATTAGAGACCACCAAAGAGTCCAAAGGCAACTGGCCCCGTATGTAGGTGGGGTCGCCAGGTGCCGGTCTGTATTTCTTCTCGATGCGTGGGTTTACCACCCGGGATCTTGTGGGTTCCTTGAAAATGTCTGCCGCATGCTTAAGGACCCCCTTCAACATGGGGAGAGTCTTGACAGTTTTTTCAGCAGTAGAGAAAGTGTCAAAAAGGAGGTCCACTTCCACGGGGTCAGCATGCATCTCCACCTCATGGTTTGTAGCTGCCCTTTCGATGAAGGCATTAAACGCCGCTGAGTCCTCAGTGGGGGACTGTTTCACGTGAAAGACCTGTGGATCCTGGACCGTCTGCTGGTCCCCTTGATCACCAGTATCCATCCATGATTCCTGCTGCTCATCAGGCTCTGTATGAGCAGGGAAGTTGTACTCCTCATCTTGGTCCCCTCCATCCCCATCTGAGTACGTGGGTGAAGGTGTGGCACTCCGCCTATGCTGAGGAAAAATCTGTTCCACCAGAACGGGGGTGTCTGCTGCAGGCTTTTAACGTTTCAGAGGAATTGTAAAGGACTGCAAAGGTTGCAAAGTAATCTTCCTTTTGAAGAGCGTGAGTTTGCCGGTGTCGGCATCGATGAAATGCTCCGACCGTTCTTCAACCAAAGGTTGTCGAGGACCCACGGACCCAGCCGGTGGAGTGGACGTCGACACGGTGTCTTTGGGCACCGACCGCGGTGCAAAGGCCTTCGGCGCCACCTTAGGCGGCAACGTGTAGACGAGCGGTGCCGATGAGGTCTTGTTTTGGAAACGAACCTGTAGCGCCAGGACGTCGGAGGAGCACAGCGGACCCTCAGTGCAGCAGACCCTTTTGCAGCTGACCCCTTTGTGGATTCCGCCCGCCCGCCCGCCTCCACGACTCGCCGGACCCGCTTCGCGGGTCCCGCAGCGCGTCGTCTGCCAGGAGGCAGCAACTAAATCACCAGGGGGAGCGCGGGGCAGGCGAGTAACCAGCGGGGCTGCGAGCATAGGCAGGGGACTCCAGTGTCCAGGAGCCCCTGCGCGCCCAATCACCATCACCTGGGCTGCTCTCCCCGCTGGCCACGCCCCCACGCCTATCACGTGGTTGTAGAGTATTAAGGAGCCTAGCATCCCCGCCTCGCGGGAGCGAGCGGGAGCGACCGGGAGAAGCCCGGGACAAGGGCGGGGCCGTCAGTGGACTTCAGAGGACGGGCGGGCCACCCCTCTAACAACTCTATTAAAGGTGAGCATTCACTGCGGATACTAAAATGGGCGACAATGAGAATGATGATGTAGGAAATAAGATTGCCGACGCCTCAGTTTCCCTTATTACTTCCTTTGAGTCAATGATAGACTCCGCTTTTAATGAAATAGTAGAGACCGAGCGAAGGTTTTCTATGGCTTCCACCAACAATAAAATAACTTCCACAAGTAGTTCTAGCGAGATCATTATACACATAAATCCAGAAATAACCGTGGTAAAACCATCATATCCCTGCGTTGATGTGCCCATAATTCAGGATGATGAAAATACAGTCATCTACACAGCACAAGTTTCTGCCTCGACATCACCAGTGGCAGCAACGCCAAAATCAACACTGACAATGATACCCTCGGTACCCACCCAGACAGAGGGTGTTACTACAATTGTAACTGCTTCGCAGGATGATGTCATTAACGTGGACATCATCGACCTCAGCAGTAACAAGCCGGGTAGGGAGAAACGCAAAAGAGGCACACCCAAGTTAAGTGCGAATAAAAGAAAACAGACTGTATCTCATAAAAACCAACCAACACCGCATAGTCTGTGGAATAAAAATAAATCATCAGGGGCACAAACTGGTGTGACAGAGGATAAAGTGGATATAGAATCCGCGGATCTGGACAGCCTTTCTGATGTATCTATCACTAATTCTTGTGGGAAATTTAAAAATATATGGACGCAAACTACAATAATGGGTGATAACTCAAATCTATCTAGACAGAATGGAAATATGATAGAAACCATAGTCGATACTATTTTTAATCGAATTGAAAAACAAATGGTCACTCAGTTTAATAATATTTTTAAAAGACTTGATAGGTTGGATAACCTGGTCAAAACTGGTGAAACAAAAAGGAAAGGGTCAATCATCCTGGACCAAGTTAGAGCAGATCGCCTTTTGAAGGAATTGGAAAATGCAAACAATATATTATCATCGAAAAAACAGGCTAACTTTAGTGCCTCGGGTGGGCCACTAAGCAATTCTACTTCTGCCTCCCCATTGTTGGAACAACTATCAGTAAAACCCACAACCATTGGAAATGGGTCAGCTACGAGTAAGGTTAATACATCCACGAAACCGACTCCTATACCTGCCCCTAGGACAGCTGTTATTCCATCGACTTCTAATATCTCTGTCCCAAGCAACAATAGCGGCCCATCCATTTCAAGTGCAGCTCCAAAACCGACAGCGGTTAATAACAACGTGGGCACTGGCTCCCAGGGATCAACTAAATCTTTTAAGCATCAAGGACTAGCATTACATCTGCCACCGGATGCTTGTCCTTTTGTTCTGGTTCTAGCAGGTGTTCCACCCTTGAGGGAGGATCAGGGGGAATCGTGGGTGCAATTGCGGAATAAGAGCATAGACTGGCTAACTAAACATAAAGGTGTTGGTTTTGATATCTCCAGAGAGATTATATCTGTGCGTAGGGTATCGTGGGTTGGTCCTTTACTCAAGGATAAGGATGGTGACTGCGTAGTCCTTAATTTTAATAATTCTGGGACAGTAAGAAACCTCCTAAACAGAAATAGCAATTATTCAACCATTCCAACTGTTGCAACTATGTTACCCTTGAGTTATTTTTACAGACAATCGGCCACTCAATTTCGCCCACCCCCTAGGCAATCTACAGTGCCATTGATGCACTTACAACCAGCACCTTTTATGCATTTCCAACCACCACCTGTGCATCTTCGCCCACCATCTATGCAATTTTATCAACCTTATCCCCCATTACAAATGTATAATAGATATGCACCACTTTCGGACTTGGATATGCAAGATTGACCACCTTCGACTCTCTTTGTCGATTCTTCTCCGGTGTCCGAAGTCCTGGTTGCCCCGGAAAATTCGCCACAAAGAACTATGAGCAAAGAACACCAGACCCCTGCTTATTTACATTTGGACTCAGTATTGTCTATCGTTAGCTGGAATATAGCTGGCCTAAATTCTAAATTGAAAAATTCGGAGTGGCTTAAGTGGGTTGACAATAATTGTGATATATTGTTGCTACAAGAAACATGGAGTACAATGTCTCCAATAATTGAGGGCTTTTGTTGCCACAATCTTAAGGCTCTGCCGTCACCCATGGGTCGACCTAGTGGGGGACTATCTATTTGGTCCAAGATAAAATGTGGGGTGCATATTAAATTGATCCCAACACCAGGTATCTGCTGTTTTATGGCCATTAAGTACATTAACAGACTGAAATTATGTATTATAAACTTTTACAATAATGATTTTGTTAGCCGCCCTAATGGCAATTTTATATCATTGTTTAATTTTATCGATGAAATTATGGGGGGGGAAAAGCATGGATCTTTCGATGGTATTTGCATTGGAGGGGATTTTAATGCACACTTGTACCGCCATAACCCAATATGCAAGAATGGGGCAGAATTGAAAGATTTTATAGCTTCTCATGACTTAGTCAATGCTATGGAATTTGCAGGTACAGGTATAAACAATGTATTAACCCCCACTTTCATAGGTCAGGGCTGTGCATCTACGATTGATTATATTTTCACATGTCCTGAGTTAAGTGAAATAACCTTAAAAGCTGAAGTCGTCTGTTCAGCATACAGTGATCACTACCCGCTTAAAGTTAACATACATAATCCCCAGACCTCAAGGGTTGCAGCGAAATCAGATGTAGGTCCTCTAAACCTAGCTCTATCAACCGATAGATTGAGACTAGTATGGAAGGGAGCTGACAATAAAGGGATACTTTCCAGAGTAATTAAAAAATACCCTGAGACAGTTGGAATTTGCCTGTCGCACATAAGTCCTGGCAATGAGGTGGTTGGCGCTTTTGGCGATCTATGTAGGGCAATTAAAAGTGAATCTTCTAAACCCGTTAGGCAGAACATCTTGCAGGGACCTCGATGGTTTGATACCTCCTGCTCTAAGGCCAACAGGGATTTGAGGGATGCACTTAACACCATCCCGAGGGATCGTCAACTTGTGAGAACATTAAGATCACAATATAAAAGGGTCTTATATATTAGATCTGAAACCCTGGTAATAAACCACTGGGAATCACTTACGCACACCGCCAAACTGAAGGACTCAATGGGATTCTGGAAAGAAGTCAAGTTGTTAAGATCGTTTGGCTCAAATACCAGCCAAATTACCTGTAATATAACGGGCGAGGCATGGGTAGATCATTTCTCCCAAATTTATGCCGCACCAGTTACCCCCTCAGACACGGTCTATCCATCCCTTAGTGATGAACCCTTGACTTTTTCATTATTGGAGGTCGAGGATGCAATCTTTGATAGTGCTAGCAATAAAGCTCCGGGTCCTGATGGTCTCTCCATCGACCAAATAAAATCGGAACCTAATTTTTGGGCCCCCCTCTTATGCAACCTATTTAACAACCTAAATGACAGCTCAATCCCTGAATCCTGGTCGAATAGTGTCATCGTGCCTATTTTTAAGAAAGGCGATAGGTCGGATCCCGCCTGCTACCGCCCGATCTCACTAATCGACAATACGTTAAAAATCTTGGGAAGAGTAATCTTCAGCAGGATAAGGGATTGGGCGGAAGAAAACAATATTCTACATTGTAGTCAATTGGGTTTTAGAAGTAAGGTGGGCACCACAGAACAATGCTTAAACCTAAACCTGATTATGGCTAAATATATTATTGTTAAAAAATCTCCTCTTTATTTAGGTTTTATGGACTTGAGTTCTGCGTTTGATTTTGTTAACCGTTCTAGGTTGTGGTCAGTTTTGCTTGAGTATGGTTTGGACGACTCACTGGTTTATTTCCTTTCTTATTTACATAGGGATTTAAAAGCACGAGTGCGAATTAATAATGATGGTGATCTGTCTGACGACATCCCTATTAGTAAAGGTGTTAGACAGGGCTGCGTACTCGCTCCATTGCTTTTTATTTTATATATTAATAGGCTAAGCAACACTTTGAGTGAGATTGTTAAGGATGTCCCCATAATAAACGGCTCGCCCATCACTACTCTTCTTTATGCGGATGATGCCGTATTGATGGGGCGTACGCCGAATGCATTACGTACCTTAATCTCCGGTTTTGTTGCCTTTATGTATGATCTTGGTTTAAATACTAATTTTAAAAAATCTTTTATAATGAATTGCGGACCAAAGAAGTATAACATTGCATCCATTAAATCTGGGAATAATATTCTAAAATGCACCAGCACCTTCCCTTATTTAGGGTTGACATTCTCTAACTCAGGCTCATGGCAGCAACATGTAGTCTCTGCAAGTACTAAAATTTGCAAGTCGATTAACTCGATCCTATCCCTTCGCCAACCGAAATTGGCTGATGTTGTTACCCCTCTTCTTTCCATCTACCGTACCCAATGTCGACCTACTGGGACTTACGGCGCAGAAGTATGGGGATATTGTAACAGCTCGGCCCTTCAGGTGGCAGAAAATAGATTTTGTAGGAGGGTGCTAGGGGGAGTCCCCTGTGCTCCCACATTGATTTGCCATAACGAATTGAGGCTGCCATATATCGCTGATTTTATAAAGTCAAGGCCTGTCTTATTCTGGATTAAAATCTGGTTAAACCCAGCAGCAACACTGACTCGTAGTATTATATCTGATTGTTTGTCTAGTGATAGATCTCAACATATACCTTGGCTAAAAGCAGTCAAAACTAGCCTGCAACAGGTGGGACTGGGATCTTTATTTAGTTCCCCCGATTTAATTGTACCCGCCCATAAAATCAGTATTAAACGTGCACTTTTGGAGGCATATACTGAGGAAAGGATGAGATCAGAATCTAGTAAACCTGTGGTCATGAAATATTCACGCATTTGTGACCCAGATGCCAATAATCCTAATAGATTTTTTAGATATTTGACATTGCCTATTGGTAGATGGATCCGGAGTCTTCTATTTAGGTTCCGGGAGGGAAGCTTAGTTTATTTGCTCAGCTTCCCCATTGGCTACAATAAAAATCTAGAAGAATTGGATTGTCCCTGCTCTATAGGTGGACGACAAAATCTATTGCATTATTTCTTCTTTTGTGGCCACTATAAATTGTATACATGTCAATACTTAAGACCAATTTTATGTAAATATAATCTACGGGAATCTATTCCTGCTTTACAATTTTTGCAAATGCTGCATTTGGATGATGTTATTTACTCTGTTAGCTGTTTTATAAAAGCCTGTGTAAAATCTAGGGCAATCATGGAAACTGGATAATGGATAACAAAGTCATGTTGGTTCACATATATGAGTATTAGTTACTAAACTGTAGTAATATCGGATGATTTTATGAGATATTTCTATATTGGGCAACTGTGGATATTGATGAATTAATACTTGTTAGTATTAGGTACTATGCACTTTACAAATTATATTATGCACTTTAAGTCATTTTGCTGCTTAACCTAAATTTTAACTTGGTTATTGTCTTATGTGTATGAGTTGTTTTTTTGAATGTTTTTAATGTATTCTCATTCTGTATGTACTTTTATGGATGTATTAATCCGAATAAAGATCATTTGAAGTTGAAGTTGAAGGTCTTCGGTGCGCCCTGTACCTTCGGCACGGAAGGAGTCTTCGGTTCCGATGCTGAAGCCTTGACCTTAAGGCGCTTGAGGGAGTCCGAGACCTGCTTCGTAAAGGAAGCTGATGGTTTCGTCGATCCGACAGATGTCCGTGGTCCGCCCCCTGGGGAAGACCCGAGCGTGGCTGACTTGTGGTTGTCCGGTCGAGGAGCACTCGTGACCGGTGCGTCCGTTACACTGTCCACTACCGTAGACGTCGATGCCGATGGCTTCGGATCGATCGGTTTCCCTTTAGGGGTCATGGCCCCAGACCTCGGCTCTGTGGCCTTCACCGACTTCGCGTCGACGGGCCCCTTGGTTTTCGGCGCGACAGACTTTCCCGATGCAGGAACGGCAGTCTTCTTGGGCGTCGGCTTGTCTCCCTTGGTAGACTCCGACCCGATGGGCTTCTTCGAGCTTGGCTCCGCAACCACCTTCGGCACCTTAGCCTGGTCTGCAGCGTGCGCCTGTTTGGGGTCCCCCGAAGACGACGGCGTCGGCACCGGAGCAGACGTCTTCGGTTTCGATGGCGTGTCGGCCATCTTTGTTTTCACCGGTACCGAGGGTTTCGGTTTCGGTTTCTGTAATGGCGGCTCCGCGGAGGTGTCCGTAGCCGAGCCGGAAGGCGGGGCCGTGGATCGAGGTGTAAGGTCGTGGGTAAGGCCGCGTGGCGATCCCGTGACCTGAGCCTTCGTGAGAGTACGAACGGGGCATAGCTCATCCTCCGAGCTATCTTCCATGGCCCCATATGCTTCGTCGTCGTCCCCTACCTTCTCGACGATTTCTTCAATGTCGGGACTGTGGTCGTCAGCTCCGTCTTCGGACTCGACCTCCATCGGGGTAGGGGAAATCTGCAGGTGACGCACTTGTTCGTCTTCCGTGGGGTCGTCAAAGATGTCCACCGGTGCTGGAGCCGATCGCTGGGCCTCAAGGCGCGCCACGCGCCGAAGCTTGATCGTTTTTTTCGATCGAAATCTGGAACAGGCCATACAGTTGGCCTCGTCGTGGTCCGGCGACAGGCACTTGTTGCACACAGGATGGACGTCAATGTGTGGGTACTTGGATCCACACACGGGACATTTCTTGAATGGACTCCGCTCCATGCCGTCGAAGTCTTGCTGCGTCGACTAGGCCCCGATCACCGAAGAGTCACACGACCCCCCGGATATCCGACTCCACGAGCTGGAAGATAGATGGGACCGAACGCGAACAATACCGACTCCGAACAGGAGACGTCGAAATCACATCCGAACCCAATGGCGGAAAAAAACAATCTGGGGATGGAGTCGATACCCATGCGCACTGTAGTCCAGGGGAGGAGCCACCTATCTCGTGATACTTGGAAGACTCTTCCAGGACAACAATGTGCAATCATCCGGACCCAACACTAGGCGGCGATCTATGCTACAGATATGAATTTAGCAGCCCACATGCCTCGAACCTTTTTAACCAAACCAAACTCCTCCAAAACAAAACACTTAGATAAAAGACTTTGGGCCATATGTATCAAGCTAATTAGCATTCGCAAAGGCCGAAATTCGCAGATTTTCGGCCTTTGCGAATGCTAATTTGCTAAATGGTATGTATGTAACATTTTTGCTGCAAAATAAGGAATCGCAAAATTTGCTATTCCTTATTTTGCGATTGCACTTAAGGAATCGCAAATTTTGCGATTCCTTAAATGCAATGTATCAAAGAAAAAATAATTCAAAAATGCCCATAAGGACTCGCAAATTACCACCAACTTCTAGTTGGTGGTAAGTTGCGAATTCTTTTAAAAAAGCAATTTAAAAAAAAAACAAAAGGTGCCATATGACGCTCATACAATGTATGTGCGCAATATGCCCCCACATGTCATTTTCAGGGGTGCAGCAGGGTGTTCTTGAGACACACCTGCACCCTTGAAAATATTCCTAATTTGCGATTAGCAAATTGCTAATCGCAAATTTACACCTTCATTCCTATGGGCCTCCTGGCCCATAGAAATGAATGGGTAATTTGCGATTAGCAATTTGCTAATCGCAAATTAGGAATGTTAAGGAATCGCTAAAAAGAAGCGATTTTTTACATACATACCGTTTTGCGAATTCTAAATAGCGATTCCTTAAAAATCGCTATTTAGAATTCGCAAACCGGAACTATGATGCATATGATACATTGTCATTTACAAAACCAGTAGCTCCAACTTCGAAGATTGCAAGACCTATTGCATTGCAAATGTTTGTTATTTTGTGTGAAAGAGAAATGTGTGATCCTCTTAAGCAAGCACAGTTGGAAAAATATAGATACTAACCTCGCCATTAATTTGGTTGAAAAGTTACTACTGCATGTAAAACTTCACTCCTAAATTTTTGACACACATTGCCGGAAGAAGGCAAGTTGGCTACCGTTCATTCAATTTGCGTAGAGAGGGTGCTTCAAACAGCAGAGCAGGCTTCAGCTTCACCATCATCAACACAATGTGTACCACAGCTCTGAATGACGCAGAGGAACTGAGGGTTGGGCTGGCAAAATATCCATAATTTTTTACAGATGCCCCATTATGTGTTACCCCGATACTGGTCCCAGGATGCTTTTTTTTCCGGGCAAGAGAAGGTTGCCTAGGCAGTTCGGACTGCACTGTTCCCATGAGGCACAGGGTTAAGACTGATTTGCATGTGGCTGGGTCTGAACTGGGGTGGCGAAGTGAGCTAAAGAATGATGATGGATTAAACCAAGATCTGTGACTGGGGGCGAGAGTTAGAAAAGTTTCAGCGCTCCGTCCATCATCTCCCTGTGTTTGCCTAACTCTAAACAATGCCCTAAATCTTAAAAATTTACTTGAAAATACACAAATCTACTGTTCAGCTCAAGTGGTGTGGTGGATGTAGAGCCAGAGGCATTAAGTTGGGAAACAGCGCAAGGATTTTTGGCACCTAAGACAAAACGGAAATCTTACTTTTTCATGTTTCTGCATCTGCTGGAAACAGGACATTTGTAGCTCCTAGTTCCCGCTGCTATGCCATGTCAATGGTGGCTTAAAGAGGCTGACTTATGGTAGCACCAGCCTGAATAAAATATTTACTGGCTGCCTCATCCATCGGGGACCCTGGTGGACACTTTTCCTTAAGAAAGAAGGATCCACGCCAGGATCCTTGTACTTTTTCTTTCTTTTAATTGTGCTTATAGTTTAATTGTGCTTCTAAAGAGCGCATTGAAAAAGGATTTCTGTGGTGGTTTAAAAAATCTATAACCAATGGAACTACCAGCGTTGTCTGTGACTTTAATTTGTGTCTTTCAAAGAACACAAATGACTGGATATAGGGTGGAAAGACATCAACAGTCAGCAGTCCCGTTTGTCACTTTGTTCCAGAGATTGCAGAGAATGGGTGATGCCTTTTATTCAGGTTACTTACCGCAGACTACAAAAATCTTGAAGTTAAGAAACTAGGAAAAAAAATTGAATTAAACTCAGCGCAAGTACAGGTAAGTGTTAGGAGAAAGGCAGCTGGTAAAAGGTAAAGTGTATGTTAGAGAAAGAACTTAGCTTTAAAATAAAACATTTGAAGTGGAGGTTAGGAGGTCCCCCCTTGTAAATAAAGATAGCCAAATAACAAGGAAAAAGAAAATGTGAACGTAATAATTAGTGGAGGGTAAAATTTGAGTTATTACTCATAAAAGAGCGGGTACGAGGGGTTTTCAGTGAGCATTTATAAGTTGAAACAATAAAATTGAGGTTAAACTCTAAATTTAACTCAAAAAAAAAAAATCTATAGGACAGGGTTTTTGAAAACTTGATATAAAAAAATAAGAGTGAGGTTTTCCCTCTGGGCTTAATTAGTTGGAGACTAGTTTGGAGGTGATAAGGGACCCTGAAAATAAAAAGACATGGAATCAAGGAATATGCATTCCAACCTTAGGTGAGAACTCCTTCTGTGCTTTCGGTCTTGAGGCAAAGTTCAACACCCTGGGTACAACCTCTCTCAACAATCTTCTATTAGATTCTCTTCCATAGGATTTCTTATCTAGAGCAGCCAGCTCTGGGGTACCCATCTCTGTGGCACTCCTGTCTGGAGAATTCGTCTCTGGGACATACGTAACTCAGTTTCTTTTAAGAATGTTTTTGTTGTAATTTGATTGGCGTCTCTTTCCAGAGGCACCAACAGAGGCCCTTGGATGTGCTGTCTGTTCCTGGTTGTAGGCTGTTGGAGGGTTTACCATGTACTGCAAGACACTACAGTTGTGTTTGTACTGAATTTACAGAGTGGTGTTTTCAGATAAATATATTTTATTAATAGCAGATGTAGTTTCGCAGCTCCTTTTTTTATAATAAATAAATAAATATAATTAAAAAAACGATATTGATAATTGTTTGCTTTCCAAGGGCATGTTTTCTTTGCCAGATTTTCAGAAGAGAAAATGGATTATTTTTTTTATTCATGGAGCCCACAGTGAATGGAGGTTTATGAATATGAGGAACAAAATCTCATGATCAGGGAGAAAAATCTTTTAGAAAGAGAAGGAAAAACATGTGCCTGAAAGGCTTTATGGGTTATAAAATAAACTAAATTCTAGCTTACATGATACTAACAGCCATGCAAAAAAAGTCTTGAGGAGACAAACGCAATCACTGACACAATATGATAGAAGAATGTTAAGTGGTTCAAAATACATTGGAACGTTTAATGTTAAAAGGCATTGAAAAACAATATAAGGTTGACTTATGTGTAGCGAATTCCCACATAAAACTGGCACAATGCATGAGCTCGTGTGGAGACGGCATCACACACCAAGAGATACCCATTTGCATAAACTGCCATTCACATAGAGGCACCTGCACAAAACACTGTAGACTTTGCAGCAGATGTACTGGGTATTGTGCATCAAATAGCACTGATGGGCACCAGTAAAACATCAGCAATGCACTTATGGGGAGGACTGGTAATGGGCAGCACTGAATCATGGATTGATGTACCTTATGAAATCACCAGGTGCATCAGGGGAAGCACAAGATATGAGTGACAGTTCACAGTCACAGAGTTGAGTGAAATGGGGGCATAAAGTTAAGTAAGGGTGGGCGGTGTGCTGCTTAGGGAACAGCGTTCCTCTATAAAAAAAACTATCGCCCCAGTTGTGGAGATCTATAAAGCAAGAGGGGTCAGTGCAGCTTTGTACGGGGCGGAGCTGTGGGGCACATGTAATCTGGATGTACTAGTAAAATCTGAGACCAAATTCCTGAAATATCTGTTGGTTCTCCCCTCGAGTACACCCACAGTCCCCGTGCTGCTGGATCTAGGCTGCAGATCAATTGCGGACCAGGCACGACTTCGTCCCTTGCTCCTGTGGGCCCGGCTTTGGAGGGTGCCTGAACTAGTCTCCTATGCTAAGGCATTGTCTGAGGTTATGGCAATGGGAGGCTGGCACAGGATTAAATGGCTGAGGGACGTTAAATGCCTTTTGGGGGAGTTGGGCCTTGGTGATGCTTGGGTTACCCGATCTGCCCCTCCTAAAGCCACGTTAAAGAAAATGTATTGGGAATGGGTCACTTCTAAACGTATTGTCGACCCACGTCATTGTAATTGCACCTCAGCCTTCTTGAAGATCAAAGACGTGGTGGTCTATGAACCATATCTCGACATGATTTCCATTGCCTTCGATCGGGCTTTATACTTTAAATTTAGAGTGGGGACCTTACCTGTTGGTGATCTGGTATACCGGTGGAAACCGTCCCCCCAGTCCTCTCCCTTCTGAGCCCTTTGCTCCACACGGGTCTAGACAGTGGCACATATCTTCTTTGAATGCCCAGACTATTCTGCACCTAGAAGGCATTGGCTCAAACCACTGTGCCGACTTTTAGGGACTCGCCAACACCATGTGGCCCTACGGATTTTATTGTCTGACACATCCGCCTTGGTGGTTTGCGGTGTGTCCAAATTTTTAAAGTGGTCTTGGTTGATTCGTGTGAAAAGGCTTTATGTTTCAATGTAATCCTAATTTTAATTGTATTTATTGGTACTCACTTATGTCACTGTTTTTATTTTCCTCTCTATTAGTGAAGGCATTGTATATGTTGTAAATATTGTGACTATTTTATTTTTTGTACAGCTTTTAAGATATTGTATATATCGAAATAAAGCCTATCAATCAGTAATATAAGGAGGAAATGGAGGAAATGTAGGTTTGCAAAATGGTGGGCTTAGCAATTTCAAGCTGCTCCAAGTTATGAACATCAGCATTTCCCCTGCTGAGATGTTTAAGTCAATACTTTAAATGGCAAGCAGGATCGCACATGATATGGGCCACTCGGCAGCTGTGTTAATTGACAGGTGGAAATTAAGCACAAAAAAAGGGGATATCACCTTCTGGGTTTATAATCTGCCATATTTTTGTGGAGCTGCTTTAACCCCTCCCATGCTGGTGACGAACCCCAGCCGTTACGCCCCGCGGTGGGCGTGTGCTGATGACGGCTGGGGTTTGTCACGGCCCGCCCTGTTCGTTTGTTTACCGCACAGCGGAAAAATCGCGGCCGCAGCGAAGGGGTTAAAGTGCTCCTCACTTTCCAGTGTCTCATATTCGGATCCAAAAGTGCACTGAGACGCAGTGCTTAATTTGCGCCAGTGGCTGCAGGCGGTGGGCACCAGCACTTATTGCCCAGTGAAAGAGGGATAAAGGCAGAAATGGAGAAGAAAAGAAAAGAAAGATCGGAAAACTTTAACAAAAAGGAAAGCAGGTATGCAAAACAAACTGCAAGAGTGAGATAAAGTAATAAGAAGTGGATGGTGAGGAAAGAAAGAGGCATAAGACTATCAAAACTAAGCAGCCTTTGTATTAGACAACCTGGTCATTCTGCAGCAGGCTCCTAGGAAACGCATTGGGATCATGCACTTCATTATTTTTATTTACATTAATTTTATAAATTAAGCACTACTAAGTGGCAATAGTACATATTTACATATACTGTAATCTTGGTTTCAAAATGTGAACAGGGAAGATGTACGTATGCTTGCAATCAAGGCTGAATTTATCATGAGCGCCGAGTATGTGACTGTGCTCAATCAATATAGATACCCTTATCGGAATGATGAAGACTGAATAGAATTCAATTAGAGAAATTATCAAGCTATTCCTACAATACATTCTACTCTTTTAAACATCCTCATCTTGGGAATGAAGACTCCGTAGGATTTAATTTGAGAAGATAGCTATTTATTCCTACTAACAACATATTGGATTACTTTACATGACTCTGACGGGCAGTTCCTTTGTCACATTTGTTGCATGAACAGGACGATTGAGTCACCAGCCCTGAAGAAGCAGGTTTTACAAAGTTAAGAAAATTCAAGATCAAGATTTTTGAACATTCATGAATAAAAAGGACTTTTTGTAAAAAAAAAAAATTTTAAAAGAAGAAAAGTATCACAATCGTGTTGTTTTCATCTCTCAGAGGTCAATTGATGGACTAATTTACTTAAGCTGTTAAAACTATGGTGGACAGGTAACCAGAATATCTAATAGGAGAGTTGTCAGACAATAATCCTGCTTACTGTAGATGCCTAAGTGTGGTTTACATACATCATTCTAGTATTTCCTGAATCGTTAAAACCATATGGCCATGCGATCTTTCTTAATAAATATGATTCAGAAGTTTTGAAAGTAGACAGTCCTTCTCCCTAGCACTTCTGTAACTGGACCTTCACCAGAAATGTATACAAAACATGCGGCAAGTTGATAAAAATAAGTCGAATTTGATCAAAACGCCCCTATTTTAAATGGACTTTTACGGTGTTAAACATCAAGTTAATGGCATCCATTTACAATTAAACCTTGGGTCATTGCATTCCCTACTCACCGTTTTAGTTATTTCTTTTATATCAGTAATTAAAATCAAGTGAAGAACAACCTCTGCATTCCTCCCCACATTTATAGATACAAATATGTTGCTCCCCTACCCACTTCAGCGACTCCATAGAGATTTTTTGTTAAAAATATATTTTTCTCCTCATTTGTTCTTTCGCAGCAGCCACTTTCCTATCTTGTACAGTGCCCCCAGTTTCTGTTCCACATATCTTGCTCCCACAACTAGTATTGTAAATGCTTGTGCTATTCAACATACAAAATCTTTCTCTACAACAATACACTTTGCCTGCCTATAGTGCAGACTGTCTTCAGGTCCATTTCCTCTTATTTTATTTTTTCCAAACTAATATTCATTAGAATTATTACTATATTTAAATTTTCATGATCCCATCATTTTTACATCATTATTTTTTTTAGGTTTTGCTGCAAAGTGCTTGAACTGTGCTTGTGAAATCAATTGCATTCAATACATTTTAAAAGAAGCTTACATCCCACCCCCACTTCTTATTTGTCTGTGTGCTTGTCACTTTACTTTTCCTTAGTTTCTATTGGTTGTAGGGTTGTATTTCCTTTTTTTTGGGTGTACTTCTCTTATCAGTATCCCGTGGCCCAATTATTCATTCTCACCCACTATTATTGCCAATTACGCAATCACCTGTTAAGAATCGAATCAAATCATCTTCTCCCTCTCCCCGGCTAAGGCGTGTGCCCCGTCCGCTCTCAAACTGGGGCTAAGCCGTGTGGCAGAGTGGATGCAGACTAATCTCCTGAAATTGAATGGAGATAAGACGGAGGTGGTCATCCTGGGCAAACATAAACCTCTCTGGGGCCCACAACATTGGCCGCCAGAAATGGGCCCACTACCCCTGCCTGTTGCGCAGGTACGGAACCTTGGCTTTGTCCTGGATGATTCGCTATCTATGCGGCACCAAGTAGTCAGAGTAGCAGCCTCCTGTTTTTCCATCCTAGGGTGGCTTTGCAAAATCCTCTGGATGCTCCTGGACTCGACAAGGCGCACCGTAGTCCAGGCTCCGGTCATCTTGCGCCTGGACTACAGTAATGTGCTTTACCTTGGAGTTACCGTGGAGTCCCAGAGGAAACTTCAGCTTGTTCAGAACTCGGCCGCCCGCCTACTCTGTAAAGTTCCATGGAGATCCCCCATCTCCCCCTATCTTAAAGATCTACACTGGCTCCGCATCGAAAGCAGAATCAAATTAAGGCCCTTTGCTTCATGCACAAGATCAAGCAGGGGTCAGCTCCAGCTTACCTCCAGTCTCTTGTCCAACTATACTCTCCTCCCCGCCTTCTCAGATCCTCCTCTCAAGGGAATTTTCTGATTCCACGTTTTAAATTGACAAGAATGGGCGGACGCTCCTTCTCTTGCCTCGCCCCCAAACTGTGGAACTCTCTCCCGGCTGCATTGAAACTTGAACCTTCCCTGACGAAATTTCGTAAAGATCTTAAAACCTTGCTTTTCCCTCAATGATACCTGCTAGACCCATGTCACTGCTACCTCTAGTTGCGCCGGGAGACCCCATGCGGGTAGCTGTGCGCATTATAAGTTTAATTACAATACAATACAATACAAAGTGGCTTGGGTGGAATGGATTTCAAACTGTCTTTTTCAAAAGTACTTTTCTCCTTTTGTAATTTAGTGAAGCGGCGAGGAATGTATTTTGGATTCATTCTGTTTATCATACTTCTTTCAAAAAAATACACAAATGCCCATCCCCATCACCCAGAATTACTAACCGTACTTACCAGAAATAAAGGTTTGTAGCATATGCATCATTTAGTTGACCTCCCTGGACCACTTTTCTGTTTTTACAGATTGGGAGATCCTCTTTATATTGTATTCATGAATTTATGTTGAAAACAAGGTTGTGCTGGTTAAGTTTTTACCCTGTCCTGCTACCACACATCTCCATGTGGCTGGCACAGCGCTCCTACAAGATGTTTAAAAAAAATTATATAATTGTTGTGCCACCAACTGCTTCATCAATTTAGGGATTTTAAAGGAAATGTGTTGTTGGATTATTTTCTATCTTATTGTTCTTAGGAAACAGCAGTGAGGATCTATTCATTTTAGATTCTTTGAGTTTGTCTTTTAGTTATTCTTTCTCTCTTCTGAATTGATTAGATTTATTTTGTTTGACTTTTCCTGCGACTAGTTCCTGTGGATTTTATTTTGATCCTAGTATATATTTGACACTCAGCACAATAAATTGCCTTTCTCAATAATCCAGTCATAACACTTTAGCAGAGTTTCAGTAACTTAAATTGCACAACTGCTCACCAAGCAACAACTTACAACAAAACACTGTTTATTATTGATCACATATCTAATGATCTTCCATTCAAAGAAAGAGTGAAGCAGTCAATGGCACATACCAGGTAAGCACCCAGTTGTCACCTCTTTTAAGGTCTCTAGTTCTGTTGTGGTTACATGCAACTCACTGTCATCTCTACAAGCACTTGTAAAACCAGGACTCGGTTTGAATATTAAACCATAGCATGCAGGGGCTTGAATTGCGCCTGTCGTGCTGATACCAATCACATCATGAAAGTGCTCAAACTGATCATTCCTTAAATACAAAAATTCTGTGAAATTGCTTTTGCAATCCGCAGGAGAAAACAGTTCTGGGAAAATGTCATAACGTGTGGCTGAGTCTTTAATATTTACAATAATTTTCCATTTGTTAACCTGTACAATTTAACCTTTTCATAGTGTGTTGGAAAACTTGCTCAAGACACAAAGTAAGAGCCAACTTCACACTCCAGTGTATGGAGGCCCTTATAATGTTAGGCCATTAGGTACACAATTGGAATAATACTATTCAATTAGAACATAAGCAACAAAGTCTGAAGTCCAAATCTAAGGAATTTGCTTCTGGTGTGAAAGAAAAAGACCCACTCAAATCCACTTCAGAAGACTGTGGAAAATAAATTCTGACCTGGCTTAAAATTAGTCTGTTCTGGCAGCCTCTAATCTTGATAAAAGTACTCTGTTCAATTTGTATATTTCTATTCTGGTGCAAGTGCCCTATGCAGTCTTAACCTTCAATGGGGGAAATTATCCAAATTCTACTGCTTTGGTCTTCACTTGGTCCTGGCGTTGGCCAAGCTGCTTGCACCCTTCCACCCATGCTTTGGTGGTTCCTCTCTCCGTCTGCCATTTCCTTGATACTCAGCAAACCATTTGAGAACAATATCAGGACTGCAAAAACCTTTGTGTCTGTTTCTGTATGTGACTTGCTTAATTCTCTACTTCAAATCCTTTATTCACCTATGGCCATGCAGTATCACTAAATCCAGATGTATACTTACCTCACCATGGCACTGGAGTGGCCTAAATGGTTTTAATGTGAAACACTTGACATTTGATTTGTTTGGCAAACTAAACTGTGTCTGAATACTAAAGTTTTTCTTTGGACTACATTATGCCATGTTGGACATTCCTGGGAGTAGATGTAAGAACTGGAATGCTAGACTTCTATAAATGTCAATTTTTCGTTATTTTTGTTACCCCATATAAATCACAAAAAAGGGTACCTCAAAACAAAGCTTAATTTTGAACCTCTATGATTTGTCCAAATTAAGTATCTCAGTTCACGGGTTTCTTTCGCTTATTTGGGTTATACAAAGGAAGACATACATAACCAAGCGGCACTAGATTTATAAAGTTTGAGGACATTATCTCTGTGTAAGATTTACATTCATGTCCAAGGCTTGTGGGGAGGATATGATTTTTTGGGGGGTACTAAAATATGAAGGCAAAGGACAACCTCTCAATAAACAAACTGCACATATAAAGGCATTTATTTTTTATAAACAAAGTCAAAGATAATATGTAGTAAGGAATCAGTGTATAGACAATTTCAGGTCACCCGACTTCACTTTGCATTCTTTTCCAAGCTTCTCCACCACAACCTACCTTTCTCAATGTATTACATCTATTAAATAAAAAGGTGACCTTCATGCAATTTAAAATATTTTACAGTGTAAGCCTTTTTTTTACTTACTGAAATGCAAGTCATTACATTGAGCATCACTTATGCTATTAGTCTATCTTTACAAGGCAAAATACTGCATACTTTTTCTCAACCAAGGCGTTCAAAGACAGTCAACTGTGGTTGTGCCTTAATGCATCTTTACATTGGAATTTGCCATGTAGCCTCTTATTGGCCCTTTGAGGCCGTCATTCCTCTGTTGGCAGAACATGATTCATTGATTATAATATAAACAATAGGATAGATTTGGAGTTCTACATTACTCTTTTATTATAAACTCCTGACATTTGAACTCACCTGCAAGAATAAAAATAACATCAGTACTCAGTTGTAATAACATTACACATGAGTAGTGATATTCTGGCAAATGCTGTTCCACTGTTCAACAGATGGCAATAACTACCCACTTACATTACATCAAACTGAATGTTTCTGAAACTAATGCTTTGATGCTCTTGAAGTGTACTTATAATGAGGACTTAGCTGAGAACATAAGTAAATAACACAAAATGCACTTTCAAAATGCCCTACCATGTCATAGAAATGCCTTGGTTACTTAGAATATCTTTATAAAGTAAAGTTGGAGGTACTTGATTCTAAATACACTTAAAACTAATCCTACACTATAATGAAGCAGCCTCTAGAGTCCCTACCTCCTCATTTGGTGCTTGTACCTTAAGAATGCACTTTAAAACAATCTACACGGAAGGCCAGACAAATACGATTCAAATGTGTTTCTTAAAATGTCTCTACGGTAGTATGGTGGCAATCTGCAAAATGCCCAGAATCCACAGTCCAGTTCAAATCCAGTCATCAGGCAGGAGCAGAAGACATGCTTCCACTGTGAATGAAGTTCCCTCTTCTGTGCCCAAGGAGGTATCACATACTCCAGATACGCAGCTCGGTGGAACTTCAAACTTTAAACTGTGTGCCGCCAGGTCTTGAAAACCTCGACAAGAGGTTATTAAGAAAAGCTAGACCGGACAAGGAAGGAACGAGGAGAAACTTTGTATAAAAATGCATAGTTCCACATTGCAAAGCTACCAATGTCACTGACATGTAGTAGCATAGCAGCCTTGGAAAAAAAAGGGATGCATAGAAGCAAAAAGAGAAGCTACTCCACCAAGAAGCATCCCTGTTCTGTTCCTCAATTTATTGATATTGCAGTTTAATTGCATTGACGAGGCACCACCAAAAGACTCATCCATTCATTTGATGGAATAATTAGCAAAGCAAGACTCCAAGCAGTATCTTCTTCACAGCATGAGTACACAAAGTTTTATTTTCCTTAAATTAGACTCTCATTTAAGAAAATAAACTTTGGCTCTTGCTCACCTTTAAAAGACCCACTTAAAGCAAAAAGATGCTCTTTAAAAAAAACTTACCTCCATCTGCATTTTTGAAGCAAAGCTTCTTCTTCTGGTAGGCAATAAAGCTTGACACAGCTCCAATGAGGGCCACTCCCACCGCACTCACAATTCCAGCTACTACAGATGTTTTTTGTTCTGTGGAAATTAAAAAGAACAGTGAAGATGAGCACAAATTAGAGGGCTTATTCAAATTGGATTCCAATTCTAGTTATCAATTGGTTGATAGCCTACCCCCATCCACTCAATATGGCATTCAAAGAAAATGTGCTATGACGCAGTACCCATATTAGTTTGAACTATAACACTGCACATTACATAACATCTGTGCTTTTTTAATATTATTGATCTTATGATCCATGTTACCTTATGGTGCTACACTCAGGACAGCTATCAGATCTTTAGCAATAGGCTGGTTTCTTGCCAAGACTCTTGATAAAGATGGGCGGACCTTATGCCAAGTCTGTCTAAAGATGAAACCTAGGGAGCCAATGGGGACAGCTAGGCGAGCTTAAGCCTCAAGTGTCAAAGTTCCAATACCCAAGAATAAAATATAGTATAGTAAATCAGAAAATTCAAGCTCAGAAACCAACCACCCAAACAACAAGAAACTCACACCACCAAAGTCACATCTTCAGTTCTATGATTTGGCGTTTTAGTCACACGTGACATGGGTACAGTTAATGGTGTCCAATTTGGACAAACCAAATCAGATAGGTTCCAGAAATCAGTTACAGTCCCAACTGGTTTCTATTCCTGTTAATGGGACAGATGTAGCACTGAGTCAGCACCCACTTTTCTGGTGTTGAGTGCACTCACAGACCCGGGATGTTGACTGAGACCATTGGCTTCACCAGTACCCACTGGGAACTGGACTTTTGATTAGAGTCTAATTATAACTTTAAACTTAATTCTCTCTATAGCCATTCTACCTACACAGATTGTTCAAATATTTTCAAAATCAGCACAACCTTTTTCAGGCAACAAAAGCACACATCATGGCACAGCTTTGCAGAGAGATGACTAGTCTGATTGTCTGTACCCATCATAGTGAGTCATTGAGTAGCATGTTGGAGCAATCGGATAGACATACCTAACATCCATAAGACTTACGAAGACAGACCACTCACTACACCAAACACAAATAAACGATTAAGAGGGGTCCATTTACACAATCACTTCCACAAAAAAAACTAGTACTTCAACCTCATAGCTCAATGTTTCTTAAGATTTTGACTTCTGGGGAAGTTCTAGGAATCATTACTTGAATCCGGGGACCCCAGCCTAATTTTTGGAAGTCAGGGACCCCAACCTCAAAACGATATACAAAACAACACAAATAAAAGTATACACCAGACGAATGCTGAAATATGGAAATATTTTGTTTAGATATTTTAGGTAGATATTTTATTTCCATTTATCACTTTTTAAAGCCTTTCCACTCTTTTTATCATGTGTTATGGCAGGTTGTTAAGAAAAAGGGAACAAACATCACTGAATCAGAGAGAGAGAGAGAGAGAGAGAGAGAGAGAGAGAGAGAGATCTATCTTGCACGTCCATTCTGGGTGTTACATCCAAGTTAACTAGATCAGGTAACAATTAAATCAATGTTGCATTTACCCATAAAATTCATAAAAAAATAAACTAGGTTTAATCTTGTAACTCATCAAACAACAATTTTCTCTTTAATTTGACATCTAATATTACAATAACAAAAATCACTTAACTTGCCTTAAATTTAAATCAATATGTCTACCCCACAATTGATATCAGCACCTAAATCTGCATAAATTTTCCTCCTGTGCTCTATTATTTGAGAATATCACAACTCCATTTAGGAGTGGCATAGATGTGATGTGACTTCCCTACACTGCCTTTCCTATTGAGTCCTATCAACATGTCAACACAAAAATTACCAGCTACATTAAATCAAAGACTGTACTGAGCTCCTCTAACACCAAGAGAAGTTGCCCTTGGAAGCCCCTAGTTGAAGTGTCCCCTAAAAAGGACAAAGGCCCTTGCCCACCAAATTGGCATGCTTCATCATTGTGCCCTCCTCACCGTGGTTCCCAAAAGTCCACACATTCGGATCTCCTGGAGCACTTTTTTGGTGATGTGAATGCCTCCTTTAGGGAGAAGTGCTGGGGACCCAACCAGTTAAATTTTGTGAGGGATAGTTAATTGTACAACTAGTTTATTGATACCTAACTGTTGCATGAGTAAAAACAGTGCGCTCCAGAGTCCGTACAAACTCCTAGTTGATGTTGAAATGTTTCTGCTCTTATTGGATAGGACTCAACAGGTCTGGGGCATTCGACAGGACATGGTCCCCCTTCCTACTCTCCTAGCCCTTTATTAAGGCATTGATGCTCTACACATGTGTGAGCAGAAGGGGATAGGAAAGTGGTGCACCTTGCCTTAAATAGTGCAACAACGGGTCTTATGACCGGTTCTGGCTACTGATATAGCCACCTTGCATAAACAGGTTCCAGGTGATACAGATGTTTCTCCTGCAAAGGAGCAGTGGTAGGGGAGGTTTTGGACAGGTACAACTGCTGTTAGGTGGATAGAGTTAGATTGCTTTCAGAAAAGCTGGTTGTCCATTTCTGGTAACGTGTTATCAGATTGGGACAACATGGTCTTTGTTTATATTGCTCAGAGGGGCTGGACGACCTGAAATTAGGATCTGACTAAGACAGTTATATCAATGTGGTGTTTTTGAAGTTAGCCCACTTGGATGATTCAACTTGCTATGTGCTTTGCTATTGGGCACCTTTATCAAAATTGGGCATGTCCGGGAGACTGATCTGTTTCCAATATCTGATGCTTCTGTTTACTCAAAACAGAAATTACCCCTATACGTTGCCAATGTTTAGTTTCCATGGTTTAGGTCTCCTGTTGTTGGACAACAGCTCCCCCCTTCAGATGAAACCCTCCCACTTTGCAACTCTCAATAATCCACTTCAACTCATTTACTATCTTTGCTCTTGAGGATCCCCAGTGACCTCTCTGAAAAGAGAGAAAAACGCAAGGGCTCAACAAACACTCCATCACTGTTAATAACTGCATGGAACCCCCCGCGAACATTGCAGTTTTGCGTCAGGAGGAGAGTCTGTCAAGGCTCTGTAGCCAAGGACTTGATTTCCACTGGGCACACTGCAACATCATCTGCACTTTCTTCGCATGAAAGGGGAAGTAATATTTTATTTACATATTTAATACTTATTGTTCTTATCCTAATAAAAAGACTGCTGAGAAATTCATGTATCTAAAATAGTAAGTCCTTTCTTATGTCTGTGTATGCTTTTGTCCCACAATAATTTAACAAATAGATCATAATAGGTAGAACAAAATCATAAATCTAAAGTGGCACCGATCAGTGTGCTCATAGTGAGTCAATCAGACAATTTGGATCACGGTATCAAAGCTACATAGTTAAGTCAACAGCATGATATTAAATCTATATATTTGATAAATCCGCAGTAAATCCTTATCAAGATTAATTCACACCTCGCACTACAATAAAAATTAACACATTTGAGAGTCCCCGGGCATACTATGTTTCCAACAACACCAAAGCCATATGCCACTTTAACATCCCATCCAGAAGAGTTTACCTCAATAAAAGGGCACAATGCTAAACAAAACATTGTAGAAAGAGAATGGCATTTAACTCTGGGTCTGCACAGATATGCCTAGACAAACACAAAAGCAGCCGTCCTGGTTGTGGTCAATGTGAATTCCCAAAGCCTACATATTATCTTCCATCTACGGCAGACATTCGACACGGGGAACAGCCTTTACGACGCGGCTGTTACACCGCGTGCCATTACAACGCGTTTTTTTCAACGCAAGTCGTTACCACGACTTGCGCTGGAGGGCGCTGCAGGACAAGAAATTTTTTAATTTACTATCCAACACCTTCCCTACTGTACGTAAGCTGGTGTTAGAATAGTAAATTAAAAAATTCCTAAGTCCGCACCCCTCCAACGCAAGTCGTGGTAACGACTTGCGTTGAAAAAACCGCGTTGTAACGGCACGCGGTGTAAAAGCACGCGTTGTAAAGCCGTACAACCATTCGACACAACCTCAGGCACTACAACATGCACAACTCGGCTTCAAGCCATGTAGTTGGCCTAGCACTGCCATATTAACAGCACACTCACAACAAGCTATATGCATGCTTCACCCTAAACTGAGACATAATTGATGCACCATGTGCCCTAATTCGTACACCATGGCATTAAAGCTGTATGATTGGCCAGCATTACCTCCTTAAAAAGTACATCTATGTATATCATTTTAGCAATCTACATTTGACCATTCAGAAGAAATTAACTTCAGTATCCAACTCATGCCTGTGTAAAGCCGCATTATATGCAAAGATGCCTCAATGTTGACCAGCCACCACAACCGGAACAAGGGACAAATTGCGCAGCACAGCAGAATGAAATAAAAGCAAAGTATTTTGGAAATACACCCAAATGCTCCATGCTGTACACAGACCCAGAACAGACCCAGCCAGCTACTATAAAATATAATCTATTACTAAACACATTTGTGCATTTTAACTGGGCTTGACTATCCAAAATGATCTACCACTAAATGCAACAAGCAAAACAAAAACAATGACCACAGACACCGGGCAATGAGATTATCAGAAAAGTACACCTATATTCTGAAAGAAGTGTGGTAGCACATGAATGATAAAGTTCTACAGTATGCTTATAGGATCCCAGAACTTAAACACATAAAACATTTTTAAACAATTGTAGATAGTAGAATATTTATTCCACATCGGTGCATCTTACCTTCAGCGTTGGCATTATTAGACTGCCCATCACCTGTAAGTAAAGAGAATCTTTGTTACAATTTCAAGAACTCTCAGTAGAAATTGTAAAAAGTCCTACCTCTCCAGAAAAAAGGTGTTTCGCCTTTGAAGCAGCATTCTAATGCTAGGCATGCAATATTAGCAATGAGTGTTAGTAGGTCCAGAAACTTGATTGACAGTTTTCAGAATTAGGAGCAACGTAATGACAATACTGAAGTGGGCAAAACTAGTATGAATGAAAAAGATAGTACTCCAATAAAGGAGAGTGAATATAGTGCAAGCTAAGATGACATTTGATCACTATGTTTATGAGAGGGAAGAAAAGAGCAGAGATTGCTCAGGTGAACTAGATATATCATTAACATGTAGCAGTTAGGGGGGTGCAAGATTTTCATAAATTACCTCAGACAGTTTCTGAAAAGTTGTCGACTGTCTTTTTGACCAACTTGAAATCCACTACTCTCTAAATCCCAGAGAGTTTCTGAAATCATTCTTATTGTCTTCAAATTTAGGAAAAATGTGGAAACCCGCTATCAAAAGGGCACCACCCTAAATGAATAGCTTATGCTCAGCCACCTTTTTCTGGAAAGAGTGAATAAGGAAAGTGCAAAAATAAAATTCTGACTATTCCTGCTGTATAAAATATTTGCTATTTTTAAATCCTAAATTAGAGAAATCCAACGGCCAGTGTGAATATTTTTCGGTTGTGTTGAGCAACACATCAAGGAATACAACTGCTGGTCTGATTAAATTTGCAGCTCGCAGCTATGGAGTGTTGCTTGTCGAAAGACAAGAATGAATTCATTCAAATCTTTGCGAGAGCTAGTTCTCAAAAAGACAGAATGCTAAATTGGGCAGGAGCTTGTAATTCCTACTAAGAAACAGCTGTACCATATGTTGCAGAAGAAGATTGGGAAGTGTGGTCCATCAAGACAAAACTTTTAAACCCCAAGAGAATTTCTACAAAGAGATAGCAATGCTGAGCCTTGACAGAGCTAAGTCAAGCAGGAATACCACTCGTTTCCACGCTGGATGAGAATGGAGAAAAGCAATGTGATAGCTCAAGAACCTACTGCCAGGCTACTAAGTCAGGCTGGAGCATTCAAAAAGGAGTTGTTGCAACTCCTCAGCAGTAGCTTTATCAATGGATGTACTCTAGCAGGGATAACTCCCGATTATAATGAATCCTGCTAGTGTGCCCCTTTGCCACTCATCTGTGTGCTTACACATGAGGCAATGTGACAAGGAGCAGCCCGTGCAGGTGAGAGCCGTGGGGTCTGTTGGGGAGGGGGGGGGGGGGGAGTTCGACAGGGCTACCCGGCCCCACCGCTTTTACCCGCACTGGCCACTCCTGACTGTAACAGAATGGAAACTCACAGCAAGCCGTTAAAGAAATGTTGCTTCTAGACTTAACATCCATCCCCAAACCCATCTTGCAAATAGCGTGTTAGAAAACAAACTTTGCATAACATTACAAAGGTTTTTTTGTCATGACACAGTATCGAGGTACTGAGCACTTTGTATTAGCGTGCACACATGTGCAAGAAGTTGATGGTGATTGACAGGTGGTGTGGTGGAGTTTGGGTAAAGAGTTTCAGAACTTCTATTTGTTCCTTTTGGGACAATATACTAAAGACGACTCCTGACTTGCCTCTTTGTTGCAGACTGCCACACAACCGGGGCAACTTTCCAACAGTTCCTGAAGCATATGGTATTTGGGTTTGCAGCGGATCAATTCACAAGGAAGCCTCCATCTCCTTTCATAGTCGGTGTGGAGTATGGGTGCCCTTTAATTAACATATAAACTGAGCCCTTGTGGGGATTAAAGCGGGTATGTTTGAGCTCATCTCAACAGGAGACTGGATTGATTTGATTTATCTCACACCAGTTGCAAGTGACAAATCAACCACTTGGGCATCAAAGAGTCAAAAATGTTATCCAAGTGTTCAACTCGGTAATCGCCCTAGACATCATCCCCAGTAAGCAACAAGCAGAGTGGGTAGAAATCTTGAATCACTCTAATGGGTTAAATCAGCAGAAGATCCCGGATATGACGCCCATAATATTGAGACCCTTGAGGACCATTTAAGATCCAGATAAGTTCTCCTTCCCAAAGACACTCTGCAACCAGTAGTATCTATCTAGAACAAGTTCCATTTCCCCAAGGTGTGTGACAAGGGTTTTTTTCCCCTTTAGATACAAAACAGCCAAAATGGGGGAATAATAGACTCCTGCAGTGGCAAAAAGGGCATTACCAAGGTGAGATATGTTCCCATGTGTCATTAGCAACACAACAGCAGCAACTGCGGCAGCACATGATCAGTGATGCTTGGTCAAGGATATTTTGTTGACCAGCCTATCAGCAAAACAAAATGCAACATGTGGTGCTTACTTCAAACGTGATTTTATAAGTTTAATATACAGTAATCTTTGTTATGCTTCTCTTCGGTTTGTTTTTCTGAGCTCAGAAACTGAACGATACAAGATACTGCCTGTTTTTTTTTAATATAGTTAATGGCTCCAAGCTCAGCAAGTAGCTGGTAAATTGAAGAACATCAAGACCATTTATAGGCAAGAGATGTATGGTTCTATTACTTGCTTGGATTCTCGCCCTACCTTACTATATATTCCAGCAGTCCCCTTTTGGAGTCAGTTCTCCATTCTAGTGTTCCTTGTTGAAAATGCCCTGTTGCAAGACAAGTACCTACATTTTTGCAAATTTTTATATGCTGTGTTTGGGCTGCTTCTCAAAACATGACATTCAGAGCCACAACCTGGGGCTTCCAGCTGTGAAATCAGAACTGTTAAGGGGCACAGCCACCTATACATTCACTTAAGTAGTTTCACTAATCCATTTTTGTATTAATCATTTTTGTCAAATTGAGATACAAAGAAGCACGACAGTCCATGGGAATTAAACATCAGTAAATGGGCAATATCAATAGGTATAAAGGCTGGCTCCTTGATGAGACCATTGCCTAGTTCCACCTAGGATAATGTAGTCAAAAATAATTAAATAAAAAAAGAGGTGCACATAAATAAAGTTGAGAATTATGATGACATATTTAATGTAAAAAACAAATTACTGCTATGGTTATATTTAAATTGGGAAGCAGGCTCTTTAACATTGATCGTAAAATGACGTGTTGTCTATATGTCTTTGAGATCGTTCGTATGTGTGGGAAAAGGTGTTATTAATGAAAAGGGGGACAAACCTTCCCACCTCAAAATGTGCTACATGTTAATGGGACCAGTTGAGACAGACACTACAGATACACAAACACATGACACTGGTGGCCATCCAAGAGAGGATTGGGATAGTAAGGAGATACAACATTGGTGGCAAACACAAAACCTACCAGACGGCTCGGATGCACGGCCTGTGAAGGGAAATAAAGCAGAAAGCGTTGTAGCTTTTTGTGCAAAGCGTAAATAATAATCTGCTGCATCAATTCACCGGGCCAGATTGAAGTTCCAATATGCGTTATATTACAGCAATATTGGGAAGGACAAGAATGTGTTCATTCATTTGAACACTGAAGGAAATTTAGTTTGGTACCCACTTCCCAGAACAACCCCTCTTCCTAAAATATAAAATGTATACCGGAAATTCTGCTTCAATTGTACATATGTAATATTTAGGGCAAAAAATGCAGCAAATCATCATTTACCAAGAAGCAACTTAAAAGGGTAATTATTTAGAACAATTACCACAAAAAAAACATTTTATGCAATTGTACAAGCATTTTGAGAGCACTGCTAGGAATAACACGCTTATGTACATAAGCCGTGAACTCACCACATCTGGAGAGTAAGCTGCTTAACCACCACATCCACAAGCAGTTGCGTTTTGTGCAATACGTTAATTACAATGTGGTCCCGGAATGCTCAAAACTGCGTAAGTGTAAAGGCATTGTGCTGGAATTGCAAGCATTTCTTACAGAAACAATAATGACTCTTCTGAAGCACCAGCCCAGTATTGACTGCAGTAGCGATCTTCACCACACATCAACTTGCATTGCTATCAATGAAAAGCATGTGCATGCCACAAAGCACAGTTTGTAGCACAGGTTATCCAGAAAGGGCTAATATTTCTAACACAGACAGGCTATCACTGTATTGATGCAGCAGAATTGAATCAAATTCAGAAACCTAGTCCGCTTTGTAAGGCAACCACTACATGCATAGATATATATTCTGACAAACGCTAAAGCTGGATGAGCGACGTGTAAAAATTTGTTTTGGCGAGCTGTTGCCCAAATTAAGAGAAACTGTATGAACACAGCCTGCCCCTTGGCAGTTTAGAAAGATCTTATATTTTCTTTTAAAATAAGACCTAGATAATTCACTGTCGATAAATGAGCAGTCAGCTGCTACAGATTCACTCTGACCCTTGCGTGGTGTGGGAAGCCTTTCTAAAATCAAAATCATGCAATTTTTGATTGAAACCCCCTTATGTGCATTTATGGACACACTAACCATAACACAGCATTATAACCTACCATATAATATTGGTAATGTGCTGTCAGAATGCAGATAAAAGAATCCAGTCCTTTCAGAACAAAGACCACATTCTGTGAAATCTTTAAATCAGCTTTTATCACGAAGGCATTAATGAACTTGCACCTTAGCGGAGCTGCTGTTTTTGATTAAAGCAGTAGTGGCTAAGGATCTAAACTTCATCAATGCACTATACTTTGGTATTGCCACTGGTCAGTTATACAACAAAATGTTGTAGAAATGTTACTTACCTGTAATAACAGTTTTGCAGTTCGAGACTCCTGTGTACCCTTCCGCTCTCTAGAAACTGGGCTCACAAAAACATTTTATTATTAAGCTTTTGGGTGTTGGCCATATGAGTATTCAATATGACTCATAAGGGCATCAAACTAGAAGAAGAAAATGTCCTCCAACACGTGGACCATCTTCAGATTGCATTTTTCCTGACTGCGTATTGTGTGTGAAGCGAACTGTTGAAGACTAAATGATATACTCCTCTTCACCCTAGCCATGTCTGAACTGGGGTGGCGGAGTGAGCTAAAGAATGGTGCTAAGTTGGCAGGGTATGCTCAGACGTGAGTCCCTTGCTCACTTTGCCACTGGATTCAAGCTAGCCTGGCTGCTGACGGCTGAAATGCCAGAAACCGGTCCCAGGATGCTTGCTTCCGGTCCAGGGAAGACATGGCTTTGGCAGTTCGGGCTGGACTGTTCCCATGAGGCACAGGGTCGGACTGATTTGCATATGGCCATGTCTGAACTGGGGTGGCGGAGTGAGCTAAAGAATGGTGATGGATTAAACCCAGATCAGTTGACTGGGGGTGAGTGTTTGATTTGCTCAAGCGCTCAGTCCATCATCCCCTTTTGTACCTCTTCACCCTAGAGCAGGAGGATTTCATGGGAATCTAGTAGTTTCTTAAGCTGCAAAACATTTGCTGTATATTATTTCCTTTCCTTCTGAAAGAGAACCTAGTCTAAATTCACATGTTGTGCATCAATGGCAAGGCAGTATTCTCACCTTATGAGGTGGGCATGCAAAGTGCTGTGGAAGGAAATATTCGTCAATATTTCCTAGTTCAATATATTTTCTTTGCATGGCTGAATACCTACACGATAATGGCCAGAGAAAGGGGTGGTGACCAAGCTGCTATTTTACAAATGTTAGACAATGAAATATAAAAAGATAAGCAAATTAAGTCACCCTTTTCTATGAGGAATGTATAGTAGGCTTGGTAAACAAACTTTTGTTGGCCACAGAGTAACATAACGGAGAGCACTGCATAATTCCAACAAGGAGTAGTGCCTTGAGTACAGTTTTGTCTAAAGTTGGTGGATAATGCAAAACAAGGTCTTGGTGGTTTTAGTCTTTTTAATTTTCGTGTTACAAAAGGCTTCGTCTGATAGCTAATGATGTGAAGCACTTTCTGCTGCTGACCTTGGATCTGTGAAAAACAGCAACAAGTCAATGGTTTGATTACTGTCAAAAAATAGAAACCACCCTTGAAATAAATATTACGTGTAGCATAAACCTACTCTATCCCTTTGCTTCTAAGTACGATTAACAAACTGTGAGTGCCCAGATCTTGCTAACTAGAGGAAGTGAAGCAGTAACTAAACAAACATAACCTTTAGTGGAAGGTGTCCGAGGAAAGATGTAAGTGTTCGGTTAAAGAAAGGTTGTGGTAAACAGTATGACACAATATTCAAGTTAAATACACATTGTGAGGTACATAGTAAGGAGCATCTGAGCTTGAATATTTAAAAACAAGCATGCATGATTGGCTTAGAAAAGATCAAGGCAACATTTAAAGAAAAGGTATAACTGGTACATGGAATAACATGTACCTTTAGTACCTTTAGCTTTAAGATAAGTAGAGGCCCTTGATTCATATACCCATTAGATATGAAATGCTAATGACTTTTTACCAATTGAAGCAAATATACTGCTTCTGGTACTGAAGCAGAAAGAGGTGCCAAGTTTTCTCACTGACACCATGAAAGAAACCATTTCCACATACCAAGTATATGTTATATACCAGATATCTATACGTATATCCACACATGTGAGAAAGATTTAGGTAAGCAAGTTTTAAGATTTTAGGAGCCAAGCCACCATAATGAATGAGTTTTGGTCCTGGGGTTGTGACTTTTCCCTGGTACGGTAAAAAGATGAGCTACAATCTACAGTTTCTTGTGAGGTGTGGTGGACATGTTCATCCAGTCTGAATCCCATGGTTGCCTGGCCCAAGGGTGTGCTGGGCCGATTAATATTACCTTAGATTGTTCTACCTGTGGAAATAGTGGAATCAGAGATGAAAACTGCATTTAAATGCACCAAGCCAAAGGATCCACAGAGCTCTGTCAAAACCGTTTTTGTGATTGTCTAGTGTCGAAGTCTGGTAATTTTACTTTTTTTTAAATTTCTCTCAAACAGATTTTTTTAGGCGGACCCTAGCTTGTGATCATGCTTTGCAAAACTTCAAAGATTTAATATTAACTTGTGAGCATTTATTTATTTATTTTATTTATAAAGTTTTATATAGCGCGGACTTGATCCCGAAGGATATCAGAGCGCTTTACAATTTGAGGCAAAGATCATTTTAACATAGATTTTTATGTTGTTCCCTCTGACCTTCGTTTAATGGGAGTATATGATTAGCATTCTATCAGGCTAACAATATTGCCACTTCTACAGATCGCTACGGTGAAGTATAACAATCATTTTACGCCTCACCACTTTCAAATGTCACCGTCCGTCCGCCACTGGCTCCGAAAAGTATGAGAAGATTAATTGCAGGGTGATTTTGGGGAGCCAACATAAGAACCAGCTGTAGCTGATTGATGGAGATGGTAATTTCATAATCAAACTGCTTTATCTCTCGTTTTATTTTCACATCAGCAGTAGTCGAACATTGGTATTTGTTATAGGCGCTTACTTTAGATACCTCATACTAAAACACTTCCAGTCGTCCACTCCAATCACAGGTTGATTCCCTTAACACTTCAAAGAAGTTGAATCAAGAAAGGTATTTGACAAAGGACTCTTTTTGATATGTTGGTAAAATCTGAAAATGAGGTACACATTTCTAACTGTCTTTACTGAACAAAGCAGTCTGTGGCTCTGCTGGGTTTGCAATGCACTTGTGCTCCTTTGACATGTGCTGGGACACCAGGAGGATGATGTTCTTGAGAGCTCATTATAAATGATGGGTGCTTGACTTAAGAAACCTATAGAGATCTCTCCCTGCTAGTTGAGATTAACGTGTAACACTGCGTTATCAGTTAGAACTTGCATCCCTTAACCGTGTACCCAGGGTTGAATTGCCTACTCTGCCAAACCAATCCTATTTATCTCTAGGATATTCATATGTTGCCAAGATGCTGCTGCCCGCATCTACAAGGCCTTGGTTGCACGAGATCCTACGTGTGCTTCTCCATCCTATATCTAACTTATCTGCTGTGGTGGCGACTGTGATGAATGGGCCTCCGATGGGCCTGTGATTTTGCAATGCTTAGAACCACGGTGTCCCAATGCCATTAGGGCTGCTCCTCTGACCATTACGACACTCCTCCAGCACCCCTGTGCTTAGGAAAACATGTGGCAAAAGAGGAATACAAAAGGCCATCATTGATTATATTAAATTAGCATTGAAGTACTCTATGTCAGATAGGGCATAAAAAGGCAACCTGTACTCAAGGACACCAGAGATATCTCTGCTGTCTGAGTTAGTATCTGCCCTTCAGTCATTTTTTCTGATCAGTGGTAGTTGGAGACAACTTCTAAAGACAGAATGTAACATCTAACAGATATAGTGATTGTATGCCGTGGCCTGGCTGCTCTGACAACGCTGAAGAGATTACCCTTTCATAATCTTATTTTGTGCTCTGAAGACCTATCTTTGTGGGACACAGCAGGCACATTTTTATGTTTTTTAACAGGAAAGAATAGCAGCAAGAGATAATTAAAGCCGCACTAGCCCTTTAATCACTAGATGTAACTTAAACAAATCATTAACAGAGTGAGTGCCCACCTCTGATGTCCGCTGCCACAAGACCGAATAACTAAGCATTAGTAGAACAAAGCACAGAGAGGCAGAGCCTTGGCTGTGTCTGTATATATCCCTCATCTTATTGAAAAATAATAAAGAAGAAGTTTCTACATGAAAGATTGTGAAGATGTATAATTCCTGGCATATTATATGCCACTTGCTTTGTGCCTCTCTGTGCTTTGTTCTACTTAATTTTTTTATTTTTGTACAGTTAGAAACATTTTGGGAACAGGTCTGAGGAGGTTCAAACATGGGACCTCGGGTGCCCTTCACTAACACTTTTCAGGATTTGTTAATTCTGCGATAATTCAACATCTTCAAGGTGGGAGGTCAGTGACAGAGCCCAGGTCCCATCCACATACTGAAGGTTTCAAAAGCTATACACCACTAAGGGGGATCAGCGCCATTGGATAAAATACCCAGTGTTTTTTGCTTGGGATTTTTTTTCATTTATTTTTTTTGCAGAGTTTTATATAGCGCGAACTAGACCCGAACCGAATCAGGTATCAGAGCGCTTTACATAGCACCAGTTACGTTACATGAGGACACACTTTCATTTTTTTAGGCATGGGGAGATTAAGTGATTTGCCCAGAATCACAGGAGGTTTTTGGCGTCGTTACCGAGACTCGAACCCAGAGTCCGAGGTCGAGCGCCTTAGCCGTTAGGCCAACCCCTCTCCCCTAAATGTTCTTGGCTGCAGAGCAAGACTGATACCGAGTGCCATTTTGATCCTAAAGGGATAAAGGCACTGGCAATGCCAATTGGTCTAATTTTGAGTGCAAAGTTAAGCAAGACAAATTGGTATGCATCTCAGCACAGCACTGTCCACTTCAGGGGAAAAAAAAGGAGCACTGGCATAGCTAATGCATCTCGAATTTCGGTGGCTACTGGCTTTGCCAATGTTTTCTAGCTATGCTATATAGCACCCTGAATACTGTGATGCATAGTAAAAGAGAGAAAGGCACCAACGTGTTGCCTTCAGCAGCAGCGCAGGCAACACAGAGCATGTGAGAAAGTAATATGGAGAGTTTGGGGGAGAAGAGCAAACTGGCAAGAAAGAGTAATGTGGAGCATGGGAGACACATGGGCAAGAAAGCAATGTGTGGGGAAAGAAGCACAAGAGGGCAAGCTCACCACGGGGGGTGGGGTGGGAGAGAAGTAAATTGGGTGAGAAACAGCAACACAGATCGCAGAGTAGTGGAGAGAATCACATTGGGGAGACGGCTGGAGAACACATGCACTCTCGTGTACTTCTTAAGTAAGAGACAAAAGTATCCTAAAAGTGACCAATGGAAGGACACAAGGGAAATGACAATGCTCCAGGGGAGAAAGAGACACAAATGGACAAGGAAGCCATCAAGCAAGAAGCAGACAAATGAGAATGGCAGTAAACCCAGCCAATGGTAAACAATGGGAGGGTTCTAGGCCTCTGTAATGTTCTTGGTAAGGCCACAATATGTCATTCACACCAGACTTTCAAAAATATGAAAAAAATGATGGTGTTTTACACTGCAGTTCTTTCTAGTGACCACTAGATAAAAGCCGCGGCCCGTGGAGGAAGTGCCGGTGGGCAAAAAAGGCGGGGCGGGGAGAGGCAGGGTGGGGGGGTGCTAAAAACCGGAATATGGATAATTGGAGGTAAGTAAACAATTTAATTAAAAAAACGAAATGCGTAACGCGTGCTGCACGCATTTTGCGATGCAGGGTCCACTACGAAATTAGTTTTATTTATTAAATTGTTTACTTACCTCCAATTATCCATATTCTGGTTTTTAGCACACCCGCCCCTCCCTTTCTGCCCCACCGGAACTCCCTCCACGGACCGAGGCTGCTACATAACATTGAATGACAGCAAGCTGGTGTTGGTGGCCCTGGTTGCAATGCTGCGTTAGGAGCACGGAATATGATGAATCTACCAGCGGCAAAACTAAAACGTTCTTGTGGTGGGTCAAACAAAAAATAGTGAAAAACTTAAAATAAGAGCAAGGCAACTGAGATTGACTCATAAGCAATCCAAACAGCCAGCAAGGATTGGCCCTATGGGCTACTGTATACAAAGATGCCTCCCGACGGGCAGTTGTCTGTAAAGAGACAAGAAAAATTGCACATAGAGAGCGAGCTCAACCACGGATATTGATTAGAACGCTAAGGAACTTAAAAGTATTTTGTTAATAATCGAACCAGACACCCCTCAAAGAAAATACAAAGGTTGGTGGCATTTAATTTAATATAATGTATTCTTCATTACTCTAAATGTCTATGATCATGGCACCTAAAGTGCCAAAATCCTCTGTTTCCACAGTTTTGCAGAATCTGATATCACAAGATAATCACATATTTACCATGGCATTCGTGTTTAGATCCTGACCACTTACATGCTTCTGGACACAATGAGTGAGAATTCATCTGAGCAAACCAAATACACTTCCGGGCTTTGCAGGCTTATTGTCGACATTATCATACTGACTGTCATAAGTTGATGCACAAAGATCTTTTTATATAAGCGTAGGCAAAGCCAATAGGTTTTGTTGTACATTACATTCCAGGAAAAACACCATAATATTTTTTTTTAAAGATCCTTGCAAAAGGATGAGGAAGAACAATGGCGAGCTAACACAAGAAAGGAAGTGACAGCCTATGTGAGCTAAGCAATCGAAAGATTGCAAATGAGAGTGACAACGTAAACAACTAATGGAATGCTGTGGGTAGGTTGTAAGCCCACTAAGTAGTAAATAACACATCTCACAGCACAGCCCAGGCGCTGTGAAGGCAAGACCTAAAAACAAGATTGCCTATCTCCTACACTGTAGGAGGATGCACACAAGGTACATAATGTGCAGTTGCACATCTTCTACTGCATGCAAGTAGCCCTTTTCATAGCTATTATGGTATGCAGAGCTAAAGGGATCTGCTGACAATACTGGACAGTGTTGGACAACACTTCAAGATTGGAGAATAGAAATTGTAAAAAAATACAAACAAAAGAGCTCATTTTCCGCCCCCAACCACTAGACGGCAGAAGGATACACAGGGGCTTATTTACGAGCCCCTTGCGCCACCCGTACGTCACTTTTTCCGAGTTAAAAATTATGTAAAAGTGGTGCTAGAGGCTTGTAAATAAGCACCACAGAATGTTAATCTAGTACAGGCACACACGGCTGTATATTATGTAGATCGTCTACAGCAATAACAGCAATATTGTGCACTAGGGTGCACCAGAGCCTTAAAAACTTTTTACCAAGAGTAATGTTGTATATTCTTACTTCGTTCAATATGGCTACTTGGTGTCCGTAGTCCTTTCTTAGTGTTTCTATCTTCTAACCTAAGAGTGTTCTATCTGGTGTGTGTTAGATTCCAGCCTTGGCAGTTGGTCTGGTCAGCTGTGAGGTTTAATGCTCTGCTGTCTTATCCTATGTAACTTAATAAACCTATCTTTTATAACTTGAAGACGTGTCCTGCTGCCTATCTAATCTACTTACAACAAGTAACATGACTACCTAAGCACAGCACTGAGGGAATGACTGTGGATCCACAGAATGTACTACTCATGAGAACAATCTTTACTGTGTCAGTATATAGTTTAGGGTTTCAATGAGGTCATCAACCTCAAACATGAACAAAATGCCACATGTTGCCTTACAAGTTGGAGGAGCTCAGGTTACTTGTGTCAGTAAAGAAGGACCAAGGATAATCTTTGCTCCAAGAGGGCTTCAGCATCAAGACCATTTTGCTAAACGTATTTGTGGAAATGGTTATCTTACAGCACTGCAGATCCTCAAGTTCCTTTCTCAAGAAGGCCACACTTGAGCCACAAGCTGAATGAATAAGAACCTACACCTGTAACGAAGAGTATGTTAGTAAAAGGAATGACCTCTTGATCCTTTCATTCAAAGGAATCTGTAGTCAGCGTAGAAACAGCCATATGCAGCCGAAGGTGGGAAATTCCGTATTTAAAATTAGTATTAGAGAGGACGATCAGGAAATAATTCTTAACTACTTCCGGAAAGAGTAGTAGTATACCTTATGTGTTCAGGTATAGGTGCAAATATTCGCAGAGAGATTCCTTAGGAACAGAAGATTACGGAATTGAGCAAACTCAAAAATAGCACACGAGTTTTTGCAATAAGCTTGTATGGTTCAAGTCAGAACACTTACTAATATTACAAACATTACACAATCAAAAATCCTATAACAGAATAAAACCAAACCGTACATAATTCTCAATAACAGCAGACCTTAAACTATCAAGATGTGCTTAAGGCAACAGGATTCAAAACGTTTTAAAAAGTAGCCTTCTGATTTTACCTAAACTATCAGACAGGCTCTTTTGTACATGCATTGGAAAAGCAAGAACTAATGGACCACCTTCTCTTACCTTTTTACGTCCCTTAATGTAATTGTCTCACTGCTGTCTGTCTAACACCAGGAACTGCGCTTAACAGGGACGTGATGTCATGGCATCCTTCACCATGAAAGCCAAAGAGGAGTGTAATAATCCACACAATCATGTCACTCAACTACCTGGATGTTTGGAAACTGCAGATTTGCGCAGCTCCTTGAACAGAAGCATAGAAGCCCAGAAAGTAGATACTTCTACATCCCAGATACCTCAAGTGGGGAGAGGTTAAACACATCTGCTAAATCTCAAATCTGCCACCATTTCATCCTCGCTCCAAATAACATGGATGAGGCTACCCAGTGCTCAATTTGAGTGGGTGGTTTCCGGTGCTCAGCACTGCCACTTAATCATCAAAACCGGCGCTTTTCATGAGCACCTGTTAAGGACACATTCATTAATGGTAGGCATAGGGAGATAGAGTGATTTGCCAAGAATCACAGGATGTTGACCCGACGCAGAGACTCTGGTCCCCTAGCTCTGAAGTCGGCAGCTCTGGCCATTACGCCACATGCTCTTCCCACTTTCATGGTTAATAATTGGTTCTGTTTTAGGCGGCGCTAACAGGAGAAATAGGCTGGTGCAAGCTGCTTCCCGATGAGAGCCCAGCCTCTGCTGCCTGAAAACATGCAAGAAGATGCAGAAAGGCCAGGCCATTTTTGGGGGTTGCTACCTCTGCTACATATCTGAACAATCCAACGGTGGGGGCCGTGGGGGGGTTGGTAGCTTCTTTAAAGTTTAGGTTCCTTACCTTTTCTAAATACATTTAGACAATTTGTTTTTTCAAGGCAACATGCCTGTGTATCAATCTCAGAACTAAAGATCCGTCAGCGGCGTAACACAGGCCCCCGCAGCCCCCACGGTGCGGAAGGCTCTGAGCTTAAGGGGGCCCCCCTAGCACAGTACTCAGGCCTGATAGGTCCGGATTAAATCTGGAGCGGGGGGCCCTCTGTGTACCTTGCAGGGGGTCCCCTTCATCTTTCCTTACACCACTGAGATCCGTGTACCACTGACTTTAAATTCATCTAATTTTAGTTGCTTTACTAAAACATTCTACTTCGAATTACACCGAACTTGTGCTTCATTCTAAATAGGTGAACACTTCTCAATCTTCCTGCCAAATTCCTCACTGAGCTCGTCATTGAAATCTCAATATTGGGCAGCAAGCTTGATATAGACGAAAGCATTGTAGTGCCCATGAAGAACACTAGTACAAAAGTCAAAACATTTTCAGTGCCTATTATCAAAAGAATTAGGTAGAATGGATAGCTGTGCCCTGGAGACCATGTGCTCCCAGAGGGCTTAGGGCCACAGTTGACGCAGACAAGAACAAAGCATTCAGTATGCTTAGAAAGAGCTTGCTACAGGAACCAGTTTTCCTTCTACAAAGCTTCAGATCCATTTTGCAAAATGCCACCCAGGTGAAGATGTCAGGAGAGCTTCATATGCAACTTTGATAAATGATAAATGTTTTCCAGTATAGTGGAAGGCTGAGATTGTTTTAAAAGCGTAAAGATCCACTACCAAAGTATGCACCAAGACAAGATAATTCTCAGTATTATGCATAATGAGTTATTATCTGGTTTAACTATCGGCTGTTTTTCAAATATTGGATGGACTCCGTTTCACATTCCTGTACAGAAAAAAATATTGCCGACGCCTTAGCTACAGAAAGACGTACTGAGACTCATTAACCCTTTAAATCAAGGTTTTTCAACTGGTTGATCGCGTACTACAAGTAGTTGTCAGGCTACTTTTGAGTAGCTCGCTCCACCTTCTGTGCTGAACGTGCGAAACCATGTAGCCCACTTCTATTTGAAAAATTAGGTTTTCCTTTTCATTCCTTTTCTTTCTTTTGCTACCTCGGTTTGCTCCTTTCACTGTTAAGTTTTTTTTCTCCTTTTCTTCTGTCTATCTTTATTTCGTTATTTCTTTCTTTTTTCATCTGCTTCATTTCACTTTCTCCATTTTTGTTCTTGTTTCTCGTTTGTGTCTTTTTCTCCTCAACTTATCTCAACTTCTCTTGCCTTTTTTCTTCCTGTCTTTTTAATGTATTGTTCCTTCTTTCATTTTTCTTTTTTTCTCCTTTCTTCTTCTCTCCCTTTTCTCTCGATTTTCCTTTATTACTTTTTTCTTCCTTTCATTCACCCTTTCTTACCTTACACCCTTTCCTATTTTCCTTTCACTTTTTTCTTGCTCTATTTTTTCTACGTTTTTCCTTCTTGACTTGTACTCTGCTTGCTCTCCTTTTGACTTTCATTCACTTTTTTTCTTTTTTACATGCTTTTTCCTTGTCTGTCTTATCTTTTTCTACCTTTCTTTCTTCATCTTTCACTAATTTCTCTATTTCTTTTTTACTCCTTTTTCCTTTTCGCGTCTATTCTTCTTTCCCCTTTGTTTAAGTTGCTCCCTTTTCTGCCTCTTTTCTTTATTAGGTCTCGCCTGACCCAGTGCTTGCGCTGGACTGGCGACAGACCTTAAGTAAGGAGGGCTTCAAAAAATTCTACAGCCGGCTACAGCTTGCAGTGCATGTGCGCGGGCGTGCGTGTGAGCAGAGGCACCATATGGCATTCCTCATGCTCATTAAGCGCATCACTTGTCACACGCTTGATCGCGATCAAGATCACTTTCACTTTCGCAGCCACGTGACGGCCGCGCCCGCACCATTCCTTTTATACTCTCCCTTGTTGTTTCCAAAATCTGGTCTCCCTATACAAGGGGCTGGCTGCACTGTAACCTATTACATCATGCACTCCGACCAATGGGGCCGGCAAGGAGTCAGCCGACCCTCCAGCTCACTTCCTCTGCCTGACGGAATTTCAGAGCCCAGAAGCAGCCTTCTTTGCAAGACCGCGGAGTGCACTCCCTCCACGAGGCGTGCAATCTGGCTTCAGGCTTCCGATAACACTGGCGTTTCACCCGCACCCTTCTCAAGCAGAATGGTACATTCCACTGCTGGCAGCATAACAATAGCCACGCGACTAGGAGGCTCCGCATTCGAGTCTGGGATTTGACACCGCCAGCTCATGGTCTGTGGCCATTCAATGCAAGAATGTCATGGTGCAAGGTGGAAGCTAACATGGGCTTCAGTCGGTATTTACAGCACACTGCTGGCCACCTCTGCCCTCAGTGACGGCACACTTAAAATCAGAATGTAAACAACCAAAAGCGAATTTCAATCATACTATTAAAGTTACATGCCTCAATCGGAATGTAGCCAAACTTCGTCATAAAACTAGGATGGCACAGTTAAAAACACACTGCAACACAACCAAACGAACTAGTTTTTAAAGCCACAAGTGTCGATAGCATATTTACTGTACATATATTGGAGAAATCTAATTTCCACCAGAAAGCCTCTTAACAAATCAGACAATATAGGTCTCCTACAAACCAGTTCCCCCACCCCTCCATGCAACAACGTGGTCTCGCTTTTTACATCTGTCTAGTCCACGTTCTCGGTACAGATATACAATAAATCTCGAGCATGAACATATATCATTTCTTTGCTACCATTAGCCTCACAAGACAAGCCATCGGCGCTTGGCCACAGAAATAATATCAACTATTTTTACTGGCAAGTACTACCCATTTTACAAATGACAGATGAATTTGCATGTGCACCAAACAACTAAAAACAACCTGCTGAAAAAGTGCAACACAAGTCAGTGCTGTGAAAAAAATACTGGGTCAATCAAGTGTTAAATCTCCCGCAGTGCCTTCCAATAAAGCAGATTGTGAAAGGCTGCGCTTGTAGGAGCAGGTTAATGCTCAACCAAACCAGTCGAGCTGACTGCGGCAACAAGTGCTGCGCCAGCACAAATAAGACACTGTCGCAAGTGATTTTCCACTGCCTCCCCGTCTGACAGGAAGTCAAGTTAAACTTAGCCGAGCAAACGACAATTCACACCCCAACTTTCAGGCACAGTAAGCAACCACTGAATTGCCTTGCAGCCACCACCCTAGCTACAGACACCGAAATAAACTTACTCAGTAAATTATGCATGGATAATGCTTCTTTCTTCAGAACTTATTTATCCAGGCACCAATTCGTATTTGTGGAACAATGAACAATAGAGGGCACAGTCCAACTTTGACAACTGCTCGTTTCTTCTTTAAAAATATGGCCAGCAGCCCTCCCAAGGGAACTTGCTGGCTAATGCCGGTCACAGAGGCATGGCCCAAAAGGCAGGACTGACAGTTCTACCGACTGTTAAAGGCTGAAGCTGTGGGCGGCGCAGGGGAAGCAGACTTCTCCGACCAGGTTAATCACTGAAAAGTGAAGGCAATTCAAGTACTGTACGCGGAACAAGCATTGGCATAGCCAATAGGTCTCGCCTTTTGGACCTTATGAGTGTTTAGCCATGCAACAGTTTATTCTGTTGCACCAAGGATATTGTGCTGCATAACTAAATACTTATAAGGTCCCAAAAGCGAGACCTATTGGCTATGCCAATGCTTTTTCTGTATTATTCTTCTGGTAATCTGCCTTGTCTCATGTCTTTTTCGCGCTTCCTCCTCTTTTTGTTTGTTTCTTAGGTCCTCTTCATTCTTCCTCTGAAGTCCCCTGCATAAAATTGTGTGATGCTCTATTAGTAGGTGGGATTATCCCTCTTTCATTGAAATCGAGATTCGGAATATTAACCTGGTGGCAATAACTACTAGTCCCTATCGGTTTTATTATTTTTGCCATTTACATAGCGTTTTAAAGCGATGTTAATTCGATTTTGGCCTGTAGATGGCAGTGCTGCATCATCTACAAACGTACTCGTGCAGCCTCTAAATCGAATTGGCAAAAGATTAGGGGGCACATGCATCATTGAAAATTGCATTCGCAAATGGTGCAAATTGCAAAAATCGGCCATTTGTGAATGCAATTTGAACTTTTGGGATGCATCATAATTTTTGTACTTTTCGCAATTTAAGAAATTGCAAAATTGTGATTTCTTAAATTGCTATTGCATTTAAGGAATCTTAAAATGAGATTCCTTAAATGCAATGAATCAAACTAAAAAAAATTGCGATTTCGCTAATAAGGGAAGCAAATTACCATGAATTTGACCTTCATGGTAATTTGCGAAAACGTAGAAAAATGCATTAAAGTGCATTTTTCAAAGTTCAATTTTACACACACACACATGCCCTTGGGGCATGTGTGTGTGCAAGATGTACTTATAGGCAGATTTCAACAGGGTGTCCTTTTGACACCCTCGCACCCTTGAAATTGCATTCTCAATTTGCGATTCTCTAATTGAGAATGCCAAATTGAGAATGTCTTCCCATTCATTCCTATGGGCCCCTAGGCCAGTAGGAATGAATGGGGAGGTATTCCTTAATTGCGATTCTCAATTAGAGAATCGCAATTAAGGAATTTTAAGAAATCACTATTTTTTTGGCGATTTCTTCATGCATAGCCTTTTCAATTCCTTATTAGTGAATCCTTATTTTTCGCTAATAAGGAATCGCAAATGGCATTGTTGATGCATTTGGGCCTATGCTTGCTAACATGGTACAGAAATGCATTTTTTTTTAAAGAGAACTCTAGTTCTTTCGGTGTCATTTACAAATGATAAAATGGATGGAAAAAAGCAGAGAGCAAAATAAAATGTTAAATATTGCACACATTCAGGTCGTACTGCTCTGCTAGTCTATGTTCACTTAAAGTGTAAAGTCTTCCAACAACCCCATCCTCAGGGCCTCTAGCTTCCGTTGGAATATTCTATGCCCAACATACAAAGAAAATCACGTGGCAATTTGGTATCAATCCTGGAAAAACTTGAAATTAATATTCTTACCACTTGGCTTATCTGGTTTGTTCGGATCGAATCCAGCAGCATCGAAAAGATCTTCATCACCAAAGGTTCCTACAAAATTGGAGAAAAATGACTGCAAACTCAATTACAACCCAACATTTTTTTGTAGTTTTATACAGCGTGAACCTAACCTGTAGACACTAGACGATGGATACTCGCAAACGTTCTGACGGGGGCCAAAATTACAGTGTGGGTTGTGGCCGAGGGCAGCACCGGTAGTGGTAGGGTCAGTGGGGGGGGGGGTTCTGGCATGGGGGGGCCGCGGGGCTAAAGTAAAAGCAAAATCAAACCCATTTCAAAACAGACAATGCTGTATTTCAAAAGCAGATGTAACTACAAAGAGCACATTTTGATAATACATTTTAATTAGCAGACAATAGCAATCTTAAGAGGAAGTGCATAGTTTCATACATACTTTGACCCCAATTCCATCACAGTCTCACTCTCTCTCTCTTAGTCAGTCAGTCTCTCTCGCTCTCTGTCAGTCTCTCTCTGTCAGTCAGTCACTCTCTCTCTCAGTCAGTCTCTCTCTCTGAGTCAGTCAGGCTCTTTCAGTCAGTCAGTCAGTCTCCCAGTCAGTCAGTCTCTCTCAGTCAGTCAGTCTCTCTGTCAGTCAGTCAGTCTCTCCCTCTCTCTGTCAGTCAGTCTCTCTCAGTCATTTAGCCTCTCTCTCTCTCAGTCAGTCTCTCACTCAGTCAGCCAGTCAGTGAATCTCTCTCTGTCAGTCTCTCTCTCAGTCAGTCAGTCAGTCAGTCAGTCAGTCTCTCTCTCTGACCGTTTGTCTCTCTCTCTCAGTCAGTCTCTCAGTCAGTCAGACTCTCAGTCAGTCAGTCAGTCAGTTTCTCAGACAGTCAGTCAGTCTCTCTCAGTCAGTTAGTCGCTCTCTCTCTCTCTCAGTTAGTCTCTCCGAGTCAGTCTCTCGCTCTCACTGTCAGTCTCGCTCTCTCTGTCAGTCTCTCTCTCTCTCTCTGTCTCTCTCTGGCAGCCCATTTCTCTCTTTGTCAGTCAGTCTCTCTCTATCAGTCAGTCTCTCTCCCTCTCAGTCAGTCAGTCTCTCTCTCTCAATCAGTCAGTCAGTCTCTCTCTCAGTCAATCAGTCTCTCTCTCAGTCAATCAGTCTCTCTCTCAGTCAATCAGTCTCTCTCTCTCTGTCAGTCTCTCAGTCAGTCACTCTCTCCACTCTCGCTCCACTCTCTCTCTGCACTCTCTCTCTATCTCTCCACTCTCTCTCTCTCTCTCTCTCTCTCTCTCTCTCTCCTCTCTCTCTTTGGGGCCATGGGTACATTACCTGAAAGGTCAGCGGGCCGCCAAGGCACTAGAGCGTACATGTGCATCAGAATACATTACACAAGATCAGAGTCAGTTCCAAAGTCAGCAGCTCTGGCTGTTAAGGCGATATTGCCTCCAATCCGTCTCCAACACCTTCCTGTGGCCCTTTACCAACGTTAATCTTCTAGATACCCTGCTATAGGGCCGGATTGGCCAGTTGCAGGCATCAGGCATTTCTCTGGGAGTCTGGAAGGGTGTGGGCCGATTTTGTTACTGGGGAGCGGTTTTGCTGCTACATCGGCCTCTGTAACAAAAGTAGCGGGGGGGTCGGGTCTTGCCCGTCAACATTGCCAGGGCTGTTTTGGGTTCCCAGTCCGGTCCAGCTATGCTAGATGCTTCCTTGCATGTTATGAAACTAATAGTTTAAAATGGCTCAATGTTTAGACACTAGAAACAAACATCTAACTACGACCACATCCTGTGTGTAAAACTTCCACTCCATCACTTGCTGGCAAACCAGCTGAAACTAGGGATCTACTCTGCTACCAGCGGCAATTGGTTGACTTTGTTAAACTTGCTCAATTCGAACAGTGTCACCTTGGCATCACAGAACGAAAGTCTTTCAGATAAGGCCGAACATAGCAAGAGTGACTTTTATGGGGTCACCCTGTTTGGGTCATATGGGCAAGGAAGTGCCCACAACCAGAAACTTGTGCCAACATCACAACAGAAAGCCTCCACGTGGCTCTCCCTACTGCCACTGCTCTGCCTAGCCCCCACAAAAGCACAAGAAATGTAATTGTCTGGGCATTCAACTAACACTGCACATTTCTGTACATCCAATGGACATGTAGTTCATAACAGAGACCTTTGTCACCCATACTTTACCTTGCCACCCCATCATTTAAAAAAAACTCAATTTACATGGGCACTTTATTGGCGCACACATATACCCACAAAGCCTGCTGTTGCCTTGCCACCATACATAAAGGTACCCTGCCATGCGCCACATGTTGGATGCCATCCTTTGAATATCTGTCAGTCAGCCTCTAAATCCTGTTGATGTAACTGGTCAGATTTAGGGGGTCCTGTGTTCAGTGTTCAGTGTTTATTTCTGTGGATTGCGGCGGGTATTTTCCAGTGTTTCGTGAAAAGCAGTGGTGCTTTTCCAGTGTTTTCAAATGCATTCAAATGTAATGTTTTATTGTAGCAGTACCACAACCAACATGAGGTGGTTGTACAGAGGAGGCCCAAAGACAATGAAAATGCATCTTCGATGTTGACAATGGAAATATCAGTCACCTGTTCGACACCTCTTCTGTTTTTTGGGAGAGGTAGATTTGAGACCTCTCTGCTCTGCTTCTCCGTCCCTGTGCACCCAGCCTTTGCTTTGGGGGCAGCCCTCTCTTTTTAGGTCCTTTTAGATCTTTTAATTGAACTAGTGCAAATAATGTTCTCATCCAATGCATTCCGATTCATAAATCCAGTTCCTTCCATCCTAAACAAAGTTGTTATTGCTCAGGTATCCAGAATATTGAGCACTGTGGGTCGGAATGCACATGTTGATTTGAAACATCTTTAAGTTAGAAAGGCACCCGCAAAAGATCACAAGACTGTAAAGTATTTTTACAAGAGGCAGACCCTACTGTTTCTTACTCTTCAAGAAATAAAGATGACTTGCTCCCAGCAAAGAGAAAAAGCACTGGCAAATGGCACGAATATCTCTCGTTTTCGTAACTGTGTTGTTTTTCTTGAAATGTGATTAATAAAAAATGTCCACCTGCAACTACTGGGAGCAGAGCAACTTCTACTCACAACACCCCCTCCCCCCTCCCCCGCATCCGATGAACACACACAAAGGCACAGATGCTGAGACATCTGTCATGTGTTGCACCTTTAGCCCCTCTGGGCTTTCCAGGCAGCAGCCCTTCACATGCTCAGGTTTTTCACCCTGTGCTTACAGTGTTGAATGTTAAAGTGCACATCCTGGAATACAAAGCACTTTTGGCTAAAAAGCCGGGCCTGCTTGACAGGGTCACACAAAGCCTGCTTCATATGTGCTGCAATCCTGCACTCTGCACTCAGAGGCACCCACAGATACTGTTGTGCCCACGCACTGGGCCCACTGATCTGGCAGGAGTGTTACACAACTTAGAATGTATTATTGTTCGCTCTAGAAGAAATAATGAATGAAAGCGCACTGCGTTAATCCGCCACCGCCTTCTGTACTTACACACCGCACAGGTGCTTGTCAACAATCCGGCACTGATGTATTTATGGTTCTGCACCGATTTCACCCCCTCCCCGAGAATGTGTCAAGTTTCACCGAGCTCAGGGTGGACTGGCAGAACACGTTTGTTTTGTTTCAGTGATTTACATGTCAGAGTGGTGTCCTCTCTCATCAGCTGACAACTTTCATCTGACACAGCTACGAGAAATGCAGCTTGGAGGACTTTGACACACCCAAAAGGTTCACCTGTCCAGAGGCAATTTCGCTGCAGTGCCTGTCCCATTACATATAAGAGAAAAGGTGCATTGCACTGTGCACTTATCTTTCAGCAACAATTGCTTTTAACATGAGCCCCAGATTCCCTTTCACGCGCCTGTGAGAATGGGCTACAATGGAAACACCGCCTTGGAGACGAGCAGGAAGTCACATGCAGTCTCAATGGAGGGGCTTGCATTCAGTTTTTTCACGAAAACCAGTGTTTGTTAAATTTGTAATTTTTTTTTTTTTAAAGTTGGGGCCCTCGTCAGGAAGCCACCGTTTCTGTATATTACCACTGCCAGGGCTGCCAATTGTAGTATTTACACTACTAACCATCACACTGTTATAGGTGTGACAATTCAGACTGTTGGAGGCCACCAAAGCCATAAGAATGGCTTGGGTGGACATATGGGAATGCTTATTCTCTTCAATGGCAGTAGGGTGTTGCACAATTCTGGGTCAAGTAATGTAAAGCACTTGAGACTGATTTCAGTTTGCGGTCAAGTGCGGAAGGTCATGAACAAATTTAATAACCATGTAAGGGAGACCATCTGAAACAAAATATAACATCATAAAGAATTTCATGATCATATTCTTACCACCACCACCACCTCCTGGGTTAGGCCGTGGAACAGGTTTTTTCGTGGCTGTGAATAGAGCAGAGAAAATTGTTGTGATTGTGCTGGTAGAATAACCCAGGATTACAAAAAGGGCTAAACAATTTTTTAGTTAAACTCAAACTTCATCGCTTTTAGCAGCTTTCACATTTGCACTTAAGGGGATTTAGAATAGACACACATTTCCATAACATATCGAAAAAGTAAAGGGGACAATCTATACAGACGTTTGGGAAAAATTAAACTCGAAAATGTAATTTTGAGTTGATTTCCACTAGGCCTGCTGCATCGCTACGGTGTGAAGAGAATAAAAGCTACTGAGTCAAGATCAAAAACAAATAGCAGTGAGAATTGGGATCAATCGTGAGACTACATAGTGTCCTCATGTGCCACAACAGACAGGGAAATAGTCATAAGTGCTGGCTTGGTAGACGCTGCCTTCAGAAAAGCTAAAATCCAATGGAATGGAATGCATTCCCAATTGAGCAAAAGTGACTGACACCAATTCAAGCTTTCATGTGATCACTGTCTTTTATTGGGCTCTAGACTTCTCATCATGAAAGAAAGCTTACAGCACGTGAATGAACACATGGCATCAACGCAGCACAATTATCACTATGAAATAAACTGGAGAAATAGGCTGCGAACAATAGGGTTGTGTTAAACACTCAATGCAATGACTACTTACGTATATTGGAATCTTCGTCAAGTGCGCCAGCCAAATCGAAATCATCTTTACCAAGAAAAGAAAAAAAAACTTCAATACAAATAATCAAGCAGGACATTCTTATTAATAAAAAGACTGTCTATTTGAGTCACAAACCAATGTAATAACATGGGCGTAGCTGAGTAACAAAGATACGTCTTAGTGACTCATAACGACTGCACCCAGGCCCACACCCACTATACAAAAAAAAGTAATATAGAAACAATTACGGACTCAACACCTAGGTGGTAGAATAATGCCCAGGATGTGAATCTGGGAGAGATTTACGCCGCAAAAGCACATTTTCACAATATCAGATACACAATGGCTGTAGAGTACTAGTTGACATTAATATACTAATGCAGAAGTTATTAAGGGTTTTGAAAAATAGCCTTCACCTTTCAATATCTTTTAATAACATTTGCTATAAAAAGGCACGCTCAAACACAGGGGCATTTTAATGGATGAGCAATTTCCTCTCAAATAGTATGTTGCACACTGGGAAAAAGGATCAAGTTACTACTGAGAGCCCCATTACTCCTATTCCATAGACTCCTTTCTAATCCATAGGGGGGAGGATTGGGGGGAGGGGGAGAGAGAGAGAGCGAGAGAACTGGACGCTGCCTTAGCATGAATCATTGAGCACACAGAGATCGTAGAATATGTGGGGTGGCCCCCATAGCATCCCTAAAAAAAGTCACCAATTTTCCGTTTATGCCCCTGGTAAAACCTCAATGGGCATTCCAATTGAGGGATATACCATGTTTAAAAAAAATTGATCCAAATAATTCACCAGGCAAGGGCAGTGTTTGATGCAACTGTACACGCTGTACTGATCGACTCGTATGTAAGTAACCCTGATCATAAGAATACAGATCTCTGTAACTGTGCGGATAGAAGTGATCAAGCCCAAGACGGATGTTATGCAACGTCTGCTGAGCAAAGGAAAAATTCTAGAAATTAAATCTCCACATTTTAGTGAGATTCATTCAGACACTTGGGGCAAAAGTTGAGGGGCATGACTAAAGTGCCAATTTGCCCATTTGGTAAGAACGGTGCGCTTCAATGGCATATAAGGCCATCAGCTCACTTACAAGCTTGGTCGTTTTAATAACTGGCAGCAATGTTTTTTTTTTATGAAAGTAGCTTAATGTTGGGGTATGTTAAATTTTAGTGGGGAGCACAGCCCTCGTAGACATCTTCCTGGCAACAAACTCTGAGCTAAAAAAGGCCAAAGACAATAGAAACAACTAAATGGTTAAAAGACAAGATTTTGAAAACGTTCTAAATCTAGTTAGGCATGTTTCTATCTGTATGTGAATAGTTGAGGGGTTCCAGATTTTGGCTCCTGACTCGGAGAGTTTTTGGTCTCTGGTGATTCGTGCGCTATATAAGAGCTTATGACTATGACTATGACTATGACACGTAGTGAATTTTACCTTGGGAAATGTCCAAAAGTGCTCTATTGACTGACCATGAAGATCAGCTGGGAATAAATCAACAGAATTTTGAGGCAGTGAAGTCTGGGGTGTTCTGATACAAGGCTTTATGAATGATTGCCATGTCTTTTAAAATAACATGTTTCTGAATAGTAAGCCAATGTAGCTATGAGAGAATACTAAATGTGTTATCTTTTCTGTAAACACTGGCTAATAATTACGGTGCCACAGTTTGCTTAAGTTACCTTGCTTAGGTGTGGGCTCATGCAGAACATTTTTTTGATTCCATGAGAAAAGCCGAATTGCCATAATTCAGGTATTACTCGATGAATGTGTTAATGCCCGGAATATGTAAATTGACCTCAAACAATGTAAAGATTATTTATGGCAATTCAAGTCGGGGAAAATATATACTTATTACAATGACTGAACGTTTGGAAGCCTATATATCATATATGCCTATATGGGCAAGAAATCAGGCCTGCTTTCTTGCCCAGACCAAGGAGGCAGTTATAAGCAATACCTTAGTTTGAAGTGAATTAAGGTTTATAAAATGTTCACACATCCACCACCTAAAATGAGATATGGTGTTGGGCAAAGAATCTGATTTGGGGTTTTCAGGAGACTGAATATAAGCTGGGTTAAACGTAGTGGTGAAATGCTGCCTGACGGATAAAAAAAATCCATTAAGTGGCCTAATATTTGTGATAAACAGGAAAGGAGACAGGATGTACACGCTCCTTACTTTCAATAATGCTCTTTCCGGTGGATCCACTAAACTCATATTCCTCATCTTTTGACTATTCCCCAGGTGCAAGAGTGGATCCTCAAACTTTTCATAGCTCCAGCGCGCCACTAGGCAGAGTGCCATGCGGATCCATGTTGGCTTTGTTCTACCCAGGTAGTGATGGAATGGAGCCGCATGAAAGCATCAATCCAGTGTGCCAGCGTCAATTTCTTCCTTGACTCTTTGCATGCCCTTGAACGCAGAGCCAAAACAATTGTCAGTACCAGTGTGCAGACCTCTGATTTGGAACTTTTTTAGATGGTAGACAGGGGCCACTTGACAGAATGAGGAGGTGTGGAGGGGCAATGAGGAATCTGCAGTTCAATTTTTTATTTTTTATTTTATTTACTTGAGTTTTATATAGCGCTTGCTAGACCCGTAGGTATCAGAGCGCTTTACATGAGGGATGTTACATAAGTTACAGGTTACACATTGTTACAGAATATACATCAGATTAGAATATACATCAGATTAAAAGTTACATCAGTTGGTTAATGGCGAGTCGAAGGAAAAGGGGGTAATGGAAAAAGGGCAATGGGGAGGGAAATAAAGCAGAGAGACGAAGGGAAGTCTGTCCAATGTCAAAACATTACCCACCAGAAAGAACGTTGCAGAAGTTAAGTAACTTGTTCTTCTGATGGACACTTCTAACCGCAGATTCCTTACCTTTAGAATAAACACTAAAATAATACCTCCCAAGGTGGAGGTCTGAGTAGTGGTCTCAGACCAGAAAACCCTGCAGGACTGAATGGGAGAAATACTCTTCCCGTCAGACATGGCTGTCAAGGCAGCAGTGCTTCTGAACATGTGCACTGATACCCATGTCCTGGCCTGAGAGAAGTTACATATAGTTATTCTGTGTGCCAATACAGTGGTGGCAGCTTTAGCCCAGGTGAAATGGACTCTCAGATATTCTGGAGGCTGCTTTTGGTCAATGCATAGCAGATCTTAATGCAGATGACTATCTAACTCGACAGAGTCCTCTTCTGCACAGCCTTTCCTCTCTTCTCCCTAGAAAACCACACAAAAAGCTGATCATCCACCAAGTGGTCCTTGGTACTATTGATGTAAAAGCTTAAAGATCTATTGGGGTCCAACTGATGGAGCCACTCCTCCTCTTTCAAGGTGTGAGGCAGGGAAAAGAATGTTGGGAAAGTGATGGATTGCCCCATGTTTAAACACAAAAAAGCAGTGTGGAGCAGTTGTATAGATAGAACATGGAGTTTTCTCATGCGATGAGCTAAAGTGAACACAATCAGGAAGGCAAACATTTAGGTCAGAAAAGGGAACGAACAGCTGTGTATAGGCTCGAACAGAGTGCACACGAGGAACGTCAAGACCAAGTTAAGGTCCCGTTGGAGCAAGGAAACAGTTTTGGAGGAAACCTGCGTTAAACCTGTAATAAACCACATCGCAATGGGTGATTTAAATTCAAAAAGGCCCAAAAATTACCTAACCTTTACTAGTACAAGCCTTGCATGACCAAACAAACAAAAAATACCCAACAGTTTGGCTTGTAAAGAGTCTGTCTTGCAGACTCCACACCAGGCTACAAATTCGGCAAGGCACTCAGCATAAAGTGACTGTGTAGATTGACACCTGGCAGCAAGCATAGCATCCACAACCTCAGGTGGTGTATCAAACGCCGTCAACTACCGCCACTCAATCTCAATGCAGAGAGGTATAGATTGCACAGGTGCAGAACCCTGCCATGCTGCTGCAACAGACGATTTTCTACGAAGTGGTAGCCTTATTGGAGGACAGAAGGTTTAAGCTCAGAAGTTCCTGGAACTTATATGCGGCTCTGCTACATCACTTCAAGGGGACAACGAAGCCAATGAGGAGATGCACGGTGCAACCTAGTGGTGCGTGTGAGAACTGCTAGGAAAAGTTTGAGATTCAGTGCGGCACCTGCGAAATATTCTCACCGTAATGAATCTGTGCTTAGAAGTATCCATTAGAGGGATACTTGTGGGACACCACAGCATACTCCTTAATGTTTGGAGGTGAAAGAGTGACTAATTGATTGAGCTTTATTTGTTACACTCCCAGGGAGAGCTGTAAACACCTGCTGGGTTAGTTTTCTTTGATGTACAGCACCCCTGCAGCACGTTAGGCCAGAAGAAACTAGCCCTGGGAAAAGATTGTCTTAGACAGTTCGACTACTAGCCGGCCGTACCTGTCAGCAGAATTGTGATGAGTGAGTGCCCATTTTGATTTCGGATAGAGAGTAGGACCGCAATGTTTATGTTTCTCATGATCACATTAACCGCAAACAATGGCACGAAGACCTTGAATATCAGAAGGCCTGCAATTGACTCTCAACAAGTATTGTGAAGTGATGCATCACATCTGATGTCATGTATCACATGAAGTTTGGTGCAGGCCTTGTAAAAGAACCTTCCATCTGTAATCTGATGAGCCTGCTGTGACAGTGACCTGGGGATGCAGTTGGTAGAAGGGCCACCACATCAAGAGATTTATGGCAAGGGCCATACTCTCTGGGACAGCTTCACAGTTGTGCGTCAAGAGTAGGACAGACTTATTGGCAGTGAAGCAATAGACTGCAGTGCTCTGCACACTGAAGCTGAAGGGGGTCTCATAAGCAACATGGCATAGGAAGAGCAACAATCCATATACATAAGGTCTCCAGTCTCTCTATTTCCTTCAACCAGGCTGTCACGAAGCTCCACTTTAGGGTGGGGCATGTGGTTTCCATTGTTGGTCACACTTTCTGGAGGAAAAAGGGTCTCACAAGATCAGTCCACAATCGCCCAGGCAAACTGAATTAATTTTCATAATATCCAAAACGAATTTGCTAAGTTCACTGAGAATCCAAGACTGAGTATGGTCCAGGGAACTAAGTCCAAATTTAATTCAGCCAGTCCTTAAGAGATACCCTCATCAAACAGTCATCCGGGTGAAGGCAGGAAAGGATCTTAAACAGCCTTGAAAAGGCCAGTACTGAAGTTTTAACTTCTGGGAAACTTTTTATGACAACACTGAGTTTAAAGGCCAGCATTCTCTACTGGTAATGCAGGTGTACACTCCATATTACCTGTACAGAAAGCTGGAAAAACTGGAAGAACTTCCTGTCCTTCTCATGCAGGCAAATGAAAGTATGCCTCTTCTAAATCTACAAAGCATAACCAGTTGTCCTGATCTGCTGCAAGTACCCATGCCAGGTGAGCAACTTCAATAGCTGACAATAAGGCAGTGGTGCAGGGGAACATGGCAAAGGCAAGAGGAACTGGTCAAGATCATATAATCTAGTGTTTGAATAATTCCACTTCTTTTTTTTACGATGAATGGTGATAGCTGGAGCAAAGCACTAAATAGAAGGGATCAAATTACTCTATAGTCCAGCACAAAGAATTTCTCCCCATCTTCCAAGAGTCTTCTGGGAAGGCAACAGAAGCAGAGGGACTATACAGCATTTCCATATAGCACATATTGGGAGGTGTGGTACTAGTCCCCTACATTGGAGCAGCCGGATTGTCAGGGCCCCATGAACGTGAAATGGACTGCTTGGCCTCTTTTAAGGTCCATGTGGCTTGTTTAAGTTTCCTCCTTGTGTCTTTTCTTGAACTATGAAGTTTAGACGAAGGAAGAATGCAACTTTGGCAAAGCTCATGGAATGAAAAGTGGCTGCTGCCTTAAAATGAATCATTACTTTAATGATGAAGCATAGGGAATGCTGTTTTAATGTTTTTTGGATGTTTCTGTCTAAACACACTAGAAAATCGGTTTAGTGGCTTGTATACTTTATTCTGTTTGTGTTTTGGTTTTTTTTCTGTGGGATCTACTAATGCTTTGGTAATAGAAATTAAGATATTCGATTGGATTTAGGATTTAAGGTTAAATAAAATACACGAAGCTAATACTAGCAGGTTACTGAAAACGTATTAGCCAATGATCTTGCAGTGTACACTGGTGGAACTTCACTGCAGGCTTCCACGCAAGGATAGAAAACCCCATTTGCCCGGGGAAGTGTTTTAATTCTACATCCTCACTTAACTTTTCGACAAACTGCAATTGATGACCGATATCCTTGCATGAATAAGTGGGGGTAGAGGGATCACCCAGTGGTTACCAGATTCATTCTCTATGGGAAGCATAAACAATCCTGAGCTCGGGGTCAGATTAGAAAAATCTCAAGTGGGGTAAAGATTTACGCATAACATTCATCAGTTGTGAGAGTAGGATCTGCTCTTCCCAAACTTTCAAGAACCACCCTTAAATCACAACAACTTTAAGCATCCCTTTAAAAAACAAACTGTTAGTGGCAAATGCAATCACCCTTGAAATATGGTTGAAGATCGCAGTCAGCTAAATTATTCTTGAACTGGGCACGTCCCTTCATTAATGCAATAATACGCCTTAGGGCTGCTGCCTTCTAGTTCAAAATGTTCATCGCTGTTGACAACATAATATTTCCTAATAGGTCAGAGCTAGATATATTACTCACCTATTGTTTGAGTCTTATGTTCCTATTAATTCGTTTTCATCACTGGATTTGAGATATGTTGTGACATCCTATATAGTTAGATTGTGGTATATTAGTAACGTTAACAAAACTTTGAACACCCTTGTTTTTTCATCTTTCAATTTGCATAACATATATCCCTGAGAACAGTGTACTCGAACGCGGAGGTGAATGCAGATCTGCAGAAGTGGTACCACAATCCCCAGATAATTCTTCACGAACTCAAAATCCCAAATAAAAATGAGTCCTAACCAACACTTGTTAATCCAGCTGTGGCTTCCCTAAATGCATCCTAAAGCTTTCACGTTCGACAACATACAAGGAGGAATAGGGCCAAACATCTGGTGGCCTCACACCCCAAACAATGAATTCATGGGACTCTTAATGGTTGATTATCAAAGTTGTACTGTGCTCCAGCCATTGCTTCAATGCACATTTCAAAAATATCCAAAGCAAAACTTGAGCTTAATTAGTGGATTTCCTGGTGTTGCGAAAAAAAGACAATAGGAGGGGGTCACACAATGTTATGTTCCAGAGTGCTTTAAACAACCTATGGTGACAACACTGAAGAGTTACTTTGCCCCACTCTCTCGCCTCATGTGCTACAGCTAACCTTTACAGCCATTACAGTTCCTAGCAACCGTGTTTAGTTTCCGTAGCTTCTACTAATTACCTATTAGTCAGCATCGATCTAGTGCAGATTGCTTTATCTTGATAAGGGTCCTTCCACTGCTGGCGCTGTGATTTGAGGTACTATTTTTATTTTTGCTTCCCATCATGTTGTTACTTTTTCTATTTTCTTCTTCCTATCCTGTTGCTACCTGTAGTTTCCTCTCCCCCCTCACCTTGTCCGTTTTGCTTCTTCCCTCTCAGCCCAACCACACCCTTGTCTATATTGCTTCTTCCCTCCCACCCTCACCGCCAACTTAACCTCCCCTTGTCCATGTTGTATCTTCCTTCCCACCTACAACCCTCCCGTCATCTGTCTTGGTTCTTCCCCCACCCTATCCCATAACCCACCCTCCTGTTGCCTGTGTTGCCTCTTCCCTCCCACCACCCACCTTTAATCGCTGGTCATGTCATACTACTTCTTTTTTTACCTCCCCGATACATAGTGATTTTTGTATAACTTTTATACAGCTTTTTAAATTAACCTTTAGCCATGCTGCACCGCAGTCCTGCTGCTCTACAACATTGCTAAAATACATTGGCAAAGCCAATTGCTCTCAGATAGGCATGGCCTATTGGCTTTACCAATGTTTGTTACAGCAGAGACAAATGAGCTGATCAGAAACAGATGTGATGGATTGGAAGCAGCTATATGAACACATCTAGAACTCAAAGCTTGGCCACTGCAATCGATTATCCAGATTCATTTAGTTTAGCCAGACTCTGGCTGTTCCTGAGAACTTGTTCTGGACCTAAGGGTTTCTTTCTGCTACATTGTCAAGGGAACTCATGACTCCTGCATCACATGTTATTCCCGTTCACTGGTCTACAACTCATCTCCAACTTGAAATCTAATATTAATCCATTACGCATGCTAGGCTTCCTGCCAGACAACAGCCCACAATAGCATTTGAGCTTAGTTGTTGGGGGCTAGTGATATCCTTTGGGCAACTGCACAATCCCCACCCCTGTGGGATGTAGGACGATACAACGAGGGCCATTTCACCGCGGTCAGTTAAATCGCGGTTTTCACAACGCAAGATGTTACATCGACTTGCGCTGGAGGGGTGCTGGACTTAGGAATAGTGTGAATTACTATTCCAACTCCAGTCTACATACAGTAGGGAAGGTGTTGGAAACAGTAATTTACACTATTCCTTAGTCAACAGCGCCCTCCAGTGCAAGTCGGTGCAACGACTTGCGTAGTGAAAACCACAATGTAATAGTCCCACGTTGAAATGGATGCGTGGTAAACGATGTCTCCCCCCATGGCACATGATTCCTCCTTTATGCATGGTCTTCTTGATCTACCAGGAGTGTACTTTGGCCTTACAATCTATCCCCTTTGCTCTTTCCAATACTGAGTGTGTGCTAGTGCCAGGTGGTCAATGACGCTCCCTCGAGAGCCTCTGTGTGCCAAGCAGCCAACAAGGCAGCTTATAGTCTGAGTAATAAAGCTTCAAATTACAGAACTATATGGTGGAGCATTACCTCAAATTTTAACGCAGAGAGACATTACTGACACAAACACATGAGAGGTCTGGGTAAGAGGCATTTTGGTGGTGAAGGGGGAGGAAATTAAATGGAGCAATAGTGACATTTTCCTTGTATTAACCAAAAACATTTGAGGTCATGTTTGCTTGTGTAGTGTAGTTCCTATCTTCCCAATAGGCTCTGCGCATTGGAATAATACCTACAGCAGTAAAGGCCTAGGCCAGACGTTAACTAGGTCTACTACTGTCGATACTAGACTTAAAGTTTTGGGTTTGCCAGCTTAGCTCAGAGTTCACTAGAAACTTTCTCGAATGTTCAAGGAGGACTTAACTTCCCTGATTAGACAAGAAGGGATTTAGTTTCTGACAACCATAGAACATGACAACTTTGCTCTCCCCTAATCAAGAGTCAATCTCGAGAGTCGTGTGAACAAAAGGCAAATTATTTTACTCAGTCAGTACGTGCATTCTTAGTCTCATCAGAATGTAGAGAAAAGGAAGAGACGGGCGTGTTCAATAAAAAGGTGTTATTTATTGATCAGTCTCTTTTCTCATACAAGAGAAATGGATCGATATTATTGCAATACTTATAGTTAAGTAAAGTGCATACATTAAGAGCAGCAGTATAAAATAATACTGTAAAAACATTGATATGGTTTCTAAGCCATAAGATGTTTAAAATGAATAAAATATATTACATACACATATACATTTGACTAAACGTACTCAACTGGTGTTTCTAGATACGCCTACCCCGTGTACCTGACCTAAGTCTAATACGAGGGCGGGAATAGATAGTTACAGTTTAAGTTAAGTTTGTTTTTGCCAAGTGAATAACTAAAGAATTCTCTGAGAGGGGTTATTCAGTTCTGTACCTGGAAGTTAGGATGAATGAGGAATGGTATCTCTCTCTCTGGTCTCGATATTCCAGGCTGCCTGCGAGGGCTACCCGGAAACGCCGGTGCTGGATTCTCGGCAGGAGAAAGCAGCTTCTTTCAGCGCGTCAGGAAGGCGGGGCTGCTGCCAGCGGGGTCTGCTCTGCTCTTGGCTTCGGCAAGTATGGCTGCTCCGTCTCGTCACCACGCGTGTGTTTGCATATGGCAAGATCGGTAATATTTATACCTTTAAGGTGCCGAGATTGACGTAAGGATGGACATAGATACGTCAATAAAGATGTCATACGATTTGCTCGTTAGCACATTCTTTTACTAAAGTTCTCGGTGAAATCAAAACAATGGCCGCAGGGTTTTGCCCAGGTTGTCATAGGTTTGATTTGTTATGAGAACTCCGTATGCCTTATCAGGGGCTGGAGGAATATCGCTTGTCTAATTAGATCGCAAGCGTTATGACCTAATCAGATAACGCGTTCCTGTGCCGTAGTGTGACTGCGTCAGATAACGGTATCTGCATCATGGGGGTTTTCTGCCTCATGGGCTGACTGCTAGTTAACTTGTTGGTTTGTTTAACTAGAATAGGGTCAGGAATAGGGGGATCGATTCAGAACCTATAGGAATACATGACACCCACTCCACGCTAACTATGGACATATTTACTAATCTAGGCATAGTATAACATAGTACAACATACTATAGAGTAGTGTGTATACCTTACCACCCCAAAATACATAAATGCATTTTGAAATTCTTCAAATATACTGAAAAATTGCAGACATATATATTGTATGCACTCAAGCTGTAGAATAATGCCAAAGTAATCGCATTTGTATACATTATTGCTCGTTTGGTATATGAGAATTACACATGAAATGGTTTCTTAAATACAGAAAAAAGATTCGAGACCATTCCATCACAGAATAAAATATTTATGAACATACCAGCGGGCAGCTAAAGTCTATAAAGTATCTAAAAAATAGAAATCTTAGTTCTTTAGGAATAGTTTCTTACTTTAAGCAGAAGATAAGTGTCCCGAAAAACCGAAAAAATGAATTTGGGCTTCTGAAAGAGTTGCTGTCCGTGAACTGGAGTGAAAAATAGTTCATGTGACTTTATTATTTAAAGTTGAAGGCCGAATTCAGGGAACGCCGTGTGCGGGCTTGTTCAAAAGTCTCTATTTCTGTTCGGGTGAGAACATCATATCATTTAGGCTTTCGAAAAAACTGTCAACAGCTTCCTGGGAAAGTTCCACTAACTCGGAAATAGGTGTAATCATGCATTCTTGTGCATGATTGTCTCCATTGACATTCTGATTCGCATTGCTGACAGAAGGTCGTACCTGTTCGATGCTGCTTTCATCTTGAACTTCACTACCCATCAATCGTAGTGGTGAAGCTTCCACGAATGCCGTCATCAGGATTGGTAGCCTTTGAGGGCAGCACAAAGCATGAACCTTGATCGGGCTCAACAATGTTTCTGCATCCATCGGCGCATCCGATTGTAGCGTCAGACAGGTGTCTAACACGCATTCTTCTCCGCATAGCAGACACCTCAATACAGGTAAAACACATCTTTGCCACATTGGTCGAAATGATAGAAACCAAGTCATGTTCAGGTCTCTAAGCCGGGAGAGTCCCAGGATTTTTGATATCCGGTCCCGGTATCCAATGGCTAGGATTGTTTCTTCTCTTGTCGCCAGAGTTTTGTCTGTGACATGGGTTGCCATAAAAATAAGGACTAAGAATAGGATTCCTGCAATTAGTCCCAAGATCAGGGGAAGTCCGCCAAAAATCGAATGGACGAAATCTGGAAAAATACCCAGTATGGCTTTGAATGGTGTTAATGCCATCGAAAATACTGTCTTAAATACCTTTGAGACCCCATTGGTATCAGAAATATTTAAGATTTCATTCAGGATTTCCGCGAAATGTACGGGGGAATTAGTTGATAATAATGTATGTATCTCTGCAGTCGTCCTTGCGACTTGTAGATCATACGTTTCTTTTGATGACGTGAGCCTGCTAGGCGTCTGAAGAAGCACTGTTTTCATTCTGCTTAAAGTATCTATTCGAATAGAAGTAATTTTCAAATCGGGCCATGCCCTTGCCTCCCTGTCTGGGAAGGAGCTGGGGAACAATGAGCGTCCACAGCACTTAACCTTCGCAGTCGTAGTTACTAGATAAGGAGTCCCGGGTATAAGACTACAACATCTACGGTCTACAATAAGAATGTAACTCCCATTATAGAGTCTTTGAAAGAATGGTTCTATTTCTGTTGCAGGTGCGCCTTGCTGGTGACATGAAAGGTTGTATGAATTCCCTTCACAGGCTCCATGCAAACTAATTCCGTTACACAGAAGTGTGCCACTTAGTGACATCGCACAATTGTTGCCACTAAGAAACACTTTCTGTCCTTTATTACTGACACATGCATGTGAATAGGGCAGGTTCCATGTTGTTTTAAGGTACCCCTTTCCCAATTTCTCGTACATGCCAGCCTGTATATATTTTTGGCAGTATTGAAACCTGAAGGTTGAGATTGGAATATTTATTATCCCATGTATTATCCATTCACTGACAGGTCGTTCTGACATTGTCACTGGTAATCTTTCGAGTTTTTCAATGCTCAAGATTGTATAATCAGCACCCTTTTGTGCCATACTGATTTGTCTATCAGTAAGGTTAAAGATTTGGAATAGTGACGTTGTGTTGATTAAACGCCAAGGCACATAGCCTGAACGCAGATTTTGTAACGTCCAGCCAAGCTGTACAATAGAACGCAATTGTGACTGACCGTGTTGTAATAACAGTAAGTCTTGCGATAATATGTCGATTGCTGAAGACACAATGCTGTCCAAAGAAAAAATTCTGGAGGACAGAGTCATTAACCCATTGTCCACTACAGAAAGTGATTTTTCCAAATTAATACGGTCAATTTCCCGTATTCTCTCTGCTGTCTCAATTTGAGTAACCTTCCAGGCCTCATTGTATGCGGCATATACAGAGGCTGCTATGAAACGTTTTTGACGCTGTTTGCGTGGTCCCAAAGTGAAATCACGCAAGTCAGCACCATCAGTAAGTAAAGTTAGGTGTTGCTTAATTTCTGCCAGTGTGGAAGTTTGTAGCCATTGAAGGCATAATTTGCCCACACTGTAGGTTGTTATTATCCCTGGGTGATGTCTTTGAGGATATCTAGGGTCTGGCCTGGTCATTTTGAACCCCTGTGTTTTATTCAGGAATCTGTCTTGACAGTTATTTGTATCTGTGGGCCAGATCAACCACTGTTTCCAATCAGGATGTGTTCTGTTTTGGTTTAATATATGGTTTACGTCTATCTCTTCATCTGTATCAGAGTTATTGCTAAACATTGTTGGCTTTGGAATAGACGGTTTATTTAAATCTTTGATTTTGGCTAGGCCAAGACAGGTGGTTTGTTGAACAGTGTCATTTAAAAATATCATTTGTTCTAGGATCATGCAGGCTCTAAACAAAGCTTCTATACCCTGTACTTGCCATTCTTTTGTACCCCAAACACTTTTCAATTCAACATTTTTGTCCCAATATTCAAAACCAAAAGTATTGATTTTTTCAAAGAATGAGTCTGAATATAACAATTTTGTGTTGGTTATCATGGTCTTGGTCCCTGTTTTGTTTGACAATTTAAAATAAAATGTTTCAGCATTACTTGTGTTAAAACCTGAAAAATATGAATATTTGTCGTAAACGGTTCTTGAGCTCCCTTCTGGAGGTGTTGCACAATGTTCCCATTGATTATAATTTAAAACATTTCTAGGTTGTGCAGATCTATGTAAAAACTGGTTACCATAGTGGTTATAGCAATACATACTATCATAATTTGTAGAACCCTGCAAATAATCATGTTTGGTAAATTTAGCAGACATTACTAAGTCAGACATCATATTATTAATGCTTTCGAAGTCCCAATCATCAGCAAATGAGTTTGGTTTTGCAAAGTCACTCAATGAGATCTTAATTTGGTGTGGATATTTCAGGATCTCGACCGGACCATAAATTTCATAGTCAGTGTTGTCCCAGGCTACCCCACCCGGTATCGGATTGGCTGTGAAGTTGGCTGAAGAAAGTTCTCTTTTCTCGACGTGTGAGGATGTGTGGTTTGAGGATCAAGTTGATTTTCTGACTTGCTGTGTCCATTTTAGCATATTTTCCCTCAATGAAGCGTCCCAAAGTAAGTACCATGATGAGCCAAAGTATGAGGATAAATGCACCAAAACCCACCCAAAATTCAATCCATGGAGAAATCAGATATGTTTCTTTCAGTTGTTTCAAAAGTTCCTTAGCTTTATCTTTAAAGGTTTTTGATGATGGCTGTGTCTTTGATTCACTGAAGCCTTCAGAGGAATCATCGAAGTTTATGAAGTAGCCGGATGCAGTTCTGTCAATTGTTCCAATTGGTTCAGGATTTCTGTTTCTTGCATTTTCACTTGTTACTTCATTATAGATTGGTGTGTCTCTGCTAAATGTTTTTATTTGGGTTTTCAGAGGTCTGAGTTCTATTGCATTGCTGCATAGTCCTTGTTGTTCTTCTGTAGGCGTTTCGAATGTGATGAGCCTCTTTGTTAGGACCTCTGTACTGGTAGCAAACCTTGGTGTTCTGCTACTTATTGGGAGTCCACTTGGCCTACTGTTTGTTATCGGCCACATGTTGGGGTTTTACCAGGTCGATTGATACAACTCGGTTCTCCTTTTTTCCAGCAAGTGGCGGTAATACAACTGATCTTGTCCCGTTGGCAGACAAGACAGGAACTGCTTTTCTGTAAGAAGGCCCAAATTTCTTCTTTACCGCGATCTTCTCCCTGACTAGATCCCCGACTTTTGGAATCCAGACAGGTCTTGCTGGGACAGGTGGTGGTTCTTCAGTGGTTGTTGGCTGTTGTTTCAACTTTATGTTGCTCAGGTCTTTTCTTGTTTTGTTTAAGTCCTGCAAAATAGCCAAACGGTCTTTGATATCAAAGGTTTTTTCTTTCACCACTGAAGTCTGACTATCAATGTCAGAGATCATCATCCTAGTTCCAAATAATAATTCGTACGCACTGAATCCCTTCAGAGAATTTCTTGGCAAGTTATTGAGACTACGTTGGACACTTATTAGATGTTTGACCCACCCAGCTCCCGAACCTAATATCCTTTCCGTTATAGATTGCTTTATGCCTTGGTTTTTTCTTTACACCGTCCCGTACCCTCAGGAAGGAAGTGAGAAGATTCCCGCTGGACTATGCTCATTTGGCAATGTTTCCCCCCAGGCTGGAGGGCTTGAGTGAAAACAATAGTCAAACGTAGCATGCGCTTAGCGTATATGCCATTTAGACCCGCAAATCTTTGTATAACAGTCCGGACGTCAGCCGAGTGCTGGTGATCTACATTATAAGTGGAACTAGCCTGTATATGTTAATCGCAACCCTTCCTTTTTACTCCTGATTTTTCCTGGAGTAGAACGACGAGGTATTAAACTGTTTCTCTCCCCACTGCGATCTCTGTTGCAGTTTGGGCAGTTTTTTACAAACATGGTATGACGCAGGCTCATGCCTGGCCACCAGTACCGTGATTGTAATTCTTCCAGAGAATCTTTTAGTTTAAGGTGTCTGAGACCCTCGCCCATGTGTGCGTCTGCGATTAACAAGTTTCTCCTGTCCATGTTTGGAATCACTCTATCCCCCACTCCAGGGATTCGAGCAAAAGGGACGGAGTTTGCATCGATTATGTATGTATAATTGAGTGGATAGTTGATCGGTAACGCTGAGCAGTCGCCTTTTGATGACGTTTTCACTGCCAGCACTGTTTCACCGTCAATGTATTTTAATGTACGCTTTTTTCGATCTACGGGAGCCGTTTTAGTTGCTGCCGCTGTGGCTGTTTCAGCCAATGAATTCCCTGCAACGTGAACGCCATCACGCTGATGACTCAGTGAGTGTGTCACGTGAGTCTTTGGTAGTTCTTTTTGTAAAAGAGCTATTTTTTCCCAGAGCGGTTTCTGCTTTATTGGTGCATCTGTGTCATCTTTGTAACCGTTTTGAATCCATGTCTGCAAATCCTTGTTATATGATTTGACGCAGTAATATGAATCTGACACTATAAGTGTCGGGAATTCGCGATCCGCATTATCTAGCGCCATTTTCAATGCTATTATTTCAGTTTGTTGTTCAGAATTAGTTTCTACTGAGTGTGTTTTTGTTAATAGAGGTTTTAGTTTACCTCCGCGCCACACTTCTTTTGTAATCCCACATGTGGGGTTGTATGTTCTCCCCAAACGGGAGGTTGAGCATGTCCGTCTGTATAAATTACACAGGCGTAATGTCGTAAAGGCAGAATATCGATTGGCAGAGGATATGTTTCTTCATATACTAGATTTTTTAATTCTTCTAGTTGTTAGAAAATTGTCAACCAGGCTATACTTGATAATTCATATCCTACGTACAAGACTGTTAGATGGGCAATTCTGGATTTTTTAAAATTGAATTTGTAACCCTCTGCAGCGAACCCAAGTATTATGGTGTTCACTCTTTTCAAGTGAGTCTCCAAGTCATCATCTGTTAAGTAAATGTCATCGACATAAGATAATGCTTCATCATCATATAGATGAAGTAATTCTGTTACTCTCGCTGAGAATACCCCCGGGCTGTTCTTGTACCCCTGGGCTAACCGACAGAATTGTTTTTGAGTGCCATTTACTGAGAATGCAGTTAAATATCTGCTCTCTGGTGCTATGTTTTGACAAAAGAATCCATTGGAGATGTCTAAGGTTGTTTTGTATTTTTTGCGCACTATGTTATTCATTAGTGCAGCACTGTGTGAGTTTTGCACTGCAAAAGTTTTGCAACATGTGTTAAGGTGTCGGTAATCCAAAACTAGACGATATGAATTGTCTGGTTTGGAGACCGGAAACAAAGGGTTGTTCATTTGTGAGGTGCAAGTTTCAATCACCCCCTGGTATTCTAGCTGATCTAGTATTTCATTTACCTGTTTTTTAGCTTCTTGCTTAATTGGGTACTGCCTTTGTGCAGTAGGTTGTGATTTTAACTGGATTTTGTGAGGAGGGGAGTCCTCATCCCATCCTACATGATTTTTATATAAAGCAGGTGCTAGAGCCACTGCCCACTTTCTGGCAAGTGTGTATTTTTTATGAATTGGAATTTAATTTGAGAAGGCAGGCATAATTACTTCTTCGCCATGAGGGCACTCCCTGACAAACTCTGGTGGCCAGTCTTTTTCAGCTAGAAGGGTGTCTTAATCCTTAGAGTGGTTATCCCAAAATAGTCCCCTTATTTTCCTAGTCTTAACTCCCTCTATACGTAATGTTATCTCGTATATCTTGTGAGGTTTGCTAACCCTGGTGTCTGCAGTTTCCACTTGAAGATATTCATTCGTGTCCACTGTCTCCTGATGATTCATAAGGACTTTGCGAGCAATGCTCACTTCTGCTGCGCTGTCTAGCATTGTCTGAGCCCATTCTCCGTTTTTCAGTTGTGTCCTCAGTATTCTCGGCATTGTTAACTACCTTGATACTGGCTACCTTCTTTTTTGGAAATTGTAATTTCTTTTTTAGTTGAGCAGGTTCCTTGTCTTTGGACTTGGCGTGCTCTTCTCTTTGTTCTGATCGTCCTCTTCTTTCCGATTTCTGCGAGGAAGTCTGAAAAGATTGAGAGGGACGTGTATCAATGTCTTGATATCTATCAGGCTTTTTTATATTATCCCTATTTCTAAGGTTATATCTTTTCCCAGAGGGGTCACTCTGGGGTGACCTGTGTCTTTGGTTCGGAGATTTCTCTCTTCGCCTAGGAGACCTTCCTCTGGACTGGAATTTCTTTTCTTTAGGATTGGATTGTTTGTTTCCATCCCAGTTCTTTTTTGGTGAATTATTATTAAAAAATATTTTTTCTGGACTTTCAGTCAGTTGCGGTTTTACTGGTATTCCCCCTAAACTATCTCTACCTAGTTCCTCATAGGATTTTTCTATGATTCTGGCAATTTCAGCTGGTTGGTCTGCTATATCTGTCTCTTTTAACCTCTGGCGGATCGCCACGTTTGCTGCTTCACCTTTTATGTTGGCTAATAATATAGCCGAGACCTGCTTGAAGTCTTTCAGTAATTTCATACCAAGAGTTAAAGCAGGTTCTGGACCGTATTCGTCTTGAATTTGTTTTAGCACATCCGGTATCACCGAAATGGATAGAACACCGTGCGTTTTTGTGTAGATGGAAGCAAAGACTGTACCCCAAGTGTCACAGTCCTCTATGTGTGGTGCGATTCCCATTGGGAGACAGATAGTCAGAATTCTGTGTTTTTCTAGCGGGGTGGTGTCAGGAAACACCGCCTCTATTTGGGTAATTTTCTGTGCCAACCAGAATGGTATTTGTTCCCGTTTAGCCGGTACTTTACCTAGGCAGGATTGGATGTTCTGTTGTGTAATTTTATTTGTGTTCCCCTGGTGAGGGGTCAGCTGTGGAAGTTTAATCGCTGGCTGAATTGTTGATGTCCGCATCACATACTGAACTAATTGTCTATGAATTTTTATTAATTGTTTTAGCTGTGTTAACAGCTCTGCTGCAGACATCCCATTGATGTCTGGATGTGGTGTGTATCCGGCTAGGACCGGCCACGTTGCTCCTGGTCTACCTAAAGGACCGAGCCTGGTGATGTGATTATTATGTTTTAGGGCGCCATCAAATAAGAGCAAATGCTCTTGGAATTTGAGTGGTACTTTCACCTCCTCGAAAGGAGTGTACTCATTAGGAGGTTCCTCTATTTTGTAATAGTGGAAGTACTTTGTTACAGCATTTGCTGCTGGAAAATGTATCCATGAATAGTATACCTCTGTCTGCCGATATTCGTGTGCCTCAATTACGAATATGACTGTACCACCTCTAGGTGTCAGTCCATTTTCTATAAGTTTTAAGGTTATAGATTTTCTTTTAATGACCGGGATGAGTATTATCTCCGGGTCTGCATTTTGTAGTGCAGTATCAGCTTCTGCTATGTCAGCTGCTAATCTAACTGCCTCTCTTTCTTCATCACTGTCTGCCATTTTACCGACAGGATGGTTATTTTGTTTGTTTGCAGATCAGGTTTCTTATGGAAACAAAGATTAGATGCACAATATTTTGGAACTGTTTATCCTTCAACGTTGACTATACCAAGAACCATACATAGGAGTTCCCTCCTGCGAGGTCTGGCGGATATAACCTTTCACCCACTCCAGACGTCTTTGGAGTATTTTGGGAAAAGGGGTCTGAGTGAGAAAGCACGACTGAGTTACTCAAAATGTCTTACGTTAGTTTTATCGCCCTTTCCAAACGCGTTGGGCGCCATGTAGTGTAGTTCCTATCTTCCCAATAGGCTCTGCGCATTGGAATAATACCTACAGCAGTAAAGGCCTAGGCCAGACGTTAACTAGGTCTACTACTGTCGATACTAGACTTAAAGTTTTGGGTTTGCCAGCTTAGCTCAGAGTTCACTAGAAACTTTCTCGAATGTTCAAGGAGGACTTAACTTCCCTGATTAGACAAGAAGGGATTTAGTTTCTGACAACCATAGAACATGACAACTTTGCTCTCCCCTAATCAAGAGTCAATCTCGAGAGTCGTGTGAACAAAAGGCAAATTATTTTTCTCAGTCAGTACGTGCATTCTTAGTCTCATCAGAATGTAGAGAAAAGGAAGAGACGGGCGTGTTCAATAAAAAGGTGTTATTTATTGATCAGTCTCTTTTCTCATACAAGAGAAATGGATCGATATTATTGCAATACTTATAGTTAAGTAAAGTGCATACATTAAGAGCAGCAGTATAAAATAATACTGTAAAAACATTGATATGGTTTCTAAGCCATAAGATGTTTAAAATGAATAAAATATATTACATACACATATACATTTGACTAAACGTACTCAACTGGTGTTTCTAGATACGCCTACCCCGTGTACCTGACCTAAGTCTAATACGAGGGCGGGAATAGATAGTTACAGTTTAAGTTAAGTTTGTTTTTGCCAAGTGAATAACTAAAGAATTCTCTGAGAGGGGTTATTCAGTTCTGTACCTGGAAGTTAGGATGAATGAGGAATGGTATCTCTCTCTCTGGTCTCGATATTCCAGGCTGCCTGCGAGGGCTACCCGGAAACGCCGGTGCTGGATTCTCGGCAGGAGAAAGCAGCTTCTCTCAGCGCGTCAGGAAGGCGGGGCTGCTGCCAGCGGGGTCTGCTCTGCTCTTGGCTTCGGCAAGTATGGCTGCTCCGTCTCGTCACCACGCGTGTGTTTGCATATGGCAAGATCGGTAATATTTATACCTTTAAGGTGCCGAGATTGACGTAAGGATGGACATAGATACGTCAATAAAGATGTCATACGATTTGCTCGTTAGCACATTCTTTTACTAAAGTTCTCGGTGAAATCAAAACAATGGCCGCAGGGTTTTGCCCAGGTTGTCATAGGTTTGATTTGTTATGAGAACTCCGTATGCCTTATCAGGGGCTGGAGGAATATCGCTTGTCTAATTAGATCGCAAGCGTTATGACCTAATCAGATAACGCGTTCCTGTGCCGTAGTGTGACTGCGTCAGATAACGGTATCTGCATCATGGGGGTTTTCTGCCTCATGGGCTGACTGCTAGTTAACTTGTTGGTTTGTTTAACTAGAATAGGGTCAGGAATAGGGGGATCGATTCAGAACCTATAGGAATACATGACACTTGCCAATTGGCTCCAGACTTCGAACAGACTTGGATCACACCAACAAGAAATCTAACCTAATCCTGATCCTCTATTTAACACCGAAATGAAAGCAAGCAGGGCTCCTGTCGCAGGCTTTCTCTCAGTTCAGTAATTCTTAAAGATATATTACAAAGCTTAGCGCACTGGACTATTCCTCATTAAAGATCTACTTTTGGTGTGTCCGTCTTTCATAACGAAGACAAGCTTTCAAGATCCAGCTGAGTCTAGCAGTGACCTCTATATTTGACAGGACTGAAGATGCACAAAGCAGAACTATCAGGCAGGGCTATAAGACTGCACGGTACAGTCATGCCAGCCTCTTCCCTCAACTTAGCAGAGACTTGAGACTCTCCTGCAATGTCCACGAGCTAGTGCACACTTACAGCATTAGTTGATGGTGCAGACCTAGTTTTAATGCTACTGGCTATATGAGTGTATCCTTCCACCTCCACTTGAGTGCTTGCATTGAACGGCATCAGTGTGCACTTTACCTCTGTCTGCTCTTGTTGGATCCCTCCTGTGTGTCTCGCTCTATTGTGCTACAGCTGCTTGTGTTACCACATAAAAAAGAGACCTATTGGCTTTACCAATGCTTGTTTATTCATAATTTTTGTTCAGTGCAACCTACACCAAGAGATTACTTCTCTGTAGAAGCCCTCCATACCAGAAACTCACAATTTTTACAAACCAGAGCAAACAGCAGTGTTTTCATTGTGTTTAAACATCCGATGACTATTTTCACATTGAGGATTATTTAAAATATTTTTTTTATTATGGAGGGCCTGCTTCATTATTAACAAAGTTGTAACATTGATAATACATCATTAGGGCGGTTGTGACATGATGTAATCTACATGAAGTGGCATAAGAATTCTTAAAAAGTGTCTTTGAGTATTTAAATTCATCCCTCACATGAGGTCTTCGTCAGCCTCAGGTGGTTTTGATCCGCCCTCCTTTGAAGATTGTAGGCGTTCTGGTCGTATTTCAAATTCTAGAGCATTGGTTTTCATTATTAATAATTTTGTAAATAGTTTTTTTTGTCTTACCAATTTAGATTGTCACTGACCTGCTGCACAATGTATTTTTTTAAGCCCCTTCATGCTCTAAATAAAATATTGTTGGAGAAAAAATGGAATGCAGGCAAAAACTAAACGATTTGTTGCTGGTGGGGTAGTTATGCCGCTTGAAGAATTTTCTGGATTCACATGCTTTGCATTATTCTGCCATATAGTTGGTGGGGCAAAAACTCTCCTCTCGTAGGGCTCTCTTTTTCTTTTCCCTTTTTTTGGTTGCTTTGCATAGACTGCCTTCACTATTTGGTGCCTGGGTCAGCCTTCTCCTGACATCAGAAGCCAATCTTGAAAGCCTCTGTGCGTGGTTGCCATCTATTTTTCTGGTGATGCTCTGTTCATTCAATGTAACATAGGCTTCCTCCCGATTTATACCTCATTTATGTCCTGGTTTACTTTACCTCACCTCATTTTCTGGGGAGGAGGGTGGGTCCCTGCAATACTACTCCTACCGGTTCAGTAAGCAATCAGTTTTGCAGTGCAAATCTTTTCCATATCTTCTGTGCTAGCTTTAATAGGGCAAAGGACCTTGCTCCTCCTTGTTTGTTGAGGTAGAACAATGTTGTTGTGTTGTCTTTATGAACTTGTATTGATTTGCCTCATAGCTGCTAGGGACACTGTCCTTAATTCCAGTAAGTGTATATGTTGTACCACTTCTTCTGGTTTCCAGACTCCTCCAATGTTGAGCTTCCCCATATGAGCTCCCCATCCCATGTATGAGGTATACGCGGTGATGGTCCCTGTTGGAGTTGGTAGCATTCAGGGTTTTCCTACTGTTCTAGTCATCTTATTCCACCACATCATTTCCTCCTGCACTCTTTGGTGACAACCGTATGCTTGTGATCACTGGTTCTGGACCCATTCCTGGATCGGTCTCATGTGTAGCCTTGCATGTGGTATTAGTAGTATGCAGGAAGGCATCATTCCCAGTAACTTCTCCACAATCCTCACTGTTGAGACTAATCTTTCCAGTAGGCGCAAGCATCTTGCATTGTCGCCAGTACCCTCTTTTGACATGGGAACAACCTTTCCTGTGAGGTTTCGATTCTTGCTCCCAAGAACAGTTTCTCTTGTTTGCCATGGGCAAGGATTTTTCTGCGTTTATGGAGAATCCCAGACTGTGGAGTGTTCCCATCACTATCGTTATTCTGTTTCTTTACTTGCGGAAGGAATTTTCCTTTACCAACCAGTCATCTAGATAGGGGTACAAGTGTATTCTTTTTTATCTTAAATGTACCGGTACAGATGCTAAGCACTTTGTGAATACCCTGGGGGTGGATTTTATTCCAAATGGTAGCATCCTGAATTGGCAGTAAGCCTGGTCTATTATGAAGCATAGAAACTTGTGTCTGTGGTTCACTGGTATGTGTGGTTATGTATTCCTTGGATCTATGGCCGCCATGTAATCATCCTGCCGGAGCTGTGAGATGGCATCTTGTGGCGGTGCCTTCTTGAAATTCTGTGTCTTTATGAACTTGTTCAGGAAGCGGACATCTAGTATGGGCCATAAAAACTGGTCTGGTTTTGGTACCAGGAAGTATGTTGAGTAATTTCTCTGGTTGATTTCTTTCAGGGGTACTCTCTCTCTCTCTGTTGCTTTCTCCATTAACAATTCTTGCACTTTCTGTCGTAGAAAGGTTTCTTTTCTTGAATGGGTTGTTTCCTTTAGTCGTCTTGTCACGTTTTTACCAATTTAATGCAATAGCCATGTTGGATGGCATTGAGAATGCATTTGCCTGAAGTGACCTCCCTTCACTCCTGAAGGAAGGCTCCTATCGCCCCCTCATGGTGGTGTGCATTGTTGGGGGCTCTGGCTTTGCATGTCACTTGCTTGTTTATGTAGCTGCACCTCTGGGCGTCTGTCCTCTGCCTCTCACTCACATGCAGAAGTACTGTCTCTGTTGCACTTGATATTGCCATTGTTGCATCAGTGACTGCATGTGGCTTGTTTTGGAAGCCCTGGTGCATTGTGGTGTTCGGGAAGCCCTCTCTTCCCGCCAGTTTTCTTGTGGGTGTGACTCCCCTTCTCTGTTGTCCTCTGAACTCTAGGGCTCCTATCGACTTTCCTGTGTAGTCTTCTTCAGTTGATGCAGTGTGTCATCCACAGCACTTCCAAAAATGCTTTCTTCGTTGAAAGGAGTGTTGCTAATATTGGCCTGGACTTCATTTATTAAGCCTGAAACTGACAGCCAGGCATGCCTTCTCAGGCTTGTCTCTGCCATCAGTTGTCTGCTGCCCGTGTCCGCAGCATCCAGTGCAGATTTTAGGCAAGTGTTAGGGATGTTCTTCCCTTTCTCCACAAGGGAGGTTGCTCTCTTTTGATACTGCTCTACAGATGTCTCATTAGGTCAGCTATCTCCTCCTTGTGTTAGTAGGCATATCTATTAAGCAGTGCATTAGAATTTGTAATGCACCATTGTGCTGCAGCTCCCTTTCAAACTCCCTCCCCACCATTTCCATTCCTTTGCTCGACTTATCCCAGGATGGTCCGGAGGTAGTTGGTGCATTTGCTCTTTTTCTGGTAGGGACACAATGATGGCGTCCACTAGCGAATTGCCTTGGATAAATGCAGGATGCTTTGTGCAGTGCTTAGATTTCTTTTGAACCCAGAATGTCACTGACCTACAGGTTGCTGGCTCTTTGAAGGGTTCTCTCCCCTGATCTAGGATGCTGGAAAGCCCAGGCAAGTATTGGCTTGTGAGGGTACCAGTGTCTCCAGCAGAAAGCATGTCTGCGATTTTTCCTCCTCCAACTGAACCCCCATACTTGTCTGCGGCTTTCTTTACAGTTTGAGCTTGCATGGCAATGTTGTTCAAAGGCGAAGGCCTCAATGGGTATATATCTATTCCCTGCTCGGGTAGTCACATCAAGATCTTGCCATTGCTCCTTGATGCCTTCTGATCCTTTGATGTCTTGGAACAGACCCTGTGACTCTGGATCCTCTTCCTCATAGATTTCCTGTTCCTCCTCCCGTGGTACTGGAGTCACTGCGGGTTCCAATTTAGCAGAGTCTTTCCCTTTCTCTGTATGTTACGACAAAGGTCTTGATGGGATATGGAAATCAATCTTAGAGGGAGCCATCAAATTCCTACTTCTTTTGAAGGATCACGGCCATTTTCACTTTGAGACATCTTTCCTGTCGCTCGATATCAATCACGTGTTCTTTGACAGAGTTTGGTCGCAGTTCTGTTTTTTTGGCATCAAATTCTCAGCTGCTGGTGTTCCAGTCGCCCCGTTCTTAGGGTTATCTCAAATTGGGTCGTCTTCCGATGCCGGCGTCTTTTCCGAGACTCGCCTGCCTGCGGTGTCCTTGGTGTGAGACCCAAGGGGCTCTTTTGACCTCCATTTGCCACCGGTGAGCGAAAACTTCGGCACCAAGGCAGTCTTTTGGCCTTTAAAATCCGATGCTCTAAACTCACTCACACTTTGTTTCATTAGCGTTATCTGTGCTCGATTTACTTGTGCTTCTCGTGCTCCCACTCAACATCATGAACTCTTTTTGACAGCAGAGCTCTCTCCCTCTGCTCCTTTGATATTGTTGTCTTCCTCCTCGCTCAACAGTTTGAGGTCCCTCAGCGACAGGGTGTCCTTCTCTCCCTGCATGGAGTAGTGTGCCTGCCTTTGCTGCTCCTTTGCTCTCAGTGTCTTTGGCTTGAACCCTAGGCACGCTTTACTGCCCTCTATGATATAATCTTGGGGTAGACAAAGATTACATACATGGTGGTTGTCCTTCTGGGCAAACTTGTGGTGGCACTCCAGACAGAAGCTGAAGGGTGTGCTCTCCATGTCACTCTTAGCAGGAGGCCCCATGCACGTGCATTCTCCAGCCTTCGCTCACTGGCTGTCCACATGCTCCACTTACTTCTTCGGTGTCAATCTGTGGAAATAATTGTCCATTCTAGACAAACCCCTTTCCAACTGCTGCAGCGATGTTCTTCTCTCTTGGACTTTGACTTTCTGTTCAATGATCCTTCATTATATTATTCTTTCTTTTGACAATTGGAGAGCCTTCAAGGATGCTTCCAGACCCAAGGGCGTAAAAATAAAATCTAAAAATTGCGACTATGCACAGAGGTTTCCGGAACAGGCATCTGACATCAGGAGAAAGCTGGACCAGACACAAATTGGTGAAGATAGTTGATGCCCCCCCGCCCCCCCAAAAAAATTCAAAAATAATAATGTATAACATATTAATTATATTATTAATATTAATATATAACATATAGAATACAGAATAATAGCATAATTCCTTATGGTAAAGGAGTGCATTTAGTGCATTGCAGCTGCAGGGTGTAATTGAACTGTTTATTGTAGTGAGTTATACTGGTACATATAACACATTACACACCAATGTAATGTTAAACATACGCTATGACAGTGAGATTTCTCAAATTTTCTGCACCCATATAGATAAATGGAGGGTTATTCTTAAGAACCTCTGCCAGCGTATTTTCTTACGGGCAAAACTGTTTTAATGTAACCCGAAAATGCAAAGAAACATTACAAAGGGAGCCTCTCAGATGACCCGAAGGCAAGACTTTTCTGTTAATATTGAGCGCGGAGGCAGCATTTCAAAGAGAACATCTTTTACCCCCAGGAAGTAGAATTTGACATATTTACAGGTAGTATGTTAGGAGAGCCCGCCACCAGCTTCAGCACTACATGTGTATAAGATCACTGGGCAGATAGTACACACACAGACAGTGCTCGCTTTATTTTACACCTAAACTACACTGGAAAAAATAGGGTACAAAATGTCGTAAAGGTGAAAAAAATATATATTATTTATTAGCATGAGAAAACTGGATAAAGAAAAGTTAGACTGTGGGGTGCAGGTGGTAAGTGCAGGGAGAAGGGAAAAGCAGCACACAGAGAAGAGCAACGCAGAGGGCCAGGGGAGATGCACACAAAGGAGAAAGGAGTGCAAGAAAAGGAGAAGCACACTGGCGAGTGAGAGCAACAGGGGATTTAGGGAAATACATGGATGAGAGTGAACAACAGGGAGCGTGGAGGGGGGGGGAGAAAAGTGAACAAATGAGTAAACTGGAAAACAAATGCACTCTCGTTGAGTCTTAAATAAAAAAAGTTGTTCCATAAAAGGGAGCAGTAGAAGGACAAAAGTATTTAGGCTATGCTCCAGGGAATGAACAAACACAATATAGACAATGCAAGCCATCCAATAAGAATCAAGGAAATGAGAGTGGCAATTAAGTCATGTAGTGGCAGGCAGCGAGTGGGATTTAAGCCCACTTTAAGATCTGGTTAGAGGAAAATAGATCTTTTTCAAACAGACAGGTAAACTGACTGGTTTGCCTGACTTAAAAGAAGCCAACAACTGAAATTACAGAATTGTACTGCACACAACATTAATACAAGGGGTATTGGTAAAAACTTTTAATACAATGTTTTGGGGGGCGTGCCATGCTATTCTCCAGGAGGTTGCATATTGGATTCACAAGATATCTGTACAGCAACTGAAACAGGGCTGCTGAAAATTATCAATTTATTAGGCATCTGCACCTGAAACGATGCACCTTTCTCTTCAGCGTCAGCAGTGCTTTAGAATTATGCAACACTGTAATTCAAGTTATGCAAAGCACAAAAGGTTTGATTCCTCCTAACAGCAGATTGTAGCGCGCCATGCAACAAACTTACTAAAGGGTAAGGAAAATATTTGAAACAATATTTAGACATCAAAATATATATTTTGTGTTTGTATTCCTCTTACCAACACCTCCTGGAACAGGTCGTGGGACAGGTTTTTTCGTGGGAGTGCCTGCAAATAAGCAAAGAAAACTAAGTGAATTTCCAGACAAAAAATAACCATAATTCAGTAAAGGAATTAAACAATAAATAAATAAATACAACTCCGTCATTGTCAACCACCATGACATTTACACTTTATTTGACCTCAAGGCTTGGACAACTTTGCTTAAAGTATCTAAATCATGCTTCTCCAATGAGAAGCTATTAAGCTATTGTTAGCTCGCAAGCTATCTTTAAGTATCTCTCCTGTGTTCAGTTTGGCTACTAACTTAAAAGCTTTGGCTTGGTTGAATTTTATATAGCGCGAACTTGACCCGAATCGGGTATCAGAGCGCTTTACATAGCACCAGTTGCATTACATGAGGACACATTCATTTTTTGTTGTTGTTGTTAGAATTAATATCTTTATATCAAAAGAGTGTATCAAAGAAACAAATGTGTGCATTTTTAGAACTCATCGCCTGCTATTTGGAGAAAAATTGTTGAATTTCCAATTCCCAATTCCAACCATTGATTTGGGTAGAAATAAACATATGTTAATCAAACGCCAAGATAGTCTTCACTGTGAACTTCCAATTCACCAATACACGTTATGTTATATTTAAAGCTGATATGAGAGTGATAAATTATGTTGCATTTGGTAGATTTAGGACTGTGGTTCCAGAGACCTTGCAGCTATGGTTGTTATGTATTACCCCGATAGAGGCATTCCAGATTAATAAAGCCTTTTATGTTTTTTACATCAGTGCTAGCAATTTTGCATGGGGTTCGACAATACCTATAGTAGTAGCTTGCAAGGATCTTCAATGAACATAAGTATATTTTCTTACAAAATAGGCTAGATACCCCTGATCGAAACTGAAAATCAACACAGCTACAAATGCAAAACTGATTAGTAACTCTCCCACCCGCCATTCAATTAGGGAAAAGCAGGTGACTTAAGTAAATTTTTACCATTATTTAGGAGGTGGTCAAAGAGAGAATACATACAAATGATGTTCTTCATGCCATAAATACTGTTCACTTAATCGTAAAAAACCCTTCTCTTGCCTCAATAGCATCATTTAATGAACTGAGCTGTTCTATATCCAAATAGTAGAATGACCAAGTGTGTATTTATGGACCTTCAATGCACCACAGATCACAGTCTCTCAACTGCCCACTTAGGGGGTGTAAAACAACTGTGTCCATGCCGCGGGTCAGAAAAGCTGGGTTAATATAAATTCATGGACCTTGGGACCACAAAGTTATCTGTCTTCAATAAGGCAAACATGTTCTGTCATATCCTGTCTACTAAAGTCACACCAGACATGGAAAAGGTGCCCAGTGGTAATGTTGGATGAAAGTTGCTAGTTGCCATCAGTTCATGTTGATTGTGAACAAACTGGTGTCACGCTTGTCTTTGTACCAGTCACTAGGATGCCAACTACATTGGTACCTAAGGTACTATCAGACTTCCTGTCCTCGAGAGATGCATGCCTCTGGGATGTCAGGAGACCTCGGAAACTGGCAAATGACATTAGCATGGGTCACTGTCCTTTGGTCTCTTAATGTACATGCCTACTTGGAACATAGGATTCCAGCATTTCTCGCGTCTGGTTGATTGTTCTGATCCATAATTACTATTCCATCACCAGGGCTTTTGACCCTCATGATGTCCCTGACCACCGGGTCGGAGTCAAGGAAGTGTCAGTCTCTGTTCAGAGACAAACGTCCATTTATGGCCTCTGTGGACCAATCTTCATGTCTATTAAGTCTGTTTTAATATCAGCTGAAAGCTTCATAATTGTGTTCTTGCCGCATGCGCAAAATACCAATTACTGGATTTTGGAATAAAAGAAACACTTTGAATCGTGTAGTGTTTTCTGGTGATGCAATACAAGGAACAAATTGAAGTAGATTAATGCATACTGCACCTCTTTTTTCTCCAAAGTATGCAAAAGGACATGTTGGACTTCAAACGCCCGCAGAAACAATGTGTTCTGGATCCATTTGAAAGCTACCACCCCTTTAACATGGGTCAGCCTTTATTGTTATTGCTCTGCAGTGATCAATCAAGTTATTTCACTCAAAGCCTATGTGCAAGTTATGTCTACACTTTGGGAGAGGTTGAGAAGAGGAGTTACAGCACCCCGCAGGAAAAAGTGATTTGGCACGGTGTTCTATGCATAAGGGAAGAACGGGCAAGAAGTAAAAATTAACCTAGAGATTTCTTGACATTACATTTTTGATTTATTCTTATTGTTTTTAATACAAAGATGTGAAAAAACAAAGAAACTTAGTTAAGGAAATCCAGATCAATCCATGTTTCAGAGACTGGGTCAGTAACATGGCTCTAATTTCAACGTATGCGAACAGGATGGGACTAGGAACTAGGACTGGGATGGGATTAGAATGGGAAAACTAGGGAGTAGGACAAGGGAAAACTAGGAAGCGGGCTGAACACATTTTAATTCATTTTGTTAATATGACAAACTATTAGTTGTACCTTTCCAGGAGTATCTTACTATATGAAATAAGTGGGTTTAATGTAATCTCCACATTTCTGTATACTTTTTCATAGAATTGGCCATTATTAATTGTTTAGCAGTAATCCCAGATAACTGTTATACAATTAATATTTAAGATAAGAGTTTCCTGCAGGTTCCAATATTTTGAATGAGATGTTATATATGTCAGTTTATCTCAAAATAACTGCAGAAAAACGAAAATATGACGTTCTGACATTTTTTAACTTTGATAACCTCGAGAAGGACTTGATTCATTAACATCACTACTCCTCTACTCCCGACTGTTGCTTGGGAACCCCTTGTCTAGGAGGTTGTTCAGGTTGTACCAGAAACAAAGTAAACTAGGTTCTCCAAGCCCTGCTTCCAATCCTAGCCCTGGTCTTAGCCTTTCAGTAGCAATTACGAGGTAGGCGAGGGACTAATGGTGAGACCTGGCAACATTTTGAGGTATTTCCAGTGAAAACGTGTCTTTTAATTTCTACTTCCACTGCCATTTTGATGAATCAACAATACGGGAGCCTGTGCTGGAGCATTCCTTATCAGCCAGGAAAGAAAGAACTTGCGTCAGGCAACATGTTGCAAGGATGCTATTAATGCCCCTTCTCCCAATGTATGCAAAAAATCTCTGATATTGGCGGTCCTCAGAGCAGGTTTAATTCCTATGCCCACCAAGCTGGAAATAGTTGAAGGGCGGTTGTGAATGGCATGCCCTTCTGTTTTTGTTTTAGAGTTACATTTTTTCCCCTTGATTTTCCAGGCGCAGCTTTCAAATTTTCTAGCAGAATCAATAAAATAAATTATTTACCTGATAATGTATAAATATTGCACATCTGGTACCGAACAGTCAGGAATGGGATTTCAGTATGTTGCAGTGTACCAAAGTAGACTGCTACAACCTACTTTTAAGAAGGGGAGGTGTACTTTTGGCGTTTACCTGCATGTTTTGGCAATGAGAGGATCAGTATGTGGCAACTAGCAAGTTGTCACGCAGGGGTTTAATTCCAATTTGATCCATAGAGAAGGGATTGCCCTAAAAATGCCTTAGAGGCGAGAGCTTATAAGGTTCCTTTTCACCCATCTATTCAGCTGCAATTCAGAATTAACATGCCAACATCTAGCAGTGCAGTGCTGGACTGCTGTGTAAATTACACTGGTGCTGTGACATTTGTATGACATTGTGGCAGAAAATACATCAAAACTCAATGCATAGGCCCTGCCTTTGGATGCTTTAGGTTCCATACCAATATGGGGGAGCAGAAACTTACTCTAAGGTGCCACAACTGTTTGGCCTCCTTTTTCTGTGCTTTGGCCCTGAGCAGGTCTCCTGTGATGCTTTCTTTGTCAGTGGTGACAGGATAATGCTGGCCTCCAAATCAGCTCTGCCTGTTTCAAGGAGGGCAATAGCCTGGAGGGGTTGCAATTAACTTCTTCTTTAGTGAATGCATCTACTGGACATGAAGAAAATGCCAGACTTGTATTTCTTCTAGAGATTTGGTGCCTCCCTACCATTATACGTATATATTATTAAATGCACTCAAAGTGGTGTGGGGAGAATATAGGGTGCCAAAGGGACAGGCATAAGTACTAGATGACTGTCTTCTAGGTGGGCTGCCACCAATCCAAGCAGTACATCTAATATCTAGTTAGTAATACTGTGCTAAATATGAAGACAGGCAAAGGTTTGTTGGACTGAGAATGCGTCCAGCTGGCTCCTTCTAGCATTGTGCGAGTTAAGTTAGCATTTGCTGCACCATTTTGTATTTCAGACGCCATTTTGAACAATGATCGAAACTAACCCCTGTCTCCTTCTGTGTCTGCCTCACCGAAAAGCAGCTGCCAACAGTCCTCCATACGTGCATTTATTCAAGGCTGAGCTTGCTGTGCTAATGAATAGAATGTTTTCTACTTGCATACCTTTCTGACTAGATAGGCTTGCTCCCACTGCTCAGAGTGGTGAGAGCAGGCAGAGTAACCTTGAATACAAGATAATGTGTGCCCGGTCCCAGGATTGTAACTCATCTTTCTGCGTTTTCTTTATTCATTAGTTCCCAACTGGAAAAACTCAAGCTGGGTGGGACTTTACAGGGACTGGGAATGTACTTTATGCGTTGCTATGTTGTCCAGAGTCAGTCCCTCGGCAGCTATCTCAGGAGGCTGGTCAGACCGGACTCTGCTTGAGTGAATACTAATAAAATAACTTTGGTTTGTATTCTCTACTGTCTGGCCAACTCTTCATTCGTATGGAAGGCTGAGAAGTGGTCGTAAGTGACCCGGGTGGTCCTAATTGGGTCACTTCCTCCAGTTATCTGGCACAACATGGGAAGTAATGGCAGAAATGGCTGGGTGGTATGGATGTAGCTGTGATTCTCAATGGGTGGATGTATCTTCCATTTTAAATTTGGTGCCACCAAGAATGTCTGATGGAATGAAGTGTTTGTGGTGAGCTTATAGCACAACCACTGCTAAGTTCACTAGCTTCTGGGCATTATTAAAGCAGACCTCGTTGTATCAAACCAAGCATTTTGTAGGCAACAGAGGACTCTAAAACTCCTACACAGATTGAGTGCACCACAACAGATTTCCTGGTGCCCACTATTCCAGTAAGATATTGGGTAGGTTATAAAAATGGTGTGCTGTGGAAATTCTGGCCATCTAATAGCTGTACTCAGAATGCGGCATTCCAAAATGAAAAATGGGAGTTGATCATTGGCATGGCGAGAATGACTCTACCCAATGCCTTCTTTAGAAAGGCAGGTTCATCCTATCATGAATGGTTGCTCTTTGTTGCTGAAACTGTACAGATGCCGAGGCAGCGCCTCGACTAGAATAAAGGATTTCAACTTAATTAATGATCCAGTGTACTTTTTAACACTGGCGACGAGCTGTTGAGGAGCATACTAACCCACGCACGGCAAATATTTTTTTTCTTTGCCGAAAATTAATTTCTAAGGATTCGACTCTTCAATTAATATCTGGGAGATGCGCAATGAAATCTCGACCGTTCTACAACAAATGTGAGAGAAGCTCTTCAAGGGAGTACTGGCAAGCCATTTAGTTGTTATTTCTTTCTTTTTTATTTTTTTCTGATCTTACCGTCAACTACTTATCCTCGCGCTGCCACTTTGCTTGCTCGAGCCCTACACTATGATGTGTGGTCAAGAGCAACTGTTTGGTGTAGAATTAAGTGTCCTGGTACAAAGCTGTGATTCTTTTACCATCAAATCAGCCAATGTAGGTAGTGCCTTGGTTCCAATTGGGTTGAAACAGCAATAGTTCGCTTTTCAGCCATTTCATGCACGAATTTAAATCATGATGGGTATCACAGTTGGATGCTGCAAGTGTTAAGACTTTTCTTAAGATCGGAATTACCTTAGGAACAGTGTTTGGCTGCAGCACAACATGTCCAATTTATCCTAGACATGGTCCAAAATGATGCAAGATTTATGAGTCTGTGCAAACAATGCTTTCTCAGCTCAGGGCCAGCATTTAGCATGGGTGAGCTAGACCAATGTGAGGGGCGCAGGAGCAGCTTGCAGCAGTCTCCTTCCAACCTGGCTCTAAGTAAAAGTGCAGTAAACAGTGTGTCTGTTTATCTCCTTCGTCTTGTCCCCCCACCCCATCACCTCCCTCCTACACCTCCCATTTTCCTAATACACTGGCAGTTAAAAATTACAAGTGGGATGCAGCACCAACTTTTGTTTTGCCCACAGCGCTACTTGAACAAATGGAACGTCTGTCTCAGCTGATTGCAAATCAGTCATAAAATCACTGCACGACATGCCCAGCTCTTTGCGTTTCCAAAGTTTTGGGCGTGCCACTAAAAATTGTTGTACTGTCATGTGAAAGTCTCTCTTCAAATATACAGATGATGACATTTCGGGCAGAAATTTAGTGGAGGCTTGTTCTTAGCAGATCAGCAGAAACACAGCAAATATTTTTGCAGGTTTGGTGTCATTCTATAAGGATGTATTTCATGACAACGCGGGCTTTACCCCGCGCTGCCATTACGACGCATCCATTACAACGCAAGTCGTTACAACGACTTGCGCTGTAGGCGCTGCATTGTGGAATAGTTTTATTTTCTATTCCAACTCCAGTCCATGTAACAGTAGGGAAGGTGTTGGAATAGAAAATAAAACTATTCCTTTACCAAGAGCACCCTCCAGCGCAAGTCGTTGTAACGACTTGCGTTGTGATGGCAGCGTTGTAATGGCAGCGTGGGGTAAAGCCCGCGTTGTCATGGCTGTCTCCCTTCTATATGACCTGACAAACCTACAGAGTCAAAGTTCAAAACCACTCATCGTGGATTCATAGTGACTCTCCCAACAGGGAAAGTCGAAAAATTCAGTTTGGTAAACATGTTTTTCTGAACCCAACCACAACAAGGCAGAATGATGCACAGTTTGTATTTGGAGAATGGGAGCATGCTGCAAAATGTGGTCCACTGATAAATATCCACTACAAATGTTTTCATTCATATTAACAAAGCAAAAGGCTATGAGGCACTATAGCTCCTGTATGTGGTGAACCCACTCCCTGCATCAGAAATTAGTGGTTTTAAGAGATGAAATGATACACTTGAAGGGACGTCAAGGTAGAATTCATTTGTGGTGTAAACCTGAGACAGATCAAGAGAGCGAAAGCAAGCGGTACACAGAGTAGTCTTATGGATGTCTGAGAATGCACTTGGGTCAATTCCATTAAAAATGAAATATTGATGATGGGGGGTTCTCTTGAAATGTAGTTCACAACTTGGTGGCTCACCAGTTAGGGAGCCTAGTTTCCTTGGCTAGAAATCTTGGGAGTCATAACAGATAACACAATATTTCTCGATTTACATGTCAATAAAGTTATATCATACATGCCATTAGACCAAATTCAGGCAGGAGACTTGATTTTCGAAGCAAAACATGTATTTATTTCTGCTGTCTCCCATGTGAAATTGCCTCTGCGGCAATAGATTTCATGGGGCAAAATCCATTCCTCCAACTTTTGTTTCATAATCTCCCACCTTTTTAGACTAAAATGTTGGCATCTATGCTATATATTCATGCTTTTCCACATTAACCCCTCCCCTGCTGGTGACGGAACCACTCAGTCATCAGCTGCGGTCGCGCTGTGCTAATGACGGAGCGGTTCCGTCACGGCCCGCTCGGCACGCCTGCGCGGCGCGGATTCCGCGCCTGCGCTGAGCGTTCCATTGAGCGTTGCGGGGCTGTGACGGAACCGCTCCGTCATGAGCACAGCGCAACCGCGGCTGGTGACGGAGCGGTTCCGTCACCAGCATGCGCCTGCCGCGCGCCCGCCCCGCCCCCTTAGCACTGCGGCGGAATAGCCGCCGCAGTGAAGGGGTTAAGCTGCTTTCAAAGATCCGTCCCGTCCTACCGGTAAACTGCTGGAAAACAGAAGTCTAAGCTATTCTCTCAGCTCGACTAATGTTTTATATCTGGGCACCGGAAATATATAGCCAACCGCAAATGAATAAAAAGTCTGACCACTCAGATTATGTGGTTTCTCCTCAGACGAGCTCAAGCTACTTCTGCTATGAATGAGCATTAGCTCACCTTTAATAAAATAATCTTATTTTAAAGCTTATGCACTGACTATCGTGCTTTTTATCAGAGGAGACCTGCATACCTTCAAGCAAAAAAATTATAGTTACTATATTCAGCCCAGATCTCTGTGCTCGTGTGGCTCAGATAGCTCTCATTACCAGTTTAAAAAAAGCCAGACTGGAGGCCTCTCTTTTGCCAACTGTGACTCAAGGGAACAGAATGCCAAGCCAACCGGACTCCGATCAGAATGTAATAATTTTGTCTTCAGGAAGAGGATGAAAACAGGCTCCAACCCAAATGTGGTAGCCCAGCTCTTGTTTTGTCCAGCTAGATCTGGTATACCTAGCACCAACACACAGACAGGTAACCGCACAACTTAGAAATGTATTAACTCATCATAACAGAGAGAAACTGAGCAAGAGGTAGACCGAGAGAGCTATATATCAAACCAGAGACAATATCTTTGTATTATAATTGCATTTATATAGCGCTCACTACACAAGATGATATGCTAAAGCGCTATACGGCAGGTAGTATGTTACTCAAGAAGCCAAGGTTAGTGGACATGTGTATGTACTATAAATAATCCTTGTTTCTCATCTTTCCCTATGATATACATTGTCAAGTTTGGCTGAATCAATCCATTTTGTAACAGTTTCTACATGAACTTGCTTCCCTTACACACAAAATCTATCCCATTATAGCCCTCAATATATTGTTTTCAGACCCCTTTGTTCCAACATTGGCGGCTGGTTTGATCCAAATACCGTCACGCATTCATATAAATCGTCTGTACAGGCTGAGTTCAAACTCAAACAGTAGTGTAGCAAAGATACTTTGGGTCGTAATTAAGGCTCTCTGTTTTCCGTTTTTACTGATTTTTACAGATAAAGACAGACAGAAAAACATGTATTTTCTTGTCTGTATTTATTTTTAGATGTGGATAAAAATGGAAATTGGGTGCTTTTGGAGTGATTCTAAATACACTTTGCCATGACTGCCAGTCCAATAGCTGTGTGGATTGATAGGTAAGGGGGTTGAAAAAAAAGGAATTTTAGTAAAGAGGCTTAAACAGCAGTAGATATGCACAAGGCGGATACTGAAATGTGCATATTTTCATAGAAGTGCATTGATTTATCTTCTGCGGGTGTTCAATATCACTGAAACCTGGCAGGCATTAAAGCATGACTGCATGTTTATTGGTTAAATAAATGCGGAAATGTACCAGTGTCAGCTTTATTTCTTTCACAAAACCCATAATAAATATGGATAAATACAGATAAAGTTGACAAAAAATAAATATGGATAAATACAGACGGACAGGTCAAAAAAATAAATACCATAAAACCGGGAGCCTAGTCGTAATCCAACCAAGGCAGATGGCCCACCCTTTCTTTCCACTGAATAGTAATAGGCAGCACTAAATGGGGAGCAGTGGGTCTCCATCATCCCTGGGCCCTGGTGCTACTGCATCTGCTGCAATAGTGATAGACACACCCCCTACAATCAAAGCAGCTAAAAGGTCCCCAAGATATGGGAGGCTTCTTTCCCAGTGCTGGTTTTTAGTATACAAAACAGTCAAATCGCTGAAGGGAGAATCGCACAGTACAGATAGCTACTTTTCCCTAAGCGAATATCCCAATACAAATGGTGGATAGTGGTATAGTTTAATCAGAAATCCCCAGAGGGAGCATGTTCATGATAGTCCCTGTGATTTGTCCCATTTGTTGGAGCTGGAGCCCGAGATTTCAGGACGCAAAAAGCGCTTCACCCCAAGACCTTCACTGTGGCTCTTAAACTAACAATAATTTCAGATCAATTTTTTAATAAGATTCGCCTTTTCTTATTTCTCATGGCCCTCACTCATTGAATTCAGCGTAGAGGGATTTCTGATGGGTGGAAACAAATAAAATGTAGGCGCCGTACAAGAGGTGTCATCACCATAGGGGCAGGATGCAGTAGCTACGAATGTCTGAGGAGAAATGGGATATTTCTGGAAATTCCATTTAGAGGCTATGGTAGTACTGGAGCAACAGCAGAAGGGCAACACCAGACCTGCTCAGGACTACTTTACCTCGTCATTAAAACTTTGTTTTCTTCTGCATCAGAAAAGGTCAGTTGTGCAATTTTCATGTTTCTATATATTTAATTAATACTGCTAATGTTTCCTTACACTTTAACTTCCCTTTAAGCACATTGCTCCACAGTACTGCAGAATGGGGCTTTGGGGGGCAGCCGACCATGGGGAGGTCTGCTCCCTAGGAGGTTTGGGGAAGTGGAGAAGTCCAGCGACTGCTTGCAGTTTTGTGCTAGGTTTGGGCTGTAACAATAGCCCAAAGTATAATACTAGCCATTTTATCTGCCAGCCACCATTTTCTCTGTAGGTGACCCGATGGATGGCAGTAGGAGAAGTGTGGTATTTTGTATTGTGGAGCCCCCTTTATAGTGTGTAGTGTGTAGCATGTCAGAGGAGAAAGTGATGCAAACCTTACGCCTCTTGGAGGAGGTAGGGCGCTTGGACCTGCTGGCGACAGGTGCGGAAGGAAGAGGTAGCCTACCGCTATGGCAGGCGTCGGACAGGGTCATGGCTGCAGTGCTAGTCTGTTCACCACCACGCTGGGCAGTGATGCTCCAGCAAGTTAGGCAGAATCAGGTGAGCGAGCAGGGCCACCCAAGTGCATGGCCCAAGAATGAGCCTGGGAGATCTGAGCCGGAGGAATGCATGTTGCATCAAAGGCAGATGAAGGCCCCTCTGCACGAGGTGGCGGAGAAGGGCAGAAGGAGCATGCGCGGCATCGGTAAGGGGGCAGGGGAACAGCAGTGACTGGCCACGTAGGACGCGGCACACTGAAGAGAGCAGCAACAATAAGAGGCTGTGAGGGGGCAGCGGCTGGCCCATTTGTGAGGAGTGACCTTGGAGGCTGGAAGGAGGCAGGAAGCCAGGCCTGAAAGAGAAGCCAAGCAGAGAGGCAAAGGCACCCGCATTGGAGAGTGGGGAGGAGTCATAAGAGCATGTGAGGTAACACAGGCAGGATCAGGTCGAGAACGAGATGGGGGGATGCTGGAATAGGGGGGATGCTGGAATAGGGATTCCCTGGAAAGCGGGGGGTGGCTACAGAGAGGGTCCCTGCGGAGTAAGGGCACTGTGGGAAGACAAGGCCCATTGGAGGGAGACAAGCCGGACACTGAGCAACAGGGAGAAGGAGAGAGCGGGCAATGGGGCAAAATGTAGCAGAGCAGGCAGCTCCCATGGGCCCTGCTTCAGCGATGGTAGCAGCGCTCATGGAATGGAGTAAGGGTGAAGAGGGCAAAGGGGAGGGAGGGAGTCCAAGGAAAAACAACCAGATTGGGGAGAAGCAGGTCAGCCGAAAATGAGGGGAAAGTGTACACTAGAGCAGGCCAGGGCGAGGGTGAGTAAGTGAAGGCAGGGTTACAGGGTGTAGGAAGAGGGGCCCAGGAGGTGCGGACAAGTAGCCTGGCTGGGACGCAGGGTGCAGAGTGGGGCATGTAGGCATGGCAAGGTGTGGGGCAGAGTATATTGTTTTGGGGGTATACCGGACTACGCAAGAGTTAGTTGCCAGCACACCAGGCCTCTTCCCTTTTTTGAAGGTGGGGCAATAGGAAAAGACAGTGGGACTCTGGAGAGCTCAGTGCAGCTCCATTACCTGAGGAGAAGTGAAGGCAGGGCCCGGTGCGACCAGCAGGCTGACGTTGTTGGACAGAACAACCACTGACCAAAGAAGGTCCAGGGTGGCCTCATCAGTGCAACCAGTGGGAGGGTTTGGTGTAACCTCAGGTGACACGAAGCACGAAATGACTAGCTGGTGGCAACAAGGGGCTGATCAGGTTGGGAGGGGGAATCTAGTCAGGCTGTGCATGGGGTTTTTCAGGGTACAGGCACTGGTCGGTAACAGCACGGAGGACAAGGCGTGCTGAAGAGGAGGGGACAGCAGGTGCGGTGTCAGGCTCTGGAGCAGGCACTGACTTTAGCGCCAGGTAAGGACACGAATGATGGGGCAAACACCTACTGGGTGGTATGGATTCAAGGGAGATGCTGGAGAGCGGTCAGACCAAGCTGAGGAAGGGCCTGTACATTAAAGACATGGGGGTAGACACGAAGGAGCACAGCACAGGGTCAAAAGGGGAGACGGCAGCCGGACAGGAGACAGTAAACAAGGCATTAATGCACCTGAGGAGAGAGTAAAAGGGGCTCTGGGGGCAGCGTGCAAAGCGGTAGACAAGAGAGTGGGCGGGAAAAGGGGCGGAAGAGAAGACAGCTGGCCCAGGCAACAAAGAACTGAAGTTCAAAAAGCTACCATATATGGGGGTGTTCAAGCCTTTAGGCATGCACCTAATGTTAGCTGCCAAAGAAAAGATCTGCAAGGGGGAGTATGTTGAGATGCGCAAACTCTTGCACAGTGTAACTGCAACAAATGAAGGACGGAATGCAGAATAATTTAAATATTCTCCCCAGTCAAGAGATCTGGGATAAATCCATGGTTCTTTTGCCCACTACGCCACCATGCTACCGAAGTTTAGACCCAGCCATATGCAAATCAGTCTTGCCCTGTAGCTCATAGGAACAGTCCAGACCGAACTGCCAAGCCAGGTCCTCCCTGGACCGGAAATAAGTATCCTGGGACCGGTTACTGGGTATTACCCTTCATCAGACAGGCTAGCTTGAATCCAGTGGCACAGAGAGCAAGGGGCCCACGTCTGGACATACCCATCCCACTTAGGGTGAAAAGTGCTAGGCAAACAAATGATGGATAGGATGCTGGGTAAATCATACATTCACCCCCAGTCAAGAGATCTGGGTTAAATCCATCTTTCTTTTGTTCACCATGCCACCCCAATTTAGACCCAGCCATATGCATATAAGTCTTAACCCTGAGCCTCATGGGAACAATCCAGACCGAACTGTCAAGCCAGGTCCTCCCTGGACCAGAAACAAGTATCCTGGGACCGGTTTCGGGGTATGTCACCCTTCAGCAGCCAGGCTAGGTTGAATCCAGTGGCACAGTGAGCAAGGGACCCACGTCTGGGCATACCCATCCCACTTAGGGCGAAAAGTGTACCTGCAACAGATGATGGACGGAATGCTGAATGATTCAAACATTCTCCCCCAGTCAAGAGAACTGGGTTAAATCCATTGTTGTTTTGCCCACTACACCACCCCAGTTTGGACCCAGCCATATGCAAATCAGTCTTGACCTTGTGCCTCATGGGAACAGTCCAGACTGAACTGCCAAGCCAGGCTCTGCAATCTGTCCATCAATTGTTCTTTTTGCATTTGTCACCCAGAGTGGGACAGGTATGGCCAGGCGTGGGTCCTGAGCTCTCCATGCCACTGGAATCAAGCTATCCTGGCTGATGAGGGGTGAAACCCCGAAACCGGTACTAGGATACTTGTTTCCAGTCCAAGGAGGACCTGGCCTGGCAGTTCAGGCTGGACTGTTCCCATTGGGCGCAGGGTCAAGACTGATTTGCATATGGACAGTAGGCAACAGAGAATGCTTTAGTTGGTGGTAGGGCCGTTGGTTGTGTCTACAAGGTGGACATATGGTCAAGCTTGGAAAGAATTCTTTACAGCGGGGCACAGATGAGGCTGGAGGGGTGGGCCAAGAGAGAGAGGATGTAGTACAATTCATCTGGTCAATGATTGAGAAAAATCTGTCAAGGGTCGAGATATAAGGGAAACTGGCGGCATAGCGTTCATGGGGAAATTATTTTGGGGTTATGTTCCATCGACTGGAGAACTGGGGAGGAGGATGCTGGAAGGTTGGGCCAGGGAGGCCAGATGCAATAGGCTGTAGAGGAGGCCATTGACTTGGTGTACATTTTGTGAGGTCATCCCTAGTTAGCCCACGGCATGTCACGGGGATGACAAAGCTGTTTTGTTTACTATTCTGATGAGTTGGATGTACTTTAGAGCGTTTCAGGCGTCGGAGCTGCAGGACTGGAAAATACCTTGGGAAGAAGTGAGGCTGTATGTGGCAGGACTCCAGGTGTGGTAATACAGGTCAAAGATGGACAAGAGGGGCAAGGGTAGGATGGTGTTGCTGCAGAATTATCCAGTAGAAAGGTTTTACCCTGTTAGGGGGTGTGGTGTCACTCTGTGGATTCGGACCAGATTTGTGATGGGGAGAGTTTTACAATATGCTGATGGTAAGCCGGTGATGGCATTCCAGCTGTCAGTCATTTGGCGTCTGGGGCTATCACATTCAGGGTTTGACACAAGAGGTTATGGGACACATTCATTCTGCGTAGGGATGCCAATAGATGCAGGTAGGAGAAGCTGGAATTGGAAGACCATAATGGGGCTGGGTAGATGGTCCTCTGAATGTTTCGGATGACATGTTCGGGTGGGAGAGCGGGGCTGTTGAGCCATTACCATAGTCTCAATTGTGGTTACAGTGTTTCAAGTTTGGTGCACGGCCTGGAGGCCGCAGGACTGTTCATATCAATTGTTGGTCATTCATTCGTAAAATGAGTGGAAAGGCAAGTGAGTCAGAGAAGACATGGAGCAAATTTGGATTTCAATTCCAGCCTGTTTCAAATGTGATGGCATGGCAAGAGGGGCATGCACTGGTGGGAGCTGTTGGAATGTTTAAACAAAATGTTAGTGGCAGGAAAGTGTCCAGAAGTTTTAGTGCTGCATGTAGACGAGAACAACTTGGCAGTGGAGAAAGGGTTAGCACTGATGCGATCCATAAAAGAGTATTTAAGAGGAATTCAGCGTCAGTCGCCAGGGTGTTATGTTCTGTGGGCAGAGTTTATACCCAGGAGGAATTGGGGAGGGGCATTAAGCTGGCAGCAATATATAAGGCTAAACAGAAAATTAACAAGGAGAAGCTTGCCTTTTGAAAGGTTTTTGGAATTGGTAGGATTGAGCATGCAGACAGGAGGTACAACATTGTTGAGTTTTGTTTGGGGGGAGGGGTGGAGTCCACTTGTCAAATAATGGTATGGAGTTATATCTTTTGCAATTGAGAGAGGTGTTAGCTACTACGTTGAATATTAGTCAGTGAGTGGTGGGGGAGAGCAGAAGAATTCTAGCTAGGGTCTTTTTCTGGGGTGCGGTTGGCCAAGAAGTTGGCATGGGTTAGCACATTTTATTGTTGAACACAGCAGAAAGCCAGGCTGAAAGGGAATGGGTAGGCAAGCGTATGCCTGAATGAGGCAGGAAATTAACGGTTCATTAGGAAATTAAGTTAGAGGTTAATAGATACAGTAAACCTGGATGGGAGGTTGAAGGTCTCAATTGCAGAAGATCAGCTCAGGAGGAAGTAGAGACTTGCAAAATTAAGTTTTGTTGGGGGGAAGGTAGTTAAGCATATTTTTGTATAGTGAGGTTTTAGTTTTGCAAAGCAAAAGGCCCAGGGTTTATATGTGATATGCACCGAATTTAATAAAGCAGCATTTTTCACGCAAAACCAGATTAAGTGATCTGTGCTTTGCCCCTCTTCACCAAGAACATTTTTTTAGGTACAGTTTCTTTCTAGTCACAGATATTCAGACACTGGGGTCCAAGAGAAAACAATAACATTATTTCCTCTGCCTGATCTAGCAGATGTTTCTGAGAACATTAAACTACCATTCATTTCACAATGGCAAATAGATAATGTTACTTACCCAGTAAGCATCTGTTCTTGGCATGTAGAGCTGTAGATTCACATGCTTTGCATACTCCTGCCATCTAGTGTTGGGTCCAGATGTTTGCAAGTTATTTTTCTTCATAGTCTTTCCAGTCACAATGTAGGTGACTCCTCCTTTTGGTGATAGTGTGCATGGGCATTGACTCCATTATTAGATTGTTTTCCCACAGAGGGTGAGAATGAAGTTAGTAAGTAAAAAATAGAAATGTCCAGGTGAATGTATATAGAGTAAGAGAGAGAACTGTAACAGGTATAGGTACCCGGGGAGGTGGGTGGGCGCATGTGATTCTACAGCTCTATATGCCAGAACAGATGCTCACTGGGTAAGTTACATTATCCGTTCGAGGCATGTGAGCTGTAGATCACATGCTTTATATAGACTATAAAGCTGTATTCTCCCAAAGCGGTGGCTAACCTGTAGCTGTTGCAGTTATTTGAAAGAGTGTTCTAAGTACTGCCTGGCCCACATTAGCTTGTTGTCTCACTAATACATCTACACAATAGTGCTTGGTGAATCTATGCGGTGCAGACCATGTTGCAACCTTACAAATGTCAACTATGGGGATGTTTCCTAAGAAAGCCCCTATTCTATTTTGCGAATGGATGCTCTCTAGGGGGTATTGTTAAAGTTTTCTTTTCTTTTGCATAACATGTTTGAATGCATTTACCAATACATCTGGCAATACCGGACTTTGATATGGGAATGCCCTTGTGAGGTGGATAAAAAGTAACAAAAAGTTGTTTAATCTTACGAAATGACTTTGTTCTTGCTATGCAATATAAAAGGGCTCTTTGAACATCTGAGGTGTATAGAGCTTGTTCTGCCACTGAATCGGGATGAGGAAATAATACAGGTAACTCAAACTATTGATTGATGTGAAAGGCAGAAACTACTTTAGGAAGATGTTTGGGGTTAGTATGAAGAACCACTTTATCTCTGTGAAGTTGGAAAAAAAGGTTCTTCTATGGTTAGTGCCTGTAGTTCACCCACTCTCCTTAGTAAAGTAATTGCAATGAGGAAAGCGATTTTCCAGGAGAGAAATTGCAGTTCATTTTAAAGCATGGGTTCAAAAGGTGGGCCCATTTATCGTGTGAGGACTATGTTAAGATTCCACACTGGGGCAGGTGGAAGTCTTGGTGGGATAACTCTTTTAAGTACTTCCATAAAAGCTGTGATTACTGGCACTCTAAAAGAGAGATAAGTGTTGCCTGTTATGTAGATACGTAGCTACTGCAGTGATATGTAGGCGGATAGAAGTGTAAGCTAACTCTGACCGCTGCAAGTGTAACAGATAACAAAGGATATTTTGTATTGAAGCATCAAGAGGATTGATGTTGTTATTATTGCAATAGATAACAAAAGGTTTCCATTTAGCTGCATAACAGGCTCTTGTAGTAGGCCTTCTGGCCTCTCTAATGATGTTCATACAGTCTGGTGGGAGATTTAGATAACCAAACTCTATGATTTCAGGAGCCAGATCGTGAGGTTGAGTTGTTTGGGATCTGGTTGTCTGATTTCTCCATGGCTCTGTGGGAGGAGACTGGATGTGAGGTGCAGTTTTTGATGTGGAACTAGTGGCAGCTCCAACAGGGTTGTGAACCAAGGTTGACGGGCCCATGTGGGAGCTACTAGGATCAGTGTGAGAAGTTTATGAACCACTAATGGAGTGAGTGGGAGAGGCGGAAAAGCGTAGGCAAATATCCCTGACCAGTTCATCCATAATGCATTGCCTTTGGAGAGCGGATGGGGATAACTTGAGGCAAAGTTTGGGCATTTTGAATTTTGGTGTGCGGCAAAGATCTATTTGAGGGAATCCCCAATTTTGAAAGAATTAGAGGCTCACCTGCCTCGAACATTCTGTTTTAAGCATTTTGCTTCATGCACTAAACATTTGAATGCTGGATCTAGTCTCATCTTTCAAGACAGCCGAAGCAATTTGCTTTTATGTGTCAGTATATCGCAATGGAAGTTTACCTGCTCCTCCTGCTCCTGGAACGGCGTCTCCTAAATCAAATCCTGCTCCACCATCTAGAAAACAAAGGAAAAGGAAATCTAATTAAACTGACACCAAAAGTGTCAATGAAATGCAGGATCTGCAATAACAGGTACAAGCAAAGCCAGAAGGTCTAGCTTATTCAATCTGTTGGCTTTGCCAGTGCTGTTCAGTGATTTTACCAATGCCACATCATCGCCAAAAAGCGGTATGACTTGTATACATCATGATGCATATGCGGTATGGAGATCCATCATGACCTATGCGTACACATGTATCATCGTGTACATGCAATTCGCCACTGTAAGATTAGAGATGTCAATCAGCGCAGTAAAAAAAGAATTAATTTAAAGTGCTCAAAAACACAGCTGCTGGGACCTCTAAAATTTTGAAAATATAATGTAACAATTTTTTTTAAAGGATGTGATTGCCAGTGTGGGGTCAGCAAAAGAGAAGCTTTTCAGAGAAAAGCGCACATGGGATGGGGAAGCACAGTGGAGTGGGTGAGGAAGCAACAGAAATGCTTGAGGTTGTGGGGGAATTAATAAAGCCAAAAAAATACAGAGGGGGTGTGGGAAGTGATGGATGAGCTCTGGGTAGGGCAGAGAGGGAAGAACACTGTGTTTGGGGGAGAGCAGGTATTTGATGGGAAGAGAAGCAGTACACAAGGGAAAGAGCAAGAAAACACATGTACTCTTATGGAGTGCTGCAAGAAAAAGAAAAGGAAAATGTTATTTACCCTGTAAGCATCTGTTTGTAGCATGTAGTGCTGTAGATTCACGTGCTCTGAATACTCTTGCCATCTAGTGTTGGGCTTGAACATTCACGAGTCACTAAGTGTACCTTGTCTCGTCCTTTAGTGGCAATGCACACATGGACAGGACACCTACTCCATGTTAGATTGCTTTTCGCACAGCAGGTGAATGTATTTATGGAGTGGTAAGTGAATGTGGAATGGTCACCATGCCTATTGAGAGTGTAAAAAATAGGTGAAAAGAGGAGAGGTTGGCAGCAGACACAGGCTCTGAGGAAGAGGGTGAGCGCTACAAGCAGAGGCTCACAGGGTAACATTTTCTTTCCACAGCATACATTTCCTCTGCTGAGATGGTAGACCAGTACCCTCTAAGCGATGGTTAGCTCATGGATGGTGCAGATGTGTGGAATAACGTTCCTAGTACTGTAATGCTAACTATAGCGTGTTGATGGGCTATGATATCCACACAATTGAACGTGTGTGGGGTTGAACCGGTGGCCACTTTGAATATGTGAGCTAGTAGGACATTTCCAAAAAATGGCCTTGATTGCATCTTTTTTGCAAATCATGCGTGTCGTTATGGGGGAAGAGAGAGGGTTCTTTTTGCTTTGTGATAGAAGGTCTCAATGCACTTAGCTATCCACCCATCTATGCTAGCCTTAAAGATGGGATGGCCATTATGGGGTTTGGCAAAGGCTACCTGCAGGAAGTTGAGAGAGCCATACTCTAACACCTTGGGAACCAGATCACTAGGTTGTAGTGTCTTAGCTCTGGGTGCCTGATTCTGCCTTGGTTCTGTGTGAGAAGTTCCGGCCTGGGGGGAAGCTTCTCATCGGGGCTGATGTACATCTCGAGAAGTGTTGAGTAACAAGGCTGCCTTTCACAAGTAGGAGCCATCAGGATAAAAGCACGTGATGTTTGCCACATCTTCCTTAACACAGAGTTCCATGGCTCAGTATATATGCATTACCAATCTAATTTATGTTTAATTATCTTATTTTAATAATTCAAATATGCTCATTTGCAAGTGTTCCTCATCCCTGAGTATGTCCCTATTGTTTGCCACAGGTAAGTGATGAGAGTAATTCTTTCACCAATTTATCAAATGGGACCAGCACTTTTTAGGTTTTGCCTAGCGAAAGCTGCGCTCTGCGCAGCTTTTTCGCGCAGGCGAAATCCTGTTGAGAACTGTAGGGTGCTTTGGGTCGGCCCTCGTCATTGATTGGCTGGCTCCGTAAACGGAGCCTTGCCATTGGACGAGGGGCCTGTCCGTCAATGCCGGACCAGACACGGGGGCGTTCCTGACATTCTTTGCCTTTTGCCGACGTCACGGGACGCCGGGAACGCCCCCGTGTCTGGTCCGGCATTGCCGGCACTTCTGCGTCTCTCCTAACCCCGTGACTGGCCGGCCGGCCAATCCTAGCGCGGCCGGCCGGAAGTGCCCGCCCCCCGCAGCCCGGGGAAGAAGGAGAGGAAGACGGCAAGCACTATGGCGGCGCCCGCGGGGAGACCGGAGAAGTGCCTCTCCAACCTGCCGCTCTGTCTGGGCTGCCCAGCCTGTCGCTGCTCGCCTCCCAGACCGATCGAGAAGTGCCGCCGTCGCAAGGTGCAGGTGAGTCGATTTATTTGTTTGTTTTTTTCCCTCCTCCCCTACCCTCCGAGCCCCTGCCCCAACCTGTCTTCCTCCTCGTGGCCGGGGCTATGTTTAGGGGCGCTAGGCCGCCCGCATGTCCGGGCTTTGTGTGCCGGTTACGGGATGCCTGGGAGATCCACGGAGGCTCTTGAGCCCCTGCGGGGGGATACAGGGGGTCCGCTTTGTGTCCCACCGCTGGCTGCAGTCTGCTCGAATGTTTTTATTGCTGCCCGCATTGCCCCTGCAGCTTTCTGCTGATGTGTTGGCTTTGTGTGCCGGTTACGGGATGCCTGGGAGATCCACGGAGGCTCTTGAGCCCCTGCGGGGGGATACAGGGGATCCGCTTTGTGTCCCACCGCTGGCTGCAGTCTGCTCGAATGTTTTTATTGCTGCCCGCATTGCCCCTGCAGCTTTCTGCTGATGTGTTTTACAGCTGGGAACCGGCGCTCGCTGGTCACATACCGAAGAGGGGGTCCGCTTTGTGTCCCACCGCTGGCTGGTGCAATAACACTAAATTGCTGAAAGCTCATTTGTACTGCTGACGCGGCCATCATTTTGTTTTCATGTAACCTCGGTGCCCGGTAATGGCCCATAAATAAAGCTTTGACATCCCAGGTGACGCATGCCTCGATTCCGGGTGGCTCCGTCTCCGCCGTGTGCCTTCATGTGGAATTTTCAAAGACGGGTCATCTTTGGGTGTAAGCCGACCTGCTCTCCTCTGTTGTGTTAAGGGGCACCTTGTGTGTGTGATTGTAGCTGCCGGGGCACTCTCTGTGCAGGAGGGAACTTCGAAAATCACCCTGCCTGGCTCCAGTCGAGCAGCCCTGTCCTTCAGCAGATAGAATGATTGCTTTCAGTGCTAATGACAGGTTGGTGTTATTAACTGTTCCATTTGTTAACTGTATCGAGCCCGGGTAACATTCCGGCATTTTTAAATATTTATCGCGCTGCCTGTGCCTTGGTACTGCACAGAAACGTGCAATAACACTAAATTGCAGAAAGCTCATTTGTACTGCTGACGCGGCCATCATTTTGTTTTCATGTAACCTCGGTGCCCGGTAATGGCCCATAAATAAAGCTTTGACATCCCAGGTGACGCATGCCTCGATTCCGGGTGGCTCCGTCTCCGCCGTGTGCCTTCATGTGGAATTTTCAAAGACGGGTCATCTTTGGGTGTAAGCCGACCTGCTCTCCTCTGTTGTGTTAAGGGGCACCTTGTGTGTGTGATTGTAGCTGCCGGGGCACTCTCTGTGCAGGAGGGAACTTCGAAAATCACCCTGCCTGGCTCCAGTCGAGCAGCCCTGTCCTTCAGCAGATAGAATGATTGCTTTCAGTGCTAATGACAGGTTGGTGTTATTAACTGTTCCATTTGTTAACTGTATCGAGCCCGGGTAACATTCCGGCATTTTTAAATATTTATCGCGCTGCCTGTGCCTTGGTACTGCACAGAAACGTGCAATAACACTAAATTGCAGAAAGCTCATTTGTACTGCTGACGCGGCCATCATTTTGTTTTCATGTAACCTCGGTGCCCGGTAATGGCCCATAAATAAAGCTTTGACATCCCAGGTGACGCATGCCTCGATTCCGGGTGGCTCCGTCTCCGCCGTGTGCCTTCATGTGGAATTTTCAAAGACGGGTCATCTTTGGGTGTAAGCCGACCTGCTCTCCTCTGTTGTGTTAAGGGGCACCTTGTGTGTGTGATTGTAGCTGCCGGGGCACTCTCTGTGCAGGAGGGAACTTCGAAAATCACCCTGCCTGGCTCCAGTCGAGCAGCCCTGTCCTTCAGCAGATAGAATGATTGCTTTCAGTGAAAATTGGTATTCTGTTGCCCTTTGTACATCTGTTAATCCTTTTCGTCATGACAAGGGGAGGGAACGGTGTATCATCTATTAATAAGCGATCTGGAAATTAATGTCTGTGCTCATATTTTACTACACGTTTAAATATGCCTATATATCACCGTATTTATATTTTTTATATAAATGTATGTGCATTTTCTTGTATATATACACATATACCCCCCCCCCCCACACACACACACATACATATATCTATATCTTATATATGTACACACACGTGGTATGTATGGCAGGTGTATGTAACATTTATCATCCCATATGATCGTCAGTTTCCTAATAAATGTAACCCACTTCTCTTGACGTTAAAAATATCGTTACTAAGGTTGACGAGTTAAATTAATCCAGTTGATAACTGGTTTAACGAAGGGAAAGCTTTGTGAGTATACCTTCAGTGAATATTCATTTTCTACATTTTATAGTGCTTCTTAGACTGCTTTGGAGATTACGAAGGGAGGAGCTTTATTCTAAAAATCAATATGCATCATATTCAGGCTGCAACTTTATTGCAGAATTTTGACGTGATAGACCGATACATTTTGCCAACGTCACCGAGGGGCAGCGTTTTAAGGAAATCATTTTCCAGAATGGATGTGAGCAGAAAAAGCCCGTGTGTGGTCAATGAAATCGGAAACACAGCGATGTAATTGTTCTGTTCTCGCCGAGAACGAGAATTACTCTTCATTTTGCTGTGCCAAGGACTTTTTAAAGCGTTAACCTGATGACTTGTTACCGTTGCCATAGAATCAAAAGATGGATGTATTTTGAGAATGATCTGTAGACTGAGTAATCTCCAAGCAGCGATCACCCTCGAACAGGGAAGGACGACCATGCTTCCCAGTAAATTGGACCTTTACCACAGAGGTTAATAGAAAATAAATTACTTTCCCTGTTGGTGCAAACTTTATGTACGCGGTGAAATACATATTCATCACGGGGGAAGAGATGGCCTCCTACCATCCAGGTGAGAGGCAGGCAGGCTGTGGGAGCACAGTAAGGTCCTGTTTGTTGCAATAACATCTGTAGCACATTAGAACAGAACCTGATGTCTCGGAAGATCAGCAGACTCCTCACGAGAGAAGCACTAATACAGGCTGTCTTAGCCATGGTGATCTCTCATTTAGACTGTGCCAATTCTCTATACTTTGGCATACCACTGTATCTCACCAGAAGACTGCAGCTAGTACAGAACCAGGCTGCTAGGTTGATCTTTTGGCAACCCAGATCCCTCTGATGTGCCGTTCCAGTCTTTCTGTTCTACACTACAAAGTTTGGTTGGTCAGTTTCTTCCTTCCTCTCGTTTTTATCCTTTATTTCAGCATTGCGAAGATTTGGTTGACTTTGGGCGGCACATCTTTACTTTGTTTGTGGAAAAGAGCGATATTTATTAATTTGTTGACTGCTGTGCCCAGAGTCGATGACTTTTCTCACAGTGCATGTTGTACATTATTTTGAGAGAAAACATTGTTCATGAAGTTTTGGGATCCCACCCCTGCTCAGAGCGTTGTTTGTTGTCAGGTGTTCACAGCTTAGCAAATTTAGGAATTTAATTGGTCTCATGTCCTGATAGGGGTAATAATACTGGGGGTGTGCTACCGCGCTATCCAACCACCGTACGTCCTTTGTTCTGCAGTGAGGAGCAGTGAAGAATTTCGGGGTCCAGAACGTAATATAATGTTTCTACACTCCGTGTGCCCCTGTTGCCTGCTTGTGCTGTGTGGGTGTGTGTGGAGGGCTCTGTGTAGCTGTGTGTGTGGGAAGCTTTGTGTGGCTGTGTGTGTGGGGGGCTGTGTGGGTGTGTGTGGGGGGGCTCTGTATGGGTGTGTGTGTGGGGGGGCTCTGTGTGTGTTTGTGTGTGTCATTTGCGAGAGATAAAGCTAGTGGCATTGTAAATGGCAATGCCATTTATTTATGTTAAAAAAACATAAATAAATATAATGTCAAGAGCAATGCCAATAGCTCTAACTTTAACAAAGGCAAAACCATTGCATTGTAAATGCTTGTTTGGAGTATGCCTACACTTTGGACCACAACTCGCCCACGCTAACTCCGACCACCATATTTTTGGAGTATACCTACGCTTTGGACCACAACTCGCCCACGCTAACTCCAACCAGCATATTTTTGGAGTATATCTACACTTTGGACCAGACCTTGCCCACGCTAACTCCCATACCTACTCATTTCAGATGTTTCCTTATTACTCGTGTCCTAATGAGACCCCAGTATGTCGAAGAGGGTTGAAATACTGTCGGCAACAGTGAATAACAAAAACTGATTCAACATTACCTACTAAAAGGACGATTGATATTCAAAGTGCTGTTTGTTATGGACACACAATTACACATTAGTCTTACTTACACCACATTCTATTTGGTTGTGATCCACTTTCTCTCATCTGGTACACATTGCACTGTAACAAACCATAGTGTTTTATCTCATGTGTTTTTAAGACTTCAGGTTTTTTGTTTATGAAGTTAAGAAAGCAAATCAAATTTGTGACAACCTAATAAGAGTGCGAATTGGTCTTATATTGTAATATAATAAGCATGAAATGCTTAAAGTGATTTCACTGATTATTGAAAACTATGCAAACGATACCAATGAGAACCAGAGTTCATCCATAGAAACATTGCCCATGGACTGTGGTGTGGATTCCTGGGGGGACCGTATTACAATAAGTGCCCCAGGGACGCAACGTGCGTTTGCGCGCCCCGGGACACTTTGGTATTATAGAAGGTGGCGCAGATGCTTGTGCATCCCCTTCTATAATACTGATAGTACTGGCACACTTAAAGCGCCAGCGCTACCTTCAGAGGGCGTCCCCTTATTTGCATAATGGCATGCCCTATGCAAATGAGGGAATTCCTTTTACTCAGTGCCTGGGCCATATTACAGAAGCAGGCGCAGAATCACAGGAGCCCTCGTGAGGTGCACTGACAGTGCGCCATTTAAAAGGTGGTGCACTGTCAGTGTGCCTTCTGACAGAAGCCCTCTGCAGGGGGTAAAGGGGGTTCGGACCCCCTCAGACATCCCCTTGCAGGCAGGTGCAGTCACTGATTGCACCCGCCTGCAAGGGGATCTCTATTACCCTGTAAAAGTGCAGGCGGCTGCCGCCGACACTGTGAAAACACAGAGCGGCTGCTCTGTGTTTTCACATGAATCCACTGCCCCAGAGCAGAGCAAGTTTGTGGCTGCCCTGGGGGCAGCACATACATCATGATAGGGTGCATTGTGATTGTTTGCGCTTGGCGCACCTTTTAAAAGGTGCGCTGGGCGCAAACAATCACAATGCGGCCCCTGGAGGCAAATGTTGGGCATTGTGGGTTATTGTGGGTGGCAAACAGGTCTCTCTGCGGGGTGTCCCAATGGTGGAAGTAGGAGCATAGGACTTGCGGGTGGAGTTACCAATCATGGGCTAGTTGAGGCATCCTGCTGAGCAAGTCGGCAAAGTTTTTATATACCCCGGGAAGATACTTGACCAAGAGTGGCAGATGGCCCAGTGTCAAACCAGTTGCACTAATGTTGACAGCTGGTACCTCCTTGCTTTTAGAGATAATTCATGGCGGCCATGTTGTCATTCTAGATGAGGACTGCTTTGTGCTGAAATACCTGAAGGAAGGCTTTGAAAGATAGGCATATGGCTAGGGGCTTGAGGTAGCGGATGTGGTGCCCACAACATTGAGGGACCATATTCCCTGTATTCGCAAGTTGTCTAGGTGCACCTCCCAGCCTGAGAGCAATGGGTGGCAATGATCACCTGCTAAGCGGGTTCTGCCTGCAACAGGTAGTTGTTGTTCCACTGCTGCAGAGGATGACAAGCACTGGCCTTCACCAACACTAGATCCTCCCAATGACCCTCTTCTTGTGACCACTGCACAGTGAGGCAATTTTATAATGGGCACATTTGGAGCTTTGCACAGGGTACTAAGGAGATGCAGGAGTCACCATGCCTAGGAGGTTCTGACTTGAAATGGAGATTGGACTGAAAGAGAGGCAGCAGCTGCTGAAATGTCAACACCCTCTGCTGGTTCGGGTACAAGTTGCCTATAATTGCTTTAGGATGGGCCACAAGAATGGCTGAACCTGAAGGGGTTGGAGGTAGGACTTGGTGGCAATTATGGTGAAACTAAAGCTAAGGAGTAGGGAGATTGCAGTTTGAGTGTGGGTTAGTTATTGCTTGATCAGTCAAGATAAGGGAAGACACAAGCACTGCCCCTCAATAGATGAGCATCTGCCACCACCAAGCACTCAGTGAACACCCTTGAGGCAGGGGTGACCCCCAAAGGGTCGTACTCGGAATAGTCAGTGCTAGGCCATTTACCTGCAAAGCTGAAGTATCGCCAATGGGTGGATTGGATGGCTATGTGAAAGTAGATGCCACTGTTTAACTGCCCCTATGGTCAACTTTCTTTCCACTGCATTGAGCTTCTCTTTGTCAGGCAGCGGGGATTCGCCTAAAGCTTGAAGAGAGACCCATTTGCAGGAAGTATTGAAAACTAGAGAGTCAGGAGAGACATGGCATCTAATGTAGTAAGGGTTGCTGGTAAAGGGCTCATGCTCCACTTTGGGTGTTACTACCCTGGCCTTGATGGGCTCCTTGAATGAATGTCTCAGGGGCAGATTAAGCATGCCATTGAGTGTAGGAAGGAGCTACATCATCTGTCTGATTTCGAGAGCATTTAAATGTGAACGCTTCGTTCCTTGTGGAGAATGTGCATATCAACCTTGCGAAAAGTGGCTACACGCTGGATGACTTTATGGTAGGTCATGGTATCATCAGTGAAAGATGCATTGAAAGGGTAGTGGCCAAGGTCTGGGTCTGACATCATCGTCCCCAGAGTCATCTGTAGGTTTTGGCACAAATGATGTTCCATAGGGGTCAGCAGGGCCAAAGAGGCTGCTTGGGTCAGACAAAGAGCATGGGGACTTCTCAGGCTGTGAAGGTGGTATGCATGAGCATGGAAATGGTGTTGGTGGGGTAAGTGGTGGCAGCTGAGGTATAGCACAAGGTGGAAGGCTGGTGCCCTTGTCACTATTTCTCTTAGTCATCAGATTCAGGGAGGAAGCCTCTGATGCGGGTTCAAAGGCAAGCCTACTCTTTCAAGTCAGAGTCTCTGCAGGCTTCGGGGGTGATGGTTTGGATGAAATTGTCGCTGTAAGGGGATGCATGAAGAGTTGCTTCAGCCTTGCATTGAACACCTCTCTGAATCTCTGTAGAGTGGGCTGCTCTAAATCCTAGGGCACATCGGCGATGGTGCTCTTAGCCTTGACACTGGCTTTGAAGTAAATGGGGGGACCTGGGTGCAAATCGTTCACTGTTGAGTAGTGTTGAGGCTTGTGAGGGGATTTGGGCTGCATAGGGCTTGACAACTGGGAAGAGTTGAGGCTCTTGGATGGGTATTTTCTTGGATTCAAGACCGTCACCTCCTGCTGAACAGAGCTCAAAGGTGGCAGAGGTCATGGAGGTGGTATGGTCCTGTGTGTGGACTCAACACAAGACTCCTTGAGAAATAGAGATCTCTCTCTGCTTGAGGACTCTTGTGAGCCTCAGAATGGGTGTTGGGCCAATCGTACTTATGACCATGTGTGTGGTCTTCAGTCGAGAAACACTTGTCCTTGAGGTTGGCAGAGCCTTCACTTCTCCTTCCTCTGCGTTGGAGGAGATTGCCTCTGGGATGTATAGCGCTTGGTGCCGGGGAATGCCAGAAGGGACATCATCCTCTCTTCCTACTGCACTGAAGGGGTCTTGTTGCCAAAGATGTTAGGGGTATCGGCAGTGGACTGTTGGTACACCTTGCTGTGTGCCAAACTCCAATCCCTTTGGTACCGTAGGGTTTTCTTCAAACAGAAGGCATGGCAAGATATGCACATGGCACCGTCATGGTCTGGGGAAAGGTAGAGGTTACAAACCTAGCGATTGTCTGACCACAGGTACTCCGCGTGGCACCGGGGCAGTTTTTTGAACCTCCATATCCTCTGGGGTCAAGGACTGTGAAGAGGGCACGTGGCCAGGGAAGGCTGCACGGGTTCCTGGTCGCTTGGTGTCAGTTTCCAGAGTGTCAACGAGAGGAAGCTCGGTCAACAAAGAGGTTTTTCCAACAGTGAGAGTTACTTTTTTCATAGAGTTGGCCTGAAAAAAATGTGCAATACACTTTGAAACTTGAAGCCCCACTGGTACAAGTCCGAACCTGATGGTGGTAAAAAAACAAACTATTTAATATTGAGTGGCTCCCCACCAAGGGAGGTGTCACAGTTTATCTTGTAACTCAAAAGACTTTAAAGAAAAACAAATTGCAAATGTCCGAGCCCAATACTAGATGGCCGGAGTATGAAGAGCATGTGTATCTATAACCACAGATGCTACAAACAAGTCATTTCCTGAATATGAGCAGTGGAAGGATACATTTCACACAATCAAGAGGATAGTAAGAAAGCTAAGCTCCATGGGGAGAACAAACAAAAGAAGAGGAAGGAAAGCCATTAAATAGGAACAAAGCAAATGAGAGTGAAAGGAAAGGTAAGCAATGTTCTGGGCTAAATGCCACTGTTAATTTTGGTATGGTCCACAAAGGAACCTTTTCACAACAGACCACTGAAAGCTGTCTGTACGAGAGATCTAAAAAGGCTGCTAAAGACAATACTGCTATTAATATCCTGAATTATCTAAAGAAGCAATGCCTTCTCATCTGAGATCCATTAAATGGAATGGTTGATATCTGGCTTGTGTTACCAACAGCAAAAAGAATAAATGATGGACAGACTCCTGAACAAATCAAACACTCACCCCCCCGTTAAAAATCTGGGTTTAATCCATCACTTTTTTGCTCACCACACCACCGCAGTTTGGACCCAGCCATACGCAAATCATGAGTCATGACCCTGCTCCCCATGGGAACAGTCCAGCCTACACTACCAGGCCAGGTCCTCCCTGGACAAGAAACAAGTATCCTGGGACCGGTTTCAGGGTATCATCCTTCATCAGCCAAGCTAGCTGGTATCCAGTGGCACAGTGAGCATGGAACCCACATCTGGGTATACCCTTCCCACTTAGGATGACAAACAAACAATGATGGATTTAACCCAGAACTGAAACTGGGGGAGAATGTTTGATTTGTTCGTCATTCGGGCCATCATCTGTTCTTTTTGCACTTGTGTTGCTTAGCTTAAACCGGGGAAAACAGCATGTGACAACTCTAAAAGAGCCAGAAGAGTAAGTCAATACAGAACATCAACAAAGTGAAAAACACAAAATTGTGTTCTCCGCTCTTGTTTTATCTATGTGTTGTGTTTGTCTTTCTCAGGATGTCAATAAAGCGCCGGGACACTCTTTGAGTAGCCGTGCGCTATAAAAGACATAATTAACATAACATAACATAACATAACATAACAAGACAATCAATCTATCAATCCACTGCTTGGAAAGCAAGACTCGCCCGTAAGTGTCTCAAGGCGCTGGAGGGCTGCTGGTCCACCGAGGTGCTGTGATTCTGTCGAAGAGCCAGGTCTTGAAGTCCCTCCTGAATTGAGGCAGTGACTGATTGCCGAAGGTGGAGAGGCAGTGTTTTCCAGGTCTTTGATGCAAGGTAGGAGAAGGATCTTCCTCCGGCTGTGGTCTTGCAGATATGTGGGACGGTAGCCAGTGCCAGTTGGGCGGAGCGGAGGTCTCTAGTGGGTATGTGGAATGTGAGGCATTGGTTGAAGTACACAGGCCCGGCGTCGTGTTGGGCTCTGTAGGCGTGTGTGAGGAGCTTGAGGGTTATTATTTTGTTGACAGGGAGCCAGTGGAGGTCTCTTAGGTGGCTGATGATGTGGCTGTGGCGAGGGATGTTGAGGATGAGTCTGGTGGAGGCGTTCTGGATGTTCAACAGTTTCTTGAGGAGTTTCTGGGTGATGCCGGCGTAGAGTGCATTGCTGTAGTTGATTCTGCTGCGAAAGAGTGCGTGGGTGACTGTCTTTATGGACTCGTGGGGATCTATTTGAAGATCTTTCGGAACAGGCATAGCGTGTGGAAGCAGGTTAATGAGACAGTGTTGATCTGGTAGCTCATGGTGAGCGAGGAGCCCAGGATTATGCCGAGGTTCTGCGCATGGTCTGTCGGTGTGGGGGTGGTTCCAAGTGCTGCGGGCCACCAGTAGTCATCCCAGGCAGAAGGGGTGGAGCCCGTGATGAGAACTTCAGTCTTCTCTGATTTGAGCTTGAGACAGCTGTCCCTCATTCAGGCAGCGAAAGCCTTTGTCCCGTCTTGAAAGTTGTTCCTGGCGACTGCAGGGTTCATTGGTGAGGGAGAGAATCAGCTGGGCGTCGTCAGCGTAAGAGACAATGTTGAGTCTGTGGTTCCTGACGATGGCTAAGAGTGGGGCCATGTAGATGTAGATGCTGAAAAGCGTGAGGCTCAGGGAGGAGCTCTGAGGCACTACGCAGATGAGCTCTGTGGCTTCTGAGAGTAACAGAGATAATCTGGCTCTCTGTGTTTGGCCGGTGCGGAAGAAGCAGATTCATTCCAGGGCTTTGTCGTGGATGCCAGCGTTGTGGTATCTTGTGCACAGGGTGCAGTGAGAGACTGTATTAAAAGTGGCTTGAAGGTCCAGAAGAATGAGAGCTGCAGTCTCGCCTCAGTCGAGGAGGGCGCGGATGTCGTCTGTGGTGGTGAAGAGGGCAGTCTCGGTGCTGTGGTTGCTTCGGACGCTGTATTGGGTGAGGACCAGCATGTGGTTTGCTTCAATGAAATCAGAAAGTTGGGCGTTGATGGCCTTCTTGATGACCTTGGCTGGGAAGGAGAGAAGAGAGATGGGTCTGAAGTTCCCGAGGTCTTTCCGGTCGGCAGAGGGTTTCATCAGCAAGTGCTTGCATGTTTCCAGTCTTCCGTGGAGGAGTCAATTGAGCAGTTGATGGTGCGGCAGAGTTCGGTGGCGATGGTGGTGCCTGCCCTGTTGAAGATGTGATGCAGGCAGGGGTCAGAGGGTGCCTTGGAGTGGATGCTCTTCATGATCTTGAGGATGTTGTCTGCTATAAGGGGGGTGTAGCTGAGTAGGGTCTGATGAGGTTCAATGTCGTAGGTTGCAGTGGTTGCGGGTGGGGTGGGAAGGAAGAGTCTTGGGTATTGACGCTCTCAAAGTGGTCATACATCTCCTTGATCTTGTGGTGAAAGTAGGTGCAGAGGTGTGTGCAGAGGTCTTGGGAGGGGAAGATGTCTGCTGTCTCTGTGTTGTGTCTGGCCAATTCTTTGACCACAGTGAAAAGTTCCTTGTGGTTGAGTTCGTTGATCCTTTCTTGTAGGGCCGCTTTCTTCAGTATTCTGATGAGATGGTGGTGTGCGGTGTCAGCAGCCATGAAGACTAAGAGGTCTTCCAGGGTCTTGCTGCACCAACAACTTTTCTCGAGCTGTCTACAGGTGCATTTGGACTCATGATGTGGGGAGAAAACAAGCTGGCTTTCTTGGAGCTTTGATTGCTTGGGGCTTTCTTCAGGTGAGTCAAAGTGTCAGTGCAGTCAGAGATCCATCGGTGAGAGTTGTGTGCTGCGGTGTTGGCGTCCGTGGATGTTGGTGGTGGGGTTTCACTGAGGGCGGTGGTGAGCTGTTCTTAGGTGACCTTGTTCCAGCTTCTACGAGGGTGGCAGTGGGCATAGTGATGTACGGTGGGTTTGGTGTAGGCGAAATGGATGCAGCGGGGGTCGGTCCACTGGAGCTCTGTAATGAGGCTGGAAGAGCGTGTGCTGAGTGGGTTGGGGAGGTGACCAGTTATTTGAATCCAACGGTGGCAGGCTTCTCTAGCAGGTACAAGGTGTTTAAGTTGTTGGGTTGTCATGGTGAAAGTTGAGGTCGCTGAGGAGGATGTAGTCTGTGAAGGCGAGAGTGTGGGGTGCAATGAAGTTGATGAAGGAATTGCTGAGAGTGGGCAGGGTCCGGGGGGTTTGTAGATGAGGAGGGTAGTGTTTGGGTTGGTCTGGACTTTAAGTGGAGGTGCTCCCTGTTGGTTGAGAGGTCGTCAGCGTAGGTGGGGAGATGGAGGGAGCTTTTTTGTATGATGGCGATGCCTCCCCCCGGTTTATTGACATGATCCTTGTGTATGATCTTGTAGCCGTCCGGGATGGCGGTGGCAATGTCCGGGGCGGAGGTGCAGTTCATCCAGGTTTTTGTGAGGAAGGCGATATCAGGGTCTATGGAGTTGAACAGGTCCCAGATCTCCACTGTGTGTTTGTGGATGGAGCGTGTGTTGAGCAGGATGCAGTTGAGGTGGCCGGGTCCGGTTATTGTCAGTCGAGCGGTGGGTGGGGTGCGCGGTGGCAGGTGAAGGTGCAGCTGCAGTTCCGGCAGGAAAAAGGGTCTTGGGTGTCCATCCGCGATGCCCAGTACCAGACGGAGAAGCGTCCGGTGTTGAGAGGGTGGAGGGTATTGGCATAGTGTCAGTGGATGCCCGAGAACCAGGGTCCGTGGTGCTGGGTGCAGTTCAGGCACAGATGGGCGCAGACAGGCTTGCCTTTGGCACACCAGCAGCACATCCACTGCACACAGCACCCTAAGTAGGGTGAGGGAGAGGGCTGGACAGCTGAAAGGTGGGAATCAGCACTGGAGGGGGGCGGGCCACGGAGGATGAGCAGCGGCAGGGACACAGAAGGAAAAAAGGTGCAAAAGTGGAAAAGAGCAAGAAAGAGGGAACAAGCACAGAAAATCACAGAAAAAAGGAAGGCAAAAGAGATCAGCAGTAAAAGAGTTCATAAAGCAGAGAGACGGAGGGCAGAGCAGAGAAGCTCCCCACTGGACTACCAGGGATGAGGTGCAGGCAGGTGCCTGCGGGTGGAGGAGAGCCCCAAACCTCTGACCAGAGAGTCAGCAGCGGCTACGGGGGCAGCAGCTTCCAGGCAGAGCTGTGCAGGGAAGGAAACAGTCCACTGACAAGACAGGAATTTCTTGAACAAATCCAAGAAACACAAAGACAATGAAACAATGTAGTGATTTAAGTGGCGCTAGAGAATAAAAAGAAGATAACATATTCATTCATTTGTTGTCTTTTTTGGTACAACATGGCTTTGTACACCTTAAACAGTTACAATCTTTGACTAGGTTTACAACTCACATGTTAGTATTGGATCAATTGCATTAAAGGTGACCAGAAGTCGAATTTATTTTCAAAATATCAAAGCCAGAGTGTGAGAGCAGGGTGATCCTAAGGCACACTAAGAAAGAGCCACGGTAGCTGGCGCGGACATCGGGATATTGGCGAATTTAAATCATACCCAGTGCATTAAAAATAAAAGTTATTGTTAGATGCCGCACGGGCAATTGTCTACAGAGATAGATGTAGAACAGGAGCACTGTGGCACACCAAAACGTCTTTAACACATTACTGCAGTGCCCAGAGAATGACATAATAAAGGAGGATAAAAGAAAAGCAGCAAGAAAAAAAAAAGGAACTTTTTACCTCGAGAACCCTTAGTGAGCAGCCAGCGCAGCATGAGGGTCAATGGGAACTAAGTACACCCCAAAATGATTGAACAAGAGCTGATCCTTGCCTCTACACACTGCTTGATGAAAGGCTGTCATACAGCCTACCAGGTCAGATCTCATAGATATACAGTGGATTACTCCCACCCAGTCCCAGAGGTGCCAGGAAGGTAGAGCAGACCCCCTCAGAGGCTCGGAAAGGAATCAGTATATGCCATGGGGTGCCACCCTGGAGGCTGGAATGCCAGGCAGATCTGTGCGGATGCTTGAAGAGGCACCCCTCAATTCTGGCTCAAGACACTATAATGAATGAAAATTGACACAAAAAGAAAGAAGAAAATTCCCTGGATCCCGATCATAGATATGAAGTCCACGCACTGGCAGAACTGATTGCCCTACTGGACAGAGCAGTAGCAACCAGGGCCGAACTGGGAACAGCAACCAGTCCTGACTGATTGCTGCGCGTCCGGCCCTGGGGGGATGGGGGTGGAGGGGCTAGTAAAAAGAACCGCTTTCACTTTTGTTACAGGGGGGCGATATTGCAGCACTGCAGTAAAACAGGCCCCCAGAGACAGAAAAAAAGCCCCCACATCCCTTCCCCACCGGGGAAACACCCGATGCCCGCTACGGCCAGTCCGGCCTTGGTAGCAACCACAACAGCAACTGCTGAAGTAAACAGTTTGTGCCTGATTTAGAAAAGTGAGTGGGAAACTACACATAATCCTCAGCTTCAATGTGGATTAAACTGGATTCTGGCATCTGATACCATGCATTAAGAAAAGATCAAGGACAATTTAATTTCTGAAGCACCAGAAGACAACTGAAGGCAAAATGTTTGTGCTGAGTAGACACAGACAAAGATACACAAATGTAAGTAGACCATATTCACCTTCACCGAGATGCGGCAGATGCTTAGAAAGGGCTCTGGCATGTGCTCCACCATTGAACCCAATTGTGTCCCAGTAATAAGGAGCAGGGAGTCCACTTTAAATTACAGACTTTGCAGTTTAAACTGAAATATTTTGGCTATCCTTTACAAAAGGTGAACCATCACCATCAGTTGCATAGCACTCAGGACCATATAATTACAAACAGCCTGAGGTATAAGCTACCCTCTGCTTTGGGTCATTGAGAAGCAAACATTATTTGCTTTTTGTCCTGCTTCTCCATCTTGAATGATTTACCAGATTTTATAAACATAACAATATCTCCACATCTAACCGGTGGCATCTTGAAACATGTTATAAATATACATTTTCAATTTCAAAATATTTTTCGAAAGAAAGCATACATTTGACTACAAAGTCCATCATGCACAGCGGAGTCAGTCCGTTTGTTTTTGGCAGTAAGCAACAGAAATGGTCTAAAAAGAATAAAATGTATCCAGTGTGCAGTTCTTAATTTGAGCCAGTGGTTTCCGGTGCGCAGCACTGGCACTTAATTGTCAGTGTCAGCTCTAGTGACATCCCACCACTTCATGGCGCTGTCTGAGATGTGCACCACAACAGTGTTTATTGAGTCAAATGGCATTGAAAATGAATAATACCAGCCTTTCATGCCATTATTATAGCTTTGTGTGGCCTAAAATACTCTTGTCACACTTGTAGGAGTGCGATAGTGATGTGTTATTTTGGTACTGTTATTAACAGCGCTGGCAGGGGCAATGCATGGTGCAGGCTGCAGTGGCCTTCCGAGAAGGGCCCTGGCACTTAATGTTTTACAATGTAAGCACTGCCAGTGTGTAGTAGGCTGGCAAATGTATGGATTGAACCACAGGATAATTTGTCACCAATAACAGAATTTTCCCCTTTATTAATAAACAGAGCAGAAAGTTTATCCTCATGCTTGGCAAGACAGAGGCCAGGAATATAGTACAGATATGTAGTAAACTAATCATGCAAACCAGTTGGGCAGAGATGTTTGAGCACCAGGGTTATCTGCATTACAGAAGGGGGTCACAGAAGCATCTGCGGCCCCTTCTGTAATACCAAAGTTCCCCGGGAGCTCACAAAGTGGGCACGCACGCCCCCGGGGCATTTTCTGTAAAACAGCTCCTGGTGTTCTACTGATGCAAAAACGCTGTAGCCTCTTTTCCTGCTGTTCTAGAATGTCTTTTCAGCTCATCCACTTTGAAGTCTAGCACACCCAAAACATGAAATGCTGATCCGAATGTTGCATGACTGCATTCAATGCCAGACAGGCAGTATCCCTCCCTCCCATTTGAGAAATTACATTATATTGGTATCATCTATCTATAGTAAAATGGGATTGGCAGAGATAGTTGACAGGAAAGATGTAAGGACTAGATGAACGGTCCTTAGGTCCAGCCCACTTATGCAATATGCTTGCTCCTTGCCTGACCACTACCACCAAACCATGAGGACTTAATCTGTGTTCGCCATTGACTGGAGATTGATTTCCGAAAGAACTCCATCACGATGTTCTTCCTCCGCTACCAATGTAACAGGGATTGAAGTGTTACATTGGTCGTTCGACTCCTGTTCTCAGGCCTTATTGGTCTTCCAGACTCTTTGCATGATTTCATGTAGAATTTGAGCACCATATAAATACATGATGACCTCCAGCCTAAAAAAGAGGATATGACGGACTAGTCCAAACTAGTGCGGTCAACACTAGTTCGGCACAGTCTGTCCTCCAGAGGATACACTTCTGTTCAAAGTGGTGGTTCTTTTGCCATTGGAGGATGTATCCTTCTTGAATGTAAACAATGTTGTATAACCCCTCTACATAATATTGAAATTCAATGTTGACAGATACAGTCAAACAAATGAAATTAAGCTAATCTCCCTGTCTTACTACCATCTGGTGTACCAGTATTACTTTTCTGTTTGGCCTGAGATATAACAGGATAAATGATTAAATTAGCAATAAGTACTTTATGTTAACAAATGATTAACTTCACATGGTTTGTGCCATAGATTTGGGTACTCTTCCTTTGTGGTAATGTACCTATAGATTATAATATTTCAGAGTTGTGTCATAAGGCCCATTTAAATTGTGTAACTTTTTTTTAATTGTATTTGTCGGTATGTTTATTCTGTTTTATGACAGCCTTGAAGAAGTTTCATTTGCTTTCTAAGACAAATCGCGTTCACTGGGTTTTCCATCTTGTTGTGAAATGAAATAAACATTTAGAACCATATTCAGAGCTCTGGACTCGTGGCATTTTAGATTTGATTAATTTGATATGTATATGAGGGGACTCTGCTATTGCACAACTACTCTGTGTTGGGCCTTTTTCATTTTTTTCTTTCTGATGCATTTAATTGCTTTTGGGGTTTTCATACAGTTAACCCAGGGATGTAGAGCACCCATTTTAATGGCACGAGTGAGCGTGTTGTTATACCACAGCCGTTCAAAGTAATAGTTGAGCGCTTCGGTTCAAAACTGCTCCCACATATTTAATTTTTGTACTGCAAGATAGTCTGGACTCCTAAATCGATTAGCAGCATAGACTATGAAGGAGGTTACCAACTTAACTACTGGGTTGGAACTCAAGAATTATAGGACAGAATACAGCCAAAGTAAGTAACCTCCATCTGAGGCGAGTGACACCTTGTGGTCCAGAAAGGAGGCGTAGTTGTTGTACTGTCCCTCAAGCATTAAAGAAAGGGTTTCTGGTCATAGCTACAGAAATATCAGGTAGACTGTTGAAGGAGTATCCTGAACATTGTGCTTGCACATCAAACTCCAGGCACAAAAAAGCAGATAGGCCTATTTACAACGCGGGCGGTGGCAGTCTGCATTCTTTGTGGGGGCTGCTCATTCAAACCCTGGGTTAAGGCTGAAATTAATCTATACGTTAGTGCCCCACCTTCAATCTTAGAAAGGAGCTCCATTATGTATAACTAGGTTTGGTTTATAAAAACAAAAGTACTGATTCAACTTCTATAGAATGGTGAAATAGGAATGCGGCTAGCCACACCATACCTACATTAGCCCACTTGATCTCCCTTCCCCCTACCTAGATCCATCAAGGGCTACTATGCAGAGTCCTCCAACAGGCACCTGCTGAACTGTGCTGAAGGACAGAGTTCCTCTTCAGCTTCACTGTTGCACCACATTATACTACCCAGTTTGTGCTCTCTGTTTATACTCAGCAATTCCACTTTGAGCCCTGCTGAAGACAGAGACCAGCTCAATACATTAAAACAGGTTTAATTTTCAACCATTTTTTTCTGGTCAAATTAACACTGTGCCGAAATGTGCAGTTCAATACCAGATGCCTTGAAACCCTTAAACTTGCACGGGTATTGTAATTTATCTAGCATTGAAGATGTAACGTTGACAAGACGTTTCTAGCTTTCAGACATCTGTCTGGATGCTGCACTTACCGCTGATTGTAGGCATCAATTGTGGATTGGTAAATGCGGATACAGGGGAATCAATGTAATAGTGCTGGGAGAGGATGAGTACTTCTATCGCTTTTGTGAAGTGCTTGTTGGAGTACTAGTCATACTATAACGGAGTCATTTGGAATGTGTGAACGTTTTTGATGACCGCAGAAAGATATTTAAAGTTAAAATTTCACTTGAGGGCTATTTCCAAACATATGTGTGAAGAACGTGCCTTTTGTGGCCAGGGCCTCCTGAAACGGAGTTGGAAACAAATCCATTGCGCCTTCTTCAAACTCATGGTACATTAGTACTACTAGAAGAGATCATCGCTGGTCTCACCTCATAGCATGAAAATTATTAAATTGAGGGCTTATCGCATGCGTTGCCCTATATACTGCTAGACCACCTGGAACCGACTTAAGTTTCCGTACTGTGTTAGTTTTTCTACTCAACTAAAAGAAGTCAAGCAGGCAAAGGGATTGAGAGTCGGACGTTTGAATGAATGGGAACTAGAAGGGAGGAAACATGGGTCTAGCATCTAGGACTAATGACTTAATCTCCACGTGCCTAACAAAAAATAATGCGTCCTTCTAACGCAGCTGGTGCTCATTTAAAGTGCTCTGATACCTTGGGTCAAGGTCGCCCTAAAAGTGCTCTGATACCTTTGGGTCAAGGTCGCCCTATATAATACCCCCTCCCCCAAAAAAGAGTATGGTGACTGAAACTTAAATTAAAAGGAAAAAAATGTAACTTAGCCCAAGTGGGAAAGAAGTACTGTCACAATGTGAAACAACTGATTAAAATTAAAATAATAATAAACAAATAATAATAAAACAATAATAATACGAAAAAGAACACAACTGTGCCTAATGTATGTGGGTGTTCAAGGGCATCAACGAAGACAACCTTGTACAAGCGCATTACATTTTCATTTTTATCCTTTACTCCAATAGTGCAAGTGAAGCGCATGCAAGGATGAAATCTACCCATTCTGTTGCAATTTTACAGTCCTTTATTTTTACTGTAACTTGGACATATAAGATTACGGTCATTTGCAATTTGACTCACCAGAACTTGGTTTCTTAGTGGCAACTGGCTTCTTTGGCGTAGGTGCTAAATGTAAAACAGAGGACACATCATGAGTAATGCTTTGCTTACATATTTTAAAAAAGAAAAGAAATTCACAGGCTAATCAGAAATGCTCCAATGACAAATGCAGGGACTACGTCTGTAACAATAGCTCCCTCAGGCTTGTATTACTCTAGAACAAATTAACTTTATTAAGTATATTAGATAAAATATTCCAATTTGTTGTCATTAAGGAGATGATGGACGGAGCGCTGAAACTTTTCAGACACTCACCCCCAGCCACAGATCTGGGTTGAATCCATCATCGTGCTTTAGCTAAAGTCCGGTGAAGACCTGGCTTGGCAGTTTGGGCTGGACGGTTCCCATGAAGACCAGGGTCAAGACGGAAGTATATATGGCTGGGTTTGAACTGGGGTGGTGAAGTGAGCTAAAGAACGATGATGGATTAAACCCAGATCTGCGACTGGGGGTGAGTGTCTGTAAAGTTTTAGCGCTCCGTCCATCATTTCCTTGTGTTTGCTTTATTCGCCCTAAGTTGGCAGGGTATGCCCAGATGTGGGTGCCTTGCTCACTTTGCCACTGGATTCAAGCTAGCCTGGCTGATGAGGGGTGTTACCCCAAAACCAGTCCCAGGATGCTTGTTTCCGGTCCATGGAATACCTGCCTTGGCAGTTCGGGCTAGACTGTTCCCATGAGGGTCAAGACTGATTTGCATATGGTTGGATCTGTACTGGGGTGGCAAAGTGAGCTGAAGGACGATGATGGATTCAACCCAGATCTGTGACTAATGGTGAATATCTGAAGTGTCAGCACTCTGTCTATTATCTCTTTGTATTTGCTTCTAGTACAGTAAGTCTGGGGTGGCTATGTTGCAGTTCGGGAGTCATGGGCTAGCATACAGTGCTGAGAAGATCTTCCTATGATGGATTCCAATTCAAATGCACAGACATATAACCGAGTAACTACCAGTGGTTACAACTGACACAAGCATTTCCACAATTTGTATCCATCACCTTTCTGCTGCCTAACTGGACCAAGATAAAGTACCTATTGGTAGGGCTAGGCATAAGTCAAATGCTGTAATTTTCTAAATAGGGGACGTGATAGAAGAAAACCAAACTGGGGAGTGTGCAGAATACCTACAGTCTTTACCAGAAAAGAAGTAAAGGTTTTGCTCTCCCCAGAGATAAGAGGTTGGGCTCTGTAACTACACGAGGGTGAGGATCTGAGATACTGCTTTTTTCCTCCAACATATTTTTCTGAAGGATTTGGCCATGAGTTGACTGATTCTACCCTCAGTCAACTCATGCCCAAATCCTTCAGAAAAATATAGTGAAGGAAAAAAAGCAGTATCTCAGATCCTCGGGTACTTGTAGAGCCCAAACTCTTATAAAAGCTCACTGGAAACAAATCCGTACTGGCCCCAGACCAGAGATAAAAGGCTAAGAACTCCTAATAATATTTTTATATGTGGTACTGCCATTTAACAGTATTTTCCAATTATCGTTGTATGTATCGTATCAAAAAGTGTTAACTGTTGTATCTGTGTTATTTTATATGTATTTTTATGCCTGTTCTTGATAGCCATATAAAGTTTTACAAAACAGTATCACTGCACAATGAGGATCCATGAGAAAAAAATCACATATGAATAGATCTCAAGGGAGAGAGTCAAGGTAACGGGAGCATTCCCCACTCAGAGTAATACAATATCTCTTCTTGTGTTCATGTTTATTCCACCTCCTTCCCTAAGTTGTTTAGAGGGCCTGGGGCCACTGAACTGCTCAGAAACAGAGTACCGAAATTTGGGATCAATCTAGAGACGAAGCAGGGTCTTCATGTGCCAGAGCAGGCTGGGAAGTAGGCACAATTGATAGCTCTGTAGGGTTTACCTGCCATCACTTTCTATGTCTAGGAATACTTTCAGCAAATACCCAAACACATGCAGTCCCCAGAGCAACAAAATAAATGGGATAAAAAGGTTTTTTCTACACAGGATTATTTAAACAGAGTACAACACTTGCTTACCTGGCGTGGGATCATCATCGAGTGCAAATGACAAGTCGAAATCATCTTGACCTGTAACAACAAAAATACTTCAATGCAAATATCCAAGCAAGAAAGCCTTATTAATAAACTGACTTTCCAACTGAGTGGAACAGACTAAATCATTTAGGCACAGATGGGTAACAAATTTGTTCGAACCTCATATATACACTTCTGAAAGACTACCCTTGGCATAAACACACGTTCAACAAGTCAGAAGCTCAATGAATGCAAAGAAGAGGTAGACAGGTTGTCTTTTTTAGAATCCTAATTAAGTATTAAGGTTACTTAGAAATGTCCCTCCCCATTAGAATACCTTTTGTGAAGATGTTCTACAAACATGCACCTTAGTAGAACTTTTCTACCATATAGTATGACAATATCAGGTGAAACACTTCTTAAGAACCTCCTCCTTTCAAGCTTTTAAAAAGCCCGAGATATTGATAAACATGCGAAAAATTGGTAGGTATGGACATTCACAGCCTTTTGTAAGCATTAAAGAGTTTTCGTGATAGAGTTAGAGTTAACCCGGTGGCTTCCATTGATTCTACTATCATCTGTTTATTCAATTGCTTTTAATTGTCTATTCCAAGGGAACTAGGGAGAGCAATATCAACTTTTACATCTCATTGTGGGATCTGCCAACCTCTGATCCTTGTGCTGAGGAGAACAAATTGCAGCATTAGGTCAAGCAGCTCCCACATTTTGAAGCTCTCCTTGGACAGACTAGAACTGGAAAAGATACCTACATGGTGATAGATACCAAGAGCACAGGAAGAGCTGGCACTGGAAGAGGAAGCACTTGTACCCATGCAGTCCGCCCTTTTTGAAAGCAAATACTCATGCGTGTGGTGCGCCACTGCGCACTCCCGCAAGGCGTATGCCGCCACAAACACGAGTATGTGCTTTCAAAAAGACCTGCACGATGGCTAAAGGTCTCCCATCAGCGCATGTGCGCTGCGTAGGTGAGACCTAAAAATGAATTGTAGATCATGTGTGATAAAACATTGCTGAGGTTTCATCTAGCAGCAGACTACCTATGCAGAGAACAAAGCAATATTCTACTTGTATTACTGTTGGATGGTCTTGCCGGAGGCGGTAAAAGGTTCTCCGTACACATTTCTCTAGGCTTTACTGTGTTCCTAGTCTGTCTTGGGTGCCTGAATATTCATAGGTACTGATATTTACTATAGATAGCTCTTTAAAGAGTTTGCATGTCTGACTCTAACTGGGGTCAGCCATGCAATTTGACAGAGGGTAATACCAAAATATCAATCACTTTTGATGTATATACAAAAGGTGGGAAATCCCTGACAGCTGCTAAACACAGTCCACTTCCCCTCTTTATTAGTAATAGTGAGAGTAGTTGCACAGCACTTCAGGTTGGCAGCATTGGCTCTTTACCCTTAAGAAAGTGAACTTCGCCATTAATATCCCAAGAGTTGTTGTTTCTTATTGTCTAGTGATGGCGATGCAGAGGAAGACCAACTGTGGCGCCGCGGCCAGGGCAACTGACTCCGGAATCTGGGGATCACGGTTCGATCCCCGGCACCGGCGGCAGATTAGCCCAGCACCATGTGACTCTGGGCAATAGCTTGCTTAATCTTCCCGACGGCCCCCAGCGCCTAGAGACCCTTACGGGTGATTGTGCGCTTTACAAATGTGGATTATTATTATTATATTATTATTCCCACATATACAGTGGTATTAGTCCCCAATATTGAAGCAGATGGACGCGCTAGGACCCAGGGTAGTGATTGGGACTTCTTAGACTCTTGAGGCCTGGGAGTGCTGGTGTGGGTTTCTCCTTAGATTACTTTTTTTTTGGACTGCATGATTTAAACAGATGAAGGTGAGGCATTGGATAAAGGCTTGTAATGAGAAGTGCGTTTGCTAAAAAAACAAAAAAAAACACTCGGTCAGGTAGAAGAGCTCTGTCCAGTACAGAGTGGATAAAGCTCAGCAATATTGCCAGGACTGTGCCACGTACCCCAACTGTTGAGGAATCAAAAAGGTCATTATGATGAAATTCCAAAAACATAGCTTTGTTTTATGCCAAAAGACTTCAAATACCCTTGACTCGACAACAAGCCTCCAATGTTTGAGGACTAGGCAGCTATGTCTAGGAGGTCCCTTGACATTAAACGGGTTTCAGCTGCCTCTTTTCTAAGACCGAGAATCATTTTACATACCTCCACATATGATATGGGGTGCAAAGCAGTCAAATTTGTGCCAGATATACAAACCTTTCCTCTCCACATCACATTGGTGTTATACACAGTTAGCCCTCTAAATTAGAAAATGTTCTTACCACAGGTAAAGTAGTTTGGCATCCATATTTAAATGAAAGGATAAAGCTTTTCTCTTCAGGGAGGCTATCATTGGCACCAAACTGTGAGCTGGGTAAATCCCAGTGCTTTACACACCCATACTTCTGGTATACAAGTTTCTGCATTGGTGTTTGGTTGCTTTCTACAAATTCAATTCCTCTCTTGATAGTGGACCACAGATTGCATTATAATTTCTCCATCTCCGACCAATGTGACAGGTCTGCCCATTATGGCTTTTTAATTCTACAAGCATATTCCTGTTACTCCTAAACAAGGATGCCAGCTAGAACTTTTCTACAGTATAGTATGACAATATGAGGTGAAACACTTCTTAAGTACCTCCTTTCAAGCTTTTAAAAAGCCCCAGATATTGATAAACATGCGAAAAATTGGTAGGTATGGACATTCACAGCCTTTTGTAAGCATTAATAAGTTTTCGTGATAGAGTTAGAGTTAACCCGGTGGCTTCCATTGATTCTACTATCATCTGTTTATTCAATTGCTTTTAATTTTCTATTCCAAGGGAACTAGGGAGAGCAATATCAACTTTTACATCTCATTGTGGGATCTGTCAACCTCTGATCCTTGTGCTGAGGAGAACAAATTGCAGCATTAGGTCAAGCAGCTCCCACATTTTGAAGCTCTCATTGGACAGACTAGAACTGGAAAAGATACCTACATGGTGATAGATGCCAAGAGCACAGGAAGAGCTGGCACTGGAAGTGGAAGCACGTGTACCCATGCAGTCTCTGCGGGGAAATTTGTTCTTTAATTAATTGGAGGTGAACCAGATTTCAGCACCAGTAGGTGCAAGTTGCTCATGGCAGAGATTATTGCTCTTAGTCTGCTAGCTGCCTTTGGTCTTTATAAAGATCAACTTAAATAACAATTTAAAAAAATTAAAAGCATCTTTCATAGAAAAAGAAATCAGATTTAAGGTACTTGCGAGTGCGGTCAGTAAGCAACACAACTCAGAACCCCAATCAACAGATTGGCTTCCATTTAGTTACTTGCACCCCTGTGTCCCACACATGGTATGCATATTTGCAAACAAGAGAGTAGTGCAGCACAAGGATGATACGCAGAAGGTTGCTTCTAAAAATATAGGGTTAGTATGGTGTATACCTTCTGCATTTACAGAAGCCCTTTCCCTCTCAAAGTTCAAAGAAAAGGCAATCGCGTGGAAAAGCAGCAACAAAAACCTCAGAGAATACAGCCAAAGATATACCGCGGAATGGCTTGGTAAACTTTCAAGCTTACAAAAAAGCAGGTACTGTAGATCAAGGTTCTTTTCTGCTTTTAAATTCACCAAGCCAGCTTTTGCCCCCACCAGTACGAGCATGAATTACTTGTGGAAATGAAAGCCTCCCCTGGCACTCCAGAATAGACATGACCAGGCAGGAGACCCTTTAAGGCGATGAGCATTTAAGAAATGCAGACAGTATTTTGGTGCTCAGGAGGTACTTTTTTCCTGGGTTATGACCGCTTGCTAACCTTTGTATTTTTGTTTTTTTACTAGTGTTGAAAGAGGATTAAATGCGATCATGACAGAGTGATATTTTACAAAAATAGGCATTCTGGGTAGCAAAATGCAATTCCATGTCATGCTTAATTACATACAAGGATTTAACTTAATTTCTATAACAGAGTCTGAGACTCATGAACTATGATAGACAAGGAAGATGTCAGGATATGACATCCTTTCTGTTTAGAGAGTTTTTGTTAGCAAACGGGACCTTGAATTAAATTGAACACTGAATTTGAGGGAATACGCATGGCACAAGTCCTACAAAAAGAAGTGGGGGGGGGGCTGACCAAGTTAGGCAGGATGCAAGTAACATCATGAAGCGTGCCATAACAGCACATGATGTTATGACGTGTGATATTCCACGTAGCATTACAGGAAGTGACCTAACTCAAAGTGATATCACAAGAAGTGACAACAGATACTAAGATCTCACACATAGTTTATCAGGTGTATCATGAGTACATATAAGTGCATTATGGTAAATAAAAAATGAGATTTGGAGTCGGATTGTGCCAAAAAAAGTGGTGCAATCCTGGCGCAAAAATAGGGCCTCAACTAATAAAAAGAATTTAAACCCTGCCACAAAGAAATTTACAACAAGGAAAGGGGTGGCAGTAGATCTGTTCTGCTTAATTGGTTGCAAAGTCTGCATTTTAAAATATTTTATAGTGTTAAGGCATCTGCTGCAGAGGTGCCCAATAAATCTCAGGGAATAATAATAATGGTGAGATAACCCTTGAGGCTAACACATTTGTTGGAGAGATCTGCGTTTTGTGTAGTCCCAAATTTGAATCAAAAAAGTATAAAAGATGAATTTGTCTCCTGCAAAACATAATCACCCACTGTTCTGGAGGGCGGGGGGGCATTTGGGGATTGTTGAACCTCTATCTTGTTGCTACCTTCTTTGGATTTGTTATTCATGATATCGCAACACACATGGTGTCCGTCTTATACAATGTTGTGTGCAAAAATCTTTACCACTTTATTATGCAATGCTGCTCTGATATGTGTATGTTATAACATATGCCAACAGAAAATGCAATAAAATGTGGGTTTTTTTTAAGTTCTCTCCTGCAAAGCACATCATGTAACCTGCAGATCACAGATTTTTATTTTATGTAGATAGGTAAGTGGATTATTGCTTTGAACACAGGGATCCTTTTGTTACTTGCAGTTCATAAATTGTAATCCTTTTAGTATACCACAGTGAGCTAGAAAAGGCATTTGACTCCTACACCTTGCAACCCTGACTGTCTCATGTAACACATCTTGTACATTGATTGGCACACTTACATGATTTATTTTGAATGGACAATGCGTATGTTATTTATAGCGCTCTAACACTCTGTATTGGGATTAGTAGTGCTATCAAAGAAATAAAATGGTGCTATTTAAATTGTTATGTGTGTAAATACTGGGACAGACTAGCCCATCTGACATTCTTACAGTGCATGCACTTATATACAAGGACGGAACAAAGTAAAAAGAATGCATCTCTTAAGTTCCTGTGAAGAGATCACAAGCTGTGTGCTTTTGTTTCCTTGCCATTGCATTTGCATGTAAGTGTGAGGTTTCAGGCCGCCTCCAGTCCAACACTCGATTAAAAGGAGGCCTGATGGCCCCTTAACTTCTGCCTTTGTCTTTGGCCCAGCTGGAGGTGAAAAAAAAAACCCGGCCGCCTGCAAATTGCTTCTGGGAATGGAAAGCAGACAACGTGCAGGAGCGGCTGAACGTGCCTCGGTGTCTGAAAATTACACTGGGACAAGTTCAACATAATTCTGCGGGGCCCAACTTCTTGGCAGGATGGACGGCGTCCACCCAGTCAAAATAGTGGGTGGACACAGTGTACCCTGACTCCTGCCCTGGGAACACGCTGCATTTTAGAGACTGATAATCGCCATTAACCTACATGGATTTTTAGATCTGGCTCGACAGTGCAACTGTGACCTGACATTTTAACCTACACGATTATTATTCTACAGTCCTTTGATTCCACACAAATACATATTCATTACCATGTTGTTTACTTGTAATGCTTCACAATACCGTACATTATCACTTTAAAGCTAGACCTATTGGCAATGCCAAGGCTTGTTCTGTAATGCATAGTACAAACAATTATTCCATGTTTAGAAATGAGCAAGCAATAGGGTTACATTTATCAAGAGAAATTAAGATTTGATTAAACTGTGTATTATGGTTCAATAAATAAAGAAAAAAAATAAACTAAAAATTACTGGAAATGTTTTAGTTTTCATATCTGTGAGACATGGACTGCTAGTGTCTCGCTAAGGGTTTTCTAACAATACACGAAGACCCCATGTACGGGATCGCTCTCTCTTCCATGAGACCTAGGCCTGTTAAGACGCATCCCTTCCTCAATATATCAAACTAGATCAGGTCTGGTATTCTTGTTTGAATAACAGTGATGAGCAAGTGGTTGCCAGATTCAGACCCAAATTAAAGCCAAGGTGTTTAAGGCTTGAGGGACAAGTATGGAAAAAAACTCAAATGGGCCAGATTTATTCTCAACATTTATTATTTTGAGAAGACTGGTATTCCTTAATTTTATCAGAAACACTCATAAATTCTCCCAACTCACTCTTTAAAAATCACCTACAATTTTCACAGTCTGAGCCTGTCCCTTTGTTGCTGCACAAAGATCCCTTAGGGTTGCTGCCTTCTTGTTAAAATGTTCATCCCTGTACACAACTCAATATTGTATACTTAGTTCTACACAGGAATAACCTTATTCGTTGTTCGAGTCTAAATTTGCTAATGTTAATTAGAATTCATCAGTGGCTTTGAGACATGCTGCGCTCCCCTCTTCAGTTAGGCCCACTATATTAGCAAAGTTAATAAATAAGTCCATTATCACCATGCTCACTGAAAACTAGCAAAAATGGCACTCCCAGAAGCTGCATGTTTACTAGGAGGCCAAATTTGCGCTTAAAGTACACTGATAAAGCCAACAAATCTGGTTGGCACTGTACGATTTGTCACACCCAGTGGCTTTGCAAATGTGGGTTTGCATCTAGAGCAGTGGTTATCAACTTCACCATTCATAAAAATAATTAATGGGGCCCCTTAGAATAAAAACATATTTTTTTATAATTCTTCTGTGAAATTGGCAGCTCTAAACACATTTAACAATATTAAACATTGCAGTTCTGTGCAGTTATCAATTATAAAAAATGAAATGAAATCCATGATTGCCAACATGCAAGGGGTACTGCTTCCCCTCCACCCTTGACACCAACTCCCAGCCAGGATAAGAGTGACACAGCTATTGATGGCGAACTGACAGTCTCTATAACTAAGTATATTATGCATATCATTTTAGAAAAATCAAAAGATCTTTGCTAATGCCAGACCTAAAGAGAGGACTGAAAATACTGCAGATAACTGAAATACCGAGCTCAGGGAAGATAGCGAGACTGCAAGGAAGTTGGGGCAGTTCAGCTTAGCAGGAGGAGCACAGATACTGCAACTTAGCAACAGGTGTCACTAACAGGAACATGGCAAGTGAGTGAACCAAGACAGCGTGCCTCCGTTAAGTGAGAAAGTAATAACCTACAGACCAGTCACCGAGACGAGATTTTTGCCATGACAACTTTCCAAAACAGTCAATTTAAAAATACACTGAGCATGAAAAACTGTTTGGACAGAATGGTGGAGACAGGTCGACTTTTCGTTTCTCGCAATGTCATTTAACAATACATTTAAACTAGTGTTTAATTTGTTTGTGTGGTTTCAGGTGGGAACCGGCATTCCATTTTAGGGACCATGGTGTAACGTTGGTAAATAATCACATGCAACAGGTAGCTGAGGTGTAACTACGTTTATTCCAGTACAGCTTGAGTATTACCGAGGAGCGCCGGCCGGCGCTGCTCCCAGTCCGATTCCCGGCGCGTAATGCGATGCGCGCGCATCGCCGCCAACATGGCCGCCGCACGTCACGTCTACGTGACGTGCATAAACTAGACCGCTACATATCTCCCCCTTTTACCGAACATTAAGCAGTCACTTACGATCATTGTCCAATTCAAAGTCTCGAAATCTGGATGGTCTCACCACCTGCCTTCCGCTCCTGGTAACCCGGACAGGGTTCCCCAGAGTCCCTTGGTACTGCATACCAGTTCCTTCCATTTCTTCACTCGCCCCTTCATCATCATTTACGCTTCTCTCCGGCCGGTCCGCCTCAACTCCTTGGCTCTCACTCACTTCTTCACTTTCTCTCTCTTGCTCTGTACTTGCTCCATCGCGTTGCTCACTTCCTTCTTGTCGCCTTTCCATGTTCAATTCGTCCACATCTTCCCCTTCCATTTCAGGTTGTTCCCATCTCAATACCTTGTTGCACCTGGCCATGCGGTCCTGGGACCACACGTTTCCGTCACTCAGCAGGGCCGCTCAATCATACACTTCTTTGACTTGCATAGGCTTACTGTACTTGCTGTCTCCTTTCTTCTGTAGAGTGGCTAGCCTTACTCTCACCCACTCTCCTATTTCCAGGCCTGTCCCTTTCACGTTCCTTCGTTTGTTGTAGTTGTTGGTGTATATTGTCTGTGCTCTTTCCAGATTGGCCTGTACCACTGCAGGGGACCATTCGCTGGTGATGACCTTTTCCTTCCATACCCTGTTGTCATGCGTGAATGGTTCTCGGCCCCTCAATATTTGAAATGGGCTGTAACCCGTGCCAGTGGGAGTTATTCTGTAGGCTCACACCATGTTCTCTAGCGCTTTCTCCCAGTTCTGTCCGCTGGATATGGCAGCTTGTACGGCTCCCATCACTACCCTATTGAATCGCTCCACCAGGCCATTCCCTGCTGGATGGTAGATTGCTGTATGTTTGATAGTGATGCCATTTCTTTGCATAAACTTGTTCCACTTTTCCGACGTGAACTGGGGGCCATTGTCACTCAGGATGGATTTGGGGATTCCTTCTCTTGTGAAGGTCTCTGACAGAAACCTTAAGATGTTCTCTGTGTCCATGGACTCATCCACTTTCAACTCTGGCCATTTGGAATATCGATCCATGAGTACGCACACGTATTTCTGTGTGCCCTTAGTACGGGTCCCAAAATGTCTACAGATAATTCTTCCCACGGATTCAAGGGGGGGGGGGTGAATTTCCCTAGCGCTGGCCTCAAAGGTTTTAGGGTCTTGTCTGCTCCTTGACATTGTGGACATTCCCTGACATGCCTTTCGGCCCTCATGTCCATGCCTGGCCACCAGTAGTTTTGTTTAGCTCTTGCCTTGAGTTTCCCTATGCCCAGGTGGCCCTCATGTAGCAGGTCCAAGAGTTTGGTGGTGAGGTTCCTTGGGGGGATCACCTTGTCTCCTCTGTAAATGAATACCCCCTTGTCTCCTACCGACAGTTCTTCCCGCACTTCGTAGTATGGCCTGAGGTTCACCCTCACCTTTCTTTTGTCTGGCCATCCTTGGACGATGTGCATCTTTACTTCCTTCATGTCGGTGTCCTCCTCGTATGCCTCTGCCCATTCTTGTCGGCTGATTAGCTTCTCCTGGTCTTCTATGAGAGCTGCCAACTCCCCACTGCCTGCAGGGTCTTCCTCTCCGGGCTCCATGGCGGCTGCTCTACTCAGGTAATCCGCTACTCGGTTCCGGTTCCCAGGAATGTACTCCACATCATACCTGAACTCCAAAAACTTCAGAGACATTTTGGATATCCTGGGTGTGGTGCTAGCGTGTCCGCTCGATGTTAGTACCTTTACCAACGGCTTGTGATCTGTTTTGAGTAGAAATCGGGTACCCCACAGAAATCGCACCCCATCACCAGGATGTCGTCCTGGAAATACTGGACGCCCTTGCAGTCACTGAATAGTTGGTGCATCATTTTCTGGAAAACTGCAGCCGCCGAGGCCAGCCCAAACGGCATGCGACAGAACTGGTAGCACCCAAACGGAGTGATGAAGGAAGTAAGGCTTTTGCTGTCCGGATGAAGTGCTATTTGGTGATAGGCCGAGGTCAAGTCGATAGTGGAGTACCACCTCACTCCTCTGGTCTTGGCCAACATTTCCTCGATTCTGGGGAGGGGGAATTTCTCCACCACAATATTTTTATTCAGTTCTCTCAGGTCCACACAGAGCCGGACCTTCCGGTTGGGCTTCATTACGACCACTAAGGGCGCCAGCCATTCTGCGCAGGTGATCGGTTCTATTATTCCCCTCTTTTCCAATTCCTGGAGTTCCATCTGGACTGCTTCCCTTACCGCAATTGGTACGTTCCTTACCTTGTGAGCTACCGGGATGGCTCCTTCCTTGAGCACGATCTTGTGTTGGAACTTTTCCATCCTTCCCACCGTGCCTCCAAACACTTTTGGGTAGTTCTCCTTCCATTTGTTCAGGTCCGGCCATTCCTCTTGCTCTGTGAGTAGTATTTGCTCCTTTCCTCCTGGATCCAGCTTTATTCCTAGATCGCCCTGGTCTAGCCATCCTAGGACAGAGGGTCCTCTCTCCGCAATGTACAGCTTGCACCATGCTGATCGGCCCCTGAATTCGAACAATAGGTGTCGGAACCCCACCATTGGAATGCGGTCGCCATTGTAGGTGACCGCCGAATGTCTAGTTTCTCCAACTCTGGGCCCAACTTGGGTCTGAACGCTTCTTCCCACACTGCCCGTTGGACAATGGTGAATGGAGATCCGGTGTCTGCCACCACGGTGATGGTGATCCCGCCCATTGACATGTCCAGGACGGGTTTTGTTGACTTCTTCCCTTCTACACTCAATACCTGGTCATAAATGCATAAGACGGTGACCACCTCTTCCTCTGCAACCTCCTCCAGATCTTCTTCGCCTTGATCGACACATTTCACCATGCCCTTGGGTTGTTTCCTCCTACACACTTTCTCATAGTGTCCTAAGATGCCACAGTGTAGACACTTGGCTCGGAACGCTGGACATCTTCTATCACGTGCGTCGTGGGACCAACTTCCGCATCTGTAGCACGATTTCTTGCAGTCATTGCCTGTCTGCTTCCCTTGCCATCTGCTGGTTCCCTTGGCCACTGGGTCCTTGCCTCTCTGGTCTTTGCGCTGGTCTCCCTCTTGTATCCTGTTCACCATGGTTGGGGTGGCTACGTCTTTCTTGGTTGCATCAGCGCACCTCCGTGCGAGTTCCGCCCTCTTTACGATGACCATTACGTCTTTGAGTGTGGTGTCGCCACTTGCCCATAACTTGTCTTGAACATTTGTGCTCGTGGTGTGCATCACAATCTGATCCTTGATGAATTCGTCCTCCCACAGTGCGTATTTACACGGGCCGCCAGCTTCCTCAAGGCCGCTACGTATTCTTCTATGGTTTCTCCAGCCCGTTGTTTTCTCTGCTGAAAATTAAACCTGTCCACTGACACACAGATAGTGGGGCGATAACGTTCATCTAGGTCTTCCACTGCATGGGCATACACGTCTTTATCAGTGTCTTCTCTCTTTTTGGGCACTAGACTCTTGTAAATCCTGAGACCCTCCGGTCCCAGGTTCAGCAACAGGATACGTTTCTTTCTTTGGGGGGTGAATTTTTCTTCATTTTCGTCCTCCAGGACCCCTATGAAATTATCAATATATTCTTTCCAATCCTCCCACTTCATTAGTGGTTCGCCGGGTTTCGGTAGAAATTGCACAGGAGCTATTGCATACCCCGCCGGTGCGCTCATTTTCACCTCCCTGGCGGCTTTTGTGTCGGTGGTTTTGCCGGGGGGGCTGCCTGGGGTGCTGTCTTTGAACCCTGTGCTCGTTTCTCTCTGGGGACTCCTGGTGTTGGTCTCCTCCCCCTTGGTAGCCAGTTCTGTTCCTCCCTGGCGTGGTTACTCTGGGGTGACGTGCGTGTCTTTTGCAGCCGCGGGGGTTCACACCGCTGCTCTGGCCTATACGCCGCCTCTGTGGCAAACTATGGCACTGCCACGCTCCTCGGGTTTGCCGTACCTCATGCGTGTCCTGCCGTGGCCTCGTGATCGATCTCTCTCGGTAGGGCTGTGCAGTGTTCCTCGCCCATGTCTGGATGGGCCCAATGGCTGTGTCTGGAATTGTGTATTTTTTTTTTCTCGGGGTTGCCCACGTGGAGGGTCCGTTTTTTTTTCTTCTGTGGTGGTCGTCTGGAGTGTCTCCCGACCTCGTCGCCACTGTAACGTTGGTAAATAATCACATGCAACAGGTAGCTGAGGTGTAACTACGTTTATTCCAGTACAGCTTGAGTATTACCGAGGAGCGCCGGCCGGCGCTGCTCCCAGTCCGATTCCCGGCGCGTAATGCGATGCGCGCGCATCGCCGCCAACATGGCCGCCGCACGTCACGTCTACGTGACGTGCATAAACTAGACCGCTACACATGGCTTTTCATCTTCCGACTTTGACCAATAGCAAGGCACAGGCAGGAAAAAGAGGAAAGATGAACAAAAGAAAGATAAGAAAACAGTGATTACGAGGGAAAGCAGAGAGGAAAAAAAACCCTGCAAGACAGACATGCCAAGAAATATGATGTGTGCAATGGTGGAAAAAAGACGTGAGGCAAAGTCAAATCTAAGCATTTTTTTCCTTTTTTTCCAAATTTCGCAATGATATAAACTTAAGAAAAACTGCTAGAAAGGCGCACACGGTCCTTCCTGTTGGAACATCGAGTTAAAAAAAAAGAAAATAATAGTCTCTACTTTTGCATTTTGCTGGCGAGAAAACAGTTATTTTGTGTGCAGTAATTGGAAAGGAATGCGCGCCCGGTTCAAGGGTGGGGCAGAGCACTGCATGACTCATCTCCTTCTGACTGCCTCATGCTAGGAGCCCCCTCCGTGCAGTGACAAGAGGCCAAGAGGTATTATTAGATTTTGCAATTGCTCCAAACTAACGGCACAACTGTACCGAGTTTAAATCAGACTGATTCACAAAAATGAATATAAACTACGACTCTGCCTGAATTTTTTTTTATTTTTTTTTTTTTTTTTATTTACAGACCAGATTTAAATGTATTCTGGGAGGGCCATGTCGGGTGCAAGTTCTAGCAGGGCCGGACAGGCCTTTTATTCTTCCTGGTATTTCTAAGGCCAGCTGGCAAGTTTGAGGCCAATGGGGAGCTTCCCGTGCCTCTGCGTCACTTCCCCGGTTCCCAGAGGTTAATTGAAGCAGGCACAGTGAGGCTTGAAGAGTGAGAAAGAGAAGGACAGAAAGGGAAGGTAAAGAGACAGTGATCAGAGAGGGAGAAGAAAGACAAGATGAGTGGAAGAGAATGGATGGATGGCAAGAGAGACAGCGCTGAGATAAAGGGAGTGCGACTGGTTTAAGTATTTGTGCCATGGTTGCTTTCGGTTTCCTAGCCCAGCCCGAGTTTCTAGGAGTCTCAATGCTCCTGGTTTGTGACATTTTTGAAGTTGCATATTTCCCCTGTGTGGAATTGTACATAGTGTAGAATTCTGCATGGTTAGGAGGGCAGCAGAGTGTGCAAAAGCATATCCCCCCCCTCCCCCCCCTCAGTGGGTAAATCATTCTTCCATTAGGAGAAAACCCTTCCCCTGCATCCTCACCAAATCCGTTTCCCCAGCTCATCAGGGAGTTACTCCAGCCTTCGATTGGAGTTACTCTCCATGTTAAGGATGTGAAAGAGTTGGGTCAGAGTTTGAGGACCTTTCAAAAATACATGTTCATGGGTGTTAAACTTACATGGTTAACCATGCCTTGTATTGCTCATCACCCCGAGGTGAGGTGAACGTACATCTGTCAATAATTGGCATTTGATGGTCAATTATAAGGACAATAGAGATGAGGATTATAGATTGTTGTAAATTCCTTCAGGATGGTAAACACTGCAAAAAGCTCACCTGTCTTTCACTTTATTTTTGATAGCATTTTAATCTCACATAGACCAAGTGCTTCAGACCAGAGGGTATGCCCTGGTCTTTTCCTCTGTCACTCATCCCTAGCCTTCTAGACAAGAAAGTGTTTAACTAGTTTTCTAAATGTTATATCTAAGTTACTGGGCCACGCAGACAGCTATGCAGGGTCTTCCAATACACGTATTTCAGTCAAATGAACTGTGACCAAGTCAGTGCTACCTGTTCACCCTGTTGCATCATAACATTTACATGGTCGACTACAGCCCCAGCGCAGGTTCCTGGAAAGAAGTGCTTTGGGGCATGGTGGCCACACAGTGACCCCATCTCTACTGAATGCACACCAACTAGCCTGCAGTCATTGTGGATGGCCATGGCAATTGGTAGGGGCTACTCTCGTCATGAAAAGTGAAACCACATACTGGTCAACTCACAAGGGGTTGAAGCACACTATTTACTCCATTGAGGCTCTTTCATTGTAGCAGAGAGAAAAGTGATCTGGCAGTTCATGGGTTGGCAGCCAATTCACCAAAAAAGAGAGCAGCATGCCCAGTCCTCTTGTAAATTGACAGCTGTTGTCCCCGATCTTCAGTCTGAACCCACAGGTCACAGTCTGGACCTACGCCCTTCTCTCTGCAGGTCCTTCAGGGTTTTGGGGGGTGGTTGGGGAGGAGGCGTAGGTCTCTCCCTGCCTGACCGCTATCTAAGCCCCAGTCACCCAGCAAAGCAGCGAGACCACAAATACACCATTACCTTGGTTTCAGAAATCAGCCCAGGTCATGGAAGAACACCACAACTTTGCTTAACCCAACCACCAAGTCAATCCAGTGTCCCTCTCACACCCAATAGTATTTGGCATCTGATAAGATGCTTGAGGTAGGCCTCCATTATTCATTATGTGCTCATTGGGACGGAACTCCTGGCACTACAGCATATAATATGCTTTCACATCCCAACTTAAATATACGCTAAGTACTCAGGAAAAGAAACCCAAATACATTGTCCGGGGTAGGCAGGGAAGGGTTATGCACACACAATAATTGCAAGTAGCCTTTGGCCTCGTGTAAGGGCCAGCAAGATGTCCCATCTCTTCCTTGGACCCTGGAAAGGGCAAGGCGGCTGACTAAGATTTGAACAGTACATTTACATTGTGGCTTCCTGGCATAGGTTATACTGGGGAGGAGGTTTAAAGCTCAGCAGAATGTACTTGTCTCTTCAGGGAGAGAGAAAACTATGGTCTTTCAGAGTATGCTGTGGGTGTGCAGCCTAACCAAGTACATCTCTGGCCCAAGGCTGCCCTTGTTTCATTACAGATTAACTCTAATGGTTAGGAAATAGCACTGGCACTGGGCCACCATTAGTTCCCTAGGTCAGATGATGTGGAGAAGATCATGCCGACATTCCAGAAGTGGGCAAGCCATCTCTGAAGACAAACATACATTCACTAGTTGGTGTTTTCCTTTGTCACTCCTGACCCCTTCATGACCCACTTTAAGGCTGACTTGCGGCCAGGACTATAGCACTGAGGTTGGATGGAAAGTGGGAGTCCCTTTGACAGGGGTCTATGCCTGCTTTGAGGTCACTTGATGCTGGCAGGCTAATCTCTTGAGGCCCAGGTTGATATCATGCTGATGATGGGTGCATGAGCAATAGATAGGCCTTTCACTGTCTGCCGTGGAAGTCCTACAACTGGGCATTCCTTCTTCTGGATGGTGGGGGGGCCAAAAGCTCCAGGGGGCCCCCTCGGCACTGCACTCTGGCCAGAGAGCGCCTGATTGTGCCTGGAGGGGGCCCCACTTCCTACCGTGCAGGGAGGCCCCATCAATTTTCGTTACGCCAGTGACTTGACCTGCAATCTCAAGTGCTTTAACAGGGTTCACTTCAGTCCTGAGGTTTGTATGAGCCATCAATGGAAAATTTACCATTATTAGTGATTGGACAATCATGACCTATATAAGCGAAGATGGCCTCAGCCCTTAAGACATATGCAACGTGTGCATATTTTCGATGTCTAGTAAGGTGAACCAAAGCGCCTTTGACGGACCAGCAGCTCCTCCCCCCCTTCCCCAGCAACTTGAGACCCTTACGGATGAGTAGCCACGCTTTACCAGCTTCTGATTCATTTTAGGTGCCAGCCACCTGTCTTTTACCTGGCTGGCATTTCAGGACTTTGGATTTGTCTTAGGGTGAAACAAGTAATTACTGAAAAACAAAGATAAATTTAAGCATTATATACCCACACACACACACACACACACACACACACACACATATATATATATATATATATATATATATATATATATATATATATTCACACACATACATAAAACTAAATAACTAATATGTCTACAAATATATATATATATATATATATATACACACACACCCATATATCCATATATATCATTTTATTACTATTGTCACATGATGCTAAATGGAAAAGCATTTTCCTACAATATCTCCCAGTCACGAAGTCCCTCAAAATCCCCCATGGCCATAAACTATCCACTTCTCTATCTTCTACCTTTCCTGGGGAAATCAATATCTCAATTTTTTAAACCGGTAACATCCTCATCCAAGCGGCCGTTCCCCACCTTAACTCCTTTGAATTACACTTCAGATCACTGACCATCCAACTTCAAAACCCCGCTAATAACCTACCCCCCTCTCATCCTTTGCCCTCCCCCTTAACCCCTCTCCCTCATCCTATACTCTCCTCCGCTGATGCGCCCATGGGTAAACACCCATTACAACGCATTTTTTACAACGCACTACCATTACAACGGAACTTTTACAACGCAAATACTATTACAACGCATTTATTTACAACGCATGTTTTTACAACGCAGGTACTTTTACAACGCATACCATTACAACGTAAGTATTGGTAAGTATATAATTATATTTAAAATGTTATATGTTAGGTTTTTTTTAAAGGGGTATTTTTAGGGTTCAGGGTCAGTTTTGGGTTTTTGGGTAAAGGGGTATTTTTAGGGTTCAGGGTCAGTTTTGGGTTTTTGGGTAAAGGGGTATTTTTAGGGTTCAGGGTCAGTTTTGGGTTTTTGGGTAAAAGGGTATTTTTAGGGTTCAGGGTCAGTTTTGGGTTTTTGGGTAAAGGGGTATTTTTAGGGTTCAGGGTCAGTTTTGGGTTTTTGGGTAAAGGGGTATTTTTAGGGTTCAGGGTCAGTTTTCAGTTTTTGGGTAAAGGGGTATTTTTAGGGTTTAGGGTCAGTTTTCAGTTTTTGGGTAAAGGGGTATTTTTAGGGTTCAGGGTCAGTTTTCAGTTTTTGGGTAAAGGGGTATTTTTAGGGTTTAGGGTCAGTTTTCAGTTTTTGGGTAAAGGGGTATTTTTAGGGTTCAGGGTCAGTTTTCAGTTTTTGGGTAAAGGGGTATTTTTAGGGTTCAGGGTCAGTTTTCAGTTTTTGGGTAAAGGGGTATTTTTAGGGTTCAGGGTCAGTTTTCAGTTTTTGGGTAAAGGGGTATTTTTTGGGTTCAGGGTCAGTTTTGGGTTTTTGGGTAAAAGGGTATTTTTAGGGTTCAGGGTCAGTTTTGGGTTTTTGGGTAAAGGGGTATTTTTAGGGTTCAGGGTCAGTTTTGGGAATTTTAGATAAAGGGGTACAAGAAAAAAATAAAATAAAAATAAATATAAATTAAATTAATTAAATAAAATTAAATTAAATTAAATTAAATACAATTACATTAAATAAAAATAATTTTAAATAATATACAATTAAAAAAATTATATATACTTACCAATACTTACGTTGTAATGGTATGCGTTGTAAAGGTACCTGCGTTGTAAAAAAATGCGTTGTAAATACATGCGTTGTAATAGTATTTGCGTTGTAAAAGTCCCGTTGTAACGGTATGCGTTGTAAAAGTATGCGTTTTAACGTCATACATCCGCGCCCATGCCCAGCAATACCTTACAATTGCCGACCATCCAGCTTCACAATTCCGCTAATGACCTTCCCCCCCGCACATCCTTTGCCCTCCTCGATTACCCCTCTCTCTCATCCTATACTCCCCTCCGCTGATGCGCCCATGTCCAGCAATACCTTACAATTGCTGACCATCCAACTTCATAATTCCCCCAACAACATTCCCCCCCTCTCTCCCCTTGCCCTCCACTTTAACCCCTCTCCCTTATCCTTTACTCCCCTCTGCAGATATGTCCACGACCAACAATGCCCTACAACTGCTGACCATGTACACGTCCAACAATGCCTCACAATTGTTGACCCCACCCGCTTACCCCCCTGGCCCGGCCTTCTCCCATGGACCCTCCTCTTCCCCTGATCCTCCCTACTCCCCAAAGCTCCCAATCCCCCACACATACGACCTGCCCTCCCTCTCCCCTCATTCCCCACACCACGAGTGCTATCCCCCACCCCCTTTCTGACTCTCCCTGCCCTTCCCCTTCCCCTCCCACTCTTACTCCACCCTATTCCTCCTCACCCAAACCCATACTCTGTCCCCCCCGAAACTCAATGCACCCATCAACCCGAACCGTCTCTCACTCTATTCCAGAACCGCCCCTTCACCTCCCCCCCCCCGACCCATCCTCTCTCCCTTTGATTATCATGGCTCCCCCCTCCCGACCCGTCCCTCACCGTTCTTCCGAACACTCCTGCCCCTCCATTTCCTCCTTCTTCACTCTCGATGACCACATACCCACCTTCCCCCTCCATGCCCCTCCTCTTGCCCTACTACCACAGTCCTCCCATCTCCCTTTCTAGGAACCCCACCCTCCCTCCCAACAGCAAACCACCCTCTACGAAGAACATCACTCATCCCGTGCCGCTCCCTCCCCCTTCTCCAATATCCCACCTTAGTCTTATATCTAACTCTCTTTGCAACATTGAACACGCTCTCGCCACTCTCTCCAGAGATCTCGCTCATCTTAGATCTGATTTCTGTTCCCTCAAAAACAGAGCCCTCCCACTTCGGTTAAACTGCGCTCGTACTAGACATATGAATCCCGCTACCCCCAAACCGTTTTGCACGACTCCTATACACTGCCGCACACACAGACCTCTTCGCACCTCCTGCCCCCTCTCCCCCATGGAGATCCTCGACCTCTGCAAATCCTACCTTCACCGCTCACCCACTAATTTCCAGCCTCCCCCGGCCTCCAGCATCCCTGTCATACTGGGGACTAGCCGAACTCCCCGCTCACCTTGCTCACCTAGGCCTCCTCCCCAACTCACAGCCATCCACTCCCTTCCACTCCCTAAAACTCCCCCGAAACCTCTTCACTGCATGCTTGTTAATTGTCGGTCCGCTGTGCGACATGCCACTGAAATATCAGAAACTATCCTTAGTGAATCCATCGACATTGCATTCCTAATGGAAACCTGGCTCAAAGACCACTCGACAAGCATCCTGGACCTCCTAGGCCCTCCGGGCTATTCTATTCTCAGGGAAGACTGGCCCATCCGAATTGGCGGTGGTGTTGCCATCATCTTCAAAGAGGAACTACAAATTTCCCTTGTCAATAATACTAATTACTCCACCCTTGAATACCTTGAAGCTGAACTCAAAATTCACGGCTCCCAACCCATTCGCCTTCACAACATATATAACCCTCCCGGCAATACTCATCCCTTCGTTGATGAACTATCCAACATTCTTATACAATCCTCACTTTCGAATTCCCTCAACATTTTCCTGGGAGACCTTAACCTCCACTGGAATGAGCGCAGCGATCCCTCTATCACCCTCCTTTCCAACCTTCTCGAGATCACTGACCTAGAGCAACTCTGTCACTCCCCGACCCATTCCAAAGGAGCTATCCTAGATGCAATAATTACTAGCAAAGATCTAGCCCTCCTATCCAACATAGTTCCCATCGACTGGTCCGACCACCATCTCATACTGTTCTCTATAGCGGTCTCTGCCACTCCCCCGCCCACGAAAACCACTAAACCCTCGAAACTGACCAGAAATCTGAATAATATCCCCCCGGATGTACTGGAATCCAAACTCCATGCCCAACTTCTCGCCATTCCTCCCTCACTTAACGCAAATGAGCTTACAGAACACTACAACAAAGCAGTTACTGAAGCCCTAGACCTCCTGGCCCCGCTTAAGCTCAAAAACCAAAGAACCGTCCCTTCCAAATCATGGTTTAATACGGAGCTTAACAATGAAAGACGCTCACTGAGACAGACGGAAAGAACATGGAGACTGCACCCTTCCCCCTTGCACCTAGCTCGCCTCAGACTTGCAAGACCCTCTTACAAAAAACACATCCTTAAACAAAAAGCATCCTTTTTCAGAACACAACTTGACCAAGCCAAAAACAGACCCAGAGAACTGTTCAACATTGTTCGCAATCAAACCTCAGCCGCTCCGCCTGTACTTTTGGCCTCGACGACCAGATGCGAAGAAATAGCCCTCTTTTTCTCTGAAAAAATTACAAAAATAGAGCAATCCTTCCTGCCAACTCTGACCCCTACCTCCAGACTACACATCCCCCCTACCGCACCTGCTTCCTGCCCACTCCCCCCGCCCCTCCATAATACTGATCTCACTCCCCCCCCTTTCCCTCCACCCTCCAAGATTCTAATCCCCCCAACACTCACCCTAAAAATAACGCCGCTTGGCATAATTTCCAGCCAGTCACTGAAAGAGATGTCTTTGACATCATTGCAAAACTTAAACCCTCCTCCCACACTAAAGACCCCCTCCCTTCTAAACTTGTCCAAAACCTCAAACATATCATCACACCTGCCTGGACCTCGATCATTAACACCTCCCTAGCCACCGGCTGTGTCCCCACCTCCCTTCAACTGGGACAAATCACCCCCATTCTTAAAAACCCTACGGCTGACCCTAATGACCTCAACAACCTCCGTCCTATCTCCAACTTGCCCCTCCTCTCGAAAGCCCTTGAAAAATGTGTCATTTTTCAGCTTGACAGACACATTGAACTTTTTAACTTACTTGACCCTCTTCAATCTGGCTTCAGGAAAGGCTGCAGCACCGAAACCGCCATGCTTAACATTATAGATGACATTCACCACTCCCTCGACAATGGCGAATCTAGCCTACTGATCCTCCTCGATCTCTCCGCAGCGTTCGATACCGTTACCCCCTCTGTTCTTCTCAAAGTCCTTAAAGAACGATTCGGCCTTAATGGCATGACTCATAATTGGTTTGTTTCATACCTGCAGCACCGCGCTCAGCAAATTAAAATCCACAATTGCCTTTCGAACCCCTCCCCCATCTCTCTAGGAGTTCCACAAGGATCCATACTATCTCCCTCTCTCGTTAACCTCTTCATGGAACCTCTCACCCTCATTCTCAAACAAACAGGGATTAACTATCACCTCTACGCTGACGATACACAACTCTACCATAAGATAAAAACCCATGCTGACATCCTCCACCTCAACAACACCCTCATCAAAATTCAAGCCTGGTTCCAATCGAACCATCTCAAACTTAACCCCAAAAAACTGAAATTATTCTTTTCTCCCCAAAAAACAACCAGCTCCCCATTCAAAAGTGGATAACAGACTTGAACGCCCTCAACTGCTCCCTGTCCCTAGCCACCTCAGTCAAATCCTTGGGCATCTCCCTTGACAACCGCCTAACTCTCAACGTTCACATCAACAACTCTGCCAAAGGAGCCCTCCTTACCCTCCGTAACCTTAAGAAAATTAAGCCCTTCATCCCAATTGATGACTTTAAACTGGCAGTCCAATCGCTTGCTCTATCGCGCATTGATTACGGCAATGCCATCTTCACCGGAATTCCCAAAACCCACCTGGCACCTCTTAAATCTGTGCTCAACCTCGCGGCTAGGCTTATCACGGACTGCAAACGATTTGACCACATCTCTCCCGCCCTTAAATCCCTTAAATGGCTCCCCATTGAAGGTAGATCCACATATAAAACCGCCTGCATTACGCACAAAATCCTCCACCAAAACACACCGACATACCTCTCCAATAAACTGACCAAAGCAGGCTGCACGCGATCACTGAGAAGCTCCAACACCCTCCTACTTATCCCCCCCTTCTGAAAAAGAATTCCACTCAGTCACGCTCCTTTTCAGGCAATGCCCCACTTATTTGGAATGCCCTCCCTAAAGACCTCCGCTGTAACCAGTCCTACCCCAGCTTCAAAAAAGAACTCAAACTTCTTCTCCCTAATAAATATTGGGGTTTCTAATCCCTCCCTGGTAGTCTCGCCCCTCTGCATCACCCCACCCATCTGCTCTGCATATGACTTGTGACCACCCGCCTGGCCAACTCCCTTTCCTTCTATCTGATCACCTTACCTCCCCTCCTCATGACCGTCAGTTCTCTTGCAGGTTTTTTGTATACCTAAGTGAGGCTTCCCGCCAAACTGTGACCGCTATTTTGTATGACTCATAGTGTCTAGCAATTGTTTTTACTTTTTTGGGTCTCGCTGGCAATGCATCCTGCAAGGATGCATTTGTCCAGCTGGAGACCAATAGCGATCAGTGTGGGGGGAATGAGGACAAGAGGGTGCACGAGCTTGGATTCGTGTGCGCGAACGCGCACGTCGCGTCCCGCGCCGTACACATGCGCGCGCAGACAGACACTCGCTCACACACACACCCCCTCCCCCACAGTCACACACACGCACTCCAAGACACATACACACACACACACACGCACGCACACACACACACACACACATACACAGCCCACCCCGCCCCCGGCCGCGCGCACACACACACACATGCGCTGCCCCCCCCCCCCCCCAGCAACCCACACACCGGCTTCCTTCGTGCGGCGGCTCTCAGCTGCAGGGCCCGGCAGCAGGACTCTTCTTCCCTCCTTCGGCACCGGGGCACAGGGTAGGCTCCTGCCTCCTCCGGTGCTCCAAACACGGCTCCAATCGCGGCTCTTCCGTGGGAGGCGGGGTAGGCTCCCGCCCTCCTACTTCCTGTTTCCTGTTGTCGCGCCGGCCTGCCTGACTTCCTGGTCGCAGGCCGGCAGAGTAACGAGGATGTTTTGCGGTATTTATTTATTTATTTAATTATGTATTTTTATATAGCGCAGACTTTACCCGAAGGCGGTATTTATTTATTTATGTATTTATGCATTTTTATATAGCGCGGACTTTACCCGAAGGCGGTATTTATTTATTTATGTATTTATGCATTTTTATATAGCGCGGACTTTACCCGGAGGCGTCAGAGCGCTTCACATTAGGAACAGAAATGAAACATAATGAGAAACATTACAAAAGAACAGGTTGCAAAAACATACGTTACTTACATAAGGTAATAGTGACAATTGTGAGAAAACAAAATACATGAGGTAGTAAAAACTATAAGCAACCAAAAATACATGAGGTAGTAAAGGTAATAGTGACAATCGTGAGCAAACAAAATACTTGAGTAAAATTTGTGAGCAACCAAAATACATGAGGTAGTCAAAAGTGCACAAGAGGAAATGAAAGTGACAAGTGTGCAGTTATAAGAGAAAACAGAGTATAATTAGAGGTATAGTCCTGCAATAAGTGCTAGACACTCAGGCTCAGGAACAAGCGTTACATGGGCAAGGTGGCACTTGTGCAAGTATCAAAGGCAAAGACATGTGAGAGGTAGCAGCCGTGTGTTGCAAGGGCAGAGTGGTGTGTGCATGTTAGAAAAGGGCACCGAACACCAGTACATGGAAAATACTGCAAAAAGGCAGATCCTCCAATCACAGGCATACACTGGGAAGGCACTTCCATGGTCATGGAAAGTAGAAATTATCAGTAGTGGGAAGTCTTCCTCACAAATAGCAAGAGGACGTGAATTACTTTTGGAGGTGTCTCCGGAGGAGGAGAACTTTGAGGTCACTTTTGAAGGCCTGGGAGGAGGCGGTGGTCCGGATTTTTTTGTCCTCTTCGCGGTTTGTAAATACAAAACATATTGCATTACAAATGCTATAGGTTCACATTTGCGAAAGTTATAACTATTGGCATTGTAAATGACGAAGCTATTAATTTAGCTATTTAAAAAAAAAGAAACATAAATAAAAACTTTGCCATTTACAATACCAATAGCTCAAACTTTCCTAATGCGAGACCTATTGCATTGCAAATGCTTGTTATCTAGATGTCATGTATCCTATGTGGACTTGCTCTTTTATTATTCCATTGTCTGTGCTTATACACACTGTACTTGTATGGAAACACCTTGTAAAGCGCTCGGATACTCCTGGGTCCAGCCAGCGCTATATAAAACCTCTTAAATAAAATAAAAATAAAAGATGCTCATTGTAGACTGTTGTAACTCTCCTTCAACTGACACTTACTGGTTGCCATATTACTACTATCTTAACACGATGGCCGTTGTAGACTTTGTCATGGTTGTTCCTTATAAAGCAGTCACATACCACTAGGTGCTCTGCATTATATAAAATCAATACACAAGTATAATTGATTTTACAGCAACGGTCTACATCTTCATATCATTATTGCACGCTTTGTGTTTAATATTTGGACACCAGTGCAATTGGCTTTGCCAATGCTCGTTTCAATGTTCCTTTCAATACCCCCATCCCTCCTGCCTCCTCCATATTTCTTCCAACTCCAGATCCACCCTACATTCATGCTGTCGACCAGCGACGGAATCCAATGAACTGTCAAGCTACCAGGACAGGGCACACAACAATTTATCGTTGCCAACAACATTTTGGGTGAGGTTTCCTTAAAAAGTGAAAGAAAACAAACGCAGGGCGGTGTCTGTCGCTGTGTGCGCACCAACCACGTGCGACCAGTCAGCACGAGACCGCAGCAGCTGAGGACAGAGAAGTCACGCGACACTGGAGAACGGTCTGCAAATCCTCGCGTTTCGAGGTTCTGCATCTGGCACATTAAATGTCTCGCGCGCATTGCATGCTTTTGCATACCCACCTGGCATTTGCTCGTTTCTTCAAAGTCCACAACAGTGATGGCACATACCGGAGACAGCAACTGCCAACATTCCGCGAAACTTCACAACAGGTGGAAGGGTCATTCATTTCTCACACAGGGTGCACGGTTGCAAGCAGCACTAAGACGCCGTGGGGGTGGAGGCATTTCAGAACACAGCATCAACTTAAATAATTTTCGAAAAGTTTAGGAAGTCTGAGGATGCTCAGGAGAAACGCGCTAACGCCTGCATTAATAATGGGGTCTTTCTTGCTTTGTTATGGTTTCAGAATTTCCCCACAAAGTGGACACATGCAGACCGTGCTCAAATGAGCGATTTCACAAATTAGTGTGAAAGGTTTCCACACCAATATAGCCTCAAACAGGCAAACGGCCTGCTATTTGAGTAGCTGCTCGAATAACGTTAAAAGAGACCACACAGGTCACCCCTGTGTGGGAAATGGTCACCCCTGTGTGGGAAATGGGCGGACTGTGCCATGAGTTGTTTTCAAAAATCAATAAAAATATCTTTGAAAAAAAAAAAAAAAAAAGAGACCACACTTAGATGCATGGGGGTAGCAGGTAAGCCTGACCCTCTCTAAAAGCATCATTGACTCTTATCCGAGCATCTATCCTTTCATCCTTTTATCCACTGTTTCGCTTTTCTATTCTCTCATCCATTCATTCTTTCATCCATCATTCAATCGCTCCCCATTCCATCAATCCATGGGCCTTTCCACCCAATCATCTGTTCATTTATGAATGCATCAATCCAGACATGAGTCCATCCATCGAATTAGCCATCCATGAATAAATCCATCTAACCATCAGCTGGTCCTTTTGTCCATCTATTCACACTCAGTCTCACCTTTTCTTTTGCTGTAATCCTTTCAGCCATCAATCCATCCTTTCACCTCATCCTTCATTATCATCATTCCTGCCTTTCTTTCATCCTTCCTTCACCCTTCCCTCCTAGTTTCATTTTGCTATCTACCCATCTTTCTTCCTCGCTTTCACTTACTTTCCCATTTTATCATCTGTGTCCTTTGTCCCCATTTTCTTTCACGGGCGCGGGTATTGCCTTATAGTGTTAAATATGAGCTTCTGTCTGAACTGTTGCAAATACAAGTGTCCATAAAGACCCCCACTCTCGCTATAGCTGCTGAAGCAGGGGGTTCACCATGCCCCTTGCCACATTACTTCTAACAATCTTACCTAGCAGGCTTGAAAAAACATGAAATGCTTCAAAGCATGGACAAAAGATTTGGCTCTATTGGACTCCAAGCCCTGGAACCCACACTCAAATATTTATTTTTAAAGACTTACATTTTGTTTCAGCCTTCAAAATACTCACAGGCCATAGAAGCGAACCACGTGGCACAACCATATGATTTCCAACCAACCCTAATATAGGAGTGATGAAAGTGTAAATTCCACCAAATTTATAGTGATTTTGAAAAACAGAAATTGATAAAAAAGAAAACCCACAATAAAGCTCTGTTACATCTTCAATATTATACCACACAGAAATGTACATTTGATAGCTTGCAAAAAAAAACACTTTTTCTGTGAATTTGCCATTCGACCGCCAAAGCTTGATCTTTTCTTGGCAAAGAGACTACCTCAAAGAAAGCAAAACCTGCATCACTAAATTAAGCATGGTCAGTGTAAGGGCCTTTGGAAGGAATATGATATGTGCCAATGCTTTTCATATCACCTGTGTCTATTAAGTCAACAATGACTGGCCCAGCTTTTAGCAGAAAGGGCCTTACAGTGTAACACCACACAAAACTTACAAACACTAACATTTGTATGGCCTGTGGTATAGTACACAATTGGTAATCACTGTTAACTTATTATATTTACGCACTGATGTAAAAGAAACCAAACATTGGCAAAACTGCCTTCCCCTTCATAGTATATAAACAGGTTTTTATTATCTCTTTACTACATCTAAGCTAGCCAGCCATCTATGTTTCAAACCTTAACTGTAATTGATTTCTAAGTTTAGGCTTTGGCAAAGGTGAGTCTCTGGTCAACGAACGACCACGGCAAGCAGGAATATATTTTGTGATTTTATTTATTTATTCCTTAGCAGAGAAGGGTTCCTGTCCCATGTCAGGTCCTACGACCATGGAACCAACTTTGCTTTCACTCCTCTGGCAACTGGAAGCCAGTGAAGTGCCAGAAAAATAGGATCATGCTCAAACCATCCCTTTTGGTAAATTTTAGGAGGAGCTTTGACCTGGATCAGCCAGAACTTTTTGCTTTTGACAAGCAGAGAACGTTATCATCTGTAACCTATATATAGTAGCAGCATTGATCGAGTCACAATGCTCCAAAAGAAAGATATCAAGCAAGCAACACACGGACTGGCTGGAAGGAACAGTTTGGGCTATAGAAAAGTGCCCTTGAATCCCAAAGCCCTCAGGGTTACAAGCAAGTATAAGAGGTAGAGGGCATGGGCCTAGAATGTCAGGGCAAAAACCACCATCTTTGGTGAGATGCCGATACCAAACCGTACAGTCTCGCTCCTGAATGGAATTTTAGGTGAGATACATTACTCTGAGATATCACAGCAGAGAAATAAGCATCATTGGTAGCATCATTGGTCAACTTTTTGGAGAACTGGTTCTAAATTGCTTCATAGCACTAGTGATCGGGTCTAAAGAAGTCAATAAAAAGTGTATAGAAAATATAGCCCTCCGAAGGCCAACGTAACCCCTTCCAGTTCCATCAACATATGAGAGGCATTCAGTTTACCTTAGACTGCTTATTTGATAGGACGGCTTTAGAACATGTTCCGAACGAGAAAAGATGACCATCTATGAATTACATCATCCACCAATATTTTCGGCTATTCATTGCAGGCTAGAATCTACTTTTTACTTTGAATAGCCTTTGTGATGCTTTCAAAGAAAAATTATTTAATTAAAAATAGACATAGTGACATTTCCACTGCCATGGTTTCTCATGAACAAGTAATTCATACTTGGCTGTTGTTGAGACAAAGGCGTGAGAGGCCGTTTCAAGATTCCACTGTGAAGCAAGTGGTACACCTTCAAGTTTGGGCCTATCCTTTCATAATACCTGTACAAAGCACAATGTTGGAGTCTCTCCCCAGGGCAGAGGGTTAAGAACAGGACTATGTGAATCAGGTTTCTAAGTGGCCAAAATCACGTACATTGGTGCTCTTCTTGGATGCCAAGTGAGGGAGAGTGAGAAGAAGGCGTGAGGTTGTGGGCAGAATGAAGGTACAAGGGGAACAAGCATTAAAAATGCAATAGGTCTCACCTTTTATTATGTTAAAGCCACTTGCTTTGCTATACAATACCATTAGCAAAGCAAATGGCTTTAACTTAATCAAAGGCGAGACCTATTGCATTTTCAATGCTTTTTCTTTTTCCGTCTTTCATCTTTTTCTTTTCTCATAAATTATGTCTGTCTTACTTCTTCTTTTTTATAGCTCCACGCTATCTCCTTCCTTATTTTCAATTCTCCCGTCTTGCTTCCCTCCTTTTCCCTATTTTTTTTCTTCCTTTTTCTCTCCCAGTCTTCCCTCGCCCTTCCTCTGCCTTGTCTTAGTTTTCTTTTCTCACAGCTATGCGCGCATTAGCCCAAGTGGAGTGGTACCCCCCACCCTCCCACATGCAGCTGAGGGCAGCTCCCTAGGACAGGATCTGCAGCATGATGTAATCTTCTCGTCAGAGAACCGGCTACCAGCTCCCCCTTATACCCTCACCCCTCATATGGCTGTGAGGCACAGACAGGGGCCCTCAGCAGAGTGTTTCACTGCAGTGGGGGTTGCATTTGAGGGGGGAGGGAAGAGGGACACCACAGTAGGAGCAGTCAAGGGCTGGTGAGCATCTAAGCATCCCTCAACCCCACTCCCAAAGTTCACACGAGTTTCAACTCACAGGGGATACCCCCCTCGCGCCGCAGAGGACCCCTCCAACATGGAGGCTCCATGTACTCCCCGCTTCTACCTGACCCCCACCCGCGGGGCAGGCGCCCTCTCTGTGCATGGACTGCGCTGCAGCAGAGCACGCATTTCTAAGAAAAAGTGATGACATTGAATTCCAACCTGATGTCCTAAAATGTATATCTGAAAATACAAGTGTGCTCCCATGGAGACCTGCAGGGGTGTGTGAGGGTGCGGGATGAGGGGGGGAGGGGAGGACAGAGAGGGAGATTCCCTGGGAAAGAGATGGGATGTGGAGGGAGAAGGAACGAAAAGAAACTGAGAGGAGAAAAGAAGAGCAAAGTCACACAGGGAGAGCGGATGAGAAGACTGCAGTGAAGGGAGGAGAGAGAAGAAATGAAGAGACAGGAGAAGAAGAGAGTGGGAGATGGGAGGAGTGATGCCAAGGAAAGGGAAAGCGCGTTGAGAGAGGGAAAAGAGTAAGGGGAGAGAGAAAAGTGAGAGAAAATAACACCCTAAGAAAGAAAGAGAAAAAAAACAAGAGGGTCGGGAAAAGTGGGAGTAAGAGTGAAAGACTAAGAGAAAGTAAAAAGAGTGAGGGAAGGTTAATGTGGGTGAATAACACAAGAGTCAGAGAGAAAGAAAGTATGTGGTACGTACAGGGCATGTGGAAAAGATGAGAGAGCTGAAAAATAAGAGGAGCAAAACTACATAGAGAGAAGCATAAAGAAAGACTGAGTTAAAAAGAAAATGGTGTGAAAGGGACAACGAAGCAGAAACACAACTAACGAAGAAGATGGGGATAATTGGAAACATCTGCAAGGGGAGTAAGGAGGGAATTACATGGAGAAAAGGACGGAACAAGAGATGAAGGAAGAGACAGGAATAGTGGAAGTCGAGAAGGAAGAGAGGACAGGAGAAATAAAACTGAATAAAATAAAATAATGAACAAAGGAGGTAAATACTGCAAATGCTTAGCTTTGAAACTGAGCACGGCGCCGATTCACGGACACCGCGCTTGTTTTTTTTATATATTTCTTAACTTTAACACTGAGCGTGGTGTCCTTGAAGCGGGCGTTGCGCTCAGTGTTAAAGTTATGAAATATATAAATAAACCGAGCGCGTTGTCCGTGAAGTTGTGCCGTGCTCAGTTGCAAAGTTAAACAAGCATTAGAAATGCAATCGGGCTCGGATTTATTTGAGTTTGAGCTAATGGCATTGTAAATGCCAATGTCTTTTTGCCATGTGTTATGGAGTGTGTGCATGTGGTGTGTAGTGGAAGTATGTTTGTTGAATTGTAATTTTACCAATGGTGGCATGCTGTGCTTTATATGAATATGTTTAAAAGTAAAGTGTACCATACTGCGATTGCTTGGTGGAAAAGTGCACTGCCGGCTGGAGGTGTGTGTGCCTGGTGGAAGGGTGCACTGACGGCTGGTGGGTGTGTGCTTGGTAAAAGCGTGCACAGATGGATGATGGTTGTTGGTGTTTGTGCATGGTGAAAGCATTCATTGACGGCTGGGGGTGTGTTGTTGTGTGTGTTGTTTTCTGTGTGCTGGTGAGTGTGTGGTGGTGAGTCTGTGGGGGTGAGCCTGGGGAGTGAGTGTGGTGGTGAGTGTGTTGTGTTGAGTGGTGACAAGTGTGTGGTGTTGAGAGACTGAGGTGTGTGGTTTGTGTGTGCGTTATGTGTGTGTGGTGTATGTGTGTGTGGTGTTTTCTGCACTCACACACTGCCCCGTAACATTCACACACTGCTCACCCGCACACTCCTAATGTCACCCTGCATAGTCACACACTGTTTACCCTGCACACTCATTCTGCACACTCACACAATGTGCACCCTGACACACTGTCTCTGCAGTCACTCTGCACTCACTGTCACTCTGCACTCACTGTCACTCTGCACTCTGCTGTCACTCTGCACTCTGCTGTCACTCTGCACTCTGCTGTCACTCTGCACTCTGCTGTCACTCTGCACTCTGCTGTCACTCTGCACTCTGCTGTCACTCTGCACTCTGCTGTCACTCTGCACTCTGCTGTCACTCTGCACTCTGCTGTCACTCTGCACTCTGCTGTCACTCTGCACTCTGCTGTCACTCTGCACTCTGCTGTCACTCTGCACTCTGCTGTCACTCTGCACTCTGCTGTCACTCTGCACTCTGCACTCTGCAGTCACTCTGCACTCTGCTGTCACTCTGCACTCTACAGTCACTCTGCACTCTACAGTCACTCTGCACTCTACAGTCACTCTGCACTCTACAGTCACTCTGCACTCTACAGTCACTCTGCACTCACTGTCACTCTGCACTCACTGTCACTCTGCACTCACTGTCACTCTGCACTCACTGTCACTCACTGTCACTCTGCACTCACTGTCACTCTGCACTCACTGTCACTCTGCACTCACTGTCACTCTGCACTCACTGTCACTCTGCACTCACTGTCACTCTGCACTCACTGTCACTCTGCACTCACTGTCACTCTGCACTCACTGTCACTCTGCACTCACTGTCACTCTGCACTCACTGTCACTCTGCACTCACTGTCACTCTGCACTCACTGTCACTCTGCACTCACTGTCACTCTGCACTCACTGTCACTCTGCACTCACTGTCACTCTGCACTCACTGTCACTCTGCACTCACTGTCACTCTGCACTCACTGTCACTCTGCACTCACTGTCACTCTGCACTCACCGTCACTCTGCACTCACCGTCACTCTGCACTCACCGTCACTCTGCACTCACCGCCACTCTGCACTCACCGCCACTCTGCACTCACCGCCACTCTGCACTCACCGCCACTCTGCACCGCCACTCTGCACCGCCACTCTGCACCGCCACTCTGCACCGCCACTCTGCACCGCCACTCTGCACCACCAGTCTGCACCGCCACTCTGCACTCTGCACCGCCACTCTGCACTCTGCACCGCCACTCTGCACCGCCACTCTGCACCGCCACTCTGCACTCTGCACCGCCACTTTGCACCGCCACTCTGCACCGCCACTCTGCACCGCCACTCTGCACCGCCACTCTGCACCGCCACTCTGCACTCTGCACCGCCACTCTGCACCGCCACTCTGCACTCTGCACCGCCACTCTGCACCGCCACTCTGCACCGCCACTCTGCACTCTGCACCGCCACTCTGCACCGCCACTCTGCACCGCCACTCTGCACCGCCACTCTGAACCGCCATTCTGAACCGCTGCACCGCCACTCTGCACCGCCACTCTGCACCGCCACTCTGCACCGCCACTCTGCACTCTGCACCACCACTCTGCACCGCCGCACCGCCACTCTGCGCCGCCACTCTGCGCCGCCACTCTGCGCCGCCACTCTGCGCCGCCACTCTGCGCCGCCACTCTGCACCCCCACTCTGCACCCCCACTCTGCACCCCCACTCTGCACCCCCACTCTGCACCCCCACTCTGCACTCTGCACCGCCACTCTGCACCGCCACTCTGCACTCTGCACCGCCACTCTGCACCGCCACTCTGCACTCTGCACCGCCACTCTGCACCGCCACTCTGCACCGCCACTCTGCACCGCCACTCTGCACCGCCGCACCGCCACTCTGCACCGCCACTCTGCACCGCCACTCTGCACCGCCACTCTGCACCGCCACTCTGCACCGCCACTCTGCACTCTGCACCGCCACTCTGCACCGCCACTCTGCACCGCCACTCTGCACTCTGCACCGCCACTCTGCACCGCCACTCTGCACCGCCACTCTGCACCGCCACTCTGCACCGCCACTCTGCACCGCCACTCTGCACTCTGCACCGCCACTCTGCACCGCCACTCTGCACCGCCACTCTGCACCGCCACTCTGCACCGCCACTCTGCACTCTGCACCGCCACTCTGCACCGCCACTTTGCACTGCCACTCTGCACTCTGCACCGCCACTCTGCACCGCCACTCTGCACCGCCACTCTGCACCGCCACTCTGCACCGCCGCAACGCCACTCTGCACCGCCACTCTGCACCGCCACTCTGCACCGCCGCACCGCCACTCTGCACCGCCACTCTGCACCGCCACTCTGCACCGCCACTCTGCACCGCCACTCTGCACTGCCGCACCGCCACTCTGCACCGCCACTCTGCACCGCCACTCTGCACCGCCACTCTGCACTGCCACTCTGCACCGCCACTCTGCACCGCCACTCTGCACCGCCGCACCGCCACTCTGCACCGCCACTCTGCACTCTGCACCGCCACTCTGCACCGCCACTCTGCACTCTGCACCGCCACTCTGCACCGCCACTCTGCACCGCCACTCTGCACTCTGCACCGCCACTCTGCACCGCCGCAACGCCACTCTGCACCGCCACTCTGCACCGCCACTCTGCACCGCCACTCTGCACCGCCACTCTGCACCGCCACTCTGCACCGCTGCACCGCCACTCTGCACCGCCACTCTGCACCGCCACTCTGCACCGCCACTCTGCACCGCCACTCTGCACTCTGCACCGCCACTCTGCACCGCCACTCTGCACCGCCGCACCGCCACTCTGCACCGCCACTCTGCGCCCCCACTCTGCACCGCCACTCTGCACCGCCACTCTGCACTCTGCACCGCCACTCTGCACCGCCACTCTGCACTCTGCACCGCCACTCTGCACCGCCGCACCGCCACTCTGCACCCCCACTCTGCACCGCCACTCTGCACCGCCACTCTGCACCGCCACTCTGCACCGCCACTCTGCACCGCCACTCTGCACCGCCACTCTGCACTCTGCACCGCCACTCTGCACCGCCGCACCGCCACTCTGCACCGCCACTCTGCACTCTGCACCCCCACTCTGCACCGCCACTCTGCACCGCCACTCTGCACCGCCACTCTGCACCGCCACTCTGCACTCTGCACCGCCACTCTGCACTCTGCACCGCCACTCTGCACCGCCACTCTGCACTCTGCACCGCCACTCTGCACCGCCACTCTGCACCGCCACTCTGCACCGCCACTCTGCACCGCCGCACCGCCACTCTGCACCGCCACTCTGCACCGCCACTCTGTACCTCTGCACCCCCACTCTGCACCCCCACTCTGCACCCCCACTCTGCACCCCCACTCTGCACTCTGCACCGCCACTCTGCACCGCCACTCTGCACTCTGCACCGCCACTCTGCACTCTGCACCGCCACTCTGCACCGCCACTCTGCACCGCCACTCTGCACCGCCACTCTGCACTCTGCACCGCCACTCTGCACCGCCACCCTGCACCGCCGCACCGCCACTCTGCACCGCCACTCTGCACCGCCACTCTGCACCGCCACTCTGCACCGCCACTCTGCACTCTGCACCGCCACTCTGCACCGCCACTCTGCACTCTGCACCGCCACTCTGCACCGCCACTCTGCACTCTGCACCGCCACTCTGCACCGCCACTCTGCACTCTGCACCGCCACTCTGCACCACCACTCTGCACCGCCACTCTGCACCGCCGCACCGCCACTCTGCACCGCCACTCTGCACCGCCGCACCGCCACTCTGCACCGCCACTCTGCACCGCCACTCTGCACCGCCACTCTGCACTCTGCACCGCCACTCTGCACCGCCGCACCGCCACTCTGCACCGCCACTCTGCACCGCCGCACCGCCACTCTGCACCGCCACTCTGCACCGCCACTCTGCACCGCCACTCTGCACCGCCACTCTGCACTCTGCACCGCCACTCTGCACCGCCACTCTGCACTCTGCACCGCCACTCTGCACCGCCACTCTGCACTCTGCACCGCCACTCTGCACCGCCACTCTGCACTCTGCACCGCCACTCTGCACCGCCACTCTGCACCGCCACTCTGCACCGCCGCACCGCCACTCTGCACCGCCACTCTGCACTCTGCACCGCCACTCTGCACCCCCAATCTGCACCCCCACTCTGCACCCCCACTCTGCACCCCCACTCTGCACTCTGCACCCCCACTCTGCACTCTGCACCGCCACTCTGCACCGCCACTCTGCACTCTGCACCGCCACTCTGCACTCTGCACCGCCACTCTGCACCGCCACTCTGCACCGCCACTCTGCACCGCCACTCTGCATCGCCACTCTGCACCGCCACTCTGCACCGCCACTCTGCACTCTGCACCGCCACTCTGCACTCTGCACCGCCACTCTGCACCGCCACTCTGCACCGCCGCAACGCCACTCTGCACCGCCACTCTGCACCGCCGCAACGCCACTCTGCACCGCCACTCTGCACCGCCACTCTGCACCGCTGCACCGCCACTCTGCACCGCCACTCTGCACCGCCACTCTGCACCGCCACTCTGCACCGCCACTCTGCACTCTGCACCGCCACTCTGCACCGCCACTCTGCACCGCCACTCTGCACCGCCGCACCGCCACTCTGCACCGCCACTCTGCGCCGCCACTCTGCGCCGCCACTCTGCGCCGCCACTCTGCGCCGCCACTCTGCGCCGCCACTCTGCGCCGCCACTCTGCGCCGCCACTCTGCGCCGCCACTCTGCACCGCCACTCTGCACCGCCACTCTGCACTCTGCACCGCCACTCTGCACCGCCACTCTGCACTCTGCACCGCCACTCTGCACCGCCGCACCGCCACTCTGCACCGCCACTCTGCACCGCCACTCTGCACCGCCACTCTGCACCCCCACTCTGCACCGCCACTCTGCACCGCCACTCTGCACCGCCACTCTGCACCGCCACTCTGCACCGCCACTCTGCACCGCCACTCTGCATCGCCACTCTGCACCGCCACTCCGCACCGCCACTCCGCACTCTGCACCGCCACTCTGCACCGCCACTCTGCACTCTCAAACTGCACTCTCAAACTGCACTCTCAACTCTCAATCTCCACTCTGCACTCTCAAACACCACTCTCAATCTGCACTCTCATACTGCACTCTCATACTGCACTCTCATACTGCACTCTCAAACTGCACTCTCAAACTGCACTCTCAAACTGCACTCTCAAACTGCACTCTCAATCTGCACTCTCAAACTGCACTCTCAATCTGCACTCTCAATCTGCACTCTCAATCTGCACTCTCAATCTGCACTCTCAACTCTCAAACTGCACTCTCACAATTGTCATATACACGTATGTGAGTGTGACAGGAGCAAGGCGGTCATGTTTTCTGCCCCCAAGACCACTGTAATCAGATGCTTTACTGTCTGCTAGAATAGTGCAACTACTCCATATAAACAGTCCTGAAGAATTCCAGTTAGACTTCTGAAAGCGGAAACCTGTTGACAGACAGCCTTTAGAGCGAAAGACAGTTCCCCCCAGCTTATCCCAGATTTGCTGCTTTTATGAACACTACACATAAACTTTGAGAATGCTATTAGGCTTTCAACGTCTTGCCCCTTATTAAAAAAATATTATAGTATGCCACTTGTAGTATGTCATTGCTCTGCATAGTGCTGCTTTGGCATTTCATCTTGAAAAAATACTTTTAGATTGTCTTAAGATATGTAAAAAAAAAATACACAAACCTTGAACACCTAAAGAGTGATATTTAAAGAGGAATGAAAGTGAATCTCTGAACTATATGAAACCAGTCAAAAGGTTCCTATCTCCCACTTCCGATAGATGCTTGCTTTTAGAAAAAAGATTTTGTAAAACATTGTCAGGAGTCTCAAACAGAAAGCAAACCGTTCTAAAAGGCGCTGCCTGCCAGCTTGCTATTCATTACCTCAGCTCCGAAAACAAAAGCTGCTGCAAAGAAACACATAATAAACTCGAGAGAACAATTCCATTCACACCGGCCACGGACCATTCCAGAAAAAAAATGAAACTGAGATTAAAAGAACAGCCCATGACAGAACGTCAGACTCTTGTTCTTGAACTAATGAAGCCCTTTCCCGGCCTGGCATGGAGCAGCTGCGCGCTGAGCGCTGCTGAATGGTGAACGCGCCCGGCCATCTGGATTCACTTACGGAGGCACCCTGACAGCTCCTAATTATAATTAATGTACTTCTTTGCGCGCACACGAACGAAAAATGCCCAACATGGCGGACGATAACTCCATTTACCCTATCACTTCACGCCTATTAAAACGACACCACAACGAAGACGAATCACTGGCCAGATGAGATACCAGACTAAGGAATGTGTGGAATGTGTCTCGCCAAAGCCCTAGGAGATACTTTTTTTTTTCCTTTAACATTAGAATCTCGAAACTCCTCCCACTTTCAGTGGGCGGAGGCCGAGCCCTAAAAAACAAACAGAGCACGGTGTCACAAGAACACACACAACTGTCGCCTTGCAACGCGATTGTGCCAACGCATGCAATAGTAAAAAAAAAAAAGTGCGGCCAGTCATTATAAAACCCACTGTCTCACGCCACCAGTGAAAGATCCAATCCCGCTATGCGTTGCCTAAAACAGACAGGTTGGCAACCGGGGGGGGGGGCTAAAAACACTCCTGGACAATCAACAAAGTCTGTTATGAATAATAATTGACCACAAATGACGCACACCAATCACAATTGCGGGCGGAGCTCAGACATGACTTCTGGAACCGTATGGAATCCAAGAAGCTCTCGCATGGCGAGGGCAACACTTGCGTGCTGCCATCGCCAGGCGAGACCTAAAAACAGGGAGTGTGTGAATGAGATGGTGTGAGACAGACCATGGGAAGTGAGACAGGACAAGAAGGCATGTAGTAGCATGGGTGTGGGAGTACTGATCTGGAAAAGCAGATTGGTGAGGCAGAAGGATGTTTGGGGGAGGTGGGTAGGAGTGGTCTGGCCAGCGCTTCACGGCCCTGGTAACCCTGCCTCATTCCCACCTACGCTCTGATGGACAGACATACAGGGGAACAAAACTAAGTTGTTGTCCTCTCTAGTCTTACCCAATGTGTGACATACCCAGCTGTACATCACCGGACATCCAGGATTGCTGCATCAGTACCCTCCTGCATAGAAGGTCAGCTCGCCCTCCTATCAGAAGACAGAGCCAACTATAGCATCCTTTTCAAGCACGCCCTTTTAGCCAAGTCCTATCACCAATAAGCGAAGGGTCACACAACTCCCTTCTTCAGGACCAGATGCATAGATTTGCATCTCAACTCTTGATTGAGTAAGGACTCCTTTATACCTTGTATAGAGGCCGGGTAGCCACTCCTCAACAAAGAAAACTACTGAAGATAAAACTAAATGCCTTTCATTACTTGTTATTATTTACAACAAGGGGTGGTGATGGACAGAGTCTCTGAATTAAGCAGAATACTCTCACCCAGTCAAGAGATCAGGGCTAGATCCAACACCGTTTTTTAGCTCATTGCACCATCCCAGTTTCAGAACCTGGCTGTATGCAAATTAGTCTGTCCCTGGCCCAGTGCATCATGGGAACAGGGCAGACCAGACTACAAAAGCCAATTCTTACACTGGGAAGGAAACAAGCTTCCGGGGACCGGTTTCTGGCATTTCAGCCGTCTTCGGCCCGGCTTGCTTGAATCCTGATGGTGCAATGAGCAAGGGACTCACATCTGAGTATACCCTTCCACGCTTAGGGTGGACAAAATTATTTACAACAAGGGGTGGTGATGGACAGAGTCTCTGAATTAAGCAGAATACTCTCACACAGTCAAGAGATCAGGGCTAGATCCAACACCGTTTCCATCACCACCCCTTGTTGTTAATTTTTTTTTTTTTCATTACTTGTGGCATAGTATCTAATATAAAGGTGAAAATGATTCGCAAAAGATCGAGCAAAATAAATCTCTTTCTTTTGTATGTAGTAAGGATTTGACTTTAGCGTAGGCACACGGTCAGAGTTATGTAACTATCTACCACAGACTACCAGAATGCTGACCGAACTACAGCAAACGTCTAAGACCTACCTTGTTGACAAGTTGCATCCAATGTAGGTGGGCCCAAGTTACATCCATAGGAGGTGGGCCCACTAAAGGTGTCCAAATTAGGAAGACCTTCTGAATTCCTTTAATTCAGGAGACAGCAGTGATGGAGAGGGTATCTGAGTGAGATTTACACAGTGCACAAGCAGACCGATGAGCTACTACTGAGGAAAAGGAACATTATAAACAAAGGCTGACAAAACTAGAGAGTCCTGTCTTGCCAAGAGTGCACTGTTGTATTTATTTTTTTGCATCAGCACTTATTTCCCACATCAGATATTTACCGTGTCCAGGAGAGGGTAAACACACACACACACAGAAACACACACACAGTTTGGAAAGACTGGGGAAGAGAAGGACGGCAACATCATCACAAAGGGAGAAAGAAAAAACCTGCAAGAGCGAAAAAAAGGAACAGAGTGTCTGGTGGAGATTAAAGACTACTGGACTTGGTAGTCGGCTCATAGACGGTTAATTGCTCTGGCTGCCGGCTTCTGAGAAGAGTTTCAGGCACCAGCAATCTTTATTCCACACATTCAGCACTGTATATGCAAGAGAAATGCAAAATAAAAAACTAAAAGTGCAGTCACCTAAAGTTGCTGTGCGAATGATTGCAAAGAAAAATAGGTAAAAAAAAAACACACACATCAACCATGCATGCTTGTGGCCATTGTGGCATCATTCACAACATACAGTAAAAATAAAATTCTGGAACAGCAGCCCCAGCACTAAAATGAATTCCTTTTCAGGCAGGTACGCACACGTGAACAGACCCAATCCCATCACTCACCGTGTAAAACAGCCACTGGCTGAAGAATACTGACCCATCCTTAAAGAATGTGGTGGGAGGAAGCAAAATGAGAATGACAGGAGACCACACCAATGGATGAAGAGAACAAACCCAAAGCCCCAATACAAGTATATATGTATTTATTATTAAGATTTTTTTATTACATTAGGGTAATGAAAGACAACAGCTGTCTCCAGGTCAGAGCTAAAATACTCATCACAAACTGCATTCTCAATTTTCAATATTGCGAACTGAAAGTATTCGTATATCCGCATCAAATAAATTAGCTATGGGTCTAAAAATGATTTGGACTTTCTAAGGGCCCTGTACAAGTTAATCTACAATTCACCCTATTTCTCTTTAATTTATCTGCACCTTTAACAAACAGCGCTAATGCTCGGCATTTTTTGGGTAGTGAATTCTACCTGGAATTGCAAGCAACAAAGTCAGATTGACGACGTTGAGCCAGATTGTAGCTTGATGCACAAGCCCTTCATGGCATGGTGCCCAGGCTGCTGCTGTGGTCGCGCGCCCAGGCCGTCATCAAGTAGTTCTGATCTTCCCTCTCACTTCCTCCCTGGCCGATGAGTCATCATAAGCCATGAGTCATGCCCACAGGAGGTGCCCTATTCATTATTCAAAAAATGCCTGCGAAGCAAACGTTTAGCATGAACAGCACATTCAACTGCACTTCTCAAACCAGTTTGTCTACCGTCCACACGAACATAATTCGAATCCTCTCTTTAATGATCTTTGCCTGCAAAAGAATTAGTTACATGTCACCTCTCTGGTGAGTGACTTTTGTTTTTTAGCCGCTGCAGTAGTAATATGCCTTGGCATCAGCCATTCACACAGGCACAAACTGAAACAAGCATTTGCAATGCAATAGGTCTCGCATTTACCAGAGTTTGAGCTATTGGCCTTGTAAATGACAATGCCTTTTATTTATGTGTTGCTTTTAAAACAGATAAATAAAAGGCAGTGTCATTTACCATGCCAATAGCTTAAACTCTTGCAAATGTGAGACCTATTGCATTGCAAATGCGTTCGGCGCCCATACTATAACATTTTTGAAAGAAGCGTTAAGAGAGAGTGTGTCCTGCCTGCAACAGCGGGCTGGACAAAGCTATTTGAGAAAATAGTGCTCGGAGGCTGTAATTAAAGCCTACCGAGTAACAACAAATGTAACAGGAGGTGTCGCCATGGGAGGTTACAAAATGAGACAAGGCGGTACCAAGGAGGGACTACTAAGCCTATTGACCAATGAAATGCCACAGTTTTCAGTGGACAATGACACAAGCCAATGAAACATAAGGGCGGAGAGTGGGCGAAGCCTCAAGTCCATACCTGAATACAGCATGCCTCGCAGAAAAGCGCATGCGCTGCCCAGGCTCGACCTAAAAATAGCAGGCTTTCTGCACATCCAGATACAAAGTAACTGTTTGAAAACAATCATTGGCCTTCCCAGATTAAGCTTTGCCACTCATTCTCATCTCTATAAGTGGAATCTTGGCCTATGCCTCACAACAAACAAGTTGGGGCTCGTTCCAAATGTCCTGCCGCATTACAAAGCATATATTTAATTATTTTTAAAAGGCTTTGCTTGAAGTATACAACCTTATGATTATATTACAGCATTCAGTCAGGGCCGGTTAAAAGTGGATTACCTGCTTTGAAAAGACTGCGTTGGGGCAGGTTCTGTTCAGGGCAGTTGAAACGGGCTTTGACAAAGTCAATAGATCTGGCTCTTTTATGCCCATGAAGGTGAACACAGGCATTGAAAAATGCTGCTTAGTTGGGATGTCTGCACAAAGGCTGGCCAGCGCCATTCGCTGGATGCTTACTCTACAGAATGTTTATCTATACTACTATTATAAAGCAAGAACTTTGAACCTTTGAGGCGGTTAAACTCGGGAACCACAGCGCCAATCCACACACCCGATACATCATTGTAATTGTCAGGGTGTGCAGATGGACATAGGCTATATAAACTATAAAAATATGCGTTATTTAAAAAATGTACCTTAAAAAAAAAAGTAGTCCCTTCGAAGTAGCGCCGGCCGCGACCTGCTGCTGACGTCAGGTGCGCGGGGAGGAGCGGCGTCCAGGAGCGGCGGACATGGCGCGGGGGAGGAGCGGTGACGAGCGGCAGACAGGCGGTGAGGACCGGCGGACAGGCGGGAGGAGGGGTGACGAGCGGCAAGGAGTGGCGGAGCAGTGAACTGAGGATCGCGGGGGAGGAGCGGCGGCTGAGGTAAGGCTCCGGGGGACCCACGGACAATGTCGGGGCAGGCGGGGGTCGGGGCAGGCTGGGGACGGGGCGGGCGGGGGACGGGGCGGGCGGGGGCCCGGGCTGCTGGACAATGTCGGGGCGGGCGGGGGTCGGGGAAGCCTGATTGCTCCCGGACAAGGTCAGGACAGGCTGCTAGTATGAAATAAAGACCTGAATGTGACAAAAAGCCTAATGGCGCAGCGTGCGTTTCAGGTGTAAAACAGCCCCTCATGCATTCCAATGGCAGTACTTCCTTGAAATCAGAATGATACACCTGACAGCCAAAAGAATGACGTGAAAGAGCAATACTGTAACCATTGTATTGCCTGGAGAAGAGCTTCATTTGTTAAAAAAAAAGTGCTGGGGCCCTCCTTAGAGGTCACTTTAACTCGCACCACCCATAGCCCCTGTCAGCGCTGTCAATGGCAATACAAACACAGCAACTGATATTCACACTGCTACAAGTGGGACAATTCAGACTATTCCAGGCCCCCAAAACTATAGGAATGGTTTGAGCGGCAGGTATTCGTCATTTTTAATGTGCAGTGAGTTAATAAACAACTATTGTTGTGCTCACATCCTGGTGTTGACAATTAAGTGTCGGTGCCGACCAACAGTAAGCACCAGCTCAAAGTAAGCGCTGGCCTGGAGGTTTTGGGGCTGGTAAGGGTGAGGGAATGTTTTTCTGTTGTTAAACATCTGCAATCTGTCAGCTCTAGCAGTGCTGGGGTGAAGATTTCAATGTCTACATCTGAGTGCAATAAAAGGCCAAGAATCTTAACCAATGGGAGGAAAACCGGTCCAGGGGTAACAAAAATGTGGAGGATACAGTAGTAGGAAAGGATGCAGGCAAATAAAGGATTTTTGATGAGTTTTTGATGAGTTCAGCAGGAATTAGCAAAGAGCTAACCAGTGAGGGATGAGGTATGATCTTTTGTTTGGATGCTGGGTAGTAAGAACGCGAACGAGCAGCACAGAAGTGACTTAGTCAGTGAGAGGGCAGCCAATATGAGCATTCAGGCTTCACAAACTGCAGTGATGTGAAGGAAGAGGTAGAGGGCAAGTCAAGGATGCGCCTGTTGTAGGCTGAGGAAATAAATGTGAGTATATAATGAGAGTGAGGTGAGGCAGGGGTGGTAAGGAAGGGTTATGGGGTCGTCCATGGGAGTAATGAGGTAAAAGCCCTCAGCGAGAGGGGGAGAGAGGGCGAGGGGGAGGGAGGAGAGGGAGAGATGAGAATAAGGGTTGTGGAGTCTGATGGCAGTTAACATCTGGCGTTAAACATTCAGTCAGAGGGGAAAAACACAAGCCAAGGATCAGCACAGTTCATTTAAGATTAAAGGATGTACACAGGGGAACGCTGATCAATGAAGGGACATAAATTGTAGGGTGTATGGGGCGCCTATTAGGCGAAACTGTTCTGAAGCCATACCCTTGAAAAATCAGGTTACCTAGGCCATTTCGAAGAAAATACATTCACTCCAATCATAAATCTGCTTTGTGCCAAACACAAGCCTCCATGAGGCGCAAAAACAGTATTAAAGAACATCAGTTCACAGTGCAATTCCCTCAGAATTTGAAAATGTATGTTTCTCTATTGCGTGTGATTCGCATAACCAACAAGGTAGCCATCTGACATGAAACCTTATCATGAATTATTTTATAAACTTATTGCAGCCTATCTAGGTAGAGCGTTCATCCTTTCTGGTGTTAAAGTTCAGCGCAACACAATTAAAGCTACAGGGTGAAAGACAGATGTCCTCAAATATATTTTTGGGGTAAACTGCTCTGAAATCCAAATCTTCATCATTCAAACAGAAAACACGAAACTGCAAGATGTGGAAATCCTTAAGGGGAACTTTCATTTGCTGTCTACAAAACATGCACCACTATTGCGCCTTAATGTTCTAGAAATATATTTATTTAGACAGACTACAGAACATCACTTAGGCCTTTTTGAAGTGGTGGGTTGTGGTGTAGGAAGTTCAAAGCCAAAACTCCAGCGTGGAAAGGAAAAAGAACTAAAAGAAAGGGGAAAAAAAACTAAAAATCCCACCAGTTTTTCTTTCAGGTTTCCCACATAATGATAGGTTCCATTTTTAAACCTAGGAGAATTCATTTTGAACTGCCTTTTAATTCTCCGTTGTTCAAACAGTACCTATATAAAAATGTCACAGTATAAGCCAAACACAAGCAAATGTTTGCATGATGTGAACGTACAAATGGCAATAATGGTAAAGCCAGACCTAGTGGGTTTGAGGTTAAAGCCAGACCTAGTGGGTTTGATGTTAAAGCCAGACCTAGTGGGTTTGATGTTAAAGCCAGACCTAGTGGGTTTGATGTTCAAGCCAGACCTAGTGGGTTTGATGTTAAGGTCAGACCTAGTGGGTTTGATGTTAAGGCCAGACCTCGTGGGTTTGATGTTAAGGCCAGACCTCGTGGGTTTGATGCTAACCAGACCTAGTGGGTTTGATATTAAAGCCAGAGCTATGTTAAAGCCAGACCTTGTGGATTTGATGTTAACGCCAGACTTAGTAGGATTGATGTTAAAGCAATACCTAGTGGGTTTTATGTTAAATCCAGACCTAGTGGATCTGATGTTAGAGCCAGACCTAGTGGGTTTGAGGTTAAAGCCAGACCTAGTGGGTTTGATGTTAAAGCCAGACCTATGTTAAAGCCAGGCCTAGTGGATTTGATGTTAAAGCCAGACCTATGTTAAAGCCAGGCCTAGTGGATTTGATGTTAAAAGCCAGACCTATGTTAAAGCCAGGCCTAGTGGATTTGATGTTAAAAGCCAGACTTAGTGGGTTTGATGTAAAAGCAAGACCTAGTGGGTTTGATGTTTAAGCCAGACCTAGTGGGTTTGCCAGTGCTGGGGGGAAAAAGGAGCAAAAAAGGGTTGCTTTCAGCATTGAATGTAGACAGAAGACAAATAAATTAATGTCATACTGGAGTGTACTTTTCAGATGTAAAATAGTCTTACATATATTCCAACTGAGGCACTTCCTAGAAGGGAAAATAATATACCAAATAGCTAACAGCATGAAGTGGATGAGAGAAATACTCATCGCGACGGAATCCATCGTCTACTGTGTACTCTTAAAAGGTTGGCAATTATAGGTATCCAGACAAGGACACCACCAAGCCAGACCTGAAAAGCTGGCTGTATATTTAAAAGAATTGGCAACAATAAGTAAACAGTATTTGCACTGTCAAGCAAAAAACTAAATAAGGGGGGGGACACCAAATATTATGAATAGGGCAATGGTTCAAACCCAGTGTGGTCTACAGACCGTTTAGAAAATGAAATATTAGGAAAAAAATAAAGTATATACACATAAAAAGAACAAAGATGAAAACTGAAAAAACAAAATGCTATGTAAAACGTAAAGGAATTTTAAACTGGGGGCCACAAATTAAGTTGCTATCCTGAGTTTGAACCGCGGCACAGCACAAGTACAGAAAACAGTAGTATGGAGGACCGATGATGACCTCAACAGAAAAAGAGAGAAACTAGGGGCAAAAACAAAAAGTAATATGATAGAACCTAGTATATATCAGTTTGTCTCTTAGAAATGAAACAGATTTACTTTAAAAGCACCGACCTTCCCATTAAAAATTTTAAAACCATAGAGAATTAAAAAAGAAAATATTTCATAATTTTTGTATTTGTTTGATATGTACTTATTTTATGTAGTTTTGCATGTTTTGGGTGGTTCACATCCTAGAAATTGCTTAGGCTGGCTTCCCAGCTTCCAGATGTAATTCACTAAAAATTCACTGAAGTCAAAAGGTTAGGAACTGCTGAAAATGGGGTTTTAAATACTTCTGAAGGCTGTAGCACAAGACTGGCAAATGGAAAACAGCTCTCAGATGTTGAAAGGCAGTGACTATCAGAAGATACCAGACAAGACAGTTAGCAGAACCAGAAAAGGACCGTGATGTGTAGGGGTGAGTAGTGGTAAGGGTAAATTTAGGGGTTAGGAGAAGGTAGTGGTAAAGGTAATTAGGAGTATCCCGATTGACTGCTTTTTTCCTTACATTTATGTTTTTAACGCATGTAACTTCACTCCAGTAACTCATGTAACTTGTAACTATGCTCTGAAACAATGTTTGTCCTCATGTAAAGTGCTCCGATACCTCCAGGTCTAGCCAGCGCTATATAAAACTTTTCAAAGAAATAAATACAAATCCCATAATGCTTTAGAAGGCCTATTTGCTTATATACTGTTTTGGGCGATTTCCCTAGAAGGACAGGAACATCACCCCAAAATGTTTTTAATGTTGGGGGGCTGTAGATTGTTCTGCAGCCTCTCAGCAATACTGAACAAAAAAAAACTAAATTGCTGAAACCATGACCCTAGAAATTAATTGAAAAAAAAACAACAGTTAAAGTAACGTTATAGTTAGGTGTAACGTTCAATTACACATAAATGTTTAAACTCTAAAACCCCTACAAATTCTCCAGTTATAGTTTTCTCAAGTAATTATTACTTGTGCCCTAAAGTAACTGTAACTCGGGTCCTCGCCATGAACTACTAATTACCCCACATATTCTATCTATCATGACATCTCAGATGATATCACTGCAACAATCGCAATGAATTTATTGGTGAGCAGACTGTGCATGGCAGTGGCACGAGTTATAGTTACTTGAGATAACTTTAACTTGTGAATGCATTTTTGTGTTTTTGTACATTTAAAATTACATTTTTTTAACGGACATCTTTGCCTAACTATGACATCACTTTAACCTTTGCTCCTTTCGGGAATTTATTTTTTATATATATACACATATATTTTTCCTGTCTTCCTATTCTGTTACCATACGAGGGAGGTAGCCCTCGGAAATATATTACCATGTAAGAACACTTTGGTTTTTAGATGATGGATGTGCATTTTTTTTATGTCTTTTGTAAACAAGGTATGTTAGTTGCGTCATATTTGGTGCTTAGTTTGACATGTTGTTTCCCGTAGCGGAATTTCTCTGTTACAAAGTTTCACTTATGCAAGGCCCAGTTGTGACAGAGTTGCGCTCTAGTTGTTCTAGACTCCGCGTTTTGAACGTCGATTAACATCGCCCATGATTGGGTATTTATAGACCGCCTTAACCGTCATGGCAGTTTGATTTGAAAGGGACGCGGAAGGGAAGCTTCGCCGGCCGTAATGAGGTGAGTGCATATTAGGGGCAATATCAACAGTAGCTAGCAACATCTGAGCAATATGCTTAGCTTGCCATCTGGTATAATAGTAAGTACTAAGACTAACAAGTGAACTTATTTTGTGTTCACATTTAGCCTATTGCTGTATAGCGCGACACGTTATGCGCTCTAGTTCTTGATCCTACGATCCTCGAACTCTACATTTTTGTTGCCATCATTTATATTGTGAAGTATGTTGTACCGTTCATCCCCTCTTGGGTTCACTTGTTTTTATTTCACTATACACATGGGTTTGGGGCATTTGTTTGGTTTTGTTTCTTGCTGCACATGCTCACGTTTTGTTGGATTTTAGGTTACAGTTTTGATACTCACAAAACGAGTATATTGAAATGGGTGCACTGGTTTATTAACTAATGACTGTTATGCTTTGAAGCATGTTCTTAGCTTTTCACAAATTACTTACATGTTCTACACGAAAGATAAGCCCATTATCTTCATGATTGCATTGATTCTGTTGCTTTTTAATTTTGGACGTTGTGTGGGAATTGTCCGGTCTGCAGTTTGAACCTTCTTGTCTTGTGTTTTTATAGATTAGGACCACAAATTGGAACTAAATATCATTCTTTTGTTCGGGTGAATACCCATGACTTTATTGGTTTACAATTCGGAGGGTATTAGTTAAAGGATTTATACCTTTAGTTTTAAGATGTAATGCATGTGCATGGGTTCTAAATCTGACTTTTTACTTTGACAGGCCTTCCTATATTGACATGGCACCTCTAGTTTTACTTGAGGCAGCATGTGTACAGGGGATTTTGTGTCTTGAATTTGCGCCTGAGCTGTGACAGATTGGTTCGATATTCTAACAGGTTGGTTGTTTAGCCCATCTTTTCATCCTGCCGACCCCATTTATGTCCTGATTGGACTTGGGTTGGCCATTAGAGTTGGAGTATTAGGTACTTTCAATCAGAGGCAACATAATGGTTACATTGAACACATTTTCTTGTTTTTTCATTAATTTTTGTCTCTTTCTCTACGTTTGGCTGTTGTCAATTCATTTAAAAGCATGCCATTTCTTTATTTTAAACGCTAATGAAAATATGGATCTAGACTGTCTGTTGTTGATATATGTAGTCATGACTTTGTTTATTGTATTTTGTCAATTATTTGATGTTTTGTTAGTTATCTGTCGATTTAAGATCTGTCAACATACTCAATATCAGTTTTACTTCTTTTACATATGTGTTAATGTCCAGGTATGTTTTGTCTGTATACAGTTATATGTTGTACAATATTGTGACAGTGATGAATTGGTATTTTTACAGCCCTGAAGAAGCCCGCATGGGCGAAACGTGTTGGCCGTGTTGCACAATTCGTTTTTACTATCCAAATGATCATTAGAAGGATTCACGACAACATTAAGAAAAATTTGCCTCCTACATCGTTTTCTTTCTCGGACCTATGGATTAACCCAAGGACTGTGTTTCAGAAGTCTTTGTATATGTGCCACTCTTATTCTTTGTGTGTTTATATATAGATGTTTCAGATACTGGATCTTCTCCCTCCTTATCAGGTGGAGGGCCACTCAGTTTAAATCTTTTACCTGAAAGGACAACCAAGATAAGGAGCCCACCAAGAGCCTGACGCATACTTCAGGAATGGTACAATCTTTAGTAAGATCTGGATAACTAGGCTTCTTCTTAGGACTGCCCCCCCAAAAGCTTGGTGTTTAGTGGGACCACACTCAGGACTTTTAGAGAATCGTTGCTGGAGCAGAAGATGGCGCTAGAAGATGGTACGATGGTATGCAAACAGAATTGTATGGAGGTATCCTCCATGTGTCCATTTTCTACCTCTCTGGTCCAAATATTTTTTTTTACATTTTCAACCCTCCATTTTTGTAGGGCTCCACCTTTAAGGTGAACTAGGGTGCTTCATTGAAGCATAAGGGTCTTAAGATGTTTTTGTAGCCATCACCTAATCTGCCAGGACCTTGGGCAACGTGTAACCTTTGAAAGTTCTTCTTCTTATCTGAAAATATTTATTAACAGGACTGGTTGCAAACATGACTAGATTACATCCTTAAGGGCGAACTGCAAATTTAATGCTGTGATGAGCCAGATTTTATCAGGGTGAGCTATTTTTAGAGCCTACTGGGCGAGGTCTGGCAAGATAATAAATATGATTGTCTGTAACACAACTGGTGCTCAAGTAAAGCACTTGGATACCTTCTGGTCTAGTTTGCGCTAAATAAAACTCCCCCCACCCCCCCAAAAAAGAGAGAGCTCTAGCTGGTAAAGAAGATGTGTTCTGGTCATTCAGAAAGTAAATGAGCAATAAAGATGTCTTTAGCTCTTGTTTTTAACTTGTCACATTTGCCGTGCTTAAAAGACAGAGGCCAAACCTCAGCTCATATCCTCTAACAAACCACTGATGATTCTATCTTGGAAAATTCTGTTTACTCTTCTTTCTCAGATTACAGATAGATGGTTTTGCAAAGTGAACAGTCTGACAATTGTGCTAGGCACACAACATTTAAATAGCTGGCAAATGGATTACACATATACTTCAAAATATATTTCAGTAGTTTGGAAGGCACTTTTCAAAATTCTGAAGTGAGATGAAAACAAAGATTTTAGTAGGATCAAAATAAATCAGAATACTTTGTTGTGATGTGCAAATGATAAAAATGAGCTGAAACCCAATTTCTTCACTTTACTGCCTGTATGCTATTTATCTTTATCAGTAAAACTGCATGTCAGTGGGAAAGGTTGTAGTACTTTCAATGCAAAATGCCTTTCTGTAAATGACTGTGCACTACCACATCATGTCGTAGCAATATATTAAAAGTGAGAGATTTTAAATATGAACTGAGAAACCTTCCTGACCCTGCATGGATGACAATGCAATTTGTGATCTAAGAAGCAAGTCAGAGGTCATTTGCATCCTATAGGTTAGTTAGATTTTTATTTTACGTGTAGCAAAAGCTTAGTCAAATAAATCAGACTACAGAGTTTTTTGTAAAGCAGACATGCTGAATACACATTTGAGGGTGCTCTCATGTAATAATGAAGTAAAAGGCGATTGACAGTGAAATACAATATTTGCCTAGGATCACACAATTTGAGTTGTGTTTATAGGCCATGCACATTACAATTAGCTTGTGTAGAGTATTCAAATCACTAGATCTGCAGGTCTGGTAAAATTTTTCTGATAGGTCGATACCCGGTAACCATTTATAACACAGTCCCATGAAAGAAAAAAGAAAAAAAAGAGTATGAACTGCACATGCGATCTGAACTACCTGCCCCATGAGGTTGCGAGAGTCTTTGTGTAAATGTTGGGTTACTGGTTTGCAGAATCATGACACCAGATCCCGGCCTATTTCAATTTTATACGCTATTTCTGTAGCATAAAATTGTCGTTGGTGTTCATGCATTTTAGAGAGTTGCATGCATGATTGGTGTAGGAATCCCAATTTATGGCTTGGAAACATCCTCAACTAGTCTACGAATGAGCGTAATTAGGTCATTTGAAGCCCAGTAGTTAACACCAGGTACTCACACACCCCAATACAACTGCCCATCCTCACTCTACAAGATTGCAACCAAATAGGTCTGACACATTTGCCAAAAAAGGCGCATAGGGAGCCTATGTCCAAAACCTAGTCAGATTCAGGTCTCTATGCAATGGAAACCTCAGAATCATTTGGAAAATCATCTCTGGACAACCGAAAGAGCTGCGCTGCCATAGTAATAGCCTATAGTTCTGATAACTACGACTACATATGCCAGTCGTTATGATAAGTGTGACCTCCACTATTGTTTTGATTAGCTTGGGTTGGTATTAAATGAGAACGATGTACATGAAGGTGTTAATGACCTTCCATAGAGGAAACAGTCCAATGGTAGGCCCTTGTTCTCTAGTAGGCAGCTGGGTGCCCGTCTGAGAGAGACTCAGAACACCCTACATACTTCGAGAGGGGTGATTTGATAGCATTGCATAGGTAGTTTCCTCCACCTCCTTTAGCGGCAGCAAAAATTAAGTCACTTTCTTCATAGTAAAGGGCGTGACAGCAACTAATGTATGCAGCAGACAGCGGCAACAGTGCTAAAAAAAAAACCTCTATGCATGCATATTCCTTAATTTCTCGCAATCTCCCGAAATCTCATTTTCCACACTTCTGTGCTTGTTCTCAAAATTGACACTGTGCAGATGGCATGGGCAGTGCCCCCATCTGTATTTACGTATTCCGCTGTTACCACTGCGGAGGGCATATGCCGGAAGAAGGACTGTGCCGGCATGCCAAGAGATACCTTTACTAAGATGACTCAGGCTCCTCATCTGTATGCCTAGCCGACCATACAAGCCCAATTCAATTTAGCTGGCTGAAAGAAGACCAAATCTTACTTCGCTTAGCCACATCCCCGGATTACGCCCCATACAGCCAAGCTAGAGCGGCCATATCACCACATCCCTGTGACCAACAATGCACCCACCTCTTCTGATCCTAGAGTTTCAGGACACCACTGGAAATCCAGCCTCTCGCCTGCTCTCAAATAAACCTCCATAGCCCAGCAGTATAGTAGCAGCTTCCAACACACAAGCTCACAGTCGTCTAATGAAGACAAGAAAAAAAACTAAGCACCGGCAAAAAGAAACAGGCCTGACTTTAAGGTGCAAACGCACATGAATACAGGTAAACAGAAAAGTGGTTTGCATGAGTTGCATGCACAAATGTCTTTTAGCAGATTAAAGTCTGCCCTACTGGCTTGGCCAAAGCTGGAAAAAAACAGCAGCAAAAAAGGATTCCTTCCACTTTAGGATACATTTAGGGGATAATGTGGCAAACAGTAGGAGGATGGAGTGTACCAGTCGCGGCTCCTCTGCTAATGCGGAGGAGCGTCACCCCACTAAGTGTAAAAACAAAAAGAAAATGATAACAACACAACGTTAATAATGTTACATTATTATAATTTTCTTCTTCTGTAAGGAGCAAGCCAGGTTGGTGCGGGGCTGAGCTTGTCACAGTGAGAGGGTCCAGTGGTTGCTGCCGCGCCAAGTGCCCATGATGGTTTGGCCAGCCGTCTTGGGCCAGCCAAACCATCATGTGCACTTAGCATGTTCTCCACTGGCTGTTTGTACAGCCTGGTGGGGAACATGTACAGCCTCCCATTCCCCGTCTGAGCACCGAACCACAGCACTCAGACCAATCAAGATACTGGTGTCTATGGACAGCACCGTCATGATTGGTTTAGGGCAGCCTGGGTGCTGCTGGGAGCCAGGAGAACAGCGAGGACGGAGAAGAGGATGCGGCTGATGACGGGCAATGACAAGGTAAGTCTTTTTTTTCCCTAAACTCCCTCTTACCCTACCAGCCGCCACTGGAGTGTACTTGAATGGAGGCCCTACGTAACAGGTGGAAAGATGTTGCAAATAGCCAACAGCAACACACGCAAGACGAATACTGTTCTGGGAGAAGCTATGGTTTATTCTATGTGTATTTTATTAGAATAATTGATAACAATACTACGTGCACAGTATTATGTTATGAAGACAAAGATACAAAAAAAAAAGTCAAAGCAACCAGCCCGCTATGTAGCCTTCATGTTGGCTGGGCCTGGTTAAGATTTCAGTTCTTAATATTATGAAGATTCCCATGATGGACGTGAACTGTACCTCAATAAGAACTGGAAGGATAAAGACGGGAAGCATAGCAGAAGAGAAAAAGCACTGGCAAACTCAATTGTTTTGCCATTTGTTTACTGAAAGTTTCCTTGAACTTTCAATGACTTACTCAGTAAGTACAATACAATTAGTGGGAGGGACCGCTTCTTTCTCACATAGCCCTGATACAGCATAGGTTGTAGTAGTAGGCATCTTACACACACAACAGACACATCACAGAAGCATGTGGAAGCCTCTCCACACAAAGGACAACTGCAGAACAAACAGCTGAATGGCTCTCAGCATCCTATGCAGCGGTAACGCCTATCAACTCTCTTTACTGACCTCTCCCAAAATTAATGTGTGCAATGCATCAAGCAACATCAAGCAATGGTGTAGGCGGTGGTGAAGATTCTTTTGCATGCAGTGTGCTTTTGCTGGAAACGTTGTTATGCAGACCAGGTGCGGTTAAAGCTTGTCATGTAGGTGTGCCCGTACCACATGCCGTGTGCGACGGAAGTTTGTGCGGTTACTTCTAGCCAGGGCCGGACTGGGAACCACAACTGGCCCTGGCAAAGTGCTTGGCTGCCCCCATAACCCCACCCCACCCCTAGCATCTCCTCCTGGGGCCGGTTTTCGGCTGATTTTGGTACAGGGCCGATTTTGCTGCAAAAACGGTCCTGTAACAAAAACGGCCCCCAGGGGCCCAAAACCGCCCCCCACCCGTGCGGCCTACCGGGGGATTGCCCGGTGCCCGCTATGGCCAGTCCGGCCCTGCTTCCTGCCCTTTGAAACACCTGTTGGGACTGTGATGGAGGCTTGTGCAGCTGCTGCTTGAGCTGTACCCGAGGGGCTGGTGAAAACGTGCACCTCTGCTTCTCACACTGCATTACTTCCATGTGCTCCTGAAGCTTGAGAAATCTTTTTTTTTATTACTAAAAAACGTACCCATGAAAAAGAAATTAAAAATAAGCAAGAGAGTCGTGCATCTCAAATACATCTGGACTACCGGGCAGATACCCCTTTTAGGCAAGGGTGATTTTGAGAGTAAGGTCATCTAAATATGCACTTGGCATGGGCAAGTCTAAGGTTTCTTAACTTGGAACGGGTTTCCCTGGTTTTCAAAAGCAGTGCTTTAGTTACTACATACCTCACATGTAAGCTGATTTAATGGTTTTTGTTTCGCTTCACTGTGGTACAGTGTTCTTAACTTCTATGTAGATGCCACAAATTATCCTGGTATCAGGTCATATTCATGCCCTTAACAATTTTCAAACATTTCACAGTATTCCTATTTCATATTTGGGATAATATGGTATTTTATCTAGAATCTAGGTGGGATGCTATAGAGTGACAGGATGTCTACCGGTCAGATGTCAGCATCCAATCTAGGCAGTTTTAGATGTGTGTTTCTCTCTAAAACCCTAGGGATGCTACTAGTACCACAATGTAAAAAGAGGAACAGACATTGACAAAACCAATGTGGTTTGTTTTTGTTTAGCAAATGAATATAGACACACACATTACTCGGGTCGGAGTTCACATATATGAGCATTTACAGTTATAAATATAGCAAATTTGTCAGAACCTGGATACCCTCACGGATGACAAGCAGCACTCTACAAATCTGCCTTACATTACTCCTACAGACAGTAACACATATCCATGACCAAAAGAGCAACACCCCTACAGATGCATATGCACACACAGACCAGCACAATGAGATTTACCTGCACCCACAAATACACACAAATATTGACCCCCAGGTGAAAAGACTGACAATGTTATAATAAACGCAAAAAATAAAGAATGCCCACTCTTGTCCATGCAGCTTTCAGCAGAAAGTCGTGTACAGATGTATATATTAAAGGAGAAATACAGGCCCAAGTTGTCTGCAATAATAGAATTGATAGGCAGCACGGAATGGAGTCCGGTTCGGGGCGTAGGGGGGGAAGAGTAGAAGCAAGCTTCAGCAGAATAGGTAAACATAATTAGACATAGCAGAAAAGGAAAGTTACAGGCCCGCTTTGTGGGAATACGCTTCTGAGAAAATGTAGCTAAGGCAGCGCAGGGGCACAGAATAGGAAGAAGTTTAGACCCTGCAGGAGTGGTAGTCATGAAGGGAGTGGAGCACAGTTGGAATTCAAAGAGAAAATTCAAGGACAACTGGTATTACAAGCAGAAGGGTAGATGTGCAGCTAGTTAACCAGTGCACAATTTTTGCATTCCTTAACCACGTGATTTGCTGTATTTTTTTATAAAATACTTTTAATACAGTGTTGTGTTCGAACATATTATATATATATATATATATATATATATATATATGAATCCACCCTCCAACGACGTGAAAGGAAGCAGCCACAAACAGGGAAAATTCAGGTTAGGCTTTTAATTGGAACTGGACAGCGTAGGTATAATGCATTTCGGTTTTTACTCCTTCCTCAGACACCGCTTGCTGCCGCGTCTCATGTCTGTGTAGCCCAGCTCAAAGGTCCGTTATTTACATCCTACACGCCCCCAACCATGTGATCATCCGCCTTGTTGCAGCCATTGCAAAACTACAACTCCCAGAAAGCTATACTCCGGATTGGCGTGATGTGGGGAACCAAAGTTTTATCTTTTCGTTATAGGCGTTTGTAGGACTGGGCACACTTGGTGAGATCGCATTATGATGTCCTGGCCCCTCGAGTCCCTGCGCGACGTCCCAACCCGCAGCGCGTCTTCCAGCTGGGACATAGATCGGCGAGATTGCACCGACTCTCCCGTGAAGTCACGGTCTGCCTTTCAGCAGTGTCCTTCGCATTCCGGCGCTCTGTTGGTGGACTGCCTGAAAGCCCATACCTGAGCATATTCCATCCGCTTTCGCAGGCACCAGTACAACAGGCAGCCACTTGACAGGACGGGGCTCCTTAATGTGTCCTCTGGCTGACACGAAGTATATGAATCCACCCTCCAACGACTTGAAAGGAAGCAGCCACAAACAGGGAAAATTCAGGTGAGGCTTTTAATTGGAACTGGACAGCGTAGGTATAATGCATTTCGGTTTTTACTCATTCCTCAGACACCTCTTGCTGCCGCGTCTCATGTCTGTGTAGCCCAGCTCAAATGTCCGTTATTTACATCCTACACGCCCCCAACCATGTGATCATCCGCCTTGTTGCAGCCATTGCAAAACTACAACTCCCAGAAAGCTATACTCCGGATTGGCGTGATGTGGGGAACCAAAGTTTTATCTTTTCGTTATAGGCGTTTGTAGGACTGGGCACACTTGGTGAGATCGCATTATGATGTCCTGGCCCCTCGAGTCCCTGCGCGACGTCCCAACCCGCAGCGCGTCTTCCAGCTGGGACATAGATCGGCGAGATTGCACCGACTCTCCCGTGAAGTCACGGTCTGCCTTTCAACAGTGTCCTTCGCATTCCGGCGCTCTGTTGGTGGACTGCCTGAAAGCCCATACCTGAGCATATTCCATCCGCTTTCGCAGGCACCAGTACAACAGGCAGCCACTTGACAGGACGGGGCTCCTTAATGTGTCCTCTGGCTGACACGAAGTATATGAATCCACCCTCCAACGACGTGAAAGGAAGCAGCCACAAACAGGGAAAATTCAGGTGAGGCTTTTAATTGGAACTGGACAGCGTAGGTATAATGCATTTCGTTTTTTACTCCTTCCTCAGACACCTCTTGCTGCTGCGTCTCATGTCTGTGTAGCCCAGCTCAAATGTCCGTTATTTACATCCTACACGCCCCCAACCATGTGATCATCCGCCTTGTTGCAGCCATTGCAAAACTACAACTCCCAGAAAGCTATACTCCGGATTGGCGTGATGTGGGGAACCAAAGTTTTATCTTTTCGTTATAGGCGTTTGTAGGACTGGGCACACTTGGTGAGATCGCATTATGATGTCCTGGCCCCTCGAGTCCCTGCGCGACGTCCCAACCCGCAGCGCGTCTTCCAGCTTTGTATATATACAAAATGTATGACGTATATACGCTTTGATCTCGTATAGAAAAGTGCGTGGCCGGCTACTGCAAGTCGAAGCTTAGATTCCGGTTCTGTGGCGTAGACTGAACTTCTGCGTACGCTTATAAAGCTTTATACTATATTGCCAGAAGATGTTGCCTTTTCCTTTCATCCGGCACCTTTTTGGTGCAGACAGCCAAGGAGTTCATCTCGTCTGTCTCAGCTGATGCCCAGGGCAGAGATGCCTGCCCCCGAATTAATAGAAAGTGCGCGCAAAAATCAAGTAAGCAGACAGAGTATTTAATATTAAGTCAGTGTATTCAAAATATGGGCAGGTAAAGGTCAGGGGTTGCTGTCAGAGGTGGGAGGAGAGATCAAACTTTGTATCTTAATTTTAAATTACATGCTTCTTTGGCAATTATAGTATAAAAGAAATGCATGCAAGGTGTTACTGTTTGCTGAAACAGATGAATGGCGATTCCTGTATATGCCGGAAGACTAGCTAGTGCGAATTCTCTTTTGAAGTAGAAGGGAAGAGATGCTCCTCCAGAGAGTGATCTGGAAGGCAACAGTGCATTACCCAGGAGAACAGCTCCCAGAAGAGATGGTCCTTTGAGGGGTGATGTTTAAGGCAGAAGTGTATTACCCAGGAAACAGCTCCGGAAAGAGATGCTCATTCGGAGTGATCTAGCAGGTAATAGTACAATACCCGGAAGCTTCTGGAAGGGACATTCCTTCGGGGAGTGCCCATAAGTACCTAACTTAGATTGAGGGAGTGGGGGGCTAGTGTGAAAATAGTGATGGGGCTGGGTAACAAGTGCATGAAGCCTGACGTGGTAAGAGACGTCACTCGATCGGCCTCGGCAGGCCTTACTCTGAATAAGTCAGATGCGTGGCTCCCAAATTCCCAGATTTAAGAGATCTGGAAGGCTTCTTTAAGGAAGAGCAATCAAAGATGAGTCCATCAGTTGGGGAGGATGATAGTTGGGTAATGGGACAGCAAATTTCTGGAGTCACACCCTGAGCACAGCCAGAACCTTGGTTGCGAATCTAAAAAGCGCATTAGTTGGAAGCGGATATTCCCTCATGAGTAAGGAGCACGGTGTAAAGAATACAGTGCTACACTATCATAAGCGGCATATTGTAGAGTAGTTGCAGAGTTCCCCATCGGTTGTCATACAGTCTAGTGTAAGTGAAAAAGGGAGGCAGCAAGATCTTTCAACACAAGACCCCACGGTGTCCTGGGAGGGTGGAAACATTTTTTCAGGTATAAACACGGGGAATCAAAATAAAACATTCCACGACCAGCCCAAAGACTAATAATAATTTCCTATGAGTGAGGCTGATCATTTACTGTGGCAAGTAACAGATGAGATTGAATTAAAATTAGTATTATAATGGGCCCATGAAGAACCCCCATGTCCATTTAATATCCCTGCAATTCATACAACAACAGAGTCACCAATCATATTAGAAGCCCTTCTCGATGCATTTCTTACTGACATTTATGATTCAAGAGTTCAAGATAGGATTGGGATATCACATCCTCAAGCACCGCAAATAGTTGTTTACATTCACAATAATATTGTAACATGTATTGAGTCAGGCAAAAATACTCTTAGAACCTCTATACATCCACCTGATCCAGATATTACTATGGAAGAAGCATTATACAAACTAGCAATAAGTGTGTTTGATCGTCATCGATTTGGCTTCACAGACGTGCATTTGCAGTCAGGTACCACTGTGTAAAATTAAATATATGTTCACAGCTACTCTAGGTTGGCGGTATTCACAGAGCGCACATACATTAGGGAAGGAGACAGGCTCAAAAGACACATAAGATAGTAGACAAACGAAAAAGGGAGTAAAAGTGACACTTGTATAGAAAATGTGCATATCTGTAGGGGACTATGGAGACCTCTCTTGGACATATGAGAAAAACTTTCCCTTCAGATGAGAAAAAGATAGAAAACATTTGACAAAGACATAATCGAACACACAATGAATTACATTCACTCTAAGTATAATAGGAAGAATAAACAGAAAAGGAAAGCTACCCTGTCATTATGGCAGGTGTTTCGCGATACAAAGACAAACATGAAACTAACAGCACCCTTAAGAGGCACAGACCTCAGAGAGGCCCACGCCTTTTGGTCTTTATTCCACTCTGCCACTTGCAGGGTACCAAGACCCCGTTAGAGTTCCACCTAAAGAAAAGAGATAAATGTTGCAGAGAAGTGAGGTGCCCTCTTACCCCACCCCTACAACTCCTCAGGGAAGTCTAGAACTGGAATGAAGAGATAGATTCCATCCACGGCCCGTGGAGGGAGTTACGGTGGGGCAGGAAGGCGGGGCGGGGGAGGGGCTGGGTGGGGGTTGCTAAAAAACGGGATATGGATAATTGGAGGTAAGTAAACAATTTAATTAATAAAACGAATTTCGTAGCGCGCACTGCATCGCATTTTGCGATCCAGGGCCCGCTACGAAATTCGTTTTATTTATTAAATTGTTTACTTACCTCAAATTATCCATATTCCGTTTTTTAGCACCCCAACTCTGCCCCTCCCCCGCCCCGCCTTCCTGCCCCACCGTAACTCCCTCCCTGGGCGCGGCTGATAGATTCATAAGTGAATTACAACACAATGATACACTGGCAGAGGGCTCAAGAAGCCCTGCTCCCTTTCGAGGGCAATGGACGGTGGGACATGCAGTTCTTAGGCTGGGAGACACACGTGCAGAGACTTTGCGAGAGGCAATGGAGGAATTGATAAGAGAAGAAGGATGGATGAGGGACATAGAGACGCCCCAACATCATGAACCCTGAAATTAATTGCAAGACATAGAAGGGGTAGAGCAAAATAAAGAGTGGAAAGACATGCCTGGCAGGGATGAAAATGAACACGACATTAACCAGAGAACATATAATTTCCGCCAGCACCCTTTAGGCGGGTGTAATAAAGCGAGGAAGGCGAGTGGGTTCAATAAACCGCATTTATTTAATGTGACAAGGATAAGGGCCCACTGGTGAGGAGCAGAGAGAAGTGACCACTTGTTCCCCAGCTCAAACGCTTCTCCTCAACATTCTCTGTGACATGTTCCCTGACATAGATACAATTCCACAGATGACAAACATGTGACGTAACCCACATTCTAACCATAATGATACTAACCCTCATACCACAGGGGGTCGTATATGGGAGTAAGAGATACTTCAGAAATATGGAAGAAATCAATTTTGAAAAACAGTAGGTCAGATCTAATACCTATAGAGGTAATAGACTACAAGGTATGCAGTTATGATGGTCAGCCCTTTTCAGATGAATTGGTAAAGTAGACTAAAAAACAGGGGAGGAACCAATGGCCCTGAAAATAATTTTTTCAACCCACCGACTTAGCAACTGTCGAAGATTGTCTATGGCAGGACAGGAAAATCTAGACTAGAACAATCCCTAAATGCAAGAGTGCTTCGCGGTCTGGGAGGCGTATGCTACAGTCAAACCAATGGGAGTCTTCTAAGCAACAGACCAGATCCGAGGTTAGGCCAAGACCAGTAAATCCTCGAACAATCAATCAGTTACCCCTCATTTTCTAGGGTGACAACTGCCCACATCGGCACCATGGCCTCAAATGGACAAAGAGAATTTAATGAGAGCGCTATCTCGGTTGTCTGAAGAAGCAGGAAAATTGATGAAATGCCTTGAAAAACACACTGCTGGGGCGAACCTCATCTTGGGCGACAATAAAAGCCTGTTAAGTTCTCTGGTGGGAGATAAAGTAATCCCTCCCATGCTCATGACGAGCTGAGCTCGTCATGAGCCACGGCGCTCCGGTGCTCATGACGAGCTCAGCTCGTCATGGCCCGTGGAACGCTCAGGTGGGGGGAGGATTCCCCTCCTGTGCTGAATGTTCCATGGGAGCCAATGCACCTGTGACGAGCTCAGCTCGTCATGAGCACAGGAGCGCCGTGCCTCATGACGAGCTCAGCTCGTCATAAGCATGCGGGCGCTGTGCGCGCCCCCCTCCCCCCAGCACAGCAGGTGAATAATCCCCGCAGCGAAGGGGTTAAACACCATTTTTCCCAGAGCTGGATTTCTTCAGAAAAGATTGACAAACACACAGTTTGAGGGTTCATCTTGTAATAATATTCATCAATATGTTTGGGGTGCACTTCATCAGACATATTTAGACAGGCTGGACATAGGCGCTCTTATGACAGAGTATAAAACAGACTGAGGACACTGCTGAATTTATTAACAGATGAAAGAACAGTGGGTACAGAAATTAGGACATAACTGGGAATACAGGAGGAAATGTAATTGTATTTTATAATGTACTGAAACGAGGTCTGCCCACAGATATACAAGCAACTCTAGGCGGAGTAGTGGGAAAAGAGGCCAAACCGTGGCCAGAAATGCAGGCTCATATAATACATTATTTCAAACGGAAAAAAGAAAAGACAAGGAAAGGCCAGAGCAGGCAGAAAGAGCTACAGCTAAGTCGATTCAACAGAAACTTAAAAGTGAATACAAAAGGGGCACTTGTAGCAGCACCACAAATGGCTATCACGTTGTAAGTGCAGGTGCGGTCACCAGGAGGGAAACAAGTAGGTAATCTGGGAAAGAGACAAGGAGGCTTTTCAGGTGGCCATGGGCCACTGCAAGGGAAGAAACAGGGAGAGTATAGGGCAGGACAACAGTATTTTTACTGTGGTAATGTGGGTCATTTTGCGATAGAATGTAGAGGGAAAAAGAACAATGCAGAAGCATAGGGATGGTTCGCTCCACAGGAGCAGATGGGTCCACTGCAATGGGCTACCCAACTACCTCTGCCGGGTCAGTAGACCACTCAACAGGGGCAAATTTCACAGAATATGCTGCAGATTGTCAGAAACACTACAGGAGGGCCAACACAGATCCAAATGGAAGGAGTAACAGTACAAATAGGTAATCCCTTTTTCTGTGCAACCCCAAATGTCAAGAGGGACATCAACCAACAGCTATACACAATGAGGAAGCTCGCAGACAGCCATTAAGTGTCCAGTCCTATCGGTAACCCACAGATCAGATGAGGAATCCACAGTGACGGCAGCCATAGAAGGTCACTCCAATAGGATTTTGATCCATATTCAGGCCACTAAGTCTTGTAAAAAAGGAAGAAACACTACCACTTTCTCACATAAGGGTTTTCTGGGGCTGACCGGAGGGTTCCATTTACTGAATCAGTAAATATGACAATAGGAGACACACAGATTGAAGGATCATTTTTATATTCCCCATAGGCACTGGTCAATGTTCTTGGAAAAGACCTGATTAGCAAGCTGAATATGAGCATCTCTTTTCTGGAAGATGTGTCAATGGCATGTTACACTCCAGGTATTACACCAGGTAGGATGTAGTCACTAGTAGCTCATGAAGATATGAGCCAAAAGGTCAGAGCCATTTCTGTAGATATGGTGGCCTTTTGCGGGGCATATATGTTTTGATAGCGCATACACCAGCACTACTAGGGAAAGCAATGCAATACCAAAATAATTATAGTTCAGACGTGAGAGCCCTGTGGATCCTATAGAAGAACCAGACATGGTATTAGATGTAATGGCCCTTGAAATAAAGCCTCGTTATGCATTGTTGTGGGTTTTTGACAGAAGACAGGAAACATGGGCATCAGTGGTATTTACCGATTCAGAGGTTAAATTGAAAGACATATCAGAAGAAGAAATGTTTGGCGATAGCCCATCAATTGATACAGTGGCATTTCAAATGGATGTTTCCCTTAGAGTACAGTTGCAGTACAGGGCCATGATAAAACATGTGCGAGACAGTACAATAAAAGAAAAAGATCCGGCAAAGGTACCAGAGACTCTGTGGGCAAAGGGACCATATGACAAGTGACTGATTAATGGAGCTGGGCCCGTGAAAATAACATTGAATTCTGGCGCGATACTGCCTAGGGTACGTCGGTATTCCTTATCCAAAGAAGCAGAAAAAGGACTCCTCCCACAATACAGGTGTTACTTGAACAGGTACTAATATATGGGAGAGCCACACTGTAATACATTAATTTCATCCGATATAAAAGGTTAAGGGGGGAGGGGACTTTGAGGATGATTTAAAATGTTTGCCCTATGAATAACATAGAAATACCAGAACTTCCAGTAGTACCAGACCCATCAGTCACACTAACAAACATTCCTACGGATAGCACTTCTTTTCAGTAATAGATTCGAAAAATGCTTTTTTCAGCATTCCACTGCACCCAGATAGTTAAAATTTTACTAGGTTCATGTGTAGGCAAACTTAATACTGCTAAGAAGGAAGCTTCCACTGGGCTACAGTGAGTCTCCAACCATTTCCCTAAAAAGAAAGTGAAAAAGTATTTAGCAAATGTAAAATGCAAACGCACCCTCTTACAATATGTGGATGACATTTGGGGGAGTAGCCCCACTGAAGACATATGCAGGGAGGACACTATTGGTCTACTTTGCACGCTTGCAGGAAGAGGATACAAAGTGGACAAAGACAAGTTGCAGTATGTGCAGAAAGATGTTCATTATTTGGGGCAGATAATATCCAAAGACTGGAGATGAGTGACACCTGGCAGAGCAGAAATAATCAGAAATATGCCCAGCACTGCAAAACAAATGCAGCAATTCTTAGGGCTTTGCAGTTATGCAAGATAGTGGGTATTGATTATGCTACCATGACTGCACAACTTCTGACCGCTTTAAAAGAGTCCCATACCAATGGGAACAAAATAACCTGGACTGATTAAAAAAGAGACAACTTTTCGGTGGCTAAAGAATGCACTTATGAATGCTCCAGTGTTAGGTATGCCTGATTACAAAAAAGAAATTCTACCTCTTTTGTCATTGTAATGGAAGGACAATGACGGCTATACAGACTCAGAAGACATCTATGGGGCACACATGAATTACCCGCTACAGTAGGCTGCTAGATCCTGTCATGAAAGGTCTCAAGCACTCCCTATAGCAGCATTTGCAGTTCAGAAAAGTAACACAATAGTGATGGGATAACCTTTACACTGTATATAGAGCATGCAGTATTTGCTATTTTACAAACAGGCAAGAGTACTCTTACAACACAGAGGGCATCTGGGTACGAAGTAATACTTTCAGTACCATCTTTGCAAGTGGTTCGATGTCAAACAGTTAAGCCAGCAACATTCTTTGAACACCCAGTTACTGATGATGAACAAGTGCACAACTGTGCTCATTACATACCAGATAAAGAGAGTAAAGTAGGGGAAGACCCCATCCCAGAGAGTATGTTACTCTTTGTTGATGGATCCTCTTACATAGTTCAGGAAACTGGGACTAGACATTCGGAAGCAGTAGTTGTAAGAGCTGAACAACGAGGATCATTTGACACATTACAAATTATTCGCCAGATATCACTGCCTTCTCATTTTTCAGAGCAAGTGGCTGAATTAGTGGCCATCATTGACGCATTACAGCGAGCTGAGCGACTAGAGCTCACCATCTGTTCAGATTCAGCATATGTCACCACCACTGTACATTCTAGCATTCACAGATGGGAAAGGAGGGGGGTTTCTTAAATCTGATAGATCTGCTGTGAAGCATAAAGATTTATTGGCACAATTAATACAAGCCTTAACACTTCCGGCCAAAGTAACATTGATACATTTATCAGTGCACACTAATCAGCAAGATCTTATCTCTAGGGGTAATGCTTTCACATACTGGGCAGCGAAAGCAGAAAAACGGATGTTATAGAATTACCACCTCCTTACACAGAGACAGCCGAATTACATTTGCGCGAGTTGCAAAGACAAGCATACCCACATGAAAGAGAAATGTGGGAGCAGTGAGGTTGCATTCAGCCACTAACAGATTTTATTTACAGGTGGGAAAGTACAGGCAAGCCAGTAATGCCACAGCGTTGCTGTACACAGCCCTAGAGCAATGACACTATCCAGGACGCATTGCAAAAGATGATCTTCTTGCAACATTGCAGGCAGATTGGTTTATTCCACAACTATCTGAAATGATCACTATGTACAATACAGAATGTGCTATATGTCAACAATAAAGCCCCAAGTCATCCTTAAAAGTAATCACCTCACCAATACCATGCCTGGCAGGTCCATTTAAACATTTATCTCTATCATGTTGACATGATAGAGATACAACAATTACAGGTACCTCATAGTGGTTGTTTCTTCATCCTCATGATGGATTGAGGCATGACCCAGAGTACATAATGATGCTAAAGCAGCAGCTAATATCTTGATAAGCGAGGTGATACGGAGATGGGGCGTGGCAGAAGCAATTCACTCAGATAATTGACCTCATTTTGCTAATATTATCTTTTGCTTATCAGCCTCAAAGGAATTGTGGAGCTCTTGAATGGCCTCCTCTTGAAGAAAATAAGCAAACTGTATGCCACCCTGAACAAGAAGTTGCTGTACTGCTTACCAGTGACTTTCTATGCCTTCAGAAATTAACTAGGAAGCGATCACCATTTAACGCCACATTAAATAGTGACAGGACGCCCCATGCCCACCACTCTAACGAAAGCAAGGCAAAAGACAGATATCCATAAAACAGCTGAAGTTTTTTAGAGGAAGAAATGAACAGTTTTTTTGAACGAGTTAATTAAAATGTGTCAAGTTCTTCTCTAAACAGGTAACATGAACGGAGAAGACTGCCTCATCCCAGCAGAACATTCTGATAGCCGTTGGTCAGAAGGGCTATAAAACGCAACTTCGTCAGTCAATGGAACGAGCTGAAGTTCAGCGGTCTCTTCTCAGTTACGATGAGCACCCTACTGCTATAAAGGTAGATGGCAGGAAGTCATGGATCTATTGGTGGGACGGGCGACTGGAACCCGCTTCGCCTCAGACACTTCCACAAACAAGAGGAAGAAAGTGAAATACAAGAGTAGCAAAGTCACCTTTTAAAGCACATGTGGGGTATTTTGTCGGCTCTACTAGCGGACAGTTATGCATTGCTATTTGATTTTTCTTTCTATGTCTTCTAATGCTGGCAGCCAAAGTAAAATTGTATTTTGCTTCATGTATGCGATTATGTGATACTATTATGCATTTGCATAAATTTGTACTTGAGCAAGAAAAAGTATCCCGTATGGTATCAGCACATGTCAGAGATAGGTACGCAAACTTCTGATTCTTACTGTTTTATTCTTTGATTCCACGTGCTACTGACTCAGATCAAGTACATTCATATAAAGAGGTATCACCAAATATTACTGTGTTTGCTCAACCAACCATGATATTGCGGCATGGATTAGCAAATTTTGAGTCACAAGTATGAAAGTTTTGCTGCATTTTTGCAACACTTTATTTTGCTATTCTGCATAAAATAATGCCATTCTGTGTTTGCGACGAGCCACATTTCAACTATGATCACCTTTCACCCCCTACCTCCCGACCATCACTCTGCTTGAATTATTTTAGTCCTCGGTCACACAACAGACCATACTTTTTGGTCCATGGGAAAAGTTTTGTGAGTATCTATGCAATAGGGGCTGGTGAGATAAGTGTGGGGGTGGGATGGGAAGGGAATCAGGTGAATAGATGGGGCATGAGAATATGGAAAAACGGTTGGTGGGGAGGCGAGATGCAACGGGGACTGGATTGTAATTGATGGGATATCAGTGGATGGAATGAGATGGGAGAATTGTGAGGAGGAATGCAATTATATGGTTTCTACTACATGTGGGGCTATGCGGTGAAGAACCCCCATACGTTGCAATTAATAATCTGCTTTCTTACACTGGGCAAGAAAGTTAAGGAGTCTGTAGCCAAAATGCCAGATAACCGTCCTTCTCCGAATGATCCTGGGTCCGCCAGTTGCGTTCCTACAATGGTGTAAAGAGTAGCACCCCACCTTCTCTGCATCCGCTCCACATCTTAAACAAACTCTCTCTAGGATGCATGCTTGCATCTCCGATGGCTGAGCTCATGGACCTGTCTTCCGTGCGTCTGTGTGATAATCCAGTGTATCTGTAATGTAAATGCAAATCTTCCTGGAGACCAAGTGACATAGATGCATCTCTGATATTGATCTAAGCACAATTGGATGAGTTTTCTTGTAGAGATGTTAGTCACTGGCCTGATGAACAACCTGCTAAGAAAGGCTATGAAGGGGGCGGCTCCCATCATAGATTTGCTGTGGCATGGTGAATAGTTGCAGTTGTGGGTGAGGGGGAAGGCCAATGTGTACATCTCTTGCCAGGACATCTAAGGGTGAGTGACTGTTTGACCACGGTCTATACCAGTAGTCTACAACATGAGGCTGTAAGCATGGTCAGATAAAATCATATCCGTCAAATATAATTCTAGCACTAGGAGATGCAATTCAGTTGAGATGTTTTAAAGAACGCTGGGGATGTAAAATAACGTCTAAGAAAAAGAGAGGTTACTTCAGTGACTCGTGCTAGAAAGGTAAGGGGTGGACTAGGAATATTGTCATTTGGGGCTGTCAAATTGTCACTATAGCCAGGGCCACTGGAATTATGCGGTAGGAATGAACTAAATTATGCAGCAGGGTTGAGTAAATTATGCAGCAAAATGTGCCACATTTTATGATGGTATTACGTCAATATTTCGTCATTTTGGGACTTGGTAACACTGCCTGGGCATTGGTTGCACTTCATTAGAACCAGTTTAACACCGAAATATAGCAATAAGCAAGAGAAAGATGACCAGCCAACCTTTACGGAGGCCCTTCCACTGCGCGGCAACATGAAGTGTTAATGCATTTTTTTTTTAACGTTTGAACCGTTAGAGCTAGAAACACAGATTTTGGGGTGTTAAAATCAGCAGATTATGCAGCAGATCATCGATTATGGGGCAAATATGGCAAATCTATAATTATGCGAAAATCACAGCACAATCTCATAATTCTAGTGGCCCTGACCCTAGTTCTTATTAGATGGTAAGGTCATAGTGATACAAATAGGAAATAACCTAGGAATAAAACAGGAAGAACTTGTAAACCTTCATTGGCCCATGGTTCTTTTTTTTTTTTTTTAATCACTCTTAGTTGGCTGGGTTTTATTCAGTGCTGATTTTGCGGATGGCAAGTTGCCATTCTACTACTAGGTGTTTTTTTCTTTTGTCCTTGTTAATATCATTGCTGAAGAGCACTTTTATTCTAGGACATTTACTGTGCTGCCAATTCTACAAATCTGCATTTCCGATATGATGACTATTCAGTATAAAAACAGGAGTGGAATAACAGGAAATTTTGTATCCATCTAAAAAGCTGACATGTCTACAATCATCTGCTTGTGTTCCAGTCCATCACTGTTTCTTCCGGTTCCTTCTGCTTTTTGAAAATGGGATACTTTACCAGTATGTATATAAATCATACCCTCTTGGCTTTCGAAAACAGTTGTACTTTATCCAGTGTTGATATGAATTTCAAGCCCTTATGGTTGTTAAAACGGAAACCTAACCTGTTGACTAAATATGGCTTTGCAGTTGCACAGTAAACAGTGCTAAACCAAAGATATTGAGGAAAATAAACCTATTCACCAATGATCTTAGGGCTTATTATCATAATTCAGCAACGTCAGCCAGTATTTTCTTCCAAATTGCTTCCAGAATGCACCTATTACCTTCCTTATGTTACTTTGCCGCTCTCGCAGGCGGTGGGGATGGCAAAAGTTTAAGCATTCTCCAAATTTTGCGAGCACTTTTGTAAAAAGCGCTGCCGTTTTACAAAAGTGCTGATTTAGCAATTTTTTTTACAAATCACGGAGTCCTGGAGGGTCTGTTTGTTACAAGAAAACACCACACACTATGGGAAAGAGTTAGCAGATGTCCCAACAGATCAGATCGTAAAGAAATGGTAATAAAGTTAGATGCAATGGATAAGACAGGGATTATGAGGTACAAGGATAGCAATTGGAGAACTAAAATATTACAGCAGGAATTTTTAGGGATATTACACCCTAACTTCTTTGCAAAAATGACTCCACTATACCCCAGCTCCATGCTGGTCATGAAAGACCATATTTTAGAGTAAATGGGTCAGTGGCACCAGGGTGCAATAGTTGGATGCAGGACCCTTTCTTTATGAATGGGAAATCAGACTGATAACAGCATTGGCGTCGGGTATTGTGGGACGATATATCTAGGCTAACTTGGGTAGAAACTCCTACCACTCTCAGAGTAGGTAGAAACCCCATTCTTTTCTCTTTGCCTTTCAGGAGAAAGTGAACAGTCCCAGTAGGGAAGAACATTAAGTGAATTAAGACAGCCTACAACTCTGACATGCAATTGGGCACCTCCAGCCTGATGGATTATTACTTGAGTTGTGGTGAGTGGCTGTATACGGGACTTCCTTCAGGATGGCAAAGACTTTGCTAACTGTGCACACTTCCTCTCTGGTGATTCCAGGAGTTGATATTTCCATGTGACATGATCATCCTATTAGCCGTCCAACGACCTGGTTACATTCTTATCTCCTCCCATCACTCTCAACTGTTCCTTTCAAAAGTGACTGTCTCTTTATCATCCCCTGTAGCTCACTTCCCAGTCTCCCTGTCACATGACCCACCTATCCAGCTGTCTCCTTCGATTCTGTGTAGTATCTCTCTCTCTCACTAGTCTCCCCTTCTGTCTCTCTCAGCTGAGTTTTCATCTGTCTCTCACATGCACACACACACCTGTATCTTCTCCATGTCTCCCTAAGCTATCTCTTGCTCACATATCTCCTTTAGCTTTCTGCCTCTTACAACTGTCCTCACTAATATCGGGCCCTAGCTCTCAACTGCCTTTTTACCCCCAAATTCCATACATGTTTCCACCTTGCTAACTCTCTAAGCTGTTCCCATATCACCTCTCATTCCAGTCTCATATTATATACACACACATACATATATGTACATACACATACATATACACACACACATATATATATATATATATATATATATATATACACACATATACATACATACACACATACATAGGCACACACATGCATACATACATACACATGCATGTACATCTCTTACTTGTTACTGCTTGGAGCACACTGTGCAGCAGGCTGTAGCTAGGCAGAAGCTGCTCTGATTGTTCTCCATGCTTTTAAACACATGCTGCAAAAGTGGATGAGGCCCTCAACAGGGCTGGGGCACTTGGAAGCCTCACCTCACACCACAGTGGATGATGGGCCTAGTGTTACGCTTTTGCACCTTTGTTTCTTTATTAAAAAATTGTGATGAAAGCCTTCTCCTTAGGGTGACCATATGGTTCCCTGTCACTGAGACACCACCGTTAAATTCCTGGCCTTTGCTTTTACATAAAAGTGCAAAAAAGGAAAAGTGGCATTCTGTTAACATAGAGCCATATGTTATATTCACTTCCCAAATGCTAAAATTGCATGCACATTAATTGCTTATGTGCACTTTGGTCTTTTTGTTGGTCTCGTCTTTTTTATATTTTTCCTGCACACTTGCTCATCTGCCCCTTGTAATTATGCACCCTAGCTGCTCAGCCATCAAAATAGCCGCTTCTGATATTTGCTTAAACTGAGATTTACAGCTTTTGTCCATTGCTAACCTCTACATATTTCCTTCCCTTTGCTCGTCCTCGACCTCCCAAGGCGAACCCACTTAACACCCCACCTCAAAGCGCTGCACTGGCTCCCAGGGAATAAACAATGCCAGTTCAAATTCCTCACCCCCACCTACAAAGTCTTCCACAACATCGGCTCAGCTTACCTCAACCACAGAGTCAACTTCCACCTACCCACCACACAACTACGCTTCCCGTCCCTCTACCTCGCCCACACACCTCGCATCCTCAAAAGCAGAGGCAACGGGTGTGCCTTCTCCAACATGGCTTCAAAACACTGGAGTGACCTCCCTCTCTAAATCCGAACAGTCTCAATACTTCAGGAGTTCAGGAAGAGGCTGAAAACTTGGCTATTCAACAGATAGCCCGGAGCAGCCCCCTACCCTACAGCACCTGGAGACCTTCTCGGGTGATAAGTAGGGCTCTATAAATCCTCTCTGATTGATCAATGTAACTTCTCCAGTTTGTTCTTCCACCTATATTGGTGCATCTCCCTACCAATTCTTGTTCCCTTGTAAACTATGACTTTTTGAAGTAACCAGGACCAAAGCCTACAGCAAAATGAAGGACTCATGATGTAATTATTTTAACTACCACATGGGCTCGCCAAGAATGGCTCTAAAAACCCAGAGACCAAGTCCTTGCTTCATACTCTGAGATCCTCTTTGGCAGACAAACATTACAATCAAATACAGTAAAATAAAAAAATAAAGTTTAAAAAAAGTGGCTTAATCTACTTTCACGACACTGCTACCTGAAAAAATAAATCTGCTGTACTTATAAACTGGAATTGTTATCACAAAAAGAAATGATAATTACTTGTCAGGATTTGCAACAATGAGAACATTAGGTTTCAGTCAACTAACATTAACCTTAATAGGATATTCACATTTTTTGCTGACCAACTGTACAGGGCTCAGTCGAAGGATTTATAGCTCTAATATTAGCATGCCTCCTTTATGTTTAGAAGACTTGTTCACACTGTACAGATTTTAACTGTTCTCGATACTAACCCTCTGCGAATCCTTGTAAGAGTCATTTCCTCTCAGACCAGCCATCTTCCACTATTTATCCCCATATGTCTCACCTGGACTGCAGCCTTCATCTGTCCTCAGCCATTTCACCCTCCCTTTCCAGTGTCAATCCAATCCTTAACCTACCACACTGAAGGTACATATTGAGCTAATTCTCTCCAACTGTCGTTGACATTGCCCTCAAGTAGTGCCCCTTCTCCAGCTCTTTATTTTGCCAGCTTGGCCCAATTTAGCTCTCCTGGATCAGGCAATCACATTAGGTAGCATCTCCATTGGTCCCCTTCAATTCCACGTCCTTTCTTTCCCTCTGGAACTTATCAGCAAATCTATGGTCATAAGTAAGGAGCTTGCATTTTCATTTGTGCCTCAATGCAGTCACTAGCACCCCCCCTTCTGAAAACTCCAACAACCATCCTCCACCATCTATTCTACTTTATTCTATGCACATTTGCAGAGCGCATGCGGCATCCCAGCACTAGCATCTGCAACATAGACTGCCCCACACACTCTGAAGGGGTGGTTATGAAAGAGTTAGCTTTGTAGGTGTTTCCGGAAGTTCGGTTTGTTGTCAATGAGCAGTATTGTAGAAGGGAGGGCATTCCATAGTTTGGCCATGTTGCAGCTAAATGAGAACCAGCCAAGACTCGCTCTCTGAATATAGGGAACCGTGGCCAATCGAGCCGTAGGAGATCTAGAGGTTCTGCTAGGGGTGTAGGGTGAGTTCAGAGGTCGAAGTAGACCGGAGCCTTTTGTTAGAGGTGCGCTGTGTTCTATGCATAGGGCTTTGAATTTCACCCTCTGATCTACCGGGAGCCAATGACCAACGCCTGCTAGGCTGAATTTTATCTAGGGACGTTGAGCAGAATGCGGCCTGCAGCATTTCGCACAACTTGAAGTTTCTGGGTTATGGGTTTTGGCACTCCCAAACAGAGCAAGTTCCTGTATTCCAGGCGGGAGAGAATTAATGCCTGGTCTCCTCAATCCAAATGTATCTTCCATTGGCCTCTTTCGGACCACTGCTTTCTTCAACTTTGCCCTAAACACCCTCCCTCTATTGCTGATCTTCAAGCTGGTGCAATATCTGTGCTCAATCACAGCAGGAACGCCCATTTCTCCACTACAATACCTAGTCCTGCAAATCTCATTAGGCTTGATGCCTCGCACAAAAACTCCGCTCTTAACTGTAAGCTCTCTTTTACTTCTAATTCTAGCCATCTCAAGTGTAAACTTAAAATTTTTGTGCCAATCTCTCTGCTACCTTCCTGGACATTGTACCCGATATCCTCCATTTATAGGAGCGCTTGCCTAACCAGGTTTCTTCATTCCTCCTTCATTCGCACCACTGCCCATCTACCCCATCTCTTGAGAGGATTGTCTGGAAAATGCAAGAGGTGGGATTGCCATCACTAACAAATGTGATCTCTCTTGGTTGCTCATTCTTGACATATCTTTTGCCTTCTTTTAATGCCTTAAAGTTACTTCTCCCTTACTTAGTTTGAAAAGACCAAGACTGGTCATTATCCATAATGCTCCTTAAACATGCTTACTGAACTCATCACCTGCAACCTCCTTCTTCCCTTTGACGACAAATTTTGAAAGACTTTAATGTCAAGTGAAATAAATCCTCTGCCTCAATCACCTCCTAACCGGCATAGTTTATCTCAGCCAGTGATCTCTTTCACATTGTTCTACACCTAAGCACAGCAAATTCTCCATCTCTCACCTTACGATTGCTTAACAAGATCACACCCAAACCTTGGACACCATTATCTTGAACTGGTCGGATAATTTCCTGATCCCTTTCATTTACTCAAATCTAATGTTGTTACTAGGGCTGAATCTACTTGCAACTACCTGCCTTCTTGGACACTCTTTGAAAAATACAGCTCTTCTGCTAAAGCATGGTCTATTATCTCAGATCACTCTCCAGATATACTTTAACACCACCAAGACCTCCAAAAGGGTTCTCACTCATCATCTGTTTTAAAAGACACTCTGAACAATAAGTTGAGAAGCAGTGAAGAATCATGAAAACAACCCTCTCCTTCCATGGCCATAAAACAATATGACTGGGGCAGTTCTCAGTGCATCCTCACAAACATAATCTCAACATCTCCCACTGTGATTGCTCATCAGGTTTACCAGATCCCACCCTTTTTGGGCAAATACTTTGAAGATATTTATTCTCTTGTACTTGCACTGATATAGCACTTTGTACCCCTGGCAAGGCTCCAAACAACATTAGCAGGCAGACAGCATGCAACACTCTAGCACATGCTTGCTTAGGAGTGTTGAATTGCAGCGAGGTCTAAGCAGGAATAATTTTTTCTGTCATTAGTAAGCCACCATAGTGGTGTTTTATCTTAGGTCTCTGTACCTTGGCACAGGATGGCAAGGAGAGGACTGAAGTTTACAACACAAAAAGTTTACATTCATCCATTGTTGTGCTCGATTGAGTGGGCTTCTATGGAACTCACTTACATGCAAGAAAAGAACAGCCTGTGTCGTGCACAAGGTACAGCAAGTCTTCGTGGAGGCTATATTTGTGCAGTGTATATGCCCCCAGATCGACAGGTGAGTGGCCTGCAATTATACACTTAATAAAGTGAAATAGGGCATCCAGAAGTGGTGAGGAGTAATCCACAGGGATGCACAGGAAAAAGAAAGCCATGGCAGGGTTTTTTTGGTCCCAGCCTACCAAACAGCGCAACTGTTTGGTTTGCTAATAACATCTAGGGGACATTCAGAAAGCTTCCCTGTGAATGCATTCCACCCATTCCTTCCCATTGGTTTTGTGGTTTGCAACTCACATTTTATGGCTTTCTATTTCCTGGCTTTGTTTGAGGCTGTCCAGAGCGAGTTCCTCCCTCCAAAGGAGCAGGTGTTTTAACACAAACTCTCCTTTTATTCTTGCACAAGTACTCCTTTCAGTAAACAGGCAGGTTAATCCTATTCTTGTCACATTTGCTGTGCATTCAACGACAGAAGTCAAATGTCTGTCTTCTGAGGGAGTTTGGTGTTTTCATTCTCTGACTTCAAAGTGAGAGGATTTATGTGACAAACTTGCTGGATACTGGGGGTAGGAAAAGTTGTTTTTCTAGCACAACATGTAAATGAACTGTGCAAGTATTGCAGAATCAGGAACGCACAATGAAGCACATTTTTGTTCATTCTGAAGTGTGTTAGAGACAAATACTTTAATATGATTATACAAATCAATACACTAGGTGATGAGTTTCCACACATTATTTTTATATGCACTCTTTGGTGTTTTTTGGTGTAAATGTAATGGTCATTTCAATTGGAAATGCATGGTCTATAATGGACGTTTGTTACCACACCATGCATACTCCATTCTACGCCACTCCACTCCACACCACTGCATTCTACTCTGCACCATTCCCCTCTACGCCACTCCACTCCACACCACACCACTGCATTCTACTCTGCACCATTCCCCTCTACGCCACTCCACTCCACTCCACACCACTGCATTCTACTCTGCACCATTCCCCTGCGCTCCTCTACTCCAAATCACTTTACTCAATGCCAATGCACTCTGTACTTATCCAGTCTTTGTCACCCCAATCTACTCTGCACAACTCCAATCTACACCACACTCCAGCACTGCAATCTATGCTACTGCATTCTATGCCAGTGCACTTTACTCTGCAACACTAAACTCTACGCTCATAAACTCTAAGCCAATCTGCAGTACACCACTCTATGCCACTGCATTCTACGGCGCTGCATTGTGTGATGCTGAATTGTATGTCACTTCAATCTACACCTCTGCACTCTACCCTGAACCACTCCACAATACTTTTCTCTACTCTGAATCAATCTAGTTTATACCAGTGCTTTCTACAACACTGAACTCTCCACAACACTGAACTTTCCGTCACTGAACTCTACGCCACTCTACTCTGCACTAATGTACTATATCCCAATGCACTCTACGCCACTCTGCTATGCATCACTGCACTCTATACCTCTGCAATTTGCATCACTCAATGTCACTGCACCCTAGGCAAATGCATTATACTAGGCACCACTCGGATCTAAGCCAAAGCACTCTATGATGCTGCCTTGCACACCACTGAATTTTATGCCACTGCACTGTACGTCACTACACTCTGCACCTGCACTCTATGCCACTGCACTCTACTCTGCAGCAATGCAGTATATGCCACTGGACTCTACTCTGCAGCCCTGCAGTATATGCCACTGGACTCTACGCTACTCTACTCTACACTGCAGTATGGCATTCTATGCCAATGCACTCTATGCCACTCCACTCTACTATGAATCAGTCCACTATGCTACTGCACTATGCAGCACTCCATCGCACTATATTCTACTCTGCGCCACACTGTGCCACTGCACTCTGTAACACGCTACTCTGCAGCACTGCACACTCCACCACTTCACTCTGCACCACAATATTCTGCAACACTCTACGCCAATTATCAACACCACTCTAGTCTATGCCAATGGACTCTGCGCCACTCTACGCCACTGGACTCTACGGCATTCTACTCTGCAACACTGCACTCTATGCCACTCTATTGTGCACTACTGTATTCTATATCAATGCAGTCTACCAAACTCCAATCTGCGCCACTCTCCTCTGCATCACTCCACTCTATTCGTTATCAACAAGAGAGTGAGGGATAATGTAGCGAAAACACTCTTGGTCCTCCAATAAGTAGTATAAACAACGAAAGAGTGTGACTACTTTAACACCAAGAAAGGGAGCATGGGGATAGGTATATAAATCTATTTAGATTTATATAGAAGGCCCTCACTCACCAACCTGGTTGGTGACATGCTTCATCATTGGACCCCACCGGGAGAGGCAGAGTGCCTCCCCGGTGTGCTTCGACGCCAGAGTTACTGCGGAGCTGGTTTTTTGTGTTGTGAAGAGTGAAAGGGTGAAAGGGTGACAATGTGATTTACTTAAAAATGTCTGGATTGTGTCACAAAAGGTTTATTGGGTGTCCAATCAGACATATTAAAAACAAGGTGTGGGAAGGGAGCCAAATAAATTGTTAGGCTACTTCCTCTTAAGTGGGGTCAACATGTTTCTGCCATCGTGGTGTAAATTACCTGGCATTCCTCAGGACCTAAGAGTTGAACCTCGGCGGTATGGGTGCGCTGAGGCCCACCCTGACCTGAGGGCGTGAAAGTGAAATATAAGTGTTAAAAAGTGCAAATTAGAAAAAATGGGTGGTTAACCTCTAATTTAGAGGAACCAGTTGCACCTGTAAAGAAAAATGACAGTAACAAACACAGAGAGAAAAGACAAGACAAACAATTAATTACTATCTTGCGCAGTTGGTTTGTCACAGGTATACCATGCTCTCAATAAGGTGCATATAGTGCTCAGGCTGAGATAATCAGCTGATGTTTAACCTGTACTCATTATCTTATGAGTGGTGGTTTTACTAGCCAAAATGGTCAGGCTAGTCAGAGTGCACGGTTTGGGCGAACAGATTTCATAAAGGATTATTACACCTGCACGCCAGCTAGGGCGTTTAGTGGTAAATGTTGTGTTTGGTGAATGATCCAGGGGTCAAAAATGGCCAGTGAGCCTCTGCGGTGTGACACCAACCACACAAACACATGCAAAAAGTCAAAACAAATTATGAACAAATACGTAATTAAAAGTCTCACGGTTGATGTGAGAAATCCTCACACCATGGGTCTCGGGCAGGGGGTGTTGGTGAAAGTGGCACACCCTGCGAGCGAAACAAAAGGGGAGGGGGCTCAGGGTGAGTATAGAGCTCGCTAGTAGCATTGGTTACTTAGCTGAAGATCTGTAGAAGAACTCACACCCGCGTCGCCAGGCACCCGCTTGGTACCTGGGTGTAGCCCTCAGATACCGGACCCCGTCGATGCGAGGTCCAGTCCTGAAGCGGTATTTATGGTAGGTAAAATCCAGGCAGACTGGCGTATCCTCGTGGAGGCAGGGGGCGCGGCCGCATATGTCACGGCGTATGGGTGTGCCTCACCCGCCAATCAGGGGGCGGGTTCAGGTGAGGAAAGCGCTTGTGGCGTAGATAGTCTAGACAGCTAACTTAAAGAATAAGGTTTGAATAAACTTTACTCAATTCAAACGCGTGCTGAAGTTAACAGCGACACGAGTTATGGCACACAGACTGCAAAGGGAAAAAATATATATATTACTAGCTGGGGAAGGAAAAACAAGAAAAAGCTGTAGTTTCCGTGCTCGGCACAAAACCGGGGACCACGTTGTGGAAGTTAATCGTAATGTTACTGGGGAGACAGAGGAACTCTGAGGTAAATAAACTAGATTTACATCTGAGGCCTAACTAGGCATCTCTATTTAGAAGGTGTCAGGCCTTCTAGTTGACTGAAGCCAAAAATCAGGAGGGGTATGACATTGAATCCCTAATTCAGGGCAGCGTGCTGTTGGCAGGATTTGGAACTGGCTCAGTAAGGTGCACTAGTGCTCAGGCTGAGATAATCATCCTGAAAACACGTATTGGTAACTTGGTCAAAGAAGCTGAAGAGAATGGTCACATAGCAAGACACCAAGCAGAATTTTTGACCACAGAGGATAGTGTGATACCATACTTTTACACACTACCAAAAACCCACAAAAACAAAATCCCTCCGCCAGGAAGACCTATCGTGTCAGGGATTGGTTCACTCCTGGAACCACTGTCACGTTTCTGTGACCATTTTTTGAAACCCATTATTCAAAATACCCCCACGTATCTGAAAGATACTAAGAGCCTACTACAGCTTTTACAGGACATAACCTTTGAAGAAGGATCTATCATACTAGTAACCCTTGACATTGAAAGTCTATATACAAGCATCCCCCAGGACGACACCATCAGGGTCCTGGGGAAAAAAGAAAAATAACCATGAATGTTCCAAATGTCTTTTTAATAACAACATGTTACAACCCTCTAATCTGCGTATTTGGGAGAGATTATTTTAGACCGATGGATTTAGTTTTATTTCACCATAGGAGTATAGCACATCACACTCTGAAACAAAGTGTGAGGAGCACATACTGAATGTACTTTTACATGTGAGGAGCACATACTGAATGTACTTTTACAGGTTAATTATTTTGGATCTACGAGTGAAAAATGGACTTCCCGGAGTTCTGCTTTGCGTCCCCCAGAAAAAAAAGAGTGAAGATTCAGATTTCTGCTGTGGTTTACTAGATGGGGCGTGGCCAACAAAATAATGCAGTACACCCGCGGTAATCAATGGCCAAGTGGCACTGTGTAAACACCACCCTGTCTAACCTTTAAATGGTCAAATAATGGCATCTTGGGCTGATACTGACAGTTACAAACTAATCTGTCTTTGTTCTCACCTGAAAAGCCGATTCTTTTTAATTGATCTCTGGGGTGGCACCAGACCAGCCAAGTATATCATTTATCGTGTCTCTGAGGGAAAGGTAAACAAGCTGTTACAATGCAATAGGTCTCGCATTTACGAGAGTTTGAGATATTGTTCATTATAAAGGACAATGCCAATAGCTGAAACTCGCACATATACGAGACCTATTGTATTGCAAATGCTATTCTTTGGAAAGAGCCCCATGCCGTGCTTTCACATTAATGGCGGGTGCGCCCCTTTCTTTAGACCAGTCTCGTCTAAAGAAAGGGGTGTGACTGCTATTAAAGTGAAAGCGCTGTATGGGGCGTTTAAAGAAAAAAGGCATATTTTTTTAAGTTGACAAATACGTTTTTTTTTAAAGTGCCCCATGCTGCGGTTTCACTTTAATCGCGGCAGCGCCCCTTTCTTTAGACGAGCTGCATCTGGGGCATTGGTAAACAAAACAAGCAGATTTCTTTAATTAAGACAGCGCACCTCTGTGGGCGTCCGTGCAGCGGGGAAGGGAGAGGAGAACGGAGCGCATTTAAAAGTTATAGCACGATGCACATTAATCGGGCGCCACACTGAGGTACTAAAACACAACAGAGCAGCAAACCACTGTAAATAAATTAAAAGTAAATAAATGGAAAAAAATAAAAGTAGTGTGGAGCGCGGCCAATAAATCAAGATAGCAAATGAAAAGTCTATTTGGAAGCAGAAGCCATTACTGAAGCTGGCATCCTGCGAGTGCTGTGTACATTATTTAAGTAAATAGTTCTTGCAACTGCTAATTTAAGTTCCTGAGTTAGGACACATGCAAAAGGGCCAGTCCTCATGGTAAGTAACAACGAAAGACAGAGAGGTACTAAGAAGGGACTAATAAGCCTATCAACAAACCAGAAGCCAACATTTACAAAGTACAATGACATAAGCCAATGAAAAATATGGGCAGAAAGTGGGCGGAGCTTAAAGTCTATACCTGAATACAGCATGCCTCGCAGAGCAATGCACTTGCTGCCCAGGCTCAACATAAAAAACACTATACTGAAAAAATTACTCTGTTTCAGTAAAAGAAAACAGTGCCAGTCACCTCTTTGTAAAAGGGGCCATTAGCAGGGCCACTGTAAATATGAGATTCTGCAGCCAGAGAAGATTCCGCATAATTATGCATTTGCGATATAATCCATCATCTACTGCACAATCTGCACATTTAAAAAATTTGGTCTAGCACAAACTGATCAAAATTTACTAAAAACAAGGTCATATTATCTGTGCCACTTTACATTGTATCATTTGCCTACTCTTGCTGCATAATTTAGTAAACTCGGCCACATAATGTGGTACTCCTTTGCGCATCATTCCAGTGGCCCTAGCCAATAGTAACATCTTTTGTCACTTGTGTCCTGGCTGGGAGTAGGAGTCAAAGTGATATTCCATTCTAACAGCAAAGGATGGAACTGGGAGACTTATGAACAAGTAAATGTGATTTTATTCAGTAATCCCACCTCTAGCTTGAACCAGTCACAATGGCTTCCATACAGTGCCTGCTTTGACTGGATTTTGCCTAGCATTTGAATACACACAAACACAGATGACGTGCCTGCCTACAACTCGCGTGCAGTTTGCGCAGGTTAAAATTCACTGTCTTTCCTCTAAACTGAAGGCATATAAGAGTTTGTTTTGAGACTCGAGTTCCCTTTCTTTATCAAGTAGCGATGAAAATTTGCTACAGCCAATATTTTGGGGGGTTAAGAGAGTCTTAACTGCTTAAGTCATCCACGGGTGTGGCGGTTTCAAGTCGCACAAAACAAGGCCTCACAAAGGGCCTAGTCAGCAAGTGATAGTTCCCAGCACAGCATTGGCAGGCGAGCCCAAGGAGCCACCCCGTTCACAAAGCTTCAACACAATGAAAGAGTCGTCGAATATCCGTTGCCTGCAGGCAAGCCGAACTATAGCTCACGTTGTCTGCTTAGTTTGAAAACAGAATAAAAGTCCGAGAACAGGTGACGCAGGTCTATTTTAGTCCGAAGCGACCTACATATCAAAATCCAAAAGGAGATAAGCTGGTTCACCAGAAGTACGTAATTTAAGTAGTGGTAAGTCAGAATATTCGACTTACACTACAGTGCAGACTTATTTTTAGGACAGCACGTCCTTGAGATAAAAAAAACAACGTGTACAACCTATTAAATGTAAGAAGTACGTTTTCGATGAAAAAAAAAGTGAAAAGTCTGTTGCTTGTCTGCGACGAACAAAACTTCAAAAAACACAATTTGAAGGGACAAACCACAGCGAATGCTGTAATGCTGTACAACAATTATACTTATAAATCTTACATGTGCCTTGCACGCGAGAGAAATGTTCTCATATAACAGAGGTTTTCTATACATAGCGGGAAATCCTAAAACCTTAAACAGAACTTTCGGTCCGGAAATGACGTCTTAGGCAGTGAGATGCATGAAGGATCTGGTTTGTGGGAACGATTTTAAGATTTATTTACAGTGACTTGTGGAACGCCCTCATGGTATAATGGCTAAGATGCGTTAAGTAATCTCCATCACTGTACTTCTCCCATAGGATAGCATTGGAATTTTACATATAACATTTTATAAGTGTAATTTCCAAATGAGAACCGGAACCAATTTGTGTTTGGTGTCTCTGAAATCACAATTTAAAATCCTAACTTATGGTGATGCTGGATTTGAAATTGCAATTCTAAAAATGCCAATTTTAGAAAGTTACCAACAGAGACGGGTTGGGCCTATTTAAGTTCACAATGGCTAGGCCACTTAAAAATGTACCAAAGAACAGAAAGCCATTAATGGCATCACTTAAAAGCAAAATTAATTGACATGATCACTTTTTCCCCCGTCATTTTAGTATCTTCGTAATACACTGTGAAAAGAAACATGACATACATGTTTTATTGTGTTTGAGCTCCCATGCTTATCCCAGCCATCGATGATCTTAGCACAATGGCAATGTTTCAGCTCTTGACCTGTTGGACCCACCTTACCTGCTGCATTTGACACAATAATACAGGTAGTCTCAAGTGGTCAGCTGGTCAGCAGTACAGGCACAGGCCTTACATATAATCCTTCAAGTTGGGCATCTCAAGTGGTCTCTATTACATCCTTTAAGTCAGAGTTGTGTGTATTCAGCACCTTCAGTCGGTCCCATCCAGTTTTTAGATCTCAGTTTTTACATGTGCACTCACAACACCCTTATTCTTTTCAATCCAAAGAGAGATCTAGGTGCCCTGGCTTTCCAAAAGTTCACGATGAATGTGAATACAACTATGATCTGTCCGTTTTCAATTTCAGTCATTTACTGCATACAGTGGCCCTCTGGGGGAATACTATTTTACCTTCAAATGGAGTGGATACTCCAGCCTTATTAAGAATGAGAGAAATCTGAGGTTAACAGTGGTAAGAGTTTCTTTGCTTGCATCTCCGATAATGAAAATGCATTTCCTTTATTTTGTGCTGCATTGCAATCGAAACATGCATCTCCAGACTAACTCCACTGTAAACTTAGTGTTTTATTCAAACTGGCTTAAGATAATGTCCTCTATTGAATTCGCCCCAAAGTAGGTTATGATGATTACTGGTGGGTCTGTATGTTGTGCCTCTTGCTAACTAAACCCCATTAAGATGGCTAGGAAAATATTCATGATCATTTGTGACTAAATTCCTGACAGTTATGATCCTGCAACCCATCCACCCCACAACAGAAAACGTTAAGCTTTACTGACTCAAAATGCCACCGGCAAAGTATTTGGCATGTGGTATGTTCAATTCTGGGCCAGGGCTCTGAACAGCCTACCCCTTGCTGTGTGTTTAGAACCAAATCATATTACTTTTAGGAAGGAACCCAAGAATTGGCTCTACACTTCCATCTTAAACATTATAAATGGAATAACATATTCTACAAATAAATGTAGGTTCAAACAAACAAACAAACAAAGTGTGATAAAACAGTACTGACATTAGACTGCGCAGGAGGAATTGCTACTTACTGGAAATAACATTACTTCAAGTCCTACTCTCGTTTATCTCCATTACGCAATGAGGTCCCTGTACCTCAGTAGGCATAACCCCCACGGACGATAGAGAGACAAATGGAGGACACCCGAGGGCTCGCAAAACCAGATTGAAAGTCCAAGAGGGGCACAACACCAGAGAGAATGGACCACCCCTCAAAGAACTAAGCCCAGACAGACCAACAGACTCCAAGAAGGGGACCGCAAAGCCTCAAAAGACCATCCTGGAGGACCAGCAACCTCTGAGGCAGAGAAACAGAAAACGGAACCACATGCGTACAATCACACCAAGCCCCAAAGACAGCCAATGCTGAGAATAAGGAACTCAGGCAGATTCCTCCTCCCTACCCCCCTTCCACTCTGGCACCAGCACCAAAAAGGTGACAGAAGCCAAAAGACTATGCAACATGGAGCCACACCACCCAATTGGCAAGACAACAACTTGTGAAACGCCAGAGAGGGCACTGGGAGGCTATGAAACAACAGGGCAAACACAACCAATGGAACCTATCATGCCAGACCCGCCATCATCTCCAACAACAGAGGAAACCAATGGAACAGGCCATGCCAGACTCACAAGAACAACCGGAGGACCCCCACACCAAACCCGAACCAGAAACCCCTGGAGCAAGGCAAACGGAGGTAAGCAAACAATAGACCCACCCCGACCCAAACCAGCGGAACCAGGATGGCTCACCTTGGGATGGGATCAGGGAGCCACCCTGTAACATGTGGACGGAAGACGAAGTTGACGAGAAGGCAGCTCCGAACGAACCACCACACCCACCAGATGAAAAGGTAAACACCCATTCAGGAAGGAACACTGCAATTTACCACTCACAGGCCATGCACCCGTTGGACAACCCATTCTTGAGCTCTGCAGAGAGACCTGCAACTGACAGGATTACCTGCCGCCAACCTCACTTGGCAGAAAACACCCCTACGGAAGGAATAGGAATGGGGAACTGTATGTGGGAAAGCCCTAGGCACCCTGGCAGCCAAGTGAGAAAAAGCACCAGGAGAGGACCATCAAGAGTGCAACCAATCCACGTCAGACAGCCGGATAAACCAAGCAACTGTTCACCGAACAGCCAGGCACCCCGAACGGCACCCTAAGAAAGGAAGAAGAGACAGCAATAGCTGCATACGGGGCCTGCAACCAGAGGAACGTCAGGCCATGACTGCAAAGGAGGACGCCATTAACAAGAACTACCGACCCAACATACAAGAAGGCAATATGTTGGACCCTACAACCCCGGACAACCAACACACTCTACCTCTGGACTAGCCCCTGCCAGTCACAAAATCCCTCACCAGAGACATCGCCGTCAAAGCGGCATATCAAGCAGCCTGTAGCACCAAACTAGAGACCAAGAAGGACGTCGTCAGGCACCCATCTACCCTATGAATCACCAGAACCAAAATCCCAAACATAAATGAATGAATGAAGCTTCATCAACAAGAAGGACCAAGAAGGAACCAAGCAGAAGGAATGTGGCAACAGTGTCACCCTTACCACCAATGTACGGGAGAAGCAGGAGACTGAGATCACCACCACACCATGGAGAAGAAAGCGGGTTAAGTCCAACAGAACCAGGAAAAGCCACAAAACACTGTACACCAGGATTAAACAGATAACAACTTAATAGAAGGGCATAAATGGAGCCCCAAACATAACAAAACGGAACATAACCAGATATGGGATGGTGAGAGGTATAGCACAAATCCACCGGAGACCATCCAGGTGCAAGGAAACCTCCAGTGGAATATCCGTCAGCAACTGTTTTTCCACAAGCAAGGAGCACCGCACCCCCCGCAGACTGTCACTCCCCGCATTCTCCGAGAGCCCCAACAGGCATATGAAGCTTGTGTAAATGAATAGCTGGAAACGTGCAGCTCCATGCTGCTGCAATACGCCCATCCTGCTAGAGTGACTGACAGAGCATGGTCCTGAAGTGACCCAACAACCACAGGATTTCTGAAGTCCAAGGATTCCCCTGGAGTCAGGCCCACCGAAGACAGACCAAAACCGCACACAGCTAAAACAGGCTATAAGCAACAGACCATCCAGAGAGGCGTAGCACTTTTCCCCACAGGCCAAACAACTGACAGGTGAGGAGACACTGCCACCCAGGCACTACAGAAATTCCAACCCCAGCTGAAGGAAGGTACCGCAGACCGGCCAGACACAAGCAATGCAGACAGAACTGGTAGAGACAGACCAGAAGACTAGCCCCCCTCCCAGTCCCAAAGTCGGCAGCCCAACCACGAGGCAACATCCCTGGAGCAAGACGTATGAGATCGACAGGAATGAATCATGCCAGAGCAGGGACAGCAACACAAGAGACCCAAGACAATGACTCCGAGCAACAGCGCCAGGAGCTCATTGGGGAACCACAGCAACCGCACACACACACCATGGCCAGAGAAAGGCAGAGCAGACCACTGGCCGGGCAAAGTGGGAATAACAAGGCTCAAACACAGAAAAGCAACCCAGGCTAAAAACAGAAGCCTAACCACAGACAAGCGCCCGCACCATTGAGCCCAAGGGTGCAGGAACACACAACAAAACACCAGGAGCACCACAAGGCAGTCGACAGCCCATACCACCTAGGAATGGCACATACAAAAGAGACCAAAGCAGGTGCAAAGCTACCCACAGAAACACCTTTTGCAAGCCTTCCACATAGCAGCCCTAGCTAGGCAGAAAATGTTGAAGCGTAGCAACTACACCAAGTCCCACTATAGCGACCGCCACAGGGGCATAGTAGCGCAAGGGAATCCAAATGCTCGCAGCGGTTCCCGTCGTGCCACACCCAGGAACATCCCCAGGCCCTGCAGTATGCATAAGGAAGACAACCAACTGCCCATGAACCAATGTGTAAGGACCAATCCGGGCACGCAGGTACACGTGCTAACCAAGTGTTAGAGAGCTTGGCAGAGCCAAAACAGGATCCTGAAACACAAAGGCAGTACCAACCCCAGAAACGCAGTGGGGAGAGAGCCAGACAGGACCAATGACCATGTACTCACCAGTCAAAGAAACATGTAGAACAGTGCCGAGCGGACCCTGAAAAAGCTGCTCCCGGCCAACATGCAAGACAAGACAAAAACAGGTAGACATAGACATCCCCCCTTCTCGTCACCACAGGTCCACCACAGGCATCCCACAGCCCAGGATTTGCCGAAACTGAACCGCCTCTGCAGCCACACTGCAAGCAGTTAGTAGTAATGGGGTAACCCAGTAACCCTCAGAACCTGAGTGTGAAAGCTAAACAATAATAGTGGTTCTGTCGGGGAACACAACCGATTTGAAAACATTGTACTTAATACATATTACTAGACATGTCCCTAGGGAGAATATAAGAAGACACACACTACTGTATATAATTCTGAAGGGGGCACAGGGGTGCCACCTAACAACAAGTGCTCACCAGGGCCATAAGGAATCGGCACACATGCCCCGCAAAGCGGACCCGGAGCCATGAGCCACAGGGGCATTGCAGGCTGAGGGACTCCAGAAGTACACTGTAAAGCCTGATGCGCCACAAGCAGCAACACTGCCCCACACACAACCCGGCCAGAGGAATGCACCGCAGAGTTCCGGCCGGGAGAAAAAGGAAGCATCCCACGGGCCCCAGAAAAGGGACCAGCACAATAAGTGCCAACAGGGCACCAGGACGAAGGACAACATGCTCACGCGGTAACTGGGGCAGGCCTGTGAAGGACAGAACAGGAACATCCTGACACAAAAGGATCAACCTTACAACACTGTGCCTCCACTGGTGGTACTTGAACCATTGCAGCAGCCAAAGAAACAAACCAGAACCGGCCACATTCACAAACGAAGAAACGCCAGGCTTGAGAAATGCCTCCAAAGAAAAGGAGCTGGCAAGAAGAAAGAGCCAAACCTTCAAAGCAATCTAGCTGTCTACAGACACAAAAGAACAGGAGTTGTTGAGGGAGTGGGGCCTTTTTATATTCGTAGCGGGTGTATCTACAGTGGCGGCTGGCACAGCTTGAGGGTGAGGCGTTGCAATGTACACATTTTTAAACACTTACCTTGCCGCCAGGTCCCGCGTCTCTGCTCCTGCTACCCTCCATCGGACTCCAGGAACAGGAAGCACAGCCAGGCTACACTGACCAATCACAACGCTGCAACGCAGCATTGTGATTGGTCTGAGCATCGTGGTTCAATGCTCAGCCAGGGAATGGGGGCCTGGGTATGTTCTCCATGCAGGCTGTAATGCAGCCTGTGGGGAGAACAGAGAAAGTGCGCATGACTGGCCGGTCCCAGAGGGCGAGTCAAATAGTCATGTGCACTTAGGAGTGAGCAAACCAGTCCTCCCCTGCCCTGATCCGAGAGCAGAGCAGCCCCACCCACCCCCACCCACCAAGCAGCACGGAAACATAAATTGATAATAACTCAAAGTTATTATGATTTTATATTTCCTTTATTTGCGCTGCTTAAAAGCAGTGGGGCGACGCCCCTCCGCCATAGCGGAGGAGCCGCCCCTGTATGAGCACAAAGGCCTCAATGCATAATGGATTGAGATTTTGATGCAGAGGCTCAGCAGAAGAATTAAGACTCACGTGTGAAACGTCATTAAAGTCAACAGACTTTAATTAAAAGGCTATTGTTTTTTTTTTATTTCACCAATTTTATTAGAAGAAATTATGTTTACAGTACAGTATTGTTAAGACCAAGAATACCCATGGAGCAAGATTCGGACACAACCAAAGAACCAGGCGGTCCTATAAATCACAGTCACTAGATCCAAGCACACACCTTCAATAATCTGGCACATTGCGGGCACAGTGACGGACCACGGGCAAGGTTAACCCATAAAACAAAACTGTGTGATGGGCATCCTGGCAAGAATGAACCAGTTTTCAAAATAACCGAAAAGCCGATATTGAGCAGCCCACAAATAAGTAGATGGTGCGGACCAGTTGACTGGTGTCTGGCAGCTAGCTGCACGTTTAACTAATTCACCTGCCACCATTTGCAAGACAAACAAAACATATTAGTATTTATATGGGAAAAAAGTCATACAATCTAGACCATATCACTCTGCACTGCTACAAGCTTAACACTTTTGGTCATTGACTATGTCTGTTGACTTCCATTACAAAGGCCTGAGGCATTTACTCAGCACAGCAGCTGAAGCTAACTTTGGAAGCTCCTAATTCCAGGGACACCCCTCTTCATCTGTTCTCAGAGCCGGTGCTCCGTCTGGAAAAGCAACTATGTGTCAATGCCCCCAGACTCTGACGTGCACATGAAAGTATTTCACATATGGGTACTTGCATGCTGGTATTTTTAGTCTCCCTATTTGGGCAAAGTCCCATAAACACTTTGTGCAAGCAAACGAAGACTAATGGTAAAGCAGAAATGTATCCTCTGCTAGAATATTTAGGGGGACCTCTTTGCCTCTCTTTCGAGTTTCAAGGGAGGCAGAGAAATACAGGCACTTTCAGGAGGCATGGACTGATCTGAAGCTTGGGCGATTAGAACATTAGTGTCTTCTGTGTCAATTTGAATAATCACAAACATTGTGCAAATGTTTTGGTAGCACACTTTACATAAAGCCCGATGAGGAGGAGTTTGAAAAGACAGATTAGAAATACACTTCCTTCTGTACAATTATCATAAATATTATGTAAACAAAATAAAAAGAATATTCAATTAAATTTGTAATATGACGTTTCAAATTTCGAGCAGCTTTGCATTGCTGGTTGTATGCAATAGTTGTTTGGTAAAAACATGTTCCTCAACAACACTGCACCCGTGCCCACAGGCGGCCATCTTGGAATGGGTTTTCTTTAAATGTAAATGTGGGTGTACTTGTAAAGCGCACTGCGACTCCATGGAGTATCCTGGCGCTGAAGACTGCTGGGGAACCCGTCCTGGTTTTCCCTGTGAGATGGTCCCTTTCTGGGTATCTCCAAGGTGAAAGCAGGCATCCCCGGCGTCTGTGGGGGGCCGTTGTAGAGATGAGGCAAGCTTAATGCCCAGAGTTGCCGAGTGTATTCCCTGGTTAGAGTAGGCACTGAGGCAAGAATTATCGAGTCCGTTTTGACCCTGGTCCACGACCCAGCCGTATCGGGAATTGAACCCTGGTCCCGGGCCGTTCTCTGCTTATGGGTCTGCTGCCTCTAACCAGTGAGCCACACCACTCCACAATTTCTTTAATGCAATCCACTGCAAGACTGCCAGCCATGTATGCACGTGCATCTTCACAAATGCGTGCATCTTCACAAATTATGCATTTGTGTACACTTGGCAAAAACTATTTGGATAGTTTTGTTTATGTTTTCGAATTCAGCGTCCCTGTTCTTGTTAAGGTATTTCTGCATATGGCAGAATCCTTACAAATATATTATGAACTGTTTCCTTTCTGAGTAACATGGCCGACAATATATTAGCACTGTTTTTAAGTAATCGGACTGTGTAACGTGGTAATCTGTGGAAGCAATTTTAATGCTATCTTATTGATCCACCCGAGAGAAAGCCAGTAGTCTGGCATTTATGTGCAAATGCTTGCTAACAGGCTATATGCATGGTTGGGTTTGCATTAGTTAGAACATGGAAGACATGCCTAAGGCCTTAGCCAGAGCTTGGTAAACAGTACTTTGACAATTGACATGACAGAGAGAACCACCACCCTTTTTAAGGTGCCAGCAATGTAATTTAAAAGGGGCTACTCACACTACGACTCAAAAGCACATCCATCTGGCACGCATCCAACGCAGAAGTGAAGCCATTTCAGACAACATGGAGGACATTCCCCAAAGCCAGCCCCCACGTTTGTGTGTATTTCAAAGTGGTATTTGCCAGAAGACTGGGCTTGTGCACTACCTGTTCAGTGGCAGTGGTACATATCGAAAGCTACTGGAAATGCCAAGCTCCAGATTTCATAGTTTATCCCAGGAAAAGTATATTTAAAGTATGTTGAGTATCAGTGGGGCTGTTTGACGTCTATAACACTAGTATACACGGTATAGTTCATGTCTCTCTCTCCCTGAACACGAACTAAAAGACATTTGAATGACTCAGTGCTCAGCCGTTAAACATTTGCAGACAAAAAAAATTGGCATCCATTGGGCAATAACAAGTCAGAAAATGTCGAAACAGGGAGGGAAAGAACTGCTGTTCGGAAATGGGACTTTGATAAAGAAATTAAAGATTATTTTTACTAATCAACAAATGCAATTGTATGCTGGAGGAAGCACGAGACATTGCACATTTTGTTTTTACCACGCAGTCAGTTTTTATCTGGGGAAAACTCTTAAACCCTCTGTATTAATGCCAATGCAAGAATTCGGTAGGTTGTAATTGATTATATGGTTATATAGATTAGTGGAGAAGTGTGGCTCAATGGTTAGAGCAGGCAGACCTCGATGCTAGAGCTCTGGCCAGGGACCAGGGTTCGATTCCCGCCTCGGGGGTCTCGGGCTCATTAATTCCCCTGACCGGATATTCTCGCCTCAGTGCCTGTTCTGATCATGGGTCCCACGCTGCAACTCTGGGCAATAGCTTGCTTAGTCTCCACAACGGCCCCCACAACGCGAGGGATGCCTGGTCTGCACTGGGGGTGCCCAGGAGTGGACACTTCACAGGGAAAGCCAGGAAGGGTTCCCTTGTGGTATTTGTACAAGCGCCGGGAAACCCACTGCGGGTAGCTGTGCGCTATACAAGTACAAAAACATTTACATTTATATAATGCTGCTTGGTAATGTTTAGTTGAACGAGAAGCCGACATGTCTGTGAACATCAACTAGGCTCTTCGTTCGCATATTTAACAATTGCCCTAGAAATTTTGTGAAGAATTAAGCAAGTTGATGGTCCTGTGTGGTATTCTCGTCCCGAGTTTATGCATCGCTACCGTAAAGAAATAAAATAAAGCAATTCCTCTTTCAAAGAGTACTTTTATTCTAATGGAACTCAATAACTGCTCTCATCTTTTCCCTCCCCACCTCTGTGGGGTTATTCTGCTATGTTTAGTATAACCTCTCACGTCCCTTGTCTGCTTTCTAATTGTGGACATACTGTGTATGATTTCCTGCACCATTACTCTAAATAAGGTTCCACGTTTAAATTAAAGTAATTATTTTTTTGTCCAACCAGATGGTTAATGATTATTTTTGTGATCTCTCGATTTTAGTTGGAACCGATAGACTTCCTTCAGTCGACAGTACTTTAAAGCTCCTGAGTATATATTTAAGAGTTTTATATAGAGTGAAAGTACATGCCATATCAAATTACATGAATAAATACATGTGAGGAAAGCAGTTTTAGAACAAGGGTCTCCATCTTCCAGAAATCAGCCTATATAAACTGTGTTTCAGTACTAAATATTTTCTATAAATGTGGAATTCTTAGGAAGTTAGTGGGCTGAAGGGTTTCTGATCTTGGGACCTTATAGGGATCTCGCAACTCGGGATGTGTAGGCTAGCGGACACATGCGTTCCTTCTAGGACCTTCAATCCAGGTAACTCCCTACACCGTCACAATTTTATAAGTGCAATTGCAGCATGCCCTCCATGCACACATATCAGAAGGGACAGCAGTCCCGGAAGACAGCCCTCCCGAAGCACAAACTAAGTTGGGCAATCTGGAGAAGGGGGGTATCTCCTGCATTTATCGTACACTAATCAACAATGCCCCAACCTCACTGGACCGGCTCAGAAGCCAATGGGAGGATTGGGAGGGCCCATTGGAGGGAGAGGACTGGAGGGATGCGCTCATGACACCCAAGATGGTCACTGCATCGGCTAAACTCCGCCTCATTCAACTATACTATTTGCACGTGTCTATTTAACTCCGGTGCGCCTTCATAGGGCGGGTTTGTACCCAATTGCCTCCTTTACACAGTGCAGTCAAGGCCTGGCAGATTTTTTTCATATGGTGTGGGCATGTCCCAAGCGGACGCGGTTCAAGGGGGGCATTGAGGGCGAGTTCGCAGAGGTTCTGGGGTGGGAGGTTCCCCATGACCCACGACACTCGCTCCTGGGGATCACAGACAGCCTGGACGGATCAAGGAATGAAAAGTTGTTTTTTAACACGGCTATGGTAGTGGCAAAGCGGGACATAGCCGCTGCCTGGAAACGTCCCGCCCCACCTACCCTCAGGAAGTGGCGGGAGGAGGTGGACTAGTGTGGACACAGGAAAAACCCATGTACGAGGCACGGGAATGCCCGAAGAAATACCGTACGGTGTGGGGCAAATAGTTGGGTTTTATGGATTAAAGCTGGAACTTTTGCTAAATGTTTATATCACGCTAAATCTAGTGGGGTTCTGCACTATGTGACTGCTCATCCAACTGATTGGGAATTGTCATTTATACTGTACTGTGCTGATTTGCTGGTATTTATCTTATCGTCAAAAATCAATAAAAATTGGTTATCAAAAAAAATTTGGAAATCTTTTACTTATCAGGACTGATACACAATATGTGTTTACAATGAAGCAATCGGAATAAAGATTTAAAAGCCATTCATTCAGAGCACAGTTAGTAAAGTGCGGGAACTCATTAAAAGCCTGGGCTTCATTCAGCACCAGGACGTGAACCTACCTGAAAAGTGACAAACTTCCAAGCAGGCACTTGACTACCAAGGGGCCTATTATGATGTCGATCTGAGGCTTTATGACCGATATTGTCGGTGTCACTTCCGACCTGCTGATTACGATACAGCTGGTTGGAATTGAAACCAGCCAGTCATTCCTGCTGGGGTCCGACGGCCTCAAGGAGCCCGTCGGCCATTCGGAACCGGCCCCTAATAAATAGGGTTCCCCCTGTTAATCCCTGCACCTTGAGGTGCCTGCCACGGGGTACAGGGATTAACACAATCTCCCACTTCTCTATGGGGCTTGTGTTACGGACGGTTTTACCATAGAGAATTGGGAGAATGCGGCCACACCATAATGAGGTGGTCAGGACTGCCAACTGGTGGTCGGTCGGTCCCGTTTCGCCACAGTGTCAGTCGGCGAAAACTCCGACCGACATCGTAATAGGCCCCCAAGTATTGACCTCTTGTCGATAGAGTCACACAGCCATTTGCATGCTCAGGCTTAGAGCCAGCCGAGCAAACAAATTAAAACGAGGGTCTGAATTGCATTAAGAGCTGGTGCACGAGCCAAGCCATGAAAATATATGGCATGCAGAAACATGTAAATCTACTAAAGTCTCTTAAAAATAAATATAAAGAACTAGTATTTCTTTAACATGCGGAAGCTGTTCACCTTAGTACATCAGGTCATATAACTGCATTGGAGGTCACTTACCCTATATGTAGCCTAGCCTCTAATAGATGGAGCAACACTATCTATTAAATCAACGTATTTTAAGGCATTTTCAAATATGGTAAAAGAGAAGAAAAAAAAGACAGGGAAGCTTGGTGCAAAATTGTTCGACAAGGATCACACAATTCAGCCAAGAAGGATAACAGGAATAGAGCCCGTGTTCTGGTTTTACATTCACCCAATAGATGGATAACAGTTTCGCTCTCTTTTTTTCTTACATCAAGGCTCAATGCTTACTCTTTTATCCTTTGTGGACGATTTAAGAACGTGGGTGGCATCTGATGAGTTTTAAGAGGTCCGCCCACTTCTTCTTTCTCTACAATTACATAAGCTACTGTTGCAATTAACAAGTGTGCATATTCATGTTATGTACTCACTTGCTTTAATTTACTACCAAGAATTCCAGTCAGAGGTCATATTACGTAGTGTTCCTCCGAAGGGTTGGGACTTGGCACTCCAAAGCGTGAGGCCCTGTAAAGTATGTGCACACCCAGAAACCCACAACTATTCGCTAACTTTTTATCAGTTCTTTCCAAAGATGGAACTGGTCCAAAATGGACTTCTGTCATGGGCAAGGGCTCATTTGTTTCCTGAATGGGCAGGGAACACACCCAAAATTGGTTAGAGAATAGAGCAAGGTCGTTGTTTAGCAAATCCCAAAGCACTTGTATTAAGTAAATGAACTGTCGGTGAATATATACACACACACACACACACACACACATTTGAAATTGTACACTACACACAACTACAAGCTGCTTATGGCTGCGAGTACCCCTTGAAAGCCCCAACTGAGATATCTGCAAACGTGTGAATCTATAACCAAGCATAGGTGTAAACCTATTGATGTACATTTTCGATTTTTCTTTTGAGCTCTGCTGTAAATCGCCATAACTTAATTGAGCACAAACTCCCTCTTTCCCAGACACTACTAGCCATACATATACCATGAGAAAACAAACCCAACTATTTTTGCTTTCGGGGTGGGGGGTGGCGTCTTAGCAACTCAACTTCTGAGGGCTGTCGGAAAACCGATTCCAATGGAGAGAAAACGACATTATAATGCTTTATTGCACGTATAAATGACATTTAGGTAACACGCTTCACTCCTTGCAAAAGCACAACTCTTCATTTTCCAGTTTCAAGCGAGAGCATCTCATCCACATCCGTTCCAGGTTTAAGCTTTGATTTTTTTTTAAAAACTTTTAGTACTGCTTGGCTAGTTATAAATATTATAAATGCTAAAAGTCAATGTAAGCAAGCCAATAAAACCTGGACTTGATGAGCTATGGATCTGGGAAATTTGAGAGCGCTGCAAGGATAGGGGAGAATTATATTTTTCAACCATATATGTATGTTCATATATATGTGTATATATATTCGGAATCAAGCCAGGTATGAGGTAGTTGTTCCCCGTCATGCTCCTGGGAGGTCTCCGGCAGGAACCAAGATGGTCGGGGGAGAGAGGATCCCCGTCCCAAGGTCCGCCCGCAAAACTATTGGAAAATCTGACTCCTCACAAAGGCATTTCATCACGAGGCCTAATACACCACGGGAAGGAATAGGAGCTCACCACAGGAAGGAATAGGAGCTCACCACAGGAAGGACTATGCGGCCACCCCTGACGGAAACCAGCAGGGAAGGCCTGGAGGGCGCTCCCTGCCGCCCCTGTGAACGGGCCAGGTGACGTGGGAGACTGTGCGGGGCGCTCTCTTCGGCTCCTCTACGAGACAACAGAAATAGTAGCGCCCACTTTCCGAGCCCGAAATACCCTCTGCGCTTCACTCGCGCACAAACAAGACCATTAAAACTAATTGCATCAGCTCCAGGATTCCGTCCAGGAATAGCCCGCATATCGGAGTCCTAATACCCGGGTCTTTCTTCTATGTCTTACAGAATCCAGCAGGCACTCGCCTCTGGCTCCCAGATGTGCTGCGATCCGGCCACATGTGTGCCCACAACAAAAGGCTGGCTCTTACCTCGAATCGGAGCGGCGGCACAAGCCAGGCACAGCAGCAGCAGGGCTCCCCTAGCAGTCAGCATGGTGAAGCTTGGCATCCACAGCAGGCAGACCCGGACTTCTGCGATCAGGCGCCTCGATCACGAGTTTAGTCGAGGCTCGAGCGCCACTGGAACAAAGCTCTGCACACACAAGAACCCTGCTGCAGCCCCGTTTACGACCTGCCGCTGCCAGTCCCCAAAAAGTTGGTGGTGTTCTGAAAACAGACCTGAGCCTAATCCCTCCCCCTTCTGCACAAAAGAGAGATCGAATTGACAGGGGAGACAACCAATGTGCAGAGCGCCAGGGTTCTCATGCGGCCAAAGAGGGAGAACTTGTGCAGTCTCGCCTCCGCCCTGCCCCACCCTCCAGATGGCTGCAGTCCATCTGCATAAGCCCTTGTGGTAACCAGAGTTACAAGACCCTGCTCTGAGCGGGTGTGGCTGCAGCAAACGTCTGTCGAGAGAATGGTGTCTGTGTGTCTAACTTAGAAGCACGCGCTCCTGTTTAGCAGCTGAAAGTGCTTTTCGAGGCTCAGCCATTGCACAGAAGGGCAGGTCTCCAAGAAGTGCCAATCCCACCCTATGGTCTGGAGTGAGAGCTGTAAGAAGCACGGGCAATATTTGTAATAATAGCCCCAGATCTAAAATTACTAGTCACTATCTATTGAATTCTGTGGCAGTCTTCGTTTACTTCAAAGGAATACATTTGATTTATGCCCCTGAAAAGATTCATTAATAAAAGTCCAGGGCTGAAGAATGCATCCCTGATGACATGAAGTCAGCGAGTAATCTTATCCATGTAGTAGCAGACGATCGACTCTCACTGCATGTAAAAAATGTACACCACTTTTGCCCAGTCCCAAGTTTTCACATGTGACAACAACCTAATGCATTCTTGGTGCTGTAATCATGGTTTTCTTTCATAAAAGTAGTAAAGCTAACTTTCTTGTCAGTAATAGTATGTAGATTATAATTTCGGAACGGGAAACCCTAACAGAGATGACATCCGGTGAGGAGGCAACTCTCACTGAGCTTCCCAACCAGGGACATTGGATTTGGGGGCCCCCTGTTTGGCACGGCTTTGATTTTATGGTCCAATTTCAGGTCTTTCATGCCCTCTTTGGCCAGATCACTAACAGTGCACAGGCTCACTGATCATAATTTTAAATGTCTTTACATCTAATATTCAGGGATAGTGTCGTGGGTTTTCAATATTGTAACACAGCAGCAGCACACTAATATTACTGCAAATAAACTCTGTGGCACCCTCCCATTTCTCGTTTATCATGTTCTGTTTTGATCCCCCAAAACTTTTTTAATGGTTGCATGAAACATTCTTGTAGATCTTGATCTACTTTTTCTGTTTGCATGAAACATAAACACATGTCTCTACAAAATGTCTGTAATAGACTCACACCTCACCCACACTAAAAATAAATTAAAGGAAAACAGTATTTAAAACAATCTGTTTAAGAATTAATAAAGGTAATCAGGGCAAGACTCAGCAGACTAGAGCTGGCTCTATCAGGGGGCCCCCTGTAAGGCTGGATCCCTGGGCCAGAACCCACTTTGCCCATGCCTTAAAACGTCTCTGCAGCTGGCTGCAGCAAACTGACAGCATTAGGCTGATATGATTGTCTGAGCTTAGGAATCCATCCAAAACCCACCAAATTGGCTCATTTCCCCCTTGGCAGACGCTCCCTGGAAAGATTAGTATTAACTCTAATAGCCAACTGGCAGATCACTGGGAGGACCTTCTGTGGCAGAATCATCAGAGATAGTGCATCTGAAAGCTTTAAAGTGTATCCTGACCTTTTTCATGGATCCCAAAGCGCAGGTGGCCAATTCCCCAAGCAAAGTCCACAACCACTTAGCCTCGCCAAATCACAGTGTGTCCCAATCAATGGCAGGCATAAGGGTTGACCTTTGCTGATTGCTTTAGATGCGACTAAAGTGGACTGTTTTCTTTGCACATTACCAGATACAAACACGGACAGAAATAGATTTCGACAGTGATTGTCCACAATTTTTAGATACGTACACTCCCATCCAATTATTAATTTATATGCAATTATGTGTGTTAACTTTTCAGTTGGTGACGCATTTCAACCCTTTTTATCTACTTTGGGCAGATCAGTATCATGACTTATAGGAGGGCCTTTGTGGCTGGTGAAACTGACACACTAAATATTTCTTACTGTGATTCTGTCACAATAACAAGACTTTGTCTGAACGAGAGAGGTTTGGTTAAAGTGTCTGTGCTAACCATATTATGCAACAATACAGAGTTGCGTTGTTTAAATATATAAGCCGGTGTGTGGAATCAAAATGGATACATTTATTTGGGCTTTCCTATTCTTCTGAAAACATCTGTCAGACAGTCTTGCAGGTTTGTAAAATTTGCCTTGATTGTAACTCTGTAGAGGTCAACGAAAGGTTGCAATCGTCTTTCAGTGTGTGCAGTATCTAAATTCTCTTTCTGTGTGTGCTGATACTTTAAATCCTAACAGTTTGCATTTATCTTGAACTAGCTCGCCTAGAATTGCATCGGCAGTCGTAAAGTTGTTTATAATGGGTTAATAATGATCAATTTGTGTGAGTTTGTAACTGTGTCTCTGCAAAGAGAAGCGCTACAATGTTGCTATATTTGTGCTGAAGTCTCCATGCCTTTAAATAACCTTTTGTTACTAGGATCTTAGGTGCTCTAGTGGTAAGAAGACAAACGGGTGAGACGGGTCGTGCAAAGTTCAGAGACAGGCGAGTGACCTCTTAGTGAAGTGTGGTGTCCTGAGTGGATTATTAACGCGTGCAAAAAGTAGGGGGTGTTCCAGGTTTCACGCAGGTCACTTTGCTGTTGATGGTAGGGACAGATTATGAACACTCAGGCACAGTCACATCTTAGACCAGAGCTAAACAGAGTAGGGACGAGAAATACCAGTCACAAGATACCACACTTCTTTCCCCAAATGGAACAACAACAGAAACGCACAAAGCTACTACACCAATGTAGATATTAGAAAAAAAAACGCCGATTAACTAAAGTACTACACCTAACCAGATACAAGAAAAATCATTAAATACACTATATTAACAACAGTAAAGCCACTTAACTGAGAACATGAGTAAGAGCAGGTTACTACCTACAACACAGACCACAATAGGTAAAGTACAATTATCTAACAGAAAATGCAGTTAAAAAACATGCTTAACCAAGCAAAGAAAATGACGACGCAACTTCATCTTGATCAACACTGGGCAACAATCACTCCACACCACCAGTGCTAACGTTCCCTCAACTACTCTCAAAATCTTTACCACTCCTAACAGCTACCCAACTGTTCACTCTGCAACCACATTCAGTCAAACCAACCAGTGGACATAACCAGCATTCGCAATGCAATAGGTCTTGCATTTTTGAAAGCTAGAGCTATTGGTGTTGCAAATGATATTGGGCCCGATTCACAAAATTAATCTGAGACAAAATCCTAACTTTACGACTTTAGGTATTCACAAATGTAAATGTATGTATTGCGGCTTATATAGCGCACGTATCACCCGAAGGCATCAAGGCGCTTGCTTAGGGAACCCGTCCTGGTATTCCCCTGTGAGATACCCCGGCAGGATATCCACAAGGTGAAAGCCAGGCATCCCGCCGCGAGGGGCCGTAGTGGAGATTAAGCAAGCTATTGCCCAGAGTGGCAGAGTGTGACCCCGTGAGTCGAGTAGGCACCGGAGCGAGAATTGTCGAGTCTGTGGAATTTTTTTGAGCCCGAGACCCGCCGAGGCGGGGAATCGAACCCTGGTCCATGGCTGATCTCAGCTTCCGGGTCTGCCGCCTCTAACCACTGAGCCACGCTTCTCCCACAAAGGGCATTTAGGAGCAGTAAAGTTAGGATTTTGTCTCAGTTAAACTTAAGTTTTACTTAAGTTAAACTTGAGACCAAAACTTGAGTTAACCTAAAACAAAATCCTAACTTTACTACTCCTAAAGGCCCTTTGTGAATACCAAAAGTCGTAAAGTTAGGATTTTGTCTCAAATTACTTTCGTGAATCTGGCCCATTGTTTACTATAGGAGTTTAAAGGACTAAGAATGAGGAATTACCACTGGCACCAGAGAAGCAGCTAGCAGCACTGTCAACAGGACTAAGAATGAGGAATTACCAGCGGGAACAGAGATGTAGCTGCAGCTCTGCCTAGAGGACTTAGATTGGGGAATTACCACTGTGACTAGTTACACAGTTTCAGCACTGCATAGAGGACTTAGAATGAGGAACTACCCCTGAGAGCAGAGAAGCAGCTAGCAGCGCTGGCTAGAGGACTAAGAATGAGGAATTACCACTGAGACCAGAGAAGCAGCTTGCAGCTGGATAGAGGTCTAAGAATGAGGAATTACCACTAGGAGTAGAGACACAGCAGCAACACTGTGTAGAGGACTTAGAATTGAGGAATTATTGGTAGGACCAGAGAAGCAGTATGGAGCACTGCCTAGAGGATGTAGGACGAAGAATTACCATTTGGAACATAGACACAGCTGCATCACTGCCTTGAGGACTTAGAATGAGGAATTACCAACGGGTCCAGTGTTGCAGCACTGCCTAGAGGACTTAGAGTGAGGAATTACTAACAGAACCAGAGAAGCAGCTAGCTGCACTACCCAGATGACTAAGAATGAGGAATTACCACTTGGAGCCGAGAAGCTGCTGCAGCACTGCCTAGAGGACTTAGAATGAGGAATTAACAACGGGGCCAGTGTTGCAGCACTGACTAGAGGACTTAGAGTGAGGAATTACTGACTGAAAAAGAGAAGCAGCTAGCAGTACTGCCTAGATGTCTAAGAATGAGGAATTACCACTGGGACCAGAGAAGCAGCTGCAGCACTATTTAGAAGAGTTAGAGTGAGGAATTACCACTGGGTCCAGAGAAGCAGCTGCAGCACTGTCTAGAGGATGTAGAGTGAGGAATTGCATATGGGACCAGAGAAACATCTGCAGCACTGCCTAGAGGACTAAGAATAAAGAATTACCTTTAGGAAGAGAGAAGCAGCTGCAGCACTGTGTTATGAAGGTGCCTTCCTATATTTAGTCAATAGTAATAAAGGTTATAGTGTTCACTAAGCAACCTTATTCATAAACATACAAACACAATGAAAGACTCAAACAGCAGAACTACTATGTAGCTGAAATTATGGCTTTTTAAGGAACAGTGTGCAAGAGTATCTCAGCGGCACCTGTGCAATAAACCAGGGACACATTTAGGTGCAAGTGACAGAGAAAGAAGCAAAGTAGTATTCAACAAAATAGAGAACTAGCCATTGCAAGTACAGTAAAAATCCCAACAAATTTACAAATATTCAATATACTATGTATTAGGTATTTCTTGGAGATGCTCATTCACTCAATAACACACTTGCTTGTTGGTCGTATGTGGACCATCGAACCATTTATCCCTGATAATGTGAAATCACATGGTCTGCAAATTAGGACACACAATTGTGTACGTTTTTTACTTTAAAATGTGGAGGAAAGACTCCAGGCCTTCCCTATCGATAGCAATATCTTTAGAAAGTAAAAAAAAAACAAATAGATATGATCAAAGTGAGGATTAACATATGGCTGCAGAGTAAAAAGGATACTCACATCTGGGAAAGTGTACGGCACTTGCTGGTCCATGTATCCTTTCATCCAATGCTTCATTCGTTAACTGTTTGTGGTTATGAAGATAGTGCCTCCTCCTCACCACAGGGAAAATTGAAGAGGAGGACTGGAGGCTTGAATGGAAAGAGGGCAACCTGCATAGATAATGAGCCCCATTCACAACAAGCTTGGTCCAGCACTCGGACGAGGCTGAACAAGTCCTTCACATAAAAGGAGGCAAGGCAAGCACAGATAAGGTGAACCAAATGTTAGCACCTAAGCTGCATATGTGTAACTTGGCACTACAAGTCTGCCTTCCTTCGGCAACTCCAGTGGCCTTGGGGATCATACAAAATGTTGGCTAAGATATAGGAAGCAAAGCTTTAACAGTTAAAGTTTTTTTTTTTTATCTCAATCGCAATTTATATCAGCATAACGTTTTGTTAACATTGAAAGGCGCTGCTTGTATTTTACAGCTGAATGGGAACAATATTTTTCATAAACAAAAATATAATCAGAAATAGTAGTGAAGCACAATGCTTGCAAATTCCAAAGGAAATAGAAGAGTGTGAATACATTCGACGTCACTTGTTAGATACACGCGATGTACGAGTAAATCATTAGCGATTTAATCAAAATTGCAAAATATATATAGTGGGAGCGAGCATCACATAAGCACAAGCACCATTTATAAATGGGATTGTCCTGTGAGGCCAGTGGGCTTTAAACAATATTATAATCTGAAGGTAATTTGACATCCTTAGCAGTAAACAACAGTAGTATGAGTTGAGTTTATAACCAGAAACATGCTGGAAAGCCATTTTTGTGGTAGGCAGATTTTGAGAATGAAGATGGCATATGTGGCGTTTACTTCGGATGTGCCTCATGCTAGAGCATTCAAGTTGCATTTCAAGTAGATAACAAGAGGGGACGAGTCTGCTACAGCTTCATAGAGTACTCAGAGGCAGCCACGCTAAAAGAAAGCAGACCTATGCCGGTGAGCTACCGCTCTTCTCTTGCAAGTGAGGACAGTCTAGGGTCAGCAGACAATCATGGAAACCTATGGGAAAGTAAGGAGCACAGCTCTCTTTGTATTGCCCTGCCCCCTTCCATGGTAGCAAAAACACACCGCCCACGACAGCTAATGCTGAATGTTTTGCTTTATTTGGTGTTATTTGAGCCACAGCATAGCTCAGAAGAATTGCGTTGTGCACAGTTGTTTGTGTCGAGCACAGGCTTCGGATACAACAATACACTGATCAGACACCACTCTTGCATGCAAGTATAAGTGGCATGAAAAGCATGTCTATAAAGCATGTATATAAAAAGGGGCCTGGAATGCTCTACATTTGTATTCCACCATATAAAGTTCGATTTTAGGGTTGGTAGAATAAAGTTTCAGCATTCGTTAGAGTACCACACGGAGAATATACGTGGTCTTTAAAATTTATTATGTAATAGCTGAAGGAGATAGTGGCCCTCACCCAAGGGCAGTTTCACATTGCATGATTTAAGCACCTCCATGGCCTGGAGGAGGCGATGATTAAAGAAAATAGTGCTCACCGACTTATAAAGCAGACTTTGTAATGCCACAAGTAAAAGGTCCAGTCGTTATGGGAGGTCCCAAATGCAGACAAGGCGGTACAGAGGAGGGACTACTAAGCCTTTTCACAAATGAAAAGCAACAATTGAGCAAGGACAGTAACAGGAGCCAATTGGAAAGAGGGGCGGGGAAATTGGCGGAGGTTCTATACCGTACCTCAGTACAGCATGGCTTGCAAAGCAGCGCATGGGCTGCGCAGGCTTGAGCTAAAAACATAGAGGGAAGTCTGTGTTCCTTTGAGTGGAACACACCACACTTTTAGGATGAAGTCTATCTGCAATTGGCCTCACACACAATGACTTTGTATCATCTACACAGGTCACAGCTTTCGACCTCCAACCTAGTTGCTCTTGCAAACTCCACATCTGTTAAAGAAATGTGTATCACACAGTAGAGAGAAACCTATACATAAAAAGCAAAAACATAATTTGTATTCCACATACACATGACAAAGCATCAGGGGCGGATCCTCCGCTTATGCAGAGGAGCGTCGCCCCACTTCTCTCAGAGCAGGAAAAATAAAAAGATAACTTTGTTTTTATCATTGTATTTTTCGTAGGTTTGAGGCTGGGTTAGGACGGAGTGGGGCTGGTAGCACAGGGGTAGGAGTGTGCATGCCGGTTTAGCCGGCTGTCTTGGGTCGGCCAAACAGTCATGAGCACTTTGCATGTTCCCTACCAGGCTGTAATGCACAGCCTGATGGGGAACATGCAGAGGCTTCTACTGTCTGTCTGAGCGCGGAACCATGGTGCTCAGACCAATCACAAAGCTGCATTCCAGCATTTGGATTGGCTTCAGGGAGGCTAGGTGCTTCCTGCTTCCGGGACTCACCGGAGAAGGAGACACAACGGTGGAAAGACAGTCATGGCGGCAGTGAGGAGGTAAGTGCATTTTATTTATTTTGCCCCCCGCCTCTCAACCCCCGTTCCTTGCCAGCCGCTACTGCAAAGGATAGCACGTCCCACCCAGTGTAGTCTACCAACACAACACTGAGCCACAGCAGGAAAACCAAAACCTCAACTGCATATAATAAAGACGTGGAACAAGCACTTACAGTGACACGCATATTCTGCACATTAAACTCTGAGCATGTGCATTCGGTAAGTGCTTGCCTACAGCTCAGTATTGTCAACAAAAATAGTGCACCAGCGGGGTATACACAACAGACCACTGAAAAACATTGGAAAAGCTAACAGGTCATGCCTTTTGGACCTATTGGCATTGTCAAAGCAGTTTGCTGATGCTGCACACCATCAGCATTAAAAAAAAAAACAATCTGAGGAAGTGGGAGAGGATGTGGTCTAATGGCTAGGGCGGTCAACCTCAAAGTTGGGGAACCGGGTTCGAGTCTCTGCAAGGACACTGAAACATCCTGTGATTCGGGGCAAATCACTTAATCTTCCCATGCCAAATAAAAAATGAATGTGTACGTCTGTAATGTAACTGGTGTTCATGTAAAGCACTCTGATACCTTCAGGTCTACTTCACACTATTTAAAATTCCTAAAAAAAAAGCAATGATGCAATCGCTTGGCGGCAGTGTCATTTTAAGGATTTTTGGGGCCCTGGGTCAGAGATACTTTAGGAGCCTCTGCTCAAAACAGCTTTGTATTTTATTACCTATTTTCTGCTAATTCAAGTCACACAATGCAAACAATATCGAAAAACACATTAAAGGTGGAGATGGAGACATGAAATAGAGAGCGAGTTTACTTTCCCAAGGGGCCCCTTGGAAGGTGGGGGCCCTGGGCATCAGACATTTACCAAGAGCAAGACAAAGAAAAACACACAAAACAAAAAGACGAGGAAGAGAAAGACAGAAAAAACGTCACAAAGGAAGAGAGCAGAAACATTCAAGAGTGAGATAAAGGGGCAAGGAGTGTCAAGTACTGGATTAAAGAGGCATGAGGTGGATTTATGACAGAATTCTTGGTATTCTGCATGCAGACGTTTACCTGAACAAAACTGCAGGTTTCTGTGCAGACCTTCTGGCACCGACACTCTTTCTATTACAAATTGAGCCCTGGAATGCCTACAAAATGACACAGGCGCCATTTTCCGCCTTTTTTTATTTACCATTCTAAGATTGTGGATGCCTCTTGGATTAATTAATAAAAACATTTAATTTTCTATTGGGAAATGCCAAAATACATTTAATAAGTGCCTGCAGGGAGGTGGAGCAACAGTGGGCGAGGGTTGGGGAAGAAGGGAAAAAGCAGCACATGAAGGAGAAACCAACACTGGGTGGGGGAGAAGCACATGATGGAGAGGAAAATCCAGAGCGCAAGGGGTGGAGTACACGAGAAAGAGAGAGAACGAGCAGCACATCAGAGAGAGAGCAATAGTATGGACTGAGGAGAAGCGCATGAGGGAGAGCAACACAAAGTACAGACTGGGGGATTTAGGGGTCGAGAGAAGTGCATGAAAGAGCAGGACACAAGGACGTGAGAAACGTGGGAGTTGGGTCTGAAATTTGGCGGGGAGACGCACATGAGGGAGCAATCTGGAAAATAAATGCACTGTCATGGAGTGTTTAACGAAAAAGAAAAAAGTCGTTCCCTAAAAGTGAGAGGTGGAAGGCTACAAGTCAGCCAACCAAAACGATGGTAACAAGGCCATGCTCCAAGGAGGGGCAACCACACACAAGAAGAAGAAGGTAAGCCACTGAATAAGAAGCAAGTAATTCAGAATGCCAATACAGCTAACAAAGGATAAGCAATGAGTGGGTAGTATTTCACAATAAAGTGTTTCGCAATCAGACAACTTGCAATGTCTGGTAGACGAAATCTAATTTAAAAAAAAAAGAAAAAGCTTCTAGAACATACCACACATACTCAAATACAGTCAAAAGTATCAAACCTCCAACAAGTCCATGCAGCCGAATTACTAATAAATGTATAATCAGTGTTCATATCAGAACACATTACTATCATAATGTTGAGCTGTAGCATAACATATAGGCATACTCCAAGCCACAGTAGGCAAATCAAATAGGATCTTAAGAACTGGAATCCTTTCAGTCTCAAAACGTAAAACCTATAGAAAAACATAAAGTGTTCAACAGGAAAAGAAACATGATGAAAACCTGGAATTCCACCACAACTTACCTGGTGCACTAATAACAGAATGTTCACTTAGACATCTGTGACAAAATCAGAACATATACCACACTGTGCATTAAAGAATGAAATCTGAGTCTTCTGTCAACTGTGTGGATGTGCCCTTGATGACACTAATTGGCATGCCTCAAGCAGGATGGGACTTGGAGTGATTTGCTGTTGTGCAACATGTGCTCTATTTTTAGGTCTGCCAACAAAGAGCTTTCACTATTAACCACACCTCATATCAGCCAAGCACACAGAACACACAACATATACCATACAGAAAGTTGCTTTGGGCAACCCTCTCCAGCTGTTGGCCTATGTTGGTGAGCCCCTTTAAGGCACTGACTACCTGAGTTCTCTGTATTCTTTTGCAAGGGGCCTACATCATTTTGCTGATGTGTATATTTTTTGCTGCTGTTGTAGTTTGCATTAGTGTTAGGGTAGAATCTGGCATTTTTTTCTTTTGGTGATAAAAACATGATTTATTTAAGCCAAACAGTTGTTATGTATTACTCCAGTGATAACTGCTCAAGAGGACAGTCTGCACGAACTGTTTTTTTGCTCATCTTTGTTGTTGATGTTGCTACTACTGTCGTTACTTTATTTGTAGATGTGAATAGATAGAAACACTCACAGGAAGCCATTGAGCACTTTGAATGTGAAAGACCCAATGGTGTCTGTTTTCCATGTGCCCAGAGTACCCTTGTAGCCCTTGCTGTTTCCTAAAGCAAAATCAATGAGTTCAAAAACAAGAGCAGGGGGGCGTGGCTTAGCGCCGTAGCGAAATGGCGGATCCCTTGTGGGCTCCGCTTATCGACGGGACTCATTTGCAGTTTTGAGTCGTTTCTGCGTCGCCTTTCTTCCTCGACGGAGCTGATTTTGCCGTCAGAAGATGTGCGGAACACGTTGGTGTTGGTTGCAGCGCTTTTCAACATAGGACGCCTGCGTTGCTGTTTCCTTGCTGCTTTCCCCTCACAAATCGCGGGCGGCCGCCATTTTAGGACGTCGCACCCGTGATTTCTTCATGCTCCGGTAATTTATTTGAACTTTCGTTCTTCTGAGGCATCTCCTGTTTTGAACATGTCTTGACCTGCTCCTCTTTTGTTTTCCTCGCTATTTTCATCGAAAATGAACTGTTTCTCCTCAAATTTGTGGCTTCTGGCTTTTGACGATTTTTCACTTCAAGAGGTATATACATGGATGCTAGTTTATTTTTGCTGCTCCTGTTTTACTTTTGATATTGTTCTTTCCTCCTGCTATATTTTTAGAGTGCTTTTTTCTAGTGCCATTCCATTTACTGTCTTCCATTCAGGAGCGCTCTGGGATATCTCTACTCCTTGGTATGCATTAATATTCACAGACTTGAGGAGTCTTGTTATAATTCATGGAATACATCATTTAAATTACTGTTCCCCTGTAACGAGTTGGGTTTGCAAGGACTTGAATTTTTGCTAGCATCTAACCCTGGCATTTCCTCTCATGTTGAAGATGTGGACGGCCGCCATCAATAGCTGCTGAGCTCACATTTTTTCATATTCTCTTCAAATACCATACAGATTTTTATTGTCTCTACTTGAGGAATATTGTGTGTGCATCCTTGGAGTTCTTTTTTCAGGTTTGCACTCATCTCAGACTCCAATTGTGTTGGATCAGTCTGCTGAGTCCTTCATAGAACTCTCTTGACACTTTTGCTATTATGGCTCACGACTCACAGTCTGCTAGATCCTCTGTCACGGGCATGAAACCAAAACGCCATAAAATTGACCCACCGTCTCCTATTCATTCCTCTCCAGACCCTGTTCTGGACACTATCCTGGATGAAGTACATGGTCTCCAGCCTTTTATGTCAGCAACAAATGAAAAGCTGCGACAAATTGAAGAGAGGTGGATTGTTATGGAGAGTAAGGTCATGGAATTAGAACAACGTGTTAGTGATACACAGGATATCTCCGCGAAGGTCCCACTGTTGGAGCAGGAAATTCATAAATTGAAACTCCACCCAGAGGATTTGGGCAATCGTAACTGTTGTAACAACCTACGCCTTTATGGTCTACCGGAAAATGTTGAAGGTCCAGACATGGTACTCTTTCTTCAAAAATTTCTCCCCGAGCTTCTGTCTCTTCCATCTGCAAATATTCCTCTCAACATCCAAAGAGCGCATCGCCTAGGCCATCCTACCTCTAATCCTGCGAGGCCTCGTGGAATCATTATGTTATTCTTGGAATTTACTGAATTGATGACTGTCCTGAAGGCTGTTAAACTCAAGCGTCGTCTTATTTGGTCTGGGCATAACATCTTAATTTCTCAAGATATCTCCAATGCAACCAACGCACATCGTAAGGAATTTCTAGCTCTCCGACCTCAGATGAGATACCTTAATATTCAATATGGAATTCTTCATCCTTGACTCTGCAAGATTACTCATAATGGGAGCTCACAATCCTTTGATGATCCTGAAAAGTTACAACTTTTTCTTCGCTCCCTTTCTTCTGCTGGAATGGATACTAATGTTTGAGTTTCGTTGTTTTGCTCCTTTCCTTCTATCTTTCTATACTTAACTTATTACCTTTAACTTTTTCAATTCATATGTTTTTCTTTTCTCTAATGTTTCTGACATGTATTACTGTCATTTCCTTTCAATCCTCTTCCCTATTTTCCTCCCTTTTTCTCTTTATCTCTTTTACACGGTTCCCCCTTTATTGAGGCTCTCATTCTCTTTCATTTTTCTATTCTTCTTTATGAGATCCGCTCCGCTCTGCATTACCGTGCTCTCCCCTCACGGTTCTTTCTTCTTGTCACAGGTTTGGATGTTTTGCCCTGATCTGTTTGTTCATTCCCTTCTTTTTCCTTTCTTCCTTTTTCTTTCCTTTTTCTTCTCTTCATGCTCTCCTATTCATTTTGTTTCTTGCTTCGTTTTGCCTGTTCATCTTTCTCTTCTTGCTCTATCCCTTTTTTCTTCCCCTTTTCCTTCTTCTACATTATCTTTTAATGTATACTTTTTTTTCTTGTCTTTTTATTTACTTTCCATTGCTCTTTGTTATTGCTTTAGGGTTAATGTATTCTAGTGTTGTGGGTTTTGTTGTTGGATTGTCTTCATGTAATTTTTATGTATGGTGTGTTCTTTTTTATAGTCATGTCCTTGAAGTGTATCTACTACACTTGTCTTCCACCCTCCCAACCCTCCATTAGGTGTAACTTTGTTACGTGGAACGTCCGGGGTCTTGGAAATCCAATCAAAAGACAAAAGGTACTGTCTCATTTATCTAAACTTAACTCTCAAATTGCTTTTCTTCAAGAAACTCATTGGACAGATGTGGAGTCACTAAAGTTGAAAAGACAATGGGTGGGCCAAGTCGTTTTTTCTCCTGCATCTAACAAAAAAGGGGGTGTTGCTATATTATTTTATAAAGCTTTGTCAGTTCAAATTTTATCCACTCAGAATGATGATGATGGTCAATTGGTAATGGCTTAGATTGTGGTACAAAACAAAACATTAGTTTTGTTAAATATTTATGGTCCTGTTAAACCAGATCCCAAATTTTGGAATGATATTAAAATCCTTCTCTCCTCAATTGACTGCCCTAATATTATTGTTGCTGGTGACTTTAACCAATGGTTAGAGCCTTTTTCTGATAGATTGTCCAAATGCAAATGTCAATCTGATAAATCCCATAAATCTTTTCAATCGGTCATTGCCTCTCACCCATTATACGATGTTTGGAAAACCTGTAATCCTGATTTACTTGAATACACTTTTTTCTCAAATATGCAACACACTCGTTCTAGTATTGATTAATTATATTTTGGTTAGTAAATCCCTACTTCCCTCTATTCAAAAATCTGAAATTGGATCCATTTTTATTTCAGACCATGCACCTGTTTATGCTGTTTTAGACCTTTAATTTACTTCCTCCAAATTTAGCCGATGGAAATGTAATACTTTTTAACTATCTGACTCAGCTTTTATTAAAGAAGTCACTACTTTTATTAATGAATTCTTTGTTTTCAATAAGGCATTAGATACTTCTGTTCCTAATAACTGGGATGCTTTTAAAGCTACTCTCCTTGCCTTCTCTATTTGTTATGTTTCAAAAAAAAGAAGGCCACAAGAAATGATTATGAGGATCAACTACATACAATTAAAGAATTAGAGCATGTCTATTTTACCTCTAGGTCTCCTAATGCCCATCATGATTTAATAGTAGAAAAAACTGAACTTAATAAATTAGCAAAAACTGAAGCATGTAATATTCTGCTTAAGATTAAGTCTAAATATCATGGAGGTCAAAATAAAGCGGGTACGATGTTAGCAAACTACTTAAAAGTTAAGTCTGAATGTAAAACTGTTGGCCCTATTCTCAACGGATATACTAAAAAACTAATCTCATCAGATGAAGATATTGCTGAAGTCTTTCATGAATATTATCAATCTCTTTATTCTGATGACACATTCCCCTCTACTCAAAATGTAAACACCTTTGTCTCAGGTCTCCCCTCCCCACCATCTCTTCCTGATTAATTTGACGCTTTAGAGAAAGATATTACTCTCCAGGAAGTAATCAATGCTATCCACTCTTTGAAAAAAATCGAAGGCACCAGGCCCTGATGGGTTACCTGTAGAATTTTATTCTACCTTTACCTCAATTTTTGCCTCCAAACTCTTACAACTTTTTAACTCCTTTATTGCTGATGCTCGAGCTTAAGGGTCTTTGGATGCCTTAATTGTTATAATTCCTAAACCTGGTAAGGATCATTCTTATTGTAAAAAATTATCGTCCTAAATCATTAATTAATAATGACTGTAAAATTTTTGCTAAGATTCTTGCATCCCGCCTTGACAACATCATTCCTCTCTTGATCAAAACTGATCAAGTCGAATTTGTGAAAGGAAGATTAGCTTCTGACAATGCTCGAATGTTTACTAATATTATTTCCCATGGCAAAAAATTTAAGGATCCCCTTGCTGCCCTTTCTTTAGATGCTGAAAAAGCATTTGACCGTATTAATTGGCAATTCATGTTTCAAACTCTCCAATGGTTTGGTTTTGGACCCTCTTTTATTTCTTATATTAAACTCTTGTATTCTTGTCCTCGAGCCAGTATTTTTGTCAATAATCACTTTTCAAAGTTTTTTTCTTTATGTAGAGGTACACGACAGGGATGTCCTCTTTCTCCTTTATTATTTATCCTATGCCTTGAACCATTCTTAATGCCTATTCGGGCTAACTCTCAGATTACGGGCTTTAAACTTGCCTCTGTGGAAACTAAAATATCTGCTTATGCAGATGATATTTTGATTTATATGTCTAATCCTGTTGATTCCCTTCCACATTTTATGAATGAAGTTCGACTGTATTCTTCTATTTCTGGTTAAAAGCTCAATTTATCCAAAACAGAAGTTCTACCCTTAAATTCTATCTGTTACCAATTTATGTTTAGTGATACTAATTTTGCTTGGTGTCCCTCTAAAATTAAATATCTTGGCATTTGGTTCTCGTCAACCCTAACTGATACTATTAAATTCACATTCAACGTGTTAATTAAGAAACTTCAATCACTCCTCCTCATATGGTCTCCCTTATATCTTTCATGGTGGGGTAGATTGGATACTACCAAAATGATGATTGCTCCTCACGTGTTGTACACAGTGTCTATGCTTCCTATTAAAATCCCAAATGTGTATTTCTCCCGATTAAACTCTATTTGTATAAAATTCTTGTGGAATAATAAACACCAAATACACTACGGTGGGGTAGGGCCCAAGGGGAATATTTAAAGACCTTGCTCCGGACACATCCCCCACGAATGTGAAACAACAAAGTAGTGTCGGAGGGTCTTATCATAAAAGTGAGGACTCCTAATGTACAAAGTACAAACAAAGGAACAATGAACACCTAAAGCTGACCTGCAAGTGATGGTATGTAATGACAACCTAAAGAGATAGTCAGAATCACCCATCAGTCACCATTCGATCCCGCCCTTCATCATTTGGGATATTTCCCAAACCATCCATATAGGTATGTATAACTCAGTAAAAGGAGAGCCCTAGATGGAATAAGGGCTCTTAACTGAGCGGACGGAGATATGATCGGCCACTACTCTGTGTTTGTGAGTGGTCGAAAAGTGTGGTGACTAGGGTAGTGCAGTGCAAGAAAAGGTGGAAAAGAAACAATAATAGTGTGTATGACTAAAATTGGTTGAGGGAGCACAGAACAAACTTTATTCAGGTGGTGCTCGCTCCGCCAATGTTAAAAATTGTTAAAGACAGTTAGAAAAAATGTGTACTGTCTAGAAGTGGAACTGGGTCGACATGTTTCAGCAACCAAGGGACACAATTGTCCTTGCTTTCATCAGGACCTTGTTAACAATAAAGTGCTACTGCATAAAACTAAAATGATAATAAGTGACAACTAAGATGGGTAAAATAGACAAGTACAGAGGTCACCTGCAATATCCAAGTGACACGTCTCGTCAAGGACTCACAGCTTGTGTTGTTCACTGAAAGGTCAAAACATGCAGGGGTTACATGTAGCATATGCTGACTTCATACACCAGCCTCACAGTAAAGCCACGTCTAATAAATATAGACTTTAGACTGCGTGCAACTAGACACACTGAACTATAACATTCAAAACAGTAATGTAATCGGTATAATTTGTAAGGATATATAGTTTATATGCCACAACAATGGAGTCACATCTTACCATAGCTTGTAAGTAGTGAAGGCCTCACCCCACCTGGCAGTGGCTCAGGGAATAGAGTGAAGCACCGCTCTAAAAAATAAAAGGAAAAACCTAGTATTCAAATGTACAGAAAACGCTACTAATTGACATCCCTTAGGTGAGTATTAAAAAAAGGGGGGGGCAAAGTGTGCGAGATTACGCTCACTCGCATCAAATTGCACACGTGATTTAAAGTAAGTGAATAATTACAACAAGTTATTTAATGTCACCCAAAAGTAAAAGTGATCGCTGACAGTAGCTCCTCAGAGTATAGATAAGCGGGAGCCTGGTGCAAGGGCTTGATCGCGATATGATTGAGATATCAGCGCAAGACCGCGCAATGCCTCGATCGGCAGCTTGTCCTAGCGAGAGAGAGCGCGCCTGCCATGTAAGACGACAAGCCGGTCAGAGGCTTAAAGTGTAATGGCGATGGACGCGCAGGGGAGAGGACGGAAGAGCAGACCTACCTCTCCGTCGGTACTTCCTTGTTGGCGTCTGGTCCAACTGGGGAGGCGCCGAACCCTGGCCAAAGAGCTCAAACGGAGCTCTTTCCTAATTGGCTGGCATAACCACGTGGACGGCAAAAACACCGCGTGATTCGTTCTTGGGCTCAGCAATGACTATTGGATATCGGGCCGTTACCATGGCGGCCACTCGAGTGTTTACTAACATACAAACGAAATATGGACTAAACATGAACATTATGGCAGCAGAACCAGCAGAAACACGTCTAATTTGAGCCGGTCAGGCAGTCCATGAACTTATGGTTAAAGGTATATAAAACAGAGCATAGCCAAGTGTAAGTGCTCGACAATGGTGAAATATTGGAGCTGGGTGCTCCACTCTTCACCATGGAGGCTCTCTCGGCACTAGTGTTAATTGAGATAGCCCTCATAGTAGAGAAATTAAAAGAAACATGTTATCAAATAGCTCAAATACATGTAAAAAGGCTTATTTAAAAATTCACGGAGGTAAGCTAAATCCAACTCTGGGAATGAATGAAGTGCATGTGTATATTTATCTATTTACAGTGTGGACCAAGGTATATCATCATTCAGTCCATTGCGGTGGGTGTCCAGTTTGAGGACCCATCGTTGTTCCTTCAGAAGAAGGAATTTAGTCACATCTGCAACGTGAGATGGAATAAAGGGCTGCTCCAGCACTGTCCACTGAAAAGAGGTAGAGGGATGGTTGACCTCTAGGAAGTGTGTGGTAAGCTTAGTAGCCTGTCTACCGCATCGAATTGTGCTTTTGTGTTCTGATATTCTTACACGTACTTTGCGAGTAGTCATGCCCACATACTTATGCCCACACGGGCATGTGATGAGATAGATCAGTCGTTCACTGTTGCAATTAGTGAATCCATTCAATTGCCAAGGCCTCGATGTCCCTATATCGATTTCTGTCATTTTTTTGGTCTGAGGGCAGGCTTGACAACCCCCACAGGGATGATGACCTTTGACTGGTGGAAGATCCCATAATGACCCCAGTGCCCTGGGTTGTTCTTCCAGGGTTCTCGTATGCACCAACCTATCTTTCAGATTAGGGCCTCTTTTAAAAGAAAAGAGGGGATGCGGGAGAGACAGACGCCCAGAGTTCAGAATTGGCCAATGTTTTTTAACAAGTTTCTGTATGTTGTTAGGGAGAGTCCCAAAAGTATGGACAAAAGTCAGTCTTTCCAAGGGGGCTTTAGGTGGCGATGGTTCCAAGAGAGCCAACCGATTGTTGTTCTTAGCACGTTTCATGGATTGACGTACTAGCTTAGGTGGATACTTGCGCGAGATTAATTGATTCCCCAAAGTGTTAGAGTGTTCTTTAAAGGCTGCAGGGGTGGAACAATTCCTTTGAACCCGCAAGAATTGCCCAAAAGGCAGGTTCTCTCTTAGAGATCTGGGATGGTGGCTGTCAAACATCAAGAGCGAATTCCTTGAGGCAGGTTTTCTATAAAGTTCTGATTGTAACCCTTCAGGTTTGGCTGTAATCAGCAAATCAAGGAACGCTAGAGCTTTCCCTCCTATCTCTATGGTGAACTTGAGAAAGGAATTCCTAGTGTTGAGCCACTCCAAAAACTCAATGCATCTTTCACTTGAGCCACGCCATACCACCAGAACGTCGTCGATATACCTCTTCCAGGTCTTCAGATTAACGATGTAAGGATTCTGCACGCCAAAGATATGTTCTTGTTCAAAAGAATGAACATAAAGGTTCGCTAGGCTGGTAGCGTAAACGCTCCCCATGCTCGTGCCCGACACCTGCAGGTAGATCTCATCTTCAAAGCGAAAGAAATTTATTTTCATTGCTAGGGTGGCACAGGCCATGATGAAATGAACTGGTGTAATACTGTTCAGTTCTTTAGAATCCAAAAGCGAATGGATCACTTCTAAAGTCTCATCCTGTGGGATGGAGGTGTAAAGTGCCTCAACATCAAAGGAGACTAGAAGGTCAGTGTCAATATTGAATTCTATATCAGGCAAAAGGCGTAGCACATCCGTAGTATCTTTGAGATAAGTAGGCATATCTTGCACCATAGGTCGCAAGAAATGATCCACAAATGTGGACAGCGGTTCCAAGACCGATCCTATGCCCGAGATGATGGGGCGGCCGGGCGGGGGCCTCTGTTCTTTATGAACCTTAGGTAAGGCATACAAATAGGGCATCTTGGGATGTTCGGTGTATAGGAAGGATGCTTCAGATGGAGTAATCCAACCCTCGGAAGAGGCCTCCTCAATCATGGTCTTAATTGTTAGTTTCAATTCTTCTGTCAGATCTTGTTCGAGAAGAAGATATGCATCTCTGTTGTTGAGCTGTCGCAGACATTCTAAGCGGTAAGTGTCAGTGTCCAGCAAAACAATTGATCCACCCTTATCAGCTGACTTGATGGTTAATTCTTTATTGGCTGTTAGGGATTTAAGTGCCAAGTGTTCTGATTTGGGTAAGTTGTAAAAGATCTTCTTATCAACACAAAAGAGGTCCTCTACTTCTTTCTCAATAGCCTGTTCAAAGGCCAAGACTTGTGGTGGCATTGAATGAGTGGGAGGCACAAAGGTAGATTTACACTTCAAACCAGTATTGACATCCCTGTCATCTGGCGGAGGCAATTCCTTAGTGCAGTCTTATTTTCCGGAGGAACTGTGCAAGTTCACGGCGGGTTTCGAAATGGTCATTCCGATGTGTCGGGACAAATCCAAGACCCTTATTGAGGGCTTTATCCTCAGTGGGTGTCAAAACATGTTTGCTGAGATTCATTACAATGCTGGTCCCGTGCTGCTCTGAGCTGTTTCTTTGTTCTTGGCAGAGTTGCTCCTCAGGTTCCTGACCCCGGTCGAGGTAGAAGGAGGGCTGTAATGGACCTGAAGTTGTGTCTGGCCTCTCCGTCTCCCCCGGGATCTGCCTCGGCCAAACCCTAAAAAAGGCTGGCCAGAGAAATTGCTTTGAAATCCTGGTTGGAAATTTGTTTGAAAACTGGGCATACAGGGACCCATAGGTTATTGTGGAGGAAAGAAGGGAGGAACACCTCCGAATTGCCACGGACCTGGTGGCCACCACTGTTGTTGTTGATTTTGTTGGTTGCCTCTCCAGCCATTTCTTTGGTTCCTTCTGCCCCGCCCGCGCCCTCGTGTATTAGAGTTACCAAGGCTTGTATCACTGCCAGAGGTATTTTCATCAGAACTCGATGTCCCATATGTCGAGGCAGTCTTGCGGTTGTTAGTATTAAGGTCAGGAGGAACATAAGAATCACTTGAATAGGGATATACTCTTTCAAATTTAAATTTATCAAGATCTTTTCTGAATTTTTCAATTTTCACTGACAAGGTATATTCCTTATATTCTCTGTTGTTCAGATTTTTCTGGAAGGCTTTTGAAGAGAGAGTTGTCTTAATGTTGGACTCCATGATCTGGATCTCAATCAATATAGTGTCTGCTATACGTTTAGCTGTTTGGATAATAAGAATTAATCAATCCCTGGTGCAACGCCAGGCGATCATGGCCCAACTCTTCAAGAATTCTTTATCCGTTAAAAACAACCTGGGGGTATTAGTTACTATTAGGCCAGTGGGAGTGCAATCATTACGTAGATACTGGGCCATAATGGTCCCATGTAATGCTATGCGGGTCTGTGTTTTTTTGAGACACACCCACATATTGCTCTAAACAAACTTATTCAACCTAAAAATGAAGGTGGGGTCCTTTTTCCTCACTTTAAAGCCTATCACTCATCTTTTTTGATTAAACAATCTTTTTCATTAGCTTATGATTTTTGGGATATTCCTGTCCCCAGATGGATTCTTTTTGAATGTTCATTATTAATAGATTTTTCTTTTCAACATATTATTTTTATGTCTATTTGCACCTTTTTGTCCAAAAATCCTGTTTTGAAATACTCCCAAACTTTACTCTATAATACATTTTCTAAGGATATGACTCCTCTACAATGTTTTTTATCATCTATTGTATGGTATAATACATTTCTTAAATATAAAGGCAAATCTTTTTACTACAAATATTGGAAGGAAAAGGATATCAATTTTGTTTATCAATTTCTCCACCATTATTCTTTTATCCCCTTTCATGAACTACAAATACGATATCAATTACCTGACTCCTATATTAATGAATATAATATCATTGTTAATGCCATACAATCTCATTTAGCTACTTTTTTACTTCCACCTGATTCACCATCTTTAACCCCTTCTACTCCTCTCTATCCACTATTTTCAACCTACAGACCTAAAGCCGCTTTTGTTTATAAGTTATTGTTATCTAATGTTGCTGATCATCCTAAGTCCAATATTGAGATTGCATGGGAAAATGATTTGTCTGTCTCTCTCCCTGTTATAACCTGGGAGAAACTGTGGTCCAAGTTGCTCAGAGTTTCTGCTGCTGCGCATATAACCCAATCTTTGTATCTTATTTATCATAGAGCTAATATTACTCCTGTTAGCATTTGTAAGTTTTCACCAACTTCCTCTCCACTTTGTTGGTCATGTTCTAGTGAAATGGGCACATTAAAACATCAACTGTATGAGTGTTCTTCCGTTTTCTCTTTTTGGAATTCAGTTTGGAATGTTTGCATGTCAATATTTCACTTCAATACTACTTTATCACTACTGCATGTTTTTTTAGGATCTTTATCACCTAATGTAGATATTGCATCCTCTGTTTCAAGACTGTTTGATCTTTTTATTGCTTTAGCTTTTAAAGTAATTTTATCATCCTGGAAAGACAATTCCAAATTATCGTTACTTACTTGGTGGAATTTTATTTGTGATGAACACAGGATCGCTAGTGTTTCCTCTTCCTCTGTTTCTCAAAAAATCAAATCTGATCTCCTCTGGCTTCCCTTTACTACTTACCTTTCTCCCAACCCTCCTATACGTTCGCTCTTTTTCTTTCTTTTTCCATAATATTGTCCTTTATCATTTTGATTCTTTATTTCTTATCTTCCTGTCTCTCTCTTTCCTTTTCTTCCTTCTTTCTCTATTTCTTTCCTGCTATCTCTTCTCTTTTATTTCTTTCTAATTACAAATCAATTTTATGTTATATGCCTGATTGTTTATTTTACTCATGTTAAATATGTTTTATGATGGCCTTTGTTTTGTATTTGCAAATCTTAATAAAAATGTCTTAAACAAAAAAAAGAAAAAGAAACAACAGATGGGGCTTCTGGGACACTGGATTTTATTTATTCTAATGACATAGCACTTATTAACCCTGACGATGTGTTGAAGCACTTCATGGTAGATAGCTCGCTACTCTGTAACCAACAATTTGCGGTTAACACAATTATTGGTCCAAAATTGCCCTCTCTGCAGGGTCACTCTCAAACATTTTGCCTTCCTCCTCCTACTTTTGCTGACATCATTTTTGCTAGCTTTAGCACTCTGCGCACTTTACTACTGCAAACTAGTGCTAAAGTGCATGTGCTCTCTCCTCTAAACATAGACACATTGGTTCTTACCCAATTGGCATATTTAATTTACTTATTAAGTGCACTACATGAGCCTAAGGTCTGTAAATTAAATCCCGCTAGTGAGCCTGCAGTGCTTATTGTGCCACCCACCAAAGTAGCCCTCTAACCAGGGCTCAGGCCTGTCACTGCAGAGGCTGTCTGTGCAGTTTAAACTGCCATTTTGACCTGGCAAAAGGATCTCTTGCCAGGCCAAAACTTTCCCTTTTTATACATAAAAATCTCTCAGATTTGTTTTTCACTACTATAGGGCCCACCTCTCCCATAGGATAACACTGGGATTACCTTATTCCATTTTATAAGTGTAATTCGTAATTGTGAAGATAGGGAATTACACAAATTTGGTTTCTCTGGAATCACAATTTATAGTCCAACCTGATGGTGAAGTTGGATTTTAAATTGCCATTCTGACAATGCCAGTTTTAGAAAGTTGCTGCGGCAACAAATGATGGACGGAATGTTGAATGAATCAAACATTCAGCGCCAGTCAAAAGATCTTGGTTAAATCCATTGTTCTTTTGCTCACTACCCCATCCCAGTTCGGACCCAGCCATATGCAAATTAGTCTTGACCCTGCTCCTCATGGGAACAGCCCGGCCCGAACTGCCAAGCCGGGTACTCCCTGGACCGCAAACAAGCATCATGTGACCGGTTTCGGGGTAACACCCCTCATCAGCCAGGCTAGATTGAATCCAGTGGCATAGTGAGCAAGGGACCCTCATCTGGGCATACCCATCCCACTTAGGGCAAAAAGTGCTGCGGCAACAAAAGATGCATGGAATGCTGAATGAATCAATTATTCACCCCCAGTCAAAGGATCTGGGTTTAATCCATCTTTCTTTTTCTCGCTGCGCCACCCCAGTTTGTACCCAGCCACATGCAAATCAGTCTTGACCTTGCTCCTCATGGGAGCAGTCCGGCCAAACTGCCAAACTGGGTCCTCCCTGGACCGGAAACAAGCATCCTGGGACCAGTTTCAGGGTAACACCGCTCATCAGACAGGCTAGCTCAGAACTGTTGGGTGCGGTATGCGGAAGGGAAGGGATATGGTGGGGCTGCAAGCATGATGACACGCATAAGAGTTAAAAAAAAGAAGCCCACACCATATCCCTTCCCTTCTGTATAGCACGCCTGAATGTTCCGGATCCTTCCTACATGGGGTTAATACTGTTCTATGGTTATTTGTGCTACATCCAGGTCTGGCCTATCCTTTACTGTATTTTTCATGCTGCCTGTGTCGTCTAATTGTAATCTTCTCATCTTGGGAACACACTACGTCCCAGAGGTCGCATGAGCTGCATCCAGGTCTGACCCTTTCCTTACCACATTGCCAGGGTTGGTCCTTATAATTCCTCCTTTTGGACACATGAAGTATCCTCCAGCAGGCACCCTTCTCATGCCTTAAATACCATATCCTGATGATGATCCCATTATTATTTTAGGGACCGAAAAGCTGTTGCCTTTAGCACCTTGAAACATATTAATTCAACGTATTATTGTAAACATGTGCAATGGTGCTTGTTATATGCCTGTGGCCCAGTTGTGGATCATATTTTCGGCCGTATTCTTCATTGTGTCTCCATGTGCATCATTGACTTTTACCTACACTGTGTGTGTCAGGGCTAGGGTGGCTTGCGGTCTAGGGCCCGCCCCACTCTGCAAACAGGTTGCCCTGTGTGGCAAAATGCATCAGTCGTCCTTGGGTGGGCGTTGGTGGCTGACCTGCTTTAAGCCTGCTTGTACATCTGCTTTGAACCCTTGTTAGACTGTCTCTGTTACTTCCCATTCTTTAAATCACTGTTTATTGCTGTTCCGCCTAATGCGTGAGGTTTGGCACTCGGAAAGCGTCCGCCTAATGCGTGAGCTTTCGTTGACTGGTCGCATGCATGAGCGGCGTGGTCACGTTCACTTACGCGACCGCGCCCAGTCTCCTGCGCTCACTATTCCAGTCGATTCTAGGAGGCAGCAGGTGGTTTCTTGTGCTCCGTTTTAATTGTCTTTTCAGATCCAGACTTTGGGAAGAAGTCGTCACCGGAGGCTTTTGCTGATCCTTGTGGAGAAAAGCCATCCTGGGAGACCTGAGAGATAATAGAGACCTTCACTGAAAGTAGAGTAGGTCGTACTCTGCAGGTAGGGAGAAGAAATCAGTGTAAACTGCGCTTATAACTTAATGGTAAAATTCCTGATTTTTGTAAGAGGCATTAATCTAATTATTGATTAAGTGTTGGAATACTCAAAGATCTTTGGCTCTTCATTCATGTTCTGCTTGGCACTCGTAATGCTTCTCTTTGCTGGCAATGGTTGTTAAATGATATACGTGGTGTGCAAAGCTAATAGTGTCGCGTATTTACAAGATTATCACTGAGATTTTGGCGCAATTCAGAATTGAGACTTTTTGCGTAAAAGTGTTTTTTTCAGAGTTTATGAAAACACGTAACTTTGTGATATTGTATGTGATCCCTACAAACTTTGGTAAAGGAGTCAATTTACTAAAGTATATTACTATTTCTTTTAAGGGAAGAATCTGTCGCTATTCACAACAGCATTTCAGACCCACCGGTCGCCAATGTATAGTAACAAGCAAGGGGTTCTTGACGGTCAGCTTTCTATCCCTACAGGTAACCAAGCTGGGCAGATTTGCACTCTCTATTATAACCTCTAGGATACTTATTAATTTCATGCTGTCTCTCATCTTGAAGGGATCACTTGTAAATAGGGGATATAAGGTAAAGCATACATTGCAAGGTCAAGTTTCGACCAGCAGTAATATTGGGCACCTCTTGGGTGTTTTTTGTCCATATCGGTGCACAAATATTTCTTGTTTTCATTCTCACACATGCATGCATGTAGAGTTTAAAAAAAGTCTTCCTTTCACTTTTTCATTCTTCCTATCGCTGGCTTTAGTCTACATTGACTAAACCCTAAAAGACTACATAAAGTAAAACAAATATTATGTGTTGATATATTGGGCTGTCCACTTGAAATTTTCATGCCCATTTACTCCCTCCCACCCACCTAAAATTAGCCAAATGGGTGGTTCTGATGAAGGCGTGAGATAACTGGAGTTTGTAACCGCAAAAAAGTTATTTTGCGTGTACAAAACCCATTTAAGAGGCTGTAAAGAGAACTGCGGTGCAAGTTTCTGGGGAACTTTCAAGTTTCAAGTTTAGTATAGTACTTTCAGCAAAATATGTTTAGTGCGAATGAATATAGAAGTAACATGATGATGCTAGGGCAGACCATTAATCTGTGGTGCAGCTGCATTTTGCTAGGGCAGACCATTAATCCGTGGTGCCGCTGCATTTTGCACTAGCTGCAGTCAATGCAGGAGTTTTTCAGGAACCTTCGAATAAATTAAATTGGCATACTCTAGTCTGGACTGCACCAGAGCGGCTTTGACTCAGATATGGTGATGGCTTTCAATAGAAGCAAAGCGAGATCTCAAAGAGTTTGCACAGGAAAATAAGAGCGGCAGGCCGCCGGCAACAGGGGGGGAGGAGCGCGCGCGTCTCGCGTGGCAGCAGGGAGGAGGAGGGGGGCCTCCCGATTCCCTTGCCAGAGCGATAATTGCTACCATATGGTGGCGCTCGCTCCCGCAAGGGAATCGCCACACGGGCACGCGTAGCCATTGAAGGCAATGGAACGCGTGCATGTTTTAACCATGAAAAAGGCAATCGTTGGCTACAGGTCTCTTTCATATGCAGATCATGCGCGCTGCATAGGCAAGACATAAAAAAGGAGCTCTTTTGCTTGCTTCACGTGCTACCATCAAAAAAGATGTGCAAGTAGTTCTCACCTGCAATGTCCTATCTCTGTTAACAACGATAATCGATAATCGTAGCGACGGAAAGACAACAACATGTAAAATCTTTCCTTCCCAATCCAAAATTATAATAAATCAGAAATCAGGGATCCAGCTGAAATGGATCTCCCTCTTACACTGCAAGTTTTGGTTACCATTCCAAAAAACAAGCATCCAAAATTAATTTGAAAACTAGAAATGAACATTAAAGTGTAGTCTATTATGTATTGAATATAAATACGTCTCCTGAAATGAGAAACGGTTATCTTTTCATAAAGTTTAACTATATTGTACAATGTGTAATTGCTCTCAATATTGTATGTTTTTTAATAACTCATTGAAATTGGAAAACAAGTATGCCTTCATGTTAGTGTTTCATCAGAGCTGTTATTGATTTTAATATCAAAGGAAACCTTTCCAAGATGACTGCCATGTTTTAGGCATTACTCACAATAGGAAGACAAAATGCCACAGACGTTTAATATTTTTCATTATTGCAAAACATCCAACATGTCCATCGCGTCACCATCTCTTGCTGCGGAAGCTGTGGTCTATGCCACCATTTTCACCAGACACTTTAAACAGTCTGAAAATGAGCCTTGCTTGCCTCAGTTTAAGGGCACTGAGAGTTGAATAAACAGAGAGGGGCTTTATTTAATGCCCAGAGCCACGCTGAAATTATATTGCCCATTAACATACAGATAAGTACTGGCTCTGGGGATTGAGAATACGTGTGATATTTAACAAGAGTGCAATAAAGTGGCAGCCTTACGCACTTCTTCGGGAGCAGCCTTTCAGTTAGTGTTAGACAGAAGAAGGACAACAGGGCCAGACTGGCCAGAGTAGGCACCAGGAGATTTCCCGGTGGGCCCGAAGGGTGGGGCCTGGTTTTGTTACTGGGGGCCAGTTTTGCAGCAGTGATGCGATATGAGCCCCATATCCCAGTAACAAAAGCGATGGCGAAACTTCACATTAGCCCCCCCGCCCACCTCCCCCACCAGCCCGCACCTTCTCAGCAGCAACCCCAGGGGCCTGTCAAGCAGGATTGCCAGGGCTGGTTTCTGTTCCCAGTCTGGTCGTGGAGGACAGGCCTTCTTACTGCATTGTCAGACCCCTCTCGGCAGCCCACGGGCACACAGGGACTACCAAAGCTCTGCAAATTCAGCCAAGAACTATCCTTTGCACACTTGACTCTCAGGGTAGAGGGGATGAGCAGTCACTGACTTCTCAGGGAGGTAGTGCATGGGGCAGACACTGAGAACTCAACAAGCAGCCAACAGACACAATAACTTGATTCCCAGCCAAATGTTTGTCTCTTTAAAAAAGAGAGTACTTTTAATCACACAACAATACTAAGCACAATACACACCAATTACTTTCAGAATACAGGGCAATAACCTTAATCATAGTTTTCCTGTCTGTGCTATTCTCACCCTTCTTTCCATGCTCTCTCCAATCCAAATGGCCGTTGTTCATAGTATACCTTGATTTCACTGCGAGAGGAGCTTGAATGAAGCACAGATGCAGATGTAATTCTCCTCAAGTTCAAATATGTTATCAGTTTGCTTTTGGTTTTGCTCCTGGTGTTGTATTGGCTAGGAAACCGTCTTAAATCTTCTAGCTTATTTCAGCGCATTGTAGTAGATCCGCCCCAACTGGAGGCGAAGGCCTCTGGTATTTATGTGCTATTCCTGCGGAGGTTCCAGTGGAGAATGTGTGCATTTGGAGCGGCCCATGCAAGTAAGAGTGGTGAGCTGGGGTGGGGTGGGGAGGGGAGGGAGTCGACAGATGACGATGAGGGAAAATTTAATTTAGAAAAGGAAACAACTTACCTTGCGCTCGCTGCATCGCCGAGTCAGCGATGCTGCGAGCCCAAGGTTAGTGGTTTTCTTTTTTTAATTTAATTTTCCCTCACCGTCGTCTGTCGACTCCCTCCCCACCTCACCCACCCCACCCCTCTTACCTGCATGGGCCGCTCCTGGTGTGCATCCCAGGTTTTCTGTGTGTGTGGCCTCTCTATTGAGCAGACTTATACTGCATGGCAAGCTCTGGGACAGCGATTAACAGTCAAGGCCCACCTCTGGCAGGTGTAGACGGAACATACAGTAAGCCATTTGTAACCCACGTTGGGCCAGTGCAGGGATCACGCAGCAAGGCATCTGAAGCACCACTCTGGCCGGTGCAAGGACCACATATCAGGGTGCATGCAGCCTCACTCACGCTGGTACATTGATCCAGCAGCAAGGCTTTTGTAGCCCAAGTCGGACTGGTGTATGAGTTATACAACAAGACAGGTACATCCTAACACGGGATGCTGCACAGCTCACGCACCAAAGCAGTTGCACGCTGACTTATGTACTTCTCAACGGGAACTGCAGATAGAAGCCGGAATGCCAACTGCAGCTTGGGTCACCGGTGGTTTTGCTCTCTCAGTCAGTCCACTTTCTATGGACGCCCCTCAGGCCAGTAACAAGCTGGGCTTCTCCCCTGGACAGCCTCTCCTCAGCCTGGCCAGGAAGATGACTTCCCTCTCTCAGCAGACAGGCATACTCTAGGCATGAGCCAGACCCTCAGCTCTTCCAGCAGAAAGTACAGACTGCAGGTGATGACCCTCGCTGATGACCCTCGCCTCTACAAGATTGACTGTCAGGCAGACACCAGTCCTGGTCAATCATAGTCCTTCAAGTACTCAGTGGAGCACGCTCCTCCTTGACCATGAAGAACTTCATACTGGAATAAAGAAGGGTGATTTGGATCCCCCTTTTACACACACTTACTAGACAGGGAATGTGGAATCACTGTCTCAAACTCAGGAACCAGACTGGGGTGGTTCTCTTTCAAGGGTCCTTCTTAGGCTGTTCTCCTGACACAACCTTTGTATAAAGTTGTTGGAAATTTTCCCAAAGTGGGAGGTCATCCCAACTTTTGGGGCCTTTTTGCGAAACCCTACTTTGGCTGGCTACAAAACTCTGCGCACTTTACCCCAGCTAAACAATGTTAAACTGTCTGTGCTTCGATTTCAACATGATTAATTTGGCATACCATGTTAGGCATATTTAACTTACCTAGTATTTGGTCTCTAGGGCTTGTAAGGTAAATATCACCAGTGGCTTGCAGCAAATATTGTGCTACCCAATGTAGTAACAAGAGAAACATGACTTGCCGGTTTGCCATGTTTAACACAGGGGTTCAGGTTTTAACTGTGAATTCGACCAGCCAACATAACCCCTTATTGGCAGACTTAAAACGTCCTTTTAAATATTAATAAGTCATCCATAGGTAAGCATTACTGCCCATTAAGGCAGGGGGCATTGTATATAAGAGTAGGGCATGTAAGAGTTTAATGGTAAACTTGTCCTTACAGTGACTAGAACCCTAAAGCTATTTTCATTTTTCCGGGTTGGCTATTCCATAGAAAAGCTTTGGGATATATTACATTTAACAAATGTAATCTCCAGCCTAGAAAACAGGTATAGAAATATTTCAAGGATAATTTTTTATAGTTCAACAAAATCAAATTTAATGGTAAATTCGAATTTGGTCTATCTATTACAGGATATTAGAACATTCCACCCACTGAGGGTAGAATGTTCTAAATCAAAAAGGGAGAATCAGAAAGACAAACATTGGAAAATGTAATTTAGAAAAATTGTATTTTGCCTGCCTAAAGCTTCTGGAGGCTTTCTGTAAGTATTCAATTGTCACCTGGCAGCTTAAAGGCTCTCCTGTGGTGAGGTGTGAACTGCTTCCAGGAGCAAGGAATAGGCTGACCTGAATGGGCAGATACGACCCATCCAAACCTAATAGAATATGTAGGGAAAGCTAAGAGGATCCTCTTTGACGTTAAAGTATCAAATCCAGCTTGAATGTCAGATCCTGCTTGACAGGTCTGCTTGGGCTTTTCATATGTCACATAGGGTACACTTCACAGGGGCCTCCCCTGTCACAGGCAGATTAGCCTACACTTGGGTAGGGTCCTTCTTTTCTTTTCCCAGCCAGTCAGGCTCCAAAACAGTCAGCCTCTTTTGACATGACAGTGTCAAACCTGTTTGAGACATCTTCTGGGTTTCCATATAACATTTGGGGCACACTTCACTGGGGGGAAACAGAATGCACAAATAATTTGTCCATATCCACTGGCTGATTGCTGAGAGCTCAGCGTTGGGTACAACATTTCTGTCTCTAAAGTTGTTGTTAGTACAGGAACTGCATCAAACTGTATTTTGGAGTTACATATGAGAGGCCACTGGGATTACCTTAGTATAATCCCCCTACACACCAGTCTTCAGAGCCAAAGTTTACTGCGGATGAAGGCTTTAGCCAATTTGAAAATTCCCAAAGTGCTAGGCATAGCCCCAGGACCTGAAACCTTTAATCCATTGGTTTGAGGGTCTCCAGGGGTTGTTCCCAACCTCCAGCTTGTACTAGGCTTACATGTTTAATCTCCAGGCACCGACCTTTGAACACTCCTGGACCTGAGGAAGTTCAGAAGAGGACTGAACCTGCTGTGTGCACCCTGAGAAGAGCTTTGGGTGACTTTACCTGTTCTCTCTTATACCAGGACCAATAAATTGACTCAAAAGGGCATAAGGTGACCTCATATTGAAGATTCAGGGACACAACAAGCTACAAGAGGCCTGTCCTGCAATTTACCAGCTGTCCAGTCCAACTGGACCAGGGCTGAACTCTTCTGTTGCCTCTGCCGGCCACCCTGTGAGTCTCTAAGTGCCTCTCCTAAGGTCCCGGAGGAGCTTTAGAAGTGTACTTCTGTGGTGGATTGGGGCTCAAAGGACTATAGTCACAATGTTAAAATCTTTGACCAGGACAAACCTGGTTAGTTTATTCTACCCACCCTAGTACCTGTTCTACTACAACCATTTACTATCATTGGCACTCTGTGCTTCTTGGTGCTATTTCTACTTAAAACATTCCTTGAGACTTTACTGAAAACATGTAAAATTGATATCACCTTATTGGATTTTGGCCATTTTTGTGTGATTCTTTTAACTATATATTACCCTATTTTTTGAAAATAAATTGTGATTTTTAACGTTTTACATTTTGATTTTATCACTGTTTTAGTACTGCATACTAATTTACACATTGCCTCTAAGTCTAAGCCTGTCTACACTAACATCAACCAAATAGCAGAACTCAAGAAGAACCAATCCACATTCTCTTGCTAAGGCTTCATTGAATTTCTAAATGTAGCAATGGCACCATCCTCTTCCCCTCAGTGTATGGACCTCCACCATACAGCCACAAGAATGCAAGCAATACACCTCCAGTCTCTGAGGAAGAGATCCTCATTCTCCATATTATGCAATGCCAAACCAGCGGCAAACAAAATGAATCCCACTAGCTGCAGTACTCAGACTCATACGCACACATAGAGTCCTCCTTCCACACATGTATTACATGCATAATATAATTGCGCATAGTGCTGTCTTTAGGCCCTTAAAGGCTTTCTGACATTCCAAAGTCCAGGTCCTCTTCTTAGACTGATTCATGGATGTCAGGGCTTATAACCAGGGTGAGGGCCTTTAACAATAGGTATACCCCGAGGCAGGAGGGCCATCAGGCTATTAGAACATTTCACCCTCTGAGGGTAGAATGTTCTACATTAAAGAGGGAGAAACAGAAAGACAAACATTGGAATGTTGGAGCAGAAGGCCAACAGCCATTATAAGCCCACAGCCACTCCACTGTCTTTAATGGAACTCTCAAAATTCCAATGTTCTTATAGCAAGTGAGTCATAGAACGACTCACTCCAACTCAAACACAGACTGGATCTTGGCATCCAATTGGTGTATTTTTCCATTGCCCACCTGCTGCCCAAGGTAGACGGCAGAGGAATGCCCACCTGGATCTTGGTTGTCTTGGTGGCCAATTCTGCTTTCTGTATCCTCATCAAGACTTGTTCTAGGTGCCTCACATGATCCTCCTACAAATTTCTTCAGATGGCAGTGTCATGAAGGGAGGTCACACAGAACTTTTCGGGCCCTACAGAACATGGTTTGCTAGGCACTGTAAAGTGGCTGGAGAAATCTTGAGCCCAAAAGCCACCACCTTAAACTGATATAATGCTTCTGGCATAGAGAATGTAGTCTTTTCTTTTACACAAGTGGCAATCAGCCAGAAGACAATGGCCAGGTCATAGTAATGAGCAGCACCCAGCTGGTCTTCTAGCTCATCAGTTGTGGGAATCAGGTGTGGTTTTGTCACCTGATTGAGGGCCTGGTAGTCCATACAAAGTGCAAGACTGTGGATCTTGATTTGGGTTCCAGTGTTACTGGACTGACACAAGGACTATGGGGAAAGGGGGGCGTGGCTTCGGGGCCGATGGAGGAGGAGGTGTGAGCCTGCAGCTCCGCACCAATCCCGCAATTTCTCCTGTTTTGGGGGCCCCTCGGGTCCCCCCACGCACTATCTGGCGTGAGCGGAGGGGTGTTGAGGGCTGCCCGGGAGTAACTCGACCTAAGGGGCGCCTCCCTGGCGATTTGGAGCCCTGGAGAAGATCCTGTGTCTGGGCCTGGCCACTGGTTAAAATGGCGGCGATGGTGTTGCTTGCACAGTAATGCCCTAGGAGCCGTACCTGGGGCCAGGTGGACTGCGGGGAGCTTCGGCGGACTGTTGACCCTGGCGGCGAGGTGCGGACACTTGACGGAGCTGACCTGTGAGGCAGAGCACTGGTGGTGGGCCTCGCTGGCTGGAACTGGGGAGGAGGGGCCGGCCGGATGCCCTGGAGCAGTGCTGCGGTAGGAGTAGGACTGGTGCGTGTCCCGGCGGGCCCCGGCTGCCTCTAGTTTGGGGTCTGCGGATCCGTTTTGTGCTGCACAGCTGTACGGGACCCAGGAGGAGGCGGGGCCCGGGCACCTGGTGGCGGCCCCCGGGAGCGGGAAGATCTCCGGTGGAACCCGGTAATTATCGGCCGGGTGGCTGGAGGGGTGTGAAAGGTAGTGCCCGCTGGAGTGAACTCGGTACTGTGTGCTGCTGGGATCTCCCGGAGCTGGACGAGAGGGCCTGCCTGGGATGAAGGGTGCGGAGGGGCCCTGAGGAAAGTGGCCGGTGCGGTTGAGGCTGACCCTCCCTCTGGGCAGCGACGAGTACTCTTGCTGGTGGAGTGGGGGACCGGTGGTAACCCCTCGGGCCTTGGCTGCTGCACAGGAGGAGAAGAGTCAGGGACGCCTGGACTGTGCCTGGGTCGGCAGACGGTGGAGTGGGGGCGAGGGAACCCACTGTGGGGCTTGGATTGGACCTGCGAGGGAGAGCTGCCGATGGCGACGGCTGGTGACTGTCCCTGGAGGGCTGCTCCCTAGAAGCGGCTATGCGGAAGGAGCTGGCAGTGCCTACACGGGGATGTGCTGAAATGGTGCTGTGCAATCTTGTGGCGCCTGAGTAGCGGGACAACGCTGGTGGTCCCGGGCTGTTGATCGTCGAGGCCTTTGGGAACCTGGATTGACTTCTGGCAACTTGGTGGATTGCCGTGTTGGAGGCCTGCGACTTGACTCCTGGTAGGTGCGGTGCCCTGTTACTAACAGCGACTCCTGCTCTCAAACTCTGGGGGACCTCGCCTTGACTGAGTCGTGGGACTAGTAACACCTGCTGTCTGCCCTGGACACGCTGTGGCACTTGCCTGGCTTGGCGGTCCTATCTTGATTGCTGCCTGGCGTTGCCTGGCGTAGTGGACCTGCCTGTGAGTGGCTTGGGTTACCTCTATCCTGCGTGGTGTTGCAGATGCGGAATTGTGCTATGGGGAAGCCCCAGGGGAAACAAGGGGGTGACTCCTTACCTGCAGCAGATTCGGAGACGGGGCGAGATCCGCTGGCTGCCCCCCCTGGACTACTCCCGCAGCACCAGGTGGAGCAGATACTGCAAGCTATCACGGACACTAGGGCAGCCTTACAGCAGGATATAGTGCAGGTGGCGACCAGTCTGGGGCTCCTGAAGGCCGATCATGCCAAACTGGCTGATAGGGTGCGGCAAGCAGAGATCAAGTTGGATGACATTGAGCCTGGGCAGCGTAAACTAGATACTCAAATGGGTGACGTCCTATCCCGCCTGCGGACCCTCGAAAAGCGCGCCGATGATGCGGAAGGCCGCAACAGAAGAAACAACGTTCGAGTGGTGGGCCTTCCAGAACGCATTGAGGGGTCTGATATGGTGGCCTACTTGGAGCGCTGGTTCTGAGAAGTGGTTGCGCCGGAGGGTCTGTCGCAATTTTTCACGCTGGAACGAGCCCTCAGAGTGCCGGCGCGTCCGCCAGATCCTGGTCGCCCACCTAGACCTGTGGTGGCACGTCTCCTTCACTACAGGGACAGGAACTTGCTTCTTCGGGAGGCCAGGACTTCGGGCCCCTATACTGTTGAAAATTGCAAAGTCACACTATTCCCGGATTATACTTTTGAGATGCAAAGGGCCAGGACATCCTTATTGGCGGTCAAGCGTGCGCTCAGGAGCGAAGATATCCAATATTCTTTGATGTCCCTGCCCGGTTGAGGATAGTGCTGGATGGCAAAACACACTTTAGCGATAGCCCAGACGAGGCCTGGACGTGGTTGGAGGACTATCGAGCTGGGAAGGGAACGGCTGGTCTACCCTCACGTGGTCTGGCAGCGGAGCAGCGGCATCGTCGGCCTCGCCGGACTAAGCGACAATGAGCAGTTCCTGGTGGCCCTTCTACGTCACAGACGGAAGCGGAGAGGTTGGCGGCGCTGAAGGCTGTTGCAGATCTTGCTGGAGCGGAGCCGTCCACGTCGGCGAGCTCGGAGAAGGGAGCCGATGACACGGAAGCTGAGATGTCTGAGACTGGTAGCCAGATTCTCCCTAAGGTGACGCCGAGCACAGCGGATGAAATGGTGGACGCACCGTAATTTGTTATGTACGGTAGACTATGCCTTCTCATGGGGATGCAGTTGCTGGGCGGGATGATGCTAATGTATACCGGGCTGGAGGCTCCTGGGGTTCCGGGGCTGTGGGTGGCCGAGGGGACTGCCTGATTGTAGACCCAGTTCTATTGTATTTATTGGGGGGCGCTGTTGCTCTCATGCCTGGGGGACCGGACAATTTTGGGGGTTGGTGTTGTATGTGTTGACTGGTTGCTGGTGCTTTCTTTGGTCCCGTCTTGCCCCCACCGGATGGTTCCGGATGGTTCCCAGTTAGCGCACCTTTATTATTGCTTGAAAGGTGTTTGTTGAGGTTGGTTTGGATGGGATTCACTTTTAGTGCCTGTTCTGGGGGGGGTGGCTTTAGCTAGGGGAGGGATCGGGGTCGTTGGGGGCGTTGGGGGGGTTGGTAGGGGGAGGGTACTCACAGACTTGTCTGGAAAGATTTAGCACTGTAGGATGCATTTACAGATCAACTATGGGGCCCTTACCTGATGTCAAATGTATGACTTGGAATGTGCGGGGGCTATGCAGCGGCGCTATAAGGTTCATTTTTATCTGGTTCGTAGGGGCGCACAGATAGTGTTCCTGCAGGAGACGCATCTGACTAAAGCGGAAGGATTGGCACTGCAGCGTAGGTGGAGAGGGCAACTTTATTATACTACATATTCGGCTTTTGCGGGGGGGTCTTGATTTGGGTTCGGGCGGGAGTCCCCTTTCAACTAACTGACCAATTGATAGATCCTGAGGGCAGATATGTAGTGGTTGCGGGACGCCTTCACGGGCGGGATGTCACTCTGTGCAGTATATATGCCCCTAATGTGGAACAGGCGACTTTCTTTGCTCGAACGTCCGAGACGCTGGCTGGCTTCCTTACGAACCCGGTTCTGATGGGGGATGACTTCTACTCCATTACTGACGTAAATATGGACCGATCCCACCCCCCACTGCCTGACGCCCCAATACATAAGTTGTCGAAGGTTAGGTGCCAGTGGCAAGAGGACTGGGGACTCATCGATGTGTGGCGCGTACAACACCCTGGAGAGAGGGATTATTCCTACCTCTCGGCCTTGCATGTTCCTCTGTAGTGCTGGGCTCGCTGCCATGGTAGCTAATAGTGAGTATTTATCGCGAACCATCTCCGATCATAACCCATTGTTGGTGAGTTTTTGCTGGGCCCAGGAGCGTCCGGCCGTGCCATCCTGGAGGCTATGTCCGGAGATGCTGGAGGACCCGGCCTTCCAGGATGAGCTGAAGGCGGGGATAGAACACTATTTTAGTGAGAATGAGGGCACCGCTACATCGACGGCACTTGAATGGGACGCCTTTAAAGTGGTGATTCGGGGCTTGTGTATTACTAAATGGGTCGGAGTTCGGAAGGTGTTGTTACGGGAAATTGGCTTAGCAGAGAAGAAGCTTTGAGAGGCCGAGCGAGCCCATTCGGCCACCTCAGGGGAGCGGGAATTGGTTTTGAATGCTAAGGAGGCAGTAGCTGCAGTGGTGGAACGGCTGCGGTGCTTAGATCATAGAGCTTACCTGGCCCGAGCGCACGCTGAGAGAGATAAGGTTGGTACTTTGCTGGCGTGGTTGGCTAGTCCCCATCCCAGGAATGCGCCTATTTTGGCGTTGGCCTCCCTGACAGGGCGCATGGAGTACACTCAACATCGGATTAATACCCGATTTCGGGATTATTATGCAGAGTTGTATTGCAGTAAGCTGCAAGCTGATGAGGCCGACATGCGGGAGTTTCTGAGGGATCTAGAGTTGCCTAGCATAGATGCGGAACAAGCTGACTCCCTTGGGCAGGATATCACACTGTCTGAGATTAGGTGCGCTATTGAGCAGATGGCGCAAAACAAGACGCCGGGTATGGACGGTTTGCCCATCGAGTTTTATTTGACCTATATTGATGTCCTAGCCCCTAGACTACTGTTAATCTTTTGTGAGGCCAGGGAGTTGGGAGTTTTGCCAGCATCTGCTAGAGAGGCGGTGATCGTCCCCCTACTTAAACCGGGGAAGGCCCCTAAGGACCCCTCGGCATATCGCCCGTTGTCCATGCTCACTAGGGATTATAAAATCTTGAGCCGTATACTGGCCACTCGACTCCTCCCGCATATGGGGCGTTTGATTCATCCAGATCTGGCCGGATTTATCCCCACCCGTAATACTGCTAGTAATGTACGCTTATTGCGAATCCTGGGAGCGACGTGTGATGAGGAGAAGCTAGCAGTGATCCTCTCAGTGGATGTTGCAAAGGCCTTCGACAGCCTAGAGTGGCCCTATCTGTTCTTTATTATGAGGGCCTTTGGACTTGGGGAAGGTTATGTGAGATGGACGGAGATGTTGTATTCATCGGCAAGCGCTAGGGTGCGGGTCGGGGCAGTGGTCTCTTCATCATATCCAGTGGGGCGGGGTACTCGGCAGGGTTGCCCCTTGTCCCTGCTGTTATTTGCTCTTGCCATAGAGCCATTGGCTATTCGAGCCAGGTTAGGGACGGCGTACCTGGGCCTGTGCCTCCGTGGCACCATGCATTTTATATCATTGTATGCTGACGATCTTTTGATGTTTTTGAGGGATGCAGAGGTTGCCCTGGAAGGGGCGCGTGAGTTACTTCATAGGTTTGGGGAAATTTCGGGCCTCTGAATAAATTGGGAGAAGACTTGTATTTTTCCAGTTGATCCGCAATGCGACCCGCCTGTTACTGCGCAGGGTATCACATGGGAACCCCGCTGTCTTCCTTACCTGGGGACGCACATATACCATTCCCAGGAAGACTTAGTAGATGGTAACATTGGCAGGGCGCTGCAAGGACTTAAGAGTAGCATGCAGTTTTGGGGAACCTTGCCACTCTCGGTGGCGGGTCGTGTAGCTCTTTTGAAAATGGTGGCGCTGCCCAGATTGCTCTATTACTTCCGTACCCTGTCGGTGTGGGTTCCTGCGGTTTATTTTCGACAAATCCGGTCTATGGTTGGTGGTTTCATCTGGGGACACGGGAGGAGGAGAGTGGTGCTTGATACGTTAGTGCGCCCGAGGGCAGAGGGGGGCCTTGCAGTGCCTGATTTTGAGTTGTATTATCTAGCGGCGCAGTTCCAGGGTCTCACCCAGGCGGTGGCGCTAGAATTCCGGGGGCCTGAGCGGGATGTTGAGCTGGATATCCCCCGGCACGTATTGTCGTTTGTGATTCTCCAGCAAAAACTAATTATGAGATCCTTGTCTGTTGAGGAGCGTACTTTGCGGCTTTGTTGGCGGCGGTAGCACTGTAGAGTTGGAATACAGCGGCCCTATGCCCCGGAAATACCACTAGGTATGTGTACTGCTCTCCCGCACGGGGGAGATTGGTCAGCGTTGGCGGAGTGGGAGTCACTGGGCCTGCAGATAGTGGGAGACCTATACGAAGACGGCGCTTTGATGCCCTATGGTGTGGTGCAGGGGAGGTTCGGCCTTCCGCTGGGCCACTATTTACTCCATACGGCTCTGGTTGCCGCCATTCAAAAATATTGGGGAGGGGGCCTGTCCGAGCCACCGGTGAGCTCCGCATGCCAATACGTGGTGATGGCGGCGGGTACTTATAAAGCCGTTACCTGCTTATACCGACGAATGCTTGGAGAGGGCTTACAGCCACTGCGGAAAATACGAGAACAATGGGTGGCGGACTTTGGTAAGGATATACCGGATACGGTCTGGCCGCAGTTAGTTAAAAGAGCTTGGAAGAGCACAAGATTTTATACTGCATAGGGCATACCTCACCCCGGCGGAGATTAACCAGTACTTTCATGTGAATACAGCACAGTGCCCCCATTGTATGTTAGTGAGTGCAGACTTGGAGCATATGTTGTGGAGTTGTCCGCAGTTAGGCACGTATTGGGAAGATGTAGTGGCGCTATTGTGTGATATTACGGAGCGGCAAATTCACACGGACAAGGGTACCTGCATATTGCATTGGTTCCCTCACACTAGCAAAACGAAAGTCACTAGTACATTTCTGGATCTGGGATTATTGCTGGCCAAGAGGGAACTCACGATCCATTGGAAGGCAGCCGAGGGCCCTAGGTTTACCAGGTGGAAAGCAGCGTCACTCACATGGGCGGAGAGTGAGAGTGTGGTTCGCCTGCGGCAGGCCCAAAGGTCCCATATTAAGGCACTGGAAGCAGCGCGGGCGTGGGAGGGACTGGTTGCGGATCTCAGAAATGAGGATGCGGACTTAGGATCGGATTCAGGCGAATAAATTGGGAGTGGTTCTGAGTGACTGAATGTGTCAATGACTATAAATGGATGTGAGTGTGTCTGTCCCCCCTTGGCTTTGTCCTATTGTTGCGGATTGCTGGAAGAGTGGAGCCCTGACTCATTAATATTGTTCCCATGGATACTTGTGACCTGATATGCTGAGGAGTTTGACAAGCCGGTGAGAGCGGGTGGGCTATGGGTGGGCTGCTGGGAGGGGGATAGGTGGATTTAGTACTAGGTAGCCATGTGGTACAGGAATGTTGGCATGCAGTTGAATTTCTGGGGCTGACTGCGACTATTGGGACTGTTCGGTTCTTGTCTGATGTTTAGTCCTTATATATCCTGAACAGATCTGTTATCGCTATTGTCACATGGACTCTGGATTCTTTTATTTATGCACTGTAGAAGATGCATTTATTGATATACTTGGTCACCGTGTTATTTGTTTGTGGTGGAAAACTAATAAACAGATTAAAAAAAAAAAAGAAAAAAAAAACAAGGACTATGGGAATGCTCAATCACCCCCTATTCCAACATCTTGTCAACCTCTGCCTTGATGCACCCTTGGACTTATTCATCCATCTGCTAAGTCTTGCTGTTCACTGGTGACTATCCCCTTTGTCTACATCATGGATATAGACAGGTGTCAACCCTGGACTAATTGAAAAGAGATGGGAAAATTGTCCCAGAACTTTCCTACACTCCTCCTTCTGCTCTGGTGAGGTGTAGGACATTGGGTTACTAGTTGTGCAGGATGTGAGGCCTGTACGAGTAACAGGTCCACAATTTCCCCTTACTGGGAGCCAAGCACCCTATTGTAGCACTTGACTCTTGCAGGGTAGCGAGGCAGAGCAGTCTAAGGCTTCTTCATGGGAGGTGCTGTGGGCTGGTAATCACCATTCACTGGCATGCATGAATAACACTCAATAAATGATTGTCCAGTCATTGATTTTTTTTATATAAAAGAAAAAGTACATTTATTACACACACTACTAAATACTAAGCATTTAGTTACAAATATGTACATAAGCAGATCAAAAATACCTTGGATTACATTATGAAATCACATTGGACCTCAAATGGTCTTGGCCCTCAAAATCACAGTGCTCTGCCACCTATATCAGACAAAACATCACAATATAGGGGGGTGTCACTTTAGAGAAAATAGGCCTATTGGCTTTTCAAGGGTTCACCATAGTACAAGAATAATAAACCACATGTTAAAAAGACCGTCATTTTGTGCATAATTGCAATAATCAATAATAAAACTGTATAGATGCAACAATGAATATCAATAAAACATATCAACATTGTCAACATTGTTATATCAACAAATCATTTTGCAATGAACATAACAAGTATCTGTGTGATGTTTATACATTTTGAGGGCATAAACTCAACCTTACAGAGTACCACTTTTAGACAAAAAAAAGAAAGCCATAGAACCGCCAGTAGAGAATGCTCCACTCTATATTTCTTTGTTTATACACCTTCAGACCACATAAAATGCAGCCATAGAACGAGCCCCTTGAAGGTGCTGAGCATAGCCAGGAAAATATGACTATAGACCCATTAGATGTCCATAGAGCCTCTTGGGACATGCATAATCCATCTTGGTGCACGTTTCACCCCATTTTAATATTTCGCTGGACTTGGTAGGCCAAAGGAAAGCGAAACTGCACTATCAGGCAGATTTCCCCAGTATGTATTCTAAAGTGTCACTGCAGACAAAACAGTAAATCATACCCACTTTCTCTAGGAGTGCCCACTATTGTTCTAGGACTAACCTTGTTCAGTATCTAAACCTGCAGAGTCCTCGCTGCACCAGGTAACCCATGCGCAGTTGCCAGACTGTGCACAATGGTAGTTTCACAAGTGCAGCCCGCACAGGTGTGCACACATGTGTACACACATGTTCACATGTAACAATCCAAGTGCTGCTTACCCTTGCTGTCTCACAGCAGCCTTATCTTAAAAGGCAGATGCTGGGGGTAAACACACGCAGTCCATTTGCCATCTGATTACCATTTGTGAGAGACATGTAGCAAGACTCGGCCACAGTGAAAAGTCAGTAACCAGGTGATCAAAAAAAGTTTTTTAAAAATCCGGGTGAACGAAATGGGCGGAACCCATTTTGCAACATCAGGTATTAATTTAGTAGCAAGTTGTACCCTCTACACAGAACCATCCTTCACATCACTATGCCGTAGGTAAGGTAGTTGAATACCGTCTCCCTGAACCTCCTCTGTCATTGACCTGATGTTCACTGGAAAGGTTCTCTGGATGTATAGCTTAAATCGGTGCGACTAGCTTGGGTCAACTATGTCCACCAAGTGATTTACTTCAGAAATCTATGGCAGTACTTGTATGGCCTAGACCACACCTTTTCTTTTTGGAGAAATCGGCTGCAGAACCCGCACTTCCTGACCGTACTGTATCCAGTTAGCATCGCTTTCTGGTCATACAACTCCTTCATTAGCTTACCTGAAACTTTTTCTCCAGCTGACTCATGTATTGTGCCATCTTCTCCCTGAAGCCAATCACATAGGCCACCAAATTATTTTGAGGTTACTCAAACATTTTGTTCCCACCTTTCTCAGACTAAGGTGAGTGGGCCACACACTGGGTGCCCAAGCAGAAGTTCAAAGGAACTGAAACTCACCCCTTTCTGTGGAATCTCTCTGTAGGCAAAAAAGAGACATGGTAGGAAAAGATACCACAACTTCATGAGGGTCTCCGGCAGGGTTCCCATCATGCTTTCAAGGGAAGTGTTAAACATTTCCACCAGCAGAGTCAGTCAAAAGTTCTTTATTTGGTTCATATTAAAACCATAAAAGCATACTAAACATTTCATATTAAAAAAAAGTTTTTTAAGAAAGCCATAAAAATACAATAAGACTATACAGGCATCAAATGCATACAGTACCAATTATCATTTCATTTAAAATACATCCTAAAAAACATTGCCATTTAAAAACATTCTTAGATTCAGTTAATTCGGGCTAATTCATAACGTTGGCTATTCCCATTTAATTTTCTTCTTTAATCTACCTGCCGCAGTAAGAAAATTGGCAATATTAAAAATCGCCCACACATTCGAGAGCAGCTGCAGATAGTGGAGGGCTGGTTTAACTTGCATAAAGCCTTTGTCTTTTAAAATAGGGATAATAAAACATTTACGAATATGAAGAAAGTACTCACAGAAAAAGATAAAGTGCATTGTATCTTTAACAGAAAAGCCATCACAGGAACAGATCCCCAAATCTTCCTCCCTTTTCCACCCCGTAGATCCAGCAAAGAGGAGATGAAATTGATTCAACCTGAATCTGAGTAATAAAAAGTTAGTAACAATGTTCAGGTATGGCACAATAGCACACAAAGTTTTTAGCACTTGGTGAGCTTTTACAGTCGGCTTGACCAGCTCTCTCTCTTCTCTAACCATACCAGCCATTGACTTATAGGTTTCCTTGACCCACCTAAAATCCCCTTTCACCAACTTCTCAGGCGAGTTAAACAATTCTGGTCGTCCCAATTTGACTAATAACTTATGTACATAACTCAGCCAGGGGATACGGGGCCCAAAATCGAGCGCTAGACAGTCTCTGAGGATTTTCTGGTTCAATTCTAAATCAGGGTTTAGCCAGGTAGAGATCCATTTTAAAAGTGGGGCAATAGCTATTTGATCCTCCACAAGCCAACTCCACACTCCTGATGGACAATGTAGCAGGATGTGGATTGAGGGACAGCTAAAATATTTTTCCAAAACTTATCCTCCACCACTTGAATTGCCTTCACATTCTTAAAACCCCAAAGGTCTGCCCCATACATTGCAAGGGAAATGCATTTTGCACCATATATCTTTAGAAGCGCTTGCATTGGTTTGGCTCCCAGTTTACGGGCAAAACCCAGGACGGCTGAGGTGGATCTGGCCAAAACATTTCTTTTTGCTGATATTTGGCGTAACCATGTGCCTTTATCATCAAATATGATGCCTAGGTATGGAAAAGTGGAGACCCTAGACAACACATTCCCTTCACAATACATGGTTTTTACCCCTTTTACTTTAGTGTCAACCATCATAACATGTGATTTAGAGAAATTAACAGTAAGATCTATAGATTTAATAAAAACAGCAAATTAATTTAAAAGGCTTTGCAACCCTACCGCTGTACGTGCTAAAGGGGCGGCATCATCCGCGTATAGCAGTGCCGGATTTGGTCGTTTTCCTGCCCTTGGTATATCCTTGCCCACCTCGGATAAAACTGGACCCAAATTATTAATGTAAAGGGTGAAAAAGCAGGGGGGCCAGAATGCACCCCTGCCTAACACCATCGGTAATACGAATCATCCCTGTGCAGTTACCCATATGGTCGTATCTCACGGTGGCTGACAGATCCCTATGCAGGTCAGCAAGGAAGTACACAATATTTTTATCCACGCTAAGATGGAGAAGCATCACCCATAATTTGGACCTGTTCACTCGATCGAAGGCCGAGGAAAGGTCCATAAAAGTTAAATATAGTGTGCCCTTTTTGGTGACTGTGTACTTTCCGATTAAGAGTTGTAGGTTGAGGCATTGGTCGATTGTGCCCCTTCCTTTCCAAAAACCAAATTGTAGACCTGAGAGGGTATTAGTTCTAGCCAGCCACCCCGTGAGCTTATATAATACCACCTGTCCAAGCACCTTAACAGCAGAATCGATAGGGAAATGGGTCGGTAACAACTAGGGTCCCCTCTATTTCCCTTTTTAAAAATAGGTACTATTACTGATTCAAACCAGGTACCCGACAATCCTGATTTGCAAGCCTTATTAAAAACATTATACAAAACTTGAGACCAAGTCTTAACATCAGATATAAAAAGGTCAGCTGGGACGCCATCCGATCCCGAGGCCTTATTACATGTCATCTGGTTAATGGTGTCTGCCACTTCTGACTCTGTGACAGATAAAGTATAAGCCTCATTCACAAATAAAGTGTTGACAACCCCTCCGGGGTCTGCACCAGCATATACTGACTTGGAGTGGGTACACCAAGCCTGCTCCTGAATACCACAGTCAAGTTGACTATTAAAGGAATCTTGGAAGACGGGTTTATTGACCACTGCCCAAAATGTAGAACTGTTCTTAAGAACATCAATGGATAGTAGCTCATTCCAAGCCTCACTTCTGATTTCCCTTTTTCTAGTTTCTAGTGCCGCTTTATAGGCTTTCCTTAGAGCTGCTACAGTAGGCTTGTCAGTCGGGTTTTGTTTCAAAGCCACCAACAGTTTCAGATGGGCTAACGAGCAAGTTTGGTCAAACCATCCCTCCCCAGATTTTTTCTGCACCCTACAAGGCCGTTTAAGATCAGCGGTAACCTGAGTACAGATTTTAGTATAGGCCTCTAGGACGTCCTTATGCCCTGCGTTTTCATTCATACAAATGTGCGCATCACCTCCAACCTTAGTAAGTAGGTTGGTTTGAAAATCCTGTGGCACCAACCGACACCATTTAATTCTGGGTCGAATATCCAATTTACCCACCTTCCTATTACAAGTTTCGGGTTTCCTGATCGCATCCACCAAGGTCAGGACCACTGGGTTGTGGTCACTAAACGTAGACCAGATTGCCGTGTAACCGCAGACCCTGGTACCTAACATAGAACTGATAAAAATATAGTCAATAGTTGAACGTGTACCATTCCCTTTGAAGGTGGGTACAATACTAGCCCCTTTAGATATACATGGATGTATTAGGCTGTTTTCTGCCATCAGCACCTCCAAAAATTCACCCTGCATAGAATGCTCGAAATGGGTATCCCCTTGATCTGCTGGGCCTAAACTATCCCAGACATGGCAGTTCTCAAAACAGCTATGTACATTAAAATCGCCTAGAACAATAACCGAATAAAAATCCGTATTATCCTCTTTGTATGAGTCAAGAAAATGATGCAGACTGACAAGGTGTTCATTAGGAAAAACTCTACCAAAAGAGTTATAAAAATGTACAATAAGAATAGTACCAACATGACTGGATGCAATTTGTACTGCTAAACAGTAGGGTGAGTCTGTATCCAATTTAGTGTGGATACCTGCAATATTTACAGAAATCAGGGTCAATAACCCACCCTTCGCCCTCCCCATAGTTGAGGCTATTGCTGGGAGAAAATAGGTGGTATAACCATCTAGGCATAACAAGTTCTCAGTATCTCATGTTTCCTGCAGCCCGATGATGTCTGCTTCACATAAACAATTTCTCCATATAACATCATCTAATTTATTTTTTAGGCCCGCAATATTCCAGGTAACAATCTTCGTACCCCCATTAGTTTCAATGGGGCCTACCCTTTCATCAGTAGAGGGGTGCTGGGGTTTTCTTTATATAAACCACATCCCTATGCATGAGAATATTTGGTGATCCTGGGATGGCTAGTCAATCAATCTCTTCCAGGCTTGTGAATACCTCAAATCTATTTTGGGTGGGTACAGAGAAATCATAAGGACCCTGAGCCTGTGTTAAATACATACGTTCAGGCCTTTCACTTGACATTGGTAGCATATTTCGATAAAAAACCCTAAGGGTACAATGCTAATGCCATCCTCTCTGAGGTACCTAGTTCCAGCCCTATCCAAAATCAGTTTGACAATCTGCGGAGACCCAAAATTCAATTTCACACAGTCCCCTCTACTGGTTTTATCGGAGTTCCCTACCCAAGTAATCCTACGAGTCATTTTAAATTCTTTAAATAAATGACCACCTAGTCCTGTCAAGTTATTTAAGTGGTGGAGCGCATTGTTTCTGAGAGAAACCCAAAGTTCCTCCACACCACTCGGCAGGGGGGAACATTTGTCAAAATGACGGTGTATGGGGTCGCCTCGGGGGGTAGGTTTATCCTATCTGCTCTGTGCTGGTGTGGATGGTCACCCCGACCCAGGACATTATTTGTGTCACTACTAAGATCATCCCATAACCTTTTGTTAGAATGCGGAACATGCTTGCTACCTGTATTAACTGGGGGGCTTGGATGGTAGCAGTACTGCCCACATCAACCACAATAGGAATTTGGTTTGACATGAACCCCGAAGTCCCAGTCATGGTGATAGACACACTAGGCCCTCCGTTCAGTGGATTACATACTGGGGAATAAAGCTGACTCTCAATTCTGCTCAACCTGGAATCAATATCAGAGAGTTTAGAGGAGATAAGTTTCAATAATTCCAATAACTACTCCTCAAGTTTAACTATAATTCGATTTTACAGATCCCAGGACACCTGCTCAGACCATGCTTGTGAGCTAATACCCACCAAACTAGGTGTAATCGAGGTAGCGGCCTCAAGCGCACACCCTTTCTTTCCCCGGGTGCCCTTTGCTGGCCTGTTGTGAGGTGGCCGGGATACTGCCCGCTTTCCTTTTTTTTTGCTACACCGATGGCCGAACACTCCCCATTGCTGGCTTTGTTTAATCGTTGTTGGCGAGTCAAAATTTTAGGGGGGGGGAAGGGCAGGTAGGGGATAGTGCCCCAACTTTATGTGAGGCATCCTTTGACGATAATGATAGTCCCTGAAGCTGCGGTGTTTCCACCTGGCCATCTGAAATATCAACTGTTCCTGCTGACTCTAACAGCAACAATGGGCCAGTTAAAGGAACACTGATAGAAGAACGATGATGGTCCATTGAGAGACGCCTTTGGGTTAGTTCAATCTCACTGCAAAGTACTGATTCTGCTCTCACCAAAAATGCATCAAGGGTTCCCACTACCCCTAAACCCCCTGCCCCCTTGTCACTGCCCTTACTCATGACCGTGGGTGACTAAAGATTTAAACAACTGAAAATTACACAAATGCCAATATAACAGAATGCACCTCCAAGAAATATAGGGTCACTAACCAAAGCCATAGAAGTAACGAAAATGTCAATATAAGGGGGGGGTGGCCCAGCCCAGCCTCCTCCTGGCTACGACGGGCTTAGACGGACCCACCCTTGGCCCGGGCTTCACCTGGCTCGCGTCCCGCGAAGCGGGTACCGCGAGTGGTTAAGTAGGAGGTGAGGGCGGGATGAGGGCGGGACCAGTCGGTGTAGCGCAGGTGATCGCGCTCCCGGGCTCCTGGACCTTGGAGTCCTCTTCTGTCACCAATGCCGCAGTTGTGAATCACTACGCCCCGCTTCAGAGCTCCCCCGGCAGCAACACAACACAAAATGTCCCCAAGCCAATGTCCACCTCTACGAGCGGCTCCCGCGAAGCGGGGGCCGCGAGAGGTTATGTAGGAGGTGAGGGCGGGATGAGGGCGGGACCAGCGGGTTTAGCACAGGTGATCGTGCTCCCGGGGCTCCTGGACCTTGGAGTCCTCTTCTGTCACCAATGCCGCAGTTGTGAATCACTACGCCCCGCTTCAGAGCTCCCCGGCAGCAACACAACACAAAATGTCCCCAAGCCAATGTCCACCTCTACGAGCGGCTCCCGCGAAGTGGGGGCGCGAGAGGTTAAGTAGGAGGTTAGGGCGGGATGAGGGTGGGACCAGCGGGTCTAGCGCAGGTGATCACGCTCCCGGGGCTCCTGGACCTTGGAGTCCTCTTCTGTCACCAATGCCGCAGTTGTGAATTACTAAGCCCGGCTTCAGAGCTTCCCCAGCAGCAACACAACACAAAATGTCCCCAAGCCAATGTCCACCCCTACGAGTGGCTCTCGCAAAGCGGGGCTGCGAGAGGTTAAGTAGGAGGTGAGGGCGGGATGAGGGCGGGACCAGCGGGTCTAGCGCAGGTGATCGCGCTCTCGGGGCTCCTGGACCTTGAAGTCCTCTTCTGTCACCAATGCCGCAGTTGTGAATCACTACGCCCCGCTTCAGAGCTCCCCCGGCAGCAACACAACACAAAATGTCCCCAAGCCAATGTCCACCTCTCTGAGCGGCACCAGCAGAGTATATTATGCTATTTATTAAGATATTTATTTATATATAAAGTCATTCTCCACCATTTGGTGCCAGCCCTTTACCGGCAAGGGGTAGTACAGTACGACTAGTAGTAGACATTGTGTGGTAGTTTGCAGCACCTCTAGCAAAATGGTGGGAGTTTCTTTCTTAATGATTTAGAGAATGAATGTGGGGGTGACATGGATTGCCTGAGTTAACATAGCAATATTTGGCAACTGGGCCATGGTCTATATAGAGGCAAGAAAGAAGCAAGGTGCTGGATGTCTCTTGAGCAATTATTTGATTACCCCAGAAACAGTAGCCTACATGGCTTGGGTCAAAAAGAGACTGGGATGACCCTGATTTGCAAAGACAAAAGGAAGGGAGTGAACATATCAGGGAATAATCCTAAAAGCAAAGGCCATGGTATCCATTGCCCGTACTCCAGAGGGAGAGAATGGTAAAACATCTGAAGCAGGCCAAGTGCTGGAGTCTGGATCACTGCCAGAGCTGCAGGTTTGTAGGAAGCTAGAGGTCCTACCCAGGAGGAGTTCCATCAGGTTCAGGTTGAGTGCCCTACACCTGTTGATCTTCAGAAGGAAGCCCAGGAACTGTTCAGCAAGGGAGTGGTTGGAATGCATTATGTTGACTAGGAGGCTGGAGTACTTTATAGTGAGCGCAATAATCCTGAACCAGGAATTTACAAGAAGCTAGTGGTGCCCCTAATGCAGACAAATCTTCCGTTGTTAATGGTCCAAGAACTGCCCTTAACAGGACACTTGTTCATAAGAAGATCCAGGATAGGTTGGACTGTTTGCAGTATAGGCTGGAGATGCACATCTATACAGAGAGATTCCATAGAACCTGTCCTACTCGCCAATTGAGTTTTAAATACAGAGATAAGACCAGGGTACCATTAGTGCCACTTGTAAGTGTTTCATTTAGGTGAGTCAGAATTGACATTGTTAGTTTATTTGACCCACTCTCACCACTCAGCACCAGGCAAAAAGTATAGGCATGCATTAAGCGGAGAACTAACCTTTTTCTATTTGCCATGGGAGTCCATGTCCTGAAACCTGCCAAAGCCCTAAGCTTTGAGAAAAGATACTCATTAGTCACAAAAGTAGATCTTTGACTAATCAAGAAGTCGTGTTCAGGTCTTAAGACCATTAAGGCAAGGTTCCTTGTGCATGATGTTCCATTTGTGGAAAGAAAAAGGGAAAGCAAGAGAAAGAGGGAGCGCAAGACACAAACTTATAGCGAAAAGGAGAAAATGAGAAAATATAAAAAGAAGAACACACTATTACAAATTGTGTTCCAATTGAGTTTTTTAAGAACTAGTAAAACTGCAGTAACTTCTGTGATAAAAAAAGGTGTGTATAGTTTGTAAAAAGATCTCCCTTTAGTTGTTATGATGATCTTCCAAAATGAAAACTCTAACAGTGGCAGTCATTCGGAATCCTGAGTGATACCTCATCAAAATACTTTGAAAAGGAAAGTGATAAGTGTATCGCATTATAGCTAAGGCAGTTGGTTCAGACATATTCATGTATGAGCTCTCATTGATGTTGTTCCTTCTGAGGGATGATGAGGAGAGTTCTACATGTTCAATAAACAAGATGAGGCACATGAGATGTTCAACAGCAATTGCTAATACCCTGGGCCATTACATCTCACAGATGTTTTATACAGAAGCCTTTTGGCCATTCTTTGATTTAGAATCTTCTGATCAGATTGCATTGGCTACTGATTGTCAAATGTTTCTTGTTCAAAGTGTTCTGCCTCTGTCACCATGCCATTTTGGCACTGGTACTCCTTACCTGTAAGATTGAATCTTCACTATCAACCTAGTTGTTAGCTTCGCCTTTTTTTCCTTTCTTCCTATGGTGATCCCTAAGTCCACTGCTTTAGATAAGGAGGAAATGCCTCTTCTTACTTAGTGCCCAAACACCTGCTCACTCTTCCCATTCACATGCAATATAACATTCTTGCTTTCTGCAAAGCCTTGAAATATTTCCTCATTATAATTCCTTGGCTGTCTTTGCAAGTCTGTCTTCTATATGGTTTGTGCCAGGAAACACTTTTTAGTAATCGTTCACTCTATAAAAAGTAATCATCATCATTACTCACAGGGTGGTAAATTGGTCAACATATGCTCGGTGGAGAACAGTATCCCCAGGGATCAGAAAATGGACGACGATTAAATTAGGTGCTGAGTGTAACCCCATCACACCAACTACCAAACAATCTACAACTTTACCATAAATGTATTATTCTGAGGGGGGGGGGGGCATTTTGCGATCAAGACAGAAAAAAAGAATCCATCAATCTAGTGATTTGTTCAGTTTACTTGATTTTATGCACTCTTTAATTCAAATACATACTGCAATCATCCTGTTCTGTGTAACATCTCCTAGACATAGATGACTTTGTGAACTATTTTCATTGCCATTGCATATGGACTTTGGTTGAAGGTAGTAAGGTGTGCTAAAAGTACTATCCTATCCTGCATTTTTGTTTGAATGTTGAAGATGCTCAGCCATTACGCTGAACATGTATAATCACTGCTTCTGTTGGAGTCTTGTGGGTTCATGTGCTGAGTTGTGGTCAGTCCTCACTTCTCCCCTGTTATTGTATTTATTCCCACAATTTTGTAAGCTTATTATTAGACAGGTCTCTTTCACAGTTTTGGGCTGACTGGTGTTTTAAGAAGAGCTGGAGAAGCGCTATTTAATCATTTTAAACAGTAGTAAATTGTTCTTTTTCACAGGAAATGTAAATGCATGTACTATATTTGGGTGGAATTGTAGCAGCATTTGTTGATATCTCTAAACTAAACAATGGAACATAACTCAATAATATACACAAAGTAACAGAACAACAGAATTAAAACATTATAGAACAGAACACAACAAAACAGTCAAAACGTGAACACAACATAACAATAGTACAACAGTATCTCTATTTGGAATAATACAACACAGAAGCAGAAACACAAGCATAAATTATCATGACCACATAACATGCCACACAAATATGCACGAGCAATTTTGCAAAATATCACACCTCCTGAATTCTGCTTTCAGGAGCGGATGGTCAAGCCTTTGCACCAAACACTGCCCTACTAACAACCAATGACATGTAATAGCGCCACTTATTCATCCCTTTTTGCTTTAAAATTGTTTCTAGAAAATATCATAAACATTTAATTTGTAAATATAGTAATACTTGTTTTGAGCCGGTTTCATACATCTGCTGTTTCTGAACTCACATTTTCCCTTGAATGACTTCCTCTTTTCAGGAAATGTACAGACAATGGGGTTTTCAGCCCACGCAGTCATTTCGCAAAACTTGCACGTAGTTTCTATACAATGGAACAAGTGCCGGAAGAGCCTGGCAGATAAATTAGGGCTTTCATAAAAATATTGCAAGTTCACATTTACAAACCACTTCCATTCAACAGTAATACAAACAGCAGGCACCACCAACTACTGTTTACAAAAGTATCGCATCACTGAAGCCTTGCTTTGCAGTGCTCACAAGCTTTTTCCTCAGCTTTGAACAAGGCAGGTGAGGAGGGATCTTAGTGGAAATCAAGAACATATGCACCTGTCTCAGTGTGAGCAGCTGTGCAGTGACGCTGCCTTAAGAAGCAGGATCTGAAGAAAAGTCTGTTATCTCCCCCGAAGATAAGTAATTTTCTAAACATGTAATTACCTCATAAAAATGGAAAACACCTAATAAGACGACCGTTTATTGCCGGGCAATATAAATATACACTCCTCGTGTTCAACATATCAATCAATCAATCAATCAATCAATCAAACATTTGTATAGCGCACTAATCACCCGTGAGGGTCTCAAGGCGCTGAGGGTGGTGGGGGGGGGGGGGGGGTGCAGCTACTGCTCGAACTGCCAGGTCTTGAGAAGTCTCCTGAAGGTTAGCAGGTACTGGGTCTGTCGCAGGTGGGTGGGGAGGGTGTTCCATGTCTTGGCGGCAAGGTAGGAAAAAGATCTGCCGCCGGTGGTTGTCCTGTGGATGCGTGGAACGGTGGCGAGGGCGAGGTCAGCGGAGTGGAGCTGGCGGTTTGGGGTGTAGAAGGTGAGTCGTTTGTTGAGGTTTGCTGGCCCGGCATTGTAGAGTGCTTTGCGAGCGTGGGTGAGGAGCTTGAAGGTGATCCTCTTGTTGGCTGGAAGCCTGTGCAGGTTTCTCAGGTGGGCTGTGATGTGGGTGTGATGGGGGATGTCGAGGATGAGGCGTGCGGAGGCTTTCTGTATGCGTTGTAGTCTTTTCTGAGGTTTGGCCGTGGTTGCTGCATAGAGGGCGTTGCGGTAGTCCAGTTTGCTGCTGATGAGGGCCTGGGTGACCGTCCTTCTGGTTTCGGTGGTCATCCATCTGTAGATCATGCAAACAGATCGACCTGGAAACATATTGAATGTAGGATATGGACTACCAATACTTTTCATACATTTAGGCAAGCATACCTGTATTGTTCTTCACTACATACACACACACACACACACACACTTTTGATTCAAGATATGCAGATGCTACACATCTGAGACAAATTCTCTCATTTGGCCACCTTACCAGCACTAGTGACGTCCAGTACCCCTATAAGAGCTCCGAACAGATCAGTCAGTATCATTCCTTTAGTGACTCCCAAAATCAGCGTTAATACCATTTGGAATATTGGAATATTGGGATCTCCATTGAAGACAATGAAGTGCTCTGGGCTTCTGATGGCTGGTAAAAGCCCCGAACTCCAACATTCCAGTATTTGGTGCTCACAGCTGTTGCTGTGAACAAAGGCCTCATGGAGTCCGAGGGGATTTAAATCCCCTCGGGCTCCCCGAGGCCTTTGTTTTATTTCTTAGAACATTCTGCTCTCTAGTGGCTGAATATCCTAATAGACTTATTGCCCACCGTAGCTGGGCTATACCGGCCATTAAAGGTCCGCTCCCTTGCTAAAGTCCTGAAGCAGGCCTTTAATGGCCGCTATAGCACGCTACGGAGGGCTATATTAGTGACAAAGCATCATGGGCTACATGTATCAAGATTGTAAATTGTGAATACCTAATTGCTAGTTCCTGAGAATCACAATTAGGTCATCGCAATTTACAATCTATGAAACTCAAAGAGTTTCATATAGCGATTCCTAGGGGGTCACAAATCGCTCTACCTCATTAATATTAATGAGGAAGATCACAATTTGCGACCCCCTAGGAATTGCTAAAATCACTGGGCTGGTGGCTGGCTGGGGTCAGCAGACCACTATGGCCATGATTGCTTTTAAATAAAACAATATATTTATTTTAAATGCAGTCCGTTTTCCTTAAAGGAAAATGGGATGTGTTTAAAAAAAAAAGTTTTCTTAATTTTTTAAGAGCAGGCGGTGGTCCATGGGACCACTGCCTGCTTTTAAAAAATTGCTTTTACAAACATTCACAAAGGGCAAGGGGTCCCTTGGGGACCCCTTCCCATTCTTACCACCTACTTATAGTAGGTGGTAAAATGCGAATGTTTTGCGACTGTATTTCAGTCACAAAACATTCCTACATACCGATGTGATTCGGTAATAAGAAGGGACACCCTAAAGGTAACAAGTTACCAAATCGCAAAATAGGGTTCGCTGCATCTGAAAAGCATTTTTTGCATTTGCAAATGGGCCGATTCTGTGAATCGGGACATTTGCGAAGATAAAAATGCTTGCTGCATATGCCCCAATATCCCCATATTTACAGTTTTCTCTGGGTAATGTCCTTAGGCATGCAATGACAGTTTGCTATACAATGTAACATTTATTTGTAAAGTATAAATAACTATCTTGTCATTAACTAGTATTTTTTATTATTATATTTGTATTGTTACCCAATTGACACTTGTTTTAGCTATCTTGGAAGGATTAAAGACTGAGTGGACTCTCTGGGATTCTAAGATGAGAGCCTGGTGTCAAACGCAGATTCCTTTAGTTAGTCCGACTAATGACTCAGTAAATATGTGCTTATTTTTCATAATAAATTAATGGATCCATAAATGATTCGAGGAAGAATTAAAGCCAACATACAATACAGCCTGGCCGACAACTATGCATTAAGTACATACACTTCAATACACTGTTAAAGTGCTAATTCAATAACAACACTCAAGTGCTCAGAAGAGGTGATCACTCAATGCAACAAACGTGAACTGGTGACTCGTGTATGTGGGTGAACAAATCACTATGGACTTGGGAAGACAGAGGAAGATTCCAACCTCAAATTTCAATTTTAGTCCTGATGATGGCCATACATTTTGCATTAGAGGTCGAAACACTGTTGATTCATAACCATCTAGGCACATTGATCAGCCTTATTATGTAACTTCCTCACAGTCCATCAAACAATTTAATTAATTTTTCTAACTTTTTTGGAGCACCTGGCAGCTCCCATTCACTGTTGGGCCACTCGGCTTTACGAAATGTTCTTTAGCACAACTGAAAATGTTTTTTTTTTTGTTTACTGATCCAAGGTGGTGGCTGCCATCTTGGATCACTAAATAAAAAAAGAAATAAATGACCAAGCCATTCATCAGGAGTAGAAGCTTCCAACGTGAGGCCTATTTGTGCATAACAACAAGGTCCTTTTTGACATGTGTGAAGGCTTTCTTCTGGTTGGCTTACGCTGTTACCGTATGAGAAGCAACATAAACCTCTAGCAAGCTGTTGACAAGGCCCCACCACAAGGACTGTCGGAGGCAGATAAACCCATTTGAGCAACATTATATCATTCTCACATCAAGGACGTTTACTCTTCTTCTGAATTGAAATAAAAGTTTTGTCTGCATTCCTGGGCGCTCAAGAGATATCTCACTGGAAGTGTAATTACATTGTGTATAGGGATTCAGAGCCATTCTTCCTGCTTCCTTCTTCCTGCTGCACTTGCATTTTCCTCTCCTTTAACAACTGTTTTTATCATGCATGGACTAGTTTACTAATAACTGGCTCTATCACACAAAACAACATTTAAAAAAAGTCTGTTTCTACTTTGATGTGTGCCCACCTTTCTCGAAATCTTCATTTTCGGACTATTATGCATTATCTTTACTGGACATGTTATACTTTTGTGATGATCAGCATTCAAGAATGTATTTTGGCCCACCTCCCGGGCATTTCTGCCTCGTGGACCCCATCCCCCAGGGCCTGCCCCTATTTTATTTTAAAAAAAATTTAAAGGCATGGTGCTGTGCGCCCCCCTTCCCGGGAGGATTTTGGGCCCAGGGACACCATCCACTGGGCCCAGGCCTCTACTGTGGGTGATCTGGTCCCACTCAGGGCACCCACTCTCATCTGTTGGGGACCGCAGGGGGAGCCTCAAGGCCCCGCAATCCCTTCCGGCTCCCCGCTTCCTGCAATAGCCGGCATTACTTTTGGACAGAGGGAGCTGCTAACATGCATCTCCCTCTGTCTTAAAGCAACTCTGCTCTGCTTCAAGTAAGCACCAGCATTTTACATGCTCACACTTACTTGAAGCAGAGCAGAGTTTGCTATGGCTAGGCATGAGCAGTAATGCCATGGTAAACTGGAATGTCCCGGGAGTGGGAACCCCAGGGGCATTGCTGGAGCTGGCCTAGGGGGTTGGCAATTCACAGGGCCATGTATGGCTCCAGAAGGCCATCTACTCATTAGCCCCCGGGAGGTGATGGTCCCTGCATTATTTTGCTATATTTTCCCTGAGGAGGTGGTAGTCCCTGAGGCTGCAAGGAGCCACGCGGCCCCCCACATTTATTTAAATTATTTGCCCCCAGGAGATGGCAGTCATCAGCTTCAAGCCAAGTCCCAAGATTTCTTTCAACACTTACTGTTTGAAGTGTTGGCAGCCAATCAAATTTTAGTAGGATCCGCGAGTTCACTGCAACAACTCATGTCTCCAGATATCTATATTTTTTTAACGTAATTATCTTTTAAACTACTGAACGGATTTACACCAAATCTCGAAAAGCACGCTTTCTGGACCAACATCAAGCTTTCTGCCAACTTCGGTGTAATTGTCATGTTCAAAAATGGAAAAATCCCTATAGACATAATATGGGGAAAACTAGTGTGGTGGACCCTCTTTGTTTCTTGTCTCAGCCTAAGCTTGATGGATTTTCCCAAAACTTTCAACACAGCAGCTGAACCAAAAAGAAGTGTTTTGAAAATTTCATGAAGATACATCAAAGCGATGCCAAAGTTATTGGCAGAACAAAAAACGATTTTCATTTGGAAACTTTGGTCCTAACTATAAATACCTACTGGCAACTCATTATCATGGATGATCAAATCTGGGGAAATTCTGCAAATTCCCATGGAGGCTGTATCCTCGAATCCTGTGAGACAAATATGTTTTTTAAACGTTAAATCTAGGGGGGCTTTTGGGGCCTGGGGTCAGTGTGCGCTCATATATATATATGTGTGTTATTTAAAGCAACTGGCTCACTGCCCCTTCATGTACAAGAAACTCTCATGACCTACACAAAGAGAGATTATTGTAATGAGTGTTGTAACTTGCTGTCACACAATCTCTGATTTACAAATTGTACAGATGTTATCTCATGCAGTAGTTCTTCAAAGAAAGATAAGCTTCTTTAGACAACTAGGAATTATTTCGTTCTTTAACGCAGGTATCTGAAAATAAACAGTAAACATTAACCAGAGTTGGCGTTTTATGTACACAAACCTAACTCCAAACGCTCATAAAGAAAGATAAACCTATTGTTGTACTACTCTGTAATGACTGCTTATCTCTGAAGTGAGTAATAAAGGTTATGACAATATTACTGATAAGCAGCATATGAAGATATAAACCTTCAATGCACATGCAAGATTGTTTTACACAGAGGGACCAATTTCCACAATGCTTTCTTCCCAGGATCATGCTTGTAATAGTTGAGTAAAGATACATTAGAACTGCAAAACTTTATATTGTTCACATTGTCAATAGACAAACCTGTCAGAGTGGACAAAGCTTCCTTCCTTCCAGATTGATGGCAGATTGTTATTGTCATTTGTGTAGCGTAGACTTTTTGGTAAAAGCCATGGAGTTCGCGTATGAAGTGTTTTGATCAGTGGTATATTTGTGGTTTCTTGATTATTTGCAGGAGTGTTGAAGCTAATATATGCAGCTGTTGTTTTACATAGGTGCTGTTGTTTTTTTCTAAAATATTTTAGCAGGGTATTTAACATGTCGGAGCAATACATTACAACAGTGTCAGACAATGATAATCTGCAGTTAATGCACAAAACCTGTCATATAAACTGTTGAATGGAAATATCAATTTTTTAGTGTACAGTCGGATTCTGCTGCAGAGAGAGCCCGGCTGTGTGTATCTGGTATACTGGGTTTTGATTTTGTCCCTAGCCTCACACTAATCTAGTGTGTGCACAGAGGCCTAGGCCTGCCTTGATATGAGTGAGATTATGGACTTCTCCTGTGATCTGGTGGAGCACACCAAGTGTGCCCTCATTTGTCCAACAGTGGAATACTGCCACTGTCATGTGTTTAGGATGTAGTTCAGTGGTGCAGCATACAATGTTTGTGAATATATAGTTGTGAGCAGGTGTTTTTATCTGTATCACTGGAGTGGAGTCCTACAGGCCCACTTGTATAAGGTTCCCCTTCTGTGCGCTAACTCAAATATGAGTGCCAACGTCTCAAACTAGTGTATATATGTTGCTTGTGTGGTGCATATATTGTGTGTACGAGTGAAGAAGAGTAATGGAGGCCTGGGGATTCTGTTTTGGAAGCTCTTGGCTTGTTCCTGTGCACAAGATGGAGCTGATGTTGTTTTCCAAGACATCGCAAGGTATTGCAGACATTCCTAAAGCTGGAGGGAAGAGACCGAGACACTGACATCAGGTAAGTGGAGACAGGGTCCCATTAGAATTCGGTAATGCCCTTTTACTGAAAGTGCTGCTGATTGGTCTCCCTGAGCATTGCCGTTTGGTCGAATGCAGGGATGAAGGATGAAGGGTGGGGCTGTGGTCAATGTTGTTCAGAGTAAGAATGGTCCTTTAGGTTGGTCATCTTTTTGGTTTATCACTGTTCAGTGTGACAGTTGATAGCGAGGTACAGAAAGTTCACACCTCTCTGTGTGTCTGTTATGGCTACCCAGGCTGCAGACTATCATTCAATGACGAGGATCACTCTACACAAAATATATGTCTGGACAACAGCCAATAAAAAAAGAAAAGACAACCAACCCTACAGATTCTGAAAGTGCAAACCAAAAATCTACACCCTAACTGCTATGACCGTATAAAATGGGAACCAATGACCCCCTTGTTGTTCCAGATGCAAGTTCTCCTTAAACAGAGAAAGAAGTGTTTCGCAGAGTACCCAAGGACTGCTGTGCAACCAGCTTCCCATTGGTGAGGGGACATCACCTGAAGTCTTGCCTTGCTTGAAGGAGCTGATCCTAAGACCTGAAGCTCCTTGAAGCCTACCTGCTACTGAGATAGGGAAGGAGCCTGCCAGCCTTTCAGAGGTGTGACAGATCTGAAGCACCAGAGCAGCTGGATCCCTAGTGGTGGGGGTCCATCGGCTGAAGGAATACTCAGAGAACTATCTGTTGGTCCAGAGAGACATGGAGTGCAGTCTCTCCACCCAAACGGTTCTAGGTGAGAACAGCAGCCAGGAGTGAGCCCAGCTGACTGTGCCACTACACCAGAGAAGCGTGCCCAAGCTGACTTAACCGATGAACCAGAGGAGTGTGCAAAGCAGAACGTGCTGCACAGTATTTGAAGAGCCAGAAAAGAAGCTGTGCCAGTGGCCTGTTTTTTGTAGTAATATATTTGACAGATGTATTAAAGTATTTTTCTTTGTCAAAGTAAAGCCTGTGGTTAGACAATCGATATTTGCTCTGTTGGCTGACCAGGAGTCCCGGATTTCCCTAGCAGTCCGGGTTTTCAAAGGACTGTCCCAGTGCCCCAATGCTTTTCTTAATTTGAAATACATGTTCTGGGTTTTGGGACAAAGGTCAAGTAATCCTGAAACGAGAATTAAAAGGTATGCTCTTGTTGAGTAAATTGTTTGTTTCTTTCAGTTCGCGCTGGAGGTCAGCTGCATGCATTCTGCAGAAGATGGAGAGACAGAGTGGGGGATGAGGGCCGGGGGGCTCAGGGTAGAAGTCCTGGCGATTATAAAAGTGTGGCTCTATATATGTGTGCGTGTGCACACATTTACAAGGCTACGCAAAATCGGCACAGATCAGACACAAAAGGAAGGCTAAAGGCTTTAGTCCTACTTTTATTTCTGGCCTGTTCTGGTTTTTCCTTCACAAAACCTGGTCACCCTATTGGTTGTTGCTTTCTGAGTTTGTAGACCCCCACACTCCCTCCCTGAAAAGCCTGTGATTGCTCACCATTGCTGCCACTTTGAGTCAGTTGCTGAAGAGGTAGGACTTGGCCCAGTTTTGCAGAACACGAGCAGGACATATCCTGGGTCATCAAAGGAAATTACCCCAATCTCTGAGTCTGAGGAGCAGTAACCTCGGCTTGCCCAGTGGCCCTCTGAACAGGGTCTGACATCAACCGCATTAGCACAATGAGAACTTAAGTAGGTTCACTGGTCTTAACCTTCTACTCTAACAGAGTCCAAAAGGGGGCCCTTGGCTTAAAATATTTCAACTATACCTTTTTGAGTGAGGTTGTTACTGTTTTTATCACCAACCTTTAGCAGATCCAAGCAATTCCTATCTATATAGAGGAGTCTCAGAATTTCCATGACTGTCCTGTAGTCAGTTTGTGTGCCCCACTTATATTACTCTTTGTGGCTCATAATATGTATATATATATCTGTATTGTCAACATGTGCCTTGGGAGGCTTCTATTTGTAGGATTTGAGCAGAATGTTTTACAATTAGCCACTTACACCAAACTCAAGCTATTGGCATTGCTTGCCAAAGCCTCTGAAGAAATATTGTGGGAAGAGTGGTATAAATCTTTTCTAGCCTCAGAAGAGACAAATTCCCGTTCATAAAGATATCCACGGTAAAGTGGCATCCGCCCAGAACAGCTGTTAACCCATTATTCTATGTAGATTCCATATTCAGATATTTCTCTCCTTAGCCATAAACTCTGGATTATCATCTATGTCTAAGCCTCATCTTTATCTTGACTCAGGTTCCATGTTCTCCCAGAAATGGGGATGCCTCAGAATAATGTCCACACACTGTCATATGTAACTGTCTTGTTATTGGGATTATTTTCTCACTCTTACCTCAGTTCAGCATTCAAACAAAGGTCTTGTGATAGGTGTGGTCTTGTGATAGGTGTGGTCTTCTGATAGGTGTCGTCTTCTGATAGGTGTGGTCTTGTGATAGGTGTGGTCTTGTGATAGGTGTGGTCTTGTGATAGGTGTGGTCTGGTGATAGGTGTGGTCAGGTGATAAGAGTTGTTCTGATCCGAGAGTGATGGGTGTAACATAACCGCCATTGCCAGCTCAAAGAAAACCTCCACTGTTGCACATTATCACAATGATGAAGAAAATTATAGAGTCCTTAGGCAGACTGCTTTGTCCTATTTCCAGTCTCTTGCTCTCTAGCGCAGAAAAATACATGGTGGTGCCCAAAAATAAGTGCTGGTGCTCCCCACCAGCAATCACCGGCTCAAATTAAGCACTTTTGATATGTGAGTTTCTCGAATGAATGAGTGCTTATGCATTTGTCTAGCTATTTCGGACAGCTGTGACCTTTACACAGTTCTGATGGAGAGGGGAATACGTAATTAAGCTTCAAACCCCAGGAGATCTAACCTACTGAGTAGGTGTTCTTTGATGGTTCATAAAAATATGCTTCCTGGACCCAGGTAACCAGGTGGATGTACTAAGTTAATTTATGAGTAAGATGAAGTGCTATTGCCCTGAAACACGTCTTCACTATTAATTAAAATGTGTGCTCACTTCTGTACTAGATAATGGTGCCAACTCAGACCTGCTGCCTGAGTATGTGGATGATGCAAAGATAGGGAACAAGCTCTAAACATGGATAACATTCCTTCTGACCACAGAACATAAGGACGTTCAGGATGCCAGCACCGGGAAATTATACTAATGTTCCAATGTTAGTAGTTCCTCCTCGCCTGTTTTTTTTTTACTAATTATTAAATCAAAGACAATGATCAATTATTTCGTGTTCATGATGTTGTCAGGAACACATTGGCCTTTGTTTGTTCCCTATATTTATGTTGGAGCTATATATTTCCATCAGTTTTAAAACGCAAGTGAAGGCTGCATTATGTAAGGCTGCAGTTTGTATTATGTTACCTGCCAAGCCAGAGCTCATGTGCCAAGGAGCATGGCTGAGCAAGACTTTGGCACCAAGACAGGGCAGCACTATGCTGTGCTGTGTCATCTCTTTGAAATGTGCTATCGATGACACGTTGCACGTTTTCCCAACTGAGGAAGAGAGTCGACTAGGATGAAGACAGAGAAGTATTGAAATGCTGAAGGTGGAGCAAAGAAATCCAAGATGTCTGCGTTATATTTTATTTTCAAAAAGCCAGCCATCGACATTGTTATAACCACTGGCAATTTCTAAATTTCCTGCTAGCCTAGAGCATATCCGCTTGCGTTTTATCTTGGCATGCATGGTGCACCAATGGTTGGGTTTCACCGGTGTGATCCCAGTAAAGCTTACCGATGCACTGTGTTGGCTTAATTTCATAGAAGATTTTGAGGGGGCAAAAAGTATGCCTTTCATAGCAGCTCATCATGGATAGGCCAAGATGTCCCAGTGAATAAAGGCCTAATAAATCTATTATTATTATTATTATTATTATTATTATTATTATTATTACTCCTCCTACTATTGCTACTACTGCTACTACTACAAGTATCACTAGTTTTAATCGTGAATATCATCAAATTATTCATTTTTACTTACATTGAGCTATTAAATGACAATCACTGTTTGGTTTTTGCTCCCTCAAATTAGGTTTAACTTTGTTTTTATTGACATTCTGCAGCAATAACACATCAATTACAACAGTTTTGTGGCCATACATCAACCTATCTGCACCTCCGGGCTCAAATATCTCGGAATCAGCGCTTTGTTCCGTCGAGATTACCAACAGTTTGTTCCGTCGTAGAAAAGCAGCTGTGTCATATAAAGACAAGAAATAAGAAAACAAACATGAACACTGAATCCTCCCCCTCCCTTCCCTCCCACGAAGTGGTATGCTGAAGACCTAACTGGAGGAAACCTTCCTTTCGGATCAGGGCTAGGATGAGAATCAAGAGCCTGTAGGTGGTGTGTTCGACTCAGTGAGGCGGCGATACCTCGGGCATGTGATCTCGTTCATTTCAGTGGCCAACAGAGACACTATGGGTTGCCAGACATCATTAAAAGTGGTCATGGAGTTAGTGAGAGAGGCCTGGATCCTTTCCATCCCCAGAATGTACCATACCCTGTGTAGCCACCCCAGGTATGTTGGTTTGATCGGCCCAGTGCGATAAGACATTTTGAAGGTCTGCTCCCAGGACCAGGCCTATTTGAGTTCCCCTCCTGGATCAACTGGAATAAGTGAGGGGGCTAGGCAAACCAAGTATTATATAAGCTAGTAATCTCGGGATTTATGTGTCGAACCTTCTGTCTACTTCATCTAAAATCGCTTGCCAATAACCCTCTATTTCTTTACACTCCCATAGCAGATGCGCCAGTGTACCTAATTCTCGACATCCTCTCAAACAAGTGGGACTACGGTCTGGGTTTCCTTTGTTTAGTCAAACTGGGGTAAGGTACTAATATGTGGGCACCTTAACTTACGTCTCTCTGCTAGCCGTGTTCTTTGCCACTTGATTATCTCTGTAATAGATATCTTTCCACTCTTTCGGGGAGATGTCTCTACCTAGCTCCGTCGCCCAGCATTTCTGATTGGCCGTTGGGGTCTTGGGGGGCCGTGGGAGTAGCATATCATAAATTTCCAAAATCATTTTCTTATTAGACGTTTTGGTCACTAACCACTTCTCATATCTGGTCAGTGTCCTACCAACCTTTGGTGTCACCTCAGGGTGAAGGAGCCAATGCCGCAACTGTAGGTAATGGAACCTTTCTATTTCGGGGAGGCCATAGGTCACTTTAAGGTCCGGGAAGGAAATGATCCCTTCCAGGTCAAAGAAATGACCCGCCGCCTTGCACTCCGTTCCTCTCCACCCCAAGAATGCTTGAGCGGCCAGTCCCGGTGTAAAATCCTCATTCTTTAACAGCGGAGTCATGGGCGAGCAGAAAGACGCCAGTCCTTTCCTGAGGGCCACTCCATCCCATACCCGAAGTTGTGTATACGTAATGGGGGATCCCCGTAGATTTGGAGGTCGATCCGCCCTCTTGAGGAAAGGGACTTTCCAGAGGGAGAGTTTTGCTAAAGTTCTGTCTTGAAACAGCCACCTCTTTTCTGATTCTGGCCGATGCCATTCCACGAAGAATCGAAGCTGTGATGCCCTGAAGTACTCCCATAAGCTCGGAATCCCCAGCCCCCCTTCATCAGGATGGAGGTGGCCTAGTTCCTTGCGCATCCGCGGTCGAGCCCCCGCCCAAATAAATTGGTGTATTCCCTGTTGTATTTTATTGAGAATGCCCGGAGTGGGCCAGGAGGGTTTGGAACAAGTATCGCGCCTTGGGGAGTATCGACATTTTGATCGCAGCCACCCGTCCCAATAGCGACAGTGGGTGATGTTTCCATTGTTGCAACTCCTTCCTGACCTGTGTTTGTAGTCTAGAGTAGTTAAGTTTACCTGTTTGTGCCACGGAGGGGTCCAGCTCAATGTCCAGGTACAGCACGGACGTCACTACCTGAATCCCCCAGTAAGATTCTCCAGTCGGCATGGGCGTTGTCAGCTGACGATTCAGCCAAAGAACCATCCCAACGTTGACCCAGAACCCCAACACCTGTCTGAAGGATTCCAGTTCTTTTAGGAAAGCCGGGACTAATTGCTCTGGGTTTTTTAGGAAGGCGATAATATTGTCAGCATACAGGCTGATTGTGTGTTGCTCCTCCCCAAACGGGATGCCCTGACTTTCGGGGTTGCCCCTAATTTTTTGAGCTAGTGGTTCTATGTAGAGCGCGAAAAGGAGGGGCGACAATGGGAACCCCTGCCTTATCCCTCTCTGGATCTCAAAAGGGTGAGAAGAGACACCGTTTACTCTACTTGTCGCCTTGGGCGAACTATAGCAGCTCAAGATCCATGCCCGGAACCTGTCTCCAAGGCCGAAGTGCATCAGAACTTGGTCTAGATAATTCCAATTCACCCGGTCGAATGCCTTCTCAGGATTGACTGACAAGAAAAGAGCATTCATATTCGTACAGTGAGCTTTATCGATCAAGTGTAGAATTTGCTCCCTCAAATTAAATGCAAAATGTACTGTACACAATGGTAGAATGGAGGGACGAAGGAGATTCAGACAAGAGGTACCCCTAGGTAAAAGTTAGAGCAAATCAAATGATTGCATTATCTTGGTAACACTGGGGCTGCTTCACAAAAGCAATTATGAGTATGGGACATACTACAACATGTTCACTCTTTTACACACTCATACATATATTTATGAGGTGCCCCCCAAATCCTTGAACCGCGTGTTAGTGAAAGTGCATAAAGGGCACAGCCCAGTCTATTTGCACCAATTCTATAAGAATATTCCCTGATTATTCCCCTCATGTTCCAGGTTCAGATATCTTTGGACCAGTTTACAAAGGCATACTACTGAAATGCCTTTGTAAACATCCAGAGTTTTTTTTTTGCCATGATCATTTTCAGATCATCTTCAAAGTTCAGCCTCTCTGCACCACTGCCCCATCACAAACTCTTGTCTTTTCTCGTTTCACATTTTTATAGTTATTCATATGTAATGATTCTTCATTTGTTGTTACTATGCAGGCCTGCTTCAATAGTTAGAGGAACACAGCTTCTTTTCAGCCTCTGGCTTGTGAGACTTTAATAATCCACCAAGTGATCCTGTTTCTTATTTGAGTGAACCAAATCGCCCTATCACGTTTTCAAACTATGACAAAAAGGCAAGTTGTGTTTCTGGTGATTCGCAAACAATGGGCCTAGTTCACACGGGTAAACTGAGATGAAAGTCTAACGTTACGACTTTCGGTATTCACAAAGAGCATTTACGAGTAGTAAAGTTAGACTTTTGTCTCAGTTTTGGTCTCAGTTAAACTTAAGACCAAGTCTAACGTTTAACTGAGACAAAAGATGAACTTTACTACTTTTAGATGGCCTTTACCACCTACTTAACCCCTTGGATGCTAATGACAAGGGTAACTCGTCATGGAGTTTCCATTGATTTCAATGGAAAGTGGTTGTAAATCTTTCCAGGGCCTTAGCATCCAAGTGGTTGTAGGTGGTAAAATGCGAATGTTTTGCGACTGTATTTCAGTCACAAAACATTCCTACATACCGATGTGATTCGGTATTAAGAAGGGACACCCTAAACATGCCCCTTCTTAATAGCGAATTGCAAACCCATTTTGCGATTCGGTAACAAGTTACCGAATCACAAAATAGGGTTAGCTGCATCTGAAAACCATTTTTTGTGTTTGCAAACGGGACGATTCTGTGAATTGGGATGTTTGTAAAGATAAAAATGCTTGCTGTATATGCTCCAATATCCCCATATTTACAGTTTTCTCCGGGTAAATGTCCTTAGGCATGCAATGACAGTTTGCTATACAATGTACTATTTATTTGTAAAGTATAAATAACTATCTTGCCATTAACTAGTATTTTTTATTATTATATTTGTTTTGTTACCCAATTGGCACTTGTTTTAGCTATCTTGGAAGGATGAAAGGCTGAGTGGACTCTCTGGGATACAAAGATGAGAGCCTGGTGTGAAACGCAAATTCCTTTAGTTAGTCCGACTAATGACGCAGTAAATATGTGCTTATTTTTTAATAATAAATTAATGGATCCATAAATGATTCAAGGAAGAATTAAAGCCAACATACAATACAGCCTGGCCGACAACTATGTATTAAGTACATACGCTTCAATACACTTTTAAAGTGCTAATTCAATAACAACAATCAAGTGCTCAGAAGAGGTGATCACTCGGTGCAACAAACGTGAACTGGTGACTCGTAAATGTGGGTGAACAAATCCCTATGGACTTGGGAAGAAAGAGGAAGATTCCAACCTCAAATTTCAATTTTAGTCCTGATGATGGCCATACATTTTGCATTAGAGGTCGAAACACGGTTGATTCCTATAGATCTAGGTGCATTGATCAGCCTTATTATGTAACTTCCTCACAGTCCATCAAACAATTTAATTAATTTTTCAAACTTTTTTGGAGCATCTGGCAGCTCCCATTTACTGTTGGGCCACTCGGCTTTACGAAATGTTCTTTAGCACATCTGAAACTGTTTTTTTTTGGTTTACTGATCCAAGGTGGTGGCTGCCATCTTGGATCAGTAAATAAAAAAAGAAATAAATGACCAAGCCATTCATCCGGAGTAAAAGCTTCCAACGTGAGGCCTATTTGTGCATAACAACAAGGTCCTTTTTGACATGTGTGAAGGCTTTCTTCTGGTTGGGTTACGCTGTTACCGTATGAGAAGCAACATAAACCTCTAGCAAGCTGTTGACAAGGCCCCACCACAAGGACTGTCGGAGGCAGATAAACCCATTTGAGCAACATTATATCATTCTCACATCAAGGACGTTTACTCTTCTTCTGAATTGAAATAAAAGTTTTGTCTGCATTCCTGGGCGCTCAGGAGATATCTCACTGGAAGTGTAATTACATTGTGTATAGGGATTCAGAGCCATTCTTCCTGCTTCCTTCTTCCTGCTGCACTTGCATTTTCCTCTCCCATAACAACTGTTTTTATCATGCATGGACTAGTATACTAATAACTGGCTCTCTCACACAAAACAACATTTAAAAAAAGTCTGTTTCTACTTTGATGTGTGCCCACCTTTCTCTAAATCTTCATTTTCGGACTATTATGCATTATCTTTACTGGACATGTTATACTTTCGTGATGATCATCATTCAACAATGTATTTTGGGAGGAGGAGCTTCGCGCGATTCCAAGATGGACGCGTGAGCTAAGGGCTCCCGATACCCCTTCCGCCTCCCGCGACTATCCTGTGCAAGATCCTGATTTTGACGATGGGTGCTCTTTATTGAAGCCCTGCTGATGCCAGCGTTCTTTTCAGAAATCGATTTGGCCGTCGGATGCTGGACCTGCTGCGCTTTGAACTTTGAGGCCTATATCGTATGCCAGCCGGGGGCTTGAGTCCCTGAGGTACCCAGGTGGCAATCGAACAACAACGGCGGATAAGCCACGCCCGCTGCCCCTGGTGTACTTTCGGTTTCGTTTCTTCTCTTTGTTGTGAACGCTCACTTCCAGATCCGAGTTCCGATTCTGCTATCGCTGCCAGCCTGCTGCTCATGCTGCGCCCTTATCCACTCGCAGTTCAGAGCCTGCCACGACGGAGTTCGCTTTGCCTTGATTCTACAATTCCCGTTGGAGCTCCTTCCACGACATGACGGGCAGAACAGTCGTTGAGAGACGAGGCAATAGAGGCTCGTCCCGAGGGGGGTCACCCAATCTCAGACCATTGATCGATTTACTCGACCACGGGGCTCCCCGGGCGGATTGAGTGGTGCCCTGGAAGAAGCTGGGGATGGTGCTCCTGATGACGAGGAGCCAACGTTGAAGGACGTTATGGGCCCTATTGCGAGTGTCCAATCCGCCATGGGTCAGCAATATGAAACACTAGCGGCTAAGATTGATACGGTGGCGATTGATGTCACCCTCATCAGAGCGGACCTTGGGAAAACGAATGAGCGTGTTAAATCTCTCGATCTCAAGACTGCTAGTTTGACCACGGATGTCTCGGACCTTCAGACCACGGTCCGCCATCTTAGGACCACTTGTGACCTGTTTGCCAATCGGTTGGAAGATTTCGAGGGCCGGGCCAGGCGCAATAACGTCCGCATTGTGGGTGTCCCGGAGACTTCTGCCGACATGCCTGTTGATATCCTGGTGGAGGACCTCGTGTTGAAGCATCTGGTGCCGAAAGGCCTCAGTAAATTCTTCGCTGTGGAGCGCGCCCACCGTGTTCCGGGTGGCAAGCCAAAGTCGGGAGCCGCTCCGTGGCCCATAATTGCTAGACTTTTCAACTTTCGTGATAGGGACGCTATCCTGCAAGCTTCGCGCACCAATGGGCCCACTAAATTTGAGAACGTTTCAATTAGTTTTTACCCTGACTTTACTCAGGCAGTTCAGAAACAGAGGATGGGCTTTACGGGTGTGAAAAGACGACTCAGGGACCTGGGACTGAAATATGCTATGCTCTTCCCGGCCCGCCTGAGAATCGAACATGCTGATCGTGCATTCTTCTTTGACCGCCCTGAGGTGGTTAGTGACTGGTTAGACACTTTGTCGACGCATCATGAGGGCCAGGAGGTCTCGAGAGGCGCTGAGGGAGGCGTGGAGGGCCAGGAGCAGTGAGTCTACATCGGCGAGCCGTCATCGGCTGCAGTGGCTTAGAGACTTTGTTTCAAGCATTGTGTGAATGCCCGGGGTGGGGGGGGTCCGGGGATCTTCCTCCTCTGGGGACTTTTTCTCTCTTTCTGTAGGTTAGTTCAATGGGGCGACAGGCACACTGCAAGTTGGGGTGGCTATTAGGTCTACCGCAGGGGTGCAGGGAGGGGGTTTGAATTTGATGGGTTCCTTGGGGGTGGTGGTGGGGTTCTTTTCTCTTTGTTGGTTTCGAGGCTGTGTTTTGCTTTACAATTGCTTTCATGTGTCTGTTTCGGGATGGGAGGGGCGGTCGGTCTTCCTCCGGGATGGGGGTAGGGGACTCAGGGTGTTGAGCTGGAATGTTAACGGTCTTGGGGACAGGATAAAACGTGGGATTGTGCTACAATATTTGAAGAGACACACCCCAGATGTGGTCTTGCTTCAGGAGACCCATTTGGTGGGCAATACATGTCATGCATTGGACAGAAGGGGCTATCGTTTGGTGGCACATTCCGGCTTTACTTCGGGATCAAGAGGGGTTGGTATCCTGGTCAGGAATTCCCTTCCCCTGGAGATTGATAGCACGGTGCTGGATGACAGGGGCCGCTATGCTGGCATTACGGGGAGATGGGAGGGGAAATTGATTTCCATACTGTCTATTTATGTCCCGCCTGGGCTGCAATCTACCACATTCACCGACTTGGGTGAGGTTGTCCTTGGTTTGCCCGATGGCCTATTGGTGTTGGGTGGGGACTTTAACTCTGTGGCGAGTGGAGAGAGTGATCGTAGCCCCCCCAGGCTCCTCCCTGCCTCGCACTTATGGTTGGGGAAATTCTTGGATGCCTTTGGTTTGGCCGACTGCTGGAGGCAGCTGCACCCTGGCCGGCTTCAGTACACTTTCCACTCGGGGGCTCATGGCAGTCTCTCGAGAATTGACTATTTCCTCGTGCCGGTGGTGCAGTTGCTCTCTGTGCGTGAAATTAAACACTTGGCTAGAGGGATCTCAGACCACTCCCCGATATGGCTCCACTTGGATATCTGTTTGGGGAATGGGGGCCGAATTGCCCCGATAAATCCATGGCATTTTCAGGACCCTAAGATGTTATGTTATGTTATGTTATATTTATGCTTCTATAGCGCACGGCCACTCCGTTTGGAGCAACCCGGCGCTTTCATCAGAGCAGATCAGAGCAGAGGTGGTCAAATGCATGACTTTTTATTTTGCTGAAAATGAGGGATCGGTGTCTTCCCCAGTCTCCTTATGGGAGGCCTATAAAACTGTTATCCGTGGTCAGACTTTATCCCTAATTGCTGACAAGAAGCGGCGCACACAAGAAGAGGTGGTGAGATTGGAGTCTGAGATTACTGTGTTGGAGGAGCGGTTGGAAGCTGAGGTTACGCCTGAGACGCTGCATGTTTTGGCTCTCAAGCAATCTGATTACAGGGCCTTGGTTACTACCTCGGCTGAGGCACTGCATCGTATGCAACAGGGGCGTCTGTACGACGTGGGTGACAAAGCGGGGAAGTTGATCGCATGGCTGGATAAGCGAGACAGACTGAATCGTGTGGTGCCTGTGGTTGAGAGAGTTGATGGAGTGCGAGTCGTGGACCCGGTTGAGATAGTTGAGGTGTTTGCCCAGCACTTTCGGGTTGTGTATGCGCCGGTTTCGGGCTTGCCGGAGGGGGACTCGCGCTTGCTACTTCGTGATCTTGAGCTGCCCAGTCTCGCGGAATCAGACGGGGTGTTAATGGAGGCTGATTTCTCCATCGATGAGGTCGCGCTCGCTATTCGCTCTCTTCGTTCAGGAAAGGCTTCGGGCCCTAACGGCATACCGGTCGAGCTGTATAAGCTATGCCCGGATAAAATGGCGCCGTATCTGCTGCGTATGTTTGCGGCGTCGCGTGACCTCGGCTGTCTTCCTAGAGACCAGAGGCTGGCCTCTATTGTGGTCATTCATAAAGACGGCAAACCCCGTGAGTGCTGTTCCTCGTATCGCCCGATTTCGCTTTTGAACGCGGAACCCAAGATATTGGCGAAACTACTGGCAAACCGACTAGCCACGGTGATTAGCGGAGTGGTTCACCCTGATCAGTCCGGTTTTATCCCCCAGCGTAATACTGCACTCAATCTTCGTCGACTGCATGGCGTCATAGCGAGGGCGGGATCTCTTGGTGAGCCGGCCATCTTGGTTTCTCTTGATGCTTCGATGGCTTTTGATACGGTTGAGTGGCCATATTTGTGGGCTACTCTCGCCAAGTTTGGTTTTGGCCCGAAATTTATTGCATGGGTTAAACTCCTGTATGAGCAACCGTTGGCGCAGGTGGTGGTAAATGGTAGAGCTTCAAGGCCCTTCACTCTTGGGCGAGGCACGAGGCAGGGCTGTCCTTGGTCACCACTGTTGTTCGCCCTCGCGCTCGAGCCGCTGGCCGCCTGGCTCCGGTGGGAACCCTCCTTGAAGGGTATTCGGTGGTCCCCTGATTTTGAAGACCGTGTTTCATTATATGCCGACGACATTTTGTTGTATTTGACGTCCCCCCGTAAGTCATTGGGAGTCCTCTTTGATGTCCTGCGTTCCTTTGGACGTAACTCCGGGTTGGTTATCAATTGGTCCAAATCCTGTATTTTCCCGCTTACCGGTGACCCTCTCTCTTTGCCCCGAGTGTGCCCGATTCCGGTCCGCACCGAGGGTTTTAAGTATTTGGGTATTTATATTTCACTTGACCCTGTGTTGCGCTATGATCGGAATCTGTTGCCTCCACTCGCCCGACTTCGGTCAGACGTTGCGGCTTGGTGTAATCTGCCCTTATCCCCCCTGGGACGGGCGGCCCTGTTTAAAATGATGTCTCTTCCCCGGTTCTTATATGTTGTGCAAAATACACTTGATCTAGTGCCGGCTAGCTATTTCCGCGAAATTGAGGGCCTCCAAAGGAAGCTGGTATGGGCTGGCCGGCCTCGTATTGCGTTGACTAAGCTCACGTTACCCTGGTACGATGGGGGCATTGCGTTACCTGATATACGACGGTATTATTGGGCATCTCAACTGAGTGCTGTGAATCATGCTATGTATGGTCCAGTTCCGAACCCTGCTTACGAAATGGACCGGTGGCTCTTGCCCGGGGGAAATTATTACAGGGCGTTCTATTCTCGGGGTGCTAGGAAGAACTTGACGGGACCCACTGGAGTGGCGGTGCGGGTATGGGGCAGCGCGACCGCGGCTACCGGATGGACAGATAGGCTGACCAGAGCGACCCCTCTATTTGCAGCGGAGAGGCTGGGTGAGTTGTGGACCTCAAAAGGGTTTGATAGATGGGACCTCATCGGGATCAGTAAGTTGGATGACCTCTGGGTTAAGGACAGGGTTAAGTCCTTTGCTGAATTGCAACAGGAATATGGTTTGACTGATTCGGAGTTTTTTCGGTACCTTCAGGTTCGTCATGCCATTGGGTCGGTTTTTCCGGCTGGGTCTGCCATCCCGGAGAGCTCCCCCCTGGAAGACAGGGTGCTGGACGGACATGTGCCGGACAGCACTATCTCTCTTATATATAAGAAGCTTATTAATACTCGGTCGGATTTGCTTCTTCATCTTCGTACTTCCTGGACTGATGACGGACTGGAGCTGGATGATGAGGATTGGCGGGCCGCGATATCCTCTCCTAAGGAGGTTGCGATTCCGGCGCGTCTGCGACTCGTTCAGCTGAAAATTCTACACCGGGTCTATGTCACGGGTCCCAGACTGATGCATATGGGTTTTTCAGAGGATGGATTGTGTCGGCGGGGCTGTGGTATGCTTGCTACCTTCCTCCATATTATATGGGAGTGTCCGGAGGTTGTATCTTTTTGGAATGGAGTGTATGCGGTGATGAGTGAAGTTACGCATGTTCAGTTGCTGCCTGAAGCCCGGCGTTGTCTTTTGAATGTATGGGAGCCAACTGATTGTAATGTTGCTCAGACTCAATGGGTGACGCTGGGGAACATGGTTGCAAAGAGGGACATTGCACAATTGTGGGGATCTCAGAGGGCTCCATCGGTCTCCGGGTGGGAAGATAGTATGGACTGGTGCATGTTCAAGGAAAAGATTGTGTATGTCTCCCGTGGCAGGCCCAAAAAATGGGGTAGGATATGGGGCCAATGGAACTCGTTCCGTGGGGATGTCTGCGACCCCCCTTTCACTGATCCCCCTGATACTCCTTGTTCCCCTTAGCTGTGTGTTTCGGCTCTTTCCCGTGCTGTATTTTTGTTAGACCACTGGCGCTGGGTCCCCCCTCTCCCCCCCTCCCTTTTTCTTTTATCCTCTGAAGATTCTCCTGTCTTTCCCTATTGTTCTAGGTCTGACTCGCCCCGCATCTTATGAAACGGACGTAACAACTCGGGCATAGCCTTGTCTTTTTCTTCTTCGTTTGTTTAGTTGTTTTAAAAAATGAAACCTCTTTATATCCTGTCGTTTTGTGATTGATCGATGTCATGCATCATGGCTGCCGGACCCCTGGTTGTCGGCTGATGAGCTGTGTACCTTGACGTTGTTTTTGAGATGCTGCACCGGCCGGCCCAGAGGGTTGTAGGCACATCTTTGTTTCTATTTGTCTCTTGCAAATAAAGGTTTTAAAAAAAAAAAAAAAAAAAACCAATGTATTTTGGCCCACCTCCCGGGCATTTCTGCACCGTGGACCCCATCCCCCAGGGCCTGCCCCTTTTTTATTACTTTTTTTTTAAGGCATGGTGCTGTGCAGCCCCCTTCCCGGGAGGATTTTGGGCCCAGGGACACCATCCCCTGGGCCCAGGCCTCTACTGTGGGCGATCTGGTCCCACTCAGGGCACCCACTCTCATCTGTTGGGAACCGCAGGGGGAGCCTCAAGGCCCCGCAATCCATTCCGGCTCCCCGCTTCCTGCAATAGCCGGGATTACTTTTGGACAGAGGGAGCTGCTAACATGTATCTCCCTATGTCTTAAAGCAACTCTGCTCTGCTTCAAGTAAGCAACAGCCTTTTACATGCTCACACTTACTTGAAGCAGAGCAGAGTTTGCTAAGGCTTGGCAAGAGCAGTAATGCCATGGCAAACTGCAATGTCCCGGTAGTGGGAACCCCAGGGGCATTGCTGGAGCTGGCCTAGGGGGTTGGCAATCCACAGGGCCATGAATGGCTCCAGAAGGGGGGCCATGCGGACCCATCTCCCATCTACTCATTAGCCCCCGGGAGGTGATGGTCCCTGCATCATTTTGCTATATTTGCCCTGAAGAGGTGGTAGTCCCTGAGGCTGCAAGGAGCCACTCGGCCCCCTACATTTCTTTAAATTATTTGCCCCCAGGAGATGGCAGTCATCAGCTTCAAGCCAAGTCCCAAGATTTCTTTCAACGCTTACTGTTTGAAGTGTTGGCAGCCAATCAAATTTTAGTAGGATCCGCAAGTTCACTGCAACAACTCATGTCCCCAGATATCTATATTTTTTAAACGTAATTATGTTTGAAACTACTGAATGGATTTACACCAAATCTCAAAAAGCACGCTTTCTGGACCAACATCAAGCTTTCTGCGAACTTTGGTGTAATTGTCGTGTTCAAAAATGGAAAATTCCCATAGACATTATATGGGGAAAACTAGTGTGGTGGAACCCTCCTTTTTTCTTGTCTCGGCCCAAGCTTGATGGAATATCCTAAAACTTTCAACACAGCAGCTGAACCAAAAAGAAGTGTTTTGAAAATTTCATGAAGATACATCAAAGTGATGCCAAAGTTATTGGCAGAACAAAAAACGATTTTACTTTGGAAACTTTGGTCCTAACTATAAATACCTACTGGCGCCTGATTATCATGGATGATCAAATCTGGGGAAATTCTGCAAATTCCCATGGAGGCTGTATCCTCGAATCCTGTGAGACAAATATGTTTCTTAAACGTTAAATCTAGGGGGGCTTTTGGGGCCTGGGGTCAGTGTGCGCTCATATATATATGTGTGTTATTTAAAGCAACTGGCTCACTGCCCCTTCATGTACAAGAAACTCTCATGACCTTTACAAAGAGAGAATATTGTAATGAGTGTTGTAACTTGCTGTCACACAATCTCTGATTTACAAATTGTACAGATGTTATGTCATGCAGTAGTTCTTCAAAGAAAGATAAGCTTCTTTAGACAACTAGGAACTCTTTCGTTCTTTAACGCAGGTATCTGAAAATAAACAGTAAACATTAACCAGAGTTGGCGTTTTATGTACACAAACCTAACTCTGAACGCTCATAAAGAAAGATAAACCTATTGTTGTACTACTCTGTAATGACTGCTTATCTCTGAAGTGAGTAATAAAGGTTATGACAATATTACTGATAAGCAGCATATGAAGATATAAACCTTCAATGCACATGCAAGATTGTTTTACACGGAGGCACCAATTTCCACAATGCTTTCTTCCCAGGATCATGCTTGTAATAGTTGAGTAAGGATACATTAGAACTGCAAAACTTTGGGGCAGATTTACAATAACTGGCGCATCCCCAGGGATGCGCCAGTTATTGTGCGCCGCAGCTCCGCAACCCATGGTGCGCCGCATTTACAATGCGGCTCACCATGGGGCAAAAACGGCACAGATGCGTGACACATCTGTGCCGTAAAGGCGGCGCATTGCTGGAGTTGTGTCGCAAGCGTGACGCAGCTCCAGCAAGGCCCTGGGGGGCCCTATCTGTCCAATGCTGTGTCAAGGCTTACGCCAGCTTCAAGCAGGCGCAGGGTTTTGACGCAGCATTGGCTTATAAGTGCCTGCGTGAAATCTTGTAGATTTCACGCAGGCACATTTGCGAGGCGCACCTGCCCCGGAACGCTCACCCTGCGCCGGAACGCCCACATGTGGCGCAGGGCTTTACAGTGTGACGCATCTGCCTAGATGCGTCACGTTGTAAATGGGTCACAGGGATGCGCCACGTTTATGCCGCTGTTGCGTGACGCAACAGCGGCGTAAACGTGGCGCAAGTCCGACATAAATCTGCCCCTTTATATTTTTCACATTGTCAACAGACAAACCTGTCAGAGTGGACAAAGCTTCCATCCTTCCAGATTGATGGCAGATTGTTATTGTCATTTGTGTAGCGTACAATCTTAGGCAAAAGCCATGCAGTACTTTGAACAGTCAGGGTTTTTTTTTATGGTTTTGAGGTTTCCATCGCAGATCAGAATGAGAGTTCCCTTATGAAGTGTTTTGATCAGTGGTATATTTGTGGTTTCTTAATTATTTGCAGTACGGCATCTTAATAGTTCATGTGTCAGTGAGTTGTAGTGCTTGATGGTTGTGGCCCATCCATAGCCATATGCACTTTCTCAAATGTAGAAATTGCTATTCTATTGCAGGAGTGTTGAAGCTAACATATGCAGCTGTTATTTTACATAGGTGCTGTTGTTTTTTTCTAAAATATTTTAGCAGGCTATTTAACATGTCGGAGCAAATCATTACAACAGTGTCAGACAATGATAATCTGCAGTTAATGTACAAAACCTGTCATATAAACTGTTGAATGGAAATATCCATTTTTTAGTGTACAGTCGGATTCTGCTGCAGAGAGAGCCCGGCTGTGTGTATCTGGTATACTGGGTTTTGATTTTGTCCCTAGCCTCACACTAATCTAGTGTGTGCACAGAGGCCTAGGCCTGCCTTGATATGAGTGAGATTATGGGCTTCTCCTGTGATCTGGTGGAGCACACCAAGTGTGCCCTCATTTGTCCAGCAGTGGAATACTGCCACTGTCATGTGTTTAGGATGTAGTTCAGTGGTAGTGGCAGCATACAATGTTTGTGAATATATAGTTGTGAGCAGGTGTTGTTATCTGTATCACTGGAGTGGAGTCCTACTGGCCCACTTGTATAAGGTTCCCCTTCTGTGCGCTAGCTCAAATATGAGTGCCAACGTCTCAAACGAGTGTATATATGTTGCTTGTGTGGTACATGCATTGTGTGTACGAGTAAAGAAGAGTAATGGAGGCCAGGGGGGTTCTGTTTTGGAAGCTCTTGGCTTGGTCCTGTGCACAAGATGGAGCTGATGCTATTTTCCAAGACATTGAAAGGTATTGCAGACATTCCTAAAGCTGGAGGGAAGAGACCGAGACACTGACATCAGGTAAGTGGAGACAGGGTCCCATTAGAATTCGGTAATGCCCTTTTGTTGACAAGTGCTGCTGATTAGTCTCCCTGAGCACTGCCGTTTGGTTATATGTCTGGACAACAGCCAATAAAAAAAGAAAAGACAACCAACCCTACAGATTCTGAAAGTGCAAACCGAAAATCTACACCCCAACTGCTATGACCGCATAAAGTGGGAACCAATGACCCCCTTGTTGTTCCAGATGCAAGTTCTCCTTAAACAGAGATAGGAGTGTTTCGCAGAGTACCCAAGGACTGCTGTGCAACCAGCTTCCCATTGGTGAGGGGACATCACCTGAAGTCTTGCCTTGCTTGAAGGAGCTGATTCTGACCTGAAGCTCCTTGAAGCCTACCTGCTACTGAGATAGGGAAGGAGCTTGCCAGCCTTTCAGAGTTGGAGCAGATCTGAAGCACCAGAGCAGCTGGATCCCTAGTGGTGGGGGTCCGCCTGCAAAAGGAATACTCAGAGAATGATCTGTTGGTCCAGAGAGACATGGAGAGCAGTCTCTCCAACCAAACGGTTCTAGGTGAGAATAGCAGCCAGGAGTGAGCCGAGCTGACTGTGCCACTACAACAGAGAAGCATGCCCAAGTTGAGTTAACCGCTACACCAGAGGAGTGTGCAAAGCAGAATGGGCTACTACTTTAGAGAAGTGTGCTTGAGTGGAATGAGTCTCTACAACACAGTAGTTTGCCCAAGCAGACCACACCACTATTCTTAAGGTAGTGTCAGAGTCAACCATGCTGCTCCATTCCAAAGACTCTGCCAGCGGAGGGGTATGTCATTGTGAGGCAGACCATGACTGTTGACCTCCGCAGCATACCACCGACTCACCAAAGCCTAGAAGCGGGTTCACAACAAATTTTAGGACTGCGTTGTTGTTGGAGCCCTGAATTCCTATGAGTACTCCAGGCGATGACCTCCACTGTGCCTGGCGAAGATCGGCTGGATGCGGGAGGAACCTTCAGCAGATGTGTGTTCTCTAAAGAAGGAGCGAGAAAGATGCATGCTACAGTTCCGCGCTGGCCGCTCGAAAATGACTGCTGTTGTCAGAGGTAAGAAATGGGGAATTTTATTAGAATAACTGAGTGCAGAAACTATAGCAAGGGGAACAAGGGACACTGGCCCTAGACCTCACAACCAATTGTGGGGACCTGCTTAGTGCCAAAAAGGAGGGATGCCCAAGAGAAGGGAGGACATGCGGACTAGCATGTGAAGCACAGTATTTGAAGAGCCAGAAAATAAGCTGTGCCAGTGGCCTGTTTTATGTAGTATTATATTTTACAGATGTATTAAAGTATTTTTCTTTGTAAAGGTAGAGCCTGTGGTTAGACAATCGATATTTGCTCTGTTGGGTGACCAGGGGTCCCGGATTTCCCTAGACAGTCCTGGTTTTCAAAGGACAGTCCCAGTGCCCCGATGCTTTTCTTAATTTGAAATACATGACCTGGTTTTTGGGACAAAGATCAAGTAATCCTGAAAGGGGAATTAAAAGGTATGCTCTTGTTAAGTAAATTGTTTGTTTCTTTCAGGAAGCGCTGGAGGTCAGCTGCATGCATTCTGCAGAAGATGGGGAGACAAAGTGGGAGATGAGGGCCGGGGAGCTCAGGGTAGAAGTCCTGGCGATTGTTAAAGTATGGTTCTATATATGTGTGTGTGTGCACAAATTTACAAGGCTACGCAAAATCGGCGCAGATCAGACACAAAAGTAAGGCTAAAGGCTTTAGTCCTACTTTTATTTCTGGCCTGTTCTGGTTCTTCCTTCACAAAACCTGGTAACCCTAATGGTTGTTGCTTTCTGAGTTTGTGCACCCCCACACTCCCTCCCTGAAAAGTCTGTGACTGCCCACCATTGCTGCCACTTTGAGTCAGTCGCTGAAGAGGTAGGACTTGGCCCAGTTTTGCAGAACCCCAGCAGGACATATCCTGGGTCATCAAAGGTAAATTACCCCAACCTCTGAGTCTGAGGAGTAGTAGCCTCTGCTTGCCCAGTGGCCCTCTGAACAGGGTCTGACACCAACCACATTAGCACAATGAGAACTTAAGTAGGTTCACTGGTCTATTTCCTGCCTTAACCTTCTACTCTAACAGAGTCCAAAAGGGGGCCCTGGCTTATAATATTTCAACTATACCTTTTTGAGTGAGGTTGTTACTGTTTTTATCACCAACATTTAGCAGATCCTAGCAATTTCTATCTATATAGAGGAGTCTCAGAATTTCCATGACTGTCCTGTAGTCAGTTTGTGTGCCCCACTTATATTACTCTTTGTGGCTCATAATATGTATATATATCTGTATTGTCAACATGTGCTAGTACTATTAAGGAATGCTTTGGGAGGCTTCTATTTATAGGATTTGAGCAGAATGTTTCACAATTAGGCACTTACACCAAATTCAGGCTATTGTCATTGCTTGCCAAAGCCCCTGAAGAAATATTGTGGGAAGAGTGGTATAAATCTTTTCTAGCCTCAGAAGAGACAAATTCCCGTTCATAAAGATGTCCACGGTAAAGTGGCATCCGCCCAGAACAGCTGTTAACCCATGATTCTATGTAGATTCCATATTCAGATGTTTCTCTCCTTAGCCATACGCTCTGGATTATCATCTATGTCTAAGCCTCATCTTTATCTTGACTCAGGTTCCATGTTCTCCCAGAAATGGGGATGCCTCAGAATAATCTCCACACACTGTCATATGTAACTGTCTTGTCATTGGGATTATTTTCTCACTCTTACCTCAGTTCAGCATTCAAACAAAGGTCTTGTGATAGGTGTGGTCTGGTGATAAGAGTTGTTCTGATCCGAGAGTGATGGGTGTAACTTAACCACCATTGCCAGCCCAAAGTAAACCTCTACTGTTCCACATTATCACAATGATGAAGTAAATGGTAGAGTCCTTAGGCAGACTACTTTGTTCTTTTTCCACTCTCTTTCTCTCTAGCGCAGAAATATAAGTGGTGGTTCTCAAAAATAGGTGCTGGTGCTCCCCACCAGCAATCACCGGCTCAAATTAAGCACTATTGATATGTGGGTTTCTCGAATGAATGAGTGCTTATGCATTTGTCTAGCTATTTCGGACAGCTGTGACCTTTACACAGTTCTGATGGAGAGGGGAATACGTAATTAAGCTTCAAACCAGGAGATCTAACCTACTGAGTAGGTGTTCTTTGATGGTTCATAAAAATATGCTTCCTGGACCCAGGTAACCAGGTGGATGTCCTCAGTTAATTTATGAGTAAGATGGAGTGCTATTGCCCTGAAACACGTCTTCACTATGAATTAAAATGTGTGCTCACTTCTGTACTAGATAATGGTGCCAACTCAGACCTGCTGCCTGAGTATGTGGATGATGCAAAGATAGGGAACAAGCTCTAAACATGGATAACATTCTTTCTGACCACAGAACGTAAGGACGTTCAGGATGCCAGCACCGGGAAATTATACTAATGTTCCAATGTTAGTAGTTCCTCCTCGCCTGTTTTTTTTTTACTAATTACTAAATCAAAGACAATGATCAATTATTTCGTGTTCATGATGTTGTCAGGAACATATTGGCCTTTGTTTGTTCCCTATATTTATGTTGGAGCTATATATTTCCATCAGTTTTAAAACGCAAGTGAAGGCTGCTTTATGTAAGGCTGCAGTTTGTATTATGTTACCTGCCAAGCCAGAGCTCATGTGCCAAGGAGCATGGCTGAGCAAGACTTTGGCACCAAGACAGGGCAGCACTATGCTGTGCTGTGTCATCTCTTTGAAATGTGCTATCGATGACACGTTGCACGTTTTCCCAACTGAGGAAGAGAGTCGACTAGGATGAAGACAGAGATTTATTGAAATGCTGAAGGTGGAGCAAAGAAATCAAGATGTCTACGTTATATTTTATTTTCAAAAAGCCAGCCATCGACATTGTTATAACCACTGGCATTTCTAAAATTTCCTGCTAGCCTGGAGCATATCCGCTTGCGTTTTATCTTGGCATGCATGGTGCACCAATGGTTGGGTTTCACCGGTGTGATCCCAGCAAAGCTTACCGATGCACTGTGTTGGCTTAATTACATAGAAGATTTTGAGGGGGCAAAAAGTTTGCATTTCATAGCAGCTCATCATGGATAGGCCAAGATGTCCCAGTGAATAAAGGCCTAATAAATCTATTATTATTATTATTATTATTATTATTATTATTACTCCTACTACTATTGCTACTACTACTACTACTACTACTACAAGTAGTAGTAGTAGTAGTCACTAGTTTTAATCGTGAATATCATCAAATTATTCATTTTAACTTACATTGATCTATTAAATGACAATCACTGTTTGGTTTTTACTCCCTCAAATTAGGTTTAACTTTGTTTTTATTGACATTCTGCAGCAATAACACAGCAATTACAACAGTTTTGTGGCCATACATCAGCCTATCTGCCCCTCGGGGCTCAAATATCTCGGAATCAGCGCTTTGTTCCGTCGAGATTGCCAACAGTGTGTTCCGTCGTAGAAAAGCAGCTGTGTCATATAAAGACAAGATATAAAAAAAAAACATGAACACTGAACCCTCCCCCTCCCTTCCCTCCCACGAAGTGGTATGCTGAAGACCTAACTAGAGGAAACCTTCCTTTCGGATCAGGGCTATGATGAGAATCAATGGCCTGTAGGTGGTGTGTTCGACTCGGTGAGGCGGAGATACCTCGGGCATGTGATCTCGTTCATTTCAGTGGCCAACAGAGACACTATGGGTTGCCAGACATCATTAAAAGTGGTCATGGAGTTAGTGAGAGAGGCCTGGATCCTTTCCATCCCCAGAATGTACCATACCCTGTGTAGCCACCCCAGGTATGTTGGTTTGATCGGCCCAGTGCGATAAGACATTTTGAAGGTCTGCTCCCAGGACCAGGCCCATCTGAGTTCCCCTCCTAGATCTCCAGGAATAAGTGAGGGGGCTAGGCAAGCCAAGTATTATATAAGCTAGTAATCTCGCGATTTATGTGTCGAACCTTTTGTCTACTTCATCTAAAATCGCTTGACAATAACCCTCTATTTCTTTACACTCCCATAGCAGATGCGCCAGTGTACCTAATTCTCTACATCCTCTCAAACAAGTGGGACTACGGTCTGGGTTTCCTTTGTTTAGTCGAACTGGGGTAAGGTACTAATATGTGGCCACCTTAACTTACGTCTCTCTGCTAGCCGTGTTCTTTGCCACTTGATTAGCTCTGTAATAGATATCTTTCCACTCTTTCAGGGAGAGGTCTCTACCTAGCTCCGTCGCCCAGCGTTTCTGATTGGCGTTGGGGTCTTGGGGGGCCGTGGGAGTAGCATATCATAAATTTCCAAAATCATTTTCTTATTAGACGTTTTGGTCACTAACCACTTCTCATATCTGGTCAGTTTCCTACCAACCTTTGGTCTCACCTCAGGGTGAAGGAGCCAATGCCGCAACTGTAGGTAATGGAACTTTTCTATTTCGGGGAGGCCATAGGTCACTTTAAGGTCCGGGAAGGAAATGATCCCTTCCAGGTCAAAGAAATGACCTGCTGCCTTGCACTCCGTTCCTCTCAACCCCAAGAATGCTTGAGCGGCCAGTCGCGGTGTAAAATCCCCATTCTTTAACAGCGGAGTCATGGGCGAGCGGAAAGACGCCAGTCCTTTCCTGAGGGCCACTCCATCCCATACCCGAAGTTGTGTATACGTAATGGGGGATCCCCGTAGATTTGGAGGTCGATCCGCCCTCTTGAGGAAAGGGACTTTCCAGAGGGAGAGTTTTGCTAAAGTTCTGTCTTGAAACAGCCACCTCTTTTCTGATTCTGGCCGATGTCATTCCACGAAGAACCGAAGCTGTGATGCCCTGAAGTACTCCCATAAGCTCGGAATCCCCAGCCCCCCTTCATCAGGATGGAGGTGGCCTAGTTCGTTGCGCATCCGCGGTCGAGCTCCCGCCCAAATAAATTGGTGTATTCCCTGTTGTATCTTATTAAGAATGCCCAGAGTGGGCCGGGAGGGTTTGGAACAAGTATCGCGCCTTGGGGAGTATCGACATTTTGATCGCAGCCACCCGTCCCAATAGCGACAGTGGGTGATGTTTCCATTGTTGCAACTCCTTCCTGACCTGTGTTTGTAGTCTAGAGTAGTTAAGTTTACCTGTTTGTGCCACGGAGGGGTCCAGCTCAATGTCCAGGTACAGCATGGACGTCACCACCTGAATCCCCCAGTAAGATTCTCCAGTCGGCATGGGCGTTGTCAGCTGACGATTCAGCCAAAGAACCATCCCAACATTGACCCAGAACCCCAACACCTGTCTGAAGGATTCCAGTTCTTTTAGGAAAGCCGGGACTAATTGCTCTGGGTTTTTTAGGAAGGCGATAATATTGTCAGCATACAGGCTGATTGTGTGTTGCTCCTCCCCAAACGGGATGCCCTGACTTTCGGGTTGCCCTTGATTTTTTGAGCTAGTGGTTCTACGTAGAGCGCGAAAAGGAGGGGCGACAATGGGAACCCCTGCCTTATCCCTCTCTGGATCTCGAAAGGGTGAGAAGAGACACCGTTTACTCTACTTGTCGCCTTGGGCGAACTATAGCAGCTCAAGATCCATGCCCGGAACCTGTCTCCAAGGCCGAAGTGCATCAGAACTTGGTCTAGATAATTCCAATTCACCCGGTCGAATGCCTTCTCAGGATTGACTGACAAGAAAATAGCATTCATATTCGTACAGTGAGCTTTATCGATCAAGTGTAGAATTTGCTCCCTCAAATTAAATGCAAAATGTACTGTACACAATGGTAGAATGGAGGGACGAAGGAGATTCAGACAAGAGGTACCCCTAGGTAAAAGTTAGAGCAAATCAAATGATTGCATTATCTTGGTAACACTGGGGCTGCTTCACAAAAGCAATTATGAGTATGGGACATACTACAACATGTGCACTCTTTTACACACTCTTACATATATTTATGAGGTGCCCCCCAAATCCTTGAACCGCCTGTTAGTGAAAGTGCCTAAAGGGCAAACCCCAGTCTATTTGCACCAATTCTATAAGAATATTCCCTGATTATTTCCCTCTTGCTCCAGGTTCAGATATCTTTGGACCAGTTTACAAAGGCATACTACTGAAATGCCTTTGTAAACATCCAGAGTTTTCTTTTTTTTTTGCCATGATCATTTTCAGATCATCTTCAAAGTTCAGCCTCTCTGCACCACTGCCCCATCACAAACTCTTGTCTTTTCTCGTTTCACATTTTTATAGTTATTCCTATGTAATGATTCTTCATTTGTTGTTACTATGCAGGCCTGCTTCAATAGTTAGAGGAACACAGCTTCTTTTCAGCCTCTGGTCTGTGAGACTTTAATAATCCACCAAGTGATCCTGTTTCTTATTTGAGTGAACCAAATCGCCCTATCACGTTTTCAAACTATGACAAAAAAGCAAGTTATGTTTCTGGTGATTGGCAAACAATGGGCCCAGTTCACACGGGTAAACTGAGATGAAAGTCTAACTTTACGACTTTCGGTATTCACAAAGAGCATTTACGAGTAGTAAAGTTAGACTTTTGTCTCAGATTTGGTCTCAGTTAAACTTAAGACCAATTCTTACGTTTGACTGAGACAAAAGATTAACTTTACTACTTGTAGATGGCCTTTGAATACTGAAAGTCGTAAAGTTACATTTCATCTCAGTTTTCATTGAGGACCCCTTCCCATTCTTACCACCTACTTAAAGTAGGTGGTAAAATGCGAATGTTTTGCGACTGTATTTCAGTCACAAAACATTCCTACATACCGATATGATTCGGTATTAAGAAGGGACACCCTAAACATGCCCCTTCTTAATAGTGAAATGCAAACCCATTTTGCGATTCGGTAACAAGTTACCGAATCACAAAATAGGGTTAGCTGCATCTGAAAACCATTTTTTGTGTTTGCAAACGGGCCGATTCTGTGAATTGGGACGTTTGTGCAGATAAAAATGCTTGCTGTATATGCTCCAATATTTACAGTTTTCTCTGGGTAATGTCCTTAGGCATGCAATGACAGTTTGCTATACAATGTACTATTTATTTGTAAAGTATAAATAACTATCTTGCCATTAACTAGTATTTTTTATTATTATATTTGTATTGTTACCCAATTGGCACTTGTTTTAGCTATCTTGGAAGGATGAAAGGCTGAGTGGACTCTCTGGGATACAAAGATGAGAGCCTGGTGTGAAACGCAGATTCCTTTAGTTAGTCCGACTAATGAGTCAGTAAATATGTGCTTATTTTTCATAATAAATGAATGGATCCATAAATGATTCAAGGAAGAATTAAAGCCAACATACAATACAGCCTGGCCGACAACTATGTATTAAGTACATACACTTCAATACACTTTTAAAGTGCTAATTCAATAACAACAATCAAGTGCTCAGAAGAGGTGATCACTCGGTGCAACAAACGTGAACTGGTGACTCGTGTATGTGGGTGAACAAATCGCTATGGACTTGGGAAGAAAGAAGAAGATTCCAACCTCAAATTTCTATTTTAATCCTGATGATGGCCATTCATTTTGCATTAGAGGTCGAAACACTGTTGATTCCTATAGATCTAGGTGCATTGATCAGCCTTATTATGTAACTTCCTCACAGTCCATCAAACAATTTAATACATTTTTCAAACTTTTTTGGAGCATCTGGCAGCTCCCATTCACTGTTGGGCCACTCAGCTTTACAAAATGTTCTTTAGCACAACTGAAAATGTTTTTTTTTGTTTACTGATCCAGGGTGGTGGCTGCCTTCTTGGATCAGTAAATAAAAAAAGAAATAAATGGCCAAGCCATTAATCAGGAGTAAAAGCTTCCAACGTGAGCCTATTTGTGCATAACAACAAAGTCCTTTTTGACATGTGTGAAGGCTTTTTTCTGGTTGGCTTAAGCTGTTACTGTATGAGAAGCAACATAAACCTCTAGCAAGCTGTTGACAAGGCCCCACCACAAGGACTGTCCGAGGCAGATAAACCCATTTGAGCAACATTTTATCATTCTTACATCAAGGACGTTTACTCTTCTTCTGAATTGAAATAAAAGTTTTGTCTGCATTCCTGGGCGGTCAAGAGATATCTCACTGGAAGTGTAATTACATTGTGTATAGGGATTCAGAGCCATTCTTCCTGCTTCCTTCTTCCTGTCGCACTTGCATTTTCCTCTCCTTTAACAACTGTTTTTATCATGCATGGACTAGTATACTAATAACTGGCTCTATCACACAAAACAAAATTTAAAAAAAGTCTGTTTCTACTTTGATGTGTGCCCACCTTTCTCGAAATCTTCATTTTCGGACTATTATGCATTATCTTTACTGGACATGTTATACTTTCGTGATGATCAGCATTCAAAAATGTATTTTGGCCCACCTCCCTGGCATTTCTGCCCTGTGGACCCCATCCCCCAGGGTCTGCCCCTTTTTTATTACTTTTTTTTTTTAAAGGCATGGTGCTGTGCGGCCCCCTTCCCGGGAGGATTTTGGGCCCAGGGACACCATCCCCTGGGCCCAGGCCTCTACTGTGGGTGATCTAGTCCCACTCAGGGCACCCACTCTCATCTGTTGGGGACCGCAGGGGGAGCCTCAAGGCCCCGCAATCCATTCCGGCTCCCGCTTCCTGCAATAGCCGGCATTACTTTTGGACAGAGGGAGCTGCTAACATGCATCTCCCTCTGTCTTAAAGCAACTCTGCTCTGCTTCAAGTAAGCAACAGCATTTTACATGCTCACACTTACTTGAAGCAGAGCAGAGTTTGCTAAGGCTTGGCAAGAGCAGTAATGCCATGGCAAACTGCAATGTCCCAGGAGTGGGAACCCCAGGGGCATTGCTGGAGCTGGCCTAGGGGGTTGGCAATCCACAGGGCCATGAATGGCTCCAGAAGGGGGGCCATGCGGCCCCACCTCCCATCTACTCATTGGCCCCCGGGAGGTGATGGTCCCTGCATCATTTTGCTATATTTGCCCTGAGGAGGTGGTAGTCCCTGAGGCTGCAAGGAGCCACTCGGGCCCCCACATTTCTTTAAATTATTTGCTCCCAGGAGATGGCAGTCATCAGCTTCAAGCCAAGTCCCAAGATTTCTTTCAACACTTACTGTTTGAAGTGTTGGCAGCCAATCAAATTTTAGTAGGATCCGCAAGTTCACTGCAACAACTCATGTCCCCAGATATCTATATTTTTTAAACGTAATTATGTTTGAAACTACTGAATGGATTTACACCAAATCTCAAAAAGCACGCTTTCTGGACCAACATCAAGCTTTCTGCGAACTTTGGTGTAATTGTCGTGTTAAAAAATGGAAAATTCCCATAGACATAATATGGGGAAAACTAGTGTGGTGGATCCCTCCTTTTTTGTTGTCTCGGCCCAAGCTTGATGGATTATCCTAAAACTTTCAACACAGCAGCTGAACCAAAAAGAAGTGTTTTGAAAATTTCATGAAGATACATCAAAGCGGTGCCAAAGTTATTGGCAGAACAAAAAACGATTTTCCTTTGGAAACTTTGGTCCTAACTATAAATACCTACTGGCGCCTGATTATCATGGATGATCAAATCTGGGGAAATTCAGCAAATCCACATGGAGGCTGTATCCTCGAATCCTGTGAGACAAATATGTTTTTTAAACGTTAAATCTAGGGGGGCTTTTGGGGCCTGGGGTCAGTGTGCGCTCATATATATATATGTGTGTTATTTAAAGCAACTGGCTCACTGCCTCTTCATGTACAAGAAACTCTCATGACCTATACAAAGAGAGATTATTGTAAGGAGTGTTGTAACTTGCTGTCACACAATCTCTGATTTACAAATTGTACAGATGTTATGTCATGCAGTAGTTCTTCAAAGAAAGATAAGCTTCTTTAGACAACTAGGAACTCTTTCGTTCTTTAACGCAGGTATCTGAAAATAAACAGTAAACATTAACCAGAGTTGGCGTTTTATGTACACAAACCTAACTCTAAACGCTCATAAAGAAAGATAAACCTATTGTTGTACTACTCTGTAATGACTGCTTATCTCTGAAGTGAGTAATAAAGGTCATGACAATATTACTGATAAGCAGCATGTGAAGATATAAACCTTCAATGCACATGCAAGATTGTTTTACACAGAGGCACCAATTTCCACAATGCTTTCTTCCCAGGATCATGCTTGTAATAGTTCAGTAAGGATACATTAGAACTGCAAAACTTTGGGGCAGATTTACAATAACTGGCGCATCCCCAGGGATGCGCCAGTTATTGTGCGCCGCAGCTCCGCCACCCATGGTGCGCCGCATTTACAATGCAGCGCACCATGGGGCAAAAACGGCACAGATGCGTGACACATCTGTGCCGTAAAGGCGGCGCATTGCTGGAGTTGTGTCGCAAGCGTGACGCAGCTCCAGCAAGGCCCCAGGGGGCCCTATCTGTCCAATGCTGTGTCAAGGCTTACGTCAGCTTCAAGCAGGCGCAGGGTTTTGACGCAGCATTGGCTTATAAGTGCCTGCGTGAAATCTTGTAGATTTCACGCAGGCACATTTGCGAGGCTCACCTGCCCCGGAACACCCACCCTGCGCCGGAACGCCCACATGTGGCGCAGGGCTTTACAGCGTGACGCATCTGCCTAGATGCGTCACGTTGTAAATGGGTCACAGGGATGCGCCACGTTTACGCTGCTGTTGCGTGACGCAGCAGCGGCGTAAACGTGGCGCAAGTCCGACATAAATCTGCCCCTTTATATTTTTCACATTCTCAAAAGACAAACCTGTCAGAGTGGACAAAGCTTCCATCCTTCCAGATTGATGGCAGATTGTTATTGTCATTTGTGTAGCGTACAATCTTAGGTAAAAGCCATGCAGTACTTTGACCAGTTGTTGTTTTTTTTTTTTTATGGTTTTGAGGTTTCCATCGCAGATCAGAATGAGAGTTCGCTTATGAAGTGTTTTGATCAGTGGTATATTTGTGGTTTCTTAATTATTTGCAGTACGGCATCTTAATAGTTCATGTGTCAGTGAGTTGTAGTGCTTGATGGTTGTGGCCCATCCATAGCAATATGCACTTTCTCAAATGTAGAAATTTTTATTCTATTGCAGGAGTGTTGAAGCTGTTGTTTTACATAGGTGCTGTTGTTTTTTTCTAAAATATTTTAGCAGGCTATTTAACATGTCGGAGCAATACATTGCAACAGTGTCAGACAATGATAATCTGCAGTTAATGCACAAAACCTGTCATATAAACTGTTGAATGGAAATATCCCTTTTTTAGTGTACAGTCTGATTCTGCTGCAGAGCGAGCCCGGCTGTGTGTATCTGGTATACTGGGTTTTGATTTTGTCCCTAGCCTCACACTAATCTAGTGTGTGCACAGAGGCCTAGGCCTGCCTTGATATGAGCGAGGTTATGGACTTCTCCTGTGATCTGGTGGAGCACACCAAGTGTGCCCTCATTTGTCCAACAGTGGAATACTGCCATTGTCATGTGTTTAGGATGTAGTTCAGTGGTGGCAGCATACAATGTTTTTGAATATATAGTTGTGAGCAGGTGTTGTTATCTGTGTCACTGGAGTGGAGTCCTACTGGCCCACTTGTATAAGGTTCCCCTTCTGTGCGCTAACTCAAATATGAGTGCCAACGTCTCAAACTAGTGTATATATGTTGCTTGTGTGGTAAATACATTGTGTGTACGAGTGAAGAAGAGTAATGGAGGCCTGGGGGTTCTGTTTTAGAAGCCATTGGCTTGTTCCTGTGCACAAGATGGAGCTGATGTTGTTTTCCAAGACATCACAAGGTATTGCAGACATTCCTAAAGCTGGAGGGAAGAGACCGAGACACTGACATCAGGTAAGTGGAGACAGGGTCCGATTAGAATTCGGTAATGCCCTTTTACTGAAAGTGCTGCTGATTGGTCTCCCTGAGCATTGCCGTTTGGTCGAATGCAGGGATGAAGGATGAAGGGTGGGGCTGTGGTCACTGTTGTTCAGAGTGAGAATGGTCCTTTAGGTTGATCATCTTTTTGGTTTATCACTGTTCAGTGTGACAGTTGATAGCGAGGTACAGAAAGTTCACACCTCTCTGTGTGTCTGTTATGGCTACTGATCCAGCGGGCTATAGAAAATATATCATAAATAACGCTACCCAACTTCATAACCTATAAACTAAATTCTATACTAAATTACGGACCCATTTATAAACCTGACATATTTTGGGCCTACTGAATCAGGTGGTCAGATTAAATCTATATACACATTATCTACAAACTATATACAATTTTATACATCTGCGGAAAGAATATTGTCATTAGAATAAATCCTAATTATTTAAACGACCACCATAGGCGACGTGATCTAGCTAATAGTAACCTGCACTTCTGAATAACCAAGACCAGCTTGTTTGTCAAAAGTAAGATTTTATTTACTAAATTATGGTATTTTAATTGATAGTTTTATAAAAGTAATTTATTAGTATTGAAGCAAGCATGATTGTAAAGAAACATGAGAAAAATACAATTTAAGCAAGATGAATCAAAGTTAAAGTGAGTATTTAAAGTTTAGCATTTCTAAAACCTAAGTCCCTAACTGAGCTAAATAGATAGAAATTAAAGTAAAGTTCTTTGAGGATTCTTACGTGCTCCACGCAATGTCCGACAGCACTTCACCCTCATCGGAAAGTCAGAAAGCAGCAGCCAGCCCATCCCTAGGGGCATGACTTTTTATACCTTTCTACACTAACTAAACTACGCAAAGGAAAGTTTTCAGAAATCTTCGACGTCCCATTGGCTGAGAGTGACAAGTGACATGTCACCCATATTTCAAAAGTTCCATTAGGTCACTTTTCTTAAGGACCATTGTCTTTTCTGAATGCAACCAGGAGCTTCCTAGGTTTGCAACAAATGTACATTAATGTTCTCACTGCTTCCAATTGACTTCCGCGGATGCCAAGTTAAGGGCTGACAAAATGTTCTTTTTCGACCTTGGCCACGTCCGACAGAAAGATGATAGCACGTCAGTTTTTGCTTTGTGAATGCAGCTTTTGACGAACACTTTATTTCAGAATGGGCGTCTCGTGACTTTTCCAGAAGTAAATTTCAGCCTTTTTGTAACTCGAGCAAACTAGGCCCAAAAGCAGGCAACTTATGCTTTCTAGTATAAAACAAACACAAGAAAAGTATTAATGTAAGAAATAATGTAGATTCTGTATCCACCCCAGGATTTACTAATTAATTAACCCACCCGATTAATCTAATGTTACCTAGCAAATGCAAACAAATAAAGCAGCGTTTATATCTACCAGTCTTCATTAATCCATGAGACTTATATGCACCTAGAATAGTAGAAATGACATCACACAGACAAGGAAAAGCAAAACAAGCACATGCTTTTTTTTTTTTTAGTTTGCAGCAGTTAGTAATGACAAAACGAAAACAATAAATTATTTTATTATTTTGCACGAACAAAAAGATGCAACAATTATGCACGTTTATGAGCACACATGTTAGTCCCCCCATGTGTAAAGTTTAATCTAAGTTGTATTAGCACGACATATCACAAATCATTAATATTATTATTCATGTTATGGAAATGTGACTTCACGAGTTTAAACAAAATTTTGTTTTCTATCTCGCTCCATCAACTCCCTCATCTGGTGATTAACAAATCACCACACCAGCACTCAAAAATTTGGTAATTTAAATTTCCAAGAAATCGATTCAAATTCATTTGTATCGGTTATCCTAAAAGTCTGTTTCTGCATAATCTTTGGAATTAGCATAACGCTCTCTATGTAACTCCTGTAATTCGATCTCCCTTTCTTCTTCTTTTCTAAGTTTATAGATTCTTTTCTTTTCTTTCAACTGCTTCTTTCTTTTATGTAACAAACAACCTATTTTGGTCAAAATAAAAATGAATATTATTATAATCAAAGGTGCCAAAATCTTGCCAAGAATTGAACTTCCAATATCGTGAAACCAGTTTTTAATTGCTTGGAACCTTTTTGAAAGTTTCCCTGTAAAATCATCTTCTTCTAAAGGAATTATTTCTGAATGCATTTGTGTAATATTCTTGATGTACATTTCAATATTCTTACTTTCGTCAGGTATATATGTGCAACAATGTTGTACATGTAAAATGCCACAGACTCCTCCCTCTTTTGCTAGGAGTATGTCTAAAGCAAGGCGGTCTTGAATTACCATGGATCTAATTGCAATAACTTCAACATTCACTAATTGAAACCCATCAGCTGTGTCAGTTGATAATCTATCAACTATAGTGGATAATTTTCTGATTCTCCCTGCATTTAAGGTTATACCAACAAAAGGTATTACTGCTTGAAAAATATCTCCCAGAACTTCAGTAAAAGTTTCTCTTTTAACTCTATTTACATAATTATGAATTTTAAACAATCCTTCTGAATCTCTGTCAACATGAAACACTTTAGGAAAAACAATTCCCACATAACAAGTTCCATACCAGTGGTCTGGAAGGTTGTAGTAGGCTTTGTCACCACAAACAAAATAAATCCCAGGAAAGATTGGATCCTTTCCACCTTTGAATCCCCAACCTCCCAAAATCTGATAAGTATCTTCACAGTTACTTGCACCTACAAAATAATTATCAAAAAGTGTGTTATCTCTCCTAATGCAAAGTTTTCCACTAACTGGTTTGTCTATGTGAATTGCAATATTTTCAAGCATTTTGCCATTTAACTTCTCATCCTCTTTCTGCCAGAAATTAGACTTAGTCTGCTTGACTAATTCATTTCTCTTATAAATTGCTCTTCTCTCCTCAACCATATTCAAAAATTTCTTTCCTTCAGCACTTAATTTGCAAGTTAGATTATTTTTATAAGCATACTCATAAGTAAGTTCGTTAGTAACAAGGAAAAATTCTCTCATTTGCTTTGCTTTCTTGTGCTTATTTAAAGCATTTTCAATCTTAATATTTGCAAAAATTTCATCATAATTTGAATAGTAATATTCTAAACGTCCAGTTTGATAAAATAAGCTAGTTAACACACTACATGTTACAGCATAAGTGAGAGGAAGCATATTATATGTTACTCCCTCAGAAACAGAAGCAGGTAACTTAACGCAGACGTAGCAGTCTTTTGCATCCATTACCTTAACATATTCACTCAATAGCTTTGTGAATGTATTACTTGAAAAATCACTAATTGATTTATCTTGATGAATGTTAGGCTGATGATCAATAACTTTTGCGGACGCACTATGTTTAGTTTGGCTAACCAGAGCTTTGCTTGTTATGTTAACTTTGTGTAATTCTCTATTCATCTCCAAAGGGATAATCACAGCTAAAACCAACCAGAGCAGAATTAAAATGAGCAGACACACCAGAGTCATCTTACAGCATCTCTTAAAAACAGAACACTTTGAAGTGCTCTCCTTAACATAAGGCATTTTTGGTTAGTTTAGCCTCAAAATAAAAATAAAACAAAATTTTAAAATTCTAAATTTATATTTACACCCCCCTTTTAAAAAATATTTTTTTTTTTTTTTTTTTTAAAACCCTAAACAAGATTTCTTCGACCTTATGTCATACATAAGTTTTTCTTCAACTAAACAGTTTTTCTTCGACCTTGTGTCAACTAACAAATTTTCTTCAGCCTTTTGCTAATTTAATGTTTCTGTACTTCAATCATTGTCACTAATTTCTTGGACTTCGTCTTCTTCTTCACTACTACCATATATGTCAATAACAGGTGGAATTACTAAATAAGTCCACTCAGGAGACTTGTATTTTTGGTTTGGTCTTACTATTCTTTTTCCTTTTCTCGATACTACTTCAATCTTCCTTCCAACTCCAACTTCTTTTCCAGGACTCTTTTGACTACTGATTTCTTCAACTTGTTCTTTTGGTTTCTTGATTAATCTGACTCTCAATCTTCCACCAGGCCAGTAGTCTGCTTTTCTCACGTACTTCTTCTTTGGTTCAGAATTATTTGATTCTGACTTCCAAGTCCTTTTCTTTCTGTTTTCACTTTCACCATCTACGTCACTTTCTTCAGTTTCGTAATCTGAAATTTCAATTGACTCAGGAACTTCTCTATTCGGCAATTTCACTCCTTCAGGAACTTCATTTTGTTTTCCATTACTGGTACTCGGTAATTCTTCTTCCTCCTCTTCTTCAATTACCCTTAACTTCCCAGATTTCGGATTTCTGTTCCTTACTTCAGAGTTTGTTCTCTGCCTTTCGATATTCTCCTGGTCTGAAACCTCTTTTTGTTCTGCTTCTTTGTCTTCGATAGAGACAACCGAATCCTCAGTTATCTTTCCTTTTAATAGATTCTCTTCACCTTCAGAATCTATTTCAATGATTTCCAAGTCTTTTCTTGTCAAATTTCCATTCACTGGCACAGTTTCCAGATGTCGACTTTCTTGTCGATCTTCAGAATCTGGATTTATTTCACCTTCTGTTTCGCCTTCTGCTTCAGAATCAGAATCATCTGTGGTATCGCTTTCAACATCAGAACTCTCAGGAGTTGGTACTGGAATAGTATGACTAGGATGAATCCAGCGTTTCAATCCTCTGCACTTTACAGCATTAGTAGTGATCAAAATTATCTGCCTAGGCTTCTGCCATCTAGGAGCTAGACAATTCCTTCTCCGATGTACTTTCGTTCTGACCCAATCGCCAGGTCTCAGATCATGTGTCAAAACCTTTTCATTTGATTGTGCTTCAGTTCCCACCTAATTAGACACAGAAGTTACCATATCAGATAACCTTTTACAGTAATCCAAAATAGCACTGTCATTTATGCTCAACAGTTTACCTACAGGTACAAAAGCTTGCCTCATAACTCTTCCCATTAAAATTTCATGAGGACTCAAACCTGTCTTTTTATCTGGTGTACTTCTTAATGACATCAAAACAAGTGGAAGAGCATCAGTCCACTTTACACCTGTTTCAAGACACATTTTTCCAATTCTGTTTTTAATTGTTCCATTAATTTGTTCAACCACCCCTGATGCCTCTGGTCTGTATGCACAGTGTATTTTCTGCTCAATGCTCAAAGCTTCGCAAATTAACTTCATCAGTTTGTTATCAAAATGGCTTCCTCCATCACTCTCAATAGTGACTGGAAAACCGTACCTTGGGATGATTTCTCTGAGCATTAGTTTTGCTACTGTAATTGAATCACAAGCCTCTACCCATCTTGAAAACAAGCAAACAATTACAAGCACATATTTCAAACAATTGTGTAAGGGCATTTCAATGAAATCCATTTGTAATCTGGTAAAGGGACCACCCTCTCGACCAATTATTCCTGTCCCCACCACTGATTTTCTGTTTGGATTCATTTGTTGGCATGACAAACACCTTTGACAAAAAGATTCTGCAATAGTTCTAAACTTAGTATTGAACCATGTTTCTCTGAAAAGTCTAACCATAGAATCTCTTCCTAGATGTGCTGGACCATGATATAATCTGGCCATGTCAGCAATCAAGCAATTTGGTAAGACTACTCTGCCATCTTTGTAAACCCACACTCCATCTTCTTCAAGTGGTCTACAATCTGATCTTAACCACAAGTCCTTTTCTTCATCTTCTGCTTCATTTTGTAAATCTCTAATCTCATGCCATGTTTCTACAACTGTTGTTAGCATTAATGAATTTGAATCAGTTTCTTTACTTCTCTCCCGATTGTATGCATAATTTTTCCTTGCGCAGTATTTAGCTGTTTCATCTGCGAAGGCATTTCCCTTGGAAATATAATCAATTCCTCTAGTGTGCGCTGCACACTTAACAATGGCGATTTCTTTCGGCAATTGTATTGCTTCAATTAATCTCCTAATGAAAACTGCATTTTTAATTGGTGATCCTGCTGATGTCATGTATCCTCTCTGTGACCAGAGTTGTCCATAATCATGCACAACTCCATACCCATACTGACTATCAGTAATGATGGTAACTCTTATATCTTTTGATATTTCACATGCACGAATCAAAGCAATTAATTCAGCCACTTGTGCTGAACGAACTCCTTCAAGACATGATGCTTCTTCGACATCTTTGACTGTACAAACTGAATATGAAGCTTTTAAGACACCTCCTTCGGATCTTAAGCATGACCCATCTATAAAGTAGACAAAATCCGATTCTGACAAAGGTCTGTCTTTGATGTCTTTTCTTGGTTTAGTGCAGAATTCCATGACATCTAAACATTCATGTTCTGTTTCAATGTCATCAACAATTTCAGAATCAGGCAGTAATGTAGAAGGATTCAGATTTAAACATCTTGAAATCGAAACATTATCTGCTCCTAGTATGATTTTCTCATACTTTGTCAATCTGCTACTTGTTAAATGCTGAGTCTTACCTCTTGTCAATAATATTTCTACTGAATGAGGTACAAAAACTTTCACAGGAAATCCCATAATGATCCCCTCACTTTGTTCGAGACTAATACTTGTAGCTGCAACTGCTTTTAAGCAACCTGGTAATGCTTTTGCAATTGGATCAAGAACTGCAGAGAAGTATGCAATAGGTTTCTTTAGATTTCCATGTCTTTGAATCAACACAGATAATGCACATCCTTCTCTCTCACTGCAATACAGTTCAAAATCTTTCTCATAATTTGGCATACCTAAAGCAGGAGCTTGACATAAGCTCTTTTTCAGGTTTTCAAAAGAATCCATCTCAGCATCATTGAGAATAATTGGATCTTTTACATCTGACTTTGTCAGTCTTTGTAGTGGTTTTGCAATTACTGAAAATCCACTTATCCATTGACGACAGTAACCAACCATTCCCAAGAACATTCTGACCTGTCTCTGTGTTCTTGGTGGTAACATTGCTTGAATCATTTTTATTCTCTCTATTGTTACTTGTCTTTTTCCCTTTGCAATTCTGTGACCAAGATATTTTACTTCTTGTTTGCAAAACTGTAGTTTTGCTGGGGACACTTTATGTCCTTCTACTGCAAGGCGATTTAACAGAATTATTGTGTCTGTCACACAATTTTCTCTTGTCTTTGCAGCTATCAACAGATCATCAATATACTGCACTAACGTTGACCTACCAGGTAAATCTAGGTCTTCTAATGATCTTTTTAACAATTCATTAAAGATTGAAGGACTTTCTGTATAGCCCTGAGGGATTCTTGACCATCCGAGGGTCTTACCTTGGAATCTGAAAGCAAAGATTTCGTAACTGTCTGGATGTAAGGGGACAGTAAAGAATGCATTGCAAAGGTCAATGACTGTATACCATTCAGCATCATGTGGAATCTGGAATAGAATTACTGCTGGATTTGGAACCACAGGACAACATGGAACAACAATTTGATTAACCTTTCTCAAATCTTGTACGATTCTAAATGTTCCGTTAGACTTTTTGACTCCCATAATTGGTGAATTACAAGGACTACTCTCCATTTCTTTTAATACGCCTTGTTTGATTAATTTTTCAATTATAGGTGTAATACCTTCAATTGTTTCTGTTTTCATTTTATACTGTGGAATGTTAGGAAATTCTATTCCCTGTTTCAATGTAATTTTTACTGGATCTACATTTTTCATTAGACCCATCTCGTTCCCAGTAAAATCCCATATTTCAGATTTCACTGTTTCCTTGAGTTCTTCAGGTAAATCCTTTTCTTCAAATGCAGGAAACAATTTTGTTTCTTCTGCTTCCATCATCATCATTGTCATTCTGTATAAACCATCTTCCTCCATTGTTTGTAACTCAACTCCATCAGGAGAACAATATATTCTGCAATTCATTTTACATAGGATGTCTCTGCCCAATAGATTCACTGGACTACTATTACAAACCACAAATCTGTGTTTGTCTCTGTAATTTCCAATTTCAACTGGAACTGGATCAGTTAAGTCAGTTTTAATTTGTTGATTACTTACTCCGACAACTTGGATGGTATCCCCAGAGAGAGGTAGGTTTTCAATTTCCACTGATCTAACAGTAGAACGGGTAGCACCAGTGTCCACTAGAAAAGTGATGTCTACATCATTAACTTTCCCGTTTACAAAAGGACCAGACTGATCAACCTCAAGAGTGGCTCCAACAACACACTCTTCCTCCTCTCTTGGGCACCGTCAGCAATAATCATCTGAATCGCTGTCTTGACTTTCTGCTAGTAAAAATTGTTGTGAAGCATTTTGCATTTGGACTCTTTGTTGCTTTTGCTGTTTTTGTGGTTTTATTACCTGTTCACTTCCCTGAAATCCCACGTTTGGATTATATTTTTGGACTCCCCCACAATTCGGAAAAGGTGGTTGTGGCAATTGGTCTTGACGATTATTCACCTGTTGCTGTTGCTGTTGCTGCAACTGTCGCTGAATATTTAATTCGTTTAACCCCTGTTGCGTCTGTAGCTGTCGCTGCAGGTCAACACCATTCTGCATCTGTGGATTCAATAAGGGATTCTTTAAGTTTTTAGGAGGATGAGGACACTCGTCTCTCCAATGTCCAATTTCGCCACAATTAAAACAAGGTAATCTTTGTTTCAACTCCTCAATCTTTGGGCTAAATTTCTTTGGGAAATTATTACTTTTAAACTTTCCTTGTATCTGGTTTGTATTTCCAGTTTGAACAAAATTAGTGTTCTTATTACCCATGCTGGCAATCTGTTGCTCAGCCACTTTTACCTGAGCCCACATGGCTTTCTCCTTGAGCTTTTTCTGTTTTACTTCTATTTCATCACTGCAATATTTAGCCTTTCTTAGAATATCATCTACAGATAGTGATTGCCATCCGACAATGCTATTTCTGATCATTTCTCCAATTTCAGGTTTTAGTCCATAAACAAATCTATAGACAAAATGGCTCATATCCTTTTCGTCTAGTTTTTCATAACCACTATATTGTTTAAAGATTAACAGTAGTCTTTCATAAAAAGAATGAACTGATTCTTTTGTTTCCTGTTCTGTCCTTTCTATTTTAACCCAATCGACTTCTTTGGGTGGAATTTTGTTTTTCATCCAAACAATCACTTTTTCATAAAAATCCATTACAAGTGGATTTGGAGCACCTGTTTCTTTGATTCGCTCAGGTTCTGTTTTTGGCCAACTAATTGATATTTTACATTCTGTCCAAAGATCTGATGGAACGACAATGTCAAAAAATCCATCTAAATCAATCCACAGAACTTTTGACACTTTGATAAATCTATCGACTTGCCTGTACCACTCAACTGGTTTTTCCCTCAATTTCGGAAAGTCATTTGTAAATAACAGAATGTCCTGTCTCGACCAAGGGACATGAACATATCCTCCACCTGCAATTTCTCTCATTGGAAATTGTTTTGACAATTTTTCCAATCTTTCATCTTCCTTCTTTTTCGTCCATTTTACTCTCCATTTATTCAGTTCTCCTAGCTTTTTGATATAAACAATCAAATCTTTTATATGTACTATTCTTCCCATTGAGTTCAAACTCTCAATGTCACTTTCTGAAAAGTCTAATCTATAATGTTTCGCAAAATTCTTTTGTTTGCTCACATCGATTTCAAGTTCTGCTGCTAGATCCTCTAGTTGATCATATTTATTTTTTGTTTTCCACTGAATGCTTTTACAAATGAACAGTAGTTCATCATCTCGATAGTAATTTAAACTATCTGGACCGATTGTTCCGATTATTAATTCTTCGATATTCGCTTTTAATTTGGCCACATCAAGTTTTGGTGTGGTTACCCTGACTTCAGGACTCCCTATATCTGATATAGCACCCATTGGTGTTTTTGGAGATAAATCCTCATTAAAGGTTAAATCAGGCATTCTCGATTTAGAAGAGTTTATTTCAGATAAGTCTGAATAAAATTTTTCAGCAACCTTTTGAACTTCTGCATTCAAAGGAATAGTTAATCCTGTCTTGTTTGTTTCTTTTTGGTCAAATACAGGCTGAACAGGACCAATCGTTACTGGAACTGTCACAGCTTCCATGCCTTTTGTCATTCTTTTTATTAATTCTTCTTTAGATCTTAAATATTCATTATAATCGACATCTTCAACATTTCTTGCCTCTCTTATATAATCCTTTGGAGCTTCTCTTGCCCTTGGAGCCATTGTAAAATGTCTACCTTCATTTCGAGCATTTTCAAATTCTGGTCTTCTAGGTGTTTCAATGATTTCACAATTATTTGGATAAAGTTTAGGAGCTTCATTAATTGGAGGTGCACTCGGTGAAGTTTCAGTAGAAACCACCGGAGTAGACCATGATCTAGGAGTCTCAAAGGTTGATTCTTTCTAGCTGTAGTATATATTTCTTCCATAACTGCATCCTCAGATTCACTTTCCATAGATTTCCCTGTAGGAGTACCCATTACCATTTCTTGTATTAAATACAATCCTTCACTCATGTTTCCCTGTCTCCACATTCGCAATCTATCTTCATGAGTTTCTCTTCTCCAAGGTGGATTTTTAGAAGGTCTTTTAATTCCACTAGCTTCTCTTTGTAACTGATACATCTCATCTTCCCACTCAACTAAAGCTTCAAATTGAGTTGGTCTCGGTTTCGGGACAAGAGCATTCATTTTCTCTCGTAAATTTCTCAAGACTTTTACATTAAATGAACCATCATCAGGCCAAGTTAAAACACCGTCGTTCTTAGTATAGCGTTTCCAACTATCGAACCATAAGACAGTATGATATCCATATTCACCTTCCATATACGCTGCAGGTGTTTTATACTTATGAAGTAGTTTACCACATCGCGTTTCAATTTTCTTATCAGGTGAAAATAAATTCTTAAACTTCTGAAATAATGTTGGCTTTTTCTCAACATGTTTAAAATGATAACTCATTTTTAAGAGTTAAATCTAATTCACAAAATCGTTCGTAAAATATTTCCGGGATGTTCCGCAAAACAACCAATCCGTGCGCGAAACACACCAACAAGCCAATGACAGTTGAGCTACGTCACTTTTCTGCTCAACCAATAAAATTGGAGTTTTTCTGAAGGACCAATCAGCTTACAGATCGTCAGAGACTCAAGAGCCAATCAGAATATAGCTTGTGACGTAGGTCACCCAATCCCAGCGCGGCTCTGTGACGTACACAGCAGCTGCGGTTTCTCGTTTCTCACTCCTGGCGCTTACCCCTCCTTCACAAAATCTTTTCACAGCGCCATTTTAAGAACACTTTTCAGTGTAAATTAATTCTTAACAATGACTATAAGGACATCATCTGTTCGTTTCACTATTTAGGATAGTTTACATACATTCAAGTATCCACACTTCGGAATAGACGGCGCTATTCACACTAAGGATAATATCCAATTGTCAGTAGAGTAACCCTTACTCCACCCTTCTAACACGTATAATTATGAACTCGCTTTGCTCTGAACGCACCGCGAAGTGACAGTTCTAAGAGTTCCACTTGAACATAAAATACAAATCAAATTCGCACTTTCACACGGAAAATTCCCTAATTTCAAACACACATGAAATCCGTACAGGACTCTCACCTGTTTATAGAAATCATGCACCGTTAGTAAAATAACGACGTTATCCGTACAGGGCTCTCACCTGTTTATAGATATGAAATATGTACCCGTACAGGACTCTAACCTGTTTATAGATAGTCATGCACCGACGCTACTTTACCCTTCATTCAAGCTCGGATATAACTAATACTCTTATCACAGTGAGTTTTATGGAAGGCGCTTTGTCCCTATTCTCATGCTGCTCTAATTTCTTAGAAAACCCTCACTATACAAGATTCACACCTAGCCCTAAAACTGTGCTGCTCGGCGACAACACTATGGTACACGGCGATACCTCTTGTGATACTCGGCGATATCACTACAAACAGAACAGATGGCTTGCGTGACTAATTTTTCGCCACACAATCTATACCGGTATAGCTTACAGATAGCACGAAAAACGAACTCAACATGTGTTAAAACGTCGATCCTATTTCCATACCATAACACTTTAGTAACCCTTAGCAACCAACATATTACCTTGGTTACCCTTAGCAACCATCAATTTCTGCTACCAGAGAATTGATCCAGCGGGCTATAGAAAATATATCATAAACAACGCTACCCAACTTCATAACCTATAAACTAAATTCTATACTAAATTACGGACCCATTTATAAACCTGACATATTTTGGGCCTACTGAATCAGGTGGTCAGATTAAATCTATATACACATTATCTACAAACTATATACAATTTTATACATCTGCGGAAAGAATATTGTCATTAGAATAAATCCTAATTATTTAAACGACCACCATAGGCGACGTGATCTAGCTAATAGTAACCTGCACTTCTGAATAACCAAGACCAGCTTGTTTGTCAAAAGTAAGATTTTATTTACTAAATTATGGTATTTTAATTGATAGTTTTATAAAAGTAATTTATTAGTATTGAAGCAAGCATGATTGTAAAGAAACATGAGAAAAATACAATTTAAGCAAGATGAATCAAAGTTAAAGTGAGTATTTAAAGTTTAGCATTTCTAAAACCTAAGTCCCTAACTGAGCTAAATAGATAGAAATTAAAGTAAAGTTCTTTGAGGATTCTTACGTGCTCCACGCAATGTCCGACAGCACTTCACCCTCATCGGAAAGTCAGAAAGCAGCAGCCAGCCCATCCCTAGGGGCATGACTTTTTATACCTTTCTACACTAACTAAACTACGCAAAGGAAAGTTTTCAGAAATCTTCGACGTCCCATTGGCTGAGAGTGACAAGTGACATGTCACCCATATTTCAAAAGTTCCATTAGGTCACTTTTCTTAAGGACCATTGTCTTTTCTGAATGCAACCAGGAGCTTCCTAGGTTTGCAACAAATGTACATTAATGTTCTCACTGCTTCCAATTGACTTCCGCGGATGCCAAGTTAAGGGCTGACAAAATGTTCTTATTCGACCTTGGCCACGTCCGACAGAAAGATGATAGCACGTCAGTTTTTGCTTTGTGAATGCAGCTTTTGACGAACACTTTATTTCAGAATGGGCGTCTCGTGACTTTTCCAGAAGTAAATTTCAGCCTTTTTGTAACTCGAGCAAACTAGGCCCAAAAGCAGGCAACTTATGCTTTCTAGTATAAAACAAACACAAGAAAAGTATTAATGTAAGAAATAATGTAGATTCTGTATCCACCCCAGGATTTACTAATTAATTAACCCACCCGATTAATCTAATGTTACCTAGCAAATGCAAACAAATAAAGCAGCGTTTATATCTACCAGTCTTCATTAATCCATGAGACTTATATGCACCTAGAATAGTAGAAATGGCATCACACAGACAAGGAAAAGCAAAACAAGCACATGCTTTTTTTTTTTTTAGTTTGCAGCAGTTAGTAATGACAAAACGAAAACAATAAATTATTTTATTATTTTGCACGAACAAAAAGATGCAACAATTATGCACGTTTATGAGCACACATGTTAGTCCCCCCATGTGTAAAGTTTAATCTAAGTTGTATTAGCACGACATATCACAAATCATTAATATTATTATTCATGTTATGGAAATGTGACTTCACGAGTTTAAACAAAATTTTGTTTTCTATCTCGCTCCATCACTACCCAGGCTGCAGACTATCATTCAATGAGGAGGATCACTCTACACAAAATATATGTCTGGACAACAGCCAGTAAAAAAAGAAAAGACAACCAACCCTACAGATTCTGAATGTGCAAACCAAAAATCTACACCCTAACTGCTATGACCGTATAAAATGGGAACCAATGACCCCCTTGTTGTTCCAGATGCAAGTTCTCCTTAAACAGAGAAAGAAGTGTTTCGCAGAGTACCCAAGGACTGCTGTGCAACCAGCTTCCCATTGGTGAGGGGACATCACCTGAAGTCTTGCCTTGCTTGAAGGAGCTGATCCTAAGACCTGAAGCTCCTTGAAGCCAACCTGCTACTGAGATAGGGAAGGAGCCTGCCAGCCTTTCAGAGGTGTGACAGATCTGAAGCACCAGAGCAGCTGGATCCCTAGTGGTGGGGGTCCATCGGCTGAAGAAATACTCAGAGAACGATCTGTTGGTCCAGAGAGACATGGAGTGCAGTCTCTCCACCTAAATGGTTCTAGGTGAGAACAGCAGCAAGGAGTGAGCCCAGCTGACTGTGCCACTACACCAGAGAAGCGTGCCCAAGCTGACTTAACCGATGAACCAGAGGAGTGTGCAAAGCAGAACGTGCTGCACAGTATTTGAAGAGCCAGAAAAGAAGCTGTGCCAGTGGCCTGTTTTTTGTAGTATTATATTTGACAGATGTATTAAAGTATTTTTCTTTGTCAAAGTAAAGCCTGTGGTTAGACAATCGATATTTGCTCTGTTGGCTGACCAGGAGTCCCGGATTTCCCTAGCAGTTCGGGTTTTCAAAGGACTGTCCCAGTGCCCCAATGCTTTTCTTAATTTGAAATACATGTTCTGGGTTTTGGGACAAAGGTCAAGTAATCCTGAAACGAGAATTAAAAGGTATGCTCTTGTTGAGTAAATTGTTTGTTTCTTTCAGTTCGCGCTGGAGGTCAGCTGCATGCATTCTGCAGAAGATGGAGAGACAGAGTGGGGGATGAGGGCCGGGGGGCTCAGGGTAGAAGTCCTGGCGATTATAAAAGTGTGGCTCTATATATGTGTGCGTGTGCACACATTTACAAAGCTACGCAAAATCGGCACAGATCAGACACAAAAGGAAGGCTGAAGGCTTTAGTCCTACTTTTATTTCTGGCCTGTTCTGGTTTTTCCTTCACAAAACCTGGTCACCCTATTGGTTGTTGCTTTCTGAGTTTGTGCAACCCCACACTCCCTCCCTGAAAAGCCTGTGACTGCTCACCATTGCTGCCACTTTGAGTCAGTTGCTGAAGAGGTAGGACTTGGCCCAGTTTTGCAGAACTCCAGCAGGACATATCCTGGGTCATCAAAGGAAATTACCCCAACCTCTGAGTCTGAGGAGCAGTAACCTCGGCTTGCCCAGTGGCCCTCTGAACAGGGTCTGACATCAACCGCATTAGCACAATGAGAACTTAAGTAGGTTCACTGGTCTTAACCTTCTACTCTAACAGAGTCCAAAAGGGGACCCTTGGCTTAAAATATTTCAACTATACCTTTTTGAGTGAGGTTGTTACTGTTTTTATCACCAACTTTTAGCAGATCCAAGCAATTCCTATCTATATAGAGGAGTCTCAGAATTTCCATGACCGTCCTGTAGTCAGTTTGTGTGCCCCACTTATATTACTCTTTGTGGCTCATAATATGTATATATATCTGTATTGTCAACATGTGCCTTGGGAGGCTTCTATTTGTAGGATTTGAGCAGAATGTTTTACAATTAGCCACTTACACCAAACTCAAGCTATTGGCATTGCTTGCCAAAGCCTCTGAAGAAATATTGTGGGAAGAGTGGTATAAATCTTTTCTAGCCTCAGAAGAGACAAATTCCCGTTCATAAAGATATCCACGGTAAAGTGGCATCCGCCCAGAACAGCTGTTAACCCATGATTCTATGTAGATTCCATATTCAGATATTTCTCTCCTTAGCCATAAGCTCTGGATTATCATCTAAGTCTAAGCCTCATCTTTATCTTGACTCAGGTTCCATGTTCTCCCAGAAATGGGGATGCCTCAGAATAATGTCCACACACTGTCATATGTAACTGTCTTGTTATTGGGATTATTTTCTCACTCTTACCTCAGTTCAGCATTCAAACAAAGGTCTTGTGATAGGTGTGGTCTTGTGATAGGTGTGGTCTTGTGATAGGTGTGGTCTTGTGATAGGTGTGGTCTGGTGATAGGTGTGGTCAGGTGATAAGAGTTGTTCTGATCCGAGAGTGATGGGTGTAACATAACCGCCATTGCCAGCTCAAAGAAAACCTCCACTGTTGCACATTATCACAATGATGAAGTAAATTATAGAGTCCTTAGGCAGACTGCTTTGTTCTTTTTCCAGTCTCTTGCTCTCTAGCGCAGAAAAATACGTGGTGGTGCCCAAAAATAAGTGCTGGTGCTCCCCACCAGCAATCACCGGCTCCAATTAAGCACTTTTGATATGTGAGTTTCTCGAATGAATGAGTGCTTATGCATTTGTCTAGCTATTTCGGACAGCTGTGACCTTTGCACAGTAGTGTTGGTGCGGGGAATACGTAATTAAGCTTCAAACCCCAGGAGATCTAACCTACTGAGTAGGTGTTCTTTGATGGTTCATAAAAATATGCTTCCTGGACCCAGGTAACCAGGTGGATGTACTAAGTTAATTTATGAGTAAGATGGAGTGCTTTTGCCCTGAAACACGTCTTCACTATGAATTAAAATGTGTGCTCACTTCTGTACTAGATAATGGTGCCAACTCAGACCTGCTGCTTGAGTATGTGGATGATGCAAAGATAGGGAACAAGCTCTAAACATGGATAACATTCTTTCTGACCACAGAACATAAGGACGTTCAGGATGCCAGCACCGGGAAATTATACTAATGTTCCAATGTTAGTAGTTCCTCCTCGCCTGTTTTTTTTTTTACTAATTATTAAATCAAAGACAATGATCAATTATTTCGTGTTCATGATGTTGTCAGGAACACATTGGCCTTTGTTTGTTCCCTATATTTATGTTGGAGCAATATATTTCCATCAGTTTTAAAACGCAAGTGAAGGCTGCATTATGTAAGGCTGCAGTTTATATTATGTTACCTGCCAAGCCAGAGCTCATGTGCCAAGGAGCATGGCTGAGCAAGACTTTGGCACCAAGACAGGGCAGCACTATGCTGTGCTGTGTCATCTCTTTGAAATGTGCTATCGATGACACGTTGTACAATGTTTACCCACTGAGGCAGAGAGTCGACTAGGATGAAGACAGAGATTTATTGAAATGCTGAAGGTGGAGCAAAGAAATCCAAGATATCTGTGTTATATTTTATTTTCAAAAAGCCAGCCATCGACATTGTTATAACCACTGGCAATTTCTAAATTTCCTGCTAGCCTAGAGCATATCCGCTTGCGTTTTATCTTGGCATGCATGGTGCACCAATGGTTGGGTTTCACCGGTGTGATCCCAGCAAAGCTTACCGATGCACTGTGTTGGCTTAATTGCATAGAAGATTTTGAGGGGGCAAAAAGTATGCCTTTCATAGCAGCTCATCATGGATAGGCCAAGATGTCCCAGTGAATAAAGGCCTAATAAATCTATTATTATTATTAATATTATTATTATTATTATTATTATTATTATTACTCCTCCTACTATTGCTACTACTACTACTACTACTACAAGTATCACTAGTTTTAATCGTGAATATCATCAAATTATTCATTTTTACTTACATTGAGCTATTAAATGACAATCACTGTTTGGTTTTTGCTCCCTCAAATTAGGTTTAACTTTGTTTTTATTGACATTATGCAGCAATAACACAGCAATTACAACAGTTTTGTGGCCATACATCAGCCTATCTGCACCTCGGGGCTCAAATATCTCGGAATCAGCGCTTTGTTCCGTCGAGATTACCAACAGTTTGTTCCGTCGTAGAAAAGCAGCTGTGTCATATAAAGACAAGAAATAAAAAAACAAACATGAACACTGAATCCTCCCCCTCCCTTCCCTCCCACGAAGTGGTATGCTGAAGACCTAACTGGAGGAAACCTTCCTTTCGGATCAGGGCTAGGATGAGAATCAAGAGCCTGTAGGTGGTGTGTTCGACTCAGTGAGGCGGAGATACCTCGGGCATGTGATCTCGTTCATTTCAGTGGCCAACAGAGACACTATGGGTTGCCAGACATCATTAAAAGTGGTCATGGAGTTAGTGAGAGAGGCCTGGATCCTTTCCATTCCCAGAATGTACCATACCCTGTGTAGCCACCCCAGGTATGTTGGTTTGATCGGCCCAGTGCGATAAAACATTTTGAAGGTCTGCTCCCAGGACCAGGCCTATCTGAGTTCCCCTCCTAGATCAACAGGACTAAGTGAGGGGGCTAGGCAAGCCAAGTATTATATAAGCTAGTAATCTCGGGATTTATGTGTCGAACCTTCTGTCTACTTCATCTAAAATCGCTTGCCAATAACCCTCTATTTCTTTACACTCCCATAGCAGATGCGCCAGTGTACCTACTTCTCTACATCCTCTCAAACAAGTGGGACTACAGTCTGGGTTTCCTTTGTTTAGTCAAACTGGGGTAAGATACTAATATGTGGCCACCTTAACTTCCGTCTCTCTGCTAGCCGTGTTCTTTGCCACTTGATTAGCTCTGTAATAGATATCTTTCCACTCTTTCGGGGAGATGTCTCTACCTAGCTCCGTCGCCCAGCGTTTCTGATTGGCCGTTGGGGTCTTGGGGGGCCGTGGGAGTAGCATATCATAAATTTCCAAAATCATTTTCTTATTAGACGTTTTGGTCACTAACCACTTCTCATATCTGGTCAGTGTCCTACCAACCTTTGGTCTCACCTCAGGGTGAAGGAGCCAATGCCGCAACTTTAGGTAATGGAACCTTTCTATTTCGGGGAGACCATAGGTCACTTTAAGGTCCGGGAAGGAAATAATCCCTTCCAGGTCTAAGAAATGACCCGCCGCCTTGCACTCCGTTCCTCTCCACCCCAAGAATGCTTGAGCGGCCAGTCCCGGTGTAAAATCCCCATTCTTTAACAACAGAGTCATGGGCGAGCAGAAAGACGCCAGTACTTTCCTGAGGGCCACTCCATCCCATACCCGAAGTTGTGTATACATAATGGGGGATCCCCGTAGATTTGGAGGTCGATCCGCCCTCTTGAGGAAAGGGACTTTCCAGAGGGAGAGTTTTGCTAAAGTTCTGTCTTGAAACAGCCACCTCTTTTCTGATTCTGGCCGATGCCATTCCACGAAGAATCGAAGCTGTGATGCCCTGAAGTACTCCCATAAGCTCGGAATCCCCAGCCCCCCTTCATCAGGATGGAGGTGGCCTAGTTCCTTGCGCATCCGCGGTCGAGCCCCCGCCCAAATAAATTGGTGTATTCCCTGTTGTATTTTATTGAGAATGCCCGGAGTGGGCCGGGAGGGTTTGGAACAAGTATCGCGCCTTGGGGAGTATCGACATTTTGATCGCAGCCACCCGTCCCAATAGCGACAGTGGGTGATGTTTCCATTGTTGCAACTCCTTCCTGACCTGTGTTTGTAGTCTAGAGTAGTTAAGTTTACCTGTTTGTGCCACGGAGGGGTCCAGCTCAATGTCCAGGTACAGCACGGACGTCACCACCTGAATCCCCCGGTAAGATTCTCCAGTCGGCATGGGCGTTGTCAGCTGACGATTCAGCCAAAGAACCATCCCAACGTTGACCCAGAACCCCAACACCTGTCTGAAGGATTCCAGTTCTTTTAGGAAAGCCGGGACTAATTGCTCTGGGTTTTTTAGGAAGGCGATAATATTGTCAGCATACAGGCTGATTGTGTGTTGCTCCTCCCCAAACGGGATGCCCCGACTTTCGGGGTTGCCCCTGATTTTTTGAGCTAGTGGTTCTATGTAGAGCGCGAAAAGGAGGGGCGACAATGGGAACCCCTGCCTTATCCCTCTCTGGATCTCGAAAGGGTGAGAAGAGACACCGTTTACTCTACTTGTCGCCTTGGGCGAACTATAGCAGCTCAAGATCCATGCCCGGAACCTGTCTCCAAGGCCGAAGTGCATCAGAACTTGGTCTAGATAATTCCAATTCACCCGGTCAAATGCCTTCTCAGGATTGACTGACAAGAAAAGAGCATTCATATTCGTACAGTGAGCTTTATCGATCAAGTGTAGAATTTGCTCCCTCAAATTAAAAGCAAAATGTACTGTACACAATGGTAGAATGGAGGGACGAAGGAGATTCAGACAAGAGGTACCCCTAGGTAAAAGTTAGAGCAAATAAAATGATTGCATTATCTTGGTAACACTGGGGCTGCTTCACAAAAGCAATTATGAGTATGGGACATACTACAACATGTGCACTCTTTTACACACTCTTATATATATTTATGAGGTGCCCCCCAAATCCTTGAACCGCCTGTTAGTGAAAGTGCATAAAGGGCACAGCCCAGTCTATTTGCACCAATTTTATAAGAATATTCCCCGATTATTCCCCTCATGCTCCAGGTTCAGATATCTTTGGACCAGTTTACAAAGGCATACTACTGAAATGCCTTTGTAAACATCCAGAGGTTTGTTTTTTTGCCATGATCATTTTCAGATCATCTTCAAAGTTCAGCCTCTCTGCACCACTGCCCCATCACAAACTCTTGTCTTTTCTCGTTTCACATTTTTATAGTTATTCCTATGTAATGATTCTTCATTTGTTGTTACTATGCAGGCCTGCTTCAATAAATAGAGGAACACAGCTTCTTTTCAGCCTCTGGTCTGTGAGACTTTAATAATCCACCAAGTGATCCTGTTTCTTATTTGAGTGAACCAAATCGCCCTATCACGTTTTCAAACTATGACAAAAAGGCAAGTTGTGTTTCTGGTGATTGGCAAACAATGGGCCCAGTTCACACGGGTAAACTGAGATGAAAGTCTAACTTTACGACTTTCGGTATTCACAAAGAGCATTTACGAGTAGTAAAGTTAGACTTTTGTCTCAGATTTGGTCTCAGTTAAACTTAAGACCAATTCTTACGTTTAACTGAGACAAAAGATTAACTTTACTACTTGTAGATGGCCTTTGAATACTGAAAGTCGTAAAGTTACATTTCATCTCAGTTTTCATTGGGGACCCCTTCCCATTCTTACCACCTACTTAAAGAAGGTGGTAAAATGCGAATGTTTTGCGACTGTATTTCAGTCACAAAACATTCCAACATACCGATGTGATTCGGTATTAAGAAGGGACACCCTAAACATGCCCTTTCTTAATAGCGAAATGCAAACCCATTTTGCCATTCGGTAACAAGTTACCGAATCACAAAATAGGGTTAGCTGCATCTGAAAACCATTTTTTGTGTTTGCAAACGGGCCGATTCTGTGAATTGGGACGTTTGTGAAGATAAAAATGCTTGCTGTATATGCTCCAATATCCCCATATTTACAGTTTTCTCTGGGTAATGTCCTTAGGCATGCAATGACAGTTTGCTATACAATGTACTATTTATTTGTAAAGTATAAATAACTATCTTGCCATTAACTAGTATTTTTTATTATTATATTTGTATTGTTACCCAATTGGCACTTGTTTTAGCTATCTTGGAAGGATGAAAGGCTGAGTGGACTCTCTGGGATACAAAGATGAGAGCCTGGTGTGAAACGCAGATTCCTTTAGTTAGTCCGACTAATGAGTCAGTAAATATGTGCTTATTTTTCATAATAAATGAATGGATCCATAAATGATTCAAGGAAGAATTAAAGCCAACATACAATACAGCCTGGCCGACAACTATGTATTAAGTACATACACTTCAATACACTTTTAAAGTGCTAATTCAATAACAACAATCAAGTGCTCAGAAGAGGTGATCACTCGGTGCAACAAACGTGAACTGGTGACTCGTGTATGTGGGTGAACAAATCGCTATGGACTTGGGAAGAAAGAAGAAGATTCCAACCTCAAATTTCTATTTTAGTCCTGATGATGGCCATTCATTATGCATTAGAGGTCGAAACACTGTTGATTCCTATAGATCTAGGTGCATTGATCAGCCTTATTATGTAACTTCCTCACAGTCCATCAAACAATTTAATTAATTTTTCAAACTTTTTTGGCGCATCTGGCAGCTCCCATTCACTGTTGGGCCACTCAGCTTTACAAAATGTTCTTTAGCACAACTGAAAATGTTTTTTTTGTTTACTGATCCAGGGTGGTGGCTGCCTTCTTGGATCAGTAAATAAAAAAAGAAATAAATGGCCAAGCCATTCATCAGGAGTAAAAGCTTCCAACGTGAGCCTATTTGTGCATAACAACAAAATCCTTTTTGACATGTGTGAAGGCTTTTTTCTGGTTGGCTTAAGCTGTTACTGTATGAGAAGCAACATAAACCTCTAGCAAGCTGTTGACAAGGCCCCACCACAAGGACTGTCGGAGGCAGATAAACCCATTTGAGCAACATTATATCATTCTCACATCAAGAACGTTTACTCTTCTTCTGAATTGAAATAAAAGTTTTGTCTGCATTCCTGGGCGCTCAGGAGATATCTCACTGGAAGTGTAATTACATTGTGTATAGGGATTCAGAGCCATTCTTCCGGCTTCCTTCTTCCTGCTGCACTTGCATTTTCCTCTCTTATAACAACTGTTTTTATCATGCATGGACTAGTATACTAATAACTGGCTCTATCACACAAAACAAAATTTAAAAAAAGTCTGTATCTACTTTGATGTGTGCCCACCTTTTTCGAAATCTTCATTTTCGGACTATTATGCATTATCTTTACTGGACATGTTATACTTTCGTGATGATCAGCATTCAACAATGTATTTTGGCCCACCTCCCGGGCATTTCTGCCCCGTGGACCCCATCCCCCAGGGCCTGCCCCTTTTTCATTACTTTTTTTTTTTAAAGGCATGGTGCTGTGCGGCCCCCTTCCCGGGAGGATTTTAGGCCCAGGGACACAATCCCCTATGCCCAGGCCTCTACTGTGGGTGATCTAGTCCCACTCAGGGCACCCACTCTCATCTGTTGGGGACCGCAGGGGGAGCCTCAAGGCCCCGCAATCCATTCCGGCTCCCCGCTTCCTGCAATAGCCGGCATTACTTTTGGACAGAGGGAGTTGCTAACATGTATCTCCCTCTGTCTTAAAGCAACTCTGCTCTGTTTCAAGTAAGCAATAGCATTTTACACGCTCACACTTACTTGAAGCAGAGAAGAGTTTGCTATGGTTTGGAAAGAGCAGTAATGCCATAGCAAACTGCAATGTCTCGAGAGTGGGAACCCCAGGGGCATAACTGGAGCTGGCCTAGGGAGTTGGCAATCCACAGGACCATGTATGGCTCCAGAAGGTGGGCCATATGGTCCCACCTCCCATCTACTCATTAGCCTCCAGGAGGTGATGGTCCCTGCATCATTTTGCTATATTTGCCCTGAAGAGGTGGTAGTCCCTGAGGCTGCAAGGAGCCACGCGGCCCCCCACATTTCTTTAAATTATTTGCTCCCAGGAGATGGCAGTCATCAGCTTCAAGCCAAGTCCCAAGATTTCTTTCAACACTTACTGTTTGAAGTGTTGGCAGCCAATCAAATTTTAGTAGGATCCGCGAGTTCACTGCAACAACTCGTCCCCAGATATCTATATTTTTTAAACGTAATTATCATTGAAACTACTGAACGGATTTACACCAAATCTCAAAAGCACGCTTTCCGGACCAACATCAAGCTTTCTGCCAACTTTGGTGTAATTGTCATATTCAAAAATGGAAAAATCCCTATAGACAATATATGGGGAAAACTAGTGTGGTGGAACCCTTCTTTTTTCTTGTCTCGGCCCAAGCTTGATGGATTATCCCAAAACTTTCAACAAAGCAGCTGAACCAAAAAGAAGTGTTTTGAAAATGTCATGAAGATACATCAAAGCGGTGCCAAAGTTATTGGCAGAACAAAAAACGCTTTTCCTTTGGAAACTTTGGTCCTAACTATAAATACTTACTGGCGACTGATTATCATGGATGATCAAATCTGGGTAAATTCTGCAAATCCACATGGAGGCTGTATCCTCGAATCTTGTGAGACAAATATGTTTTTTAAACGTTAAATCTAGGGGGGCTTTTGGGGCCTGGGGTCAGTGTGCGCTCATATATATATATGTGTGTTATTTAAAGCAACTGGCTCACTGCCCCTTCATGTACAAGAAACTCTCATGACCTATACAAAGAGAGATTATTGTAATGAGTGTTGTAACTTGCTGTCACACAATCTCTGATTTACAAATTGTACAGATGTTATGTCATGCAGTAGTTCTTCGAAGAGAGATAAGATTCTTTTTAGACAACTAGGAATTCTTTAGTTCTTTAACGCAGGTATCTGAAAATAAACAGCAAACATTAACCAGAGTTGGCGTTTTATGTACACAAACCTAACTCTAAACGCTCATAAAGAAAGATAAACCTATTGTTGTACTACTCTGTAATGACTGCTTATCTCTGAAGTGAGTAATAAAGGTTATGACAATATTACTGATAAGCAGCATATGAAGATATAAACCTTCAATGCACATGCAAGATTGTTTTACACAGAGGCACCAATTTGCACAATGCTTTCTTCCCAGGATCATGCTTGTAATAGTTGAGTAAGGATACATTAGAACTGCAAAACTTTATATTTTTCACATTGTCAACAGACAAACCTGTCAGAGTAGACTAAGCTTCCTTCCTTCCAGATTGATGGCAGATTGTTATTGTTATTTGTGTAGTGTACACTTTTTGGTAAAAGCCATGCAGTACTTTGAGCAGTCAGGGTTGGTTTTTTAAATGATTTTGAGGTTTCCATCACTGATCAGAATGAGAGTTCGCTTATGAAGTGTTTTGATCAGTGGTATATTTGTGGTTACTTAATTATTTGCAGTACGGCATCTTAATAGTTCATGTGTCAGTGGGTTGTAGTGCTTGATGGTTGTGGCCCATCCTTAGCAATATGCACTTTCTCAAATGTAGAAATTTTTATTCTATTGCAGGAGTGTTGAAGCTAACATATGCAGCTGTTGTTTTACATAGGTGCTGTTATTTTGTTCTAAAATATTTTAGCAGGCCATTTAACATGTCGGAGCAATACATTACAACAGTGTCAGACAATGATAATCTGCAGTTAAAGCACAAAACCTGTCATATACACTGTTGAATGGAAATATCCCTTTTTTAGTGTACAGTCGGATTCTGCTTCAGAGAGTGTGTGTATCTGGTATACTGTTTTTTGATTTTGTCCCTAGCCTCACACTAATCTAGTGTGTGCACAGAGGCGTAGGCCTGCCTTGATATGAGTGAGATTATGGACTTCTCCTGTGATCTGGCGGAGCACACCAAGTGTGCCCTCATTTGTCCAGCAGTGGAATACTGCCACTGTCATGTGTTTAGGATGTAGTTCAGTGGTGGCAGCATACAATGTTTGTGAATATATAGTTGTGAGCAGGTGTTTTTATCTGTATCACTGAAGTGGAGTCCTACTGGCCCACTTGTGTAAGGTTCCCCTTCTGTGCGCTAACTCAAATATGAGTGCCAGCGTCTCAAACTAGTGTATATATGCTGTTTGTGTGGTGCATATATTGTGTGTACGAGTGAAGAAGAGTAATGGAGGCCTGGGGGTTCTGTTTTGGAAGCCCTTGTCTTGTTCCTGTGCACAAGATGGAGCTGATGCTATTTTCCAAGACATTGAAAGGTATTGCTGACATTCCTAAAGCTGGAGGGTAGAGACTGAGACACTGACATCAGGTAAGTGGAGACTGGGTCCCTTTAGAATTCGGTAATGCCCTTTTGCTGAAAAGTGCTGCTGCTTAGTCTCCCTGAGCACTGCCGTTTAGTCAAATGCAGTGATGAAGGATGAAGGGTGAGGCTGTGGTCACTGTTGTTCAGAGTGAGAATGGTCCTTTAGGTTGGTCATCTTTTTTTTATCACTGTTCAGTGTGACAGTTGATAGCGAGGTACAGAAAGTTCACACCTCTCTGTGTGTCTGTTATGGCTACCCAGGCTGGAGACTATCATTCAATGAGAAGGATCACTCTACACAAAGGATATGTCTGAACAACAGCCAATAAAAGAAAAGACAACCGACCCTACAGATTCTGAAAGTGAAAACCAAAAATCTACACCCTAACTGCTATGACTGTATAAAGTGGGAACCAATGACCCCCTTGTTGTTCCAGATGCAAGTTCTCCTTAAACAGAGAAAGGAGTGTTTCGCAGAGTACCCAAGGACTGCTGTGCAACCAGCTTCCCATTGGTGAGGGGTGAGTTATAACGGGGTATACCCTAAGAACTCTCTGACCTGGGTCAGGTAAGTAGATACGAAAAAATGGTCAGAGTCTATTGATTCACAAAAAGCACCTAATGGCTCATATGATTATTGTCATTTGTAAATTATCAACATTGCATCCATGTAGTGCACAACATTTTAATTTCAATTTAAACACCTTGTTATCTCGATACTTAGTATCATTCAATAAGTACCAGAAATTATGAAATCAAAATTAAACATTTGAGAGAGAATTGTTTCAATTCCTTCATTGAATCAAACAAGCAATTAAAGACATAAATGTAAATTTAGTACATAAAAAAACTTTCATGTGTGAAAAAGCATCACAAACATTAGCTCCATTATGACATATCGACGCGCTCAAGGTGGTAAGGAAAAGAGGTAGTTAGATGGGATGGGTGTGATTGGGTAAAAGGTGGGGACTGGGTAAAGGTTGTTGTGACCATAAAACAATCACAGTGGTATTCAGTACTGCCTTTACAGTCTTATTAAGATCAGTGGTTCCAAATCGCTCTTTAGCATAGGATCTGTATTACTCCATTAGTTCTTCCTATGGTTAGAGAATAAGTATGGTCTACGTTTCGACCCCCGGTTTAAGGGTTGGTTCGAAGCCTCATGCTTCTACTTAACTGACCCAGGTCAGAGAGTTCTTAGGGTATACCCCGTTATAACTCACCACTCTATGTGCAAGAGCTGTCTTGCGAGGGTCCTGCTTAATATACTTGCATTAACGCACAAGGATTAGATTGAGGGTATTATCATGTTTGAATCTGAAACCCTCTCTTATAGTGAAGACCACATTAGAGATCTTATAGGGGGGGAGATTGGGACGGCTTTCCTCTCAACAAACATCACTACAGTTGATTTTTCGTTGAATGAGAAGATCAATAAATTAGAACGGTTAGAGAAAAAACTGGTACGCACCAAACTGCACGGCCATCTTCTAACTGGGTACCTCAGAGCGAATGTTATACCCACAGGCCTACAGGTCCGAAACGAACCAGCAATATTCGTGGACAATCCTAAGTTCAAGGAGGGGTTTATTTTGTGGCGAATAACTGTTCTCGCCACTGGATGGTCCTTGGTGTCGAGACCGCACGGGACCAGGTGGAACAGCTAACAAAGGAAATTACTGACTTAAAAGCGGAGATCACCAGCCATTCAGCCTTCGCAAGTGCGAAGGAAACGCTTGAATGTTTGAACAAAACTCTTAAAGACTTCGACGTAGAATCACAAAATAAAAAACTTGAAAAATTGGCTAAAGACATTCAATATTATAACAAGAAGAAGACATACCCGTACCTGGCGGAGGACTACTTCAAACAAGACAATCAGGGTCGCTTCTTCTACAGAGGAAGAGGAGGCTATAGGGGAGGTCAACGAGGTGGCAGAAGATACACAAACTTTTCCGATTCCTCATACAGTGGGAGCAGTGACAACGAAGGAGCAGGAAGTAGTGGTAACTACCAGAACCAAGATCAATGGTATCAACCTCCGCAGGAACCCCAGAACAGACAACAACAGCCTTTTTTAGAGGACAGTTCTTGGAGACCCCCCCGAGGGAGGGGTGGCGGTTGGAACAGACGCCCTACCAGAGGTCAGAACCCACAGAACTGGGACGACTCGAGACAACAAGGGTACAGCAACAAACAAGTCAGATTCCAGCAGGACAACCACGGGGAGATCAACACCAGGAGAAAGACCTACCGCTGGTGAGCAGAGGAAGCCCAATCATGAATCTATCCAACCAAATACTGTCAGAAGATGAAATACGGATCCTCAACAAGGGGTTATCGTTCGTCCCTACATCTCACGCCAATCTGTTCAATATCAAAACAGAATTAGCTAAATTTTTCCGCAAGATTCGTCTGAGGAATTTCTTCTTGCATAACACACCCAATACAACAAGGGCGTTTACCAACCTACGACCACCCTCTATTTTTACGCCCCATACTGCCACGATTAACCATCGGATTCTAACCTATGAGAGCCTAGTTCTCAAGGATGTGGTCCAAACCTGTGCAAATAAATCCTATGTAAAACACAACGTCACAAGGAATGAACGTGCCGCCTTGGAAGATTTGAAGAAAAACAAAACGTTGGTGATTAAACCAGCGGACAAGGGGGGAGCAATAGTCGTCATGAATGTGGATGACTATAGACAAGAGATACACTCCCAACTGGAAGATGGAGTCAGCTATCGGCCGATAGCAACGAACCCAACAACAGAAATCAGACGACTAATTCTTGCTATTACGGAGAGAGGAAAAGATGCAGGCTTCCTCACTGAAAAAGAATGTGCTTTTCTGAATGTGGACCAACCGCGCATTCCTACCATCTATGTCCTACCCAAGGTCCATAAAAATCCAACTAAACCACCCGGACGCCCGATTATATCGGGCTGTGGTTCCCTCCTGGAGCCACTGTGCAAATATGTGGACATTTTTCTGAAACCTTTGGCAGAGGCGACCCCAACCTACCTGAGGGACACCATGCAGGTGATCAATCTTGTGGACCAACGACCCTTTGATAAGAACAACCAATTGCTTGTAACTATGGACATAGTGTCACTGTACACGAGTATCCCACAGGAACCAGCTTTAACAACAATACGAAGAGCTTTAGCATCAAGACCTCAACCTGCCGAGGTCCCTACGGAATTTCTAATAGATCTACTGGAGATCGCTATGACAAAGAACTTCTTTATATTCCAGAACAAGTTCTTTATGCAAAGTAAAGGAGTGGCCATGGGGGCAGCATTTGCCCCAGATCTAGCGATACTCTATATGAGTGACTTTGAGCAACACTGCATTCTTTCCCCTCACAATCCCTACGTAAATAAAATATCCGAATACCGCCGTTATATAGACGATATTCTAATGATCTGGACGGGACAAAAGCTAGAACTTGAGGCATTTACTCAATGGCTAAACACCCAATCAGATGACATTAAATTCACCAGCAATTGTAGCAGTGAGTCCATTGACTTTTTGGACATTAGCGTTAAGGAACGCGATGGATTGTTATATACCACACTATACAGAAAACCGACCGAGCGGAACACTCTACTAAGATATACAAGTCATCACACTCGGGCCCTACGGGACTATTTGCCCCTCGGGCAATTCATCCGCATCCGGAGGAACTGCACCTTGAAGGATGATTACTTTACTGAATCGGATGAACTCATCTCTCGCCTATTGGAAAGAGGGTATCCCAAAAGGCTGGAAAAGAGCACGAAAGAGGGCGTGGTTCCGCGATAGAGAAACTCTGCTAGTGCCCAGGAACCGAACGCCTCCAGATGACAGGATGATCTGCGTCACTACATACTGCAGTAAGAGCAATGAAATACGCAAGATCATTAACAAACATTGGAAGATCATATCAGATGTAATTGAAATGCCAGACCCGCCCATGCACGCTTTCAAAAAAGCTAAAAGCGTAAGAGACTATGTGGTACGTTCTATGCTTGACACCCCACCAGTCCCGACCATACAAACAATGTGGAACCTGCCTATCACATTGGGAAACTATAAATGCAGCAATTGTAAAGCTTGTGCATTATGCATAGAAACAAAGACAATCACACATAACAATGTAACTATCAATCTGAAGACGCTCACAAATTGCAACAGTAACGGCGTCATTTATGCCATTTTCTGTCCATGTGGATTGATCTACATAGGTCAAACTAAGCAGAAAATTAAAAATCGGGTACTGCAACACTGCAGTAGAATAAGATGCCAAACAAGAGGGGCTCCCCTTGTAGACCATTTCTTGGCAAAAACTCACACACCAGAATCTCTTAAATGGGTAGTCATTGAGAAAATCACTTTGGGACCCAGGGGTGGTGATCTGAATTCAATCATGAACTTAAGAGAATGCAAATGGATGCAGTCCTTTGACTCCGTCCAAAATGGATTAAATGAATTGGATGCCACTTTCTACCAAATGGCTTTGATTAATCATGATTAATACATCATGCAGAAATGTATACACTGACATTGCTTATTTCATACACCAAGTGCCTTTTGAAACCTGTGCGCTCCATTTAGTAAACATACGTTCAAACACCTCCTTTCTATATTATCGCTATGACATCCCATGGATTTAACCCATTTTAGAAAAGTAAAACCTAGGGACCGGGATAACCACATGAAGGCTTTTTCAGACACTCCCTCTAGGCAGCCTTTCTCCTGATTGGTCTAGCGGTGACGAGCCCCCAGGAAGTATTGAGCGGCTGCACCTCGAGGCAGACCATTTACTGCTCGGCAGCGAGGATGGATACAGACCCTTCGGAGTAGGATTTAGGGTGAGATATGCATGACGACCTATACTGACCCCCATTTGCACAACCAAGCAGTTGATACTGCTGTTTATTTATTAAACATGTTAGCTCAGACGCATCCTGCATGGTGTATCTGGGCATCGGTTCTTTTTAGAAAGAAACGACTAAATACTAAAACCATCGAGACGGCGAGGCACGAGTGAGCCCCTTAAACATATTTCATGGTTACACCATGCTGAACACAGTTTGTGGCCATCATGTGTCTGATATTTGTAAAGGGCTTAATTTACTGAATGTGCATTAGTTTTATCTACGACCCGCTTTCCCCAGAGCGGTACATTTGTCTAAACATGAGGGTTTGATAAAAATGTTTCACACCGCAGCGCACGAGTGAGCCCTTCAAACACATGTTCCATGCCTATTATGGCTGTAAGCAGATATTTGTTTGGTTCACTGACCCGCAACATTTCTTTTAAATTAACATGACGCCTATCTTTTTGAGCTACCCCTCATGATGTTTCAGGCTATGACAGCTTTTTAAGTAACATTCCAAGTTATTTTCTCAATATGTTCTTGTCCTCCAGAACCCCGAGGGCTGCGAGATTTGTTCGCGCACCTGCACTGGGTCTCCATTGGACACATTAGGAAGCAGAAATTTTAAATATGCTGATTTGAAAGCCACGATGTCCCAGTAAGTGCCCCTTTGCTATTTCTCGTTAATCCAAATACAGATAGGGTCCTTTGTTACTCGTCAGTAACACTGATCCTTCTTTTAAACAATTGCAGGTATTTGTCTACATAGGAACCGAGGATGGTCCAACTCTAATGGCCACTGAACGGCCTTAAACTAAGTAAGAATCGCAATGTATCTATCCTATCCCAGTGCAATTTTGATTCTTGTGAGAGGCCAGATACATTCACTCTAATTGTATTATTCATAGGCGCTTCTGTTCTTTAATGTCCTGAAGAAGACCCCAGCATGCGGCTTCGAACCAACCCTTAAACCGGGGGTCGAAACGTAGACCATACTTATTCTCTAACCATAGGAAGAACTAATGGAGTAATACAGATCCTATGCTAAAGAGCGATTTGGAACCTCTGATCTTAATAAGACTGTAAAGGCAGTACTGAATACCACTGTGATTGTTTTATGGTCACAACAACCTTTACCCAGTCCCCACCTTTTACCCAATCACACCCATCCCATCTAACTACCTCTTTTCCTTACCACCTTGAGCGCGTCGATATGTCATAATGGAGCTAATGTTTGTGATGCTTTTCCACACATGAAAGTTTTTTTATGTACTAAATTTACATTTATGTCTTTAATTGCTTGTTTGATTCAATGAAGGAATTGAAACAATTCTCTCTCAAATGTTTAATTTTGATTTCATAATTTCTGGTACTTATTGAATGATACTAAGTATCGAGATAACAAGGTGTTTAAATTGAAATTAAAATGTTGTGCACTACATGGATGCAATGTTGATAATTTACAAATGACAATAATCATATGAGCCATTAGGTGCTTTTTGCGAATCAATAGACTCTGACCATTTTTTCGTATCTACTATCCCATTGGTGAGGGGACATCACCTGAAGTCTTGCCTTGCTTGAAGGAGCTGATTCTGACCTGAAGCTCCTTGAAGCATACCTGCTACTGAGATAGCGAAGGAGCCTGCCAGCCTTTCAGAGTTGGAGCAGAAGGAATACTCAGAGAATGATCTCTGAGTCCAGAGAGACATGGAGTGCAGTCTCTCCACCCAAACGGTTCTAGGTGAGAACAGCAGCAAGGAGTGAGCCAAGCTGACTGTGCCACTACGACAGAGAAGCGTGCCCAAGCTGCCTTAACCGCTACACCAGAGGAGTGTTTAAAGCAGAATGTGCTACTACTTTAGAGAAGTGTGCTTGAGTGGACTGAGTCTCTACAACACAGAAGTTTGCCCAAGCAGACCACACCACTATTCTTAAGGTAGTGTCAGAGTCAACCATGCTGCTCCATTCCAAAGACTCTGCTAGAGGAGGGGTTATGTCATTGTGAGGCAGACCATGACTGTTGAACTACGCAGCATACCACCGACTCACCAAAGCCTAGAAGCGGGTTCACAACAAATTTTAGGACTGCGTCGTTGTTGGAACCCCGAACTCCTGTGAGTACTCCAGGCGGTGACCTCCACTGTGCCTGGCGGAGCTCGGCTGGATGCGGGAGGAACCTTCAGCAGATGTGTGTTCTCTCTGAAGAAGGAGCAAGAAAGATGCATGCTACAGTTCCGCGCTGGCCGCTCGAAAATGACTGCTGTTGTCAGAGGTAAGAAATGGGTAATTTTATTAGAATAACTGAGTGCAGAAACTATAGCAAGGGGAACAAGGGACACTGGCCCTAGACCTCACAACCAATTGTGGGGACCTGCTTAGTGCCAAGAAGGAGGGATGCCCAAGAGGAGGGAGGACAGGCGGACTAGCATGTGAAGCACAGTATTTGAAGAGCCAGAAAAGAAGCTGTGCCAGTGGCCTGTTTTATGTAGTATTATATTTTACAGATGTATTAAAGTATTTTTCTTTGTAAAGGTAAGGCCTGTGGTTAGACAATCGATATTTGCTCTGTTGGGTGACCAGGGGTTCCGGATTTCCCTAGACAGTCCTGGTTTTCAAAGGACTGTCCCAGTGCCCCGATGCTTTTCTTAATTTGAAATACATGTTCTGGTTTTTGGGACAAAGGTTAAGTCATCCTGAAAGAAGAATAAAAAGGTATGCTCTTCTTAAGTGAATTGTTTGTTTCTTTCAGGACGCGCTGGAGGTCAGCTGCATGCATCCTGCAGAAGATGGAGAGACAGAGTGGGGAATGAGGGCAGGGGGGCTCAGGGTAGAAGTCCTGGCGATTGTAAAAGTGTGGTTCTATATATGTGTGCGTGTGTGTGTGCACACATTTACAAGGCTATGCAAAATCGGTACAGATCAGACACAAAAGGAAGGCTAAAGGCTTTAGTCCTACTTTTATTTCTGGCCTGTTCTGGTTTTTCCTTCACAAAACCTGGTCACCCTAATGGTTGTTGTTTTCTGAGTTTGTGCACCCCCACACTCCCTCCCTGAAAAGCCTGTGACTGCTCACCATTGCTGCCACTTTGAGTCAGTCGCTGAAGAGGTAGGACTTGGCCCAGTTTTGCAGAACCCCAGCAGGACATTTCCCGGGTCATCAAAGGTGAATTACCCCAACCTCTGAGTCTGAGGAGCAGTAGCCTCTGCTTGCCCAGTGGCCCTCTGAACAGGGTCTGACATCAACCACACTAGCTCAATGAGAACTTAAGTAGGTTCACTGGTCTATTTCCTGCCTTAACCTTCTACTCTAACAGAGTCCAAAAGGGGTCCTGGCTTAAAATATTTCAACTATACCTTTTTGAGTGAGGTTGTTACTGTTTTTATCACCAACATTTAGCAGATCCTAGCAATTCCTATCTATATAGAGGAGTCTCAGAATGTCCACGTCTGTCCTGTAGTCAGTTTGTGTGCCCCACTTATATTACTCTTTGTGGCTCATAATTTGTATATATATCTGTATTGTCAACATGTGCTAGTACTATTAAGGAATGCCTTGGGAGGCTTCTTTTTGTAGGATTTGAGCAGAATGTTTCACAATTAGGCACTAACACCAAACTCAGGCTATTGTCATTGCTTGCCAAAGCCTCTGAAGAAATATTGTGGGAAGAGTGGTATAAATCTTTTCTAGCCTCAGAAGAGACAAATTCCCGTTCATAAAGATGTCCACGGTAAAGTAGCATCCGCCCAGAACAGCTGTTAACCCATGATTCTATGTAGATTCCATATTCAGATGTTTCTCTCCTTAGCCATAAAATCTGGATTATCATCTATGTCTAAGCCTCATCTTTATCTTGACTCAGGTTCCATGTTCTCCCAGAAATGGGGATGCCTCAGAATAATCTCCACACACTGTCATATGTAACTGTCTTGTCATTGGGATTATTTTCTCACTCATACCTCAGTTCAGCATTCAAACAAAGGTCTTGTGATAGGTGTGGTCTGGTGATAGGTGTGGTCTGGTGATAGGAGTTGTTCTGATCCGAGAGTGATGGGTGTAACTTAACCGCCATTGCCAGCCCAAAGTAAACCTCTACTGGTGCACATTATCACAATGATGAAGTAAATGATAGAATCCTTAGGCAGACTACTTTGTTCTTTTTCAAGTCTCTTGCTCTCTGGCGCAGAAAAATAAGTGGCCGTGCCCAAAAATAAGTGCTGGTGCTCCCCACCAGCAATCACCGGCTCAAATTAAGCACTTTTGATATGTGAGTTTCTCAAATGAATGAGTGCTTATGCATTTGTCTAGCTATTTCGGACAGCTGTGACCTTTACACAGTTCTGATGGAGAGGGGAATACGTAATGAAGCTTCAAACCAGGGGATCTAACCTACTGAGTAGGTGTTCTTTGATGGTTCATAAAAATATGCTTCCTGTACCCAGGTAACCAGGTGTATGTACTAAGTTAATTTATGGGTTAAATGAAGTGCTATTGCCCTGAAACACGTCTTAACTATGAATTAAAATGTGTGCTCACTTCTGTACTAGATAATGGTGCCAACTCAGACCTGCTGCCTGAGTATGTGGATGATGCAAAGATAGGGAACAAGCTCTAAACATGGATAACATTCCCTCTGACCACAGAACGTAAGGATGTTCAGTATGCCAGCACCAGGAAATTATACTAATGTTCCAATGTTAGTAGTTCCTCCTCGCCTGTTTTTTTTTTACTAATTATTAAATCAAAGGCAATGATCAATTATTTCGTGTTCATGATGTTGTCAGGAACACATTGGCCTTTGTTTGTTCCCTATATTTATGTTGGAGCAATATATTTCCATCAGTTTTAAAAACGCAAGTGAATGCTGCTTTATGTAAGGCTGCAGTTTGTATTATGTTACCTGCCAAGCCAGAGCTCATGTGCCAAGGAGCATGGCTGAGCAAGACTTTGGCACCAAGACAGGGCAGCACTATGCTGTGCTGTGTCATCTCTTTGAAATGTGCTATCGATGACACGTTGTACAATGTTTACCCAACTGAGGAAGAGAGTCGACTAGGATGAAGACAGAGAAGTATTGAAATGCTGAAGGTGGAGCAAAGAAATCCAAGATGTCTGTGTTATATTTTATTTTCATAAAAGCCAGCCATCGACATTGTTATAACCACTGGCATTTCTAAATTTCCTGCTAGCCTAGAGCATATCCGCTTGCGTTTTATCTTGGCATGCATGGTGCACCAATGGTTGGGTTTCACCGGTGTGATCCCAGCAAAGCATACCGATGCACTGTGTTGGCTTAATTGCATAGAAGATTTTGAGGGGGCAAAAAGTATGCCTTTCATAGCAGCTCATCATGGATAGGCCAAGATGTCCCAGTGAATAAAGGCCTAATAAATCTATTATTATTATTATTATTAATATTATTATTACTCCTCCTACTATTGCTACTACTACTACTACTACAAGTATCACTAGTTTTAATCCTGAATATCATCAAATTATTCATTTTAACTTACATTGATCTATTAAATGACAATCACTGTTTGGATTTTGCTCCCTCAAATTAGGTTTAACTTTGTTTTTATTGACATTCTGCAGCAATAACACAGCAATTACAACAGTTTTGTGGCCATACATCAGCCTATCTGCACCTCGGGGCTCAAATATCTCGGAATCAGCGCTTTGTTCCGTCGAGATTACCAACAGTTTATTCCGTCGTAGAAAAGCAGCTGTGTCATATAAAGACAAGATATAAAAAAAAAACATGAACACTGAACCCTCCCTTCCCTCCCACGAAGTGGTATGCTGAAGACCTAACTGGAGGAAACCTTCCTTTCGGATCAGGGCTAGGATGAGAATCAAGAGCCTGTAGGTGGTGTGTTCGACTCGGTGAGGCGGAGATACCTCGGGCATGTGATCTCGTTCATTTCAGTGGCCAACAGAGACACTATGGGTTGCCAGACATCATTAAAAGTGGTCATGGAGTTAGTGAGAGAGGCCTGGATCCTTTCCATTCCCAGAATGTACCATACCCTGTGTAGCCACCCCAGGTATGTTGGTTTGATCGGCCCAGTGCGATAAAACATTTTGAAGGTCTGCTCCCAGGACCAGGCCTATCTGAGTTTCCCTCCTAGATGAACAGGAATAAGTGAGGGGGCTAGGCAAGCCAAGTATTATATAAGCTAGTAATCTCGGGATTTATGTGTCGAACCTTCTGTGTACTTCATCTAAAATCGCTTGCCAATAACCCTCTATTTCTTTACACTCCCATAGCAGATGCGCCTGTGTACCTAATTCTCTACATCCTCTCAAACAAGTGGGACTACGGTCTGGGTTTCCTTTGTTTAGTCGAACTGGGGTAAGGTACTAATATGTGGCCACCTTAACTTCCGTCTCTCTGCTAGCCGTGTTCTTTGCCACTTGATTAGCTCTGTAATAGATATCTTTCCACTCTTTCGGGGAGAGGTCTCTACCTAGCTCCGTCGCCCAGCGTTTCTGATTGGCCGTTGGGGTCTTGGGGGGCCGTGGGAGTAGCATATCATAAATTTCCAAAATCATTTTCTTATTAGACGTTTTGGTCACTAACCACTTCTCATATCTGGTCAGTTTCCTACCAACCTTTGGTCTCACCTCAGGGTGAAGGAGCCAATGCCGCAACTGTAGGTAATGGAACCATTCTATTTCGGGGAGGCCATAGGTCACTTTAAGGTCCGGGAAGGAAATGATCCCTTCCAGGTCAAAGAAATGACCCGCCGCCTTGCACTCCGTTCCTCTCCACCCCAAGAATGCTTGAGCGGCCAGTCCCGGTGTAAAATCCCCATTCTTTAACAGCGGAGTCATGGGCGAGCGGAAAGACGACAGTCCTTTCCTGAGGGCCACTCCATCCCATACCCGAAGTTGTGTATACGTAATGGGGGATCCCCGTAGATTTGGAGGTCGATCCGTCCTCTTGAGGAAAGGGACTTTCCAGAGGGAGAGTTTTGCTAAAGTTCTGTCTTGAAACAGCCACCTCTTTTCTGATTCTGGCCGATGCCATTCCACGAAGAATCGAAGCTGTGATGCCCTGAAGTACTCCCATAAGCTCGGAATCCCCAGCCCCCCTTCATCAGGATGGAGGTGACCTAGTTCCTTGCGCATCCGCGGTCGAGCCCCCGCCCAAATAAATTCCCTGTTGTATCTTATTGCGAATGCCCGGAGTGGGCCGGGAGGGTTTGGAACAAGTATCGCGCCTTGGGGAGTATCGACATTTTGATCGCAGCCACCCGTCCCAATAGCGACAGTGGGTGATGTTTCCATTGTTGCAACTCCTTCCTGACCTGTGTTTGTAGTCTAGAGTAGTTAAGTTTACCTGTTTGTGCCATGGAGGGGTCCAGCTCAATGTCCAGGTACAGCACAGACGTCACCACCTGAATCCCCCGGTAAAATTCTCCAGTCGGCATGGGCGTTGTCCGCTGACGATTCAGCCAAAGAACAATCCCAACGTTGACCCAGAACCCCGACACCTGTCTGAAGGATTCCAGTTCTTTTAGGAAAGCCGGGACTAATTGCTCTGGGTTTTTTAGGGAGGCGATAATATTGTCAGCATACAGGCTGAGCAAATCAAATGATTCCATTATCTTGGTAACACTGGGGCTGCTTCACAAAAGCAATTATGAGTATGGGACATACTACAACATGTGCACTCTTTTACACACTCTTACATATATTTATGAGGTGCCCCCCAAATCCTTCAACCGCCTGTTAGTGAAAGTGCATAAAGGGCACAGCCCAGTCCATTTGCACCAATTCTATAAGAATATTCCCTGATTATTACCCTCATGTTCCAGGTTCAGATATCTTCGGACCCGTTTACAAAGGCATACTACTGAAATGCCTTTGTAAACATCCAGAGGTTTTTTTTTTGCAATGATCATTTTCAGATCATCTTCAAAGTTCAGCCTCTCTGCACCACTGCCCCATCACAAACTCTTGTCTTTTCTCGTTTCACATTTTTATAGTTATTCCTATGTAATGATTCTTCATTTGTTGTTACTATGCAGGCCTGCTTCAATAGTTAGAGGAACACAGCTTCTTTTCAGCCTCTGGTCTGTGAGACTTTATTAATCCACCAAGTGATCCTGTTTCTTATTAGAGTGAACCAAATCGCCCTATCACGTTTTCAAACTATGACAAAAAGGCAAGTTGTGTTTCTGGTGATTGGCAAACAATGGGCCTAGTTCACACGGGTAAACTGAGATGAAAGTCTAACTTTACGACTTTCGGTATTCATAAAGAGCATTTACGAGTACTAAAGTTAGACTTTTGTCTCAGTTTTGGTCTCAGTTAAACTTAAGACCAATTCTTACGTTTAACTGAGACAAAAGATTAACTTTACTACTTGTAGATGGCCTTTGAATACTGAAAGTCGTAAAGTTACATTTCATCTCAGTTTTCCTTGGGGACCCCTTCCCATTCTTACCACCTACTTAAAGTAGGTGGTAAAATGCGAATGTTTTGCGACTGTATTTCAGTCACAAAACATTCCTACATACCGATGTGATTCGGTATTAAGAAGGGACACCCTAAACATGCCCCTTCTTTTTTTTTTTTTATATATTTTTATTGATTATAACACAAGAGTAAAAATGTACACACCGGGTGTCATTTGGTGGTACATAGTACAGCGGTGAACGGGCGAATGAATTGAGGAAATACAGTACAATTATAGGCATCCGAAAAATATCAATACCAGCTTAGAGCTGAGGCAAAACAATACGATACAGATAACCATAAGCAAACCTCATCAGAACCCGCCCACCCAGGGATACAGGATATGCAGATCGGACATTCGACACCCGGATATGAGAGACAAAAAGATCAGGAGAAGATGCCGCATCTCTTGTGAAGAAGGGAAAAGGGAAATGGAAAGGTCATAGAACACAATAAAGGAAAAATAAAAAAATAAACCTCAACCCCCCACCCTGCACCCCTGCGGATGGCTACGACCTAACCCACTAGCAGCGTGCCTGTCGCCCCCTAAACTACACCCCAGGGAAGGGAAAAGATGGAGGAGGAGATGTATTACAAAACGATACGGGCTCCCGGACTCCCCCCCCCCCAAAAGCAGACATCCCCTACCGCGGTATTAAGCAAGTTATAACAGACTAATAAGCAAACCAATAGGGGAGCCACCGACAGAGAAAAGACCGTCCCGCCCAGCCCCCGGCACCACAGAGACAGCAAATCCCTTTTCGATCATAGCAGTCACACCAAACCCAGACAATAAGAATTCCATCTGGCCGTCACTCCAACAGAAACAACCCAGCTGAGCCAAAAGAAAGTCATCGTACCGAATTCAAGTCCAATTCAGCCCTGGCCCTTACGATCCATTGCACAAACCCCATCCAGTAGACCCAATATAATAGCAAAAGAGTCAACGTGTTGTTGAAAAAGGAGATCAATATAGCCAAAAAGAGTCAAAAAGGTTAAGTCTCGAAGTCCATCAGATACACGAAAGTCAATCCAAAAAATAGTAGTGGTGGTCTGCAGAAGAGAAGGAAGAAGGGAGTCCTGTGCTGGCGACGACTTTGTCGATCTTGCTAGGTGTTCAGGGGCTCCAGTAACGTAGCGCTGTAATAGTGCGGGCACAATCGGCACCAGGTTCAGATCATAGTCGGGGTTCTCCTCTCGAGGTAGATCAAGCGTTGCGGGGGTAAGCGTATGTTTCAGGTCTAACACAAGGCTGGAGTCCGGTCTCAAACAAACAACCTCGAGGCGTGCAATCAAATTGTGGAGAGCAGCCTCCATTTGCAGGCGAAGAACCCCAATGGCGGCCATTACGGTCCCCAGGGTCGGTCCACACATCGTCCGATCCATCTCCGCGTGGCGATAGAAAAGCAGATCTTCAGCCCCGGAGGCCGGCTACTCCGGGGAAACCAACAGGCACGGAGTGGACGGAAGCGACTGGCGACTCAAAGGCTTGGCGACCTTTACACCACTGCCGAGAGCGGGGGCCCCACCCGCGGACCCCGAGGGCTGCAGCAGGGTCCCGGGACCTGGCCCCCACCCACCGCAGCAACCACGTCTCGTCGCTGTTCGTCCAGTATTCGCAGGGACCGAAAACCACCATCGGGATAGAGAATATGTTCCACTCCGATGAGACCGGACTCTGCCGGGCACCCGCGGCCGATGTTGTTCAACTGAAACCCGGCTGGGTTAGTACTCGAGGTCCCTGCTTACACACTGGAGGAGGCCCAAAAATGAAAGACGGTGTAACTTAGTCAATAAAGGCGATAAAAACTCCGGGATTGCCCCTCTGGGCTCAGCAACCATTCAGACACACGGGAGACTGGCGGGAGGTCAGGATAAAGTTCAGGATAAGTCCGCCAGCGAGGGAGGTCGACGGAGCCGGGAGCTTATGCGGCCATCTTGGATGCTTGCGTAGCTCCTCCTCAACATGCCCCTTCTTAATAGCGAATTGCAAACCCATTTTGCGATTCGGTAACAAGTTACCGTATCACAAAATAGGGTTAGCTGCATCTGAAAACCATTTTTTGTGTTTGCAAACGGGCCGATTCTGTGAATTTTGACGTTTGTGAAGATAAAAATGCTTTCTGTATTTGCTCCAATATCCCCATATTTACAGTTTTCTCTCGGTAAATGTCCTTAGGCATGCAATGACAGTTTGCTATACAATGTACTATTTATTTGTAAAGTATAAATAACTATCTTGCCATTAACTAGTATTTTTTATTATTATATTTGTATTGTTACCCAATTGGCACTTGTTTTAGCTATCTTGGGAGGATGAAAGGCTGAGTGGACTCTCTGGGATACAAAGATGAGAGCCTGGTGTGAAACGCAGATTCCTTTAGTTAGTCCGACTAATGACTCAGTAAATATGTGCTTATTTTTCATAATAAATTAATGGATCCATAAATGATTCAAGGAAGAATGAAAGCCAACATACAATACAGCCTGGCCGACAACTATGTATTAAGTACATACACTTCAATACACTTTTAAAGTGCTAATTCAATAACAACAATCAAGTGCTCAGAAGAGGTGATCACTCGGTGCAACAAACGTGAACTGGTGACTCGTGTATGTGGGTGAACAAATCGCTATGGACTTGAGAAGAAAGAGGAAGATTCCAACCTCAAATTTCAATTTTAGTCCTGATGATGGCCATACATTTTGCATTAGAGGTCGAAACACTGTTGATTCCTATAGATCTAGGCGCATTGATCAGCCTTATTATGTAACTTCCTCACAGTCCATCAAACAATTTAATTAATTTTTCAAACTTTTTTGGAGCACCTGGCAGCTCCCATTCACTGTTGGGCCACTCAGTTTTACAAAATGTTCTTTAGCACAACTGAAAATGTTTTTTTGTTTACTGATCCAGGGTGGTGGCTGCCTTCTTGGATAAGTAAATAAAAAAAGAAATAAATGACCAAGCCATTCATCAGGAGTAAAAACTTCCAACGTGAGCCTATTTGTGCATAACAACAAAGTCCTTTTTGACATGTGTGAAGGCTTTCTTCTGGTTGGCTTATGCTATTACCATATGAGAAGCAACATAAACCTCCAGCAAGCTGTTGACAAGGCCCCACCACAAGGACTGTCGGAGGCAGATAAACCCATTTGAGCAACATTATATCATTCTCACATCAAGGACGTTTACTCTTCTTCTGAATTGAAATAAAAGTTTTGTCTGCATTCCTGGGCGGTCAAGAGATATCTCACTGGAAGTGTAATTACATTGTGTATAGGGATTCAGAGCCATTCTTCCTGCTTCCTTCTTCCTGCTGCACTTGCATTTTCCTCTCCTTTAACAACTGTTTTTATCATGCATGGACGAGTATACTAATAACTGGCTCTATCACACAAAACAAAATTAAAAAAAAGTCTGTTTCTACTTTGATGTGTGCCCACCTTTCTCGAAATCTTCATTTTCGGACTATTATGCATTATCTTTACTGGACATGTTATACTTTCGTGATGATCAGCATTCAACAATGTATTTTGGCCCACCTCGCTGGCATTTCTGCCCTGTGGACCCCATCCCCCAGGGTCTGCCCCTTTTTTATAACTTTTTTTTTTTTTAAAGGCATGGTGCTGTGCGGCCCCCTTCCCGGGAGGATTTTGGGCCCAGGGACACCATCCCCTGGGCCCAGGCCTCTACTGTGGGTGATCTAGTCCCACTCAGGGCACCCACTCTCATCTGTTGGGGACCGCAGGGGGAGTCTCAAGGCCCCGCAATCCATTCCGGCTCCCCGCTTCCTGCAATAGCCGGCATTACTTTTGGACAGAGGGAGCTGCTAACATGCATCTCCCTCTGTCTTAAAGCAACTCTGCTCTGCTTCAAGTAAGCAACAGCCTTTTACATGCTCACACTTACTTGAAGCAGAGCAGAGTTTGCTAAGGCTTGGCAAGAGCAGTAATGCCATGGTAAACTGCAATGTCCCGGGAGTGGGAACCCCAGGGGCATTGCTGGAGCTGGCCTAGGGGGTTGGCAATCCACAGGGCCATGAATGGCTCCAGAAGGGGGGGCCATGCGGCCCCACCTCCCATCTACTCATTAGCCCCCGGGAGGTGATGGTCCCTGCATCATTTTGCTATATTTGCCCTGAAGAGGTGGTAGTCCCTGAGGCTGCAAGGAGCCACTCGGCCCCCCACATTTCTTTAAATTATTTGCCCCCAGGAGATGGCAGTCATCAGCTTCAAGCCAAGTCCCAAGATTTCTTTCAACACTTACTGTTTGAAGTGTTGGCAGCCAATCAGATTTTAGTAGGATCCGCAAGTTCACTGCAACAACTCATGTCCCCAGATATCTATATTTTTTTAACGTAATTATGTTTGAAACTACTGAATGGATTTACCCCAAATCTCAAAAAGCACGCTTTCCGGACCAACATCAAGCTTTCTGCCAACTTTGGTGTAATTGTCATATTCAAAAATGGAAAAATCCTTATAGACAATATATGGGGAAAACTAGTGTGGTGGACCCTCTTTTTTTGTTGTCTCGGCCCAAGCTTGATGGAATATCCTAAAACTTTCAACACAGCAGCTGAACCAAAAAGAAGCGTTTTGAAAATGTCATGAAGATACATCAAAGCGATGCCAAAGTTATTGGCAGAACAAAAAACGCCTTTCCTTTGAAACTTTGGTCCTAACTATAAATACCTACTGGCGCCTGATTATCATGGATGATCAAATCTGGGGAAATTCACCAAATCCACATGGAGGCTGTATCCTCGAATCCTGTGAGACAAATATGTTTTTTAAACGTTAAATCTAGGGGGGCTTTTGGGGCCTGGGGTCAGTGTGCGCTCATATATATATGTGTGTTATTTAAAGCAACTGGCTCACTGCCCCTTCATGTACAAGAAACTCTCATGACCTATACAAAGAGAGATTATTGTAATGAGTGTTGTAACTTGCTGTCACACAATCTCTGATTTACAAATTGTACAGATGTTATGTCATGCAGTAGTTCTTCAAAGAAAGATAAGATTCTTTAGACAACTAGGAACTCTTTCGTTCTTTAACGCAGGTATCTGAAAATAAACAGTAAACATTAACCAGAGTTGGCGTTTTATGTACACAAACCTAACTCTAAACGCTCATAAAGAAAGATAAACCTATTGTTGTACTACTCTGTAATGACTGCTTATCTCTGAAGTGAGTAATAAAGGTTATGACACTATTACTGATAAGCAGCATATGAAGATATAAACCTTCAATGCACATGCAAGATTGTTTTACACAGAGGCACCAATTTCCACAATGCTTTCTTCCCAGGATCATGCTTGTAATAGTTCAGTAAGGATACATTAGAACTGCAAAACTTTGGGGCAGATTTACAATAACTGGTGCATCCCCAGGGATGCGCCAGTTATTGTGCGCCGCAGCTCCGCCACCCATGGTGCGCCGCATTTACAATGCGGCGCACCATGGGGCAAAAACGGCACAGATGCGTGACACATCTGTGCCATAAAGGCGGCGCATTGCTGGAGTTGTGTCGCAAGCGTGACGCAGCTCCAGCAAGGCCCTGGGGGGCCCTATCTGTCCAATGCTGTGTCAAGGCTTACGTCAGCTTCAAGCAGGCGCAGGGTTTTGACGCAGCATTGGCTTATAAGTGCCTGCGTGAAATCTTGTAGATTTCACGCAGGCACATTTGCGAGGCGCACCTGCCCCGGAACGCCCACCCTGCGCCGGAACGCCCACATGTGGCGCAGGGCTTTACAGCGTGACGCATCTGCCTAGATGCGTCACGTTGTAAATGGGTCACAGGGATGCGCCACGTTTACGCCGCTGTTGCGTGACGCAACAGCGGCGTAAACGTGGCGCAAGTCCGACATAAATCTGCCCCTTTATATTTTTCACATTGTCAACAGACAAACCTGTCAGAGTGGACAAAGCTTCCATCCTTCCAGATTGTTGGCAGATTGTTATTGTCATTTGTGTAGCGTACAATCTTAGGTAAAAGCCATGCAGTACTTTGAACAGTCGTTTTTTTTTTTTTTAATGGTTTTGAGGTTTCCATCGCAGATCAGAATGAGAGTTCCCTTATGAAGTGTTTTGATCAGTGGTATATTTGTGGTTTCTTAATTATTTGCAGTACGGCATCTTAATAGTTCATGTGTCAGTGAGTTGTAGTGCTTGATGGTTGTGGCCCATCCATAGCCATATGCACTTTCTCAAATGTAGAAATTGCTATTCTATTGCAGGAGTGTTGAAGCTGTTGTTTTACATAGGTGCTGTTGTTTTTTTCTAAAATATTTTAGCAGGCTATTTAACATGTCGGAGCAATACATTACAACAGTGTCAGACAATGATAATCTGCAGTTAATCCACAAAACCTGTCATATAAACTGTTGAATGGAAATATCCCTTTTTAAGTGTACAGTCTGATTCTGCTGCAGAGAGAGCCCGACTGTGTGGATCTGGTATACTGATTTTTGATTTTGTCCCTAGCCTCACACTAATCTAGTGTGTGCACAGCAGCCTAGGCCTGCCTTGATATGAGTGATACTATGGACTTCTCCTGTGATCTGGTGGAGCACACAAAGGGGCCGATTATAATGGCGCACGGACCTGAGTCCGTCCGCCACCATAGAGTAGGAGGGAACCTCCGCATGGCCTGCGGAGTTCCCTCCTGTGCAATTAGGATGTGACCGCCACCCTGGCGGTCACATCCTCTATTTTTACCATTGCGGCGGGTGCAGCTTCAAGCTGCATCCGCCGCAATGGTAAAAATGCATACATTGCATTTGTATGCAGTAAGTGGCAGGCACCGTGCGGTGCCTGCCGATTACTGCATACAAATGCAGGGGGGTACCATAGGTACCCCCCATGTACACCCCGCACCCCCCCTTCACCTAGGGGGCCCGCAATGGGCCCCCGCAGTGAAGTTACACATGCTCTTCCACGGCGGAAAACCCGCAGCGGAAAAGCATTTTTTAAAGCCCTTCCTAATATGGCGGACGGTGTCTGAGAGACACCGCCAGCATATTAGAGCTTTTCCGCCGCGGTTGTAAGCCAACCGTGGCGGAAAAGCTGCGGACGGAAACCAGGACCCACCAGCCATCCTAATGTGGCGGTGGGTCTTTGGTGGGTCCGCGGCGGTTTTTCCGCATCCTCCGGGCCAGCGGTGGCTTCCGCCGGCCCGGAGGATGCGAAAAAACCGCAATCATGGTAGGCCCCCAAGTGTGCCCTCATTTGTCCAACAGTGGAATACTGCCACTGTCATGTGTTTAGGATGTAGTTCAGTGGTGGCAGCATACAATGTTTGTGAATATATAGTTGTGAGCAGGTGTTGTTATCTGTGTCACTGGAGTGGAGTCCTACTGTCCTACTGTATAAGGTTCCCCTACTGTGCGCTAACCCAAATATGAGTGCCAACATCTCAAACTAGTGTATATATGTTGCTTGTGTGGTAAATACATTGTGTGTACGAGTGAAGAAGAGTAATGGAGGCCTGGGGGTTCTGTTTTGGAAGCCATTGGCTTGTTCCTGTGCACAAGATGGAGCTGATGTTGTTTTCCAAGACATCGCAAGGTATTGCAGACATTCCTAAAGCTGGAGGGTAGAGACTGAGATACTGACATCAGGTAAGTGGAGACAGGGTCCCTTTAGAATTCGGTAATGCCCTTTTGCTGAAAAGTGCTGCTGATTAGTCTCCCTGAGCATTGCCTTTTGGTCGAATGCAGGGTTGAAGGATGAAGGGTGGGGCTGTGGTCACTGTTGTTCAGAGTGAGAATGGTCCTTTAGGTTGATCATCTTTTTTTTATCACTGTTCAGTGTGACAGTTGATAGCGAGGTACAGAAAGTTCACACATCTCTGTGTGTCTGTTATGGCTACCCAGGCTGGAGACTATCATTCAATTAGGAGGATCACTCTACACAAAATATATGTCTGGACAACAGCCAATAAAAGAAGAAAAGACAACCAACCCTACAGATTCTGAAAGTGCAAAGCAAAAATCTATACCCTAACTGCTATGACTGTATAAAGTGGGAACCAATGACCCCCTTGTTGTTCCAGATGCAAGTTCTCCTTAAACAGAGAAATGAGTGTTTCACAGAGTACCCAAGGACTGCTGTGCAACCAGCTTCCCATTGGTGAGGGGACATCACCTGAAGTCTTGCCTTGCTTGAAGGAGCTGATTCTAAGACCTGAAGCTCCTTGAAGCCTACCTGCTACTGAGATAGGGAAGGAGCTTGCCAGCCTTTCAGAGTTGGAGCAGATCTGAAGCACCAGAGCAGCTGGATCCCTAGTGGTGGGGGTCCGCCTGCAAAAGGAATACTCAGAGAATGATCTGTTGGTCCAGAGAGACATGGAGTGCAGTCTCTCCACCCAAACGGTTCTAGGTGAGAACAGCAGCAAGGAGTGAGCCCAGCTGACTGTGCCACTACACCAGAGAAGCGTGCCCTAGCTGACTTAATCAATACACCAGAGGAGTGTGCAAAGCAGCACTGCTGCACAATATTTGAAGAGCCAGAAAAGAAGCTGTGCCAGTGGCCTGTTTTTTGTAGTATTAGATTTGACAGATGTATTAAAGTATTTTTCTTTGTCAAAGTAAAGCCTGTGGTTAAACAATCGATATTTGCTCTGTTGGCTGACCAGGAGTCCCGGATTTCCCTAGCAGTCCGGGTTTTCAAAGGAGTGTCCCAGTGCCCCAATGCTTTTCTTAATTTGAAATACATGTTCTGGGTTTTGGGACAAAGGTCAAGTAATCCTGGAACGAGAATTAAAAGGTATGCTCTTGTTGAGTAAATTGTTTGTTTCTTTCAGTTCGCGCTGGAGGTCAGCTGCATGCATTCTGCAGCAGATGGAGAGACAGAGTGGGGGATGAGGGCCGGGGGGCGCAGGGTAGAAGTCCTGGCGATTATAAAAGTGTGGCTCTATATATGTGTGCGTGTGCACACATTTACAAGGCTACGCAAAATCGGCACAGATCAGACACAAAGGGAAGGCTAAAGGCTTTAGTCCTACTTTTATTTCTGGCCTGTTCTGGTTTTTCCTTCACAAAACCTGGTCACCCTAACGGTTGTTGCTTTCTGAGTTTGTGCACCCCCACACTCCCTCCCTGAAAAGCCTGTGACTGCTCACCATTGCTGCCACTTTGAGTCAGCTGCTGAAGAGGTAGGACTTGGTCCAGTTTTGCAGAACCCCAGCAGGACATATCCCGGGTCATCAAAGGTAAATTACCCCAACCTCTGAGTTTGAGGAGCAGTAGCCTCTGCTTGCCCAGTGGCCCTCTGAACAGGGTCTGACATCAACCGCATTAGCACAATGAGAAGTTAGGTAGGTTCACTGGTGTATTTCCTGCCTTAACCTTCTACTCTAACAGAGTCCAAAAGGGGGCCCTTGGCTTAAAATATTTCAACTATACCTTTTTGAGTGAGGTTGTTACTGTTTTTATCACCAACATTTAGCAGATCCTAGCAATCCCTATCTATATAGAGGAGTCTCAGAATTTCCATGTCTGTCCTGTAGACAGTTTGTGTGCCCCACTTATATTACTCTTTGTGGCTCATAATATGTATATATGTCTGTATTGTCAACATGTGCAAGTACTATTAAGGAATGCCTTGGGAGGCTTCTATTTGTAGGATTTGAGCAGAATGTTTCACAATTAGGCACTAACACCAAACTCAGGCTATTGGCATTGCTAGCCAAAGCCTCTGAAGAAATATTGTGGGAAGAGTGGTATAAATCTTTTCTAGCCTCAGAAGAGACAAATTCCCGTTCATAAAGATGTCCACGGTAAAGTGGCATCCGCCCAGAACAGCTGTTAACCCATGATTCTATGTAGATTTCCATATTCAGATGTTTCTCCCCTTAGCAATAAACTCTGGATTATCATCTATGTCTAAGCCTCATCTTTATCTTGTCTCAGGTTCCATGTTCTCCCAGAAATGGGGATGCTTCAGAATAATCTTCACACACTGTCATATGTAACTGACTTGTCATTGGGATTATTTTCTCCATTTTACCTCAGTTCAGCATTCAAACAAAGGTCTTGTGATAGGTGTGGTCTTGTGATAGGTGTGGTCTGGTGATAGGAGTTGTTCTGATCCGAGAGTGATGGGTGTAACTTAACCACCATTGCCAGCCCAAAGTAAACCTCTACTGTTGCACATTATCACAATGATGAAGTAAATTATAGAGTCCTTAGGCAGACTGCTTTGTTCTTTTTCCAGTCTCTTGCTCTCTGGCGCAGAAAAATAAGTGGCCGTGCCCAAAAATAAGTGCTGGTGCTCCCCACCAGCAATCACCGGCTCAAATTAAGCACTTTTGATATGTGAGTTTCTCGAATGAATGAGTGCTTATGCATTTGTCTAGCTATTTCGGACAGCTGTGACCTTTGCACAGTAGTGTTGGAGCGGGGAATACGTAATGAAGCTTCAAACCAGGGGATCTAACCTACTGAGTAGGTGTTCTTTGATGGTTCATAAAAATATGCTTCCTGGACCCAGGTAACCAGGTGGATGTACTAAGTTAATTTATGAGTAAGATGAAGTGCTTTTGCCCTGAAACACGTCTTCACTATGAATTAAAATGTGTGCTCACTTCTGTACTAGATAATGGTGCCAACTCAGACCTGCTGCTTGAGTATGTGGATGACGCAAAGATAGGGAACAAGCTCTAAACATGGATAACATTCCTTCTGACCACTGAACGTAAGGACGTTCAGGATGCCAGCACCGGGAAATTATACTAATGTTCCACTGTTAGTAGTTCCTCCTCGCCTCTTTTTTTTTTTTTTTTTTACTAATTATTAAATTAAAGACAATGATCAATTATTTCGTTTTCATGATGTTGTCAGGAACATATTGGCCTTTGTTTGTTCCCTATATTTATGTTGGAGCTATATATTTCCATCAGTTTTAAAACGCAAGTGAAGGCTGCATTATGTAAGGCTGCAGTTTGTATTATGTTACCTGCCAAGCCAGAGCTCATGTGCCAAGGAGCAGAGCTGAGCAAGACTTTGGCACCAAGACAGGGCAGCACTATGCTGTGCTGTGTCATCTCTTTGAAATGTGCTATCGATGACACGTTGTACAATGTTTACCCACTGAGGCAGAGAGTCGACTAGGATGAAGACAGAGATTTATTGAAATGCTGAAGGTGGAGCAAAGAAATCCAAGATGTCTGCGTTATATTTTATTTTCAAAAAGCCAGCCATCGACATTGTTATAACCACTGACATTTCTAAATTTCCTGCTAGCCTAGAGCATATCCGCTTGCGTTTTATCTTGGCATGCATGGTGCACCAATGGTTGGGTTTCACCGGTGTGATCCCAGCAAAGCTTACCGATGCACTGTGTTGGCTTAATTGCATAGAAGATTTTGAGGGGGCAAAAAGTATGCATTTCATAGCAGCTCATCATGGATAAGCCAAGATGTCCCAGTGAATAAAGGCCTAATAAATCTATTATTATTATTATTATTATTATTATTATTACTCCTACTACTATTGATACTACTACTACTACTACTACTACAAGTATCACGAGTTTTAATCGTGAATATCATCAAATTATTCATTTTAACTTACATTGATCTATTAAATGACAATCACTCTTTTGGTTTTTGCTCCCTCAAATTACGTTTAACTTTTTTTTATTGACATTCTGCAGCAATAACACAGCAATTACAACAGTTTTGTGGCCATACATCAGCCTATTCGCCCCTCAGGGCTCAAATATCTCGGAATCAGCGCTTTGTTCCGTCGAGATTCCCAACAGTTTGTTCCGTCGTAGAAAAGCAGCTGTGTCATATAACGACAAGATATAAAAAAAAAACATGAACACTGAACCTTCCCCCCTCCCTTCCCTCCCACGAAGTGGTATGCTGAAGACCTAACTGGAGGAAACCTTCCTTTCGGATCAGGGCTAGGATGAGAATCAAGAGCCTGTAGGTGGCGTGTTCGACTCGGTGAGGCGGAGGAGGCTGAGATACCTCGGGCATGTGATCTCGTTCATTTCATTGGCCAACAGAGACACTATGGGTTGCCAGACATCATTAAAAAGGGTCATGGAGTTAGTGAGAGAGGCCTGGATCCTTTCCATCCCCAGAATGTACCATACCCTGTGTAGCCACCCCAAGTATGTTGGTTTGATCGGCGTGCCCCAGTGCGATAAGACGTTTTGAAGGGCTGCTCCCAGGACAGGCCCATTTGAGTTCCCCTCCTAGATCTCCAGGAATAAGTGAGGCGGTTAGGCAAGCCAAGTATTATATAAGCTGGGAATCTCGGGATTTATGTGTCGAACCTTCTGTCTACTACATCTAAAATCGCTTGCCAATAACCCTCTATTTCTTTACACTCCCATAGCAGATGCGCCAGCGTACCTAATTCTCTACAGCCTCTCAAACAAGTGTGACTACAGTCTGGGTTTCCTTTGTTCAGTTGCACTGAGGTAAGGTACTAATATGTGGCCACCTTAACTTCCGTCTCTCTGCTAGCCGTGTTCCTTGCCACTTGATTAGCTCTGTAATAGATATCTTTCCACTCTTTCGGGGAGAGGTCTCTACCTAGCTCCGTCGCCCAGTGTTTCTGATTGGCCGTTGGGGTCTTGGGGGGGTCGTGGGAGTAGCATATTATACATTTCAAAAATCATTTTCTTATTAGAAGTTTTGGTCACTAACCACTTCTCATATCTGGTCAGTTTCCTGCCAACCTCTGGTCTCACCTCAGGGTTAAGGAGCCAATGCCGCAACTTTAAGTAATGGAACCTTTTTATTTCGGGGATGCCATAGGTCGCTTTAAGGTCCGGGAAGGAAATGATCCCTTCCAGGTCAAAGAAATGACCCGCCGCCTTGCACTCCGTTCCTCTCCACCCCAAGAACGCTCGATCGGCCAGTCCCGGTGTAAAATCCCCATTCTTTAACAGCGGAGTCATGGGCGAGAGGAAAGACGTCAGTCCTTTCTTGAGGGCCACTCCATCCCATACCCGAAGTTGTGTATACGTAATGGGGGATCCCCGTAGATTTGGAGGTCGATCCGCCCTCTTGAGCAGAGGGACTTTCCAGGGCGAGAGTTTTGCTAAAGTTCTGTCTTGAAACAGCCACCTCTTTTCTGATTCTGGCCGATGTCATTCCCTGAAGAATCGAAGCTATGATGCCCTGAAGTACTCCCATAAGCTCGGAATCCCCAGCCCAACTTCATCAGGATGGAGGTGGCCTAGTACCTTGCGCATCCGCGGTCGAGCCCCCGCCCAAATAAATTGGTGTATTCCCTGTTTTATCTTATTGATAATGCCCGGAGTGGGCCGGGAGTGTTTGGAACAAGTATCGCGCCTTGGGGAGTATCGACATTTTGATCGCAGCCACCCGTCCCAATAGCCACAGTGGGTGATGTTTCCATTGTTGCAACTCCTTGCTGACCTGTGTTTCTAGTCTAGAGGTGTTTAAGCTTACCCGTTTGTGCCACGGAGGGGGTCCAGCTCAATGTCCAGGTACAGCACGGACGTCACCACCAGAATCCACCGGTAAGATTCTCCATTCGGCATGGGCGTTGTCCGCTCACGATTCAGCCACAGAACCATCGACTTCCCAACGTTGACCCAGAACCCCGACACCAGTCCAAAGGATTCCAGTTCTTTTAGGAAAGCCGGGACTGATTGGTCTGGGTTTTCTAGGGAGGCAATAATATCATCAGCATACAGGCTGATTGTGTGTTACTCCTCCCCAAACAGGATGCCCCGAATTTTGGGGTTGTCCCTGATTTTTTCAGCCAGTGGTTTTACGTAGAGCGCGAAAAGGAGGGGCGACAATGGGAACCCCTGCCTTATCCCTCTCTGGATCTCGAAAGGGTGAGAAGAGACACCGTTTACTGTACTTGTCACCTTGGGTGAACTATAGCAGCTCAAGATCCATGCCCGGAACCTGTCTCCAAGGCCGAAGTGCATCAGAACTTGGTCTATATAATTCCGATTTACCCGGTCGAATGCCTTCTCAGCATTGACTGACAAGAAAAGAGCATTCATATTCGTGCAGTGAGCTTTATCGACCAAGTGTAGAATTTCCTCCCTCAAATGAAATGCAAAATTTACTGTACACAATGGTAGAATGGAGGGACGAAGGAGATTCAGACAAGAGGTACCCCTAGGTAAAAGTTAGAGCAAATCAAATGATTCTATTATCTTGGTAACACTGGGGCTGCTTCACAAAAGCAATTATGAGTATGGGACGTACTACTACATGTGCACTCTTTTACACACTCTTACATACATTTTGAACCGCCTGTTAGTGAAAGTGCATAAAGGGCACAGCCCAGTCTATTTGCACCAATTCTATAAGATTATTCCCTGAATATTCCCCTCATGTTCCAGTTTCAGATATTTTTGGACCAGTTTACAAAGGCATACTACTGAAATGCCTTTGTAAATAGCCAGAGCTTTTTTTTTTTTGCCATGATCATTTTCAGATCATCTTCAAAGTTCAGCCTCTCTGCACCACTGCCCCATCACAAACGCTTGTCTTTTCCCGTTTCACATTTTTATAGTTATTTTTATGTAATGATTCTTCATTTGTTGTTACTATGCAGGCCTGCTTCAATAGTTAGAGGAACACAGCTTCTTTTCAGCCTTTGGTCTGTGAGACTTTAATAATCCACCAAGTGATCCTGTTTCTTATTTGAGTGAACCAAATTGTCCTACCACGTTTTCAAACTAGGACAAAAAGGCAAGTTGTGTTTCTGGTGATTGGTAGCCAATGGGCCTAATTCACATGGGTAAACTGAGATGAAAGTCTAACTTTATGACTTTCGGTATTCACAATGAGCATTTAAGAGTAGTAAAGTTAGACTTTTGTCTCAGTTTTGGTCTCAGTTAAACTTAAGACCAATTCTTACGTTTAACTGAGACAAAAGTTGAACTTTACTACTTGTAGATGGCCTTTGAATACTGAAAGTCGTAAAGTTAAATTTCATCTCAGTTTTCCTTTGCATATCGGGCCCAATATATTTGTCTCCTACCTTTAGAAATTGGCGTGTAAGTTCTTGCTTCATTTCTTCACTCTCTACTCATACACTGTGATCATTCTTTTTTAGGGCTGATATTAGTCAAGACCTCTTGATTCTACTAAAATCATACACATAATGGGGCATATTTACGTCTTCTGGCGCATCTCTGCAAATCAGCAGAGATGCGCCAGAACCGATGCGTCATGCAATTCCCTCCTTGCGCCACCACAGATGCGCCGCATTTACAATGCGGCGCACCATGGTGCAAGGAAGGGCAGATGCGTGACGCATCATGTGGTGTACGGGCGGCGCATTGCAGGAGTCGTGTCGCAAGCACGACGCAACTCCAGCAATGCTCAGGGCCGCCCAATACTTAACATGCTGCGTCAGTTTTTACGCCTGCTTCAAGCAGGCGTAAGGAATTGAAGTAGCAGCGTCGCAGAAGTGCCTGCGTGAAATCTTGTAGATTTCACGCAGGCACTTTTGCGAGGCACACAGGCGCCGGAACGCCCACCCTGCGTGGGAATGCCCCCATTGTGGCGCTGGGCTTTATAACGTGACGCATATCCCTAGATGCGTCACGTTGTAAATGCCTCGCAGGGATGCGCCATGTTTACGCCGCTGTTGCGTGATGCAAGGCGGCATAAACGTGGCGCAAGGGGCTTGTAAATCTGCCCCAATATACTTATGTATAGGAGCTTTCAGTCACCTCTCTTCATCCACTGGTATGTTGTTGTGTTATTCACCAACAGCATACAGCATGAGGCACATCAGCCAATTGTTAATTTGTCTATAAGGGATGGCATTATGCTGTTTTACAAGAGCACGCTGCACACAAAGTAGCTACTATGGCAAAGTGTGCTTTCTGATCGCCAAAAATATGTTTTGGTTTTAGCCAATGTTTTTTTAATGTTGTCAAGGGTTCCAGCAGCTCCCTCAATAATAAAGTTTTACAAAAACAATGACACACCAAATAAACATTGGCAACACCAAAAGGCTCTCAGCCAAATCCAAACCTACTGAAGCTGTAAATGATTGTTTGTATTTCACTTTGGTATCTGCCCACCAGGCAGACAAGAATATGGAAATCTTTTAGGTAATTAAAGTAATTTACAATGCAAGTTACAATACAATTGAAACACCACTAATACACTTGAGAATTGAATAAAAAGGGTGGCATTCTGGTCTGTTGGGTCACAAAAATTATAAATATCGGTGTCTTAAATGTTTACTTTTTTATTGAACTCTTATAAAGAGCAAGCTAAGCCCTGAAACAAGGTGACAGAGAACAGCAGATACATGATTATAGTGCATACAAAGGAATAATACACATTTAAATATTTACACATTTAGAACATACTTACATGGCAGAAAAAGAGAATAATATATATATGTATTACCTACTGGCGGTCGCCAGTAGGTATATATAGTTAGGATTTTTTCTCTATGGGATTTTTGAAAATTCTATGTCTAATAACTTTGGCGTTTGTGGACGGAATTGGCTGAAATTTTCAGGAAAATGGAACATTTTGTTTCTGAGCAGCCCCCGAAAATTTGGGGGGGTTTTGTCAAGGGGGGGCCGAGAAAAAGGGGGGTCCCAAAACGCGTTTTTCCCATTCATTTTTCCATAGGGCGGTTGGCCTCACTTTTAGCCCGAACCGCTGAATGGATTTGCACGAAACTTGGCAAAATTGTAGGGACTGGTAGCCCGATGTGCCTTTGCTAGGTCTCAATATATGTTCTCCAGTGGATTTTGATAAATTAACGTTCAAAAAAATATATATATCTGTAACAGCGCTCCGGGTAGCGCTCCGGTTCGCGTACTTGACGCGTAACGGAGCTTCGCGAAGCGAAGCTGATTGGCTCTCCGGTGTCTGTCAACATTCTAAACAGTCCGGAGCGGCCGCCATCTTGTCTCTCGGTAGGATCGAGAGACAAGAGGAGGCCAAAACAAAGGGGGAAATGACCATAAGGGGGCATAGTAGATCCTCCCTCACCCTCTAGGTTTGATGTGGAGGCTTTAAAAGGGCCCGCGGGGCAAAAAAAAAAATTGTTTTTTTGCGTGGGGAGCGCCCGGTACGCTTTTGTGCAATGGGCGGTGGAAATCTAAATGATGAGGGGGGGGGGCAGCGTTCAAAGCACATCAGCGTGCATAAACACGAAAATGTTTTTATCTACCACGTACTTGACTTATCTCTCTGAGATGCATTCCCTTGTGTCTCGGCAATGGTAGTCTGTTCATTACATAGATCGCTTGAGGGCGGTAGTACAGACCGCGCGTAGGAAAGGGTCAAAAGCCAGGGGTATAGGAGTATGTAACAAGCGAGCCATTTAATTGAAAAAACTAAACGTGACAAACGGTTGCAGGATCAGTGAAGGTTGATTTTATAATTGAAAGTATAACAGGATCAGTTACAATAAAATCATCCATACGCACACCATGGGCGAGTATCATGGGTAACATTACTTCAAAGCTTTAATAATACAATAATCAATAATGAAAAATCGACATCAATAGGGTTGTCCGTATGCCCAGTCAGTACCCTTCCCCGCACGCCATGTGCACAAAGACCGCATACATCCCCCATAATGTCAAGGCTAAGTAACTAGAACGTCATAAGGAGTTGCAAGTCGCTCCCATACTGGCGCCATTTTGGTCAAGGCCAGGCAGGTCCAGAGTATAGTTCAATGTCTCCAATAAGTAGCGGCAGAACCAGAATCCCTTTCGGCAGTTCAAAAAGTTCGTTAGCGCCAACAGAAAGAACAGGCAGCATGAACCATGACTCAAAGGCGAGGGAGGCAAAATCTTCCCTACCGGGTCACGCTGAGGTCCCACCGGAGCTGATCAAGTTGGTAGTCTACAGTGTCTCTTAGTAATTCGGACAAAAACTGGCGTCAGCATGAGAGCACTACCATCCTGTGACAATGTTGTGGCCACTTCCGGAGAGCGGGACAGCAGGCGTATCCCTCCGCCGATGCACTGAATCAGCCTCCCTCACGGCACCAGATGTGGATAAGGCGGCGGACACCCGTGGCAGCGGTATATCCATGGGGGATAGTCGAGCAACAGTGGCGGTTGCCCCCATCGGAAGCCCGCGGGAGTCGAGGGCCAACGACTCTCGTAGAACCTTTAAAACTGAGAGGACGTCTTCAAGAGTGGGGCTCATGTCCGAGCAGGCAAGCAGAATGAAATGCTTTGCATTTGTAGACTTCAGTTCGGCGAAGACCCAGCAGAATGTTATAAGTAAATGTCATGGCACCAAGTTCAGTGGGCGGTTTGTCATTGTGAAAGCTTCAATTAAGTTGAATGGCTGCAAGAGCCCCGATTACACCAGCAGCCCTGTTAATATGCCGATCTTGGGAAAAGTTCCTCTGTTGGATTGCAATGGCTGCAGTGATGGTCTTGGGAAACTGCTTCCGAAAACTCTAAAGGCCACGAAAGCTTGCTATGCTGTTCCTTTGGAAATGCGGTGCTGGGTGATGGAAGTTATTGAAGAGTTGGCAGTGGTGTTTTTTGTGGATTTTGGACGCTCTGCCACAGTCCATTCGAGTTCCAGGGTAGACCAGAGTCGTTCTAGTGGACCAGGCCCAAATTGGGGGAGTCGGCCGCCATTTTGAGCGTTCCGCAGCAACAGCCGCTCTTCACCCCGGCCACCGGAGCGGGTCCCCAGCTATCCAACCGAGTGGAACGCCAATGGCAGTCATGGTGCAGCTGACCGTGGAGTGAAACGCTAAGGCTCGCCCTGCTGCAGCTGACCGCGGGGACGGGCCTTTGCGCGTGGTGTCGCCCCCGGGCTATTTGCACAACGGTCCTCCACCCCTAGGCCGCCACCTATGCTACCTCGACAGGAACAGCATCATGCATTTGGTTTGATGTTGCAGCAGGCTGCCATGTAAATAGTTATTTAATAAAAAGTTTTACCGTGTTACTTTGCTGGTGTGTTGTATATATTTATAATATTTGCATAGGGTTTGTCGTTATTTTGGGCGGGGTGGGCGGCGGAGCCGAGCTAACTTCTCTTATTTAGTCAGCACATAAATTGACTTACTGGTGCGCATTATTTTGGGTGTACATTTGGGATATCGGTTGGGGTCGGGTTCGTCGTACTGAAATAACCCTTCAAGTTTCTGGTGTAGGCTACTCTCCCATTCATTAGCTCCAGAGAGAGTCGTTCCTAAGTAAGGAAAGTGCTATATTGTTTTTCGTCCTTCACATGCGGATACCATGTTTGGGCTTATTTTTCTCATTCCATTAACCGTTCGATCACCGCCTCAGTCATACAAAAAGCATTCTTTTATTGACCCAGTCGTGCGCCACACATACTCATTCAAACCGTACAAATCAGGGCCCATGCGCACATTCATACCATACAATCTTTCACGCTCCCAGTGATGGTCTGCACTCCATGCAATATCTCACAGCGCTTGTCTATGTCTTTCCCTACATGGAGCACGGTGCGGTCCATGTCCACTCCATTCTTCAGTCGGAACTCCGATGTAACCTACAGAGGAGAAAAGAAAGGGGAGGGAATACAGCATTCAGAGCATGTCAGCGCGCGCAAACACGAAAAAGCTTCTACTTACCATGTATCAGACTAGCTGCAGGAACGTGTGATACAACAGATCTTGGCTATCCCTTGCGCATTATTTTTCTGTGTAACATATCCTCCCCTTCTTATGATGCAAAAAAATGTTTCATTTTGTTTGTCTCAAAATTTGAGTTCCCTCTTCGTGTATTTGTTTCTCAATTAGTCGTATTTTATGGGACAAAATACCACACCTTACATTCGGCAGATACCTTAAGCTACGGTCGACCATTTTCTAACAATTCTGGAAAAAGGGCAGGTGTGACGGATACAAATTTCAATCAATCCAAAATTCAGGCAAAGGGTCTGCATTATCTGTTTTCTATTGTTTGGGAATAACAGCCATTATTCAAAAACCCAACCAACTTAGACGATTGTTATGACGCTGATTCCATACTTCCTTCGAAAACTGTTTATTGCAAAAATGTCAGTATACAAATACGGGCCTACAACCACGTGGGCCGGCCACGGAGGTAACTGGAATCGTATATGATGAGGGGACATTTACACTGTAGAAAAACGTAACGGGCGGGCCATTAGGTTGCAGGAATTAAGGTGTCTAACAGTTGCGGAATCGGTGGACGTTAATTTTATAATCAAAGTACGACAGGACCATTTACAATGAAATTATCTAGATATACATTTCCGGGCAAGTACCATGAGTAACGTTAATTCGAATTTTTAATAGTACAGTAATCAATAATACATCAGAACTTAATATTAATATGGATGTCCAAATGTTCAATCAGTACCCGTCCCCGCCCGCCATGTGCTCCAAAACTGCATACAGATCTCGTGATATCAAGGCTGAGCAACCAGTACACATCAAGGAGTTGCCAACATGTGGGATACATATTATCCAAATAGAAGCAGTCACCTCGAGAATGTTTGTCTGTATGACGTTCTGCAAAATTACATATTCAAGAGGAACATCAAAGAAGATATTGATAAAGGAGTGTATGCTGTAATTGGAAGTGAGGGATGTCTGGTCATTTTGGGCGAGGCCGGGCAGGTCCAGAATATAGTCAAAATGTCTCCACCAAGCAGCGGTCGGACCAGAACCCCTTTGAGTAGTCCAAAAAGTTCAGTTAAATGACAACAGAAGGGACAGGCAACAAGAACCATCAGTAAAAGAGGGGAGGGCAAGTTCTTCCCTACCGGGTCACGTTGGGGCTCCACCGGAACTGATTGAATTGGTAGTCTACAGTGTTTCTGGATGTTTCAGACTGAAGCTGGCGTCAGCATGAGAGCACCACCATTCCGTGGCTACGTCGTGGCTATTCCGCGAGCAATCATGGCATTCGCTCCCCACCGGAAGCCTGCGGGAGTCGGGGGCCCCGGTGACTCTTGTAGAATCTTCAAGGCTGAGGGGACGCTTTCGGGAATGGGGCCCATGCCCTAGCAGTCAAGCTTCCGAGTTCCAGGGTTGCCCAGAGCCATCCTTGCAGGCCAGGCCCAAGTCTGTGGAGGCGAACGCCATTTCGTGAGCTCAGTGGCAGCCGCCTGTCGCTGTACAGCAAGAGTGGGTGCAATTCAGCCGGATGGCGGGTGAGTCGCTGTAGCCGCAAGAGCAGGCGAAACTCAACCGGCCGAGTGAGGCACTGTGCCGCAAGAGCGGGCGTAACTCAGCTGGCCGAGCGAGGCACTGTGCCGCAAGAGTGGGCGTAACTCAGCTGGCCGAGCGAGGCACTGTGCCGCAAGAGTGGGCGTAACTCAGCTGGCCGAGCGAGGCACTGTGCCGCAAGAGCGGGCATAACTCAGGTGGCCGAGCGAGGCACTGTGCCGCAAGAGCGGGCGTAACTCAGCTGGCCGAGCGAGGCACTGTGCCGCAAGAGTGGGCGTAACTCAGCTGGCCGAGCGAGGCACTGTGCCGCAAGAGTGGGCGTAACTCAGGTGGCCGAGCGAGGCACTGTGCCGCAAGAGCGGGCGTAACTCAGCTGGCCGAGCGAGGCACTGTGCCGCAAGAGTGGGCGTAACTCAGCTGGCCGAGCGAGGCACTGTGCCGCAAGAGTGGGCGTAACTCAGGTGGCCGAGCGAGGCACTGTGCCGCAAGAGCGGGCGTAACTCAGCTGGCTGAGCGAGGCACTGTGCCGCAAGAGTGGGCGTAACTCAGCTGGCCGAGCGAGGCACTGTGCCGCAAGAGTGGGCGTAACTCAGCTGGCCGAGCGAGGCACTGTGCCGCAAGAGTGGGCGTAACTCAGGTGGCCGAGCGAGGCACTGTAGGTCTTCCTCTCACAAAGATGAAAGTCAGAGTGAGGAAACAAGGAGGGGTTTTCATCATTTGGGACAAAAAATAGTTCTAAACCAATGAAAAGTGTCATTTTTAGGTCACATGACCTAGCCTTACATCATTAGGAAACCAAAAGTGAAATGAACCAATGAAAATTTTTATTAACAAGTCACATGACCTGTTATGCTTACGTTACGCGCTCCGCGCCGCGCCCCGGATCGCTTCCGGGAAGCTGCGCTTCGCGCCTCGCTTCGCGCATCGGGTGCGCTAACGCGGCGCGTCATATGACGCATTACGCGACAACGCGATACTACAGTGTTTCTGGATGTTTCAGACTGAAGCTGGCATCAACATGAGAGCACCCCGTGGCTACGTCGTGGCCATTCCGCGAGCAATCATGGCAGTCGCTCCCCACCGGAAGTCTGCGGGAGTCGGGGGCCCCGGTGACTCTTGTAGAATCTTCAAGGCTGAGGGGACGCTTTTGGGAATGGGGCCCATGCCCTAGCAGTCAAGCGTCCGAGTTCCAGGGTTGCCCAGAGCCATCCTTGCAGGCCAGGCCCAAGTCTGTGGAGCCGACCGCCATTTCGTGAGCTCCGTGGCAGCCGCCTGTCGCTGTACCGCAAGAGTGGGTGCAATTCAGCCGGATGGCGGGTGAGACGCTGTAATAGCAAGAGCAGGCGCAACTCAGCTGGCCGAGCGAGGCACTGTGCCGCAAGAGTGGGCGTAACTCAGCTGCCGAGGGAAGCGCTGGGGTGCAGCTGAGAAACCTCCACCTGGGGAGGTGGGGGAGGCTTGTTCGCGCCGCCTCTCCCTTCCAGTGCACCCCACGCCGTCTCCTGGCGCAGGTATATGTGATGGTCGGACCAGGGCACCGCAGGACGTGTCTTCAGGTCAAATGGATTGTGGGACAAGGTCCAGAATGGAAGAGTCACCAAAAGGCTAAAAGTTCCGCCGGACCCCGGGAGCCGGCCGCCTACGTCGAGTGAAGTGCTGGGGTGCAGCTGAGAAACCTCCACCTGGGGAGGTGGGGGAGGCTCGTTTGCGCCGCCTCTCCCTTCCAGTGCACCCCACGTCGTCTCCTGGTGCAGGTATATGTGATGGTCGGACCAGGGCACCGCAGGACGTGTCTTCAGGTCAAACGGATTGTGGGACAAGGTCCAGAATGGAAGAATTACCAAAAGGCTAAAAGTTCCGCCGGACCCCGGGAGCCGGCCGCCTATGTCGGGGGCGATCTCAGACCACACCAGGGCAACAAGACTTGGGGAGGGGGCAGGAGCCAAGCGCCCCCTCCGAGTCCGCGCCACCACACCGCCCCTCGGGGGCCTCCGTCAAGCGGCTAATGGAGGCACCGCAGGCACCGGTTCTTCAGATCAGTGGTCTCACCGGCAAGGCTCCCCTCCGTCAGCAGCGATCGTTGGCGCTGTGGTTGCGGCCGGAGGCCCCGCCTAGTCAATGCCCCGGCCTCTCCATCTCGTAGGCCGCAGAGTAGTCGGGGAGAAATCCCGGGAACGGCGGCATGCATTTGGATCGATGTTGCAGCAGGCTGCCATGTAAATAGTTATTTAATAAAACGTTTTACCCTGTTACTTTGCTGGTGTGTTGTATATATTTTTAATATTTGCATAGGGTTTGTCGTTATTTTGGGCGGGGTGGGCGGCGGAGCCGAGCTGTCTTGCAGCCATCATGGCGTCGAGCTCGGTTCCTCTCACTAGTTTCATATTTCTCATGAGGGGTTGTTCCTAATGTTTCTATTTTAGCGAGGTCAAAAAGAGATCCCATTAGTGGCCTACTGATTTTGCTTAATTCCTTTTGTTTTTTCTAACGATTTTTCACTATCTGCAAAGACTAAACAGAGTATTGCGACTCTGTGCTTGTTTGTAAATAGAGAATGAACCAAAGAGAACCAATTCCAAAACAGTAAATGCTTGGATAACAATCAATCAAATGGAGAGGGAAGCAGGCACGACGGATTACAACGGGGGCAAAGGCCTGCGTTACCTACCCATCACTATCTGCAAAGAGAGAATACTCCTAAAAGAAAAGAGGGGGGGCAGCGTTGAAAGCACATCAGCGTGCATAAACACGATTTTTTTTTTACCTACCACGTACTTGACATTTTAAAGCTTTTGATATTTGCTAATAAAAACCATTGAAATTCACTGAAAAAACCATAGGTTATAGACCATATATAGTTAGGAATTAGCATTTACAAAACCTTGAAAATTCACTGAAAAAACCATGGGTTATAGACCATATATAGTTAGGAATTAGCATTTACAAAACCTTATTTTACTCACACAAAACCATTGAAATTCCATATATAGTTAGTTGCACTAACTATATATCGCACACCCGCAATCCACTGCTGATCATGTCACATATTACATCATTCATGACATGGTCAGTGACATCACTGATGACATCACTGATGACATCTCAAATGACATCACTGATGACATCTCAAATGACATCACTGATGACATCACTGATGACATCTCAAATGACATCACTGATAACATCTCTAATGACATCACTGATGACATCACTGATGACATCTCATTTGACATCAATGGTCACATCACTGATGATATAATTCATGTGACAATACAATGCATCTCCTCACACTTTAATATAACCTCTGTTACACCCAGTGTTAAATACAGAATATAATATTTTAAACCATTGACACACCAATACTAGTTACTACATACGCACTCACTGATTCCTATGTCTACACACACATTCACTCATTCACCCATACAATCATTCATACATACAATCACTCATCTTTACAACACTATCATATGCACTCATACACCTATACAGACACTCACACTCTGCCACTCATCCATGGAGTTACTCACACACCTAGTCAGTCCTGTAAAGAATCAATCACACTTCCATTTTCTAATCTATACAGTTAAACATAGAGTACCTTACATTTTCAAATATATACTAACACATTCTTACTCTCTTATACAATCATTGATACAAGAACACATTGATCTGCACAGAGTCACACATCTCCCAGCCAGCCACACACACACTCAGTCTCCCATACAAATACTTGGACAATCAATCAATAACCCATATAGTTACTCATATAGCTACTGATCAACACATGCAGCAGTTTACAGAACAACAGACATAATGATGCACAAATTAAGACAGTTTAGTCACTAACCCATGCACTCAGTGAGACACATTTAATCACTCACTCATACAGTCAGTCACGCACCTACTAAATCTTTTATTTAGACACTTCTACATCTACTCATTTTTCAATATGTAAAACATATTTAAACTTTACAGAAACACACAGTCACTGGATGATGTCATCAGTGATGTCATTTGAGATGTCATCAGTGATGTCAGCAGTGATGTCACTGACCATGTCATGAATGATGTAATATGTGACATGATCAGCAGTGGATTGCGGGTGCGCGATATATAGTTAGTGCAACTAACTATATATGGAATTTCAATGGTTTTGTGTGGGTAAAATATGGTTTTGTAAATGCTAATTCCTAATTATATATGGTCTATAACCCATGGGTTTTTTCAGTGAATATATATATATATACGAATTTCATTGGTTCTAGTAAAGGCAAACCAGCATTCTTTATTCAGAAATATAGAAGACTTACGCATTTCGAAGCAGCAGCGCCTTGATCACAGGCATTTCATGGGCTGCGCAGTGTTGCTGAAAAGGCACTCTCCCTGCATGCCTTTTGTTTCAATTGCCCTCCAGTGGGCTTCACAGGTGAGTATAATATATGTTGCATGCTGGGATGTGTCGTACATTCTTGTTGCCCTCTAGTGGGTTCTTTTGTGCCTTTCAAAATAATTGTTGCCAATAGTGGGTTTCTGCTCTTTCTCAAACAGTTGATTTATTTTCTTAGACCCCCAGTGGGCCTCTGAAGATAGAAATGTTAAGTAATTGTGCCTGTCTATTTTCTCACCAACAGGCTCAAAACAGTTCTGTGTCCTTGGGGCCCCCTCTTGAGCTTGAGGGGTGGTGCAGCCTTCACGGCTGGACTGCTGTAATTTCAATGCTTGCAATGTATCCTCTATTAGAAGACGCACTCTAAAACAGACAGATTTAGTTGATTCTAGTAAAGGCAAACCAGCATTCTTTTTTCAGAAATATTAGAAGACTTACACGTATTGGAGCAGCAGCTCCTTGATCACAGGCATTTCATGGAGCTGCCCATTGTTGCTGAAAAGGCACTCTCCTTGCATGTCTTTTATTTCAATTGGCCTCCAGTGGGCCTCACAGGTGAGCACTTCAAGACAAATAGTTGTGGAGCTTCTCTTATATGTGTGAATTGGAAATTTCAAACATTAAAACTATTTCCAGAGTAAGCTCAAGCGAGATTCACTGTTATCTGAAATGTGTGACTCCTATTTTAAGGCTGTTTTTATTTGTAAGCTTTCAGGAACTACCTGAGGTGTTCAATTGGTAGGGTGGGTACTTGGGGTTTCTTAACTGTACAGTCTGTTTGAATGGATCATTTGGCTTCCCATGGTAACCTTCTTAGAAAGGTTAATAGCAATTTGATGCAGCTGAATTTTTGCATAATTTTGAATAGGAATACTGCTTGTTGTAGGGCTGACCGGTTATTTGTGAGACCTATTAGGTGTCCATTAGCATAGTCAGTAAGCGACAATGCTAGGCCTTGGACTGCAATTATAATGTCCTCATGTGCAATCAACGTTTTATAGTGCCTGAGTAGTTTCAGTAGGCAGAAAGGATTTTAGCTATATTTCTAACATGAGATTCCTGTTTTAGGTTTGTACAACACGCGAAGCCAAGTGATTTAGCTTATATCACCTTTTTAGGCTGGAAACCATTTTGTGTTGGGCATTAAGCCAGGGATCATTCAACTTAAATACTTGGTTTTGGGTACAGAATTGTGATTACATTTTTGCATTGTTAAATTGTAGGTGTCTACTATTAAACTATTTTTTGATTTTGCAAACACAGTATCTCAAAAATATGGTATCTAAGTTTGTGGTGATTTTAGGTAGAATTGGCTGTCTTAAGTGTATTCTACGAGGTTTATACCTAGTTCCTTGATGAGTTCACCCAATGGTTTTACATAGGTATTGAATAGTCGAAGTACAAAAATCTATTCCTATCTAACAACAGAATGTTATCGGTTTTGGTGTAAATTGGACTGGTTGATTCACATGTATCCATTTGAGAAATATGAATCAAAATCATTCTAAGGCAACCATTCACTATATTAAGATATTTAGTAGGACATTGTGGTTGACAGTGTCAAAAGAAAAAAAAATATGACAAGTCCATTACATTTAGGTGCCAATTCTAGTGTTTATTAAACATCCAGATGATGTCATCTTCTATCATTTACATAGCAGTTTCTGTGCTATTGCCTGATTCTAAACTGGCTTGGTGAATGCCTTAGTGGTTGATGTAGTCTAGGAAAATTGTTAATCACAGAACCCAGTGATTCTTCCAAAACCAGCGCACATATCTAAAATGTTAACACCACTGTGATAAAGATCCAGAGGACATCCAAGCAGGACGGGCAATATAGAAGTATTTCTATTACATGTAGCATATTTCCCAAAGGTGGTATCAATAGTTTGGATCTTTAATCGTTATGCTTTGAACAACAAAGAAGTTCATGAATTGTATCTTATCTCTTTTCTAGACCAGACTGAACATTATCGAAGCTTCTTCTTTAAATTGCCAAAATCCCTGATGGTCAAAATATCTATTTGACCCAGCCTAATACTTTGTCCTACCTGACTGGCTAAGGAGCAATGTCTAACAATACTCTAGAAGAACATTTTTATTTTTAAATTAATATATAAGAGCAAATATTTGTTATTGTTAAGCGCCTTTAAAATGGGAAACACCCATTGCAACGCATGTGTCGCATCGCATGCGCATACGTCGCGTGCTGTCACAACGCACGCGACGTTACGACATGTGCGTTCACTACGCACGACGTTAGATCGCGGCCGCCATTACATCGCGGGCGCTTTTAGAACTCAGGCGCTGGGACACAGACGGCGGGGAGACAACGCTGGAACCACTGCGAGAGACAGGTAAGGGTTAGGGCTTAGGGTTAAGAGCATATATGGCTGTGTTTTAGGCTTTAGGGCTAGGGCTTAGGGTTAGGAGCTTACATGGGTGTGTTTTAGGCTTTAGGGCTAGGGCTTAGGGTTAGGAGTCGGATATGGCACTGTTTAGGCTTTAGGGTTAGGGCTTAGGGTTGAGAGCATATATGTGTGTGTTTTAGGCTTTACGGCTAGGGCTTAGGGTTCGGAGCATGTATGGGTCTTTTAGGCTTTAGGGCTAGGGCTTAGGGTTAGGAATCAGATATGGTACAGTTTAGGCTTTCAGGCTTTAGGGTTAGAGCTTAGGGTTAAGAGTCGGACCTGGTAGTTTTAGGCATTTGGGTTAGGGCTTAGGGTTAATGTTCGTGTATGGGACTGTTTTGCCTTTTCTGTTAGGGTTGAGCGAAGTGTCAGGGCGTTGTACTGTGTTTAGCGGGGATAATTTTGCGATGGGATAGAATGCGTGGTCGTAGTGTGTGTTTAAAACGTTGTTTCCATGCGTGTGAATGCAGAGTCCGATGTAATGGTTTGCGTGGTGAATGTGTGCGATGTAATGGTGTGTGCGATGTGATGAATGCGATGTAATGGTATGCGTTGTGTTTGTTTGCGTTGGATCGTCATACATCCCTTTAAAATACCATTACAGTCAAAATCTTTAAAGACTATTTTAACTTAGGGCTTCCAATTATAAACTAAATAAGGGGGTTGGTTTTGGATTCTATGTTTATTGCAGATTCACGACCCGTTTTTTCACAGAAATGAGCCAGCAGCCTTATGGTGATCTCTAAACAATGTATGCAGGCTGTTTCCCATCAGATTATCCACCATTTCATTTTAATCCCTATTTTGCTTTTGCATGATATCCCTATTGACCATTACTTGCTGTAGAATGTTTATTCAGGCTACGTGACTTTTGGCCATTCGTATGAAAATGTTCTATTGCGATTCTCAAATAACGATTTTTTGCGAATCACTATTTGAGAATTGCACAACGCTATGTATGTAGGATTTGCAAATAATTTTGCGAATCCTACATGTTCCTTAATTGCGAATCGCAAATTGCGAATTGCAATTAAGGAATACCTCTCCATTCATCCCGATGGGCCTAGAGGCCCTTAGGAATGAATGGAAACACATTCTCAATTTGCGATTCCTAATTAGTGAATCGCAAATTGCAAATGCAATTTCAAGGGTGGCAGGGTGTCAAAAAGACACCCTGTTGCACCCCTGAAATGAGTATGGGTGCAGATGTGGCGCACATACATGCCATAAGGGCATGTATGTGAGTCACATGGCCCTTTGAAAAAAGCAAAAAAGTGAATTTTTCAAGGAAATCACAAATTACCACCAACTTGAAGTTGATGCTAATTTGCGATTCCTTAAGTCCAAATTGCACTTTTTCTGTGCTTCTTACATTGCATTTAAGGAATCGCAATTTGCGATTCCTTAAATGCAATCGCAAAATAGGGAATCGCAAATTTTGCGATTCCCTATTTTGCAAGGGGTACTTTTGTGTCATACATATGACACTGCTGTTTTGTGATCGCAAATGCTGAAATGCTGCAAATTTTGGCGTTTGCCATCGCAAAATTGCCTTCATACATATGGCCTCCAGTCTCTAAACCAAGATTCCGTCAATCCAACATTGAAATCACTCCCATTCATCTGACATATTGGGACTAAAGCTAGTGCCTCAGTGTACTCCAATGAGAGACCTTTGATAAGCCACCTGCAGCCTAATTCAACAGATTTCGGTTTAAAGGATAAAATATGGTGGAAGATCCCAGGGTGTTCAAAATGCCCAATTATGGAAAACCTAGGCCTCTTCTCATTGCTGGAGCTCCAGAAAACAGAACTGATCATGCTAGCTGTCAACGAAGGATGGTTGTAAGGTTAACAACTGAAAATACTGGATAGGAACATTCAGAACAAATCCATCTTGCAATTCATCTACTACCTATGATTTTTCAGTTTACATTAACCATGCTGTCTAGTGCGCTGAATTAATAAGAACAAGGTGACACTTTAGTGCTTTACAAAAACAAGTAAATATGTAAATATATAAATACATGAGTTAAACACTTTAAGCAGAAATCAAGGAGTGGTGAACAAATGTGAAGGTTGCACTGCCCTCTCCCTGGAGTTAATGAACACGTAGAGGGTGCCTCCTGAGGATAATATGTATGTTACACATGTTTAGGACCAAAGAAAATGCTCATTCCAATTAGTGCATTCAGTCTATAGACAATGGTTGGAGTCTTGAAGGCTCTAAGCACAGGCGCTCCTACCTTTGGAAATGCCTGGGTCATTTTGGAGTGGTGAGGCTAGAGCATGACAGATGGATTTATAGATGTATCCTCAGGTGCTCAGACAATTACTTAATCGAGATGGATGGCCTTCGTAGACTGGTTTCCATCAAGAAGATGTATAATTTTCAGCAATAAAACTACATGGTTGCAGTTTAGCATAGAGGCTTACTCACCTGATGCATAGAGGTATGGTTAACCAAGTGCTTTGTCTGAGTTGTATTCTCACTTCCTTCTCTTTTGTTGGTTTCCTTAAGGTAACTTGGTTGTCATTGCTTTCCTGAATATCAAAGTTTATTTATTTTATTTTTATTTATTTTATTTATTTATTTTCAGAGTTTTATATAGCGCTGGCTAGACCCGGAGGTATCAGAGCGTTTTACATGAGGTTCCACAAAATTACACGATTACATCAGTTCCAATTTACATAAGTTGCTAGACAAACAATGACAAGAACATAGAAAACGAGATAAGGGAAGAGTAGAGGGGAAGGGGGTCAGGGTAAAGGGGTGGGAGGGAGATACAGCAGAAAGACTAAGGAGAGTCCGCCCAAAGTCCGGCTGGGTAGGTGACGGTCGAAGGGGAAGACCCAAAACCCATCTCCTCTATAGCTAACAGGTAGCTCCATCGGGCTTTGGCCAAATAGCTAGGTCTCAATGGGAAACATTTAGAGAACATGGAGGGCAAAAATGGAGCGTAGAGGGGAGGGGACAGGGAAGGTGAGAAAGAGAGAATAGGGGAAGAGACAACAAGGAGAGACGAAATTAAGTCTGTCTAAAGGCCGACTGGGAAGGTGACGACCAAGGAGGGAGTCCACGGCCCATCTCCCCTATAGCTAAACCAGGTAGCTCCATCGGGCATCAGACAAAATAGTTCAGTCTCAATACATTCAGAGAGGAGAGAAGGAGAGACATAAATAGAAGGAGGATGCAGGAAGAGATGACAGGAGAGACGAAAGGAAGTCTGGCTAAAGACCGACTGGGTAGGTGACATCCAAGGAGGGAATCCCCGACCTGTCTCCCCTATAGCTAAACCAGGTAGCTCCATCGGGCATCAGACAAAATAGCTAGATCTCAAATGACGAGGCAGAATTCACAGGTAGACAGGGTAGGGACTAGTGCCAGGATAGGTGAGGGCAGAGGGCAGTAGCAGGAAAGTGGAGAGGAGTAGAGCGGGGAGGGGTAGGGGGAAGGTAGTTTGGTAAAAGTTACAGGGGGAAAGTGATATAAGGGAGAGAGGAATGAAATAGGGGGAGGCAGGCAAAGAATGAAGGAGGGAAGAGGTGGGGGAGGGGGTAGGAGACACAGCAAGGAGACGAGGAAGATCAGGCTAGACCTGGAGGTATCAGAGTGCTTTACATGAGAATTAAGACATGTTACAGCGTTACATTAATTAGAGTTACATTACAGTTGAATCCTTTGCTTTTGAAGAAAAACAATATTGATGGAGGGAGGGAAGGGAACATAACGGGGAGATGAGGAAGAAAACAATGTCTGATGTCCAGATGGCCCCACTGCTCACCTTTGGGGACCACACAGGCGTAGACCTGAAAACGCCTGACCGATGCCATTTTGAAGATAGGCGACACCACCTAATATGAGATATTGGGGAAACAAAGCAGGGACCAGGAGTGTGAGTATAGGTAAAATGAATGACCCCTCCAAGATGGCCACCATAGTATGGGATGGGGGCAGGCCCATTTCTATTTCCATGCTCAGCAGATCCTCCAGATCAGGGAAGGGGGCGCCATCTTCCGGATCAAAGGTAAGAGGACGGCATGGCAGTCTAATTATAGCAAAAGGCCATAAACATACAAAATGGGAGCTCACAAATGCACACTTCAGCCCAAAGAGAGTCCCAATGACAGACTCGGCTCATGTGGCAGCCACAAATCAGATACATGTAACACCCATAAAGCCGGCTTCATCTTCGAGCAGGGCAGAGCCGGCACGGCTCGTTAATTTGCATTACGTCAAGCACTATGTAATATCAGCCATGATGCCCCTCGGGAAGAAATGAACAATTTGTAAAACAAGCCCGGATTCTCCAAAACTAGTTCAGTTAATTAGAAGTTTCTGCTTTACCAGTCCAGACACAGTCAGTCCAGGCTGCGCACAGATGACAGAAGCAGTCGGGACCCGCAGGCCTCGGCGGGGCTGGGTACCTCCCGATCAGCAGGAGCGGTGCGTCTGCTTGTACTCGCGCTTCTGCTCCTTCAGCACCCGGTCGATGTTCTTGCTGACTTTCTTGGCCTCCTTCTCCGCCTCCTTCTCCTCCAGCCGCAGCTTCTCCCAGCTCTTGACCTGCTGCTGCTACTTGTCCTTGTGTTGCAGGACTTTCGCCTGTGGCAGAGTGAGGTGTTGAACGATAGGCTCATAGGGTGGTATTCAAAACAGCTTTTAGACTGAGCCTCTCAAGCCCAGCATGCTGTACTCCTTTCTATTAAGGGGTTTGCAGTGCACACCATCATTTGAGTCTCTTGTATCCATGTACAATATTAAACCTTCTGTGGCGTGCAGCTTGGACAGCGCGATTACCCTAGAGTCACACAGGAGAATACTGAAGTGAAGATGGAGGGGGGATTCCCTCCATGTCCAGTGCAGAGCGCGTTGAGCAATAATCATGTAAATTTGTCAACAATTCCTCGGTTTCAACAAAATAGTTCCAAGTAGTCCAAAGTTTACTGTAGCTTTCTTTATTTTGTAATTTAAAGTACTCGCGCAGCATGTTTATTGTTACAACTTCTCATGGCCAGATATGCCCGTCCGAGCCTTTTTCTGGACACGCAATTCAATAAACATTAACCAACTTCATTTAGCGAAATGGATGTCTCCCAATGCATTTCGGACTCTAATCATGAGCCCTTCCTCAGGGGTTCACTAAAATTTAAAGAAACATCACAATTAATGAATGGCTTCAAACAGCTACGATTAAACATTCTTATTAGTGTAACATAAACTGCTTGGGTAACATTTGTGCATCAAGTTAATGAAACACTTTCCCTCCATGCGCCATGCGCTACCACTAACCCGCTTCAAAGGCCCAACATTTAAACCTCCTGTCTCCTAAGTACTGTTGTAAACCCTCCTCTCCTAGACCCGACCTGAAAAGCGTCACCCATCTTCCCACCAATACACTTATCAAAACTGAGCCCCCGATCTGAACCTTCCCTAACTACATGCTGTATGGACTCGTACCTTCGCGCCTGATTATCAAGTAAATCACGTCCAGATGGTTCCCTACACCTGTGCTGACAGCCTGTCCTTAAGTCAACACGCTCAGTCTGGCCCCTCCCTCTAGCTATTAACTGCACCTATCCCGGTCTTTCAATGTAAATCGAGTGAGTCCCACAATACCACTCAGCACGTCATTGCGAGGTTTCAACAAACAATTGCCTTTCATAAACAAATTACTCTGCACGATGCAACTTTGCCCCGCCCACCCTGTGAATGTAAATGTCTGTGCTTCAACAGTAAATTATATTGATGCAGTATTTAAAGCGTTATCAGCAAATGAAACCCATTATTTAGAGCTCAACATGTTGGAAATAATAAATAGCTGGAAGCAACAGTCTAATCACGATGCAATTCAAGTTATGAAGAAATATTGGTGCACGAGTCATTCAAAAGCTTAATAGTCCATTAGTAATGCAGTTTTACATGGGTGCATCTTGCATTAGGGTGAGTAGATACAACATTTGAAGGGGTTTGCAGTGCACACCATCGTTTGAGTCTCTTGTATCCATGTACAATATTAATCCTTCTGTTGCGTGCAGCTTGGACAGCGTGATTGCCCTAGAGTCACGCAGGAGAATAGTGAAGTGAAGATGGAGGGGGGATTCCCTCCATGTCCAGTGCACAGCGCGTTGAGCAATAATCATGTAAATTTGTCAACAATTCCTCGGTTTCAACAAAATAGTTCCAAGTAGTCCAAAGTTTACTGTAGTTTTCTTTATTTTGTAATTTAAAGTACTCGTGCAGCATGTTTATTGAGAAGTTGTAACAATAAACATGCTGCACGAGTACTTTAAATGACAAAATTAAGAAAACTACGCTAAACTTTGGACTACTTCGAACTATTTTGTTGAAACCGAGGAATTGTTGACAAATTTACATGATTATTGCTCAACGCGCTGTGCACTGGACATGGAGGGAATCCCCCCTCCATCTACACTTCAGTGTTCTCCTGCGTGACTCTAGGGTAATCACGCTGTCCAAGCTGCACGCAACAGAAGGATTAATATTGTACATGGATACAAGAGACTCAAACGATGGTGTGCACTGCAAACCCCTTAAAATGTTGTATCTACTCACCCTAATGCAAGATGCACCCATGCAAAACTGCATCACTAATGGACTATTAAGCTTTTGAATGACTCGTTCACCAATATTTCCTCATAATTTGAAATGCATCGTGATTAGACTGTTGCTTCCAGCTATTTATTATTTCCAACATGTTGAGCTCTAAATAATGGGTTTCATTTGCTGATAACGCTTTAAATACTGCATCAATATAATTTACTGTTGAAGCACAGACATTTACATTCACAGGGTGGGCAGGGCAAAGTTGCATCGTGCAGAGTAATTTGTTTATGAAAGGCAATTGTTTGTTGAAACCTCGCAATGACGTGCTGAGTGGTATTGTGGGACTCGTAGTTGTCAGGGCTCACACGATTTACATTGAAAGACCGGGATAGGTGCAGTTAGTAGCTAGAGGGAGGGGCCAGACTGTGCGTGTTGACTTAAGGACAGGCTGTCAGCACAGGTGTAGGGAACCATCTGGACGTGATTTACTTGATAATCAGGCGCGAAGGTACAGGTCCATATAGCATGTAGTTAGGGATGGTACAGATCGGGGGCTCGGTTTTGATAAGTGTATTGGTGGGAAGATGGGTGATGCTTTTCAGGTTGGGTCCAGGAGAGGAGGGTTTACAACAGTACTTAGGAGACAGGAGGTTTAAATGTTGGGCCTTTGAAGCGGGTTAGTGGTAGCGCATGGCGCATATAGGGAAAGTGTTTCATTAACTTGATGCACAAATGTTACCCAAGCAGTGTATGTTACACTAATAAGAATGTTTAATCGTAGCTGTTTGAGGCCATTCATTAATTGTAATGTTTCTTTAAATTTTAGTGAACCCCTGAGGAAGGGCTCATGATTAGAGTCCGAAATGCATTGGGAGACATCCATTTCGCTAAATGAAGTTGGTTAATGTTTATTGAATTGCGTGTTCAGAAAAAGGCTCGGATGGGCATATCTGGCCATGAGAAGTTGTAACAATAAACATGCTGCACGAGTACTTTAAATTACAAAATAAAGAAAACTACAGTAAACTTTGGACTACTTGGAACTATTTTGTTGAAACCGAGGAATTGTTGACAAATTTACATGATTATTGCTCAACGCGCTGTGCACTGGACATGGAGGGAATCCCCCCTCCATCTTCACTTCAGTATTCTCCTGCGTGACTCTAGGGTAATCACACTGTCCAAGCTGCACGCCACAGAAGGATTAATATTGTACATGGATACAAGAGACTCAAACGATGGTGTGCACTGCAAACCCCTTCAAATGTTGTATCTACTCACCCTAATGCAAGATGCACCCATGTAAAACTGCATTACTAATGGACTATTAAGCTTTTGAATGACTCGTGCACCAATATTTCTTCATAATTTGAATTTCATCGTGATTAGACTGTTGCTTCCAGCTATTTATTATTTCCAACATATTGAGCTCTAAATAATGGGTTTCATTTGCTGATAACGCTTTAAATACTGCATCAATATTATTTACTGTTGAAGCACAGACATTTACATTCACAGGGTGGGCGGGGCAAAGTTGCATCGTGCGGAGTAATTTGTTTATGAAAGGCAATTGTTTGTTGAAACCTCGCAATGACGTGCTGAGTGGTATTGTGGGACTCGTAGTTGTCAGGGCTCACTCGATTTACATTGAAAGACCGGGATAGGTGCAGTTAGTAGCTAGAGGGAGGGGCCAGACTGTGCGTGTTGCCTTAAGGACAGGCTGTCAGCACAGGTGTAGGGAACCATCTGGACGTGATTTACTTGATAATCAGGCGCGAAGGTACGAGTCCATACAGCATGTAGTTAGGGAAAGTTCAGATCGGGGGCTCGGTTTTGATAAGTGTATTGGTGGGAAGATGGGTGACGCTTTTCAGGTCGGGTCCAGGAAAGGAGGGTTTACAACAGTACTTAGGAGATAGGAGGTTTAAATGTTGGGTCTTTGAAGCGGGTTAGTGGTAGCGCATGGCGCATAGAGGGAAAGTGTTTCATTAACTTGATGCACAAATGTTACCCAAGCAGTTTATGTTACACTAATAAGAATGTTTAATCATAGCTGTTTGAGGCCATTCATTAATTGTGATGTTTCTTTAAATTTTAGTGAACCCCTGAGGAAGGGCTCATGATTAGAGCCCGAAATGCATTGGGAGACATCCATTTCGCTAAATGAAGTTGGTTAATGTTTATTGAATTGCGTGTCCAGAAAAAGGCTCGGATGGACATATCTGGCCATGAGAAGTTGTAACAATAAACATGCTGCACGAGTACTTTAAATTACAAAATAAAGAAAACTACAGTAAACTTTGGACTACTTGGAACTATTTTGTTGAAACCGAGGAATTGTTGACAAATTTACATGATTATTGCTCAACGCGCTGTGCACTGGACATGGAGGGAATCCCCCCTCCATCTTCACTTCAGTACTCCTTTCTTTAGCATACTCATAAAACGTTCAATGGGTCCGTTGGCCTGTGGCCACAGAGGTATACTTTCTTGAAGCTTTGTGTTCAGATGCTCCAAGAAATCCTTGAATTCTCAATTGTTAAATGGTGGGCAAATATCATACTTTAAAATGACTGGAACTCCCCATGTCACAAAGATGTTGTGTAGTCTCTCAATGACTCACTCATGAGTTGTGGATGAGAGATCCTCTATCAATTGAAAATGCAAGTATTCATCCACAATTACCATCAGATGATGTCCATTTTTGAGTGGACCATAGAAATCGATTGCTGTTTTCTCCCATGCATGCTAAGTGAGTTCTGACTTGGTAAGAGTATGTTCAGTAACGTTTGTAGAAAAGCAGTTGCATTGATGACGGGCCTTGAGTTTCTTTTCAACCCTCTCATCTAAATATGGAAACCAAACTCAGTGTCTGAGAGCTTTTTTGGAGGAAACAATATCACGATAACCTCAGTGAGCCAATTCAATTATTTTTTGTCTCAAACTCTCCGAAATTAGGATTCTCAACCCTCGCAGTATAACTTCTTCTAGAGTTATATACAGTTCATCTTTAATGTATTTCTACTTTTGGAATTCATCAACACTGGTGAGAGGTTGATTATTTCAGTTCCATGACTGATGTGTAATTATATCTTTCAGCTTAAGCATGTCACTATCATGGCTAGTGGAAGTGATGATCTTGGCTAACGATATGGCAGCTGGCGTATTTGATTTTACAATTAAATTAATGTAGGCTTCATCCGTTTTGGATGGAATTCTCTGGCCTTGTATAGGCACTCTGGAAAAGTAGTCTGCAGGGTTTTGATCCTTCCCTGGATGATGAACAATGGTATATTCATACTCTTGTAATCGTAGTCCCCACCATTCTCTATGAGGAGGCCTCTAGGCTTTTGGATTGCCAAAGATAGTCAGTAAACCTTGATGATCAGTTACTAGCATAAAATGCTTTCCATACAGGAAGACATGGAAATTTTCACAAGCCCATACCATGGTCAAACCTTCTTACTCAGTTGTGAGTAAGCATGTTTTGCCTGAGACAAGTCAGCTACGCTGTGAAGGATAGTACCTAACCCAGCAGGGCCAGCGTCAACAACAACCTCTGTAAGAAGCTTTGGGCTGAAATAGGCCATTCCAGCAGCAGTTTTAATGGCTTGTTTGATTTTCTAGAAAGCTCCTCAACTAAACATTTTTCTTTGTTAACTTTCATAAGGGAGCACCTATGGTAGCAAAATCTCTAATGTATCTTGAACAATAACTGGCCATGCCAAGAAGTGAATGTATCATAGAAACATCTTTTGGAGGATCAGTATGTGACAGGATTTGTACTTCACCAGGATCAGGTGACATACCTCCATCTGAAAAGATATGGCCAAAGAATTTTAACTTTGTCTTGTGGAACTCACACTTGTCTGCATTCAAAGTCAGGCCTGCATCAGTCAGTAAACAACTTGGGTCAGAGATGTATCATGTTCCTTCTGTGCAACTCCAAAAATCAATATGTCATAGCTATAGTTGAATGCATTCACAACCGGCCACATGACACGTTGAATTTTGTCTTGGAAATGTTCTGCAGCTGATGACACACCAAAACTCACCAATGTCTCTGAGCAACATGATGGACATTTTCATTACTATGTAACTTTACTTCCATAGTTTTAAACTTTCCCAAACCATGAAACAACAAAGGAAATTGACTTATCATTTTGTGGTGAGCATTCATGTTGTAATTTACAGAAATCAGTTTCATTTCAGCAGCGGTATTGAAACTGAGCAGACAGGCACTTGCCGCTGTACATTGAAGCACATGGGTGGGTGCTTGCTCCTTTATTTTTCTTGTGTTTCTGTGTCGCCACAAATTACACTTTCATTTTAGATGATTTAAGTTGAGGCAATGGAGATAATTCATTGTATTTCTCTTAAGGCATTATGTTTATCGATGCACCACTGTCGATGATGAAAGGTATCAAGTAATCATTTATTTTGGATGTCATTTTCAGACAATGTTTGTATGACTTTGGTGCTTTGGCATGTTAACTTACCTTTGACTGACATTTTTCCTCACATGCAGCCAGTCTGACATGCACACGTTTCTCTGAGGTAAATATCAACATCCTTACTTTCACTTGATAGAGAGGCGGACAAACTGTTGACGATGATTTAGATGACGATCAACTTCATTCATTGTTGATTTGTCTCAATTGATTTTGCTCAAAATATCAAGAGAGGGACCCCTTAACCTTACCAAAGGAATAGGATACTATCAACAAGTAAAAAACAAGTCTTCCTTTGGTGCCTCTAAAGTAAACCCCACTTGTATCAATTCATCCAGGCTGATAGAGTCAACACCAATCACACTTTTCTAAAAAAGGAACTATAAGCCCAAACAGTAGATAAAAAAAATGCATAAGTAGTAGTAAATGTACAAATTGTATTGAATAAAAACAGTTTATTATAAAAACATGAAGGACATGTGATCCAAATAACATAAACAAAAGGAATTTAAAAAAAACAAGGATTTGCAATTCAAATATTTCATACACAATCTGATCGCACAGGAATTACAGGAGTATTATTCAATGTTCACATCACGGGAAAGGGGAGAGAGAAGATAAAAAAGACAGGACACTTTGTCATTAAGTAACACACAATGGTGTTCATCTGTATCAAGACTGAAAGTCGATACATGAACCCTTGTAATGGTATCTACAGTTCCAGCCAACTACACAAATTGTGTGACAGATGCGTTGACGCGTTTCGATGGTGTACTTCAACTTTAAACCATCTTTATCAAGACATTTATTAGACCCTCGGAGTTAATTATTTAGTCGATCCTAACCAAATTCCTGTTCACTTGGTCTGATGGTTATCCGACAGGAAGGCAAAAATGCTCTTTATGACAGAAATATTAATCTGGTTTCATATATCTAGATAGCACAGTTCATTAGATCATCTCGTTAAAAGTGGATCCAAGGCTAAAAATACAGTTTTTTCTACGGTGTCACGGTATCAGTTGTCAATTAGAGAAAATGTGTTCACTCTATGGTTCTGAAGGAATCTGATAAATAATATGCATATTATGACGCTAATTGTGTTTGTTCAAAAATCCATGCAGTATTTATTGCACTTATGCATGTAAGTCCTTCATCAATTGGACCTATCCTGCAAACACACTGTGAGGTTCCTTCCAGTGCTTCCCATGCTTCCATAGATTTTTCCGAACCAATTATTGGTGTGGGAAAATCTACGGAAGCACAGGAAGAAACCTCACAGTGTGTTTGCAGGATAGGTCCAATTGTCTTTAAAACATAACTTAAATTATGTTTTAATCCCATCCCTGAGTTCCACTCCAAAATATTCCTTGAAAGTATAGGTGCTTGCAAATATTCCTTGGGGAGAACACATGCTCTCCATGCTTTGGAAATTGTATTGGCTTCACGTTGCTGCAGAAGTGCGTTGCTGCAGAAGTGAAGTTTAGGGCAGTGCCTCTTAGCCATATGGCAGTTTTGTCTCAGTCACCTTCACAATCTTATTTGACACATCCTGTAAATTTATTTACAGACACATGATTTATTGTCAATGTATATTGTGTATGTGTGATATAAAATGCTCTGCCACCGTGGTTTGGGTCGAGTAGTGCTATAAAAGAAATAATACAAAATAGTGGTATTAAAATTGTTATTTGTGTAAAAACTAGGACAGACCAACACATCAGACACACACTGTGCCACAAGATGTGTGCTTTATTGATGTAAGTTAAGTAGGCTATGTCTGATACTAATTGAGGTTCAACTGCTCAAAATGAACATTTCATTAAAACATTAGCCTTTGAGTGGCTGAATAGCACAGTGCGAAACATTCAAATAAGGTAGGGCCTGGACTGAGAAGGGGCAGGATGCTGACAGTCATCAACAAACTACCTCTCCTTCTTTGTCCTAAAAGTGCAGACTGCAGGCAACCAGGAGGGTGAGGTGAGAAAACATTCCTGGAGGTTTTCAGCATAACAAAAGGGAATGTCACATACCAAGTGAAGGGCCATTGGCATATCAAAGCACTAGTGCTTTGACGTGCCAAAGGCCCTGCGACTGACAGAAAAGAGATGGAAAATTATTTTGTCTCTTCATCCCCCCACCCTTGTCCCCGTGTGAACCCACTAAAAAATCGGGGGATCGGGGGGAGGGGGGATATGTCCCCCGTGTCCCTCACACTTACTATGCCCATTTGCCCCTCTCCATATTTACAAAGCGAAGTTAAGCCACGTTTTGTGGCTTAACGCCGCCTTCCAAATACTTTTATTTCTCCTTGTTTTTACTTCTTCCATGTGTGCTGGATTCTGCAGCACACACAGAAAGAGCAAACCCCCATTAATGATTGTTTATATGCAGGAAGGTGTCCCTTCCTGCTCATAAACAATCATTAAATAAGGACGATTTGCTACTTCTATGTGTGCTGCAGAATGTAGCACACATAGTAGTAACAGCACCATAATGGATTGTTGATATGCAGGAAGGGACACCATGCTGCAAATAAACAATAATTCCCTGCAACGCAGGCACCCTTGCACTATGGTTCAAGGCTGCCCTGTGTTGGTGCTAGGCAGCCAAATGTAGTGCCTGCGCTAGGGAAAACACAGGGCTGTGCCATATTGTAAACACAGTGCATCCGTGTGTTTTGGAAATGTCAGAGTGCAGCGCTGCCAAATTTGGTGCAGCTCCACACTCAGTCATTTCCTTGCACATACGCCCCCTTGTTTGATTGGGTCCTTGTACCAGTATCCCAGGACTGGTGCATCTGCAGAGCTTTCAAAAAGCACCTAATCCAAGCCTTGCTTATGCACCAGTCTCATTATACTTAGACAACAACAAGCCTTTCACAGTGCACCTCCAGCCTAAGGTTCTGTATGTACCAATGTCTTGGTACTGAGGCATCCAGTCAGTGCACCCTTACTTTGACCGTACTGAGACTATCCAAGGTCTCACAAAGTACTTTCATCCTTACTCACAGTGTACAAAGATATAAGTATACACAGGCACACTTCCCAACACTCATTGCTTATACATATGGCAATTGCTGTCATGCAGAAGGAAGGGTTATAACTTCTCATTGAAATACAATGGAGAGAATATATTGTTAAAATAGACAAAGGAGACAATAAATAGACTATTCAAAGGTTTGGTCCTAAGTCAGTAGTGTCCCTTCAAAAAAAGAATAGCTGAAAAGTGGTAGTGTTTCGGGAGGATGATGTTTTAGTGATAAACCAGAGACACCACCCTTAGTCAGTGCATTGCAACCATTTGCACCACATGGCTAAAAGTATTTACTGATTGTCATCCATTCTTGAATGAATTCATCAGCCCACTCCCCACCATCCAACTATTCATTGAGCTGTGCAACCCCGTTTCCAGTCTCCATCCATCGAATGATTGG